>NC_136063.1:967558397-968758397 GCF_964261635.1 Lissotriton helveticus | reverse complement strand
AATTCCCATCCTACCTAGCTCGGCTAATACCACTTCCGTCTGCTTTCAACCCATCACGCAGCTGTATTCCTCTGGAAATATACACCTTTGAAAGATTAGTTCTTAATGAGATTTCTAGCTTAGAGAAAAAACCCAATTTCATTCCATAGAACTTACCCATTATGGAAAAGAATGCATTAGTCAGGTCTTAAACTGGATAAGGCATTAGTCATCAAACCTGCTGACGAAGGTGGAGGAGTGGTAATACAGAGAACGGACTGGTACACAACTGTCAAACACCAACCACTATCTCAAATGTAACATGGATCCTACTAAGGATATACAACGACTCATTCTAGACATCACAGAAAAGGGAAAGTCAGAAGGTTTCTTGACTCAGAACGAGTTCACATTTTTAAAAGCATTCTCAAGAACAGCAGTCACTTACACAATTTCCAAAATACATAAAGATATGAATCCACCCTCAGGACGCCCTATTGTGTCAGGGTGTGGCTCCATACTAGATCCCCTTGGCCAATATGTTGATTTCTTTATTAAGGACTTTGTATCTGAAACACTGTATTGTATCAAAGACATTATGAACATGATTAACAAGGTGGGAAAATCTCCCTTTGACCCCCATTTGAGTATCTTATGTACACTTGGACATCGAGTCTTAAGGATCATTGAGAGAATCCCCAAATCTAGGATTTGCCCACATGCAGTTCCGAAAATGTTTATTCTTATACTGTTGGAGCTTTGCTTAACTCACAACTTTTTTACAATTTAATGGTGACTTTTTCCAACAGATCAAAGGTACTTTCATGGGAGCAGTTTTTCCTCCCAACTTTGCTATACTTTTCAATGCCCACTTAGAAACAGGGGTTATTATGTTCCATTGCAATCCATATCACCCCCAAATTAGCCACTGGGGGTGGTACATAGATGACAGCTTTATGATTTGGTATGGCTGCGAGAACACCCTTACAGATTTTGTCAATTGACTCAATATGCATTGTTGTGGATTGAAATTCTCACTCTCTCACAGTAGGTCAGGAATTTCTTTCAGGTACTGATCAGATCATCCCCAGAGGGTCTTTTTGCATCCCTGTTCAGCAAACCCACATAAAGAAACACCCTTCTTGCTTACACGAGGCATCAGCCCCGGGCCCTCAAGGATTCTTTACCCTTTTCACAAATCTTCTGACTTTGACAAAATTGTTTCTATATACAGGATATCTTTTCAGAAGCCAAAATCCTATGCACCCAACTACAATCCAGAGGCTATTCACTCAGACTGGTGAGGCAGTCAACGATGAGGGCTTGGAACTGCCTGAGGGAAGCACTCTTGACACCGAAAACTTAGAAAAACAATGACCACATGGTTTGTGTAACCACCTTCTCCCTTGTTCCCTATCAGGTAAAGAAGTGCATACTGAAATACTGGCCAGTGCTGAATGCAGGTGAATTAAACTTGGACAGACCATTGTCTGCATTCCGTAAGAATAGAAGTATCAAAGATCACTCAGTCGGGGCGAATATCCCTACTACTAAACTTACCTAAACTTTGCCAGAGATTTGGCAGTTGGCCCACTGGGTGGCTCATTTAAGATGTGGTAATTGCAGCATCTGCCCGTTCAGCATTAAGACAAAAAACGTTTCGCACAATAATGATGGCATGTTCCCATTGGTTGGTTTACAATGTCAACAGATTGGCACACTTTGTAAATGTCTTATCTACCCATTGCCCTCAACACTGATACTGACTCCAGCCAGCAGAGAGCAGCAGAGAGCTGCAAATGAGGGAGATTGAGACTGAGCCTGGGAGTCGCAAGCTAGCAGGAGAGAGGTGGCAGCGGCTCCGGTAGCTTTGTGGTTCTGCGGGTCCTGTGGGGTCTTGTGGGGGTCTGAGCAGGCTCTGCGGCGGCAGCAGGACCGGGAGCGCGATCGGGACTCTGAGCCCTGCGAGCCCTGCGCCTTGTCCTGATCTAACAGCGGGACCACACAGCGGGGGTGAGCGCTGACTGTGAGCTGTGTGAAGGAGGAGTGAAGCAGCGGTTTGGGACAGAAGTCCTGCGACGTGACGAGGTGAAAGGTGGGTTGCTAATCACCCGCTAGCTGCCAGCCCACTTCCCGCTGCTCTTGCCAGTGTCCAGTGCCCTGCAGCTCCAGTCCCCAGCAGCTGAGGGGAAAACAGCCAGGGCAATTACAAGGGGCCTTTACTGTTCTTCAGTCGGGGAGGGGTTGCCAGAGGAGCCTCCCGGCCTCACATTTTACATAAGTCAGGACTCTCCCTTGGGATCAAGAGCACAAGCTAGGCCAGGGCTGGGCGAGCGCAGCCGTCATTAGCTGGCGGCCGGTAAGTGTGTGCCCGTGGCAGATTTAATTGAGGCGGCCTAACTAGGTCGGGAGCAGCCTGCGCTCTGCCGTGTGTGCCCCACTCGCCCGCTCTACAGACCCACTGCCCTTAAGAATACACTCCTCAGTGGAGACAGTGGAGGTTTGAGGAGTTGGTTTAAGGAGCAAAGAGCGAGACTTGTGGGGGAAAAGCCAGAGGAGCCGCAGCCACCAATACAATCAATAAAACAGCACTTACCATCAGCAAGCCGCACCACACTGGCAACAACCTTACCGATATTAGCAGAAATTCCTGAACCCACTCAGGCCCGAAGGCCTCAAGTGACGAAGGCCAGCAATTTGGAATAAATCCACATGCGAACATAGGAAAGCAGACGGGCTCTGCAGTTTCTAGTCTAAAAAACAAGCTGACTAATCAGGTCTCCCCTGGGGCCACCGAAGGGGTGGCCACTACCTATGAGACCTCGAAGGATCACAACGATGAAAGTACTGTTTCACTTCGCGGTGACGAAGGCAATGTTAGCTCCACCAGCCAAGTCACCCAGAAGCCCACACCCCCGCCAGTTAACTTAAGCTCACTAAGGAAGATGGAAGATAGGACTGCTCTGTCATACTTAGAAACTCAGGAATGGGAGGACATGTTGGCAGCATATTCCCCAGTCCAACATCAGGACCCTCTCACGCCATAGCTGAACTACTCGCAGATTCAAGTAGCAGTCTCTCAGCCGTCAGGGGGGATGAGGGAAGGGGGTTCCAAAGGGCAGGAGGACCCAAATATGCAAGACGGAGGCGTCTGGGTCTCCCTCCTAAAAACTATGCAACTGTCAGAGGAGGCCCTACAATATCAATCTGATAAGATGGACATACAGCTCACTTTACTAAACACACTGGCAGTGTTCACATCAGGGATTGATGAAAACTGGGGGATCTCAATTCTCTAATAAGAAGGGCACAGACATCATCATACCTCCAATGCGGGTGTAGTGAGTTTGTGGACAAGCTTTCAACCCTTCCGGCAATGCTCTCTACCATGCTAAATGAGCTGAAGGCAAAATCACCCGGCATCCTCAGGGCTAACAGCCCCACTAATGTTAACAA
Organism: Lissotriton helveticus; assembly: GCF_964261635.1. Lineage (NCBI taxonomy): Eukaryota > Metazoa > Chordata > Amphibia > Caudata > Salamandridae > Lissotriton > Lissotriton helveticus. The sequence continues at coordinate 968,754,962 of NC_136063.1, read as the reverse complement.
CGTACTCTTGATAGCAGAAACAAACACCGAGGAATCCAGCAAACAACTCGCGACTGGCATACTGCAAAGTAGAAGCGCTTCAAACAGTAGCGGCGACTCTCCATAGGCAGTAACGGTTATTTCGGGAGTGACTACACTGAACGCAAAACAACGCCGCCAGCTGAAAAGAAAAGGACGAAACCAGAAATCGCTGCCACTCAAGCAAGCACAGTCTTATCCAATCTTCATCAAACATAGCCCAAACTTAACTACTGCACACAAAGAGAATTGCAGGCAAGGAAAATCGACCCTTACAAGCTTTCAGCCTGACACAGCATCACCCCTTAACTTAGATGGCAAGCCAATAGGATCAAAGGAAGTCCTTCTTCAACAAGAAGAATTAAACCCAGGTCCAGCAAATGGAAAAACAACCAATACAACTGGTTCTGGCCCTCTGGTTCAAAACACTAGTTGCGAGACACATAGTTACGCCAGTTGGCCTAAGAAATCTGAATTAACGCCCCACGACGTGAAACCTTCCCATGTGAGTACCGGGCAGGCAACTGGGCTAAAGACTACATTCCACCCAGTGGGCAATGAAGCAGTGGGGGAGAAGAAGACTGACACGTCACTGAGAGCGGCATCCGTATCAGAGGGGAATAACGCAAGGGCAACCCCCGACCAGCTGACCCAGCTCCCCTTCCCCAGGCATAATCAGATCCAACCGGGAACAACATGTGCTCCAGTTGGACACTATGAACCAGCAAAGAGAAAGCGCCTTACACCCCGGGCGATGGCACTCCTTCCAGAGGAAACTCAAGCGAGGATAGCCCCTGACCAACTATTGCAGTCCGCTCTCCCGGGGCAAGCACTGATACCTCCTGGAACCGTAATCCCGACAACACTCATGGGAAACGGCCCTAACGATCTTTGTGTAGCTGTGCAACAAAACCAGATGGTGAATCACCAGCCATCACAGCAAAATACTGCAGTCTACCAACCAGTGATCCAGGAAAGCATAGCACATCCTTCAAATGTTCAGATGCCGCATCAGAGCTATACATTGCTCAAACCAGAGTACATAACGAAAGGTCGCCATGACCTGTTGAACCGTGGGAATATACTAAAATTACTTCGGGCAATCCCCACCTTGAATGACCTGAATACCTCAGATTTGCTTACAATTGAGTTCCTCCCCGCAGATAATCCTGAAAATCTGGAAACAACAAGGGCACTATGGAAATCATCGGCTACAGCGCAAAGAGTACTAAATCATTATACCACCTGTAAGGATTGGGGCATTCAAATCAGCCCCTACAACCTTCCAGCTTATCCGGCACCGCTATTAATCATGAGCTCAAGACAAGCTCCACAAAAATTCTCTCGGCCCTCCACCTCGGTCCTAAATGGGGCTCTTAGTTGCTCAGAGCCTAGAAGGTTTGATAACGGAGGTAAACAATTATCACCTTTAAGGGCGGAACTTTCAAGCAGCCGGAACTCTGGTCTTGCTGACCATTGTCTCAGAATAATAACCCTGGCAACAGTGACCCAATGACATAACAACTACGTAGCCCAGGATAAAGACACGTCGAAACTAGCAACGATACGCCTTTGCTCGTAGAACATAAATGGTTTGGCAGCAAAATCTCAGGACTCAGACTTCCTTCAATATCTTAACAACTTCGACATCATCATGCTACAGGAAACATAGCTCACAGAACCACTGCATATCCATGGCTTTTGCTGTTTCGCTCGCCCCGCCACTAAGGGAAGCAAAATGGGTCATGCTTCAGGGGGGCTGGCGACCTACATCTCAATAACATCCATACTATCAGCGGAAGTAACGGGCCGGAAAAGGATGTAGCACTAGCAGTGAAACTCACTCTCCCATGGGCAGAAGCAAAGACTGAAGTAATTCTGTTAAATGTTTACATCCATCCGAAACGAACAAAAAAAGACATGGCAAAACTAATAGAACTAGTAACCTCGCATGCAGACAGCTCGGAAGTCTCAAACTTTATTCTGTCGGGGGACATGAATCTATTTTTAATGGGAACACCAGAGTCAAAGGAAGTATGCCTCCAATCACTATACTACAACTTACCACAGCAAAGCTGCTTTTCGCACGGGAGGCCGAACAAGCTAAATCGTCAGTTCCTGGAAGATCTTGAACATCTAAACCTGAGGGCCTTTAATGGAAGATCACACAACGACACTGTCCCAGCGGCAAGCTACCACACTGAGCAATCAAGCTCGCTTATAGACTACATGTTTGTTAGCCTTCCAATGCTGCAATATGTAACAGGCTTTAAAATGGGCGATATAGGGGACAGTGATCACCGCCCACAGGAGGCTACTCTAGCGGGTACGGCTAAGCACGGTACATTCCCCGTTTTACAATTAGGCTCTAGCTACACAACCAACTATAAGAGGGTCAAGTTCTCGACAGAATCAATAAAGATCGTAACAGATAAAGCAATTAACCTTATATCGTCCCAATCACCTGGCAAGAACTAGATAAATGCCTGGGAACGTTTTACAAGTAACCTTAGCGCTCTAAAAGCAACAGCTATTAAACCAAGGCCCTTCTACGGGCAGTCACAGCTGAATAAATTATCTACGAGTCAAAGATTACAAGTAAAAGGACTGAAAAAATCAATAAACGACTTGCTTATATCTTTACGCCTGGACCCACGCAATATTACGCTTAACTCTAAGGTGCGGGAACAGAGAACCACACTAAAGAGGCTGAAAGGGAATATCAATAATAATAATGAACAGGACCTCTGGGCCAAACTCTTGCATAACATCAAGTATAATGCCAGCGACAGATTCTGGAAAACGATCAATAAGATAATACACCCGAACCACGGAGGCCTTACCTCCTTCATACTAGAGGAAACATGGGCAAGCTATCTAAAGTCCCACTTTAACAGCCAAAGTCTTACTGACTTAACGCCGGGGAAGATCCAAATAGCCAAGGAACCAGTTGATTCTATCAAATGTAGCAGGGCAAGCGGCAGCTCCCCTCCCGCAAACCACGAAGATGGCTTTTGCTTAAAGTCAATTAGCACATCTCAAACCGCTGGAGGAAAGCTATACAGCAACAAATGCTCACCCGCCACTGAACAGCTCTTATTCAAAAAACAGATCAAGAAGGGCAAAAAGGAGGGAGCACCGGGGCCGAACGGAATTCCACCAGCCACGTTTAAGGAAAAACCGGAGGACTGGGCAAAAATACTCCACTCACTATTTCTGAAAGTACGATACCTGGGCACAATCCCAGACTCATGGAAAGGGTCGATAATCGTCCCAATCCACAAATCGGGCAGCAAGAATTTACCAGCTAACTATCGATTAGTAGCCCTGATCGCTAACGAAGCCAAATATTTTGCGGGCACATTGCTGGAGGAACTGTCAACCTGGGCAGAAAACAACAAAATAATCCCGTTAAACCAGACAGGATTCCGAAAATGCTCAGGTACAACAACCAATATTATGGCAATGTCACTGTTAATCGACATGGCAAAAACCAGGAAAATGCAGCTCCATGTCTGCTTTATTGACTATAGCGCAGCCTTTGACAACGTGGACAGGCTCAAATTATGGTCCAAGTTGGTCAGATGGGGCATTCCCAACAACCTCCTATCAATGATCATGCTCCTACACTCCAACACCTGGGTTCAAGTAAAACTGGGCTCAGGAACGCACCTCTCAAGGAAAATCAAAACATCGAAAGGGCTGAAACAGGGTTGCGTGCTGGCCCCCATGTTATTCAATCTATTCATGGCAGACCTAACCCTGGCACTTGATAAATGCAATTTGCACACACCCAGATTAGGGGGTTCCCCAATATCTAACTTACTCTACGCGGACAACCTTGTCCTGCTCAGCTACACAGCAGTGGGCCTGTAACATCTCCTGAATTGCCTAGAGGTCTATGCAGAAGAAAACAGTCTCTTAATACACCTAAGTAAAACAAGGACCATGACAATCAATAAGAAACGAAAAAAGTCCCATCAATGGCACCTGGGTAGTAAACACATTGAGCCAGCAGAGGCTTATAAGTATTTGGGCATCTACATAGACAAAGAAGGTTTAATCAGCCGCCAGCAACAGGAGATCAAAAGGAAAGGGATGATCTTCGCACTCTCTCTGAAAGGAGCATCAGCCAAACTACTCGGCCCCACTCTGAACCCTCTCCTGATGATAGACCGGGCCAAAATATAACCTTCGATTACCTACGGCACCGAGGCATTGCGAGGGAGAGTTAGCAACCTCCTGGACAAAACACTGGTCAAAGCATATAGAACAATGTTCTGCCTCCCGACCTACACCTCACCTGCACAAGTTCGTTTGGATTTTGGTCTCATAAAGCAATCCTGGGCCAGCTACGGAGCTTTCATCAACTGCTGGCACAAGATTAGGTCAGCAAACCCTAACACATTAAATCACCTCCTCTGGCAAGAGATTCAACTGAGGCAGAACTCACCCGCTGGGCAATATCTTAAGGAAGCTTTGATAACCACAGGCCTTTCCCCCTTATGGGACACACACTGCCTCCATTCAGCGTTCAAAAAAACAGTGTGGAAGACGTTGAAGACACATTCCTTGCTAGAGGACAAGGCGACCTTTTCGGCTAGAGCGCACGCCTGGATGACTCTGGCTACATATAAGTCCCTAGCCCCACAACATTACTTTAATTTGGGATACTCAAAAATACTGAAACAAATTTTTTTAAAGTTCAGGCTAGGAGTGTTACCTACCACGCAGCAGCTCCCTCCCTGGAAAAGGGTGCAGGCTTTCACACAACGCAGTCTGTGCAGTAAGGATCAAGGTGACATCACACACATTATCTGTACCTGCACGGAGCTGAGTCGAGAAAGGAGACAGCTGCTAAAAATCCCCTTCAATCAAAGAGGGATCAGGACAAGGAGACAAGCAGTCCTGGCATGCTTTGATCCTTCATTGCCACAATTGAACACAAGGCTAGTCAGATTCCTCGAAGCAGCTCGGTCAAAAATGCCAAACTGACTCCTTTTCTGCAGACAACTGGTCCACGGGGGCAATCTTTATTAAGGGGACGGCCAACCGCCACAGCGGATCGCAATTCTTCCATAGGTCGCAAAGGCATAACTAGCCGGGTCACTATTACTGTAATGATACAGAAAGTCCTTTGCAGTTCACGCTGCGACACTCATGAAAGAGTATGAACATTTTAAATATGGACCTTTTTAAATATGGATCATTTTAAAAATGGAATTATTTTTTCTTTTTGTATGTACTGCAATGGTTTTAAGTAACTATGCCAATAAAGTTTTATCATTATCATTGCCCTCAACACGCCAGTTCCTTTGAAGAATGTACCCAACCATGAGGTAGCCCTGTTGGACGAAACACGTTGGCTGGGCTGATGTACGCATGTCCTTTAAAACAACAAATAAAGTGAAATTGGAAACAGATACACCAAGACTACCTGTTCAATATTTCTGGATCTTATGGACTTGTGTTATTGATTTACTTTACAATTGGATTTAATATAATTGTATGCTCTTTTTTATCTTGTGTCTTTGAACAATTGTATTATTGCTGTGACTTCTAAGCAGTGGGGTCACAAAATGTTTGAGCATAAAAGATCGAGGCATTACTTGAGAATTACTATCACTATTACACTTATGGCCTACGCTGCTGATACTATAACTTGACATATTATATATGTGCATATAAATATACACACATTCATATATATGTGTGTGTGTGTGTGTGTTTGTTCAAATAAGTTTGTATATATATATATATATATATACATATATATATATTTAAATAGCACTTAAACAAATTTGATTTACATTATATTAATGTTATATATTAAAATATTTCATATTTACAGTTTTTAACCATAGATATATTAAAAATGATATTATTGTATGTATTTTTGTGATACTAGTGTTAAACAATATTCTGTTATTATATGTTTGTACTTATGATTTATATGTATAGAAAAACAATATTTTTGTTGACTGATATTTTTGACACAATATTTTTGTATCACAATATTTTGGGTTTCAGTATTCTGTCAGTGATTCGACAAAGAACACTTGAAGTAAAAAGGGACACCAAGGGGATAGGGAACTCAGGATATAATCTTAAGCCCCACCTCTTTTAAAGTACATCAGCCCCCACTGCAAAATAACTAAAACACAAAAAGAATCAGTTAATTTTTTATTGAACCAACTTGAAAGCCATTCAAAAACATTGCAGTTAATTAACCGACAGTATCACTTCAACTTCTTGCCAAATATGTTATTCTGACAGAATGGAGAGCACAGTGAAATATCACCTTAACTCAACATTTTGCTGCGCATGTTTTGCTTTTTTCCCGAGGTTATCTTTGTTCTCCGCACTTCGATTATGACCTGTACTAAGGTTCATAATCAGCCTGGAAAGATGAAAAATATCCCAATCGCCTCTTTTCCTTGGTTTTAGGAGACAGAAAGTGTTCTGTTTTTCATTTGCTGCATTCTAAGCAGGAATAGCAGAAACATCTGTTTCTCCTCCTTCAATCAGTGTGACATTTTATGAGTCCCAGATTTACAAACAGTATCAGTTACATTCAGTAAACCTCACTGCAGGTCTGATGAATTGCTTACCATCAACTCATCCCTCAGGCATCCTGGTTACAGAAATATGTTGACAATTATTCAATAAGCACATAACTTTGCAGCGAGGGTTCCTCAAGCATGTCTTTGTCGGATGGCCTCGTTGACAGGCCAGCTGAACTCCTGTATTGTTTACAGGCTCTGCTGGAGCAGAGGTGCGAGGCAACACTTAAACCACTGAAGGAAAAGCAGAACAATGTTTCCCACGAGGCAGTCAGGTAAACATAAAAGAAGAAAACTAAAAGAAGGTATCCACGTGTCAAGATGTTAAAAGAAATACCTCACATAGGGCCATATGTATCAAGCCAAATTGAGTTTGCAATCGTCGAAATTTGCAGAATTTCGGCGTTTGCGAATGCAATTTGGTCAAATGGTATGCATCAAGGCAATTTGCTTTAAAAAGAAGGAATCGCAAAATATGCGATTCCTTATCTTGCGATTGCATTTAAGGAATCACACATTTTGCGATTCCTTAAATGCAATGTAAGAAGCTAAAAACAAAATCACAAATTGCCCTTAAGGAATCGCAAATTACCACCAACTTCTAGTTGGTGGTAAGTTGCGAATTCCTTTCAAAATGCATATTGTTTCATTTTTCAAAGTGCCATGTGACGCACATACATGCCCTTAGGGCATGTATGTGCGCCACATGTGCACCCATGCAGTTTTCAGGGGTGCAACAGGGTGTCCTTTGGACACCCCTGCACCCTTGAAAATATTCCAAATTTGCGATTAGCAAATAGCAATTCGCACATTTCCCCTTCATTCCTATGGGCCTCCTGGCCCATAGAAATGAATGGGAAATTATTCCTCAATTGCGATTAGCAAATTGCTAATCGCAATTAAGGAATTTTAAGAAATCGCTAAAAAGAAGCGAATTTCTACATACATACCATTTTACGATTCCTAAATAGCGATTCCTTAAAAATCGCTATTTAGGAATCGCAAAACGGAATGTTGATACATATGGCCCATAGTTTCTAGATATAACTAATTGTGAATGGAGGGAAGCGCAAATTATGGGTTCTGCGCAAACAACGATGTACTAGGAATTACCAGCGTCATGGGGCACAGTAATTACCTAGTGCATTATTTTTGCACACAGTTTGAGTTGTAGCTGTTGGAAAAGAGAGCAGTGGCCTCAAATTCCTAATAAGGATGGAAATATATGCACAACACCGATTTCTGAAAAAATGTCCATATTTCCATAATCTTTCCAGGATGTTGTTCCGTTTTTAAGTCTCGTCTGCAGGCAGTGCACACAAGCTGTTGCTTGGCAACAATCTATTGTTTGTCTTTGCTGCCTTCTAATTCGGCAGCAAGTGTAAGGTGTCACTTAGTTTCTTTGTGTGGAGCATGGACCAAGTACAGATTAATTTAATTTAATTTGTGTCTGTCCGCTGCGATTGAGGTACTAATTCTATTTTTTTTTTAATAGCGCAAACTCGACAGGAAGGTATTGGAGCTCTTTAAATGAGCACCAGTTTCACCGCACAAGTTCACATTATTTTTATCTTAAGTGTGGAGATTAAGGGGCTAATATTTGAGAAAGTGGAGCAAGGCAGCGCAGCAGGTCACCTTGCTGCGCTGCACTGCATGACAGGGAAAGGGCAGTAATGCATCATCCTTAAAACAATAAAACACTTTCCTGTCCTTTTCCATGCGCTGGTGCACATTGGGCTGCCTTGCACCAATGCAAGCACACTTACACCATGGTGCAAGGATGCATGTGTTGCATATAGAATTGTTTTTGTGCAGGAACGAACACCTCCCTGCATAAAAACAATACGGGAGGCATATTCCTCTTTGTACCTGCTAAAACTGGGGCATCTGTGGAAAAGGAAGCTAAAAAACTAACAATGGTGTTAATAAAAAGTGAGAATAAGGTAGGCGCTAGAACGCAACCCTGGCGTACTCCCACCTCAACTGGGAACCGGTCGGTCTTGTTTACCTCTGCCCCCCCAGCAAACTTGGGCATAGTTATGTTTGTGGAGGCGAACAATTAAAAAAAGTAGGTCAGGGGGAAGACCGAGTTCCTGCAGTAACCTCAACAATTTAGACCATGATACCAAGTCAAAAGCAGACTTAAGATCAACGAAGGCTGCATAAATGCTTCCTTTTCCAAGACCCACTGTCCGCCAATACATTAAAATGAACCAGAAGACCTGATCAATAGTGCTCATGTTAGTCCGGAAACAGGCCTGGAGAGGGCTCAAAATGTCTTTATCGTCCATCCAGGTTTGGATTTTTGCCAAAACAAGTCGAGCTATGACTTTCTGGATTGAGTCTATCAGGATTATTGGCCTGTAGTTCCCGGGTAAGGATTTATCTCCTTTTTTGTAAATCGGGATGATCACCACCCCTTTCCAGGTATCCGGGATCGGAGCTCCATGAGTGATTGCATTTGCTAAAAGAATTATGTACTGGCTCCATTTGGCTTTGTCCTGGATGAAAATATCTGCGGGCACCTTATCAATGCCTGGTGCTCTCCCAATGGTGACAGTGCTCAGCGCAGTTGTTACATCAGTTAAGTTAAAAACAGTATCTGATGACTTAAAATAAGCCCAAGAAGGGTCATAATCCATTTTGTCATTAGCTGCGAATTGTTCTGAGAAAAACTTAACCCACACAGCAGGCTCCACATGATTTTTAGGGGATTGCCCTGGGCCACCGCACCCTATTTTACCAGGCTCCAAAAGTGTTGCTTGTTCCTCTCCTTACATGTTTCTTTTAGATCCCACCATCATTTCTCATCCAAGGCCTTTTTTGCTGACAGAATCTCCGTCTTGAATAACTTCCTTGAGTGTTGGACACTAGACTGATATCCTGATGTTATTGCCCCCCCCAAAGCTCTATGCGCTTTTTTGCACTCACTTTTATACCAGTAAGGATGGTGCTGGCTTCCCTTGACCCTAGATCGACAAGGGATTTGAAAGTGTGTGCGTATTCTATCAAAAAGGGTATTATGTAAAAGTGTTGTATCTTTCAAAGGACGGGAGTCACAGTAAAAAGACAGCATCTTTGTTAGAGTGTGCTCCAGTTCTGAGTTAATAGTTGATAATATGTTGGAACGTTCAATTACCAATGGCCATTTAAGGTGTTGCATGTCATTGGTCGATGCCAGTTTGCCTGCCTGGGTGAGATTAGAAAATTGTGATTGCTCTTTTTGGCCATTAAGCCTGAATGTTGTACAGAGTGGATCATGGTCGCTCTCAATTCTGTCCGTCACGACCATATCCTGCAAGGTGTGCCAGATTTTAAGCTAATTAGTATATAGTCAATCCTGCTTGAACGACGGCCATTTATAAACATGTGTGCCCCTTGCTTGTCAGATCTTGTACTTCTGTTAACTGCCCTTAGACCGTGTTCAAGGCTTAAAGCCTTCATCTGTAGTGCAGCCTCCGTCCATTTTCTAATTAGGGATATTTCCAGGTTAGGAATACCCCACTGCTCGTTCTCCTCCCCAGCTTGATCCAATTCCTGCATTAGCAAAGGGAGCAAAGGTGGTGTTAAAAAAAAAACCTAGGATTACTGAGGAAGACCAGGAGATGTTATGTAAGAGCTCATCTAGGCCAGAAATTGTTTCAGACCTACGTCTCCCGATATACCCTCTAGCATAGATGTTATAAGTATCAATGTCGCCATATGTCCCGCACCCCAGGCGAATGGCAAGGATGTCATTGCTCTCTGTCTGAAGTGGTTTTATGGAAAGTCCAATGTCCTGCCAGACCCAGATTGTAAGGCCCCCGGAGGGTGTCTCTTGGGTAGCGGGTTTGGAATCATTTAAGTAACCCAAGTGATAGTTCGGTTGAACTGACCATGTTTCTTGAAAGATACCTATGTCGCTTTCCTCAAAAAAGTGAATCCAGTCGGTGAACACTCCCTTAGACCGCAGTCCAGCAATCTTCCATGATACTATCGATAGACTTCGTTGTGATCGGTTGGTGAGCAATAAATGCTCAACCATAGGAGCGGCAGGCCTTATGGAATGATCTATCACATGCACCGGATTTTCAACTGTGATTTCCTCTGCTTTGAGGTTTTCAACATGGTGCATATGACAGCGTGTTGTGTTGTGTCCCATGCTAAGACATGGGACTGGGATTTGGGGGTTACTGGGGACGGGGTAGGCCTTCAAACGATCTCATTCAATGGGGACACATTGTTTTGGAGAACTGCACAAGATGATCAATTTATTTCGGCTGGCAATTCTGGGTAGTTATACCTAAAGCGTATTTTATTATTAACCAGATGCTCAGTGCGCAGGTCAAAAGCCACCAGGTTTCCACTAAATCACGATGTCTCAAAGAGAGCGCTATCACATCATATGCGTCCTTTGGTCCTCCCAGATCAGGTAGCCTTTTAGCCCCAGTTATATCTTTCCTAATGATAGACCTGCACCCTCTCACTCTCCATAACCAGTGAGTGCATTTGTTGATTAAAGAGCACTCATCCTCTAACTGTGTCGTAGGTTGGTTCTTTGGAACGTCAACTAGATAGATTATCTTCCTTATGTCTGTGCTCATGTATGTGCTAGTTTGTTGAGTGACGTGCAGAATCTATCCTTGATCTTTCCATGTTACTTAGGTTATCAAACTTTGCTCTGCCTATCATGGGTTGGCCTGCCCCTTTAACCTAACTGGGATGGCTATTAGTGAATTAAGAAATGATAGGGTTCCGGTCTATTGGATAGCTACTTAGCCTTCCTGTGTTGGGGCTGGTATGGACCACTTTCAGCTGCCTCATGATGCTTATGCCCCCCTGGGGATCTTTCTGTGTATCTGATTGTGCCCGTAATTGATTCTGAATACTCTGGACATCAGTGTGGACCTTAGTCAGTGAGACGGGGAGGTTGCCTACAGCAGTTTTAAGTTTATTAATTTCCTGGGCTTCGTCAATTATTTGTGATGCTAGCGGTCTTTGTGTGATGGCTTCATTAGCTTGAGTTGGTGGATTACTAGATGGACTATCCCTATGCTTAGCTGCTGCACTGTTGAGATTCATAGCTATTCTATCAGATACTAGGGCATCCGCATTTGGGCGTGTATTAGCCAATAGCCTAGTTGTACCAGTCAGTGACCGCGTCGATTTTACTGTACTAACTAAACTAACAGGAGCCTCCTCTTGGTCTACTTGTTCTAACAATGGTGAAAAACTATTGTGACACAGGAACAAAGATAGATCCACAGTGGTAGGTGGTGTAGTGCTAACCCCAAAATCAGACCTAGCAAGTGGTAAGGAGGACTTATCAGATATTTTGTTCCTGTCTCCACCTTTTTTAAACATAGCTGGTATAAGGCGCAAAGGTGTAGTACTTGATGAAAATGCTCAAGGACAGATGTGAGTGGGGAGTTGAAACTGGGGGGGTCAAGGAGAACCTCACATTCAGCCAAGAAGTCATCTACACAATCAAGCACCTCCCCACCCACCATCAAACTCATTGTCTTTTGCTTCCTTTTTACTTTTTTGGAGGAAATTTCCTTTGAACCACCCTCTGCTGATTTTCGCTTTCCCATCCCAACCACAAACAATTCTGTAAATGCAAAAAATAGTACAATATAAAAACAAAATCAAAGTTCACAAATGGTAAGGGACAGACAGGTAGAAAAAGTGGAACACAGTTAACTTCTACCAGAGGCACAGTACCTTATGTTGTTTGGAAGCAATAATTTGATCAGATGTTTTACAGTAAATGTCAGGGGGTAACCCAGCCCGACCTCCTCCGGGCTATGACGGGCACTGCGGGAGGCCTTTGGGGTTTAGGTGTGTCTCCTGGTGCATGGGGCAGCTGTGTTAGCTGTACGCCGACCGCAAAGTACTATGGGGATTTTAGTTCCCCCCTTTAGTAACAGTGGCAGTCCCGGGTGCGAAGGCAACAGTCAGGCGATCAGAATATTATCGCAACCTTCCCTCAATTATGACCTCCGTGAGTAGAAATTCCAGGGACTAAATGTAGAGCAAGCTACTGGGGGACCAAGAGGGTGGGCCCAGCCTCCACCGGGCTCTGACAAGCGCAGATGGGCCCGCCTTTGGCCCGGGATTTGCCTGGGGGGCGGCCCGGGCACGCCTGCACACTTCCCACTCTGCGGGAGCATGCAGACGGTTTTGTGGTGCATCCTGGTGCAGGGCAGGGATGTAGGCGCGGTCCGTGGCAAAGATTGCTGGTGCTTGTGGTCCTTGTGGCCACCCCTGGTCTCCGGTCAGCAGGGGCTGGAAAGGGCAGGCAAGCGTGCAGAAAGTTGGTCCCACGCAGCGGGTGCCCACAGCCGGTTTTGTGGCACCTCCTGGCACAGTGGAGGGATGTAGGCACTGCGCACCGTGAAGATTGCTGGTGCTTGTGGTCCTTGTGGCCACCCCCAGTCTCCGGTCAGCAGGGGCTGGAAAGGACAGGCAAGCGTGCGGAATGTGGGAATGCCTTCCCTGGGCAGATTAATGCAGCGCATTAATTCACACTGCGTTGTGTTACTCCAGATTTTTTAAGCCACTCAGCCATGGCAAGTGGCTTTGCATGACTTAAAAAATCTGTCTCAAGGTTTGCATCATTCTTGCACCAAATTGCGTTGTGTGCTGCAAGAGTGAGGCAAACTGCCTCATAAATAGGTCACTAAGTGACTTGCCCAGAATTCCAGGACGTTGAACTAATACGGAGACTCAAGCCTGGTTCTTGAATTTCCAAAAACAGCATATCCATCCTTAGCATCAACTGCTTCTTACCCATTTCACCCACTCCTACTCCTTTTGGCTTCTAAGGACTGCTTGCATCAGGTTAGGAAACATGCACTGGCAAAGCTAATACGTCTCACCTATTAAGGGTGTTTTGGCGTTGTCAATGTTTATTAACCATGTTGTACAGCAGCCCACCTGTTGTGCAACTTGGCTGAAAGTGTAAAAAAAAAGTGCCATGACAGTCAATGCTGGCTGCGTCATAGCGCTTTTTATTTATTACATTCAAACATGCCGCACAGCAGCCATGACATTTACAATTGAAAGGAGTGGCAATGGGGTGTTGTTTTGCCCCAGAAATTGCCAACCTCGTGATGGACCAATTTGAGACTAGATATGTCCTTGGTGAAGCGAACCCATTTCTACATTGTTTGTCGAGGTGGGTTCGCTTCATCGATGATATCTTCTTGATATGGAATGGGAATAAAGAAGATCTAGACCGATTCCATGAATGGCTAAACGTATGCATCCCTGACCTTAAATTCACAATGAATTGCAGCAATGAAAAAATTAACTTTCTGGATGTATGGATCTTGGAGACCGGTGGTATATTAGAAGTTAGCCTTTTTACCAAGCCCACAGACAGAAACACTTTACTAGAATTCTCTAGTGGACACCCGAGGAGTGTTAAAGAGAATTTGCCATATGGGCAATTTTTGCGTATCAGGCGCAATTGCACCAACAAGAAGGATTATTTTGACAATGCGGAAATCCTTGTGAATAAATTATGTTCTAGAGGGTACCCGAGGAAACTAGTGAAAGCCGCCCTTAAAAGGGCGTGGTTTACACCTCGGGAGACTTTATTGACCCCTAAAGAAGGTATAAGTGAGAAAACTGCCATGACCTGTGTTCTAACATTTAATGTTAAGGCTAATAAAATCAAGCAAATCATTACAAGAAACTGGCGAATCATTGACCATCTTGAGATTCCTCTACCACTGTTCTCTTTCCGTAAAGGAAAGAACATTAAACAACACCTTGTCAGAGCTAGTAGAGAGCCCAAGATCAAAAAAGACACCAGGAATTTGCTAGGCCTGCCGGCCGTAATAGGACATTTTCGTTGTATGAACTGTACTATGTGCCCTAATTCTAAAGATTTAAAAAGCATTGATGTGAATGGCCAGAACCACATCATGCGTTCATTTTCCAACTGTAACACAAAGAACGTCGTGTATGTGGTTCTTTGTCCTTGTAATTTAGCCTACATAGGACAAACAACACAAGCCATCAAAATGCGAATAGGCCAACATAAATCGAGAATTAGATGCAAGACTAGTGGGGCTCCGCTAGTACAACACTACATAGAATGTGGACACAATGAAGAGGACCTAACTTGGGCAGTACTTGTAGTGGTGACAGCTAAAAACAAAGTAGAACTAGAACGGAAGCTAAACTGTACAGAAGCTAGACTAATCGAAAGATACCACACTGCTACCAGGGGTCTTAATGACCGTGACGAATTGTGGGCATTAATTTAATGCCGTTCTTTACGTTGCCTGGATCCATAGATGAGTACCCCTGATGATAGCCCTTCTGTCGGGGGAGCTCTCTTGGGACCCAGTCTGTTTAGAGTAGTACAGGAATGGAATATCATATGCAATGAGTATTTTTATACGTAATTTAGATCCATACTTGACCATGAACGTCCATACTTGTTGTGTTGGGTTGTTTGTTAATTCACGGTGTCATTTGCAATTTTTATTAATTTTTGTTTGATGTATTGTGATTAGATTGTTAACCCATATGCGTCGGTGCAATGCCCACCTCCTTTTAAAATAATGCACAATTTCAGGTGGTGATGTTCTTGTTATTTTCATTTTTATTTTTAATTATTTCTGGTTTCTCCTTCTTTATTTATTATTTTTTCGAGTGGATGTGTGGATATTTATATGGTAGAGGAGAGTCCCATATAGACACGACGCTTGCTTGTAGTCCGTTGTCTCTTCCTTAAAGACTACCCCCTGTCCTGTTTCTATGCTTGTGAATTCAGCGCGCAGATCAGAACGTCCCCCGAGACGCCCTTTTTTAATGACGCTGCGCGCCCTGACCGCGAGATTGTCTCCTGACAAACGGACGGCGGAGCTTTTGAAACGAAGATTGAATGTCTCCCTTAATCGCGTGTGACCTGGGGGAATTGTAGCACCAGAGGTAGGCCCGTTTGACCGTCACCACGCATGTAGATCCTTAGTATAGACCTGAGCATTGTCCGTGCACACGCGGGTAGTAACTGCGATTGTGTTTTGTTTTGTGTTCCTTTTAATCTTGACTGCAGGTATCCCTGGTTATCCTTTTTGAGGGCGTGTAAGTAGTCGAGGTGTATTTGCACCGACGAAATAATCTATCCCCTCCTTCGAGATTGGATATTTGTGAAGGTAGGCTAGAATCTCGTATGTGGTATGATTCGCCTTAATCACCGATGGTACTGAGTAACCAATAAGTTAATAGATCCGGTTCTTTGGTTCTCTCCCTCTATATACCTTTTAGGAGAGCGTGAATTGATTAACCCTTGGGAAGAGGTCGTTTGTACCCCTCAGGGTGGTGCCTGGGCACTTCCCGCTGGGGGGGTCACGTGTACTACACTTTGCAGGTATTTGGAACCTTGTGGCAGCTGCCATTGTTCGTTTGAAGTGGTCTATTGATTTTTTTAGTGCATGCCCCCCGATATCTATCTGTAGACACACGGTGGACAGAAGAATGTGTCCGTGGTGATTGGGTTTCTATACTCTGTGTGTTCTTTATCACTTGTGTGAAGATTTGGCTTTTTTGGAGCTTGTTGTCTTTCCCCCTTAAAATGAGGTGTGGTTTTGACTCCATTATTTCACGTCTTCAACTTTCTGGTGGTCATTGCATCGGTGTAAATGGGTGAGTTTTTCTTTGCGGCATAGTGTGTTTTTAGGAATTATATTGCATTTGTATATATATTTTTCAGTACCCTTGTCCTGATGAAGCCAGAAGAAATCACTGGCGGAAACGCGACCGCGACTGCGTCGACAGATAACTAATAGTGTTTTCTTTACCCCCCTGTTTTTCTTTTTGTTTAGGGTAGATAGTTGTATATTTGTATATATTGTAATTACCTAACTTTGATTACTGTATATAGTCTGGTCACTTCCCCCCCTGTTTTGTGACTCAATATTTTGTCCTTTGCAAAAATCATATCATTTATTGTTAAAAAAAAGAGCGTAGAAAACAGGTTAATAAATTGTTTCCTGTTTTGAAGTAGCGTTTGCTTAATTTATCCCTTAGTACCTTTTTGTTCTATTTTCTCATCCATGTGATGTTCCTTGCCCAGGTATGGGAGGGTAATATGGGCAGAACCCCTGTTCATTACGCAGCACAGCAGCCATGCAGCTGTACAACATGGCTTAAAAAATATTGAAAAGTATTGGAGCTAATTGGCTTTGTCAATGTTTTCTTTGAAATGATGTACAGCTGTGTAGCTGCTGTACAGCATGGTTGAAAGTTAAAAAAATGCACTATAAAGTGGCCAGCTTTGACTGCATCATAGCACCTTTTTTCTTTACTTTTACCCTTGCTGTGTAGCAGCTGTGCAGAGTGGCTAAAATAAATTGTCAAAGCCGAAGAGCTCTACTACCTTTGCCAATGCGTGTTTCACTGGGGGATTCGGTCTGAGGTCAAACAAGAAGGTGTTGGTTTTCCGACAAAATCCATACTCACATTTTTATTATTTATTATTTATTTAAACTTATAATGCGCACAGCTACCCGCAGTGGGTTTCCCGGCGCCCAGGGACAGACTAAAGAAGAAGAACTGAACATGCTGATTTTACTGATAAATAGCTTCTAATCACTGCTGAAAAAGCAAAGTTTTAAGTCCCTTGCGGAAACGAAAAAGATTGGTTTCCGTCTTCAGGGTCACAGGAAGAGCATTCCAGTGCTTTGAATTTAATTCGGCTCGGGATTTTGAGCCAGTGAAGGTCACGAAGTGCCAGAGAGGCAGATGTTCTCCTAGGGACATTGCAAAGGAGCCGGGCAGCCGCATTCTGAACAACCTGGAGTTTCTTTATAGTTGTCAGATCGGCTCCAAGATAGAGGATGTTGCCGTAGTCCAGCCGTGAAACAACCAATGCCTGGACTACGGTTCTTTGTGTGGAAGGGGACAACATCCACAGGATTTTTTGAAGCCATCTCAAAGTGGCAAAACAAATAGGGGCCACCTTCACAGCCTGCTGTCTCATTGTGAGTTTATCATCAATGAGGAACCCGAGATTGCGTACTACAGTGGCGGGCTGAGGGGTAGATCCCATATCCTTGGGCCAATGGTGGGGGCCCCAAAGATCCTTACCCCTGCCCAGTATCACAACCTCGGTCTTGTCACCGTTTAATTTCAAGAAATTGCTCTTCATCCAATCGGAGACTCGAGTCAGACCTACTTTCAAAGCAGAAATTTCATTGCACTCCTTGTTAGAGAGAGAAAAGATAATTTGTGTGTCGTCGGCGTAAGAGTATAGAGTGAGACCGGCTTCCTCCACGATGGTGGCCAGGGGTCTCACATAGATATTAAATAGTAAGGGACTAACACCCTGATTCATCATTCTCCCGTTTTGGAGGCCCTAATAGCGATTCATAAGGAATCGCTATTAAGGACTTGCAAAACGGGATTCATGTAGGAATTGCTAAAAATATTGCGATTCCTACATGTTCCTTATTTGCGATTAGCAAATTGCTAATCGCAAATAAGGAATAACTCCCCATGCATTCCTTATTTGCGATTAGCAATTAGCTAATCGCAAATAAGGATGCGATTTCAAGGGTGCAGGGGTAGCACCCCTGAAATGTAATCTACATTGGTGTTGCGCACACACATGTCCAAAGGACATGTGTGTGTGTAACATGCAACTTAGAAAAATGCATTTAAATGCATTTTTCTAAGTTTTTGCTATTTACCACGAGGTCTGACCTCTCGGTAAATAGCGGCCCAAAATTGCAATTTCGCAATCTTAAAATGATTCATGAATTGCATTTAAGGAATCTCAAATAGAGATTCCTTAAATGCAATTCTTCGCAAATGTGTGAATTCTTTAATAGCGAATTTTGCATTTGGGATGATGAATCCCAAATGCAAAAATTGCACTCGCAAAAGGCAAGATTCTGAGAATCTTGCCCTTTGTAAGTGCAATTTAGCTTGATGAATCAGGCTGTAAGTATAGACCCCTGGGGAACGCCGTACGCCGATGGACAAATTATAGAGGAGGCAGAGGCAGAAAAGACCTGAAAAGTACAGTCACTTAAAAAGGAGGCTATCCAGGCTAGAGCAGCGCCCTCCACTCCCAGGGACCGAAGAGTCGCAAGAAGGATGGAATGAGACACAGTGTGGAACGCCGCACTCAAATCAAGAAGAATGAGAGCGGATGTCTCTCCGCGATCGACACTGTGTCGCAGACTCTCGGTAACTCCTAGAAGTGTGGTTTCGGTGGAATGATGAGCTCTAAAGCCTGACTGAGACGGATGTAAGAATCCCAAGCTCTCAACAAGATGGGTTAGTTGCGTATTAATATGTCTTTCCAGGATCTTTGAAAGAACGGGAAGTAATGCGATTGGCCTGAAGTTCGATAAGTTGGCAACATCAGCTCCAGCCTTTTTCAGTAAAGGAACAATCATGGCATGCTTCCACTCCTGTGTAACATATGACTCAGATAATGAGGAGTTGAGAAGTTGCATTAGCACGCGGCGTGAACCAAGATACAGTTGTTTTCAAATTTTGGCCGGTACCGGGTCGCGTGGGGAGCCAGATTTGATGCTATTCAGACAGGAAAAAAAGAAAGCATCGTCAAAAGGTGACCAGTCTATAAGTTTGGCCGTCAAAGAAGGCAGATAATCTGAGGTCAGTACTGGCTCTGGCAGCAACGCATCATCAAATTTAGGAGGACTCAATGAGTCGTGGATACGTTCCACTTTTGCTATAAAAAATTCTGCAATTGAATTGCATTGGGCCTCGCCTAGGGCAGGGGGAGCCGGTACCAAGTCCGCTCCTGTTAGTTTTTTAACAACAGAGAAAAGAGTACGAGGACAATTTTGGGCGTTCGTGACCGTATTAGCAACATAGGCAGCGCCGGCCATTTTGCATTGGTTATGGTAGTCTCTAAGAACTTCCTTATAGGCCACTTTACGGGAAGCAGAGTATGAACGTCTCCATTTCCTTTCAAAGGTCTTACAGTTAGATCTCATGCGCTTTAGATCGTCAGAAAACCAGGGTGCAGGAGGTCGATGAAATGAGGAGTTCTTAAGTGTCAAGGGGAGGAACTCATCAACAGCAGTGTTCAACCATTTGGATACTGCGATGTTCAACAAGGATAGAGACGTATCAACATTTGGTAGGGTATCCGTCAAATGCCTATTGAAATCGGTTATGTCGAGCTTGCTCCACCGACGTATGTACTCATCCTTCCTGCTATTATCACTAGTCATGATTTTAGTCCGGGACAAGGCAAAATATACAGCATAATGGTCCGACCATTCCAAGGGACGGGCGGAGGATAAACACTCAAATGGGAGGTTAGAGAGGACAGGGTCCAATAAATGCCCTGCAGAATGTGTTGGCCCTGAGTTACATAACAAGATGTTAAGAGCTTCCAGCTCGGATAAAAACAATTTACTAACACTACATTGAGCTTCATCGAAATGAAGGTTCAGATCGCCAAGAATGGTAAAATTGGCAGCCTTCAGAGATAGAGGAGCAATTGTGTCTGCGAAGGACAACGTCCAAGCATTGGAATTCCCAGGAGGGTGATAAATCAGAAGACCTGACAGAGTAAACTGGGGGCTGATAGCTAACTTAAAATGCCCAGCTTCACATCCGAGCAGAGGGAAGGCATCAAAAGTACATGTATAATTAGATTTAAAAATTATCGCAATCCCACCTCCTTTACCAGAATCTCTATACTTCCTAACTATTACATTTTGGACATTAAATCTCTTTAGTAGCATGTTGGACTGGCCCTCTTTGCAGTGTCACCCCCAAACCTTTTGCCTTCACCCCTACTAGTTTTGATGAATTCATTTTGATTGGCTGTAGGACTATTTACCACTTCTTACTAGTGCTAAAGTGCTTGTGTTCAATCCCTGAAACATGGTAACATTGGCTTAGATCTGATTGGCATATTTAATGTACTTACAAGTCCCTAGTAAAATGGTACACCCTATGCCCAGGGCCTGAAAATTAAATGCTACTAGTGGGCCTGCAGCACATATTGTGCCACCCATTTAAGTAGCTCCTTAAAACATATCCCAGGTCTGCCATTGCAGCCCAAATGCAGTTTTAACCTGCAAATCCGACTTGGCAAAGCCTTAAACTCCCCTTTATTACATATATTCCACCCCTAAGTTAGGCCCTAGGTAGCACCTAGGGAATTGTGCTGTGTAATTAAAAGGTTGGCAGTGTGCTTTTGAGTTTTACATGTCCTGGTAGTCAAAATTCATTTTTCACTACTGGGAGGCCTACCTCTCCCATATGAAAAACTGGGTTCAATCAATCAATCTATCAACCAGGGTTTTTTAAAGCACGCTACTCACCCAAGGCGCTGGGGGGACATGCAGCTCCGGTTTCAGTCAAAGAGCCAGGTCTTGAGATTCCTCCTGAACATGTGCAGGGTCGGGGAGCATCTGATGTTCACTGGGAGCTGGTTCCAGGTCTTGGCTGCGATGTAGGAGAAGGCTCTTCCACCTGCTTGGCTTCTGCAGATGCAGAGGTCTCTTTCACGGGGAGGTCAGCGGAGCGGAGATTCCTCTTGGGTACGAGGAAGGAGACTCTCTTGTTGAGGTATTTTGGACGATGTTGTGGAGGGATTTATAGATGTGGGTGAGCAGTTTGAAGGTGACTCTCTTCTCAACGGGGAGCCAGTGGAGGTCTCGTAGGTGTTTGGTCATGTGTTCGTGTCCTGGTGTCCCGAGGATGAGTCTGGCTGCGGTGTTCTGGATGGTTTGCAGCTTGTGTAGAAGGGTTCTGTTGATTCCGGTATAGAGTATGTTGCCGTAGTCCAACCTGCTGGTGATGAGTTTGTGGGTGACAGTCCTCCTGCTTTCGTGGGGAATCCATTTGAAGGTCTTGCAGAGGGTGCAGCGGCAGTTGAAACTGGTGGAGGCGACTGAGTTTATCTGGCGGGTCCTGGTGAGGGATGAGTTGAGGATGATGCCAAGGTTCCGTGCGTGGTCGTCAGGGGTAGGTGGGCTACCGAGGGCGGAGGGCAGCCAGGTGTTGTCCCAGGCGGAGGTGGAAGGTCAGAGGAAGAGGACTTCCATCTTCTCCGAGTTGGACTTCAAGCAGCTATCCTTCATCCAGGCTGCAACGTCCTTCATTCCTTCCTGGAAGCAGAGTCTGGTGTCTTCTGGCATCTTTCGTGAGGGAGAGGATGAGCTGGGTGTCTTTGGCATAGGATACTATACTGAGCCCACGCTGTCTGACAATGGTGGCGAGGGGGGTCATGTAGATGTTGAAAAGCGTGGTACTGAGCGATGATTCTTGGGGTACTCCGCAGTTGATCTCTGTGGGTTCAGAGAGGAAGTGGGGCAGTCTGATCCTCTAGGTTCTGCCGGGGAGGAAGGATTGGATCCAGTGGAGGGTGGTTCCTTGTATCCCAGCGTTGTGAAGTCTGGCTGTAAGAGTGCGATGTGAGACGGTGTCGAAGGCTGCTGAGAGTTCTAGTAGGAAGAGGGCTGCGGTGTGTCCCTGCTCGAGTAGCATCCGGATGTCATCAGTGGCGGGGAGGAGGGCGGTCTCTGTGCTGTGGTTGCTGCGGAATCCCAACTAGGAGGCGTCTAGGATGGCATTCTCTTCGATGTTTTTGGTTGTCTTATTAAGTTTATAAGTGCCAACATTTGATTGGGAACAGATAAAGATTTCAAGTTTGGTGTCTGTGAAACTGTAATTTAAAGTCCTCTTTAAAGGTGAAGTCAGATTTTAAGTTTCAATTTTGAAAATGCCACATTTTGTATGCCCAGACGTGGGCCCCCTGCCTGTAATGCCAACGGATTCAAGCTAGCCTGGCTGATGAGGGGTGATACCCCAAAACCAAACCCAGGATGCCTGTTTCTGGTCCAAGGAGGACTTGGCCTGTACTGTTCCCATGGAAGCAGAGTCAAGACTGATTTGCATATGGCTGGGTTGTGAGAACTTGGCCTAGGATATGCTGTCCACTAATTAAAGTGGGCACCCTGTACCAGCCCAAACAACCCTTATGGTGATTTAAGAGGTCAAATATCACAAAAAGCTATCCAAGTGGTAGCAGTGGAAAGCAGCCTTCAGGCTTAGTCTTGAATGAATGTTAAGGAGCTTGTTTTACCAGAATGCAACCTTATTGTATTGGTTAAATGAAAGGAGAAATACATAGTAGTTATACACATATGTATTTATTATTATAACACATTTAAATACCTTACAGTATCTGCTAAACGCAGATAAACATAAAGCACACAATACTGTACCACATAAACAAACGTAAGTAGCTCTAATACACAGTGTGCTCCAGGGGGAGACCAAACAATATACTAAAATGGTGGTATAAGAACCACGACTCTAGTCAAGACATTATCTAGAAGATGTAGAATCGCTGGGACCCCAAGGAAGCACCCAAGATGAGTAAGTAGGGACCCCACAGAGGACGGGTGCAGCGTGAAAACATAACCGCGTTCTACGTACAATTCAAAGGGAGAGTCGCGGTTGTAGTTTTAAAGTTTAAGGACCTTTCCCAGTGGATTACGAAGAAGCCCTTTGGATCATAGGAGGTTGATGAGCCACCCCACCCGTAGATACCATAGCACCAGAGTTACCTATCCCAGGAAAGCCAGGTGCACAGGGCTGAATTGGTGTCGGAAACCGCCGTTAATCTCAATGGAGGACTTCAAGGAAATACCACTGCAGGGAAGAAGAAAAGTGTTCGATAGAATCCAAGGGTGGATATTTGATGAAGAGAAGACAGAGTCCGGGTCACACAGGAGTAACCAGGGGCTTGGTAGACGAATGCCCACTGATGTCGGGTACTGCAGGTGCGGTGAGGAGGTTCTTGATGCTGCAGCCACCGGGACCAGGAGATGTCGAGAATGACCAGGAGCTGGGTACTAACTGTCCCATGAAGGATGTCGGGAGCTGAGGGGCCGGTGTCCAGCTGGATTACCAACAAGCCTTGGCAGCACCAACCCACACAGATGGTCAAGAAAGGTTACGGTTCGGACAAGCAAGGATCAGGAGACTCACCAAACACAGGGGAGTCAGGGAAAGCCTGAAGCAACCGGGGGAGCCCAAGAAAAGACTATACTATAATGTTTTTATAATATAGTCTTTGTTTTTGTATTGTTGTTCATTACATTATCATATAGTGTGTCTTTGTTAGATGTTTATGATTGTTAAAAATGTTTTTTAAGTTAATGTCTGAAATGTAATTTTGTGTATGTTGCCTTGTGTTTCCACCATGGGTCTCTATTTATGTATTGTTTACATTGCCATATGAAAAAGCAAACAATTTTTAAAGTGTTTTTAAGTGTTTACCCTATTTAACTTTTTGATACTTATAAAATGTGAGATTATATCACGTGGTAATGTTTCATAATCTGCGGGACAACTATTTATTTAGTATGGAGTAGTTACCCACTAAAGTATAATAATATGGAGGAAGACTCTGTTCTTTATCCTGTGTTTCTCCCTTCTCTCTTCCTCCACATTGAGATTTCAGGGTCACTCTTAAGTTTATGACGTTTGGTCGCTGGCAAGCGCACCCACCCAGGCCTAATACACTAAATCCTGTCTGGGAGGTGGTCACAACTCCCTGTGACAGGATGCCTATTGTTCTGCCTTCCCCTGCTCAAGCTTGGCTCAGCAGGAGGAGGGCAGAAATTTGTCTCTGGTTGGCCGCAACCATTTTGGGCCGGCCGGGACTAGAAGGCTGGTACCGGGAACACCTGGGACCTCACAAAGCTCATTTCTGAGGGGTGGAATCATACTTCCCTATCGGTTATTAGTGTGGGGGTATGATTCCTCAATGTTTGATACCAAACACTATAGGGTTACTTTCAGCCATTTTACAGTTGGTCATCACGCGGTCGTGTAATGCCACTCTATACATCGTAAATGGCTGCAGCACTAACAACCCGGGAGAATGGACTCCATAGGCTGCAGGAGTGTTCTGCTCATGCAGTGGCACCCTCTCACTTAGAACCAAGCTCTCTGCCTTCAGGATTGTCAAGGCCTGCTATAGGGGTGACTTATAGGTTTTAAGGGTAGTGACCCTTAGAGATAGTAAACCTATATTATAAGTAAGTGGTGCATGCACCAACTTACACAGGCTGCAATAGCAGGCCTGTAGATCCATTTTGCATGGCTTTCCATGGGTGGCATAATACATGCTTCAGCCCAGGTGAGGCCTCTGGGGTACCTATGCCCTGGGTACATGGGTACCATATACTGGGGACTGACAAGGGTACCACAGTATCCAATCTGGAGTGTACCTAAGTACATGACATACATTTTAGGGAGAAAGCAGATAAACTGGGATCCTGATTAGTAGGATCCCAGTCAGACTAGTCAAAAACAGTGTAACATGAAGCAAAAAGTGGGGGTAACCATAAGAAGCAGATCCTACTTTTCTACATGGGTCCAAACTGGAATGGCAAAAACATTATGGATTTAACCCAGATCTGTCACTGAGGGTGAATGTTTGATTTATTCAGCATTCCATTCATCATCTGTTCTTTTTTGCACTTTTAAAACATTGTTGGCATTTTCCTGCCCAAACTAATGTTTGTTTATTCTTCCCAGACAGCACCAGAATAGAGGGATTAAGCTTACATAGGCAATCGCTGGCATAATGGGGGGTATAGCTGGGCACAGCCCCACTTGCAACTGAATATGCTGTGCCATGCCTTCACTCAAAGGACTTAACTCCACTTCATTGTTCATACAGAAAGCTTGAACCCACGGCAGAGGAGGCAGGAAGCTTCAAGCACGTCAAAGGGAATTCTCTATAAACTTTTCCTAATTCAAATAAGGCACCAGTTATAAAAATAGGACACTCTGACCCACTCTTCAGTTCACTTTCTGGACCTGCAGAAGGACTCTCAGGGGACTACATGCTGCTGTGAATTGCTGTGTACTTCTGAAGCCAAAGTTTTGCACCAGGAAGGACTGCTTTTCTGCCTGAAGACTACCCTGATCCCACAGAGGCCTGCCCTGCTTCTTGAACCCTGTTCAACCGCTGAACCCAGGACTACCAGAGTGACTCCAAGGGCAAGTTGATCAGAGCCTAAGGGACAGAAAGTCTCCAACCATCTTGAACCTGCACCTGGACCCAGCCTGAGTGAGTCTTTCCACCCCAAGTGGTGCCCTCCAGTCCTGGACCTTTGGTGGTGGTGTTAAATGTGTCCAGATAGCCAAAATCCAAAACATGGGACTTAGAAAGGTTTTGGCTAAAAACTGCTCTTAGAACCAATATGAGACTGGGTACAACCTGCTTGTCTGTTCACCCAAGGTGCATCACAAGTTGGCCTAACTATGTGGCAGCTACATTCTTCTCTGCAGGAGCATATCATGTTCAGTGGTTCTTTGCTAAAGGAGTATCTGGCCTAGTGGAACTCTCGTCGACTACAGCCTCCAGCTTCATCTTGCTGGAGATTTTCGACTTCCATAAAAGAGACTATGGGCCCGATGTAGGTAAATCTTTGTTACCACTTCTTAAATACCGATTCATACCGAATCGGTATTTAAGAAGTGGTAAAAAAGAGGAGGGGAGATGTAGGTATTTCAGATTCGGTAAATACCAAATCGTTAAGATTTGGTATTTACCGATTCTGTAAATACCGAATCGGTAATGCCCATTGATTCCTATGGGCATTAAAGCCCATAGGAATCAATGGACATTACCGAATCGGTATTTACAGATTCGGTAAATACCGATTTCAGCAAGGGTGCAGGGGGTGTCACTTTGACACCCTCTGGCACCCCAAAAATAGGCATGTGTGCCATGTGGCACACAGACATGCCCTAAGGGCATGTCTGTGTGTCACATGGCACAGGTGTGCAGGCACACATGTGCATGCACACCTGGATTCGGTATTTTACCACCCAATTGGATTGGGTGGTAAAATACCGATTCTTAAAGCCCTGTGGCACTCTGACATGTGCCAGCTACATCTGCATTTACAGAATCGGTATTTTACCGAGTCTGTATTTACCGATTCGGTAATTTTACAGAATCGGTAAAATACCGATTGTGTAAATGCATGCCCTACATCTGAAAACCCTAATACCGGTCGGAAACGGCCAAAATCGGTTGTTTCCGACCGGTATTAGGGCTTCTACATCTGGCCCTTAAGGCCTTATTTGGATACGGTACTCCCGCTGTCCCTCCTTGGTGGAAGTTTTAAGTACTCTGTTGAGTTGACGGAGTCCCGCCAGCCTTGTTTAGATGTTTGCTGTCTCTGCTGGCTCCGTCGCTTTGAAGCCGGCAGTATTCTACAAAGCCTATTTAGATGTCCCCATTGTGCTGGTGGTGTCCTAGCAAAAGTTTGCTGATGTAGCAAGCCTCTGGTAAAGTGAACACTGGTAAGTAAAACTTATTTTCGTGTCAATACATATATATGTTGTGTTTGCATCAAAAACATAAGTAGGTAATGTGTTATGCCCCTTTTTGTTACATTTTGCATGCCATGAAAAAACATACACGCACTATTGAATGCACACCCACAGGCACCACAAGCACAGCACCCTCAAGCCCCACAACAAGAATATCTTTTTTAAGTGTCAATACAGGTGTGTTCATTTTACCTTAATATGTACAAAGGTAAGCGCCGACCAGGCCAAATCCGCCATATTTTCCGACTTTGTCCCAGTCTTGTGAGACTTGATATCCGCAGTTGGCGCTTTGATCTTTTAGGAGCTAGTTTTTCCCCTAAACTTTAAATATCCATAAATTTGGTTTTACTAATTGGATTTTTGTCATTTTGGAGTAAAATAATTTATGAAAATGTACTGTATTTTTCTAAATTGATGTGGGATTTTTCTTGTGTTGTGTTACACATTGCCTCTAAGTTAAACCTGACTGCTTGGTGCCAAGCTTCCAAAGGGTTAAGCACAGGTTAATATAGTGACTTTTGTGGTTCACGCTAACAGGGACTGTGGCTGTTTCTTGAGCAGGGTAAACACCCCACTTGTAAACTTGTAGTGAGGGGCTAAGAACGAGGGAGTCATGCTATTGTCAAAAAAGCTCCCTAGTTCCTCATTGTCATCCACATTACAGTACTATGGGATCGGAATTGCCATGCAGCCTTTAAATAATCTGAAGTTAATTTTAATTTGGACGTTCTAGTTCTGATTCACAATTTGTCTGTGCAAACATGAGTATGGCTTGCACTTGAAAGATTGCGATACATGCCCTTGCTTGAGTATATCCCCACAGTTGAAGACACCATGAGCTCCCCACTGCCGCAAAATCAGTCACACTCAACACCTATAGAGAGTACGCCAAATACTGAGCCGAATGTCAGAAATACATAGACAAATTTACTTGGCTGGACTGCTTCTTGAACAAGCCCCATACATGCACTCCCACTTGGGTCCATTGGGAGCAGGATGCATGTCTGTATTGGAAATAGGGAGGATGAAATGTATTGCCTATTCATATTCTTTAAAAACATGCAAATAATGAACTGTGCCCTTTATGTTATTGGAAAATGATTGAAACAAACACCGGGGCGGTGTGTTTTGTGTGTCCTGATAAAAACCCTGGACCCAAGTGGCCTTTGCTTTATTGGCTGAAACATTTTGACCAATTATATGGGCAATAGGATCATTATGTCCTTACTCTTTTGCAACAAACTTTTTTACCATACCTAGACAACTGCTAATAAAGGGATACCATGATTGTTTGAGGTATTTTTATCCTCTTTTTTAGACCCCAGCTAGAGAAATATTCGAAGTGTTCCCTGGAACTGGTTCAGCCCAACCTGATTTTTAGGGACCAGGATGAGACCAAATGATGAAGCATGCTACTACTACAGTGGGTGAAGGTCTAACAAAGAAAATTGTATTTTTGTCTTTGCCAGTGGGGTGTTAAATAGAGGTTGAATGTTTTTCCTCATAACAAACAAGCTTGAAATGGGATACTTTTGGCGAGGAGTGCCATTAGATACCCCATCACAAATTTTTCCCACCCAACTGATGGAATGGAGGGACTTGAATTTACTATTGAAAGAGATACCTAATACATCTTGTATGATCTGTGACTGAATGTCCCCTCCTTACAAAACCCCTTGATTCTAAGTGGTAGCCTTGATAGCTTGTTGAATGTTCTATACCTTTTGATTGGACATTTCAGAGTAACACAAACTGATTTTATATCTAATAGCTGTAATAGGATTTGTCCTCATAGTGGTTTTATAATTCTATTATATATGTGCTTTTTTCTGATATTTTTTCTTAGCATACTGCTGTGGCTCATTTGATTTTTTGGTACTAAAAGAGAGATATTCTTATACAGTGACGTACTGTTCTCCTTACATTGGCTGAGCAACGCGTGCATGTTGTGCAGCTACTTGTGTGGCCAAATATTCTTTGTACACCTTCCACATATGAGTTTATGCAGCCAATTTCTTAAGCACATACATTTTTTAAATTGTCTACTTTTCTCTAAATTTCTTCCTACTGTTTTAAGTATTGTGTTGTTTATGTAGTGTCATGAGTTGCTTGGGTTTGTCAAATAGATCATCTCATTGTTTTAAGAAGCTTGTGTGTTTTGTTTGCTAGCATTTCCTAAACACCACAACTTCTTTTTAAGACATGTCTTTGTTGGCATTTTTAATAATAAAACAAGTTAGATGTACAGACATAAGTATGATATCTGTCAACAAGCGGCCCTTTAAGTCGCAGGAAGAATAGTTGGCACTTTCGTCCCCAGTCAACAATCATGGGTGACAATACAATCCACACTCGTAATGTACCACATAAATATTCTCTGTACATTTATCTATGTGTACTCAAGGGAGTCACAAGCATCCATTAATCATATAGACATATCAATCAAACAGTATTAAAACAGTATGGGCCCGATGTAGGTAGGCATTTACCGGTCGGTAACGGCCGAATTCGGCCGTTACCGACCAGTAAATGCCTTTTCCAATGTAGGGGGCATGTTTTTACAGATTCGGTATTTTTAACGAATCTGTATTTACTGAATCGGTAAAATTACCGAATTGGTAAATACAGACTCCGTAAAAATACTGAATCTGTAAATGCAGATGTAGGTGGCGCTTTAAACAGTGCCACAGGCCCCTCAGAATTCATTATTTACCATGTAATACTATTGATGGTAAATAACGAATTCAGGTGTACATGCACATCTGTGCATGTACACCTATGCCATGTGACACACAGACATGCCCTTAGCGCATGTATGTGTGCCACATGGCACACAAGCCTGACATTGGGGTGCTACAGGGTGTCAAAGTGACACCCCGTTCCCCCTGGCAGGATTCGGTATTTACCGATTCGGTAATTACCGAATCGGTATTTTCCATTGATTCCTATGGTCTTCAAGGCCCATAGGAATCAATGGCAAATACTGATTCGGTATTTACCGAATTGGTAAATACCGAATCATACAGATTCGGTAATTTAAAAAGAAAATTTACCTACATCTGCCTACTTCATATTTACCTACTCTTAAATACCGAATCGGTATGATTCGGTATTTAAGAGTAGGTAAATCGAAATTACCTACATCGGGCCCCCAATCTCAAACTCTGGGAAACTCTGTAATGGTGTGTCATCTAGTGGCTCCGCCGCCCCGTGATATGGCATATAGGTGTCCATGTAGGGGAGAAATATATGCAGTTCTAAATACTGGACCCATGTGGGTCCTCGAAGGGAAGGATGGGAAAGCCGTTCCAAGGCAGTACTCCTCCAGACACCTCCCTAGGAGCCCCCCCAGATCCAGAGCTATCATCCTCCACCTCTCCTGTAGCCTCCGTACCACTTCCTGAATGTACTTCATGCTGGGTCTCTCAGGCGCTCAACATTTCTGCCAATAGGTCTGCCAGAGGGCGCCGATGGATCACCTGGGCATCCTCCCTCTGTAGCGCCCTCTGTTCTGCCCTGGCCCATGTGTCTACATTACCTTCCCAGGCTGTCAGTGTAAGGCCTGTCACTGGCCTCCATGTCAGTTCTATCTGTCTTCACGCCAGGACTAATGCTAAATTCACAACCCTGTTGACCACTTTTCTTGCTCTCGGTCTGGGGAACAGCCCCAAGAGGCAAACCACAGCTGTGTTGGGAAGCGTGCCGGCCAGGGTCTTATTGAACATGGTCAACACTGCCCCTGAGAACCCCTTAAGGCACACACACCCCTAAGTCATGTGTGCAAACCCTACATCACCCAGTCCACATCTAGGGCAGCCACAGACTTCTCCTCCATGCATAATATTTAGCCTATGAGGTTCAAGTAGACCCTTTGTATATAACTAAATTGAATGGTCTTAAAGTTGAAGATTCTAGATACCCGTTTCAGGCTCTCCAAGACCTGGGGCCATTTCTTCTTCAGTGGATCTTTCACCATTTCCAACAACGCTCTATAGAGCCACTTCACTAAATGTCTGTTTTCCCCTAACATTACCAGCACATGGAGGACCCCGTGCAGTTGCAGTTCCTGCCGGCCGGTCCGCCACAGGTCCCTGAACATTCTTGTCAATGAGTGATGGGTCAGGAATTGTCCGTGAGGTAAATCATATTGAGATTAAATGTTGTCGAAAGGGATCAATGTCCCCTGGTGGAAGCAATCTCCCACTGTGGTGATGCCAGCAGTAGTTCATTCTGACAGCTGAGCCCTCCAGAATGGGGCCAATGGAATACCATGCGGAAGCACAATTTGGGGCAAGTCTGGTGCAGAGGGGTGAGCTTTGGTTGTATGTCAGTGGCACCTCCTTCAGCAGTACAGTGCCATGTGCAGCAGCACTTCAGGTTTCGAGATAAATATTGATGGGTGTAGAAGCCTGGCCAACAACAATCCCCGGTTATTTGCCCAGCCGGTTGGTCCCAGAAGCTCAAGGTTCCTGCCGTCTGACCATTGGGCTAGCCATTGAAGCTCTGCAGCTAGGTAGTACAGTTCAAACTGCCACCTGATGGATGGATCAGACCTGCCTTGATGGAAGAATGACAGTCCGTCCGAGAAATTCTAGATTTGCCCCTTAGTCCAAAGGTAGAAATCTAGAGCAGGAAAAGGTCCAAAAAGTATCTGACTGGTGAGAAAATTGGGTGCATGTGAAATTAGAATTTTCCAGCTCTGAGCTTTCTCCACTAAAATCAACTGCTTTAAAAGGTCCTTCTCCAAAGGCTATCCATCTTCATGAGGACTTTGTCACATACAGCCTGCAACTCTGCCCTGTTGGAGGGTTTTGACTTTCCTTTCAGAGACTGAGGCAGAAAGTAAAACCTTTGACAAGGATGACCCGCTTGGTGTATCTAACCTATGCTCCATCATAGTCATCTTGAAATTGTGCCTACATCCTCTTTAACCACAAACATTGACTTCTGACTGAAGCTTTACTTTTTTCTTGGCCCTTTTTGCCCTAAAACGTGTAAAAATAATTTCTCTGGTTGCCCATTTGGGAATTTATTCATGTTTCTGTCATTTTTCTAATTAAAATTGGGTTTTAGACTTTTATTGTGTTGGGTTCTGACCTTGTAATTTTTCCTTAGGTTAACCTGTCTACTCTGTGCCATAGCTATCACAGGTTGAGCCCAGGTTCATTTACTGAACTTGTGTATTATACCTGACACCAGTTTGGACCTATTTCTTGGGCTAAACTTATACCCTTGCCCTCTAATAACCATGTTCTTATAGTGCTGACAGACAAAAAGGAAGCAGAGATGTAAGATACAGTGAGTGGGATGCAGAAGTAAGCGTAGTTGTTAATTTGCTGCAGAGAGAAGCCAAGAAAGAGGTGAAGAGGAGTTATAAAAAGAACAAATATGATGAGTATGAATTAATGTGACAGGGAACGTGATACCCGGAAAATACAAAAGGCAGTAAATACTGAGAATAACCCACCTCCCATGTATGCAAAATGTACTAGAAAAACTGAGCCAGTAAATGTAGGAGAAAAGAAGACCAGACAGAAATCTCTAATGACTAGTCCTTTGGACAAGGAACAAATAGAAGTTGAAAATAAAAACACGGATGGAGCCAGCTTAATGGGTGAATGGGACACTTTAGAACATTCTCTGGGGCTATTTCTAATATCCTTCGGAGATTGAAGATTTTGGATTAGGTGGCCTTCTTACAACTGCACGCCTTTCTTTAAACAAACAAGATACTGAGTGACTTACAAGGTGGCTTTCAGGTCTGAAAGAGGCCCTGAGATAACCTTGCTGGATGTACAGTTGGCAGTTCTGGATAGTTTAAATAATGAGGTTGCTGCAATGCTTGTGGTGCTTGACTTCTAAGTCATGTTTGACACCCTTTGCCATCCAATGTTGTTTGCAAGATAAGTGGTGATGGCTGTGACGTCAGCTAAGGTATTTACAAGGTACAGGTCATTTTTGACAGCAGGAGTCCAGGACTACAGTAGGGGGTTTACTTCAAAAGGTTATCAAGGATTGTAAGAATTAATTCCAGGGCTGTGTTGAGACTGTTGGAATACCTGACTAAAATCTTTGTTAGATTAACATGGTATTCTAGGTGATTCCATCGTGAATAAACAAAAAGCGGTAGGATTTAATTGAGAAAAGAAACTTCTGCTCATTGCTCTTCGACTAAACAGACAAATGTTATGGTCATAGTAAAGCCTGTCTATCAAAACAAGTGGTATATAGTCGTGTATGTTGGCTCTTTTTTGCCTTCTCAGGGGAAATTGCTTTGTACCTCATTGCAACAGATCTCATGCATAAAGATGTTATTTTGGAGGCTCTTACTAGCACTCTCTGTAACACTCTTTCTCTCCATACTCAGAGCTTAAATGGCCTTATATTATTGGAGAGGAAAGAAAAAATATGCTATTTTCTATTTTTTGTCTACTGTTCTTCCACCTTCTTTTTTCTTCAGTGCTTGATTTGCAAAGTTGGCATTTCAGATCAGACTGCCACCCACTAGTGTCATTCCAGACAATGAAGTCAGGAAGACGAGAGTCATGATGTCTGATATTCTGGGTACTGGCTTGGCATCTATTAAAAAAATATATATATATATATAAATATATATATATATATATATATATATATATATATATATATATATATATATATATATATATATATATATATATATATATATATATATTACCTACTGGCGGTCGCCAGTAGGTATATATAGTTAGGATTTTTTCTCTATGGGATTTTTGAAAATTCTATGTCTAATAACTTTGCCGTTTGTGGACGGAATTGGCTGCAATTTTCAGGAAAATGGCACATTTTGTTTCTGAGCAGCCTTTGAAAATTTGGGGGGGGTTCGTCAAGGGGGGGCCGAGAAAAAAGGGGGGTCCCAAAACGCGTTTTTCCCATGTTAATTTCCATAGGGCGGTTGGCCTCACTTTTAGCCCGAACGGCTGAATGGATTTGCACGAAACTTGGCAAAATTGTAGGGACTGGTAGCCCGATGTGCCTTTTGTAGGTCTCAATATATGCGCTCCAGTGGATTTTGAGAAATTAACGTTTAAAAAAAGATATATATCTGTAAGCGCGGACCGGGCAGCGGCCTAGGACGCGTACTTTTCGCGCAACGGAGCTTTGTGAAGCGAAGCTGATTGGTTCTCCGGCGTCTGTCAACATTCCAAACAGTCCGTAGTGGCCGCAAACAGTCCGTAGTGGCCGCCATCTTGTCTCTCGGTAGGATCGAGAGACAAGAGGAGGCCAAAGCGAAGGGGCAAATGACCATAAGGGGGAATAGTAGATCCTCGCTGACCCCCTAGATTTGATGTGGAGGTTTTAAAAGGGCCCCGCGGGGCAAAATAAATAAATAATAATAATAATCGAACGGCTGAATGGATTTGCACGAAACTTGGTAAAATATTAGGGACTGGTAGCCCGATGTGCCTTTGCTAGGTCTCAATATATGTGCTTCAGTGCATTTCGAGAAATTAACGTTCAAAAACAAGATATATATCTGTAACAGCGCTCCGCTTCGCGGAGATAAAATTATATCTGTATTACCTAGCTGTTGCTAACACCAGTTAGCGACGGCTAGTAGGAGATAGCGACCATCTTGGGCCCCACTTTGCATGTGAGTGATATTTATCACTAATGACATGCAAAGTGGGCATGCCAAGATGTTAGCGACTGGAAACAGTCGCTAACATCGCTATCTCCTATTATCAACTTTTGGAAATATTCGAGATAAGCGCGAATATCTCCAAAAAGTAACAGCTGCCCTGAGCAGTTCTTAGCCATGTTATCCTATGGGAGGTGGATAACATGGCTAAGAGGATTAGCTCGGTAATGCATGAATATCGCTGAGTTTTCAGCGATATTAATGCATTGCGGTCGGTTTTTATCGTATTTGCGATAAACTTTGATAATAGCAAGGTTTATCTGCGATAATTTCTGACGGTAAAAAAATCTTTGCAATGCATCGTTAGGGATAAATATCGCTTAACTTTGGTAATATGCCCCAACGTCTGTTAACGTTCGATTCGAAGGAAATCAGGAAGTGTTGAAAAACATTGTCTGCGCCATCTTGTCTTTTTTCAAATGCCACACTTTTGTCGTGCACGGCAGCCATTTTAGATGCCTTGACCAGACCCACTCTGTGCACGCTGTCGATCCTTAGCATGGCTCCCCACCCTCGCAAGCATCTCCCCCAGGCAGTGGTCACCCCCGCTCTCTGTCTTATGCATGGGTAATAAACCTCCCCCCATCTGCGCTGCTCTTTCCTGAGAATCACACCCTGTGCCCGCCCGACACCTCCCTTTCGCCCTATTCACTACTGCACCCTCTGACACTCCTTTTCCTCTGTGTCCGATTGTCCAGGCTGGTCCTAGGGTATCAGCTAGCCCTGCAGATGTAGTTTATGGCCACAGCTGTAAAGATTCACCCCTCTTCAAAGGAGTTATAGTAGATCAAGGCCCACACTCGATGAGATCCGTCACAGCAGAAGCGTTGCTATTATCTGAAAACCATCCTGTATTGTGATTGGGGAGGGGACCGAGCGTGAAGCGGAAGATTCCAGGGATGACTCTTTGTACATCAAAGTTTTTACAATTATGTGTCACATTAAAAATATATAGCACTCCGACAAAGTAGTAAGATTATAAAACTTTAATAATTTATAAATATATACAAGAAAACAAAAATAGTAATAACATATAAACATTTTTAGGGAAAAACAACGAAGTAGCGGTCGGCTGTGCGAATAGTCCCAACGCAGCACAACGTCCAGATTTCCGGCGTGGGGCGGGTCATCAGTAGCAAACTGTTGTGCGAATAGTTCCAAGGCAGCAGAACGCGCTGAAATCTAGATGACACGAAAGTGATGTCTAGTAAGTTGCCACCCAGCAAATAACGGCGTGGGGCGTCGCGGGGGGTGGGTCTTCAGTAGCAAACTGTTGTGCGAATAGTTCCAAGGCAGCAGAACGATGGCACCAAGGTGATGTCCAGTAAGTTGCCGCACTGGTTTTGGTATCCTACAATGCTGCTCCGAATAACGGCGTGGGGCGCCCCGGGGGAGGCGGCGTGAACGGGCCTCTCCAGGTGGAGTGTCATCTGTTGTAGTGGGGCGCCCCTTTACCGTTTCAGTTGCCATTCCGTCCGTTTTTGGTCCACTGTGTCAAAAGCCGCAATTCAGCTGAGTTGCGCCCACTCTTGCGGTGCAGCGATAGGCGGCTGTCACAGGACTCTCAAAATGGCGGCAGGCTCTTTCCTTTTTGGGCCTGGTCCACTGAAATGGCCCTGGGACACCTTGGAAATCGGACGCTTGTCTGCTAGGTCTTGGACCCCATTCTCGAAAGCGTCCCCTCCGCCTTGAGAATTCATCAAAAGTTTTGGGGGCCCCGACTCCTGCAGGCTTCTGGTGGGGAGCGGCTGCCATGATTGCTCGCGGAATGACTACGACGGAGCTACGAGATGGTGGTGCTCTCATGCTGACGCCAGCTTCAGTCTGAAACATCCAGAAACAAGGTGGGGCTTTCATCGTTTGGAAAAAAAAAAAGTTTTCATCCAATGAAAAGTGTTGTTTTTAGGTCATATGATCAAGCCTTCCATCATTAGGAAACCAAAAGTAAAATGAACCAATGAAAAGTTTTATAAACAAGTCACATGACCTGTTATGCGGCATAGGGTATAAAATGCGGAGAAAATACGTTGGCACGTGAGGCGGCGTCAGTAGCGGACCGATGTGCGAATAGGCCGAAGGCAACACAGCGCGCCAAGATCCGGATGGCACCGAGGTGGTGTCCAGCAAGTTGCAGGACTGGTGTGGCCATCCTACAATGTTGAAAGTCGGCGTGGGGCGCCCCGTTGGCCTGTGAGTTTGCGT
Source organism: Lissotriton helveticus (assembly GCF_964261635.1). NCBI lineage: Eukaryota > Metazoa > Chordata > Amphibia > Caudata > Salamandridae > Lissotriton > Lissotriton helveticus. The sequence goes on along the minus strand of NC_136063.1, from coordinate 968,718,140 downwards.
CAGTAGCGGACCGATGTGCGAATAGGCCGAAGGCAGCACAACGCGCCAAGATCCGGATGGCACCGAGGTGGTGTCTAGTAAGTTGCCGCACTGGTGTGGCCATCCTACAATGCTGAAAGTCGGCGTGGGGCGCCCTGTTGGCCTGTGAGATGGTGTCAGTAGCGGACTGATGTGCGAATGGGGCCAAAGGCAGCGCAACAATATTTTCTGACTGACACCACAAGGCGCTGAGATGCCAAGATCCGGATGGCACCGAGGTGATGTCTAAGTTGCGGACTGATGTGCGAATGGGGCCAAAGGTAGCGTAACAATATTTTCTGTATGGAAGATACCACTAGGCGTTGAGATGCCAAGATTCGGATGGCACCGAGGTGATGTCTAGCAAGTTGCTGCACTGGTGTGGTCATCCTACAATGCTGAAACTCGGCGTGGGTCGCCCCATTAGCCTGTGAGATGGCGTCAGTAGCGGACCGATGTGCGAATAGGCCGAAGGCAGCACAACGCGCCAAGATCCGGATGTCACAGTGGTGGTTTCATAGTTGAGAGGCACTTCATCTGCAGTGGGGCGCCGAGATCCGGATGGCACCGAGGTGATGTCTAGCAAGTTGCTGTACTGGTGTGGTCATCCTACAATGCTGAAAGTCGGCGTGGGGCGCCCCATTAGCCTGTGAGATGGCGTCAGTAGCGGACTGATGTGCGAATGGGGCCAAAGGCAGCACAACGCGCCAAGATCCGGATGGCACCGAGGTGGTGTCCAGCAACTTGCCGCACTGGTGTGGCCATCCTACAATGCTGCGCCGAAAGTCGGCGTGGGGCGCCCCGTTGGCCTGTGAGTTCGCGTCAGTCAGTGGGGGCTGTTTGAGGATCTGACTGCATTGGAAAGCAATGTGATGCTGTGCGTCGCCCCCAAGATGGAGGTTCCTCGGCTGCAGTGGGGCGCCCCTTGGTGTTTCACTCGCTATGCAGCTGAGTTGCGTGCGCACTTGTGGCGAATAGGCCGAAGGCAGCACAACGCGCCGAGATCTGGATGGCACCGAGGTGGTGTCCAGCAATTTGCCGCACTGGTGTGGCCATCCTACAATGCTGCGCCGAAAGTCGGCGTGGGGTGCCCCGTTGGCCTGTGAGGTGGCGTCAGTAGCGGACCGATGTGTGAATAGGCCGGAACCAGCACAAGGCGCCAAGATCCGGATGGCACCGAGGTGGTGTCATAGTTGAGAGTTCTGAGCAGCGCTTGTAACACTGTCTGAAGCTTATTTGCACCTGCTGCAGCTTCACTATTGCCCTGGTGTGGCCTAAGATCGCCCATGACATAGGCGGCCACCTCCCGGGGTCCGGCGGAACTTTTTTCCTTTTCCTTTGTGCATCTTGTCCCACAATCCGTTTGACCTGAAGACACGACCAGGTCCCTGAATGTGTGCAGGGGGACGCTATTGATTGAATCAAAATGGCGGCTTCACACAAAGCTGACTCAAGCGTTGCTGCTGATGCTATACAGAGAAAAACTGGTTTTCAGTTTGTACATTCTTCAGGATTTTTCCATCCAAGGCTGGTTGAGAGTTTGTATAACAATGGCTTCAGATTTTCAACATACTACTCTTCAACATTCTTCCTAAATGTAACAATGTGAGACTCACTAGGAGAACGGTGTAGTGAGGGCCACAAACGGCTGTTTGTCTTTCCTTTCAAAATGCTGCCAACAATATTTTCGGAATGGAAGACAACACAAGGCGCTGAGATTCGGTTGGCACCGAGGTGGTGTCCAGCAAGTTGCCGCACTGGTGTGGCCATCCTACAATGCTGCGCCGAAAGTCGGCGTGGGGTGCCCGAAGGGGGGGGGGGAGGCGGCGCAAACGAGCCTCTCCCGCTTCTCCATGTGGAGGCAGTTCATCTGCAGTGGGGCGCCGAGATCCGGATGGCACCGAGGTGGTGTCTAGCAAGTTGCCGCACTGGTGTGGCCATCCTACAATGCTGCGCCGAAAGACGGCGTGGGGTGCCCGAAGGAAGTGTCCTTATCCAGGGCATTATCGCTGTATCATGTCCTCCACTAAAATGGCCCTGGGACACCTTAGAACTCGGACGCTCGATTTTTTTTTCCTTTCCTGTACATGCAAAAAAAGGTAAATGCCCGGTACGTTACACGCTTCATCTGCCACGATGAACTCTCCAGAGGAACCGAAAAAAAATATAGTTGTGGTAACTATACCATGCATCGTCATATGGAGAGGTGGCACCAATTAATTATAGTGCTGCATAAAAGAGAGATTTGGAGGAGAACCCCTGACCTGCTAGTACATTCATCAAAGAAGTGGCACTGAGAGCTTCAGAGGCAAGGGAAACGGTCCCAAATATTTAGAAGAACTTTGGAAAGATTAAAATGACATGTTTAGATTGTGGCAAATTAATTTCATGTGGACAGATGAGTGTTACTCTAATAAATACAGCATATGAACATCATCATAGTCGATGGTTGGTAGAGACATTTTGACTATATCCTGGACCTGCCCGTCCTCGCCCAAAAAGGCGCCGGAATAAATGGGACTCGTAACTCCTTGTTGTGTACTGGTTGCAGAACCTTGAAATCACGAGATACGTATGCAGTTTTGAAGCACATGGCGGGCGGGGACGAGAATTGATTGAATATTTCGACATCCCTATTGATATTAAGTTCTGATGTGTTATTGATTACTGTACTGTTGAAAGTTCGAATTAACGTCACCCATGGTACTTGCCCGCAAATGTATATCTAGATAATTTTATTGTAACTGGCCCTGTCGTATTTTAATTATAAAATGTACGTCCACCGATTCCGTAACTGTTAGACACCTTAGTTCTTGCAACCTAATGGCCCGCCCGTTACGTTCCTCTACAGTGTAAATGTCTACTCATCACATACGATTACAGTTTGCTCCGTGGCTGGCCCACGTGGTTATAGGCTCGTATTTGTATAATGAAATTTTCACAATAAAGGTTTTTAAAAGAAAACATGGTAGTAGTATATACATTGGTAAAGTTTGTAATAATAGTCACTGTTTTAGAATCATTAAAAGGCAAGTGAAATAAAGCAGACCAATTACATGAAGGGTAAAAGGTATAATACGAAGGAACGCAGTAAAGATAAATGGTCAAGGGCTGTTGTGTTTTCTATTCCTGCAACATAAAGTGATCGATAAGAATCTCATATTCAGGCGTATCGGCGACTAAGACAGCAGGTCGACCCTCTTTTGCTCAACGGCTCCATCATGGGACGAAGAAACGCTCTTTTTCTCGAAAAAAGAATATATTTTACTTGCAGGACAGTTGTAAAATTTCCGGGAAAGTACATTAGCCTGGAACATTATAACATATATTTAAGAAAAAATAATGTTCGGAAGTAATGAAAAGCGTAATTTTTAGGTCATATGACCAAGCCTTTCATCATTACAATAAGAAAAGTAAAATGAACCAATGAAAAGTTTTATTAACAAGTCACATGACTTGTTATGCTTACGTTACGCGCTGCGCGCCCCGGATGACTTCCGGATGCGCTAACGCGGAGCGTCATATGACGCATTACGCGACAACGCAGGTCCAGAATATAGTCAAAATGTCTCCACCAACCAGCGGTCGGAACACAACCCCTTTCAGCAGGCTAAATAGTTCTGTTAAATGAGAACAGAAGGGACAGGCAACAAGAACCATCAGTGAAAGAGGGGAGGGCTAGTTCTTCTCTACCGGGTTACATTGGGGCGCTACCGGAACTGATCGAATTGGTAGTCTACAGTGTTTCTGGATGTTTCAGACTGAAGCTGGGGTTAGCATGAGAGCAGCATCATTTCGTAGCTCCGTCGTGGCCATTCCGCAACCAATCATGGCAGCCGCTCTTTATCGTTATTTTGGGCGGGGTGGGTGGCGGAGCCGAGCTGTTTTGCAGCCATCATTGTGTGGAGTTCAGTTCATCTCACTAGTTTTGTATTTGTCATGAGGGGTTGTTCCTAATGTTTCTATTTTAGCGAGGTCAAAAAGAGATCCCATTAGTGGCCTACTGATTTTGCTCGATTCCTTTTCTTTTTTTTTACACGATTTTTCGTTATCTGCAAAGACTAAACAGAGTATTGCGACTCTGTGTTTGTTTGTAAATAGAGAATGAACCAAAGAGAACTAATTCTAAAACAGTAAATACTTGGATAACAATCAATCAAATGGAGAGAGAAGCAGGCACGACGGATTACAACGGGGGCAAAGGCCTGCGTTAACTACCTTTCACTATCTGCAAAGAGAGAGTACTCCTAATAGAAATGAGGGGGGGGGGCACCATTCAAAGCAGATCAGTGTGCATAAACACGAAAATGTTTTCACTTACCACGTACTTGACATTCGACAGCTTATGATATTTGCTATTAAAAAACCATTGAAATTCACTGAAAAAACCATAGGTTATAGACCATATATAGTTAGGAATTAGCATTTACAAAACCTTGAAAATTCACTGAAAAAACCATAGGTTATAGACCATATATAGTTAGGAATTAGCATTTAAAAAACCTTATTTTACTCACACAAAACCATTGAAATTCCATATATAGTTAGTTGCACTAACTATATATTGCGCACCCGCAATCCACTGCTGATCATGTCACATATTACATCATTCATGACATGGTCAGTGACATCACTGATGACATCACTGATGACATCTCAAATGACATCACTGATGACATCTCACTTGACATCAATGATCACATCACTGATGATATCATTCATGTGATAATACAATGCATCTCCTCACACTCTAATATAACCTCCGTTACACCCAGTGTTAAATACAGAGTATAATTTTTGAAACCATTGACACACCAATACTAGTTACTACATACGCACTCACTGATTCCTATGTCTACACACACATTCACTCATACAATCATTCATACATACAATCACTCATCTTGACAACACTATCATATGCACTCATACACCTATACAGACACTCACACTCTGCCACTCATCCATGGAGTTACTCACACACCTAGTCAGTCCTGAAAAGAATCAATCACACTTCCATTTTCTCATCTATACAGTTAAACACAGAACACCTTACATTTTTTAAACATATACTAACACATACTTACTCTCTTATAGAATCACTGATACAAGTACACATTGATCTGCACAGAGTCACACACCTCCCAGCCAGCCATACACACACTCAGTCTCCCATACAAATACTTGTGCAACCAATCAATAACCCATATAGCTACTTATATAGCTACTGATCAACACATGAAGCAGCTTGCACAACAACAGACATACTGATGCACACTTTCAGACAGTTTAGTCACTAACCCGTGCATTCAGTAAGACGCATTTAATCACTCACTCATACAGTCAATCACGCACCTACTAAAACCTTCATTCAGACACTTATACATCCACTCATTCTTCAATATGTAAAACATATTTAAACTTTACAGAAACACATAATCACTGGATGTTGTCATCAGTGATGTCATCAGTGATGTCACTGACCATGTCATGAATGATGTAATATGTGACATGATCAGCAGTGGATTGCGGGTGCGCAATATATAGTTAGTGCAACTAACTATATATGGAATTTCAATGGTTTTGTGTGAGTAAAATAAGGTTTTTTAAATGCTAATTCCTAACTATATATGGTCTATAACCTATGGTTTTTTCAGTGAATTTTCAAGGTTTTGTAAATGCTAATTCCTAACTATATATGGTCTATAACCTATGGTTTTTTCAGTGAATATATATATATATAAAACACACGAGTTGCCCCAAAGGAATTGCCACACACGGAGAGATCCGGACTCGCACCCAAGGCTGCAGAGCTTCAGAAACAGGTAGCTGGGGTGGGGCCTAACATTCAAATAAATTTGTTCTTCGAATTCCGCCTCCTGTGTTCAGCCAGCCAGTTACCAAGAGCGAAATGCTTGAAACGCGTATGGCAGAAGGGAGGGCAGCTACCTGGTTCTGAAGCTCTGCAGCCTTGGATGCGAGTGCGGATCTCTCCGTGTGTGGCAATTCCTTTGGGGCAACTCGTGTGTTTTATATATATATATATATATATATATATATATATATATATATATATATATATATATATATAATTTTTTTTACCTGCTGGTGGTCGCGAGTAGGTAGTTATAATTAGGCCCTAGTTTCCATAGGAAAAGAATTTTTTGTTTTGCTAGCAACTTTGGCGCCATTTGACGTATCTTCAAGAAATGTTTGAAACCTTGTTTGCCATCACTTCAGCTGATGTCTGAAAAGTTTTGAGGTGATTCGTCAAGCGGGGCTGAGAAAAAGGTGAGTCCCAAAATGCTTTTTACCTGTGTAACTTTCCATAGGGATTTTAGACACGACTACAGTCCGAACAGTGGAATGGAATTACACCAAATGTGGCAGAAAGCTAGCTCTTGGTTCAGAAAGAGCGTTTTTATAATTAATTTGGTATAAATCTGTTCAGTAGTTTTGGAGATATTAAAGCATAAAGAACTTTGTATATCTAGGGATGCAAATCCTCAGGGGATCAGACAGATGTCATGCTGAGATCTGATTGGCTACCAACACTTCAACCAGGTTGTGTTGGCAGCCATCTTGCGACTTGGACTCTTCTGTGCCCCAAGAAAAAGGGAAAAAAACAAAGAAGGGGGAAGAGTAGCAATGTCCTGACCCCCTATGTCTGGTGGTGGGGTCGCACAGGGACCCTGCCAGGGGCTAAATAACTGTTTTTTTATTTAACCAGGAATTCACGGAGCATCTGCAAAGACCTGGTAATAAAAAAAAGCAAGTGCTCTGGTGCTTGTTTGGTGTATCTCCCCCGGATGAGCCAGGTCCTGTGTGTATATTTATTTATATCATTAGGGGAGGGGCACATGTAGCCCACCTGTGCAGATTTCATCCTCAGGGACCACCACCTACCCAGGGCCAGTGCATTATTGAAAAGGGATTGGGGGGCCGCATGGACCCCCTTTCCAAGCCGGTTTGACCCCGGGGACCACCACCTCCAGTGGACAGGGGGAACCTCTGTTTGCACTCGCTTGGCAGGAGCTATTTGAAAGCTCTCCCAAGCGAGAGCAAACTGTAAGTCTGCTCCCTGTGGACGGGAGCATTTTAAATGCTCCCGCCCACTGGGACTAGACTTTTATCTGTTTCACTGCCCGCTGGCAGGGAAACAGATGAAAAATTGCTCCCGCCTGCATGGAGCAGAATTTTAAGCTGCTCCTTGAGGGCGGGAGCAATTCCGGAGGAGGCAGGGAGCCAGCTGCTGCTGAGGGTACATTGGGGCTCCCTCGCAGCCTCCAACAAAAAAACAGTGGGTGACCTGGGTGGGCTACAGCATTTCTAAAGGAGCAAAGGTTCTCAAGTGTAAAGCACAAAAGGTACCGCATCCAGATGCCTGAGTTTGGAAGTTTTTATGACTTTGTTCATGTTTGTTCTTCCACTACAATCCCCCCTTTTTTTACTTTGACCTATTAGATATCAGACATAGCCCTCATCGTATCTCTATGTACTAACAATTCTGTACTTTACACCTGGGGGACCTTTGCTCCTTTAAAAATGCTTACCCTCGTGGTTTTCCCTTGTTCTTTGTAATAATCTGGGTGGGGTCCAAGGCACCCACCACATAGTGGCCAGGCCCGGGGGATGGGTCCCCAGTGCCAATATTGGCTCGGGGGAGGGCTGTGTGTCCACTTCCCCTTTTAGTGTCTGTCAGGACCCAGGAGATGGGGACCCTGGGCTCAATATTGACCAGAGAAGGAGGCTGCATGCGTACTTCCTGTTTAGTTACTGGCCAGACCCTGTGGGATGGGGTACCAGGGCCAATATTGGCCAGTGGAAGGGGCTGCATGGCCACTTTCTTTTTAGTTACTGACCAGGTACTGTGGATGGTGTCCCAGGACCCCTATTGGCCTGGGGAGGGGTCTGTGTGCTTCCCTACCCCTTTAGTGTCTGTCCAGGCCCCGGGGATTGGGCCCAGGGGCCAAGGGAGGGGTACTGCATGCCCCCTCCACCTTTAGTTACTGGCCACAGTTGACAGGGTGCCAAAGCCTGAATATTGCCCGGGGAGGGGGATCACATAACCCCTCCCCTAAGTGAAGTGGCAGGCATGAGGGATGGGATCCTTGGACTAAATCAGCTGTGTTCCCTTCTCCAAGGATGAGTGCTTTTGGGTGGTTAGCCACAGGGCTTGGTCAATGGCTAATCCCCAGCAACGCATGGCTGAAGGCCAACCATGGTATGGGGTTGGCTTAATGCAGGGGATTTCTCATAGGCCTGGGCCACAGAGTGGGATTGGCTAGATAAGATGGCCTTGCATGGTGGAGGTTGGATTAACGTATGGTAATTAAATATTACTATATATTAAAAAACACAGAAATTCAATGAAAGAAACAAAGGCTACAAGGATGTTATAGTAAGAAAATAAAATGTAAAAAAAACTCTAAAAATTCACAGAAAAAACAAGGGTTACATGGACGTTATAGTTAGTTTCACATTTTACAAACACAAAACCATAGAAATTCATCAGTTATAGGCATGGTTATCTCAAGTAACTATAACTCATGTACTAAGGTAACTATAACTCGCGTCCTCACAATGCACTTCTAATTACCACACATATCACATCACTCTTGACATATTCTATGACATCATTGATAATATTACTGCAACATTTGCTGTTAAATTTGAAAAATGTACATGGCGCGATTTACAATTACCTTAGCCCATGAGTTTTAGTTAATTGAGATAACCATAACTGTTGCTGCTGACTTTATTATTTTTGTTTTAAAACAAAAAATGTGATGTCCTAACTATAACATCCCTGTAACCTTTGTTTTTTTCACTGAATATATATATATATATATAAATATATATATATATATATATATATATATATATAACTACCCAGAGTTCTCTCCTTCTTTTTTGCATATATATATATATATATATATATATATATATATATATATATATATATATATATATATATATATATTCCAACCTTTCGTCCACGCTTCAAAGAACGACGTCCAAGCCACAAATGTAATTCAAACTGGATTTATTTCACATCCCACTCGACGCGTTTCGGGAATGGCCTTATTTATTTATTTATTTATATTTTATTTATTTATTTTTTCCATTTGTATGGCGCGCAGCTACCCAACAAGGGTTTCCCGGCGCCGATGACAGAATTGAAGCAATTTTTTTAGGAGGATGTTAAATGACGGTGGATTATTTCTGGAAGAGCCAGGTCTTTAGCTGTTTTCTGAAGATGTTGTACCTGTCTTCTTTACGGATATGGGGGGGGAGTTTGTTCCAGAGTGTGGGCCCCATGACAGCGAAAGATCTTCCTCCCATTCTTGCAAGTCTAAACTTCGGGGTGGAAAAGTTTGCAGCATTTTGAGAACGTAGTACTCTAGCCGGGGTATAGGGAGTGGCGAGGGTTTGGAGATATTTAGGGGCGGTACCAGATTTGATCCTAAACATATAGCTCAGGGCTTTGAACCTGATGCGGCTTTCCACCCTGAGCCAATGTAGATCTTTTAGGTGGCTGGACACTCTGGAGGTTTTTGGGATATTACAGAGTAGCCTAGCCGCTGAGTTCTGGACCACTTGTAGTCGGTTAATGACAGCTTTGTTTGAGCCTAGGTAGAGAATGTTGCCGTAGTCAATCCTAGATGTAATAAGTGCATTGACTACGGACTTTTGGGTGTCAAGGGGCAGCATCCAAAGGATCTTCCTTAACCATTTCAGGATGGTGAAGCAGAGGCCAACCACTCTGTTAGCCTGCTGCTTCATGGACAGGGTGTTGTCGATGATGACTCCCAGATTCCTAACTTGAGTAGCGGGAGTGGGGATGGAACCGAGCTCAGAGGGCCAGTGAGATGCGTTCCAGAGGTCTTTGTTTTTCCCCAGAAGGAGGACCTCGGTCTTGTCTCCATTGAGTTTCAGCTGGTGTGCGGACATCCAACTGAAGATGTTTTGGAGACCTTGTTTGAGACGAGATGGGATAAGTGGGTTTGCTTCTGACAGGGAGAAGATGATTTGAGAATCATCAGCGTATGTCATGAGGGTGAGGCCAGATTCGTCAGCTAAATCAGCCAAGGGCCGGAGGTAGAGATTGAAAAACAGGGGGCTTAGGATGGAGCCCTGTGGTACTCCATGGGGGGCGCTCATTGTATCGGAGCAGGCTATTGAGGATGTAATTTGGAAGGTTCTCTGTGACAAGAAGGACTCAATCCATTTTAGTGCATCCCCCCTGATGCCATTTCTCCCCAGGGTGGCCAGGAGGTTGGAGTGGGAGATGGTGTCGAAAGCCGCGCTCAAGTCTAGTAAAATGAGTGCGACTGTCTGACCATCGTCTAGGAGTTTCCTGATGTTTTCGGTAACTCCTAGTAGGGCAGTTTCAGTAGAGAAGCCGGCCCTGAACCCAGATTGAGATGGATGGAGAAGACAGTTTTCTTCGGTGAAGAGGGTGAGGGCAGAGTGAATATGTCTTTCCAATAATTTTGAAAAAATAGGGAGGAGTGAGATCGGCCGGTAATTTGAGGAGAGCTCCGGATTTGCCGTGGGTTTTTTTAAAAGTGGACTTACCATGGCGTGTTTCCATATTGAGGGCACAGCGGCGAGCTGAAGGGAAGAGTTTAAAGTTTCAGCAATGATGGACAGGGCAGGAACGTCCAGATTTTTAAGAACGGAAGCGGGTACCGGATCACGAGGGGAACCTGATTTAACAGTTTTTAGGGTGGAAACAAGTGATTCTATGGTAAAAGGAGGCCAAGATTCAATGATGTTAATGTCATTTGGCCAGGAGGGAGTTGATTCACCAGGGTCACGGGTAGGGAGGTTACTCCTAATGCCAGAGATGATATTCTCAATTTTCTCATTAAAAAAGGAGGCAAGGTCTTGGCATTGTTTTTTGTCTAAAGGGCGAGCCGATGCAGCCGTTTTTTCCCCTGCGAGGTTCTTTACCGTGTTGAATAGCATTTTCGCTTTGTTTGGCGCAGTATTGATGGTTTTGGCCACATGAAGGGCTCGGGCTTTGTTGCAAGCTGAGTGGTATTCGTTTCTGGCTTTGTGGTACGTGATTTTTTTATCATGAGCGTAGTCTTTCCGCCAATTTCTTTCGAGGGTTTTGCATTTACATTTAATGGTTTTCAGGGAATCATTAAACCAAGGAGCCGGGGGGCGGTGGGTATTACTTTTTACTTGGGATAGGGGAAGACATCTTTCGACGGCGTTTTCTAGCCAGGAGTGAGTGGCCAGGGCAATATTTTCTATGTCAGTGACTGGACCCGGAAGCTGCCTTTCTAGAGTATGATTAAGTTCCTTCATATCTAGAAGTTTCCAGTTCCTTATCATAGATGGGGGCCGGATGGTGTTTGTTATCGGAGATGTCGGTAATTTTAGACAAAAATGAATAAGGTAATGATCTGACCAGCAAATCGGAGTCGTGTCTAGCCAGGAGAGTTGAGGAATGTTTGTGAAAACGGGATCAAGCAGATGCCCCGCCTTGTGGGTAGCCCCAGTGTTAATTGGGGTTAAATTTAAGGCTGCTAGATCATCGAGTAAGTTAGTGCAAGCCGTATTTAGGGGATTGTCCAAGTGTAGATTTAGGTCTCCCAGAAGAGTGAAGTTTTTTGAGGCAAGATGAAAGGGAGTAATGTAATTTATCAGATTTGTAGCCCAGGGGTTGGCATATCCAGGAGGCCTGTATATTAGGATGCCAGAGATCGTAAAATTAGGGTTAAGGGAAATTTTAAACGAGGCTGCTTCGCAGTCAGGGATGGGGATGGATTCAAGCGTGCATGTAATGTCCCGCTTGAATATGATAGCGATTCCTCCTCCTATATGACCTTCTCTGTCTCTCCTGACTATGGCATAGTCAGGGGGAAGTGCGGTTGCTATGTCAGGGCCAGCGCTGTCATGCAGCCATGTTTCTGTTAGGAAGAGGGCGCTTGGTTTGTTGTCCATTAAAAGATTAAAAATGTCAAATTTGTGCTGTGGTAAGGATCTGCAGTTGACACTGTAGAAGGAGAATTCACGAGTCTTTGGGGTTGCTCGCAGTTTAGGTGTGAACTTGATGGGTAAAGGGTCAGGGTGGGGCTGAAAATTAGACAGGCTCAAATTGCAATTACAGCACGAAGTGCCACTGGTAAGAGAGGGCATTAGTACACAGCAATCTTTGTGTTTTATTGTGCGCAGGCTTTTGAGATATGCAGAGCTCATACCTGTATTATGCCGCGCCAATGGGGTATTGTTCTGTGCCCCATGCCCCGTCCTGTCCCGGACGGGCCCAGACGGGCTGGTCTTAGGCTTGTCTTTGGCGCGGCTATGGCGCGGTCGCAGCGCGTACTCGCTGCGCGTCATAGAGGGCATCAGGCTTATGTAGAGGACGGGCTCTTCAGCTCCGCCTCTGTCCGCTCAGCCAATCGGTGCCTGCCACGGCCGGGAGGCCGGAAGAAGGAACCTCCCTGCGCCCTCCACTCAAACAAGCCTAGCGCTTGCGGTGGACCGGGGCAGCAGGAGTCAATAAATGGTGAGTGGAGCAATCAAAAACTTACATGTCACATAGTACACAGTGCAAATTAGTAAAATCAATCGGCGCAGTGTCTTTTTAAAAATATGGGTCGCGCTACCTAAACTAAAATCGTTTAGTGTGCGCTTTTTCAAGGTGCATGTAAAATCAGTTCTTCAAATTCAATTACAATTTTTCAATGGGCAGTGCAGATAGTAATTCATTCACACGGCCACACTTTACAGCAACAGTATCTTTCACCAATATCACCGTTTTCCTTCGCTTCATGCGAATGTCATCAGGGAGACTGGGAGATTCAATGGGCTTATGTAGAGGACGGGCTCTTCAGCTCCGCCTCTGTCCGCTCAGCCAATCGGTGCCTGCCACGGCCGGGAGGCCGGAAGAAGGAACCTCCCTGCGCCCTCCACTCAAACAAGCCTAGCGCTTGCGGTGGACCGGGGCAGCAGGAGTCAATAAATGGTGAGTGGAGCAATCAAAAACTTACATGTCACATAGTACACAGTGCAAATTAGTAAAATCAATCGGCGCAGTGTCTTTTTAAAAATATGGGTCGCGCTACCTAAACTAAAATCGTTTAGTGTGCGCTTTTTCAAGGTGCATGTAAAATCAGTTCTTCAAATTCAATTACAATTTTTCAATGGGCAGTGCAGATAGTAATTCATTCACACGGCCACACTTTACAGCAACAGTATCTTTCACCAATATCACCGTTTTCCTTCGCTTCATGCGAATGTCATCAGGGAGACTGGGAGATTCAATGGGCTTATGTAGAGGACGGGCTCTTCAGCTCCGCCTCTGTCCGCTCAGCCAATCGGTGCCTGCCACGGCCGGGAGGCCGGAAGAAGGAACCTCCCTGCGCCCTCCACTCAAACAAGCCTAGCGCTTGCGGTGGACCGGGGCAGCAGGAGTCAATAAATGGTGAGTGGAGCAATCAAAAACTTACATGTCACATAGTACACAGTGCAAATTAGTAAAATCAATCGGCGCAGTGTCTTTTTAAAAATATGGGTCGCGCTACCTAAACTAAAATCGTTTAGTGTGCGCTTTTTCAAGGTGCATGTAAAATCAGTTCTTCAAATTCAATTACAATTTTTCAATGGGCAGTGCAGATAGTAATTCATTCACACGGCCACACTTTACAGCAACAGTATCTTTCACCAATATCACCGTTTTCCTTCGCTTCATGCGAATGTCATCAGGGAGACTGGGAGATTCAATGGGCTTATGTAGAGGACGGGCTCTTCAGCTCCGCCTCTGTCCGCTCAGCCAATCGGTGCCTGCCACGGCCGGGAGGCCGGAAGAAGGAACCTCCCTGCGCCCTCCACTCAAACAAGCCTAGCGCTTGCGGTGGACCGGGGCAGCAGGAGTCAATAAATGGTGAGTGGAGCAATCAAAAACTTACATGTCACATAGTACACAGTGCAAATTAGTAAAATCAATCGGCGCAGTGTCTTTTTAAAAATATGGGTCGCGCTACCTAAACTAAAATCGTTTAGTGTGCGCTTTTTCAAGGTGCATGTAAAATCAGTTCTTCAAATTCAATTACAATTTTTCAATGGGCAGTGCAGATAGTAATTCATTCACACGGCCACACTTTACAGCAACAGTATCTTTCACCAATATCACCGTTTTCCTTCGCTTCATGCGAATGTCATCAGGGAGACTGGGAGATTCAATGGGCTTATGTAGAGGACGGGCTCTTCAGCTCCGCCTCTGTCCGCTCAGCCAATCGGTGCCTGCCACGGCCGGGAGGCCGGAAGAAGGAACCTCCCTGCGCCCTCCACTCAAACAAGCCTAGCGCTTGCGGTGGACCGGGGCAGCAGGAGTCAATAAATGGTGAGTGGAGCAATCAAAAACTTACATGTCACATAGTACACAGTGCAAATTAGTAAAATCAATCGGCGCAGTGTCTTTTTAAAAATATGGGTCGCGCTACCTAAACTAAAATCGTTTAGTGTGCGCTTTTTCAAGGTGCATGTAAAATCAGTTCTTCAAATTCAATTACAATTTTTCAATGGGCAGTGCAGATAGTAATTCATTCACACGGCCACACTTTACAGCAACAGTATCTTTCACCAATATCACCGTTTTCCTTCGCTTCATGCGAATGTCATCAGGGAGACTGGGAGATTCAATGGGCTTATGTAGAGGACGGGCTCTTCAGCTCCGCCTCTGTCCGCTCAGCCAATCGGTGCCTGCCACGGCCGGGAGGCCGGAAGAAGGAACCTCCCTGCGCCCTCCACTCAAACAAGCCTAGCGCTTGCGGTGGACCGGGGCAGCAGGAGTCAATAAATGGTGAGTGGAGCAATCAAAAACTTACATGACACATAGTACACAGTGCAAATTAGTAAAATCAATCGGCGCAGTGTCTTTTTAAAAATATGGGTCGCGCTACCTAAACTAAAATTGTTTAGTGTGCGCTTTTTCAAGGTGCATGTAAAATCAGTTCTTCAAATTCAATTACAATTTTTCAATGGGCAGTGCAGATAGTAATTCATTCACACGGCCACACTTTACAGCAACAGTATCTTTCACCAATATCACCGTTTTCCTTCGCTTCATGCGAATGTCATCAGGGAGACTGGGAGATTCAATGGGCTTATGTAGAGGACGGGCTCTTCAGCTCCGCCTCTGTCCGCTCAGCCAATCGGTGCCTGCCACGGCCGGGAGGCCGGAAGAAGGAACCTCCCTGCGCCCTCCACTCAAACAAGCCTAGCGCTTGCGGTGGACCGGGGCAGCAGGAGTCAATAAATGGTGAGTGGAGCAATCAAAAACTTACATGTCACATAGTACACAGTGCAAATTAGTAAAATCAATCGGCGCAGTGTCTTTTTAAAAATATGGGTCGCGCTACCTAAACTAAAATCGTTTAGTGTGCGCTTTTTCAAGGTGCATGTAAAATCAGTTCTTCAAATTCAATTACAATTTTTCAATGGGCAGTGCAGATAGTAATTCATTCACACGGCCACACTTTACAGCAACAGTATCTTTCACCAATATCACCGTTTTCCTTCGCTTCATGCGAATGTCATCAGGGAGACTGGGAGATTCAATGGGCTTATGTAGAGGACGGGCTCTTCAGCTCCGCCTCTGTCCGCTCAGCCAATCGGTGCCTGCCACGGCCGGGAGGCCGGAAGAAGGAACCTCCCTGCGCCCTCCACTCAAACAAGCCTAGCGCTTGCGGTGGACCGGGGCAGCAGGAGTCAATAAATGGTGAGTGGAGCAATCAAAAACTTACATGTCACATAGTACACAGTGCAAATTAGTAAAATCAATCGGCGCAGTGTCTTTTTAAAAATATGGGTCGCGCTACCTAAACTAAAATCGTTTAGTGTGCGCTTTTTCAAGGTGCATGTAAAATCAGTTCTTCAAATTCAATTACAATTTTTCAATGGGCAGTGCAGATAGTAATTCATTCACACGGCCACACTTTACAGCAACAGTATCTTTCACCAATATCACCGTTTTCCTTCGCTTCATGCGAAGGCCTTCCCTTTGTCACGAGTACATTGGTCTGTTACATCCATTCATTTAAAGAAAATCACATGACTTAATTGCATGATAAACATAGCCAACAGACTACCAACACATCATATGTCTGGAGCTATGGACTGCGCCTTATTTTCAGAATACTATGCTCTAGTATGTATAAATCATAATACAACTCTTAAATGCATTTTATCAATCATTGTTGTTCATGATATGAGCTGGACGAAAGTTTGTCACGAAGCACTTTAAAAACATTACATCTGATGCCTGTTTGCCCCTTATTACGCTCATGCCGAAGGACACTCGGTTTCGTTACAGCATGGAATACAAAACAATCATAACGTTTAGTTCGCTGTTT
The DNA here is from genome assembly GCF_964261635.1 of Lissotriton helveticus. Classification (NCBI taxonomy): domain Eukaryota; kingdom Metazoa; phylum Chordata; class Amphibia; order Caudata; family Salamandridae; genus Lissotriton; species Lissotriton helveticus. Next base: position 968,701,749 of record NC_136063.1, on the reverse strand, counting down.
AAATACATTTGTTTAAACACCCGTTTTTTCAAAAAATAATTTATCTGTTCGCCCGAGTCAAATAGGAGCTGCGAACCCTTGGTCAAGCTTTCACTGTTTATTGCTGTGCGCTCGCGCTATCGCTTGAGCTAACGCTCCAATTCATTCACAGCGTCGCTTTTACCTCTTGGTATAGTTGCTTGACAGTGGCCTTAGGGGTTTAAGGCTCATGCTAAGAAAACGGTTTGTGCTTCACATTCAGCATACTTAAATTTGGGATTCAGCCCCAGTGGGCATAAGTGCTCCTCTTAAAGTTCATTAAATCATACTTGAATCTTGACTCTTACGTGAGAGTAATCAATCACAGTGAGTTGCCAGCTTTCTTTTCGCGTCATGAAACATACTGTCACACATATTCTGGATTGGTGCCTTTTCAAACTCTCCCACATTGTTTGGTACCTGTGGCAAAATAACAAAATAGTGTTACAGTAAATTTAAACATGCCACATCTTTCATACCTTCATATTAAAATCCCAAAAGAATTGATAGCAATTTAGCAGAATTTTGCGCATACTTTCTTAGCCCAGATGCACACCTAAACCCTCATCGCAGTTATGTCCCTGGGGTTGCAGCAGTTGGTATTTAATTATAAATCTTGACTCAAGACGTTTAAGTTCCTGCAGTCGATTACCGCCTCTTATATATATATTTTTTTTTTTTCTTTTTTTTTGTGCAGACTGGGCTCTGTTGAAAAAAAGTCACAGGAAAGCGTTTTACCATTTGCTTTTATTGGTATGGACAGTCGCGCATTCACAATTCACCGCACCTGATATAGCCCAGCGCGTTTCGAGTCATCTCTTCTTCAGGGGAAATCCCAATAGAGCTGAATGTTACAAGCGGCTCGAACCGCGTTGGGCTATATCAGGTGCGGTGAATTGTGAATGCGCGACTGCCCATACCAATGAAAGCAAATGGGGAAACGCTTACCTGTGACTTGAGTGAGGCTTATTTAATGGACAAATCCCCATGGAGCTGAATGTTACAAGCGGCTGTCCTGCCGCTGAGCCTGCACCACCCTGGTAGAAGGGGGCCATGGAGCTCGTGATGTATCGGGCCAATGAGCGGGGCACTGGGTACGGATTGAGGACAGGAGCGCCCTGCATGGGATTGAGAGGGCATCCATCCAGGACTTCATTTTCGGACTTCAACTCCCAGAAGGCAACGTGTGATCTCATAAAGAGCAGCCCATTTCGGCGCACAATATCGCCAATTCAGGAGAAGATTATCCGCATGCTCTCTTCTGATTGTCCCCTGAAGAAGAGATGACTCGAAACTCGTTGGGCTATACCAGGTGTGGAGAATTGTGAATGCGCGACTGCCCATACCAATAAAAGCAAATGGGAAAACGCTTACCTGTGACTCGAGTGAGGCTTATTTAATGGACAAATCCCCATGGAGCTGAATATACACATATATATATATATGTATATATCTATGTATATATATAGGTAGATAGCGATAGATAGAGAAAGATAGATAGATAGATAGATAGATAGATAGATAGATAGATAGATAGATAGATAGATAGATAGATAGATAGATAGAATAAAAATTAATATACACATTGTCAATAAACTAGAGACAAAATTAATAAACTTTGGTGAATCTTTCAAACAGGTTGATCTCGCAACCTAGATGGGTAAGTCTAAATTCCAAACTTTAAGGGATACAAGACCTCCAGAACTAGTGTTCACATCTAGAGAACCAAGCCTGGGAAAATTATTTTCAGATTTTATGATTCCCAGAAAGTAGAAAACATGGCACAGAAATGAAGCTATTTCTAACAGCTCTTTAAAAAAGTATTTGGCCACAATGAGCTGGATAAGACCATGACCCAGAGATCTGGCATGTGGGGTGCCTAGTAAAACCAGACAGTGCAAAACACTGGTGAATTTGACTGACTACACAATAATGGAAAATATACTAGGGTATGAGAAACATGATCTATCCCACTCTCACACAAGGTTTTTGGTGTTAGGGGATTTTAATCTATGGCCTGATGGGCCGACTAATTCTACATTCATAGAGTTGGTCCAGGCCTGTTGCAACATCCAGCTACTGCAGCTCGTACTCTCCCAAACCCATTCAAATGGTCACATCCTAGATTTGATCTTTGCTGACGTTCGTCTAGTGACCTTACGGGATATCCTACCTCAGTGCTGGACGGATCATGCGCTCGTCCTTTTTTCTTGTTCACTTATTGCCGCGTCAGTGAAGAAAAGCGGTGTAGGAATTAATAAGGTGGGCAGACAATGGTCTAAACTCCTAAAACAATCAACGCTGCCTACTCTGCTCTCGGACGGTTTCTCCTTGGGAGACAGTGTGGACGCAAGCTATGAGACCCTTTGTCAGCGAATCCTGGCTTCATTGGATTCTCTGGTCCCGTTGCGAAAAATGAGAGCTAAGACCAGTCACGCCATGCCGTGGTAATAGGGGAACTTCGGCAGCTTAAACTCCAGTGCAAACAGGCTGAGCGTGCCTGGAGAAAGCGGTACCTTGAATCAGATAGAGCTTTCTTTAAACAGGCATTGGAGACCTATAAAGCTCAGATTAGGCTTGCCAAAGCTAGATTTTTAGAGGAATCGTTGCTGGCAGCCGCAAACAAGTCTCAGGCCCTATTTAAGATTGTTAAAGACTTGTCGCGTCCTGCCTGCACTGCAAATGCTATTCCTGCATCTCAATCTCTCTGTGATTCGTTGGCTCAGGCCTTTGAGGACAAGATCGCCACTATCTTGAACAATCTTGCCTCATCGTCAGGCCTCGCCTCTCAATCTTTGACTAACCTCACTCCGATCGTTACCACGGAGAATGACGTCAGGCTACTCCGGCTGAACAACTTTCCTCTGCCGTCCTTTGGGGACTTTTGTGTATTGGCTGACGGCGTATCCTCGGGCTCGCCGCTCAATCAACTTCCACATAAATTCTGGAAATTGTTTCGGGAAGAGCTCTTTCCCCCACTATTTTCCATCTGCTGTCAGTCCCTCAGGTCTGCACAAGTCCCAGATAGCTGGAAGCTGGCGGTGGTTTCCCCACTCCTGAAGAAGGAAACTTTGGATCCCACTTGCCCAGCAAATTACAGGCCTATTTCCCTACTTCCATTTCCAATTAAAATTCTTGAGAAATTGGCCACAAAACATCTCTCCAGCTTCCTGGAGACCAATGCTTGCTTGGATGTGGCTCAGTTTGGCTTTAGACCGGCCCATGGGACGGAGTCAGCTTTGGTGACTGTTCTGGATGATCTTCGGACGCGGGCCGACCAGGGTCGAGCAGCCTTTTTGGTGCTGCTCGACATGTCGGCCGCGTTCGATACGGTCAGCCATACAATCTTGATCAGGAGACTGGAGGAGGTAGGGGTGTCTGACCTGGCCCTTGACTGGCTGGTGTCTTACCTTGGTAATAGGCACCAGGTGGTGGCCCTGCCTCCCTTTAAATCTAACATCAGAAGGGTTGGGCAGGGCGTGCCTCAGGGGTCGGCCATTAGCCCTATCTTATTCAATCTTTACCTCCGTCCCCTGGTCAAATTGATAAAATCTTTTGGCATAGCAGTCACCAATTATGCTGACGACACCCAACTTGTCTTCTCGTTTGAGGGCAAGGAGGCTGTGTCAACGGAGATCTTTCACCACTGTATGATTACTACGGTGGATTGGCTGAGCCACAACTCCTTGCAATTTAACAGCTCCAAAACCGAGGTGTTGCACTGCTCTATGGATCGTACCCCTAGGCCTCTCCCACAGAATTTTTGGCCTCCCTCTTTTCAGGGCACTAGTCGGCCAGTGGAGTCTGTTCGGAACCTGGGGGTGCTGTTCGGCTCTAACTTGCAGCTAGATGCGTCCGTGAATAAGACGGTGGCCACCTGTATGGCATTGCTTTGCCCATGCTTCCTGAGCAGGTCAGGCCAGAGGTAGTGCGGAGCATCATCTTAAGTAGGCTCGACTACTGTAACACACTACTTCTGGGGGCGCACTTGTCCTTGGTGGGAAAACTGCAGCGTGTACAGAACTTCGCTGCCAAACTGGCCCTTTCACGCCGACGTTCTGATTCATCTGCTATGGCACTGAGGGACCTCCACTGGTTGCCAGTCCTTCAGCGGATAGATTTTAAAGCTTTATGTCTGGTGTTCAGGGCTCTCCATGGACAAGGTCCGTCTTCATTGCAGCACTTGTTCTCATGGTATACCCCGTCCAGATCTCTCCGCTCGGCCTCAGCTTGCTTGGTAGTAGTGCCCAAGATTCTGAAGTCCCGGATGGGGGGTCGATCCTTTAGGTTCACCGCAGCGAGACTGTGGAATTCCCTACCGTTGTGTTTGAGAGGTATGGGAGACCTCCCCTCCTTTAAGAAAGCCTTAAAAACACACCTTTTTCCGCGAACACTGTAAGTGGACCAGCAGCTGGAAACATCTTGTATGGGTTTTATTAGTCTAAAGCGCCAGGATACCCGTTGGGTGACAGTCATTGCACTATACAAGTATACCAATACATACATACATACAATTACTTGAATTGAGCTATGTAAGTAAAACAGCCTTGTTATATATTTAGCCCCACTGCAGACTAAACGAAGTGGGAGCTAAAGAATATATTGATATGTTCAAGAAACCCAAAGATGATGTCTTTCCATGCCTTTCTGTATTGGAAGCAACCAAAGTTGCTGTGGTGTGTTGCAGTAGGAGGAGAGAGCATCACCGAGTCATATCTACTAATCTACAGGACTGCTTTCCCTGCGCTGGCACACAGATATGCTGCCTAGCACACACATATCTTTGCATCATAATATAATGGTGTGTCCCTGCTGTATACCAAAGGTTTTTTCCTAGAAGGATTCCAGTACAGACATCTATGGTTGGACACTGTTATCTACATTTCACGCATTGGATGTGTGATATAAAGTGCAGCACGCATACAATGAGTAAAATGTTTGGAGAAATAAGTACATTTCTTCTACTTAACAACTGACTGAAAGACTCCTTCGTTTTTTAAGCAAAACCAGGCCTGATAATCTTTTCAAATCTGGCAAATTATCAAAAATCATAGGTGGTGGTGTTAGAACACTCAAGAACCACCTATGGATGCCTCTTAATACAAAGTTGTGCACTGCAGTGAATGGTGCTATTTGCACTATTTTAAGGGCAACCTTCCAGTAAAAAAAAGGTTTGTGCTGGAAGCAAATACTTTTTGCTGGATTTCAAATTTGCCAAATAAAGTAGTGACCTTTGTGATGGTGAAGGACATCAGATGAGAATCTAAGGTTTTTTACTGCATCTGATAAAATTTGTATAATTTCTAAAAATGTTAAATGTGAGTACTTCTGCAAAAGGATGTTTCACTTCTGTCTTCTGAATGAGGTACCTTAGTAACTTAGATCTCACTGATATCAAACCGAGAGGTTTCATGTCTTGGGTTAGCCTTGGACATCAAGATATTGGAATATCAGGACTGTGAATTTACCCTTTGTTAAAGTATAGGCAAATTTTAATAAAATGTATTTAACATGTTATGTTATGTTATGTATAAAAACTTATAAAGCGCACTTTCACCATGCGGTTTCTTGGCGCTGGTAAGCATCCAGAGAGCAAAACGGTTTGAGAAACAAAAGGTGAAAATGGCCAAAAGGAAAGGCTAATCATGGGCTTTTCAAAGAAGATCTAAACTGTGTATAGGAAGATGTGAGCCTGAACTCAGGTAGAAGTGCATTCCAAAATGAAGGTGCAAGGAAAGAAAATCGTAGCCCCCCCAAGTTTCTTGCGTTTGAAGGAAGGGATAGTGAGCAGGGCCAGGCGGGAAGACCTGAGGTTACGGGAGGGGACATAGCTGCACAAGAGAGAAGAAATAAAAGCAGGGCCGAGGCCAGCCAGCGCCTTGAAGACGATGCAGCCCAGTTTAAAATAACAGCGCTCGGCCACCGGAAGCCAGTGTAAGGATTTTAGCAAGGGACGGATGTGCTGATGTCTGGGCTGGTGAAATATCAGTCGGGCCGCCTGGTTCTGGACCCTCTGGAGCCGATTCAGTTGGTAGGCCGGGATCCCGACATATAGGGAGTTTGCATAGTCGACTCTGGACATGACCAGGGCCAGGAGGGCCAGGGTAAGTGCCTCGGTCGTGAGAAAGCGGGCAATCTTCCGAATAGTTTGAAGATGGAAAAAACTGGAAGACACCACAGAATTAATCTGTGCCTTCATTGACAGGTCTTTAGAAATAATCACTCCGAGGCTTTTGGCAGAGTCGACAGGGCAAGGGGGACTGCCGAGGTCAGAGGGCCAGAAATTGGAATTCCAAGGATTGGAGGCCCCCCGATAAGAACCAGCTTGGTCTTATCGGGGTTCAGTTTCAGGTGGTTTGCTCCCATCCAATCGCTGATGTGGCGCAGAGTCGACTGAAAATTAGCAACTGATTGGTCCGAGTGGTCGATGTTAAAAATGAGCTGGATGTCATCTGCAGAATTAAAAGCAGTGACATGGCTTCCTCGCAGGGACCGAATCAGAGGGGTAAGGTAAAGGTTAAAGAGGAGGGGGGAGAGGGAAGAGCCCTGAGGGACGCCACATGATAGCCCAACCAGGTCCGCGGTAAATTGAGAGAGGCGGACGGCCTGGTGACGATTGCTCAGAAATGAGCGGACCCAATTGAGGGCTGTCCCCTGGATACCGGCCTCCCTGACACGGCCGACCAAAATATCATGGTCGACCGTGTCAAAGGCCGCCGATAAATCCAGGAACACCAGAGCCTGACTGGTGTTGAAGTCCGCTCCTCTTCGCAGCTCCTCCATCACCGAGAGAATGACGGACTCGGTGGAATGGGCGGGTCTAAAACCGGCCTGTTGGGGGTCGAGGTACTGCGAGTGCTCGATGAAAGAGCTCGGGACAGAGGTGACATGAGCCTCTAGGACCTTGCTCAGGTAGGGGAGCAAGGAGATAGGGCGGAAGTTACTCATCAGCGAGGGATCAGCGTTAGGCTTTTTAAGGATGGGGACTACTTCAGCGTTTTTAAAGGAATTAGGGACCAGGCCTTCTCTGAGAGAGTTATTGAGAAGGGTCAAAGGGGGGCAGGACACCTCTCGAAGGATGCGGGGAGGGCAGCAGTCAGTGGGGGAGCCAGAGGCGACCTTATTTAATAAGGCTAAGAACTCCACCTCAGAAATTGTAAGTATCTGAGTGATGCTTTGAGGATTAGATTTAGCAGATGTGGTAATGGGGGTGGTAGAAACCGGGAGGGGGGTGCAGGAGATACTATTTTTAATTTTTATTATTTTGTCAATAAAAAAAGAATTCAAGGAATCACAGAGGGATTGGGTGGGGAGAGGCTTAAGAGTGACCTTGTCTGGGTTAGAAAGTTCAGTGACAATGGAAAAAATATCTTTAGCCTTGGAGGCCGAGTCTAAGATTTTTTTAGAAAAGTAAAGTGTTTTGGCTTGTAGGATGGCTGATTTGTAGTCCTTGAGCAGGGAGGTGAATGTCAGCTTTTTGTCGGCGGAGTAATCACGCCGCCAACACCGCTCTGCCTGTCTAAGTTTGAGCTTCCGATCTTTGAGCTCCCCCGAAAACCACCTCTGCGCGTCGTGGAGGCGTTTAAGCCTAACTCGCTTAAGAGGAGCCACGATGTCACTGGCGGATTCGAGCCAACACCGCAAGTTGGATGCCTGAGTGTCCAGGGAATCACACCCTATAGGGGGGGGGGAGAGGCTTTGAGAAGGGAGACAAGTTCTCCAAGGTCAGCCCTGTTCCAATTTCTGGTAGGAAGGTCGCCATCTAAAGTGCGGTGAACATGGGAAGGAATAGAAAAGGAGAAGGAAATAATAAAATGGTCTGACCAAGTGCACAGAACAATGCACGGTGTGGTGATGTCCAGATTGGACGTCCAGACCTGGTCAAGAGTGTGGCCCTTAATGTGCGTGGCTGAGTTGATATGTTGGGCACAGTTCATGCCAGTCAGAAGATCAGAGAAGGTGGAAGAGCAAACAGTTTCTTTGTCATCAGACGGCCAGTAGTTGAAATCTCCGAGAATCAAAATTTTTGAGTTGTTTATGACCAGTTGAGATAGTAGGTCACCAAACAAAGAAGGGAAATTGGGCATGGTCTGGGGGGGCCTGTAAACCAAGACGCACAGAAGAGGGGCCACAGGGGAATCCAACCTAATTATAAGACAATCAACTAAGGGAATACAAGTCCCTTCTAGGGCAGAGAATCTAAGGGGATGTTTAATGAAGGCAGCGACCCCCCCACCTGGCTTACCAGAGGCTCTGTTGGTTTGCAAGACATAGTAGCCAGGCGGAACCGCCGCTAGTATGTCCGGAGAGGACTCTTCATTAAGCCAGGTTTCACTGATAAAGAGAATATCAGGGTGTTCTGCGTCAAGCAACTGAAAGATCTCTAGCTGGTGCTTGACCAGCGACCGTGTGTTGAGGTAGCTCACTAGGAATTTGGGGCTAGTGGGTCTAATGTTAGGTGCCAGGGGAGCAGCTACCAAAGGCCGGGCAGCCGGAGTATAAGGGGGTGCTGGGGTTCGAACTCAGGAAAAGAGTCACAAGGGCAATAAAGTCCAAGCGAGTCTAATCTAGGGGCGATCATCATGGGGAGGGGCCACCGGGCATTCATGCTAAGTAGCTCAGAGGCGGCAAAGGTGGTAGGATGAGCAGCATGGCCGGCCCCTAGTCCCGGCTGGTCGCGGACGGGTGCGGACGGGCTGACCTTAGGCGTACCTTTCGCGCCTCTGTCGCACCCGCTGCGCTCGTCCGCTGCGCTTCCGACCGGTCATTGCAATTTATGGATGAGCCCCACCCCCAGCTAGACCGCAGGCAGGCAAGCGGCACCGCCAAGATCCAGGCCCTCACTCAAGATGGCGCCTACCCTCCACAACAAGCGGCACGTCAGCCGTGATGGACCGGGGCAGGGAGGCACATCCAGGGGAGGGGGCGGGTATTAGATCACCTGCGCTGCACCCGGAGTAGTCAGGCCAGAGATGAGGTAGGTGCAATGAGTTTTAACAAGATGTGCAAAGCGCGACAAAATTGATCGTAATTATTTAAAATCACAAAGATAAAAAGAGGCAGAGGAGGAGCTGCGCGTTGCTTCCCAATCGCAGTCTAACTCGTGAGTGCTCAAGCGGATCTTCAGGAGTGCTGCCACCACCCTCTCCGATACCGCAAGGCAGCCCGCGCTCTGTGGACAATTTATGGATGAGCCCCACTCCCAGCTAGACCGCAGGCAGGCAAGCGGCACCGCCAAGATCCAGGCCCTCACTCAAGATGGCGCCTACCCTCCACAACAAGCGGCACGTCAGCCGTGATGGACCGGGGCAGGGAGGCACATCCAGGGGAGGGGGCGGGTATTAGATCACCTGCGCTGCACCCGGAGTAGTCAGGCCAGAGATGAGGTAGGTGCAATGAGTTTTAACAAGATGTGCAAAGCGCGACAAAATTGATCGTAATTATTTAAAATCACAAAGATAAAAAGAGGCAGAGGAGGAGCTGCGCGTTGCTTCCCAATCGCAGTATAACTCGTGAGTGCTCAAGCGGGTCTTCAGGAGTGCTGCCACCACCATCTCCGATACCGCAAGGCACCCTGCGCTCTGTGGACAATTTATGGATGAGCCCCACCCCCAGCTAGACCGCAGGCAGGCAAGCGGCACTGCCAAGATCCAGGCCTTCACTCAAGATGGCGCCCACCCTCCACAACAAGCGGCACGTCAGCCGTGATGGACCGGGGCAGGGAGGCACATCCAGGGGAGGGGGTGGGTATTAGATCACCCGCGCTGCACCCGGAGTAGTCAGGCCAGAGATGAGGTAGGTGCAATGAGTTTTAAAAAGATGTGCAAAGCGCCACAAAATTGATCGTAATTATTTAAAATCACAAAGATAAAAAGAGGCAGAGGAGGAGCTGCGCGTTGCTTCCCTATCGCAGTCTAAGTCGTGAGTGCACAAGCAGGTCTTCAGGAGTGCTGCCACCACCCTCTCCGATACCGCAAGGCACCCCACGCTCTGTGGACAATTTATGGATGAGCCCCACCCCCAGCTAGACCGCAGGCAGGCAAGCGGCACCGCCAAGATCCAGGCCCTCACTCAAGATGGCGCCTACCCTCCACAACAAGCGGCACGTCACCGTGATGGACCGGGGCAGGGAGGCACATCCAGGGGAGGGGGCGGGTATTAGATCACCCGCGCTGCACCCGGAGTAGTCAGGCCAGAGATGAGGTAGGTGCAATGAGTTTTAAAAAGATGTGCAAAGCGCGACAAAATTGATCATAATTATTTAAAATCACAAAGATAAAAAGAGGCAGAGGAGGAGCTGCGCGTTGCTTCCCAATCGCAGTCTAACTCGTGAGTGCTCAAGCGGGTCTTCAGGAGTGCTGCCACCACTCTCTCCGATACCGCAAGGCACCCCGCACTCTGTGGACAATTTATGGATGAAAATAAATGTTAAAAAAAGTTTCATGCTGTAATTTCATTTTATGTATTCACCTAAAATGTAGAACCATAAAGAAAAAAGTCCTAATGTGGGTTTACTTGTAAAGCGCACTGCCACCCTACTCAGGGTATCCTGGCGCTGTATACCGCTGTGGAACCCTTCCTGGTTTTCTCTGTGAGATGCCCCATACTGGGCACCCCCAAGGTGGAACCAGGCATCCCAGCACCACCGGGGCCGTTGTGGAGCTTAAGCAAGCTATTGCCCAGAGTTGCAGAGTGGGACCCATGATTAGAGTAGGCGCCAATGCAAGAATTGTCGAGTCCACGGACATTGAGCCCGATATCCTGCCGTGTCGGGAATTGAACCCTGGTCCCGGGACAGACCTCTGCATCCGGGTCTGTCGCCTCTAACCAGTGAGCCACACTTCTCCATCTCTAATGCACTATTGAATTACTTTTGACTTTAAATGCTAATTGATATATATTACATTTAAAAATATATATATATGACATTTTAATTAAAAAATAAATTTCCACCTATAAATTAATAAACTTTTTTTATGAGCATTGATAATTATTCAACAGGATATATAGAATTAATTAAAATGAATGTAATTATTTTAATTAAATAGTAATATTACACTATTTTTTTCAATTAAAAATAGGTAATCTAATAATGAATATGTGCTATTGTCATTTAATTTTTCATGTGTTTATGTTTATTTATGTGATTAACTATTTTAAATCTTCTAATTTAAATTAGCATTCTTTCCTACAGGTTTTTTTTCGATTCCCTACTTTCACTATTTCTATGCGAGTCTATTGCAGTACCAGTGGTTGACCATGTGTAATGCTCGACTTACTACAAAAATGTAAATCACTACAAAAGTGTAAGTTACACATGGAAGTTACTATAAAAGTGTAATTTACTGCTAAATTACAGTTTGTGAATACCAAAAAGTGTAAGTTACCTTTGTAAATCTGGCCCACAGAGTTCATTGCGGGCCGGCGGTGAAATTAAAATTTGGCAGGCAGAGTAAATGCAGGGTAGTGGTAATATTTTTACTGCCATCACTACACCTACAAAACTCTAAATTGGGCCTCAAAACTCCACAGTTGTCTTTAGATAAATGTATTTCTCAAAGCCAGTAAATTGCAAGTATTGAGTTTATTTTAGATTTTAGGGCATGCTCACAGAAAACACCAGGGAAGGCAAACTATTCTATTTATTTTGAGTATTTATTTTCTCATCAAATATTTGCAACACTCACAGTTTCGGAGCTGAGTGGGGTTGGTCAGTCATCATCTGCTGTACCACCTAAACAGCCCAGGCCACATCAGGACAGACTCTGTCACCAAGCTCACTTTTCTATTCCCTGACAGCACAGAGTCAAGTCACCCAAGGTTGAAGCGGGAGCGGCAGGTGAGAGGGCTGTGACATGGATGGCTCCTGATGTGTCTGTCCAGTGATGCTCATGGGAAGGTGCAGACTGATGCAGTAGGGTCCAGATGTTGTACGGTTCCTACTAACTCAGTAAGACTGTGCGTTTGGGCAACATAAGCATCAAAACTATGGGACATAGTCCTCTCATACCATAAAAATATGTTGACCTAGTTCCTGGCTAGCTCACAGTGCTCCATCTGGACCCCTTAACCTTACAGAGTGCCTTATGATATCTGCCATCTCAGAACGTTACAATCCTAATCCCCAGGAAACCATGGAAACAGATCTAACCTTTTGTTGTTAACTCAGGCATGCCCAAAGAGAGACACAAGAACTAAACAAATTGCCATTTCAAACATTTATTGAAGCATTTAGATTCTTTTGTAAAATACATGTGCTTCAATTAACAGTAGAAGAAAAAAAGCATAGTAACCAGCATTAACACAATGGTGAAGAAAATTAATAATTTAACCATTATAATTGTTGCATTGATTATACTCATACTTCATTCATAATTCCTTTATTTCGATCAATTAGATCATAAAAGGTAACGACACAATAGTACAAAAGGTTATTACAATTCTATCAACAATATTTAAAAAGAAGTTTACAATCCCATCCCAGCGGACAGAACAGACAATATCAAGGTTTACCTATCGTACAACGTATATTTAAAAAATCGAGAATACATTTTAAAAAAATGTAAAACTGTACAAGTCTAAATCAATGCATGCAGCGGGTACGAATATGCCACATCGCAGTTAAAAATTTTGCTACCACAAACACAATTTGAGGTGATACATCCGTTTTTAGCATTCTGTAGGCCGAGAGGTAGTGCCTGAACCCGAGATTTTTAAGTAGGGGAACAAGCCAGTACTTTCTTGGTTTGTGGTAGGCCTTGCAGAAGAAGATGACATGCAAATCAGTTTCCTGTTGATGCAAGCATGCTGGGCATAAGTCTGAAGTGGGGGGATGGGACCAGGTGCAGCTAAATGCATTGAGGGGAAGTGTGCCGTACCTCCACTGTAAAAATTATTTCCTTGTCAAAACAGGGCTAATATTGTCGAGAACAAGTTCCCGTTGGTACGAGTCTTTTGTTTTGATGAATGAATGTGATAAAGACCCCATACTGGAATTCTGTAATAATGATGTTATTTTGAATTCATAGTAGACTTTGGATAAAGATTTACGGGATACCCTGTTACAAGCGTTGGCTGGATCCAGCCACAGTTCCAGCCTTCCTAGGCTCTCACATGTATGTTTGATATATTTCAGCCAGGGAATGTTCTTTGATTTTGCTAGAGATAAAATCTCTTGCAACTCAGTCCTGTAGCACGAGAGTTCGGGGGTACTCCAAATTCTGGGCCAGAAAGTTAAGGGTTTTAGCCCCAGTTCTTCCTCGATAGTTCTTAAGCCCAGGTCTAATCTCAGCGGCAGGAGTGGAGTGCTTGGTGGTAAAGCCACCATCAGCCTGATAAATTTGTTCTCCGTGATTGTAAGGTCTTGCGTGGGTATATGGCCCCACAATTCTCCTCCATGTATAACTGCCCCCCGAGCCTGCATTTTATAAATTTGTAGCACTGGACCGAGGGGTTTGTGGGTTGATCTATTCGCCATCCTTGAGATACCACCCGTTAACTGGGCTAATTTGATGTTAGCCTTTGTCCGATGTGTATCCCAAGTCAGATTTTGATTGATGGTAACCCCTAGGTATTCAAATGTGTTAACCCTCTCTAGTCTCAGTGTGCCTATAGTGGGGTTGGGGCGTGTTAAGGGAGGGGGACTGAGAATCATATATTTAGTTTTCATCGCATTGATCTCAAGTCCCCGATCGGCACAAAATGCTTCAAACCCATCCAAGACCCGTTGGATCCCCATCGGCGATTTAGACAGCAGCAGGGTGTCGTCCGCAAACATAATTGCGGGCACCCTGCTGCCGCCAAGTTTTGAAGCATCGATGTCAGCTATCCTTGTCAGGTGGTCAACTACCCCGTTGACAAAGAGGCAGAACAGGGTGGGTGCGAGCACACAACCCTGCCTCACCCCCCCTGTCAACGGGGAATCTTCCTGAAAGCTTCCCGTTTCTGCCACACCTGACCCGTGCATAGTTATCTAGGTGCAGTCTTATCAGGATATTCAGGATGTCTGGAGGGGTGCCCATCTCCGCCAACACTGTCCAGAGTCTAGATCTTGGGACCAAATCGAAGGAGGCACGCAAATCCACGAAAACCATGTAGAGGCTGCCTCCTTCGATTATAGCGGTTTTCCAGAACAAAAGATTGAGTCGGAAGATCTGGTCTGTTGTTGAGATCTTCCTTCGAAAACCAGCCTGATAGGAGGAGAGAATAGAAAACTCCTCCATCCAATTTTAGAGGCGATCAAGTATCAGCCTACCAAAAAGTTTTTGGGAGACATCGATGAGGCTGATGGGCCTGTAGTTGGCTGGAAGCAGAGGCGATCCCTTCTTAAAAATGGGAACAATCTCCGCTCCCAGCCAAGTACAGGGCACCTCCATGCCCCTCAAGATGGCATTAAATATTGTCACCAGGTCGGGGGCCGAGATATCCGGCTCCAGTTTGAAAATGTCGCCCGGGAGCCTATCCAGGCCCGGCGCTTTTCCGGAGGCCAGGCCTAGAATGGCCACCCGTACCTCGGCCTCTGAGAATAAGTCTACCTCCTGCTGCTTTCCGGTATTTGGGAACACCACATTTGGGGCCCTGCCACCATCTGTATACAAGGCCTGGAAATGATCTTGCCAGACCTCGGCTGAAATATTCGGCTCAATGCCAGAGGAGGTTCCTCCAACCCAGTATTCACCAATCGCCAGAACTTCCGGGAGTCCCTGACAGCTAGTGTGCTGGTCAGATTCTCCCACCTATCAGAGTCCCATTCGACCTTAGCATGGATAATCAGCCGCTTGTAATCATTTCTCCTTTCCTGTATCAGTGATCTACTTTTGCCCTCCTTGATGCACATCAATAATTCTGATTTGGCATTACGACAAGCGGCGTTATACCAAGTGGGTTGTTGAGGCCTTAGTCCCCCCTTCTCTCCCGTAGAGAAAAGAACATCTGCCAGGGATTTGATAAGATCTTTGTGTGCCAACCCAAGTTTTATGTGCACATCGCCATTTTTAGGGTGTTCCATTAGGACGGACACCCTTTCAAGTATCGGAATGACGCGGGCATACAACCCCCGATCTTTTCCGGGTTTGACACTAGCTTTTCCCACCTTATCTTATCTTAAGGGGCTCTTATATAGCGCGCTGACACCATGGGTTTCCTGGCGCTGGCACTCTCCGTCTGTTGTTTGGCAGAGATAAGCCCATATCAGGCACTTCTGAAGCAACCCCATTTGCTAAATCTGTACCCGGGAGTAAATATTCTAGTTCTAGCGCGTTGTGGTCGCTATCTTCCCTGGGTATTACCCTGAAGTCCTCGATATGCGACCAGGAAGACAACTGAACGAAAATGTAATCCAGTCTTGACTCCTTTCCCACTTTATTGAATGTGCATTTGGGGGGATGTCAGACTTGGAACGTCCGTTGCAGGCCCTAATACCGTGATTGAGGGTTAGAGTGGTAATCTGGACTGCAAGGGGTGTCCCAGCTCTGGGTGGAGGGGCCGCCGTGGAGGGCACTTGCCACAGCGCGTCCTCCTCCAGTGATATTCCATCTACTAGTCCTGGGAGGGGCTCGAAATGGGAGTTTAGGTCTCCTCCTACCAGGAATGAAGTGCCATGTGGGAAATTGCTGAGAAGGGCGGAAAGTTCCTCAATGGTACCAGATTCCCTGGAAAGATTCACCGGTCTGGAGTAGACATTTACCAGTGCCAGTTTGGTTGAATTTCTCCACTCTAGGATGACACATTGGATATCATCCGAAGCTGTGGGGTAAGATGCTGCTTTGCAACCTAGGTGTGTGGCCACCCAAATTGCAAGGCCCCCAGATGGCCTCCCGTTTCCCCCCCATCTCGCGAGTACAGAAAATACAGCGTATACTCATACATATAATTGTACTACTATCTAGTACTGCCTATCCTAGAGAGCATATGGTGGATGTGATTCTGTCAGTTACCTTAGAATGGTCTATCTCCCCATTTACTTGTGTGTGTGTATCATCTGGTAGCCAGTCTTGTTGTAGAGCAGGCCGCCATCCCTCTCAGGATAGAGATGGGATTCAGCTAGGCAGGAAGGTAGGCATGGGATGACTATGATAATCTATTGAAATGCTATTCTGCCAAACAAAGACTTGGGCAAGTTTATATACAAAAACTGGATCCATTTGTTCTGTACCTGAGCTCTGGTTGGGCTTTTCTACCCATCCAGAGTTGTCGCTGAACTGACAACAAGCAACGCCAATTTGCAAAGTTTACCTAGAATGTTCTAAGGTATGATAATGTGCTTATGAACAAATGTATTTGTAAGCAAACCTTTTCTGAGTACACTATCTCATACGGGTGTGCAAACAAATGTGTGCTAAAAGTCAGTTTAAAAAGATGTCAACTTTAGAAGTGAACATGCAAACTGGAAGTGTTTGTGCACAGACCTATTAACCTCATGTCACGGACATCTGGGTGCTCTGCTTTCTTGCATAAATCTCCTGACTGGAGCCTGCGAGCTTCTTATACGACAGGCAGTGGCACCCAGGGCAGGTGGCTAGCAGGTGGTGGTGCATGCTACAGGTTCCCGCCAAGCAGAATTTGAGTGATGGACTAGTTCATGACAAGTAACCCATGCAGTGTCCGTCTAGTCAACACCATCAAAGAATTTGAGAGGTCCATGCACTTGATTATGCTAAAGGCCTAGACAAACAGGGACAGTCAAGAACTAGAGCTGAAGTGGGCAGGATCTATTGCTAACTACGTTGACATGCTTTCCTAAGTTCCTGAATGGTTACGCTGACCTTGGATTGCCTTGGACTGAAAAGGAAGGCTGGTATCTGTAGGCAGTGAAGCGAGAGAAGCAAGAGAAGCAAAAGACGGAGCGAAAGGCTTCTCTCCAGGGTGCCTGCTACCAACTAAATGTAAATATGTGCAATCAGTTAATCAGCACATCAAAAGGCTGCTTGGGACCCAGTATAGACTTTTATCGATGGTGTAACTTGAAGCTTCATGATGACAGAGAGTTATTCTTCTTGAGAAGTACTGTAAGGGTGTTACTATTCCTGAAGTGTGTCCTTGTAATGGAAACCTACAAAAGGGCATTTGCACAAGATACAATCTGATTGCTATTAGTAAAAAAAGTAACTCTTGAAAGCATTGTTAGTACCTACAAAATGAATATCTATAAAGATTTTTCACCAGCCTATCTTATAATATGTATAACTTATGTTTTTTTAATTGAAAAAGAGGTACACATATATATTTAGGCAAAATTAATTATGTAAATATTAAACACTGAGAAAATGTCAATTTTTGAGTGATCACCCCCATTTTTGCCCAAGTTTATTGCGGGATTTTAAACTCTGCACAATGGTGCATTGCTGTTCAGTGCTCAGTGAATGTGCTTTGACCCCGTAAACATCTAGAAATTTGCTAATGCCTGATTGTCTTATTTAACTCTCTTATAAGTCCATAATATGTGGTGCAGGAAAACAGCTATGCTATAGAAATGTCATTACTTGCTGTGCCAGCCAACATGGCTTGAAGCCTACCATTGTAGCCTGACTGATGCAGTGTAAAACGTGCAGTCCAACCTGTTAAAATAACCTCTTTTAACAGGAAATAACGTCAGCTTTAAATATTAGTAAGTCACCCCATGTGAGCCTCGAAGCACACAATGTAGGGTGCATTGTATTGAAAAGTGATACAGATAGAAAATTAATGTTACCATGTCCCTAAACTGACAAGGGGATAAAAGGTATTTTCATTTTGGTGTGCTAAGCTATTGTATGTAGAAAACCAAAGTAAAGATTACAACACTAATACTGTATCTCTGGAATAGAACCAGCTAGGAAAATAGTGAACCCACTATTTTACTGTCCAATACACATCACATTCAATGATGAAGTTGGATAGTAATAAAGATTAAGGTAAAGTAATTTTTAGAAGTTATCTTTTACCTTCCTGAGCTGTCAGAAGGCTAGTTAGTAATTGCTTCCACCACCTCGCAGTCTGTGCTGAGCCCATGAAGAACTATGAATGAGGCATGAAATTCCTCTCAGGAGCATACAATAGGCTGACTTAAATGGTCATAGATTACTCCTTTGGACTCAATAGAATGTGCTGGATTTTAGAGTTAGATGTGTGAGGGCACTAGGATTACCATAGAACACCTCCCACTCACACCCACAGCTTTAAATCCGAAGTTTAGTGTGGCCAAAGACTTTGGACATTTTAGATTTGCCCGGGCACATTGCATTTTAGGCCTGTTTGCAGTAAAGCTAATAGAAACCACTTACAAAGTTTATAGGCCATGGCCTGGGAACAATAACTCCATTGTTCAGAAAGGAGGTAGGAGTGGCTTAGAGTGTCCCTCTACCTCCTCCTGGTAAACCCAACAATGCCAGACACTCACTCAGTCTTTCTCAGAACACTGCTGGACTTGCAAAAGGATATCAGGTGGTCTGAACCTGCAGCACTTGGCATCTGTGAGAAGTACCTGAGGAGGTTGGACCCCCTTCCACTTGAAATCCCAGGAAGAAAGATCTGCAATTATCATAAAGCGGAGCCTCTGTGTCTCTCCAGGAGCATGACAAATCTCAAAAGGACATTCCTCTGAAGAATCCCAGCCGACCAGTGGTAACTGGACTTGGATGTACTTTGCTGTTGCCCTCTGCCCGACACCCTGAAAATCTCTAAGTGCTCCCTGGGAGGTTGTGCAGCCTTGGAAGTATATTCCTGTGGTTGTTTGGGCACCAAAAGAAGTTTGGGACCTAATTCACAACTTTTGTCCGGCCCTCCAAAGCTTCAGAGGGACCAACTACATAAAGTGTCTGACCAGCAGTCCGATGTTATTGGATTGGATTTCAGATTTGTCCCACACGGAGAAGAATTTTTCCTCAGAAAAATAAAAAAAGTCCCTTTTGAGATTAGGACTTAGAAATTTTTTGTAGCTTTCCTACTTCCTGGCCCTAGTGAAGCAAATCTACTTTGTGTATCCGACCCACTCTCCAATGTGGCAAGCCTCAAATTGTGTCTATGTCCGGGTCTAATGCAACATTTAACCACAATGGGTATTTTGCACTTCTTGGCACTGTTTTCCCTTAAATCTTTCAAAATTCATATCTTTGGTTCACCTTATTGTTTTTTGTTGTTTGGTGTGTTTTTTAAAATTTTTTAATCAAATTTCATTTGTCAAATGGCACATAAACAGCAGGGCCCTGCAACCAAGACGCTTCTGCACAATCAGAGCATGTACTCTGACCTTGACATTTTTCATAATGATACCCAAGGAAAAAGAACATTGAAGGTAATACAATAAAAATCTAACTCCCCCCTTGCAACCCCTCCCCGGATCGCAGTATATACTCACTATCAGACAAACCCATCTGAATATTGCAGTAATGCTATCCACCGGGGTTCCATGTCCCACCCCACTCCCTGGATCCTCCCCAAGAAACCCAGATCTCTGTAAGTGCGGGTCCTGTGTCACTGGAACCGGCTCTAGGAGCAGTCCCTGATAGTCTGCCCACCTTTTCAATATTTTAAAATGTTTTGCTGGCACCCCCTGGCAATGAAAATGGGTTTTTCTAGGCCCATGCAAAAGTCCAGACCATTCTTCCATGCGGCTACTGCAGGGGGCCT
This sequence comes from Lissotriton helveticus, assembly GCF_964261635.1. Lineage (NCBI taxonomy): Eukaryota > Metazoa > Chordata > Amphibia > Caudata > Salamandridae > Lissotriton > Lissotriton helveticus. The sequence goes on along the minus strand of NC_136063.1, from coordinate 968,682,126 downwards.
CGGTGCTTTCCACTCCCAGGCTATGTCCCGTTTTGCTAATGTAAGACCCACCAGTAATAAATGGCGTTTGGAAACATTGCCACCTATCCCTCCATGATGTATAATAAGGCAAGTTTCGGCGAATGGAGGAGGTCCCACTCGAGGACCTCTGATAAACTAGTGTGAACACCCTTCCAAAAACAATCCAGGAAGAGACACTGCCAAACCTTATGAACCAGAGTACCTTCCTCCCGGTTACATCTAAGGCACACCTGAGAGGCAATCAACCCTGCCTTCCACAAACGCTTCCCAGTGTAGTAGGCCCATGTGGAGGTATTTAAACTGGATCAGATGCAGCACATCGCTATAGCCACCACGCGCGGAGCAGCCAGGGCCTCCGCCCAGTCCTCCTCCTCCAAGGGACCTATATCCCCCTCCCAATCCTCCCGGAGTTTCTGCAGTGTGGAGGAGCAATGAATAACTAGGGTTTGGTATATTCTAGAAATCTTACGATCCTGAATCTCTCCCATAACAACTTTGGCTTCCAGGGGGCTGAACTCAGCCACGTACTCCAAACCTTCCAGACTGGGGAACAGGGCGTGCCGGAATTAAAGGTACTTGAAGAACTGGGAATTTTGCATACGGAATTCCATCTGTTGGTCCTGGAAGGATTTCAAGACTGGACCCCACATGACGTCCCCCAAGACCGATATCCCTATACGATCCAAGCCCCAGAATCCCTGCAAGGCAGCTAGTTGTGGTAACCACCCGTTATCCCAGAGGGGAGTCTCCCCCGTCAGCGCGTTCCACCACCCCATCCTACACAATACCTGTCTCCAGACCTGGAATATATAACCTGCGAAGCTGAAGGCAACAATCCCCGCAACGGTGCCGAATATAATACCCTGTGTAGCGAGTGATCTCCCATGAGCCGCCGCTCCACTGCATAAGCCGGATCCTCCCTATTGCCATACCACCTTTCATTCAATACAAGCAGATGGGATGCTTGATAGTAAGACAAAATGTCTGACGATGCTAGCCCCTGCAATAGGTAGATGAGAAGCACGTATGCAGGGCCACACGCACCTTGTCCCCTTCCCACAAGAACTGCCCAATAACCGCGTTTACTTGCCAGAACCATCGGGGATCGGATATCGGTGGTTCTGCATCTGATAGAGAACCCGGGGAAGCGCCACAATCTTAAATATAGCCGACCTGCCATAAATGGTCAGGGGCATACGGGACCAGATCTTAATATCTTCACGTACTCGCTCTCACACTGGTACCAGGAAACCACGGGCACGTCCATTATAAAGACACCTAAATATTTCAATCCTCTCACCGCCCACTGAACTGATGATGCCCAGGCACCTAATTCCTTCCGCCCTCCGAGCGTTCACAACGTTGATTTACGGGGGTTCATATACAGACCAGAGGTCTCCACAAGGATTTACATAATATGCAGGAGCCAAGTCCCGTTTGATCCACACTCGTGAGGAAGAATAGGACGTCATCCGCATATAATGCGATCCTATCTGACAATCCCTGAGCCCATACGAATCCCTGTACCTGCGCATCCATTTACACCCATGCAGCCAGCGGTTCCATTGCAAGGGCAAATAAATAGGGGGCAGCCCTGCCTCATTCCCCGACCAATAGAGAACATGGATGAGGCTGCGCCAGCCACCTGCACCGATGCGGTGAGGTCTGTATATAGAAGAGTCACACCCAACTAAGAGAGTCAAACGCCCTAACCATGTCTGCTAACAACAGAGCCGCCGCTGCACCCAGTCGCTGAATGGCTGCCACAGCTATATGCGCCCGCCGAATGTTGTGCCTAGTCATCCTTTGACTGTGAAACAGTAAAGGTATCGGATCCTACATCTGACCAACCCGGATCTCAACAATAGGAAAAACAGAACAAGGTGGCTGGACAGGATTATTCGTGAAACAATTCCCCAGACACACAGTCAATCTGTACCATGTGACCACTGGATTTAATTTTCCAAACAAGTTTATTTTTCTTTTTTACATTTATCAGCAATTTTTTGAAACACAAGCACAAACAAAACCACTGTCAATTCAAAAGGTTCATATATACAGTATCTACAAATGCACACATTTACAAATTTACAACAAAGAATCAAACAAAAAATTGGTTAGACACACCAAAAGACAATCACATATGTATAATAATTCAAATAAATTGCAATTATATACAGTGCAGAGATTAGTCCATAAGCAAACAAACGGGCACCAGGTAGGAACCTCGCGCAATTCGATTTTGGCGATTTGGGGGGGTGTTGTGCTGTGCACCCATGCCTAGAGAGATACATATTCCATACATGATTTTGTATCATCCATTTAGACCTACACGCGCAAAAATAATGTGAGCCGCCCTGATACCCGCAAGCTTCTGAAGCCTGACACCACGCCTTAAGTCCTGCTCTGCGCCTATTGCAGGTATGATTCATACTTAGGACAGACCGTTTGCCTTTCCTAGTGCGACCCTTTTAATCCCCGTGCACTGAGCACCTTTACATATGTCTTCTAGGTGTGAACACGATATACCTACGCCACGGCAATCTTTGTGCCCGCGTGCAGGTAAATATTTTCTACTTCTCACGGAGTCTGAGTAGGCATTCTACAGTACGTTAATGTACGTCTGACACCAAATTCTGTACTTTTTTGCAGAATCTGTTTCCCAGTCCCTGTCCTGAAGAGAACCTTGAATACTTAGGTTCGAAACGCGTCGACAATACCACCCTGTGGCTACAACAAAGGGTGCCGCTAGGATGTAAATCATACCACCACTCTGTATCCTAGCCTCGCAACCCTATTTAACATTACACCACAGGCTTTCGTTGACAGGCAGGCTTGTTTTCGATCTCAACCCCGGCTGTCACTTGGTTTTTTCAATCTCTAGGACTGGTGCCCGTTTGTTTGCTTATGGACTAATCTCTGCACTGTATATAATTGCAATTTATTTGAATTATTATACATATGTGATTGTCTTTTGGTGTGTCTAACCAATTTTTTGTTTGATTCTTTGTTGTAAATTTGTAAATGTGTGCATTTGTAGATACTGTATATATGAACCTTTTGAATTGACAGTGGTTTTGTTTGTGCTTGTGTTTCAAAAAATTGCTGATAAATGTAAAAAAGAAAAATAAACTTGTTTGGAAAATTAAATCCAGTGGTCACATGGTACAGATTGACTGTGTGTCTGGGGAATTGTTTCACGAATAATCCTGTCTAGTCATCCTTTGAGGCATAAAACCAGCCTAGTCGGGGTGGATAAGAGCTGCAATATGGAGCAGTAGGCCATTCGCCAAGGCCTTGGCCAAGATTTTGGTTTCCACATTTAAAAGGGAAATGGGTCTATATGATGCGTGTTGATCTGGTGGCCTACCCGGTTTGTGAAATACAACCACCTCTGCATGCCTCCAGTCCGGGGGAAGAGAACCATGGTCTCGCGCCTCCTCCACCACTGCACAATAATGAGGTTCCAGCTGCAAAAATAATGCCTGAAAATTCGCTAGGAAACCAGTTAGGCCCTGGGGCCTTCCCGGAATTAAGTTCCCCTAATGCGGCTCCCAGCTCCTCATTCGTCAGCGGGAGCTCCAGCTCCTCCCTCACAGCATCCAATAGAGCCCTTGGCAGGAGGTTGGCCAAAAAACGATCGATCGTAACAGCTGACAAGCATTCTTTGGGGGCACATAAGTCTGCATAATAGGTAGTGAAACTCTCTGCCAGGCCCGTGAATCCGTAAGTGGCTCACCGGCCGGGCCCAATATGCCGGGAAGAGTCTGGGAATGATACACCCCCTGACAGAGTTGATGGGGCATCTTGCTAGATTTGTCCCGCCACTGGTATACTCTGCGGCACGTCGCCAGCCAGGCTTGCAGGGCCTCGTCCAGCAGTAGCGCGGCGTAATTTTGCTGGGCAAACAGCAATTGTCGCCTGGCCAGCCTCTCGATCCCAACATTCAAGATCTTCAATGCCCGCCTCCGCCTGCAGTAATGCCTCGCTACGTGTTCTGCGAGCTGCCGCGCACCAGGATATGTCCGCCCCCCTCAGGGCAAGCTTCATTGCCTCCCACACTGAATCTGCCCAGGAGACAGACCTCACATTTGCTCTCTGATACTCATCTATAGCGTCAAACATGTGTTCTCTGTAGTCATCATTTTGAAAGTGCCACACCAACAGGCACCACCGAAACGGTTGTCTCCTCCGCCCTATCTGTATGGCGAGGGCCACTGGGGAATAGACCCCTTGGAGGAATCTCTGCTGCCTCCACTCTGCTCACATTCACTCGGGGGACAAAAAAATAGTCAATCCTGGAATAGGAGTCGTGGACCGCTGAGAGATACGTGAACCCCCGGGGGTCCCGAGGCCAAGCATCCACCCAGTCAAGCCCTGTCAATAAGGAATACAGCTTCATGATGCAGCCACCCTCTGGAGCCCCCCTTTTCCTCCAACGGTCTGTGGCCGTATTCATCACATCGTTCCAGTCCCCGCCAACCACAGATACCCTGTCTGGCATATCCACTCAAAGAGTCATGAGAACCAGGTTCCACTGTAACGGAGGAGGGTCGTATACGCTGCCTAGTACCAGGGATTCTCCCCCACTTTGCGCTGCAAGAATATGTAGCACCCCTAAGTGTCAGTCCATTGCTTAATGTGTGTATAGGGAACTCTACGGTGAATCAATATGGCCACCACACGTGACCCCCTTGCAAAGCCCAAATGAAATACTTGTCGAAACCCATACCGGGTAAGATACTGTTGTTGCTGTCTCAGGGTATCCCTTTTGAAGCTCCTCCGTGAAAGCAATGCCATTTGTTGCACTCTCTCTGGAACTCACTTACCAACCTTGAAAGGAGAGCCTGGCGCTTTGGCTCTCCCTTCAGCAGCCAACGATAAACCTGGAGCGAATGTTGTAAAATAACTCTCAAGGAGCTCTGAGGTCCTTTTCTGCTTTGGTAGAGGTGTAACACAGGACCTTACAGCCCCTGTGTCAAAGGGGGCCTCACAGTCTTCCAGGGGGCCCCATCCCTTCAGGTGGTCCCCTATCTGTAAGATATAGGAGATGCAGGGTTCCCTCATCCCATTCTGCATGGGGTCACCATTCTGTTGAGATGCACCACAGGCTTCAGGGCACCCATCCAGGGCCTGGCATTGGTGCTCAGCGAAAGGAGATCTGTTTACCCAAGCATACTTTCCATGTGGTGGACTTCCAGCTGTTGGCAGGTGTGTGGATCTCATGCCACTGGGGTCTGAACACAACACTTAATGAGGGGGCAGGGAGGGCAGAGAGCTTCTTCCATGACCACCAGCACACTGTGTCTGGGAAGATAAAACTAGCAACGCCCATTCTAAGCAACATTTAAGGGAGGGCCTGGAATAGTACAAAAAAATATTAATTACTCTAACAATGCTCGACAATGCCATAAAAACTAGTTTCTTTTTCCAGTTTACTCCTTTCCAGCGCAGTGAATCAACCTGCCTGGTGCAATCATGGATATTAAATTGCCCCTGTACAGTCTATCCTATACTGTGTGTAATACATATTTTTTTAACTGCAGCAGCATATTTTATACTGTGTGTAATTCTTTGTGTAATTCTTTGTTTAAACTATTAGCTTACATATTTACAGTGCTTTCTGTTTGAGGCAGGGAAGTCAGAGAGCTCTAAATGTACATGTCATTAACAGGGGTGTGTAGAACTCGCAGGATTTCACTCCGCGGTCTTACATGGAGTTACATTAAAACCCTGCAAGATTCAATGGAGTTCCGCCAATTGGTCGAAATTTCCTCATCAGAAACGGCACAACGCGGTGAGCTAGAGCGTGCACTGATTTAAGTTGACTTTTCAGCCCCTCAAGTAGAAAATCTACTCGAGAAGCAGCCCTCTCACAAAAACTGTGATTGCCTGCGACTATCCACGTTAGAAAATATTACCAGATGTCCACCTAGCAACCAAAAATCGAGCTAGGGAGTGTCAAATCTTGCTCACGCTCACAGCTCGCATTTCTAGAGACTCATGGGAGAAACAATTCTGCCAGGGCCTAGTCACTATTCCCCTTTGCATCATCAAGGATTCAAATGATTGCCCCTCCAGTTTGACACACCACCATAAAAAATGAACTAATTCCCCAACTGAGCATTGCTGCCTGAAGAATACATTTCACACATTAGTTTAACTTGCATTTACTTTTCATTTAATGTGTGTTCATTATATTATTTATATTTTCTCCCACTTAGTCCTTTATGACACGACTCTCATCCAGTCTGATGGCAGTTATTTTGTGTGCCAAAAAAAATATAGACTGCTATGTTATGTTATGTTAGCATGTTTTGTATAGTGCACAGCTGCCTCAGCGAAGGGGCGTCCCAGCGCTGAAGCCGGACATATAGGCAGGAAATTAGAAGAAGAGATTAGGCTGTGGGGAATAGATGAGTTTTAATAGCCCTGTGAAAGACCATGTAGTTCTCCATGGCACGAATAGGAAGTGGCAGAGCATTCCAAAGCTTGGCAGCCAGTAAACGGAAAGAGCGCCCGCCCGATCGTGCCCTCCTCATAAGAGGCACAGTCGCCAGATGTTATCCTGTGGAGCGACATTGGCGCAAAGGAGAATAAGGTAATAGCAAACTGGACAAGATGGCGGTAGAAGAAGATTTCAAGATTTTGAATGCAGTACAAAGGACCTTAAATTCCACTTGGTTGACAACAGGCAACCAATGCAACTGGCAGATTGCCCTAGAAGTGGCATAATTCAGTCTAGATAAAATGTAGGCCTGAATAATAATTTGACTAACGGGTGTGTCAAAAAACTCAAGCAACGGTTTAAGCCCCCGGAGAATGCCAAAGCAGGTCCCTGCAACTCTCCTGGTTTGAAACTGAAAACTGAGGTCCGAGTCAACCCAGACACCAAGATATTTCACCATCTGCTTAGGAGTAGGTGCACAGCCCAATATTGCCGGACACCACCGATCCCCCCACAGCTCTTGGTGATTTCCCACCAACATGACCTCTGACTTGCTGGAGTTCAGTTGGAGACAATTATCAGTCAACCACTCGGCGACAGCCGTAAGATCATTCTGAAACGTGGATGCTGCCCCCTCCTGGGGTCATCCGAGAGAGCAACCACCAGCTGCGTATCATCGGCATATGATACAATGGTAAGCCCTCTGCTCCTTGCCAGGACCGCCAAAGGTAGAACATAAAGATTAAACAGCGTGGGGCTCAACGCGGAGCCCTGCATGATCCTTTATTTGTTGGCAGGGAACGTGGAGGCGAACGGTGGGTCCTCGACCTGGAAGGTCCTGTTAGAAAGAAATGAGGCAGGCCAAGGCCTAGCCCACAACACCTGCCTCCTTCAGCCTACGTAACAGGATCCGATGAGAGACTGTATCAAATGCGGCACTGAGGTCTAAAAGAATCAGAGCTGATGTACGTCCCTCATCTAGAGTGAGCCTGAGATGCTCGGTGACAGCCAAGAGAGCAGACTCCGGGCGGCCTCAGAAGCCATTCTGAGAGAGGTCCAGGCAGTTGTTCGCTTCCAAAAATCTAGTAAGGATGGAGTTGACGTAAGCTACTCTTTATAGCCAGGGGCAGAGTAGCTAGAAAAAAAGATTTAAAAAGTTACCAACCGTACGCACATCACCGACGATAAACAGTGGTGCCATGCACAACCCCACTCAAGACAATAGATTACAGTTTGACTTTGCCATGGAACAGTTCCTTTAAGTTAAGGGCCTTGGTATCCAGTCAACGCATAACCCAGGTTTCAGTAGTCAGAGTGCACTGGACACATTTCAGGGAAGCACACACAACTAAGGGGGAAGAGGTTAAACTCCCACACCAACCTCCACAACAAATATCCAATCCCACACAAGAGGAGTAGTAGTGTAGAGAAACAAACAACTAATGTATTTAGACGCATTCGCTTTGTCTTTTGAAAACTGCCCTCACCCAAAAGTTGTGGCAATGCTTCATCATGGGGCTTGCTAACAACACCCCTGCGTAGACCAACGCCTGGGGTGGAGCAAAAGGGAGGGGGAGACAATACAAACACAAAATAATAGACTTCTTGGTCAGGATTATTATGAACATAGGATGGTGTTGTCTGGGATTTTTAGTAGCCCCACACCCCTCCTGTCTGCATGTTTGACAAACATGCACACTGGAGTGGTGTGTGGCTACTAAGAATCCCCGACACACCATCCTATATTCATTTTAATCCTACCCAGGAGTCAAGCAATAAAAGTGAAGGTGGACATTCCTAAGCCAGTTTTGGAGTCCAATTTCTGCACCAATATTTTTTTTTCAGATCCCTATTATTTTGTGTTTGTATTGTCTTCCCCCTCCTTTTGCTCCACCCCAGGCGTTGGTCTGTGCAGCGGGGTTGTTAGCACTCCTGATCCTCTTTTGTGTGTTTGGACATTTCAAGGAAGACCAGGTTGTGTCCAAACTGATTTTACATTTACGATTAATGCAGGGGATACTGCTGACAATGAATGTGGTATAACCAAGGTATGTAGCTTAATGGCACCATACCATCAGAATCAATATTTTCAGATGCGAGTGGCTCTTCTCAAACTGGGGAACTTACAGGATCATGGTGGCTGGTGGAAATTTAAAATCGTGGGGCAGTAATAACTGACAGGTACTGCATTAGGTCAAGGTATTGGGGGTGTTGTACGGTTCCTACTAATCAAGTAAGAATGTGCATTCGGACAACATATGCACCAAAATATGGGGACTGAGTCCACGCATATCATCAGAATATGCTGGCCAACTCCTGGCTAACTCACGGCTCACCATCTGGACCCCTAAACCTGACAGGATACCAGATGGTATCTGTAACCTTAGAACATGACCACTCTGACTTCCTCAAGGAAATAGTGGAAACAGATCTACCCTTTTGTGGTTACCTTAGGCATGCCCAAAGGGAGACACAGAAATACGCAAAAAGGCATTTCAAACATTTATTGAAGTAATTGGATTCTTGTGTAATATAAATGAGTTGCAATTATCAGTAGAAGGAAACAAAGCATTGTTATCAGCATTACCAGAATGGTGAAGAAGATGAATAATGCAACCATTATAATGTGGCAGTGATTATATGAATATAGAGAGCATTATAAGAATTCTGAAGATCTCTTGGAGCAGCTTAAATCCCCATTTATTGTATCCAAAAGCCAGTCTGGTGTACAACAGGCCACCGTCCTATTCAGGATAGAGATGGAAGTCAGCATGGCTGGCAACCAGTCACATGCGAACGTCCAGGATAATCCATGGAAGCATGTCCGCTGACGAGCAAAAGCTTAGAAACAGTTTGTTAGAAATGGGGTTTCTAGTTGGCAGTCAGTATACACTCAGGTTAAATAGAGACCCTCACTCTAGTCAGGGTAAGTTACACAGCTAAGTTAGCCCTGCTCACCCCCTTGGTAGCTTTGCGCGAGCAGTCAGGCTCATCTCAGAAGCAATGTGTAAAGTATTTGTGTACACACACAGTGACACAGCGGAAACACTACATAAGGACTCCCCACCAGTTTAGAAAAATAGGCAATATTTATCTGTGTAAAACAAGAACACAATGATAAAAATCCAACATATACAAGTAAAGATATACCTTTTGCAAGAATAGACTTAAAATACAGTTCCGTGAAGTCAATAGCACCAACCGGAGCTATTGCAGCGTCGTGAACAACACAAATCCAACAGTTCAGTGAAACGGCATCGGACAGGCCCACAAAACAGTACCTTTGTAAGTGAAGAGGCCTTGGGGACCTTGTGGTGAAATCCGAAGATGGTGATGGGTGTGCTTTTCTGGTGGTTACAGCGCAACCACTCAGTTCCACTGGTTTTGGCACCACTTAGCAATGCAGGACTCACAGAAGAAGAGCCACAGTGCTGGTAACAAGATGTGGATGAATGCTTTGATATTTCTGAGACTTCCAACAGGAGTCAGGCTCCACTCAAGCCCTTGGAGAAACTTGAAAGGCAGGATACAGAAAGCAAAGTCCAGTACTTTCACTGCCCAAGACAGAAGCACCAGCAGCAGGCCAACATATTAAAGCAAACATAGAAGTGGTAGTCCCTCCTGACAGCAACACAGCTCTTCTTCTTGGCAGAATGTCCTCAATCCAGAAGTGTTCTGAACTTATGGTGTCACAGCTCCAGTACTTCTACGAGTTTCTGTCTTCGTACTATGCACACTTCAAAGGAAAATCTTCAGAGTACACAAGACCCTTTCTTTACCTCACCTGGCTCCAGAACTACTACATAGGGATGTGGAGACAGCTTTGTGATAGGACAGGCACAGCCCTATTCAGGAGTCAGTGGCAACTCCTCCCACCACTCTAGCTCAGGATGACCCATGAGCCTGGGGGTGGCTCATCAGGATATGCATGAACACCTCAGCTCCCTTTGTGTGGCTTTCTAGAGTGTATGCACAAGAGCCCAACTGTCATCCTAACCCAGGCATAGATTATACAGACAGGTATGGATTATACTGACAGGCAGAGGCACAGATGGTTAAGCAAGAAAATACCAAGAAATTCTAAAAGTGGCATTTTCAAAGACACAAATTAACACCTTCAGCGCGGCGCAGATTCCTGCGCTGTGCTGAATGTTCTAATGAGCCTATGGGCTCATGACGGAACGGTTCCGTCATGAGCACATCTCAACCGACGCTCATGACGGAACCGTTCCGTCATGAGCATCGAAGGGGTTAAAAACCAACTTCGCCAAAAGATATATTTTCAAATTGTGAGTTCAGAGACCCCAAACTCCAAATCTCTATCAGCTTCCACTAGGAAATTATACTTAAAAGTTATTTCAAGGCAATCCCTATATTACTCTATGGGAGAGATAGCCCTTGCAATAGTGAAAAACGAAATTAGCAGTATTTCACTATTAGGACATGTAAAACACAACAGCACATACCCTACCTTTTAAATACACCGCACCTTGCCAGTGGGACTGTCTTGGTCCTACCTTAGGGGTGACTTACATGTAGTAAAAGGGAAGGTGTGGGCCTGGTAAGTGGGTGCACTTGCCAGATTAAATGGCAGTTTAAAACTGCACACACAGACACTGCAGTGACAGGCCTGAGACATGTTTACAGGGCTACTCATGTGGGTGGCACAATAAGTGCTGCTGGACCACTAGTAGCATTTAATTTACAGGCCAAAGGCACGCATAGTGCACTTTATTAGGGACTTACTAGTAAATCAAATATGACAGTCATGAATAACCTAATCATCAACACAATTTACACAGGGAGCACTTGCACTTTAGCACTGGTCAGCAGTGGTAAAGTGCACAGAGTCCTGAAACCAGCAAAACCAAAGTCAGAAAAATACAGGAGGAAGGCAAAAAGTCTCGATATAACCCTGCAAAAAGGGCCAGGTCCAACGCAGTTTATATAATAAAACTGGCTTTGTTTGCACTGTGTCTGAGGTCCTGTGCTAAGTCATTGTTTGTATTTCCGATTAAGGGCTGTCTCCAAATGGACAACAACACAAAAGGGCAGTGTGCTCAGTGTACTTAATCTTTGAACATAATGTACAGTGGCGTGATAAAATACTTATGAAGAAATGTGCGTTGTAAACAGAACATTTTCTGAGTATGTTATCAAGTATGAAAAAGTCACCGTCTAAAAAGATGTCAAGATTAAACAAGAGCTTGTAAAATGGAAGCTGTTGTGCACAGGCCCTATTGAACCTCACAACAGGGACCACCAAGAGGTTCTGCCATGGGAATTTGAAAATTAATGTGGTGCATTTTACAACACATTTTCCAAAGAAATTACATGGAAATCTATTGGTTTGAAAGGCAGTTCTGAAGGATAACTCAGTAAATATTCCAGTACTTCTGAGTTTGCCCCATAGCATTAAGTGCCTGATTACTATGGCAGGCGGACGTAAGTCCGCCCAGCACCCCATTGGGGATTGGGACCGGCCAAACAATATGTCGGCGGTCCCACAGTAGCAATTAGGATGCGACCGCCACCACGGCAGTCGCAATGCCTATATTTTGCATTGCAGTGGGTGCTGCTGCCTGCAGCACTGCCCGCAATGCAAAAAAAGGGAAACTTTATTCAGTAGCCAAGTACCTTCAACATGTACATAAACAAAGCAATGCAATAAATACATCGGAATACATCTTAAAACATCACGCAATTCAAGCTCTTATTATAAAAAACAAATGCTATTTGGAAAGCAATCCTGTGATCATTACTGGCGTACAGAACAAAGTGCAAAAGTCAGACAAGGACTACGTGCAAAACAAGCAGCGAACAGCATAAAAGCACATAAAATGTATCCTTTTATTTGATATAAAATGGGTATTGTTAAAATTAAATACTAATTAATAAATGTCGTAGTAATCTACCATGTTTGTACCAGACTGCATATAAAAATGTGCTCGTAGCAATGACAATTGCAGGTTAGTATTGCTCTTTAGAATTCTAAAAGCCACTTAATGTCTAGTCATCTCCAGATTGTGACATAGAGGAATAATACATTTCCGGTGCGGGCCAGGATAGCCAGGGCAGAAGAATAATATGCGTATCTCACCCTCATTTTCCAAGCCACACGCTGGGCAAATACTAGAAATTAGGTCCTGGTGCCATTCGTTGGTAAAGGACCTCAGAGGTTAAGTGCCAAATCAAAAACTAATCTAAAGGCTTATGGCTTGGAGGGAGGAGACAAGGGCCCCCATTAGGATGACGGGCGGACATTGTCCGCCCGCCATCCCATCGGAAAAAGGGACCGCCCGCCATAAGGGTGGGGGTCCCGATGGTGGCATTAGGATGCGCCCGCCACAGTGCCAGGCGCATCCAGCATTCCTACCATTGTGGCGGGCGGTGCACACAGCACCGCCCGCTACAATGGCAGGAAGGTATGCTGTGCACTTCCATGCACAACATGGCAGGCAACTTGCGGTGCCTGCCATGTGGTCAATGGAACTGCTGGGGGGTACCATAGGTACCCCCCATGTGCACCCCCCACCCCACCAGAGTCCTTGGGGGCCCGCAACGGGCCCCGAAAGCAGACTCCGCATGCCTTTCCGTGGCGCTCATCCTAATATGGCTGGCGGTGTCTGATAGACACCGCCACCATAGAAACCCTTTTCTGCCCCGGTCGCCGGTCTTTCCGTCCGCCGCGGATGCCCCAGCCATACTAATATGGCGGGGGGTCATTCCGGCATGGATGGCGGGCGGATCCGCCCGCCATCCTAATGGGCCCCAAAGTCTAGAAATTCCTCAAAACAGGGGAGTGGTATAACATCTAGAAATCTATTTGTTAATGTGCCAGTTGGCTGGCTATTAGTATAGTCATCTTGGATATGAGTCGAGTAACTGGATTTCAAGATATTAAGATCAGCTTTGCACATTTTTTCCGGATTGGTCCATAGCCTTAGCAGACCAAGTTTGCTTAACCAGTCAAAAACAAATTTAACCCAGGGTACTGACTTAGAACCTTTAATGGAAAGCAGGTCAGCAATGCAGTCTCTGAATTCCCTTAGCTAAGGAGTGACCCATAATCGAACCCAGTAAACAAGTGGTCAAAGAGCGGCCAGTTTTGCAATTCTTTTTAATCCTAGATCAAAAAATAAGGGGGTTAGCATTGTGCTACCTGGAACAGAAACCTCACGTCTGACAAATCAATTTTCCGCAACAGTGAGGAGCTTGGCGGGCATCCGAGATGGCCGCTTGAGCACAGCGCTCTCCGGACCCTCGCCGCCCCCGGCATTTTATCCTGACTGAATCCTGATTTCTTGCAAGAATCCGTGTGGAGGACGTTTGGCTGATCGGCCTGGCACCTTTCAGAAATTGATTTGGATCTCTTATTCCTGAGATATGATGGTCTGAACTTTTGGACTCCGACCTCGAGGTGCGCCCGGGACGGGGTGCGGTTCTGTAGCCGTCCTGGAATTGAACAACAACGGCAGGAGATCTGGCCTTGTGGGTCCCCCTTCCTAAGTTTCGGTTTCGATTCTGTTCCGGCTTGGGCCACGGGTGTGACTATCGAGTTGCGGCTGAGACCTGGAGGCGGATCGGCTGTTGGGTTTTCCTGCGGACTATTTGCTGGCTTGGCGACCTCTACCCGAGTTGTGCCCCTCATTTTTGTGTACTTTTGATCCTGTGCTTTGGGTGTCGGGCCCGTCGACCCTGGTGGCTTGTCCTGTGACGCATCTTCAAAATGGCGGGCAGAGGGGACAGAGAGACGCGCAAGACGAAAGCACCTCTGCGCGGAGCCCCGGTTCAATCAAATGTCATGGACCGCTATACTCATTCTAAGGGGTCCCCCGGAGCTGCCCTGCCTGGTTCTAGTACAGCGTCCGAACGAGTTTTGGAAGAGTCGGCGGAGCCCTCCCTACAGGACATCGTGGGCGCCATCTCGGGCGTGAGGGAATCCACCGGCCTACAGTACGAGGCCTTGGCCCGTAAACTTGACACCGTGGCTATTGAGGTTAATCTTATTCGTGCTGATCTCGGCAAGACGAATGAGAGGGTGCAATCGTTGGACATTAAATCGTCCAGCCTCACGAAGGACGTCTCGGAGCTCCAGACAGAAGTCGGAAATCTCCGTCGGGTGCACGACTTCATGACCCGACGTCTGGAGGATTTTGAAAATAGGGCACGTCGCTGCAATGTTCGCCTGGTTGGTGTACCGGAGAACCCTGAACCCCACTCGGTGGATCTCCTGGTTGAGGATCTGGTCTTGAACCATCTTGCCCCTTCCGGCCTTACGAAGTTCTTCACGGTGGAACGCGCACATCGTGTTCCAGGGGGCAAGGTTCGGCCGGGAGCCCCGCCGAGACCCATTGTAGCGAAGCTTTTTCACTATAGAGACCGGGACGCTATCCTGCAGGCCTCACGGGTGAAGGGCCCGGTGGCCTTTGAGAATGCTACGGTGAACTTTTACCCGGACTTTTCCCAACAAGTTCAGAAACAACGGATGGAGTTTCGTGGGGCCAAGAAACGTCTTCGGGATCGGGGCTTACGTTATGCTATGCTCTATCCCACCCGACTTCGGATCGAGTATAATGAGCGTACCCTTTTCTTTGATCGCCCAGATGCTGTTAATGACTGGCTAGACTCCTTGCCTGACCGAGCTCCTGAGACTGAATCCGCCGCTCACCCTGGTGGTGCCGAAGGTGGTGTGGAGATCTGACTGTTTGGCTCACATGTTTTATTTTGAATACATTTTCAGGATTGTTGACCGGCGTTCCTCTGCATTGTGATTATTTTATCTTTCTTTTGTTACTTTTCGTTCTTGATGTTTGTCGGGGGCGGGTGGAACGGAGACCTTTCCTCCTCCGGGGTCTTTGTGTAGACTAGGGGTTATGGGGCGACAGGCACACTGCAGGTTGGGGTGGCTCTTTAGCTTTTTGCAGGGGTGCAGGGTGGGGGGTGTTTCCCTTCAGTTTGGGGGAGGGGGGCTGGGAAGTTCTTTCTTTTTTGTGTGTTGTTTTCAAGGCGAATTGCTCCTGTGTCTGCTGCTGTTTCTGGTGTCTTGCTCGTGGATGAGGGGTCTTGGCTCGGGTGGTTGGGATGGGGGGTAGAGGGTTGAAATTTGTTTCCTGGAACGTTAATGGCCTGGGAGATCGTATTAAGCGCAGTGTGGTCTTGAATTGTATACGACGTTTGTCGCCAGATATTGTTTTCATGCAGGAAACCCATTTGATTGGTAATGTTTGTAATGCGATGAATAGATGGGGCTACCGCCTTGTGGCGCACTCGGGGTTTACCTCCGGATCTAGGGGTGTGGGTATCCTTGTTCGAACCTCCCTCCCCCTAGCGATTGACGAGGTGATTCAGGATGACCGTGGGAGGTATACTGTCTTGGTGGGTAGATATGAGGGCCGCACCCTATCTCTCTTTAATGTTTATGTTCCCCCGGGTTTACAGACTTCTACTTTCACTGATTTGGGCCGTGTTTTGTTAGATCTCCCTGAAAGTACTCTCTTCCTGGCCGTTGATTTTAATTCGGTGCTTTCCGGCCTTCACGATCGCCATCCCCCTAGGGATACTCCGCAGGCTCAGCAGTGGTTGGGTGGGTTTCTAGATACCTTTGGCCTTGTGGACTGCTGGCGACTTTTGCACCCCACTCAGCTCCAATACACTTTCCATTCTGGGGCTCATGGCAGTCTGTCTCGGCTGGATTATTTCCTGATGCCCGCGGCCCAGTCGTCAGCGGTTCGCGAGATTTTGCATTTGCCAAGGGGTATTTCTGACCACTCGCCGCTCTGGCTTCGTTTCGAGGTTGGGGTGGAGACAGCGGGCCGAGTAGCTCCAATTAACCCATGGTATCTTTCCTCTCCTGAGACTCGTACCCTCTTGCTCAAGTCCATAGATGCATATTTCCTGGAGAACGAGGGGTCGGTCCCTTCGGCTGTGTCCCTGTGGGAAGCCTTTAAAACTGTGATTCGTGGACAGGCCCTCTCCTTGATTGTTGAAGCCAAGAAAGCCGGGAGGAGGGAGGTGGTGGACCTTGAGGGGGAGATCTCTGCTTTGGAGGATGAGTTGGAATCTGGTGTCACGCCTGAGAAGCTCCATGCCCTGGGTCTAAAACAGTTTGCATATAAATCACTGGTCACAGACGCTGCTAAGGTGATGTTTCGTGAGCAACAAGGCAGATTGTACGATGTGGGTGATAAGGCGGGTAAACTCCTAGCGTGGTTGGACAAGAGGGAAAGAGTTAATCGTGTGGTGCCTGTGATTCAGTCTGCGAGTGGTGAGAATGTGACCGATCCGACTGCCATTGTTGATCGTTTTGCGGAATATTTCCGTGTTGTATATGCTCCCGTGTCTGAGAGGGACGTAGCTGACTCCCGCTTACTCTTGCGCGATATCACTTTGCCCTGTGTCACCGACCTGGACCGTATTGCTTTGGACTCCCCTTTTACGAATGATGAGATAGCGACTGCTATCCGTTCGCTCCGTTCGGGCAAAGCGTTGGGCCCGAACGGGTTGCCCATTGAGTTGTACAAGCTACGCCCCGATAAGATGGCGCCGTATCTTCGCGCCATGTTTCTAGAATCTCGTGAACGTAACATCCTTCCCTATGATCAGCGCCTGGCGACAATTGTCGTCATCCCTAAAGATGGTAAACCACGTGACCTCTGTTCCTCATATAGACCCATATCCCTGTTAAATGTTGAACCCAAGGTTTTGGCAAAACTTTTGGCGACTCGTCTCCTTTCGGTTCTTGGGGATTTGGTCCATCCGGATCAGTCTGGCTTTATCCCGCATCGCAACACTGCTTTGAATCTGCGACGCCTTCACGGCGTGATGGCGAGGGCGGGGCTTCTGACTGAGCCGGCCATTTTGGCGTCCTTGGATGCCTCCATGGCCTTTGATACTGTGGAGTGGCCCTATCTATGGGCGACTCTTGAGAAATTCGGATTCGGGTGCGAGTTTATTAGCTGGATTCAGTTGTTGTACGCGGAACCTCTGGCACAAGTTGTGGTAAACGGTAGAGTGTCGGCTCCCTTCTCCTTGGGCAGGGGTACCCGTCAGGGTTGCCCCCTGTCCCCGTTGTTGTTTGCGCTCGCTCTTGAACCATTGGCGGCCTGGCTCCGGTGGGAACCGTCCCTTAAGGGGATTCGCTGGGCCCCAGACTTCGAGGACCGCGTCTCGCTTTATGCGGACGACATCCTTTTGTACCTTACTTCCCCTCGCAAGTCTTTAACTGTTTTATTTGACGTTCTCGTGTCCTTTGGCGCTAACTCGGGCCTCGTCATCAATTGGACTAAATCCTGTGTGTATGTTTTGTCTGGTGTCTTGCCTCCGTTGCCGAGCAGACTTCCTCTTCAGGTGGCCAGGGATGGCTTCAAATACTTGGGGGTTTTTGTTACCTTGGACTCGTCCCTTCGTTTTGATCGTAATCTCCTTCCCCCGTTACTTAGGCTACGTTTGGACGTTGCCCGTTGGCGCAGACTTCCCCTGTCTCCCCTGGGTCGGGCGGCCCTGTTTAAGATGATGTCATTGCCGCGGTTTCTCTATGCTCTCCAGAATTATTTTGATCCTATCCCTAAGTCCTATTTTCGGGAGATTGAGAGCCTTCAGAGGCAGCTTATTTGGGATGGGCGTCCGTGCATTGCTCTCGCGAAACTTTCCATCCCGTGGTATGATGGGGGCATGGCGCTCCCCGATATTAAGAGATATTACTGGGCTTCCCATCTGTCCGCTATCAATCACGCTATGTTTTCGCCAGGTCGTAATCCGGCGTTTGAAATGGATAGACTTCAGCTTCCGGGAGGTGACTTTAACAGAGTGCTTTATTCTCGCTCCGCTGGGCGCCATCTTGTGGGACCTACATTGACTGCCTTGACGGTGTGGCGTGCCGCGAATGTGAGCTTGGGCTGGGAGGATCGCTTGACGTTGGCGACGCCACTTTATGCTTCAGAACGTCTGGGCGGTCTTTGGTCTTCCAAGGGTTTCGACCGTTGGGACATGATTGGGATTTCCAAGGTGGGGGATGTGTACTCTAAGGGTTCTGTGCGTTCGTTTCAGGCCCTCCAGGCTGACTATGGCCTGAGTGGTCGGGAATTCTTTCGTTATTTACAGCTCAGGCACGCCCTGGCTTCGGTGTTTGCTCCTGGTGAGATTCAACCTGACTCTTCCCCCCTTGAGGACCGTATCCTTGATGGACATCTTCCTGATAGCACTATCTCCCTGATCTACAGAAAGTTGATTAACAATCGGACCGACTTATTGGCCCGACTTCGGGAATTGTGGATGGGAGATGGGTTAGAACTTGATGATGAGGATTGGCAATCAGCCCTCTCCTCCCCGAAGGAGGTGGCTATTCCGGCTCGTCTCCGTCTGGTTCAATTGAAGATCCTTCATCGGGTGTACGTGACGGGACCACGACTGGTGGTGATGGGCTTTTCCTCCGATGGATTGTGTAAGCGTGGGTGTGGTTTGCGTGCTACTTTCCTGCATATTCTCTGGGAGTGCCCGAAGGTGGCTGCTTATTGGGCGGCCGTGCTTGAAGTGATGGCTGTGGTGACAGGTGTGTCCTTGTGTCCGGAACCTCGTCGATGTCTTTTGAATGTTTGGGAGCCCACGGACTATTCGGTGGCACAGACTAGATGGGCCACCCTGGGCTATATGGTTGCGAAGCGAGACATTGCACAACTCTGGGGGGCCTCCAGGCCCCCTGACCTCTCGAAATGGGAGGATAACATGGATTGGTCCATGTTCCGTGAGAAAACTGTCTATGTGGCCAGGGGCAGACCCAGGGCATGGGTGAAGATGTGGGGTCACTGGAACGACTACCGTGGCGACATTTGTACTCCTCCCCTTGTGGGCACTGTTGAGCTTGCCCTGTCTCCATAGGCGGGCGTTCTTGGAACCTTTCATATAGGGGTTGTGCTGGTGTCTCCGGCCCTCCCCCTCCCCTTTTTTGTACTGACTTCTGTGTCCCTCCCCCCCCCCCCTCCGAGCTCCTCAGTGCTTAGTGTTTTGCTACTGTACTTCTGTTGCTGTCCCCCCCCTTACATCCATTGAGCTGACCTTCGGTACTATACTTTCGCCTTTTGTGTGTGTTTGTTCTTTCATATAAATAAAATCTGTTTTTGTCCTGTAAATAGTGCTGAGTATTGCATTGTTGATTGACTTTTACCTCTGCGGGCATATATGATATGTGTCTACTCCTCTTTTAGCGGCCGGCCCGTGTGGTTGTAGGCCCATCCTTGTACTTTTTTTGCTTACTCAAATAAAGGTTTTTAAAAAAAAATTAAAAAAAAATTAAAAATTTCCGCAACAGTAAGTGAGGGACATCAGTACAACCCCAAGTGTCAGTTCCATAATTAGCGACCCCTTGCGCCTTCCCACAATATACTTCCAGGGTCGGTGAGACTGCCCAAGTGCTTGTTTTCTCATGCAACCTATTGATAGCATTTTCTCTGTGCTCGAGTAGTAACATTCTTTTGTTTAGTTGGTCTTTCCACTTCACGTTTTCCATTACCTTAACTCCTAAGTAATTGACTCACCCTCTCTAGTGTTTCCCCACCTGTCCGTCTGATTGAATTTTTGGATACTCTCTTCGCAAACACAATTTATTTAGTCATGTTGACATTGAGCAACAAGCCCAAATTGGAGACGATTGCGTTTCGAGATACGGAGACGCCGTTTGGCGAACATTCGAACTGACTAAACAGGCAATTACAGCAAGGAGATATTTTATGGGTGCCCACAGAAAATAGGAGGTGGGACCTTTGTTGACTACATTGAAATAGCCTTGGAATGATACAAGGTTCAAAACTTTATCTGAAAATAAACAGTAGGATAACCGTATACAGAGAAAAAAAAACAAATATATGAAAGATATTATTAAAGGAACTCCTTGGAAATCTCGCCACACTTTGAAACATAATTTGCGCCCTGAAGAAGTTCTGTTTGGCAGAACGAAACGCGTTGGCTGGTGTCTTGTCTATAAGTGGACCATTAAAAGAACAATGAATTTTGTACATCACGACTCAGCGTTTCAATAATAAGGATATTTCAAAGACTTATCATCCCCCTATGATGGTTGGAGACATACATTTGTAGCGGTGCTTTTCCACTTAGGACAAAAATTGAGCAACAAGCCCCTTGACACACAGAAATCTGTACATTTGTCAACAAGGAGCTGAAGCCCCATGGGTGTATTAGAAATGAGAAGGGAGTCATCTGCAAATAAGAGAATCTGTACCTTATTGCTATTCTGGGCAGGGGAGTCATTTCTACAATTTATCAGAATATTGACCACATCATTCATGTAAAGGATGAAGAGCGTAGGGGCAATAACACATCCTTGTCGTACACCCCAATGGATAGGGATGCGTTTGGTTAGTTATCCCACGTGGCCACACTGTATCTGGTAAAAGTTATTTCTTTACAGTTCAGACATAAGATGAATCAAATTCCCAGGGACCCCCATCTTGTTTAGAACATGCCACAAGTTAGTATGTGGGATGAGATCAAATGCGGCCCTAAGATCGATAAACGTCACATAGGGTTTCTGATGGTGCAGTGAAATATATTTCTACTACAATGTGGCAAATCTAAACATTTGATTTGAAGTGCTCATCTTAAAGTGAAACTCAGCTTGGAGGGCTGACATTATATTGTTTGAATCTACCCAATGTAAAAACGTATGAAGAATTAGCTTGGTGAAAATGTTCTGAGCATTGTTGATAAGCAGTGAACAAGTAACTAATTTAGCTATTAACTGTCATATATTCTGCAAAGGTAAAATATATTGACTTGACTTTTTAAACTGTGCTTTCAGCAAGAATCATTTATGGGATTTGCTGCATTACAAGTAGAGCTTAGGCATCCATGTGGCTAATAGGAAGCTTTCTGGCCATCTATGTGATCAAAACATTCTTAATATAATGGTACATGTGTACATATGTACGTATTACACGTGGGAACCCCTGAAAAGAGCTCCTGGCAGGTAAGGAGTTTCACAAAAGAGAAAGTTTACCTATGATTCCTGACATCGTCTTGCTATTGTTCCTATTAAGAGCTTGGTAGTGAGAGCCCCGCTCCAGCAGTAGTACCTATTTAGTGCAGGAAGGGCTGCTGGCGCTCATTATTATGCTTAGCAAGAGATGCCTACCATGCACTTTTTTGGTGGGGGCACTCTGTTCAGATCTGCAACATGAGGGCGTACTGGGGGCCATTATTTCCCCTGTGATAACTGGAGGAGCCATTTTGTGTGAGGCTGCGTTCTAATCATCTGGTTGGGGGCAGGGAAGAGTTGGATGCAGATGGTGCAGTTAAATACAAATGAAATTTAAGGCAAGCCCGTCTGCACCCCTCCGCGTCACGATTGCGGCCAGCGCCAGGCATGCTGCTCAGGGGCCTCTGATAACCATCCAGGTTTATGTTATTCTAGCAGTTCGCTTAGAGCCCTCCATCCACATTTTACCTGTCCATGTATTTTGACCCTAGATGGCCTCTCAGACCGGGCACCTTGCCCTTCGTGCCATTATGTCCCCCCTCCTGATTGTTCTCCTATTTGCCCCCCTCATATGAAACAGTCTGATCCTGCAGTTAGTTTACGGGTAGGCAACATTCAAATGAAGGATCTTGTCTGCTCTTCTGATCAATGGCCAATCTCTGCATAAACACGCCCTCCACCTTTTTGAACTTATGGGTGTTGGGAGCCTGGATGTGCTCTTTATGACGGAAACGTGGATGAATGAGTCTTCTGCGCCGGACATTGCCATGGCTATTCCAGAGGGTTACTCCCTGGTACATTATGATAGGTGCCACAAACCAGGCGGAGGGGTGGCAATAGCTTTTAAACAGCCTTGTACATGCTATACTTTTTTAGATCAGTAACCCTAAGGGAGTGGAGGGTCTTGATTATCATCTCCACTCTCTGTCCAAACCTCTTTCTCAGGGGCACTTATCTATTGTCGCCCAGGCATCACAGGATTTTATCGATTCTATTGAAAAAGCCCTGGCCCCCCATCTCCTTAAATGGGCCAAATTTACTGCATTAGTTGATTTCAAGTTACATGCTGATGACCCTCAGGCCCAGTCAGTCTCTTCGTTGTGTGAACGTATGCATGCATTAAATTTGCACCAGTTGGTTTTGGGACCCACGCATTCTGCAGGTCACACTATCTATCTGATTTTCTCAAACTGCTTGTTATCCATCTGTCCCCTGAACCCATCCTTGTAATCTGATCACCACCTGATTTTTTTCAACTCGACCTATACTGTCTCTGGTCATCAGAATACGCTATTGTACCGCACATGGAAAATGGCGAAGCCTTCATTTTGGGTAGACTTCCTTGCCAACACATGTCCCCATCTTACTAATGATGTTAATCTTAATATTGAGGACATCAATTGATGGCTTTTCGGGGCAGCAGAAGTGCTAGCCCCTCTACAGGAGCGGAAGAAGGGCAAGGGCAAATCCTCTGCCTTATGGTTCTCCCCATACTTGGCTGAGGAAAGAAAAGCCTGTAAAAAGCTTGAATGCATCTGGCATAAAGACTACGCATCCAACAGCAATCCTGCATACAAATTAGTGCTTAGAGCTTATCATTTTTCTCTTAAACAGGCTCAGCGCCAGTTCTTTACGGAGAAAATCATCTGTGCTCAGCAGAACTCCCTCTCCATCTTCCAGATCATGGAGTCTTTAACTTTTCCACTGTCTTGTCATTGAGCTATTGTGCCCTCTCAAGAGCTCTGCAATGGGTTGCCAACAATTTTTTTTTTAAACAAAAATCTTGGATATTCAGAAATAACTGCCTCCTGTGACCGCTCTTTCCCTTCCTGTCGGGCATCATAGTCAGCTCAGCCACAGGTTCACTCATTTCAAGCCTATATCCTTGGAACAATCCAGGGATGTCATCTTAAAATGCAAGTCTGGATCTCCTCTTGATGCATGCCCTCCAACTTTGCTTGCAGAAGCTGTGGACTTCATCAACCCTGTGATTAACCCTGTTTTCAATCTCCCTCCTTCTTCCAGGGTAATGCCTAACATTTGGAAGATCGCCAAAGTGGTCCCCCTGCTTAGGAGGTCTGTATTGGACCCCAGTATTTTCTCCAACTGGAGGCCCATTTCTTTGTTGTGGGCCTTGACAAAAATGCTGGAAAAGCTTGTTAACACCCAGCTTTCAGAATAGCTTGAGGAAGGGAATTTGTTACGCCCCAGCCAATCTGGTTTTGGTCTACTTTATAGCACTACATCATCAGTGCTGGAAATCTCTGACCATATTAAACGGGTGCTTGATTCAGGGAAGAATGCAGCCCTGATTCTTTTTGCCTTGTTTGCCACCTTCAACACTATTCCACACTCTTGGGTGTGGAATGTTCTTTGTGGGACTGGTGCAAGTAATTTTTGACAGACAGAGGCCAATCAGTTTGGCTTGTTCCTTTTTCTTCAGTGATCAAGGCGGTTAACCAAAAGGTCCTGCATGGCTATTCCCTTAGCCCTACCCTCTTTAACATCTCCATGCTCCCCTTGGCTTCTGTTGTCAAGCCATTTGGCTGTAAACTAATTTCTTACACTGATGACATTTAACTGCTCTTTGCCTTCGAGGATTTGCCTGCCACTATTGGAACCCCCTTTCTTGGACTGCATGCTTGCTGTCTTTGATTGGATGGAGAGCAGCCAACTGTAATGCAATGCAGAGAAGTCTGAAATTATCTCTTTTGGGTTACATGTGTCCAACTGGTGGAAAGCTCTTTGGCCCTCAGCATTGTCAGCCTGCCACCCCCTTTTCTAGTGGTAAAAAAACTTGGTAGTAGACCTGAACAATACCCTCTCTATAAGGACTCAGATTTCTGCAGTAGTAGATTAATGTTTTGTGCTGCTCCATAACATTACAACATTTCTTCCCTTTGTATTTCTGGATGCAAGAAGAGTAGCGATCCATGCCATGATCACTTCGCACCTTGACTACACAAATGGCTTATTCTTGAGGGCTATCGAAGCCCGGGTGAGGCTCCTGCGGGTGGTTCAAAACACGGCAGCCAGGTTACTTCTCTATTTCCCTAGGCATTCCTCAAGGGCAACTGCTCTCAAGTATTTGCATTGGTTGCCTGTTAAGAAATGCATCCTCTACAAAGCATTAGTGATGGTCCATAGAGCACTGTTCCCTTACAGCCCTCGATATCTGTCCGACAGGTTCACTCAGTATATTTCCCCCAGAGCACTGCGCTCCACTTCTGCTTCTCTTCTAGTAATTCCATGCTTTACGTGGGTTTGAAGGGGCATATGGCCTTTTCATTTTTTGGCTGCCAAGGCCTTGTAGGAGCTCCCCCGTGAGCGCAATGGACTGCTTTTGAGCCTGTCTTCCGTATAAAAAGTAAACCTTGGTTTTTCTCTGGGGAGAAGTAGTTCTTCCGGTATGGGGCTGTGCACCTGGGCTCCCCTGCTAGTGCAGGGACACTCTCCGGAGTAGCCGTGCGCTTTATAAATCTATCATTTATTTATTCAGTAAGGGCTGTGTTTAATCAAGGTGACAGTTGCTCATCTATCAAGGCAATCTTTTTCCGCCTTACTGGCTCACTGGTTAGAGGCGGCAGACCTGTAAGCAGAGAACAGCCCGGGACCAGGGTTCAATTCCCGACGCGGCAGGGTCTTGGACCAGGGTCAACTGACTCGATAGTTCTCGCCTCAGTGCCTACTCTAACCAGGGAACACACTCGGTAACTCTAGGCATTAAGCTTGCCTCATCTCTACAACGCCCCCCCACAGACACCGGGGATGCCTGGTTTCACCCTGGAGATACCCAGAAAGGGACCATCTCACAGGGAAAACCAGGACGGGTTCCCCAGCGGTCTACAGCGCCAGGACACTCAGGTAGAGTAACAGTGCGCTTTACAAGTATCCCACATTTACATTTACATTTACTCACTTTGTGTATGATGCACATTTTATCTTTCTGGTGTTGAGTTGGCTGCAAGCGTTGTGAGACAAATGTTGCACCTTTGTAAGGCGTATGCTTTAGGGGCGAGCTTACTCAATTAGTTTAATTTAAATCAATACCTACACCTTCCCTCGTTCTCTAAAGTGATGCGATTTTGGCGGCAACTTTGCAATAAGTGCCTCAAGTGCAGAGAGTGTAAAGAATTAAAAACACTGACTATTATGCACTGATAAAGCAGTTACCCATCAGTATGTTCCACTGCAGAGGAGGTAGGAGGGGTGTATATATTAAAACAAGCTTATGCTCAACTTATCAACCTGCTGCTTATCAGCCCTAGGGCCTAAACAGCATTTTTAAAATCAATCAGCAGATGTAAAATCAAGAAATTTGTTGAAACCAAGGAGTATTTCTTTTTATAGTCGTGTGAACCCAGGGCCGGCGCTAGGCATGGGCAGCGTGGGCAGCTGCCCAGGGCCAAAGGGTGCTCGCAGCCGTGGGGCCCCCTGAGAGTTTATATGTTTTCTTTTTTATATCAATCTCCCCTGCTGGCCCGTCTCTGTGCGCCTAACGTCTGTATCTGCATGTTGATGACAGCAATCAGACAGGTAATTTGAGTGCCCTTGCCTGTGAAGCCGCCCTGCCCCTGTATGAATAAAAGACAGAATATCCTGTAGGGGCACAGCAAAGGATAGAGTGGCGATGGTGGCGCATTACAATGGAAACTGCTCACCAAGACAAGTGGAAAGGGAGCAGAGAGGCGAATAAAAGGGGCAAGACAAATGGGATACAGTGGGGGGGAGCAGATAGGTGTGTGCGTGGCATTGAGTCAATAGGTGCATGCAGAGGAGCAGAATCTGCATGCAAAAGAGGATGGAGCAGGGTTTAAAGTCTGCTGGGTCACTCAAGTGTTAGACCTGGTAGTAAATTAAAATGGACATTGAAAAGGGGCCCTATATTCATGTCCTTAACTTTACCTGCAAAAACATTGATCCAGTGTCTGCACAATTTATTTATTTATTATTATATATCTTAAGCGCACTGTCACCTGGCAGGCATCCTGGCGCTAACCCTTTCAGAGATACGCAACTATAGGACCAACTGCAAACAACCAACTAGATCTTTGGAAACAGCCAAGTTTTTAACCCTTTTCTAAAAGGGAGAAGGTCACTAACTTGTCTAAGTTCCAGGGGCAAAGTGTTCCAAAGCTTTGCAGCTGCTACCTGAAAGGCTCTACCACCTGATCTCACCTTCCTGAATTTAGGTACCTGCACTAGCTTTTCCCCTGATGAGCGCAGCGTTCTCATGGGGGGTATACCAAGCAAATTTCTTTTGGAGGGATACGGGCCCCAGCCCATTCAGGGCTTTAAACACTAGGCAGAGAGATTTAAAGTGAACTCTTTGTCTCAGTGGAAGCCAGTGTAATTCCGCTAGAGCCAGGGAAGAGGTAGACCCTCTAGGCCAGCCAAGAACTAATTTGACTGCCTTAGACTGAATCCTCTGCAACCTATCAAATAGAAAGTTGGGAGACTTCAGGTACAAGGCGTTACAGTATTCTAATCTACTGAGAATGGTACTCCGTGCTATCAGTGTCCGAGCCAGAGGGGGCACCAGAGGAAACATTTTCCTCAGTGATCTGATGATAGCTGGGCATCAGCCCACTGTCTTCATCACCTGCGCTTCCAGGGTAAGTTTACTATCGAAAAGTGCTGGATGCGGGGCCCTCTTCCTACCAAGGCTAGATGGACGAGAGACATGCTATACTGCTCCACGCAGACGGAGGCATACAGTGAGCTGCTACCCCCGAAATCCCGCCCGAAGAACTTCTGGGCCCTTTATGGGACCTACTTGCAGGGCCAGCAGAACGAGGACACCACAGACAGCACCCCTTCAGGGGCAGCCGCTGATCCCACACACGATTTGGACTAGGATACAGACATCAGGGGGGGAGGATAACAGGGGAGTGCGGAACTCGAGGGGGGAGGGGTAGGGGGAGCAGGGATTCCGTGGGGGAGAGACTCACAGGGTAGGCCACACACCGCCCGATTTCTTCACTAGCAAGGGTGTGGGAGGCGAAGTTTAGGGTCGGACCCCCCCCATTCAAGGCCCCTTTGCTATCACTGGGTTGGTCATGATAGGTGGGTGGAACGGGGTGCATACACGGTCGTTGCAGAGATGGCTAGGCTAGAAGGAGCGAGACACATGGGGAAGGCCACAGACAAGGTTTGAGGGGGGGGGCTCAGAGGGAGTTTAAGGATTGTTGGGGGGGCGAAAATAGAAAAACGCACAGAATGACGGGTGGCCGCCCACTGGTAAGACCTATGCTGCATAATAAATCTCAGATGTACCCATGCACCGCCGGACCCCCGGGTTGTCGGCCCTGAGGCTGTGTACTACCTGTACGGTGCTTTCGGCGAATAACTGAGTTGCGGCCGGCCCCGGAGGGGTTGTGGGCCAGAAGCTGTGATAACTGAATTTCCTTATTCTGTGCAATAAAATAAAATAAAAAAATAAAAAAAAGTTTACTATCGAAAATCACACCCAGGTTATGAACCGTCTTTACAGGCTGAATGGTGGATGGGGTGTCCATGGGCCAGAAATTACTGGGCAGCCTAGAGGAAACTCTTTCCGTAGTACAGTAAAGCACCTCCATTTGTCAGCATTGAATTGCAGCAAGTTATCCCTGAGCCACAATGCCGTGTCACGGAAATAACTATGAAACTCTTCCAATGAAGTTGACTGATCCCCCTCCAGAGAGATGATCAACTGTGTGTCATCAGCATAAGTTATGATGTTGATGTTATGCTTTTTGATGACCGTCATTAGTGGTCTCATGTAGATATTAAATAAGATTGGACTGATAGCTGAGCCCTGCGGTACACCGTGCAACATTTTAGTAAATGCAGATTGAAACGGGGGAAGAGACACTGCTTGCTGTCTGTCCAGCAAAAAAGACTGGAACCATTTAATGGCACACCCCGTTACCCCCACCTCACTCAACCTTCTCAACAAAATTCCATGGTTGACCGTGTCGAAGGCGGCTGACAGGTCAAGCAGGATAAGTACTGCTGACTGACCCCTATCTGACCGCCTTCTAAGTTCGTCCATCACGGTCACCAAGGCCGTCTCGGAGCCATGGGACGGCCGAAAGCCAAATTGGACCTCCTCTAATAGGTTGTTTTGTTCTAAGAATTAGGAGAGAGTACTACTGACTACCCGTTCCACAATTTTAGCGGGAAAGGGCAGGAGATGGGCCTATAATTTTTAGGGCAACTCGGATCAAGGGAGGGCTTTTTTAGCAAGGGTGTCACCACTGCTTGCTTCCATTGGAATGGAACTTCTCTACCAGTGAGTGACTGATTACAAATCTGGTGGAGTGTAGGAAATAGCTCAGACCTAAACTCTTTCCAGATTTTGCAGGGCAGCGGGTCTAAGGGAGAGCCATAGGGGATCCCCTATGATAGTCCATGGAAGTCTACTGCTTCAAGGGGCAAAAATTCAGATAAATAATGGGCCGGACCACCCTCTAAGATGGCCCCTTCCGCCTCTAGAGCAGTTCCCGATGTGCCAACCCTCAAAGCATCTCCCGTCTCAGGTTGAAGAGAGGCCCCACCCAAATCATCAATGATATTTTTGATTTTATTGTGGAAGAACCCAGCCAGGTTCTCACATAATGCTTGGGAAGGGGTGTCACATTTTTTGCACATTCTGGGTTGGTCAGACTATTCAAAATGTTAAAAATGCTTCTAGAGCTATTGGGCTCTTTAAGGATCAGGGAGAAAAATATTCTGCCTTGGCCTTATTAATTGCTTTTTATAATCCCCTATCTTAATTTTCCAGGTGCATTTATCCTCCTCTAAGTAGCCATACCTCCATCTCCTCTCAGCGTGTTTACAGTCAAGTTTAATATTTTTCAGACTTTCATTAAACCACGGGGCCGAGGGTCTGCCCCTCTTGCGATGTTTCTTTAAGGGGACTAAAGAGTCCAGGGCCAACGTAATTTCAGAGCAGAGCGCAGAGTAATTCTCCTCAACTTGAAGATCGATGGAAAAACAGTCGGTAACCGAGAATTCTGGGTCCGGACCCCTTTTACGTAACAGGGCCTTCCAGTCTCTGCTCACATATTCACACTGAGCATCAGCTACCCGAGACTCTTGCATAGCACCTTTCACATAAAATGTAACCAAAGAATGGTCTGTCCAGACCAGAGGTAAAATTTCCCCAATGAATAGATGATTGGCCTCTGAAAAAATTAAATCCAGAGTATGCCCGCCAATATGAGTGGACTTAGACACTTGCTGAAAGAGACCAAGGCCTTCACATGACTGAAAGATGTCAGCACAGCCCCCATCCATAGGGCCATTAGGCCACAAGTTAAAGTCCCCTAAGATCACCAATCTACAATGGGTAGCAGCCATGTTAGTAAAGATCTCCAGCAGCAATTGCTGCTGCTGTATACTACAGGCCCCGGGGTCTATAACATATAATCCCTGTTAGAGCCTGGCCAGAAACATCCTTAATGACAAAGCCCAGAAGTTTAAATCCCAGAACACTATCAATGTCTAAAGTAGCCACTTTCAAAATGTCCTTATAAATCAGGCCAACTCCTCCCCCCTTCCCTTCGCTCTAGGTTTGTGAAGAATCTTGTAGCCGGGGGGCACGCCAGGCCGAGATCAACCTCACAGTCCGAGCAGGTCCAGGTCTCTGTCATGAACAACACCTCGAGTTCATGGGTTTCCAACCGTAGTTGAATTTCAGCCTTATGCTTTGGTAAGGATATAACATTTAAGAGACCACAAGAGAGGAGGCCCTTGGCCAGAAAGTCGGAAAGAGGCAGGGCCGACTCCTCAAAACAAAAAGCCCCCCTACCTTTACCCATTGCATCCAGGTGGCGAAGTTCAGCGCGAGAATAGCTGAGCATCTAGTGCTCACTGTCAGTGTCCACCTCTTTAAAGCCAGGGGCAGCATGGATGGCACTAGGCGCGTCCTTGGCACGGATGGGCGCAGACGGGCTTGCCTTTGGCGCGCCTTTGGTGCACCGCCGGCGCCCCCGCTGCGCGCGTCCGCTGCGCCTCACGTCAGCATTGACTTAAATATGGTCCAGCCCCCAACAACTAGACCGCTGACTCCAAGATGGCGGGACCGCTCGCACGGACGGCCCGACCAATCAGGGAGCGCGGTATGCGTGGAGTAGGGGAGAAGCTAGAAATAACCCCCAACAACAGAAGGTGAGTCCTAGGTAGGTTAAAAACAATGGCGAAGTGTTAAAAAGCAGGTTACCACCGCCGGGCAGCCTACAGTCACGACTCTCTGAGAGGCAATCGAACGCTGCACGCTCGCGACAGCGTCGACTTAAATATGATCTGAAAAGCAAGTGATGAGACAGCCTGCTCTCCATTTGTGCCCTCACCCTCAGAGGGGAAAAACAAATCTTAACTCTGCAGCAGTGCCACCCTTCGCTGCCTTTAATGAGACTTCAGTGAGACTCGTTATAGTTCTTTCACAGTCTCATCATGTCAGAACTGGAGCATTTTCAATATTATATACAAGGAAGCTGTAGATGTTGCTTATTCATCTAATGAAACTAATAACCACTGACAAAGCCAATAGTACTGGCTTGTTCTAGGTGTAATTTTACTTGTGGTAATATTTATTAGGAGCCAATGACAGGTTTTTCAACCCACCTATAGCCCTGCTCTCAGGTCAGTATCTAGACCGTTTTTTGGCTAGTTTTTGACCTGCTTTATGGTCAAGTGAGCCGGTTTTTACTGTTGATTTTTATGATAATAAAGCAAACATTGCCTGTAGCAAACTCAAATCAGTGCAGTCCTTCTATACTTTACACAAAACGTATACAGCATGTGTTTACAAGTTGAAAACTGCACTAGTTTGCAAACATGGGACACTTTTCTAGCTAACCAATCCCTAATGGGGCCCCTTTTATTTTGGTACAGAGGCCTATATTCTGTCCCAGTCTAATGCTGAATGTTAGGAAGGGCCACTGGAATTATGCGATTGTGTGGTGGTGGCGCTTTCTGCATAATTATGCATTTGACGCATTTGCCACATAATCCATCAACTGCTGCATAATCTACGACTTTAACAACAAAATTGCTTTCTATCTAAAATGGTTCAAATGTTACTAAAAATGCAGCGATACGTCTTGCCGCATGTGGGAAGGCCCTTTGAAAAGCTGGAATAGTCAACTTTCTGTTTCCCACTGCTAAATGTGGGTGTTAAATTGGTACTAATGGGGTGCAACCAGTGCCCAAACAGGGTTACCAAGTTTAAATGTGGAAAAAAATTGAGTAAAACTATTTCAAAATGTGCCGGGTTATGGCGCATAATTTGCCTTTTCTTGCCACCTAAATTTATTCACTCTGCCACATAATTTAACCCTCTCCTGCCACATAATTCCAGTGGTCCTGCTGTTAGGGTAATCCATGGCAGTGATTTTGTTCTTGTTTATATTTCCCATGCTTTACTGAATCTTGCATTCCCCAAGAGTACTAGCTAGTTCCAGCATGTGTGTTTGTGTATTTTATTTCACAGCATATTACTCTTGGATGATGCACCCTTTGTACTGAGTCACCTCAAGGTGTTTATAATAGGCTACAGTTGAGCACTTTGGAGTTGAGGCTGCAGGCAGTACAACTTTCCCACTGTGCCTGCCTGTGGGTCAAAAAGGTGTTCAGATTACTTGACCATTCAAAATATGGCCTGTCTGCAGAGCACAAAGAGCAATGGTCCTGCATTGCAGTTGTGATTCTATGCAAGTGTGTGTGAAGGAGCTACTTATTGGTCAAAACAACACAGTGAAAGTAAGATCATTTATTGTAGTTACTCATTTAGCTTAAACTGCTAAAAACCATTTACAAAACCCAGTCGCGGCCGGCATGAGTCGGCCGCGGCTGCGTTTTGTCAATGGTTATTAGTTTTTAACTGTGGGGGCGGGGGTAATTTTAATTTAAAGGAAAAAAAATAACTTTCTTAGCCGGCCCAATCCGATCCTGCGTCTTATCTGCTTTGGGGCCTCACATGTTCCTATTCTGCCCGGGGCCCTACATATCATAGGACCAGCCCTGCGTGAACCCAAGGACTGGACTGCATCAAAAGCTACTCTTGCCATCCCAGGGCTCCACCGAACCTCAGAACGCCGCGCCTGGTATAGGCTGTTGAGTGCCTACAGGCAAACAATCGGGCTTTGCAGCAGCTGGAAAAATAATTTAAAAAGTAGCATCCATGAGGATTATTTATTTCCTCTAATGGTGCGGCGGATTTTGATGAAAAGTACCTCCAATCACACGTCGCCAGCAGCATAGCACATGTATACTAACTACTTGGCAGTCTGTATTCTAGTAACCACTGAAAGCAGACTTCGGAATGGAGGACTCTTGAGTGGGACATGGAGGAGCACTCATGACATATGACGCATAGCTTCAAACAGCACCGCCCTAACTGGCTTCATTACATCGGACCACGCTCTACTACATCACAACCTACATCTCTTTGAGAGAATATAAGACTGTACAAATGTAAGTCCTTGCGTAATGGTGTCAAAACTGTATATATGAATATATATGCCCCGAATCGGCATGCCAGTGCCTGACTGCCTGACCCTCCATCGAATCTTAAACCAGGTGGTCCAGCACAGATATATTTCACTTTTAAAAGAGGGAAACTGTGTTAATGGTGCTTTAGGATCAGTGGGCGTAGCCCCAGCACTCTAAGAAGTCTGACGCCACTGCTGTGCGTTCCCACTGGCCTCCATGTTAGCCAATGAGATTGTATCCTCAGACACAGGGTGAAGTGGATCAAGCTCGGTGTCCCTTGCAAGCTGGAAATTAGTAGAGTCTCACAATGTCAGTGGGGGTTTAGGGAGGTTTTGGTACAATGCTATCCAGCCACACATATCATTCCAGATCTTTCTGTGCATGTCCTCAATACACTTGCTGTACAAGCTTCTATTACACAATATCGACAACAAAAATCTCACAGTCCTACATATCTCCTGCACTATTTTATTAGGAGCCAGAACTGCAACTAGACAAAACTCCATCTCTCTCCAGCAGGTACATTGTCACCAGAATTATCTTAACATCGTTATTGCTGCATGAAAATTACTGGACACAGAAGAAACTCTGCAACATGTGCTTTGAAACAAAAAAAATAGTAAAAATACTGCGTCACCAGCTCGGCACCCAGAGCGATGGCCCTAGTCGCACTACCCTAAAGCCTACCCTGGTTCACTATTCCCACTCCAAACTAGGCAATAGTAGCGTTGAACTTTGGAGGGTCAGATTTACTATTCCCACTCCAACTCAAATAAAAGTAGGTAACGTGTTGGATTTTGGAGGGGTCAATTACACTATTCCCACTCCAACCTGAGCATCATTCCTAAATTTAAAAAAAACTAAATATAGAAAGAAAAGATAAAATATATTTCAACAAATGTATTAAATATGTATGTATTATATTAAATAATTCTAAATATGTCATGTTTGGTAACAAACAACGTGCCTCATTAACCCTGACATGAATCTCCTGTCAAGGACGATGTGGCATGCACCAGGGGACTATCTTAGATGTTGCCCACCTGATTGCCCCAGCCTTTCATGTGCTCTGGCTGATAGCCCATGCTTGCTGCTTCCAGGACAAGAATCTGACCCCCTGCCAGGAGGTGTGAGCTCTCCGAGGAAACAGAAACAATGGGCTGGATAGGATAGAAGGTCGTACCTCCCTCCCTGACAGGCTGGGTAGCGAAGTGGCACATCAAGGCGTGAGATTCAAGGCTGCACAGCCTGTAATATCCAACCGGGTTTCCTCCTAAAAGAGGAAACATCCCTCCCCCTGTTCCCAGGCTCATTTGCACTCTGACAGGCTTGAAAATTAGGTAATCAGGAGGTGTACATCCCCGGAAGGCGAGCCATACCTTTAGGGTGCGCTACCTGGCCTGTATAGCTAAGGAAGACTTGTTCCATTTTTAAAAATGGTAGAATATTGTGTTCTGGGTAGAAAAGGTGACCTACAATACTGGATGTGATCACATCAGGGGTGGATTATTCACTGGGGATCATAGCCTATTGGCCACTTGCACCCACACCCCTAACATCCCTCAATTCAGGATTTAAGGGCTACCCCTTACACCAGAATCTCATGCCTGAACAAACCTGCATCAAAGAGGACAAATCCAGATGATCTTATGCAATGTGGCAACTGTAGTCCTGCCCTCCATGATGTTTCAGGCAGCTACTGTGTTCCCCTGGACCTCCGTATGTCAAAGTACCCATCTGTTGTACTTACCGCTGTCAAAGTTTGTTGGTCACCAGAATAACAACCGACTCCTTCACTTGATGCTGCTTCTAAAGGGAATCTATACAACTTTTTTCCGACATCAGCAGTGACCCCGTTGATGAGATTTTGCACCCCGTTCACCTGCAGCACCATGTAATCAGTAAAACCAGCTCTCCAGTGGCTCCCATTCAACATCAAGTAAAATTGAACTGATTATTATCGCTGGTTCCTGGACCCACATCGCCTTCACCAGGGCCAGACTGGGATCCAAAAACGGCCCTGGCAAAGTACTCGGCTGGCCCCTCAGGGGATTTGTGGTGCAGGCGAGCTGTTTTCCAGGACCGGTTTCAGACAATTGCGTTACAGGGGCTGATATTGCAGCTATGCTGCAAAATCGGCCCCACCCTGGCAGTTCACTGGGGAAACACCTGGTGTCCGCTACAGCCAGTCCGGCCCTGGCCTTCACCCTCCTTGGGTTCCATGCAACTCAATCTGCAAGTGACTGATTGCCACTACCACATTTTCCCATTGATCGCACTGCAAATATTCTGCAGTATTGAATTGCTGTGGTTTATGTATTTTTCTAAAATCCATAACTCCGGTTATGTGTGTCTGATCACATTCACTGTGGTGTCTAAATAAAAATAAAATTCTGTTTTACAAATTAGTGTCGGATTTCTTTTGAGTCGTGTCAATTACTTATCATCCATGTTGGTACTCTGAAATGCTTAACAGATGTTCCTCTGGTGAAGCCTGACTGCTCTTTGCCACTCTACTAGGACTGAGCTAAGGATTTATTATTTAAAATGTAAGGACCTGGGGGCATATTATCAAGGGGGTTTATCTCCGCTTTTTTGGCTTTAAAAGCCAAGAAAGCGGAGATAAAATTATCTCCCTATTACCTAGCTGTCGCTAACACCAGTTAGCGACAGCTAGTAGGAGATAGCGACCATCTTGGGCCCCACGTTGCATGTCAGTGATATTTATCACTAATGACATGCAAAGTGGGCGTGCCAAGATGTTAGCGACTGGAAACAGTCGCTAACATCGCTATCTCCTATTACCAACTTTTGGAGATATTCGCGCTAAGCGCGAATATCTCCAAAAGCTAACACCTGCCCTGAGCAGTTCTTAGCCATGTTATCCAATGGGAGGTGGATAACATGGCTAAGAGCATTAGCTCGTTAATGCATGAATATCGCGGACTTTTCAGCGATATTCATGCATTGCGGCCGTTTTTTATCGCATTTGCGATAAACCTTGATAATACCAAGGTTTATCTGCGATAAAAATCGCCGCAGCTCAGCGGTAAAATTTTGTCTCTAACCAAGCAATAGCGATAATTATCGCTATTGCTTGGTAATATGCCCCGTGGCCATCTTTGGGGTTTGTGATAGTATTGCATGGTGAACCCTAACCAGCATCACAACATCATTCTCCACCTTCCTATCTTTACACATAATTAGCATAAAAAAATAATAATGAATAACACAAGATGTAAAACAAAATAGTTAAATAATAACTTTAAATGCAGCTATATTAAAAAACACTATTGAGTGCTTATAGTAGTGAAAACACAGTAGGGTGGAATCCGGTGCGCAATGGAGGGAAAAGAGGCCAAAACCTTGCCTTGTGATGCCTTATATTCTGCAGTCTCAGGTGGTGCCACCAGATGACATCACAGGGGACCCTCCT
Organism: Lissotriton helveticus; assembly: GCF_964261635.1. Lineage (NCBI taxonomy): Eukaryota > Metazoa > Chordata > Amphibia > Caudata > Salamandridae > Lissotriton > Lissotriton helveticus. Next base: position 968,645,751 of record NC_136063.1, on the reverse strand, counting down.
TCATGGCAACATCTATGAGGGACTCCCCCCTTTGCTTGTGCCAGTGGAATGACTAATGGTGCCCTTCTGCTATTTTCAGGGTCCGCCTGGCATTCTTACCTATATTATTCGGTCCCAGTATATTCTTGACATCACAATATTTTTTACATGATATTTGCATTCAACAATACTTTTGCAACAATATTATGCTTGTGCAACATACAATTGTCCTTGAGACTTGTGTGGCAGTCCTCATGACTATGCGGCAGCTTGATTCAAGAAAAGACATCAATACCGGCCTCAGTCCACAGGGCCTTTATTCTAGGTCTCCTTGCAAAAAGAACAATTGATGGACAGAATGCAGAACAACGTCATACACTCACCCCAGTACAGAGGTCTGGGCATAATCCATCATTTTTTGCTTACCATGCCATTTCAGTTTGGAACCAGCCATATGGAAATCAGTCTTGACCCTGCACCCAATGGGAACAGTCCATCCAAAACTGCCAGGCCAGGTCCTCCCTGGACTGGAAACAAGCATCCTAGGACTGGTTTCGGGCTTTCAGCCCTCATCAGCCAGGATAGCTTGACTACAGTGGCATGAAGAGCACTGGACCCAGGTCTGGGCATACCCGTCCAACTCGGGGTGACAAATGCAAAAATAACAATTGATGGACAGAATGCAGAACAATGTCATACATTCACCCCAGTACAGAGATCTGGGCCTAATCCATATGCCAATCAGTCTTGACCCTGCACCCAATGGGAACAGTCCATCCAAAACTGCGAGGCCAGGTCCTCCCTGGACTGGAAACAAGCATCCTAGGACTGGTTTCGGGCTTTCAGCCCTCATCAGCCAGGATAGCTTGACTACAGTGGCATGAAGAGCACGAGACCCAGGTCAGGGCATACCCGTCCCACTCGGGGTGACAAATGCAAAAAGAACAATAGTTCAAGTTCAAGCATTTATATAGCGCACTACTCACCCAGAGGGTCTGAAGGCGCTTGGGGATGGGGTTCATTATTTGTCGAATAGCCAGGATTTGAGATCTTTTCTGAAGGAAATGTGGTTCTGTGTAAGGCGGAGGTGGGTGGGGAGTGAGTTCCAGGTCTTGGCCGCCAGGTAGGAGAAGGATCTACCTCCCATGGTGGACCTTTGGATACGCGGTATTGCGGCGAGGCCTTGATTGAAGGATCTTAATTGGCGGGTGGGTGTGTAGAAGGATAGTCGAGTGTTGAGGCATTCGGGCCCTAGTTTGTAGAGGGCCTTTTGTGCGTGGGTGAGGAGACGGAATGTTATTCTCTTGTTGACGGGGAGCCAGTGGAGGTCTTTCAGGTGGCCGGTAATGTGATTTTGGCGAGGGATGTCCAGAATGAGTCTCGCTGATGTGTTTTGGATACGTTGGAGTTTTTTCAGTAATTCGGCTGTAATTCCGGTGTAGAGGGTGTTTCCGTAGTCCAGTCGACTCGTGACTAGTGCGTGGGTGACAGTTTTTCTTGTCTCGGAGGGGATCCAACGGAAGATTTTTTTGAGCATACGAAGTACGTTGAAGCAGGAGGATGAGACGGCGTTGACTTGTCTGGTCATCGAGAGTGATGAGTCTAGGATGAAGCCTAGGTTGCGAGCGTGATCCGTGGGTGTGGGTGCCGTGCCCAGAGCCGAAGGCCACCATGTGTTGTCCCAGGCAGAGGGGGACGAACCTAGGATGAGTACCTCCGTTTTGTCTGAGTTAAGTTTTAGGCGGCTGTTTTTCATCCATTCGGCTACTTCTTTCATACCTTCGTGAAGATTGGTTTTGGCGGAGTTAGGGTCTTTGGTGAGGGAAAGGATCAGCTGGGTGTCGTCAGCGTAGGAGATGATGTTGAGGTTGTGTCGACGTGCGATGGATGCGAGTGGACTCATGTAGACGTTGAAGAGGGTGGGACTGAGTGATGATCCTTGAGGTACCCCGCAAATGACTTCGGTAGCCTCTGATTTGAATGGGGGGAGTCGGACTCTCTGGGTTCTTCCGGCTAGGAACGAGACGATCCAGTCCAACGCTTTTCCTTGTATTCCGATGTTGTTGAGGCGTTGTATGAGGGTGCTATGGCAGACTGTGTCGAAGGCGGCGGAGAGGTCGAGTAGAATGAGGGCCACTGTTTCTCCGTTGTCCAGTAGTGTTCGGATGTCGTCAGTGGCTGCGATGAGGGCTGTTTCGGTGCTGTGTTTTGCTCGAAAGCCGTTCTGTGAGGGATCGAGGGAGTTGTTGGCCTCGAGGAAGGTGGCGAGTTGGCAATTGACGGCTTTCTCAATGACTTTTGCCGGGAAAGGGAGGAGGGATATTGGGCGTTTTTTTTTTAGTTCAGAGGGGTCTGCTGTGGGTTTCTTCAGGAGGGCGCTGACTTCAGCATGTTTCCAGCTTTCTGGGAAGGTAGCAGAGTTGAAGGAGCAGTTGATAACATCACGGAGGTGGGGTGCGATGATGGAGTCTGCTTTGTTGAAGATGTGGTGGGGACATGGGTCGGTTGGCGAGCCAAAATGAATGGAATTCATTAGGCGGATGGTGTCTTCGGTGGTGATTGCGTTCCAGGCGTTGAGATTGTTGGAGGGCGGTATAGGTTCTGAGGGGGGCGGGGAGGATTGTTCGTTGGTACTTTTTTCGAAGCTGTTATGTATGTCGGCAATTTTGTTGTAGAAGAAGGAGGATAACGAATCGCAGAGGTCTTGGGAGGGAGTGATGTCGTTTGAGGCTGCGGTGGGGTTGGTGAATTCTTTCACGATATTGAATAGTTCCTTGCTGTTATGGGCATTGTTGTCGAGTCGATTCTTGAATGCTGATTTCTTGGTGGATCGGATCAGCTGGTGGTGCTTGCGGGTGGCTGCCTTGAAGGTGGTCATGTTGTCGGTGGTTGGGTTTTTTCTCCATGTTTTCTCGAGGGTACGGCAAAGTTTCTTGGATTTTTTAAGGTCATCGTTGAACCAGGGGGCTTTTTTGCTGTCTTGTTTGGTGTGATTGTTTTTTAAGGGTGCTAATTCGTCAGCGCTGTGAGTGATCCACTGTTTGAATTTGATGGCAGCTTGGTTAGGGTCCGATGAGAGAGCGGGTGGATTTTGGTTGAGTGATGCGAGGAGTTGGTTGGTGGTGATTTTGTTCCATTTTCTTCGGGGAAGAGGTTGTGGGGCGTTGTGGGTCGAGGTGGTTTTGTAGGTGAAGTGAACACAACTGTGGTCCGTCCAATGGAGAGCTGTGGTGCGGTCGAAGGAGATGTGTTTGCTGGAAGTGAAGATTGGGTCTAGCGTATGTCCGGCTATGTGGGTGGGGATGTCAACAAGTTGTTTGAGTCCGAGATTGGCCAGGTTGTCCAGAAGGGTTGTGGTGTTGCTGTCGTTGTTCTTTTCCAGGTGGAAGTTGAGGTCTCCTATTAGGATGTAGTTCTCGGAGGCGAGGGCATGTGGGCTGATGAAGTCAGTGATGTCCTCGCTGAATTGTTTACGTGTTCCTGGAGGCCTGTAGATGAGGGTGCCTCTGAGTGTGCTTCCAGGGTCGGTGTGGACCTGGAAGTGGAGGTGTTCGGCGGTTATCGTCGGAGCTGGTCGTGATTTTGATGGTGTTCTTATGGACGATGGCGATGCCTCCTCCTGTTTGGCCGGTGCGGTCTTTACGGATGATCTTGTAACTGTCCGGGATGGCTATGGCGATGTCGGGTGTTGATGATGCATTCATCCATGTTTCAGTGAGGAAGGCGACGTCTGGTGATATAGTGTCGAGTAGATCCCAGAGTTCGGTGGCGTGTCTGTGGACCGAGCGGGTGTTCAGCAGGATGCACTTCAGGTCATTAGGGTTGGACCTGTGTTTGGGGTTAGTGGTTGTGGTATGGGACTTGACGCTGGTGTATTTGCAGGAGTGGCAGGCGAAGGGCCCATGGGTACGTCCCGGGGCAGCTACGTAGCATTGGGGAGTACGGTCGGGGTTAAGGGCTAGAAGGGTGGTTGCATCATACCTGATGCGGCCAGAGTGCGGTTTGTGGGGGCCGGGGGGTCTGGCGCTGGGCGCGGTCCAGGCGCGGACGGGCGTAGACGGGCTTACCTTTGGCGCACCTTCGGCACGCAAGGTGCGCGCCTGCTGCGCGTGAACGCTGCGCGTAAAAGGCATCTGTCATATATGGATGGTGGAGGGGGAGGGGCGAGGGGGGGTCAGCTGGGAGGCGGAGCGGGGTGGAGATCAGGGCAGGGAGGCACAAACAAAAACAAACAAAATGGCGGCAAATCGATAATTAAACAGGACTGGGGTCCGATCGGCGGTGCCTTGAAAACAACTGGCAATGGAGTCGGCGCAATCAGGTAAAGGAAATCTGCAGGCGGTACAACAGCGCAAGTCGAAAGTTGTAGTCTAGCGCTACTTTCGAAGTTGTCTCCGCTATTAATATTTATTAATGGGCAGGCGTGGAGTCTCTCGCTATCAAGTTAAGAGCAAAATAATGCAAAAAATCAATTTCGATGCAGCAGTTTAGCAGGCTGAGGCAGACAATCAATTTAGCAGTGAAGCAGGCTGAGGTGGTGCAAAGGCGAGAGATTACGATACCGGTGGGGGGTCAGGAGCAGCGGGTGGAGCGGCCGTTTCTGCTGGTAGCAGTTGATGGACAGAATGCAGAACAATGTCATACATTCATCCCAGTACAGAGATCTGGGCCTAATCCATATGCCAATCAGTCTTGACCCTGCACCCAATGGGAACAGTCCAGCCCGAACTGCCAGGCCAGGTCCTCCCTGGCCTGAGGTTTGCACACTGTGCAGTAGAGCTTCATCTTCTTTAAGGTTATATCAGCAAGACTTTCTTCGAGATTATCAGACTGGTCCTGGCTGTGGGTGGGTACAGAAACATGCAGAGTTCTGCCCCAGGCAAATATCTCTTTGGGCCACTGCAATAATTCCGTATCTTGATGCTAGACAAAGTACAACTTACTAGATGTACATTATGGTTGCGTAGTCCCTACAATTTTTCTCCTTTGGTTTTGCAAACTTTAAGAAAAATTTAAAAATGTATATGGAAATCAATGGCGACATAGTATTATAGATAACATGAAAAGAGATCTCAAAAAGGATATATTCATTCTCCCTCATCTGAGACTATGTTCTCGGCCTTTAACAAGTTTCTGTTCTTGACCTTTACAGGCCAACGAGAGTTACAACTGATCTCTCAAATTTAGATCTGTGTCTTCTTATGAGCTTCTGAGACACTCCTCGTCCAGATCTTTGGTTGATAAGCACCATGGTGACACTCCAAAGTAGTGGCTATTGTAATGGTATTACAAAATGGCAGCCGAGAATGAATAGAATACAACGCTTCTAATAAATGTAGCCCTTTAGAGCCTTTTTAATTCTGCTAGTCTGAATGGCAAAGCTTTCCTGCCACCTAGTGGACTAATACTATTAATTTATATTATATGAAGTGAAGACCAAGTGCATTGTGTTCGCATTCCGTTGTAATCTCGAGATTTTCCTTATTACTGAACTTTTTCTATAATAGCATAATTTATTTTGGACTATCCGGCAGGAAAGTAGATCTCTTGTTAAACATTTCTGTGTACTTGTAGCTAAGCATCCCCTTGAGTTGTAGCTGTAAGGAGGAAATATTAACATAAATGTTCATACCACAGGATATTTTTCTTCAAGTATACGTTTTTAAAAATGTCTGTCTGAGTACGCGGCATCGCAGTACAACTTTGACGGAGTGCAGGTTTTATGCTCCTCCAAGGAGTAGTGCACTTTCGTCTAATGTCATTCTACTGTTTATGTGAAAAAGCGGACAGTGTGTTGTAAATGCAGGCCAAAGTAGCCTTGAAGACTTGGTAATGCAAAGTCAACATCATTTAGTTATGCTTATTAAAATGTTCAATTGTGATTCACTCTATGGGTGAGTTAGTAGGTGTGTGAGTAGCTCTGTGGGTGACTGAGAGTGTGATTGGCTGTATGGGTGTATGAGCATAGCTGTGGTCTCTGGACTGTACTGTCTGCCTAACACTCATTATCCTTAGAGTAGAGTCACTGATTGCTGCACACAGTTTTTTAGAACTCATGTACAAGATTTCTGATTTAGAGTGTGAATAAAAAAAATATAGAACAGCCCAAAGAGCAATCTAAAATCCTACTTTCCTCTTTTAATATCCATCTTCCTACACACAAATCCAACTTTTGTTACCACAAGCTGGGCACTGCCAAGAACAGAGCTCTGAGTGTATCAGGAGCAGAAAATCTAGGGCCTTATTTATGAGGCCGTGCATCACTTTTACGCCGCTGGTGCGTCACTTTTTGTGATGCACCAGCGGCGTAAAAAATGTGCCTTGTTGCACCATATTTACAAAGTGACGCATCTAGGTAGATGCGTCACTTTGTAAACCCCTGCACCACATTATACCTGTGCCAGGTTTAATGTATGCAGGGGGAGCGTTCCGGGGCAAGAAAGGGTCATAGAAGTGACGCAGTGAAATCTATACGATTTCACTGCGCCCCTTCTGGGACGCAAGTGCGTCAATATCTTACGCCTGCCTCACAGCAGGCGTGAGACTGACGCAGGCCCTTTCACATGGAGTTTGCCCCATGTGAAAGGACACGTTGCTGGAGTTGCGTCACTTTTGTAACACACTCCAGCAATGCGTCACTTTTGCGCCATACAGATACGTCAGAAATACTGATGTATCTGTAGCTCCTTGCGACATGATGCGTCATACACTAAATATGACAAATCAATCGGCGCAAGGAGGGCTCACTGAGAAGTGATGCATCACTGCTTTCCCACAGCGATGTGTCACTTCTCATAAATAAGGCCCCTTGGGTTTAGGACTGAGAATGGAGTAGCAATGCTGTTTCTTTGGATCTGGGAAATGTGAGTTCTCTTTGAGGCTTATTTACAAACCCCCTGCACCGCCGGTGCTTCCTTTTTTTTTTTTTTTATTGTATTGGTGATAACAAGAAAAAGAACAGCTAGGCATTAAATACAATACGTCCTATTTAACATAGTAATTGTGAGGGAAGAAGAATATATAAAGATTAGAACTATCAAGCTGTATATAAACAAAAAAGATATGTCCTATACACACAAAGAAGGAAGAGAAAGGAATATAGGGGTGGTGAACAATATATAATTACTCTATGATATGAAAGTAAAAACATGAACAATACATGATTTACATTGTAAGCATAGCAATCAAGAAAAACTAAAAAAACTTAATAGAAATATAAGTGTACAAATATCTACTAATCATCTGGAAAAAAGACAGAGGGTGAGGTTAAGGTGGTTTTTGTACATCATCTGATGTAGTAATAATTTTAGTAGCAGAAGAGGCAGATAAAGATACGTATGTGGTTATTGGAAGCCATAAAAGATCTCTTTCAATTGCTAGAGATATGGGAGGGGTGTAATTAGTGTCTATTCTGTGATGAAAACATACAGCGTTCCACCAGGATCTAAAAGTAACTTTATCAGCTTATTTCCAATTTGAAGTTATTAAATGAAAAGCAACAGCTAACAATAGGTCTAGCAACTCACAATTTGATGGTGACTGCGGCCAATGGGGCAACAAAGTTCCTAGGAATATATTGGTTAAAGAAAGGGGAATATTAAACTTGAAAATCTTCTTAATTTGTGTCCAAACTAATTGACAAAACTGATAAAAAGATGGACATTAAAATAACATGTGTTTTAAATCAGCAGCAATAGGGCAGGGACAGGACCAACAGGTCGAAGGGGTGTTTGATAAAAAAGACACTAACGTCATTGGAGAAAATAGCACTCGTTGATAAACAAAATAAAGTGTGGTGTTAGCAGCTCGAGAAGTTTTAAGAAGCTTAGACCATAACTTATCCCATGTTTCAGTTGACCAACATTGTGAAAAATCATTTTCTCATGCTAATTTGGTCTTTGATTTAAGTCTATCTGAAGGTGATTGTAAAGTTTTGAAAACAGTGGAGGCAGATGGAAAGGTATCTAATGGTAGGAAAAGAGAAGTACATTTTGCAGGGGGATTAGAAGTATTTGGTAGTGTAAGCAGGTATTGGTTAAGGGAGGGATATAAAAGATTATATTGTGGTTTAAAATTAATTGGTAAAGAAAACATTTTTGGAAGGTCAATAAACGAAAGGGGTTGATTGTCAAGTAAAAGTTGAGAGATCCATCGCAGACCCCTAGAATGCAATTTGTCCAATAAATGGTGCGAATGTTGATTCGTAATGATTTATTGTGCCAAATGGGTTGTCGTTGATAAGAATTAAGAGAGGGATAAGATGAAGGTAGGAAAGGCGGCAAAAGTTTACGAGAAGAGGCTATAGTTGGAGAACGAAATAATGATGAATTAGTAGTGTACACAAGAATCCCCTGAAAATCAAAGGGGGAAATAAAAGATTTTTCTATTTGTACCCACAAGGGAGAAAATATTGGAAGTTCCAAAGAGAGCCATCGAGCAGCTTGTTTTAGAGAGAAAGCAGAATGATATGTTTTGAAATCAGGGCATATTACTTGTTGGCACCCACTTTTTCTCTCCGGGTGGGGCCGAATGTATTTGATTAAAATGATGCTCACTCCTTTGATTTTATACATTATTTCTATGATTTCGGTTTGCATTCCTGAATGTTATTTTAAGAAAATTGATTCTTTCTTAAGAAAATTTCTATGGACAAACAAACCCCCTCATATTGCTTTAATTTCCTTGAAAAAGGATAGATCCAATGGAGGTATAAGACCTCCATTGGATCTATGCTTTAATTTCCTTGAAAAAGGATAGATCCAATGGAGGTATAAGACCTCCATTGGATCTATCCTTTTTCAAGGAAATTAAAGCAATATGAGGGGGTTTGTTTGTCCATAGAAATTTTCTTAAGAAAGAATCAATTTTCTTAAAATAATATTCAGGAATGCAAACCGAAATCATAGAAATAATGTATAAAATCAAAGGAGTGAGCATCATTTTAATCGAATACATTCGGCCCGACCAGGAGAGAAAAAGTGGGTGCCAACAAGTAATAGCATCCTTTAGTGATAAGATAATGTGATCAAAATTTAATTTTAATGTTTCAGGAATTGTTGGAGAAAACCACAAGCCCAGATATTTTATTTTAGAGTGTTGCCAAGAGAAGCCTGAGTCGTCAAAAAAATGTTTTGACATAGAACATTTAACAGGAGGACCTCATATTTATCAGTGTTAAGTCGATAATCTGATAACAGGGAGAAAGTATTAAATTGTTGAAAAAAGGGGGGAGAGAGGTTTCCGGGTTAGAACAACATAAGAGAATGTCATCAACATAAACAGACATTTTAACCTGATGCGGACCATATTGAAAGCCTGAGATACGAGTATCCTGCCTGATGTTAGTTAGAAAGGGTTCTAATGCGATGACAAATAATAGAGGTGATAATGGACATCCTCGACGAACCCCTCTTAGCAAAGGGAAATAATTTGAGGTTTGAACATTAACAAAAATTGAAACAGTGGAGGTAGAGTATAGTAGAGAGATTAGTGAAATCAGTTTAGGTGGAAAACCAACCCATGTTAATACATGGAACATAAAGTCCCATCCAATCCTGTCAAAAGCCTTTTCTGCGTCTAAAGCAATGGCTGCTATAGGGTGATCCATAGATGAAGCCTTGCTAAGGACATTGAAAAATACTCAAGAATTATCAGAGGCTAGTCATCCCTTAACGAAGCCAGATTGTTCAGGGCCTATCAGATCAGGCAGGATGGGGTTAATGCCTAAAGCTAGAATCTTGGCAAAGATCTTATAGTCAGTATTGACTAAAGAAATGGGCCGATAAAACTTACAGAGATAGGAATATTTATTTTCTTTTGGAATTAAACAAATCATGGCTTCTTGGAAAGTCTCTTGAGATATACATTTATGTATAAATGACTTAAATAGGAGTAAAAGATTGGGTAGGAGAAGTTTTTCAAAATTCAATTGTAAACCCATCAGGCGCAGGGGCTTTTCCTCGATGTAACACTGAGACTGCATGAGAAATTTCTGTTAATGAAATATCAGTTTCTAACGAGTCAAGATCAATGTGATGAGAAGGAGGGGGAAATGGACTGAAAATATGTAGAGAGGTCAGATTGTGTTGCTTGCATTTCTGGCTAATATAAGCTTTTATAAAAAGAAACAAATTCATTTAAAATATCATTATCCTTAAAAAGTAGATTCCCTGCAGGGACTTGGAAAGATTCTATATTTTATTCTGCCCTCCGTGGTATTGAGTACTGCTTTTCAATAAATAAGAAGAGGCAGCATCCATAGATAGCCTGTTAAAAGTGAGTTTAGTATCAATAAGATTTTTCAAAGAAGATTCATTATTGGATTGATTATTGGATTGATTATTGGGTTGATAGTAAGTATACTCAAGCTGTTTGATTTTTTTTATAACTGAAACATGCAACTTTTTTATGACAAAGAATCATGACCCCATTTTTCTTACCCAAAGCAGGAGAATTGAACACATGACCCATCCAACTTCTCTTCCTGTTTGGCAACTTCAGACTCAGAAACGTGATTCTTGTAGAAGTGGAAAATCAAGTTTCAAGTTCAAGTTTATTTTATTTTGTTTGATTGATTAAAATCTTATAAAAATTACTAAAAGCATCATCAAATATAAAAGTTTTGAATGCAATAAAAAGATATATGATTGTTATCATATCTTACACTTAATAAAATAGAATACGCAGTATTTTTTACAAAAAATACAATCGATAAGAGGGGGCGGAGCTAGCTTGCAACCAAGATGGCCGCTTGAGCCGAGAGTTCCGACAAACCGCCAATTATCCGGTAAAATATCCTTTAGCTGGGCCACTTCTTCCCCCACTAGGAGGTGCCTCATAATCACAGGAGGTACCGAAGAACAGATTGCACTTGGATCGGCTTGCCTACCTGCTCTCTCTTGGCGAAGATACGGTCCTCTCAGCACTGCTGCGGTCCCGGCCCGGGCTGCTGGCTGGCTGCGGTTTGAGGGCTTCCTCCTTCACCCCCGACTGGAGGACGACGACTGGTACCTGCGGAGGCCCGGCTGTGACGGCTGAGAGGCTGTGATTAGGCTTGTCCGCTGGCGGGAGAGCTGACTGCCCCTGCTTACGATTGACATGCTGCGGGTGCTGGAGGAGGAGCCGACAGCCCGAGAGAGCTGCGGAGCAGCCTTGCTGGGGCAGTGGGTCCGGCACCTGGAGGTGAGCGCGGGCCACACTTGATTTGCTGCATACGGGCCCCTCGGGCACGGGCTGAGTAGCAGCCCCGGAACATTTGTTAATTCAACAAAGGCACCCCCCTCTTCTCACTGGAGGCAGCGGGTGGTCTGGGCTCCTCCCTGTGCCTCCCCCTTCGCCTGGGCTTGTGGTCTTCTGCGACCTGTGCTCGCCAACGAGGTGGAGCCGGCTGATCGTCCACTGCAGGGCTCCATAGCGGGACTCATCAATTTCGGGACAGGGCGACTTGCCCGGGAGGCATCGCAGGTCCTGGCGCTCTGGGGAGTGCATCGGCTGAGCTGCCGGGATTGCTGTGGAGCTTCCCCTTCCCCCCTCGGACTGTGCAGGTGAGAGTGTCCCAGGGGTTGTTGATGCCTGCTAGGGGGGCCCTGGTGCCTGCGGCTATATGCTGCCCGAGGCTCTCCCTGCATGAGCGCCTTGCCCTGCCCGCTTGAGACGCGCTCTGGGAGGGGAGCGCTGCCCCCCTCCGACCTTTGCTGTGCTGTGGCAAACTGGCCGCGAGCTGGTCGCAAGAGGAGTGACTGGAACTTACGGTGGTGGAGAGCCGTCTGCGGTTGAGGAGGCAGACGGTGGGCGGCATCCCAATAATCGAGCCGCACTTAGGTGACCCCGGAGAGTGGGTGAGGTACGACAGCAGCTTCTAGCCCCCCTCGGGTGTATACGCTGGGCAGTGTGATTGGATTCCATTCCCCCCTTCAGGCTCCTCTTGGCATACACGGTGAAACCTGCTTGAGAGACGAGGTGCAGACGCCGGCTCGGGGTCCCCACGGGTGGAGTGCATACTGAGGAGACTGGGGAGGCAGCCATTTTGCAAAATCTGAGGCTAGCTACTCAAGTGGTCTTCCCAACACGTGGTGGCTGTGGTGGGCCCGGGACTGGACAAAATCAAGACTCTCCCTGAGTGGGCTCTGGTTGTGTAGTGCTGTGAGCCCCACTGCAGCCCCAACACCCGTCTTGACTCCCGCACAAGGAGTGCCACGTACGCAACACCATTATGGGCCGAGTGGATAGGACACAATCTAAATTGTCCTTCGACCCGAAGCGGACCAAACCTAGCGAGTCCGCCGCGGAGGATGGCATTGGAGAACAGGAACAGGTAATGGATGACCAATGACAAGACATTCGCGGCCTGCTGTTGACCATGGAAAAGAACCTCCAAGGCGGCATATCCTCCATAGGCACCAAGATGGATGCCTTAACCTATAGAATGGACCGCATGGCAGAAAGACTTGACAAACACGCGGAACGGCTTGACTTGACATGTCGGAGCGCAGGCTGACTGAAACAGAGGAGGTGCAAACTGTTCTCGACACTGAACATAAACAGCTGGGCAGAGTGCTCCAAGTCTTACAGGATAAAACGTAGGACCTGGAGGCCCGTTCCTGGTGCTGTAATCTTCGCATCACGGGTCTACCAGAATCTACAGCTATGGGGAACATGGAACTCTTCACAGAGAAGCTGCTAAAGACGCTACTGGGAGACTCCTCCTCCAATAAGTTTGTGGTAGAAAGGGCACACCGCTCTTTCGGCCCGAGGCCGGCACCGGAGGCACCCCCCAGACCGTTCATAGCGTAGTTGCTAAACTACAGGGACAGGGCTATCGCCCTCACGATAGCCCGGGAGAAACAGCCATTAAGGTTTGAGGGGTCCACAATTTCGCTGTTTCCGGACTTTACAATCAAGGTTCAGGAGGCACATCGCCGGTTTGCCCCTATGAAAAGGCAACTCTGGGAACTCGGAGCGGACTACGCCATGTTGTATCCCGCAAAACTGAGAGTTAATCGACAGGGCAGCTCGCATATTTTCACGATCCGAAGGCCTTACAAAAGGTGTTGAAAGACTGGATGAAGGAGAAGTGACCACACCCAGAACAACATCTCCTGAGCAAAGCAACGGGAGGTCATATGGATGAGCAGGACTGATTCTGTCAGGAACCCTCGAACTACTGAGTGCAGGCTGACGTTGTCAGGGGGATGGGAGTGCTGTTATTTTGATGGCAATGTGCTGTTGCTGTGACATACAGGGCAGGTATGGCTGAGCCCTATAGTAGTGCTCCTTAGTGGTCCGATTCCCCTAATTTGAATGATGGGCGGGAGGTGGGGGTTATGCTTATCTGAGAAGAGGCGAACACATTGGAGTGATCTTTATACATTACCTAGCTCTAGCCATGCCTGGTGATGAAGACGAGGAGGGTTTGCCATTATAGGCGAACAACAGGCGGGTTGGGGGAGGTGATCTATGATATAATTATGCCTCCTGGGGATATGTCAAGCAATATTATGCTACACTATCTCACAGCTGTGAGTATCTATAACTGGCGGGGTGAGGAGACAGATCCCTGGTGCTTTCACACTCTTATAGTGGTGCGAGCTACATCCACCCCTGCGTGAATCACACTTGGGATGTGTTTTGGTGTTTGGAAATGCGTGGGCTTTATTTTTGGATGGGAGGGATGGTATCGCGGCCAAGTTGGGGTTGGGCAGGTGTGGGAAGGGGTTGGGAGGTGATTGCATCTTGAAAAGTTCCAATGCTCACTCTCGCTGATTGGTTCTATGTGCTACATGATTGCAGGATGGCAGTTAATAACTATGGGCCCTCAAGAAATAGGTCAGACACGAGTAGGGGGTGAGCACAGACTGGGAATGTTTTTGGAAGTATTCTTTGTTAAGTTAACTCATACTGCACAGGTGTGGAGTGGCATGGTCCTCTGGAGACTAGCCTTGTTTCCTTGAGCTACATTCACTTCTTATGGCAGGCACATTGATAGTTGCCCCGGATATCGCACACGACGCCGTGGTTCTACTTACCTGGAACGTGCGTGGTCTTAACGACTACCGCAAGGTCCATAAAATACTAAGCTCCCTTTACAGACATAATATTGAGGTAGCCCTCTTACAGGAGACACACCTCAGACTGGACAGCCCCATTTTACAGGCTAATGGTCTTATAGGAAATATACATGCTGCGGGCTTAACATCGCATGCCAGAGGGGTTCTGACGTGGGTAAACCCGAAGTCACAGTTGCAACCCACACCCTTGGAATCAGACAGAGAGGGTCGATTTGCCATATCCCGATGATGTGGGAAGGGGCTAGAGCTTTTGCTTTTAAAAGTCTACGGTCCTAACTACGACCACCCAGATTTCTACACCCAGCTGACAGCCCTGACTCAACATCACGGACAGGACCGCATTTTATGGGGGGGGGGTTTAACTTTACTAGACACCCGGCGCTGGATATGTCTGATGGCCCAGACAGATGGCCTTCGGCCTCAGCCCTGTGGTCCCTGATGAGGTTGCACATATGTGATGTCTGGCGACACATACATGCGCTGCATTACTCGGCACACCATAATATTCACACGAGAATAGACTACTGGTTCGCGTTCCAGCATCTACTTCCACATATCCATACATGCATGATCTTTCCCCGTACCTACTCGGATCATTCGCCACACCTGTTGAAAATTGACTTCCCTAAGAAACGGATCCCCCCATTCTTATGGCGCTTTCCACCATATTGCCCTTCTTGACCCTGTGTTTAAGGAGGAGCTTGCTGCGTCCATTGAGACGTTTTTCCAGTCAAATATAGGTTCTGTGGACTCTTTTCAAATGATGTGGGGGGCCTGTAAGGTCTACATCAGGGGGATAACTATTTCTAAACATGCTGGGGCCCTTAAATCAATACGCGACAGACTGGCGGCTCTGGAGCGAAAATTTAAGGACCTTGAGTCCTCTCGTGTAACGAACCAGAGCAAGGAAATCGCTCTGGAGCTCCCACAGACACTCATGAGGAGACAGACGTGGAACTGAAACATCTTGGGAAATATGCCACCGCTCGCATCTATGGCGAGGGCGAAAGACCGGGGGTCGTTCTTGGACAAACCCTTAGACAATGTAAGGACAGGACTACAATACCAGACATTACGCCACCACCGGGAGATCCTCCGCTCACGAAGGCCCATGTAGCTGAGCAGTTCTGAAGGTATAATGCTGACCTTTACTCCTACCGCACCAGCAGCTCGGACAATCGTATACTAGACTATTTGACTTAAATTAAACTTCCGTGGTTATCTGACATGCATCGTAAGTTCCTGATGCGCCCCATTGAGCGGGAGGAAGTGATCTGGGCTGTCTCGGGGATGAGGGCGGGGAGCGAGCTGGGGAGTGACGGCCTCACCGTCGCCTTCTATAAGGCATTTCAGGATCTTCTACTCCCACACTTACTCACACTGTTTGAGGACATCTGCACTTCAGGAACGATGCCTCCAACCATGCAAGAGGCGATTCTTGTGGCCATATTCAAACCGGGGAAACCCCCGGAGGAGTGCGCCTCATATAGACCTTTGACCCTCAGGAATGTGGACGCAAAGATCTTCGCGAAACTACTGGCCAATCGGCTGAGTCCGCTTGTCACCACCCTGGTAGCTCCGGAGCAGGCCGGCTTTGTGCCTAGCCGGAATTTAACCTATAATCAACGCACTGTGTTTGCAACTCTGCAATATACCCATCTGGAGGTCCCAGCAGTCGCGGTCTTTTTAGACATGGAAAAGGCCTTCAACTCGGTCGAATGGCCTTTCGTGAGACAGGTGCTTAGTCGAATGGGAGTAGGGGCAGTTTTTTTGCAACTTCTGGTGACATTGTACTCTTCCCCCATGGTACGCATCCAGATCGGATCCCTGGTTACTGACCCCATGCGGGTTAGAAGAGGCACGAGACAGGGTTGCCCCCTGTCCCCACTGCTGTATGCCCTCTATGCGAAGCCTCTGGCTTGTGCCCTACGGGAATACCACGGGCAGAGGGGTATTCTATTTCCAAACTACCGCTTAATTGTCCCCACGTATGCAGATGACACACTGCTATATGTCCGGGAGCCTGAGATTATTCTCTCACCGGTCCTACGGGAGGTGGTACTCTTCGGCTCCCTTTCCGGTGTCAACATCAACTGGAACAAGTCCATCATGTTCCCCTCACCCCAGCCATGGTCCAGTTCGAACTGGAATATCCTTTGGTGTGGACCACAGAGGCGGTGCGATATTTAGGCATATGACTACATACTGACTCGGAGGTTGTCCTTAGGGAGAATTATGGAGTGGCCGTCTCCAAGTTGGAAGATAAAGTATAGAGATGGATTGGCCTCCCACTATCATTGCTGGGCAGGGTATCATTAATGAAAATGATTGTCCTACCTCTTCTCCTTTTCCTCTTAACGAATATCCCCATGGTTCTGTCCAAAACATTTTTTCGGCTTCTGCACTCATTGATGGTCCGGCTGGCCTGGGCGGGCAAATAGTCATGCATAGCCTGGAACATATTGACGCTGCCGTACAAGATGGGGGTCTCGGGGCTCCCGACCTAGAATTATGCTATAGAGCTGCGCAATGCTCACATGCATACAATTGGATGCATGGACCCCCTGACATACCTCACATACGGATTGAGACCATAGTTGCAGACCCCAAGCCCCTTCCAGCTCTGTTGTTCTCACCCGGTGACAGACGCATTGGAATATTAGACTCTCTGAACTCAGTCAAACATGCCTGGCACTACATACTGGATGTGCAAGCCGGTAATATATTGTATGCACCAATGGCCTGCCTAGACTGGTGCCACTGGCTGGCTCCGTGCACCGACAGGGGAGTTATACTTGCATTGCAGACACTAAACCTACACACTATAGTAGACCTCCTCACAGACAGCATTGTCCGTTCCTGGGATGATGTAGTAGAAGGGGAGGAGGCACAGCCGCTACTTGCCCAATTTCAATTCCGCAGAGTTAGGCACGCGCTCAGGGAGCTGCTTGGGGATGATATAGCGGAACCCCAGGAGGTTCCGGCCCTAACAGCAGTTATTAAGGCAAAATCGCCTGGTAAGTTGGTATCCAGAATATATCATGCGTGGAGCTGATGGATGACAAGTGGCTCTACTGTTGCTTAAGCACCAAGCGTGTCTCGCTGAATGGTCGACATAGGTTAGTTCACTTTAAATTCCTTAATAGGGTTTATTACACTCCGGAGCGACTATATCTTTACAGCCTACGCGAGGACTCTCAATGCAAAAGATGTGGGGAATTGGTTGCGGATTTGTTTCACTTGGCCTGGGTCTGCCCGGGGGTTGCTCGCTTCTGGGGAGAGGTCTTTACTGAGATTAATCTTGTCACGGATATGACACTAACTTCTGACCCATTCTTAGCTCTGCTGGGTTATTCCAAACCACTCCCTAGGGCACATAGACTGCTTGTGGACATGGCACTCCTCCTGGCGACAAGGAGGGTGGCGCTATGCTGGCTACGTGGTTCGACCCCTACTGTAGCGCAGTGGACCAGAGACATGCTTTACTGCTGCATCCAAACGGAAAATTATAGCGAGTTAATACCGCCCGCAACAGACCCAAAAACCTCTGGTCCCTATACATGTCTAGAAGGCCCACAAAGATGACCCCTGACCGAGGCGGCCCTCTACCTCTGGTTGCAGCTGCCCAAGACACTCAAGACCATATACCATAGAGGTGGTCTGCATTTATTTATTGCTGAATGTTATATTCCTGCATGCTTCTTGCCCCACTGGGTTGTGATGTGACAATGGTGGCACTATGCATAGTTCTATGGATGGGACCATATATATGTCAGTAGTCATGAGGGCTTACCTCTCTTTTATATTTTATACTGCCACAATGTATGATTTCTGTACTGCTGATTGTGTGCGATAATACTTGGACCATGCCAATATCTACTTCTCACTGTCCTGTTTTTACTCTTGGTTTTATAAAAATCTCAATAAACATATTAAAAAAAATACAATCGATAAGCAATTCAAATTATATTCCTCCAATTTCTTTCCGATACACAAAACATTTACAAATGCATAATTCATAAATATATCTTCAGAGTTTAAACATGCTATCAGAGCTTTTCTACATGTCCTTACTACACGATCATTAAATAGTCTCTTAAGAGTAATTTTCCTTTCATTTTCTATTTCAGGACAAAGACACAATAAATGTATATTGTTCTCTTGACCGGATTTACATAACTTGCTTTGTGTATTCTCTTCTAATTTTTTCCACGGTGGTAAATGACATAATCCCGGCAACAGGCAAAATCTTGCTTTGATAAAGATATGTTTGTTTTTCTGCGACCACGATGTTTCAAGATTTTCTTGGACCTTTTTTTTCATGAATCCGTTTATGATTTGCCATGCATGTTTTCTTTTACAAATATATCTTTATCTTTTGCCAGGGACAGATGATTAGTAATGTTATTGATTGTTTTTTTAAGCTTTCCTGGGTAATTGTGTTTGCCAAAATCGGTGTTACGCCAAATACTTCTACCACTGCATTTTATATTCTGTAACTTTTTTCCAGGTGCTCGGCTCCTGGGTGCTCGGCCGTCCCCCCTCAAACCTCCCCAACTCGGGGGGGGAGGTGTTGGGGGTGGATGCCGCCAAGTTCTTTGCCAGGGCCGTTTTTCGGACGATTTTGTTACAGGGCCGATTTTGCAGCTAAGCTGCAAAAACGGACCTGTAACAAAAACGGCCCCCAGGGGCCCCAAACCGGCCACCCACCCGTGAGGCGCGCCGGGGGATTGCCCGGTGCCTGCTATGGCCAGTCCGGCCCTGCTTTTTTTGTTCTTTAACATTCAGGTAACTGCATAAAAAGTAATGCACATACTAAATGAAAATTAAATACTAGTTATGTTGATCAGT
This sequence comes from Lissotriton helveticus, assembly GCF_964261635.1. Lineage (NCBI taxonomy): Eukaryota > Metazoa > Chordata > Amphibia > Caudata > Salamandridae > Lissotriton > Lissotriton helveticus. The sequence goes on along the minus strand of NC_136063.1, from coordinate 968,626,855 downwards.
GGAAAATTAACTATCATACATTATGAAACCTCTATCAGTTGGGAAAGTGGCATGCGGCGATTCAAGATGGCCGCAACCTGAGCAGCTCCGTCCTGACGAGCAGCGCTCGTTCACGAAGGGTCGTCGTCGCGGCAGTTTTCCGGTGAAGTTTAGCGGATTTCGCCGTCGGAAACATTCAGCTCCACATGAGCAAGTTTTCACCTTGAAATGAAGCTTTTTAGGCATGATTAAGTCCTAAATACCTCCTTCCTGACCAGCGGCCGCCATTTTGTTTTATCCTCTACGCAGCGTTTTTTTCTTTTTTTCTCCCCTTTTTGCTTACTGCCACCTCATATTCCATTATCATGGGTCCTCTCCCTCTTTATTACCAAGGAAAATACCTTTGTTCCACGTTTCATTGGGCTGGACAATCCTCTCTGTTCCCCGGCTGTGACTTGTAATAAATCACTCAGGTGTATATCTGTTTAAGGGGTTCAGTTTTGATCTGAGCTGTGTTTTACTGGATTTGCGCTCACTCATTTGATATCTCTGGTGGTTTGTGTTACTTCACGCTGTTTGGCAACCTTATACATGGAATTTCGCCGGCTCTCACCTTTGTTTCCCTCTGGACTCCTCATTTCAACGACCTTTGCATGCGTACTAGATGGTTTTCCCCATCTTCTGTCAGCATCTGGTCCAATTGTTCGGTGCTTCCCATTAACTCTCTCAACTTTGCCTCTGTTTGGAACTGCCAACAATTTACTCCTACCTTGCCTTAACTTTAATTCCTCCAGCTCTCTGGGATCATACGTTCATAATGAAATCCTCACACACCAAGTCTCATGGTGCTACATCTGGTACTCGCAAGGACCCTGCTACATCTTCTGGTAAGTGAGTCAAAAAGTATCCCTCATCTCCATCAAAATCTCCGCTTCCCATTACACTGGAAGACATTATGGAGGAATTGCGTCTCATTCGTCCGTTCATGACAGACACAGCTACAACTCTTCAGAGGCTGGATGACAAATGGTCCAATCTTGATACAAGACTTTCAGATGTAGAGCAAAAGGTCAGTGATGCCCAAGATGTCGTAGCCAAAGTTGCTAGCCTTACAAAAGAAGTTGACCAGCTCAAGAGGACCTCAGAGGATTTGGAAAGCCGCAATAGGCGCAATAACCTGTGGATTTATGGTATTCCGGAAGGTTCTGAGGGGTGGGACATCATCCAATTTCTGAAGACTCAAGTCCTTCAAATTGCTGGCCTTCCGTAAGCACATGGATGTTAATATTCAAAGAGCCCCATGTCTTGGACCAAAGAACTCATCTTTTAGTTCCAAACCCAGAGGAATTATTGCTTATTTCCTCCTATATTCAGATCTCATGACGATTCTTCATTCTGCCAAACAGCATAAACAATTGATTTGGTCTGATCATAACATTTTCTTTACCCAAGATGTTTCTAAACCGACTGCTGCTCAACGAAAAGAATTCCTGGACCTAAGACCAGCACTACGATCAATGAATGATCGGTATGGCCTAATCCACCCCTGTTTTTTCAAAGTAACTTATAAAGAGAGAACCTTCAGCTTTGAAGATCCTGCCGACCTTCGGAAATTCATCCATACACACAAAGGAGAACTTATGGAACTGAGCAAAACTTAGTTGTTCTGTTACTTGTATGCTTGTTTTCTTTTTTGCTATTATAGTTAGTATTTTCTCTTCATTTTTTGTCTGCTGATGTAATTTTTTCCCTGTTCTTCTTTTTTTTCTTGTCTTGCAGGTCTTCTTTCCGCAGTCTTGTTGTATACACCTCTTCCCCTTATCATCCCGTTGTTTGTAACGTTCTACTCTTGTCGCTGCCATATCTCCTTAATTGTTTGGTAAGTTCCCTTCAGTTGTCTTACTTGGTTAACTTTAGTCTTCGAACTTCTTTTTCCTGCTTTCATTTTGACATGCTTATCATTAAAGTGACCTTGTTTGCTTGTATTTTATTTTATTGTCTCCTGCTCGTGCGGTTGTCTTGTTCCTCGCTGCCTCCCTCTCGATTTTAATGTCTCTCATTCAAGTTTCCCCATGACTTGGCTTTTTGTCATCCTTCCTCTGCATTTTATCTCTTGGGGGATTATATCCCCTTTTTTCTCTTCTTTTTTTCACTTTATCTCCTCGTAGTTCTCTACTCCTTTGCTCTTACCTTTTTCTTCCCTTTCCTCCAGGCAATCTTCTTCCTATTCTATTTCCTCTGCATTGTTTTCCTTATTTAATTCTGCCTCTGATTCTCTATTGTTGTTTCAATCCACCCGTATCTCTCCTCCTGCTGTGGTTAGGTGGCTCCATGTCTTCTTAGCTCACTTCATTTCAAAATACCCACTTGGCCTGCCTTTCTCTTTTCTACCTACAGCTCTACTATTCCTCAATCTCTTTCTCCTATCTGTTTGTCTAATGTTTCACAAATTTCAAAGATGAATGGTCTCCGCGTTATTTCTTGGAATGTTAAAGGTGTTCGCAATCCTGTTAAGAAACAACATGTTTTATCTCACTTAGCAAGACTAAAATGTCAAGTTGCAATGCTGCAAGAAACTCATCTTACCCTTAAAGATTTGTCTTCACTGCGCAAACAGTGGGTGGGCGAAGTATTTTGCTCTCCGTCAGTGAATAACAAAAATGGTGTTATTATTTTGTTTCATAAATCGCTATCTATTCAGTTAAAAACTGAGCTTCATGATACTAATGGTAGATGGTTGTTTTTGGATGTTATGGTTAATAATATGAATCTTTCGTTCTGTAATGTATATGGTCCCACTGGTGTAGACCTAACTTTTTGGAATGATTTCTCCATGCTTCTCTCCTCACATGCGACTGATAACTTAATTGTCGGTGGAGATTGTAATCAACTTATAGACCCCTTTTTGGACCAGAAATCTCAGGCTAGATATGTTCCCAATAAGATGCAAAAATCCTTTTACAAAGCAATCTCTTCCAGAGGTCTTATAGACTCCTGGAGGATTTCCCACCCTGACACATTAGAATTTTCCTTTTTCTCTCCTGTACATGCCTCACATTCCCGTATAGACTATATTTTTCTCACTCAACACACTTTCCAATTCATGACCAATTCCGATATAGCCTCCATTCTGTTTTCCGATCACGCCCTTGTCATTTTGGATCTTGATTACCCCTCATCCATTCCCACCACTCTGCGCTGGCGTTTTAATAATTCTCTTCTCCTAGACCCGCAGTTCACTGAGCACTTTACTCTTTTCATGGAGGAATTTTTCCATAATAATCTCCATTCCACTTCTCATTTTCACTTCATCTGGGATGCTTTAAGGCTGCTTCTAGGGGCTTTATTATCGTTTCTTAAACAAATAACGAACGAACATTTGTTTTTCACCACCAACTCTTCTGATGCACTTTCTTCCCTCATTAAAGCGAAAATGCAATATAATAAACATTCATGGGATGCCGCATGTAATAATCTTCTTAAATTTAATGCGAAAATGTACGGCGGGCGTAATAAAGCAGGTAAATCCCTTGCTAATTATCTCAAAATCAAAAAACAAAAATCTAAAATCTCAGTTATTACTGATGTGCACGGGATTCGTCATTCCACTGATGATAAGATTCTTGACTGTTTTGTTCAATATTATTCTGCCTTATATACTCCGGAATCAACCCCTTCTTCTGCTCAAATTGATTCCTTTTTTCAAACCATTCCGAAATCTCCAGACACTTGTATAGATCTCTCCTCCCTTGATGCATCTATTTCTGAAAAAGAGATACTCAATGCCATCACTCTTCTGCCCAAAGATAAGTCACCTGGTCCGGACTGTTTCACTGTTCGCTTCTATTTCCATTTCAGGAATGTTCTTTTACCGCATTTACTCTCATTGATCAATGATTTCCTTACCATGGGGGAATCCAAGGGTTCTTTTACTCAGGTAATGTTATGTTTACTTCCCAAGAAAGACAAGGATCCATCTCTCTGCAAAAATTATCGCCCTATTTCCCTAATTAATACAGACTGTAAAATGTATGCAAACATTTTAGCTATTCGAATAAACAGTGTCATTCCTGATCCTATTAATATCTAACAATCCGGGTTTGTTAAAGGAAGATCTATTGCGGATAATTCAAGAACCCTCCTTAATATTATTCACCTTGCTTCAAAGATGTCCTCCCCAATCGTGGCTATTACCCTAGATGCTGAAAAAGCTTTTGATAGGGTTAGCTGGGACTTTATGTTCGGCCCGCTTCGGTTGCATGGTTTTAGTACTCCCATCATTAAATGTATTCAGTTGTTGTATTCTGCTCCTTCTACGTCTATTTGGGTTAATGGTTCTCAATCCTCCTATTTTCCTTTGCACCGAGGTACCAGACAAGGTTGTCTCCTGTCTCCTCTTCTTTTTATTCTAGCTTTAGAGCCTTTCCTTGAAAAAATTTGTCGCTCAACTTCTTATACTGGTTTTTTGTATAAGAACATGGACATCAAATTCACTGCATACGCAGACGATATCTTACTCTATATCTCCAACCCAGTTTCTTCTTTACCTACGCTCTTCTCATTAATAAAAGAATATTCTTTAGTCTCAGGTTATAAATTGAATATAGATAAATCTGAAGTGTTACCCCTTAATAAATTTAATTTTGTCTTCCTCACTTTTCATGGCTCTGGCTTTTAATGGAATCCTAAAAGCATTAAATGTTTAGGTATTCTCTATACTAATAATATTAGAGAGACTATTAAAATTAATCATAAAGATATTCTTACAAAGCTCTCCTCTCTCATAGATCGTTGGTCTCCTTTATTTTTATCTTGGTGGGGGAGACTAGCTACTATTAAAATGATGCTTCTCCCTATTGTTAATTTTTACCTTTCGATGCTTCCCATTTCTCTTCCCCTTTACTTTTTTGCACTTATTATTCGCGCCCTTACCAAATTCTTATGGAATAACAGTGAATCAAGGATTTCTCTTTCTCGCCTTCAGCAACCCAATAACTTGGGGGGGTTAACTTTCCTAATCTAATTCGCTTCCACTCTACCTTTACTTTAAAGCAAATTTGGCTTTTCTTAGCAGACTCCTCCTCTCCTCCTGTGACTGCTTGGAGTACAATTGAATTAGCGCAGCTTTCCCCATTCTCTTTTCTCACAGCTACCCGTCTATCCCAACCCCCCAAATGTTTTCTCACTCCCACATTCAAGGATTCCAAAGCGCTTGCCCTATTGATATTTCGTTCTTCTTTATCACAAGCCCAGTTAAATTCTCTCACTCCTATCTGGTATAACAAATCCATAAAGATTAACAATAAAGCGCTCTTTTGGAAAGAATGGATCGATAAAGGCATTATCCTTTATGATAGTCTTCTCAAAGATAATTCTTTGAGGGACTTTCATGATATCCGTACATTTTTTCACTTGTCCAACACATACTCTAACCAATATCCCCCGCTTAAGCATGCTCTATCCACCTTTATTTCCCAACATGGTTCTTTGCCCACCTCTGTCCCGTCAGACTCCCCTCCAATAGACTTCACTACTCCTCTGAAAGCTGTGGTTATTTACAAATTGCTTTCTCGTCCCACTTCAGACCGGCTCAAATCTAAACTTGAGCTTCTTTGGGAAAAGGACCTATCGCAGGAATTTTCCCTTTCAGTTTGGGACTCCATTTGGTCCAAAATACACACTGTTTCCCGTTCAGCTAGTACTACCCAGACCTTATATTTCTTTTACAATAGGCTCTTTTTTAACCCCTCTGACTTATTCAAGTTCAAAGCCTCAGATTCAAAGAAATGTTGGTCCCGTTCATATATGGACATTGACTTTTTTCATATGTTTTTTCATTGTCCGTTGGTTCAATCTCTTTGGTCTCATGTCTGGTTTAAGCTAAATGATATTTTAAGCATGAGCCATCCCTTTGATATAGTTCATATCTTTTTGGGTGGATCTTCTCCCATTTGGAATGTTTCATGTAATGTGCGTAATTTTATAGATTTGTTCATAGCTATTTCTTTGCAGATAATCACAACAAATTGGAAGGACACGGCGAAGATTTCACATATTGCTTGGTGGAACCTACTGTGTCATCATCATAGACTTGATTGTGCTTGTGCTACTACTGTACCTCTTTTGATCAAAAAAGATTTGTTGTGGTTACTTTTAACTAACTTCCTTTCTAGACATTCCCCCTAATTTTCCCTTATGATTCTTGCATTAGTTTGCCTTTTCCTTTTCTTTCCTTTCCTCTTTCCTTCTCCCTCTTTCTCTTCTTCCTTTTCCCTCCTTTCCTTTTCTCTTCAAAATACCTTTAAAATGCATTTTCCCTAGGTACAGTTTATAATATTCCCTTTTGGATTCTACTTTGGTTTTTCCCATAAGATGTATTATCTTTGATTTACCTCATTGTCCTTTATATTGTAATGATGTTTTACATGGTTTATCTGATTAAATAAAGCTTTCTAAACTAAAAAAAAGAAACCTCTATCAGTTAAAGCACTGCACCAGAGAGCCACAGAATTGCATCCTGGTTGGTGCAGGGGAGAATAGTGACTTGTGTATGTTTAGTGCTACGAGGTCATGGTCTGTGACAGAAAGCACTGTGAACATGTTAGTTGTTTTTTTAAACCTGCAGTACACACAGCCCCAGATAGGCAGCTACAAAATGTACAAAATGGTTTGGGATTAAAAAGTTTCAAACATATGTTTTTTTTAAGACGTAATGCAATATTTTATTATATGACTATCTTTTAAAAGCACCCACTTCACAGCTTAACTAGTAAGCTCCCTTGAATACCCCTAAAAAAGAATAAATGTGTGTCAATAGGAAGCAAAGTTTTTTAACAGTATTTTAAAAGCACACACTTGACAATGTAGCTAGTTGCTTCTTTACTATAACTCTTAAAAAGAATAAATATGTGGCATAGGAAAGCTTCAAGTTATTCCATCATTTTAAGTCAATACCAGCTACCAAGCACCCTTTACATTTGCAGATTGGCCAGCTGTGCACATTTACATTTCTTTCAGGGAAGCAGGTGCCCTGGCAGGAAGGCTTGTTTAGCTGTCTGCACCTCCTTGGGTTTCACAGAAGGAGACTCCCTGCTTCCGTGTCAGATGAAGCATTTCCACTTGTGTATGTTTGTGTATGTTTAGTGCTACGAGGTCACGGTCTGTGACAGAAAGCACTGTGAACATGTTAGTTGTTATTTTAAACTTGCAGTACACACAGCCCCAGATAGGCAGCTACAAAATGTACAAAATGGTTTGGGATTAAAAAGTTTCCAAAATAATGTTTTTTAAGACGTAATGCAATATTTTTATACGACTATCTTTTAAAAGCACCCACTTCACAGCTTAGCTAGTAAGCTCCCTTAAATACCCCTCAAAATGAATAAAAGTGTGTCAATAGGAAGCAAAGTTTTTTTAACAGTATTTTAAAAGCACACACTTGACAATGTAGCTAGTTGCTTCTTTACAATAACTCTCAAAAATAATAAATATGTGGCAAAGGGAAGCTTCAAGTGATTCCATCATTTTAAGCCAATACCAGCTACCAAGCACCCTTTACATTTGCAGATTGGCCAGCTGTGCACATTTACATTTCTTTCAGTGAAGCAGGTGCCCTGGCAGGAAGGCTTGTTTAGCTGTTTGCACCTCCTTGGGTTTCACAGAAGGAGACTCCCTACTTCCATGTCAGATGAAGCATTTCCACTCTTGAAAATAACTGTCCGGAGATGGTTGTCTTTTCATAAAAAGCAGGGGAACTGTTTTTCTAAAATGAAAACAGTATGGACATGTCGTGCCCCTTACATCCCACCCACTTCGACCACTATACCTAAGAAGTACTGACATTCTCTCTGCTTCTGCAGCGCAATCTTCTGAACCTTCCTCACTGTCCTCATAATGATGTAAACTGGTTTATATGCTGGGTATCTTCTCTATGCCTTTTAGTGTGGTGGTTAACTGCTAGATCCCGAATTGTACCCCAATCACTCTATGCTTCGTAATATTGGTATGATGCATTTGATGTTGTTAAAATGTGTAAAACTTAATAAAAAATTATTAAAAATCTAGGTGGTTCACAAAAGTTTGTTGTTCTAAAAATTGGGTTGTGGTTCTAAAACGTTTGGGAAGCATTGATGAAAGGCATTTATTAGAAGCTGCAACCCGAAGTTTTGCGTTGGTACATAAAATGTAATTATTTACACTACATGCATTGCGTTATCTACCCCCTGAGTGGTATCGAGCGTAGAAATCATTTCAGTCCGCCACTGTCAGGAAGGTCTGAACAAACTCACCATACATAGAACAACTGGCAATGGTGTAAAACCACCAGCAAATTAGAGTCTGGAATAATGTTTCCTCAAAGTGTTTCTTAACATCAAGGGAATCTTCAAACTTATTATATATATATATATATATATATTTTTTTTTTTTTTATATAGCGCAAGAATCGACCCCTTGCGGGGTATCTCCGCGCTTTGAGGGGAAGAAGGGAATTTCAGCTAAATAATCACTGTGAATGTTTCTGTTGAAGGATTCAAAAAGTGAGAGTGGGCAAGAATCTGATCCTCTGTAAATGTCAAGGTTTGTCCTGTACGAAATATTTTATTCCTTCCTTGTATTCAATGTTAGGGTTAAAACACAAGAGCAATTCTCAAGGGTTAGGGGGTCTACATCAGAGGAAAATACATGAAAAGGAATGACCAAATGAAGAAGCTATTTAATAGTAATTTTAAAAACATAATGAAACGTAATACTGGTGTGCCTCATGGATAGTCAATAAACCGGCTTCTAGTTATCACTCTCACTGTGTTAAGTTCTCGTCTAAAGCCCTGTTGCCCTCTTTACAGTCACTTTATGGGTGGCATCGGGTACCACTGTAAAAGTTAAAAAGAAACTCCTCTGTAGAACATTTCAAGTCTGTTTCACCCTTGAGGTCTCTCCAGCCCAAGATTCTAGTGGTGTTGACAGCCCTTTTGGCATTCTCAATCTTCCCCACCCTGTCTTCAACATCAACAACAGAATGTGATGACATACCAATAAAACTCTACTACAGAGTCATTGGCCTTCTCTTGTGCAGCTGAGGATTTCTCAAGGACATTAGATCACTCTACCAAAATCTGGACCATTGGTTCCTGCAGCTCTTGTTGCCTCTGCGCCCAGTCTCATTTCTCTGTCACTATACTTTCAATGCTGTCCGCTTTTTTGTAGAGCCACTCCAGGGAGGCCATCAATGGTCTCTCGCCCTCATTAATAACTGGATCAATGTGGCTCCTATGAGCTTTTGGAGGTAGATCCTGCCACATCTGGAAACCTATGGAGAACGTTATTGTCCATTGATGTTGCGGAGGTCCTCTTCTTCCCAAAAGAGAGTTTAGCACCTGTGGGTGCCCCATGATGTGTCTTGGTCATGACCATTCCAATTACATTCAAGTCCTATCTCTATGTCTTCATAGCTTAGAATCCCCATGAGCTCCAGAACATCCAAAATGCAGGGTGAGATGGCAATACCCCACCTGCGTACTCATTGACAGCATGCTCCGTCGCACTGAAAGGTATGCACAGCCCCCGCTAACTCCAGTAAGGGAGCACCACCGTTCTGGTGGCTACTACTCCACCTTCCCAATACAGTTCATTGAGTGTACATGCATTCAAGCAAATAACAATTAATAAGTAGATGCTTGATGTGGTGGTGCAGTGCAAATGACTGGTGAATTAAAGTGAATATGCACATTGAAACAATAGTATAAGACAAACACTGTTCATATTTAAAAAATGTTTTACATGTTGAAAATATAATTTTTTGCTAAACATTTAGGGTTGGCACAATTTGGCTCCTTTAAAAAAATTAAGACTGTAATTTTTTTGAGAATGAGAAAGAACTGCTGCTGCTTATTACTGTACCTGTAATATGCTATTTTATGATTTGATAAACCATAATCTCAAAAGTAAAGTTGAAACTGTGCATGAACCATTATCACCAAAAACATTGCATACCATCTTTTATAATTGGTTGTTGATACTTTCAAATAAAAGACATCACATCATTGTAACTGCACATTACGGCTTGGCCCCACTAGAGTTCAGATCTTCCTGTATTTATGTTTATTAGGTTGTAGTGTCCATTGTGTAGTTAGAAGACATCCTCTAGATGAAATAGCTTCAGTAAAGTATTAATTTGTGCCCAAATAAGTGTACATTTACATAGGTGTCAAGTGTCTGTGCTGACTGTTGTGGTTTATGATTTCTGTGAGGATTAGAATCCTGCTAAAGGATATTAAACGAATGCAAACCAGAGCTAATTAAGGGCCTGGTTTAGAGTTTGGAGGACGGGTTACTCTGGGATACACATGATGGGCGCTCCCTCCTTCGTATTACAAGTGCATTATATTCTATGGCACTTGTAAATAGGCTGATGGGATATCCGTCACTGTTGTGAAGTCAAACTTTTAATCAGGCCCTAAGTGTCAATGTGCAAGGAAGGTGATTAGGCTAACATGGTCCTTGTACAGACCAGCAGTGCTAACTCCCATGCTGCCTCTGTCCTAAGTGCTAAGGATGCAGAAAAGTGCAGTGCTACTGGCCATAATGTGGAAGGGTAGTTGATGGTGCCATGTCTGCTTTTGCTGAGGGAAACTCTCATTGAGGCTGTCTAGCTGAAGTAAGAGTGTTTGCGCGCATGCGTATTTGCGTGTCGTGGGTGTGCATACATTGAATTTCAGCAGCCCATTGTGCTGAAGGAAGCATGCACATGAGTTTCTGCCCGTAACACTTACTCACTGTTCCCAAGAGAAGCTTTAACTGCCTGTGCTCATGCTGTTACTGCTCTGTGTGTGAGGGAAACGTGAATTGTTAACTGCCTTTGACCTTACCGGTCAGTGAATTTGTGGGAAGCTTGCACTGGTAGTGCCTGCACCTGTGGCACATCTGTTCTTTATGTGCCTGCACCAGGCCTGTTCTCTTTGAGTAAGTCTTGAGCATTTTTTTCTGTGCTGTACCTATTTTGTATGTGTGTGTGAGGAAGATGGCACGGATGTTGCCTGGAGTGTCCGGGTTCTGTGTGCATGATGGGAACACGTTCAGCTCGTGCCTATTGTGTGTGCAGTTGACAGCATGTTCAGTTTCCTTTTGTGTGTGAATTGGTAGTAGAAAACAATTACACGTAGGTGGGAAGAAGGGTCAGCTTTTGGCCGGTGCGACAAGTGCCACTGCACTGGGCACCGAGCTCTTAGGGGCACTGGGTTTTGAAATATCTTTCACCTTTAAAAGCCCCTTCTGCAGAGTTCCTTCTGTATACAGCAATTTTCAGGTGGTGCGGCGTAAATTTGGCTACACCTTTATACATCCGAAGTACTAAACATGAACTCGCACTTAGCACATGTTTCTTCTGTGCTCTAGGGACATTACTGCAAGTGTTGCACTTGACATTATCATTAAAGTGCATTCACTGTAGGATTAGAGAATGTATTCATACTTTGTGCCTTTACAAAATTAAATGATATATTTTTTAAAGAATTGATGAATAAGCCTTCCTTACCTATTAAAAACGTGCTCACTCTAGAAACGAAAAGGGAATTATGTAATGTGTGCACAAATGTTTCCTATATTGCATTAAAATGTAGTTCCTAGACATATTTACACAAATACATTCAAGATGTTACTGTATGCCACATGTAATATGAATTTAATGTACTGACAATTTACATTCATTTCTGTTTAAATGTGCACACATATATTAAACGTGCACTATTGATTCAATACTTTAAATTGACTTGACTAGGCCTGTGTTCCATGCTGCATAAAATACTGTTTCCCATTTTCTGCTTGCATGACTTTCCTTGCAGGTGCAATTCACATGTAGTTCTTAGTTGAGAATTGATAGAGTCCTCTACTAGGTATAGATAGAGTGCCTGAGAAGAAGACCTTGATTGAAGAACATGGAGAGCCAGAGGGTTAGCTGAAGGGTCTATTCAGCATTTTCGCAACATGAGCCTGAGTGAACAAGGACGATGTTGTTCCCGTGTGGAGTGTGGGATACTCCATAAATGTTGAAGCTTACAACGTGAGAATCAAAAAATACAGTGGTACGCCTAATGATGCAGCGGATCTGCTATCCTGCTGCCTGACAGAAACAAATAAATTACTTACATTTTTTCAGACTTCGGATGGGCCTCAGAAAAGCTAGCAGAGCATATCTTTTAATTCTGCTTTGCCGGGTGACCTGACTTTGTCCCAAAAACTGGGACTTGCATTAAAAATTTGGAAAAGTGTCAGGACACCGGGACAGTCCTCTGAAAACAGAGACTGTCCTGGGAAATCCGGGACATCTGGTCACCCTACTTTAGGAGGTTGGGTTTCCCAGTTTTTATTCTGTACCTCTATAGCATGGTGCTAAGATTTGTGTACATTAACTTGACTGTTAACTTGTAATACATTTTCTTAACTATAGTCACTGATTTCTGGTCCTTATTGTGTGGCCAAATGGGTTGTACTTTTAATTGTAATATGAATAATCGAATGTTAACTCCCAACACCTCTCAGGTGACTAAAAAGGTCTGTCAAAGGACCAATGGGAAGAGGGTTGGCCCAGAACACTGCTTCACAGGCAACAATAAAAATGTCAATACACCTCTGGTGATTAATGGAACTAATGTAGAGAGGTGAAGTTTTGTCTGCTGGCAGTTTTGACTCATATTAAAGTAGTGCAGAGGGTTAACATGCCTGCTGCTAAGAATGTGTGCCAGGCAGATCATAGAATTGTATTTTATGTAGATAGCTCAGTGTGTTCCTGCTTTTGTCACTGAGATGTTTTTGTTACTTGCCAACAATATAGCACAGGGAGCTATAAATTGTCATCGAAGAGACGCCTGCACACTGCAAGGCATTTGATTAGAAACTTATGTTTATCCCTGTGTCTTACATTATCCTAATGTTGCTCAACGTGCTTTGTTTGGGTATAAATTATTTTTTATGAGTCAAGCCAACCCCAACCACTGTGCTTGTTTTATGGTTTTATGGTGACCGCTCAGCCCTCCACAGGGCTTGGTCGCCCCACTCACTGCTGCCGCTCCTGCCTGCCCTTGCCGCCTCCTGCCTGCAGATTCCTTCGCTCGCTGCCCGCTGCTCCTGGGAATTTCCCGCTGCTTCTGGGAATTTCCCGCTGCCCGCTGCTTCTTGGAATTTCCCGTCGCTGCCTCCCTGCGGCCCCGCCCCCCTGTGATTTCATTTGCCGCCCCGCTCCCGCCACCCAGCTGCTCCTCCCTCCTGGCTCCTTACTTATGACGCCCCCAGAGCGACCGCGCAGCGGACGTGCGCAGCGGGAGCGCCGAAGGTGCGCCAAAGGTAAGCCCATCTGCGCCCGTCCGCGCCTGGCCCCGCCCAGCGCCAGGACCCCTGGCCCTCCCCGCCGAGGCAAGACGGCCCGACTGACCTACGACGACGCCACTCTCAACGCACTCAATGCCGGCCGGACCCACGCCTGCTGCCGAGCCACCCCGAGACGCACCCACGGACCCTTCACCTGCTGCACCTGCAAGTTCACCTGCCTCCGAACCTGCCCGCACCCGCCAAGACAAACACCAGCAGCAACCACCTCAAGTGCATCCTGATCAACACCCGCTCCGTCCACAGACACGCCGTGGAACTCTGGAACCTCCTCGACGCTACATCACCGGACGTCGCCTTCCTCACGGAAACCTGAATGAACGCCTCCTCTGCACCCGACATCGCCATCGCCATCCCGGACGGGTACAAGATCATCAGGAGGGACCGCATCAACCAGACCGGAGGTGGCGTCGCCATCATCCACAGGAACACCATCCGCATCACGACCGATGCCAACGACTCCTTCGCCGCAGCCGAACATCTCCACTTCCAGATTCACACCGACCCTAAGACGACCCTCAGAGGCACCCTCGTCTACAGACCCCCGGGACCACGCACACAATTCAGCGAAGACATCACAGACTTCATCAGCCCGCACGCCCTCCCCTCCACTGACTACATCCTCCTTGGGGACCTCAACTTCCACCTGGAGAACAACAAGGACCGCAACACCACCGCCCTGCTGGAAAACCTCGCCAACCTCGGACTCAAGCAGCTGGTCAACACCCCCACCCACTACGCCGGCCACACGCTTGATCTCGTCTTCTCTTCCAGCAAGTACATCACCTTCAGCCACGCCACCGGACTCCACTGGACCGACCACAGCTGCGTCCACTTCAGCTTCAAAAGATCCACGACCCACCACCACCCGCAACAGGTACCTCACAGGAATTGGAGCAAGATCACCGCAGACCAGCTCACCACCTCCCTCAGCCAGAGCCCACCCGCCAACACAACGGACCCCAACGAAGCAGCCCGCAACTTCACACAGTGGCTGACCGCCTGCGCCGACGACCTCGCGCCACTAAAGAACCCTCCCAGCAGACCCAGAAGCAAGAAGGCATCCTGGTTCACCGACGACCTCAAGGACTCCAAGAAGACCTGCCGTACCCTCGAGAAAGCCTGGCTCCTCGACCGGACCACCGACAACATGACCGCCCTCAAACACGCTACCCGCAAGCACCACCAGCTCATCCGCACCACCAAGAAGAAATCCCTGAACGAACGACTGGACAACAACGCCCACGACAGCAAAGAGCTCTTCACTATTGCACCAACGACATCACTCCGTCACAAGACCTCTGCGACTCCCTCGCCTCGTTCTTCCACCGCAAGATCCCCGACATCCACAACAGCTTCGGCGCCCCACCCATGCACCCAACCGTCGAACCAACGCCCCCCACCGCCACCCTTCGCACCTGGACCATGGTGACCACCGAAGACACAGCCCGCACGATGAACACCATCCACTCCGGATCACCGACCGACCCCTGCCCACATCACGTCTTCAACAAGGCCGACTCCACCATCGCACCCCAACTCCAGCGCCCTCCTGAAGAAACCTACAGCGGACCCCACCGATCTCAAAAACTTCCGCCCCATCTCGCTCCTCCCTTTTCCTGCTAAAGTCATCGAGAAGATCGTCAACAGACAGCTGACCGCCTTCCTCGAGACGAACGGATCCCTCGACCCCTCGCAGTCCGGCTTCAGAGCCAACCACAGCACCGAGACCGCCCTCATCGCAGCCACCGACGACATCCGGACCCTGCTCGACAAGGGGGAAACAGTGGCCCTCATCCTCCTGGACCTCTCCGCTGCGTTCGACACGGTCTGCCACCGCACCCTAGTCCAGCGCCTCAGCAACATCGGTATCCAAGAGAAGGCACTGGAGTGGATCATTTCGTTCCTCATCGGAAGAACACAAAGAGTCCGCCTCCCCCCGTTTCGCTCCGAGGCCACCGAAGTCATCTGCGGCGTCCCGCAAGGATCTTCACTCAGCCCCACCCTCTTCAACATCTACATGAAACCTCTCGCAGCCATCGCACGCCAGCACAACCTCAACATCATCTCTTATGCCGACGACACCCAGCTGATCCTCTCCCTCACCAGAGACCCCGACACCGCCAGAACCTGCCTACACGAAGGGATGAAAGACGTCGCCGAGTGCATGAAGGACAGCCGCCTGAAACTGAACTCGGACAAGACGGAAGTCCTCATCCTGGGATCTTTGCCCTCCGCCTGGGATGACTCCTGGTGGCCCCCAGCCCTGGGCACCGCACCCAAGCCAACCGACCACGCACGCATCCTGGGCTTCATCCTGGACCCCTCCCTCTCGATGATCAGACAAGTCAACGCTGTCTCCTCATCGTGCTTCAACACCCTGCGTATGCTTCGCAAGATCTTCCGCTGGATCCCGACCGAGACCAGGAAGACTGTCACCCAGGCACTCGTCACCAGCCGACTGGACTACGGAAACGCCCTCTACGCCGGAACCACAGCCAAGCTACAGAAAAGACTCCAGCGCATCCAGAACGCCTCCGCCCGACGCAGTAGCGGTCGCTCCCCGCGCTCCCTTGGCCAGCTGGTATCGTAGCGCTTTGCTGCTCTGCTGCCAATTACCTTGATTTGTTCTGCTATCTGTGCCTGCATATCAGCGTAACGCCTATCGCATATTGTGCATTGTAATTTTTGCCTGATTAGTATTTGTGCTTGATCGTGTTAACATACTCCTGTAGCGCTTTTCTGCTAGTCCGCTTTGACTGCTGTTAAGATCTTTACCTGATTGTGCCGGTGCCTCTGCCCACATTCTGCCGATATCCCTACTTGCACAAACAAACTCGCCCTGTTTCACTTTTAATTTGCTGCCATTTTGTGATTGCGCCTCCCAGCCCGTATTTCCACCCCGACCCCGCCTCCCAGCTGAGCCTCCCTCGCCCCTCCCCTCCCACTACCCATATATGTCAGATGAATTTGCGGGCAGCGTTCACGCGCAGCGGTCGCGCCGAAGGTGCGCCAAAGGTAAGCCTGTCTACGCCCGCCCGCGCCTGGACCGCGCCCAGCGCCAGACCCCCTGTTCCTCGCAAACGCCACTCCACCCGCATAACATATGCCGCCACCACCATCCTAGCCCTTAACCCCGGACGCACAACGCAATGCTACGAAGCTTGCCCGGGACGCACCCACGGTCCCTTCGCATGCCACTCCTGCAAATATTCCTGCATCAAGACCCTTACCACATCCACTAACCCCAAAAAGAGCTCCGACTCTTATCACCTGAAGTGCATCCTGTTAAACACCCGCTCGATCCACAGACACGCCACTGAACTCTGGGATCTACTAGACACTACATCACCGGACATCGCCTTCCTTACTGAAACATGGATGAACGCATCATCAACACCCGACATCGCCATAGCCATCCCGGACAACTACAAAATCATCCGAAAAGACCGCACCATCCAAACAGGAGGAGGCATCGCCATCGTCCACAAGAACACCATCAAAATCACGACCAGCCCCGACGATAACCTTACAACCGCCGAACACCTCCACTTTCAGATCCACACCGACCCTAGGACCACACTTAGAGGCACCCTCATCTACAGACCTCCAGGAACCCGTAAACAATTCTGCGAAGACATCACTGACTTCATCACTCCACATGCCCTCGCATCCGAGAACTACATTCTACTAGGAGACCTCAACTTACACCTGGAAAAGAATAACGACAGCAACACCACCACCCTTCTTGACAACCTGGCCAATCTCGGCCTCAAACAACTTGTTGACACCCCCACCCATGTAGCCGGACATACGCTCGACCCAATCTTCACCTCCAGCAAACATATCTCCTTTGATCACACCACAGCCCTCCATTGGACGGACCACAGTTGCGTTCACTTCAGCTACAAAACAACATCGACCCACAACCCCCCACAACCCATTCCCCGAAGAAAATGGAACAAAATCACCACCGACCAACTCCTCACATCACTCAACCAAAACCCACCCGCCCACTCATCGGACCCAAACGAAGCGGCCATCAAACTCAAACAATGGATCACTCACAGCGCTGACGAATTAGCACCCTTGAAATACCATCGCACCAAACAAGACAGCAAAAAGGCCCCATGGTTCAACGATAACCTTAAGAAATCCAAGAAGCTATGCCGCACTCTCGAGAAAACATGGAGAAAAAACCCAACCACCAACAACATGTCCACCCTCAAGGCAGCCACCCGCAAGCACCACCAGCTGATTCGATCCACCAAGAAATCTGCATTCAAGAACCGACTCGACAACAACACCCATAACAGCAAGGAACTATTCAACATCGTCAAAGAATTCACCAACCCCACAGCAGCCTCAAACGACATCACTCCCTCCCAAAACCTCTGCGACTCGCTATCTTCCTTCTTCTACAACAAAATTGCAGACATACATAAAAGTTTCGGAAACAGCTCCAACGAACAATACTCTCCACCCCCCTCAGAACCTAAACCGTCCTCTAACAACCTCAGCACCTGGAACCCAATCTCCACTGAAGACACCATCCGCCTGATGAACTCCATCCATTCTGGCTCGCCATCTGACCCATGCCCCCACCACATCTTCAACAAAGCTGACTCCATTATCGCACCCCATCTCCGTGATGTCATCAACTGCTCTTTCAACTCTGCTACCTTCCCAGAAAGCTGGAAACATGCCGAAGTCAGCGCCCTCCTGAAGAAACCAACTGCAGACCCCTCCGAACTTAAAAACTACCGCCCCATATCCCTCCTCCCATTCCCGGCCAAAGTCATTGAGAAAGCCGTCAAAAGCCAACTCGCCGCCTTCCTCGAATCCAACAACTCCCTCGATCCCTCACAGTCCGGCTTTCGAGCCAAACACAGCACTGAAACCGCCCTCATCGCAGCAACAGACGACATCCGAACACTACTGGACAACGGAGAAACAGTGGCCCTCATTCTACTCGACCTCTCCGCCGCCTTCGACACGGTATGCCACAGCACCCTCATACAACGTCTCAACAACATCGGCATACAAGGTAAAGCCCTGAACTGGATCACCTCGTTCCTAGCTGGGAGAACTCAGAAAGTCCGACTTCCCCCGTTCAGATCAGAGGCAACAGAAGTCATCTGCGGTGTACCACAAGGATCATCACTCAGTCCCACCCTTTTCAACGTTTACATGAGTCCACTCGCTTCCATCGCGCGTCAGCACAACCTTAACATCATCTCCTACGCCGACGACACACAGCTGATCCTTTCCCTCACCAAAGACCCCAACACCGCCAAAACGAATCTTCATGAAGGCATGACAGAAGTAGCCGTCTGGATGAAAAACAGTCGCCTAAAACTCAACTCAGACAAAACGGAAGTGCTCATCCTAGGATCATCCCCCTGTGCCTGGGACGACTCTTGGTGGTGATGGAGCGAGATAGAAAACAGAAATCTGTTTGAACTCGTGAAGTCACATTTCCATAACATAAATAATAATATTAATGATTTGTGATATGTTTTGCTAACACAACCTAGATTAAACTCATTACATGGGGTTGGTAACACGTGTGCTCATAAACGTGCATAAATGTTGCATCTTTTGTTCGTGCAAAATAATAAATTAATGTTGTCGTTTTCGTTTTGTCATTATTAACTGCAGCAAATTTAAAAGTGGCATGTGCTTATTTTGCTTTCCTTGTCTATGTGATGTCATTTCTACTATTCTAGGTGCACATAAGGTTTCATGGATTCATGAAGACTGGTAGATATAAAATGCTGCTTATATGTTGCTTGGTGCTAGGTAACATTAGACTAATTGGGTGGGTTAATCAATTAGTAAATGAAGGGTGGATACAGAATAAATGACAATTCTTACATTAATACTTTTCTTGTGTTTGTTTTATACTAGAAAAATAAGTTGCCTGCTTTTGGGCCTAGTTTGCTCGAGTTTGCTAAAAGATGAATTTTACTTCTGCAAGGAGCACGAGATGTCCATTTTTGAAAAAAAGTGTTCGTTAAAGTCGCATTCACTGAACAAAAGCTGATGTGTTGTCATCATTCTGTCGGACGTGGCCAAGGTCAGAAACCGGTAGAAAAGAACAATTTTGATCATTTGGCATCCGCGGAAGTGGAATGGAGTCAGTGAGAACAGTTGCCTAAAATTGTTGCAAACTAAGGAAGTTTTGGAACACGTACAAGAAAGACAATGGTCCCAAAGAATATGACCTAATGGAAGTTTTGAAATGTGGGTGACATGTCACTTGTCACTCTTGGACCAATGGGACATCGTTGTTTGCAGAAAATTTTCCTTTACTTAGATTAGCTAGCATAGAAAGGTATAAAAAGTCCATGCCCCTAGGGATGGGCTGGCTGCTGCTTTCTGACTTTCCGATGAGGGTGTCGTGCTGCTGGACATTGCGTGGAGCACGTAAGAATCCTCAAAGAACTTTACTTTATTTCCATTTATTTTAGCTCAGTTAGGGACTTAGGATTTAGAAATGCTAAACTTATATTTTCTTGCTCAAACTATATTTTCTCATAATACTTTTCATACATGCTTGCTTAAATGCTAATAAAATTACATTTATGAAACTATATTTTGAAATATTTACAATTAGTTAATAAAATCTTGCTTTTGAACTCAAGCTGGTCTTGGTTATTCAGAAGCGCAGGTTACTATTAGCTAGATGTCATCGCCATGGTGGTCATTTAAATAGTTAGGTCTTGTTCATATGTTGTCATCATCTACCGCGGATGTATATACATGTATATAATTTGTAAATAAGGTGTATATAGGTTTAATTTGACCACCTGATTCAGTAGGCCAAAATATGTCATATTTGGTTAATGGGTCCATGAGTTAGAACGGTGTATTATAAAGTAGGTTATAGAGTTAGGTAGCGTTGTTTATGATATATTTCCTATAGGCCGCTGGATCAATTCTTCTGGTAGCAGAAATTGATGGTTGCTAAGGGTAACCAAGGTGATATGGTGGTTGCTAAGGTGTTATGGTATAGAAATAGGATCGATGTTTAACACATGTTAAGTTCGTTTTTCGTGCTATATGTATGTACCGGTACAGATTGTGTGATGAGAAGGTAGTCACGCAAGACATCTGATCTGTTTGTGATATCGCCGTGTATCACAAGTGATATCGCCGTGTATCACGTGTTGTCGCCGTGCAACATAGTGTTGTGGCCGTGCAACACAGTTTTAGGGCTAGGTGTGAATCTTGTATAGTGAGGATTTTCTAAGAAATTAGAGCAGCATGAGAATAGGGACAAAGCGCCTGTTGTAAAACTCACTGTGATAAGAGTATTAGTTATATTCGAGCTTGAGTGAAGGGTAGGGTAGCGTCGGTGCATGATTATCTATAAACAGGTGAGAGACCTGTAGGGGTACATGTTTTATATCTATAAACAGGTGAGAGTCCTGTACGGATAACGTCGTTATTTTGCTAACGGTGCATGATTTCTATAAACAGGTGAGAGTCCTGTACGGATTTCATGTATGTTTGAATTTAGGGATTTTTCTGTGTGAAAGTGCGTGATTGTTTTGTAAGGTATGTTCAAGTGGAACTTTCGGACAGTCACTTAGTTGTGCGTTCAGAGGGAAATGAGTCCATATTTTACTTGTTAGAAGGGTAGAGTAAGAGTTGCTCTACTGACAATTGGAAAATATTCTTAATGAGAATAGCGCCGACTATTCCGAAGCGTGAATACTTGAATGTGTGTAAACTATCCTATTTAGAGAAACAGACAGATGAGTCCTTATTGTCATTGTTAAAAATTAATTTTAACAGAGAAAACATTCTCAAAATGGCGCTGTGAAAAGATTTTGTGAAGGAGGGGTAAGCGCAAGGAGTGAGAAGCGAGAAACCGCAGCTGCTGTGTACGTCACAGAGCCGCGCTGGGATTGGGTGACATACGTCACAAGCTGTGCTCTGATTGGTTCTTGAGCCTCTGTCGAACTGTAAGCTGATTGGTTCTTCAGAAAATCTCCATGTTTATTGGTTGAGTAAGAGAAGTGACGTAGCTCAACTCTCATTGGTTTGTTGGTGTGTTTCGCGCACGGATTGGTTGCTTTTGCGGAACATCCCGGAAATACTTTTCGAACAAATTTGTTGATTGAATTTAAGTTTTAAAAATGAGTTATCATTTTAAACACGTTGAGAAAAAGCCAACGTTGTTCCAGAAATTTAAAAAATTTATTTCGCCTGACAAGAAAATTGAAACGCGAGGTGGTAAATTACTTCATAAGTACAAAACACCTGCAGCGTATATGGAAGGTGAATATGGTTATCATACTGTTCTGTGGTTCGATAGCTGGAAACACTACACAAAGGACGATGGTGTTTTGACTTGGCCTGATGATGGTTCACTTAATGTAAAGATTTTGAGAAATTTGCGAGAGAAAATGAATGCTCTTAAACCCAAGCCGAGACCAACTCAATTCGAGGCTTTAGTTGAGTGGGAGGATGAAATGTACCAATTACAAAGGGAAGCAAGTGGAATTAAAAGATCTTCTAAACCTCCAAGTTGGAAGAGAGAGACACATGAAGACAGGATGCGAATGTGGAGACAGGGAAACATGAGTGAGGGACTTTTTGTAATTAGAGAAATGGTTTTGGGTTCTCCTGGTGGAGAAAGAACTGAAAAGAGAAATAGTGCTCCTTTAGAAAGTGAATCTGAAGATGCAGTCTTAGAGGAAATATACACTACAGATAAAAGGAATCAGCCTTTGAGACCTCCTAGGTCATGGTCTACTCCGGTGGTTTCTACAGAAACTTCACCAAGTGCACCTCCAATTAATGAAGCTCCTAAACTTTATCCCAATAATTGTGAAATTGTTGAAACTCCAAGAAGACCAGAATTTGAGAATGTCCGTAATGAGGGTAGACATTTTTCAGCGACTCCGAGAGCAAGGGAAGCTCCAAAAAATTATGTGAGAGAAACAAGAAACGTTGAGGCTGTTGATTCTTCTGAGTATTTACGATCAAAGGAAGAATTAATTCGACAAATAACAAAAAGTATGGAAGCTGTGACAGTTCCAGTGACGATTGGTCCTGTTCAGCCTGTTTTTGAGCAAAGAGAAGCTAATAAGACAGGGTTAACTGTTCCTTTAAATGCAGAAATCCAGAAGGTTGCTGAAAAATTTTACTCAGATATATCTGAAATAAACTCTTCAAGATAGAGAATGCCAGATTTAACTTTTAATGAGGATTTATCTCCAAAAACACCGATGGGTGCAGAATCTGATGCAGAGAGTCCTGAAGTCAGGGTGACCAAACCTAAACTTGATGTTGCAAAATTAAAAGCAAATATTGAGGAATTAATAATTGGTACGATTGGTCCTGACAGTTTAAATTATTATCGAGATGATGAACTACTGTTCATTTGCAAGAGTATGCAATGGAAAACTAAAAATAAATATGAGCAGTTGGAAGAACTGGCAACTGAACTCGAAATTGATGTGAGCAAGCAAAAGAATTTTGCAAAACATTACAGATTAGACTTTTCAGAAAGTGACATTGAGAGTTTGAACTCAATGGGAAGAATAATGCACATAAAAGACCTGATTGTTTACATTAAAAAACTGGGAGAATTGAATAAGTGGAGAGTGAAATGGACTAAACAGAAGGAAGATGAGAAATTGGAAAAATTGTCAAAACAATTTCCAATGAGAGAGATTGCAGGTGGAGGATATGTTCATGTCCCATGGTCAAGACAGGACATACTGCTGTTCACAAATGATTTTCCGAAACTGAGGGAAAAGCCAGTGGAGTGGTATAGGCAGGTGGACAGGTTCATCAAAGTCTCAAAAGTTCTGTGGATTGATCTGGATGGATTCTTTGACATAGTTGTCCCATCAGATCTTTGGACAGAATGTAAAATATCCATAAGTTGGCCAAAAATGGAACCTGATCGGGTTAAAGAAACAGGTGCTCCAAATCCTCTTGTAATGGATTTTTATGAAAAAGTGATTTACTGGTTGAAAAACAAAATTCCACCAAAGGAGGTTGATTGGGTTAAAATTGAGAGAACAAATCAGGAAACAAAAGAATCAGTTCATTCGTTTTACGAAAGGTTGCTGTTGATTTTTAAACAATACAGTGGCTATGAAAAACTGGACGAGAAAGATATGAGTCATTTCGTCTACAGATTTGTTTATGGTTTAAAACCAGAAATTGCAGATATGATCAGGAATAGCATTGTCGGATGGCAAGCACTTTCTGTTGATGACATCTTGAGAAAGGCAAAATACTGCAGCGATGAGCTAGAGGTGAGACAAAAGAAACTTAAGGAGAAAGCCATGTGGGCTCAGGTAAAGGTGGCTGAGCAACAGATTGCCAGTCTTGGTAATAAAAACACAAATTTTATTCAAACTGCAAATTCAAATCAAGGGCAAGGGAAGTTTAAAGGTAATAATTTTGTTAGGAAAATTAACCCAAAGATTGAAGAGATGAAACAAAAATTACCTTGTTTTAATTGTGGCGAGATTGGACACTGGAGAGATGAGTGTAAGAAACCGCCTAGGAATTTAAAAAGTCCATTGTTAAATCCACAGATGCAGAATGATGTTGACCTGCAGCAACAGCTACAGATGCAGCAGAGTTTAAACGAATTAAATCTTCAGCGACAGCTGCAGCAACAGGTGAATCAGGTGAATAATAATCGGCAGAATCAATTGCCACAAGCACCGTTTCCAAATTGTGGGGGAACTCAGAAATATAATTCAGGTGTGGGATTTTAAGGAGATGAACAGGTGATAAAACCACAAAGGTAAAGAGTGCAAATGCAAAATGCAGCACAACAATTTTTGTTAACAGAAGGGCAGGAGAGTGATTCTGATGATTTTTACTGACGGTGCCCGAGAGAGGAGGAAGAGTGTGTTGTTGGAGCCACTCTTGAGGTTGACCAGTCTGGTCCATTTGTGAATGGGAAAGTTAATGATGTAGACATCACTTTTCTAGTGGACACTGGTGCTACCCGTTCTACTGTTAGATCAGTGGAAATTGAAAACCTACCTCTCTCTGGGGATACCATCCAAGTTGTCGGAGTAAGCAATCAACAAATCAGGACTGATTTGACTGATCCAGTACCAGTTGAAATTGGAAATTTCAAAGACAAACACAGATTTGTGGTTTGTAACAGTAGTCCAGTGAATCTATTGGGCAGAGATATATTGTGTAAAATGAACTGCAGAATATATTGTTCTCCTGAAGGAGTTGAATTACAAACCATGGAAGAGGATGGCTTGTACAGGATGACAATGATGCTAATGGAAACGGAGGAAACAAAATTATTTCCTACGTTTGAAAAAGAAAATTTGCCTGAAGAGCTCAAGGAAACAGTGAAATCTGAAATTTGAGATTTGTCTGGAAATGAGATGGGTCTGATGAAACATGTTGATCCAGTAAAAATCACACTGAAGCAGGGAATAGAATTTCCTAATATTCCTCAGTACAAAATGAAAGCAGAGACAATTGAGGGAGTTATACCTGTGATTGAAAAATTCATTAAACAAGGTGTTTTAAAAGAAATTGAGAGTAGCCCTTGTAATTCGCCAATTATGGGAATTAAAAAGTCGAATGGAACGTACAGGATAGTTCAAGATTTGAGAAAAGTTAATCAGATTGTCGTTCCATGTTGCCCTGTGGTTCCAAATCCAGCAGTTATTTTGTATCAGATTCCACATGATGCGGAATGGTACACTGTCATTGATCTTTGCAATGCATTCTTTACTGTTCCTTTACATCCAGAGAGTCAGGAAATTTTCGCTTTCAGATTCCAGAGTAGGACCCTCGCATGGTGTAGAATCCCCCAGGGGTATACAGAGAGTCCTTCTATCTTTAATGAGCTGTTGAAAAGATCTTTGGAGAATTTAGACTTACCTGGTAGGTCTACGTTGGTGCAGTATATTGACGACTTGTTGATAGCTGCTAAAACAAGAGAAAATTGTGTGACAGACACAATTATACTTTTGAATCATCTTTCAGATGAGGGACATAAGGTGTCCCCAGCAAAATTACAGTTTTGCAAACAAGAAGTGAAATATCTTGGTCACAGAATTGCAAAAGGAAAAAGACAGGTGACAGTTGAGAGAATAAAAATGATTCAAGCAATGCAACCTCCAAGAACACAGCGACAGGTTAGAATGTTTTTGGGAATGGTTGGTTACTGTCGACAATGGATAAGTGGATTTTCGGTAATTGCAAAACCACTACAGAGACTGACAAGGTCTGATGTGAAAGATCCAATTATTCTCAATGAAGCTGAGATGGAATCTTTTGAGAACCTGAAAAAGAGCTTATGTCAAGCTCCTGCTTTGGGTATGCCGAATTATGAGAAAGATTTTGAACTGTATTGCAGTGAGAGAGAAGGATGTGCATTGTCTGTGTTGATTCAGAGACATGGGAATCTAAAGAAACCTATTGCATACTTCTCTGCAGTTCTTGATCCCATTGCAAAAGCATTACCAGGATGTTTAAAAGCAGTTGCAGCTACAAGTGTCAGTCTTGAGCAGAGTGAAGGAATCATTATGGGATTTCCTGTGAAGGTTTTTGTACCTCATTCGGTTGAAATATTACTGACAAGAGGTAAAACTCAGCATTTAACAAGCAGCAGATTGACCAAGTATGAGAAAATCATACTAGGAGCAGATAATGTTTCCATTTCAAGATGTTTGAATCTGAATCCTTCTACATTGCTGCCTGATTCAGAAATTATTGATGAAAATGAAGTGGAACATGAGTGTTTGGATGTCATGGAGTTTTGTACCAAACCAAGGCAGGACATTAAAGATGTACCTTTGCCTGAATCAGATGTTGTCTACTTTGTGGATGGCTCCTGTCTGAGGACAGAGGGAGGTGTTTTAAAAGCATCATACTCAGTCTGTACAGTTGCAGATGTGAAAGAAGCATCATGTCTTGAAGGAATTCGTTCGGCTCAAGTAGCTGAATTGATTGCTTTGATTCGTGCTTGTGAAGTGTCAAAGGACATAAGAGTTACCATCATTACTGATAGTCAGTATGGGTACGGAGTTGTACATGATTATGGACAGCTCTGGTCTCAGAGAGGTTATTTGACCTCAGCAGGGTCACCAATTAAAAATGCAGTTTTCATCAAAAGATTAATTGAAGCCATACAGTTGCCCAAAGAAATTGCAATTGTGAAGTGCGCAGCACACACAAAAGGGGTGGATTACATCTCAAAAGGCAATGCTTATGCAGATGAGACAGCAAAGTACTGCGCAAGAAAATGTTGTGCATACAATCGGGAAAAGAGTAAAGAAATTCATTAATGCTAACAACAGTTGTAGAAACATGGCATGAGATTAGGGATTTACAAAAAGAAGCAGACGATGATGAAAATCATCAATGGTTAAGATCAGATTGTAGACCACGTGAAGAAGATGGAGTGTGGGTCTATAAAGATGGCAGAGTAGTCTTACCAAATTGTTTGATTGCTGATATGGCCAGATTGTATCATGGCCCAGCTCACCTTGGAAGCGATTCTATGATTAGACTTTTCCGAGAGACTTGGTTGAATACTAAATTTAGAACCATTGCAGAGTCTTTTTGTCAAAGGTGTTTGTCATGCCAACAAATGAACCCAAACAGAAAATCAGTTGTGGGTACAGGGATAATTGGTCGAGAGGGTGGTCCCTTTACCAGGTTGCAGATGGATTTCATTGAAATGCCCTTACACAATTGTTTGAAATATGTTCTTGTGATTGTTTGTTTGTTTTCAAGATGGGTGGAAGCTTTCCCTACACGACATTGTGATTCAATCACAGTGGCGAAACTGCTACTCAGAGAAATCATCCCAAGGTACGGTTTTCCAGTCACTATTGAGAGTGATGGAGGAAGCCATTTTGATAACAAACTGATGAAGCTAATATGTGAGGCATTAAGCATTGAGCAGAAAATACACTGTGCATACAGACCAGAGGCATCTGGGGGTGGTTGAACAAATTAATGGGACAATTAAAAACAGAATTGGAAAAATGTGTTTGGAAACAGGTGTAAAGTGGACTGATGCTCTTCCACTTGTTCTGATGTCATTGAGAAGTACACCTGATAAGAAGACAGGTTTGAGTCCTCATGAAATACTGATGGGAAGAGTCATGAGGCAAGCTTTTGTACCTGTAGGCAAATTATTGAGCATAAATGACAGTGCTATTTTGGATTACTGTAAAAGGTTATCTGACATAGTGACTTCTGTGTCTAATCAGGTGGGAACTGAAGCACAATCAAATGAGAAAGTTCTAACACATGATTTGAGACCTGGTGATTGGGTCAGAACAAAAGTACATCGGAGAAGAAATTGTCTGGCTCCTAGGTGGCAGAAACCTAGACAAATAATTCTGGTCACTACAAATGCTGTGAAATGCAGAGGATTGAAACGGTGGATTCATCCTAGTCACACTATTCCAGTACCAACTCCTGATAGTTCTGATGTTGAAAGTGATACTACAGATGATTCTGATTCTGAAGTAGAAGGTGAAACAAATCCAGATTCTGAAGATCGACAAGGGGGTCGACATCTGGAATTTGTGCCTACGAATGGAGAACTGACAAGGAAAGACCTTGAGATAATTGAAATAGATTCAGGAGAAGAAGAGAATCTATCAAAAGGAAAATCGACTGAGGACTCAGTCAAGGAGATTAATGGAGTGAGTTCCATTGAAGACAGAGAGGCTGAATCAAAAGAGATTTCTGACCAGGAGAGTATCGAAAAGCAGAAGTTAAGCTCTGAAGTAGGGAACAGAAGTCCAGAATCTGGGAAGTTGGAGGTAATTGAAGAAGAAGAGGAAGACGAATTACCGAGTACCAGTGATGGAAGACAAAGCATAGTTCCTGAAGGAGTGAAACTGCCGAATAGAGAAGTTCCTGAGTCAATAATTGAAGTTTCAGACTGTGAAACTGAAGAAAGTGACGTGGATGGTGAAAGTGGAAGTGCCAAGAAAAGATCTTGGAAGTCGGAGACAAATGCTTCAGAACCAAAGAGAAAATTCGTGAGAAAAGCGGATTACTGGCCTGGTGGAAGATTGAGAGTCAGGTTGATCAAAAAACCAAAGGACCAGGTGGAAGAAATCAGTAGTCAAAAGGGTTCTGGAAAGGAAGTTGGAGTTGGAAGGAAAATTGAAGTAGTGACAAGAAAAGGAAAGAGGATTATATGGCCGAATCAGAAATACAAATCTCCTGAGTGGACTTATCTAGTAATTCCACCTGTTATTGACATTTACGATAGTAGTCAAGAAGAAGGAGAAATTGAAGAAATTAGTGACAATGATTGAAATATAGAATTTTTAATTGGATTTTTGAGTTTTTAATTTTTGGCAAAAGGCTGAAGAAAACTTGTTAGGTGACACAAGGTCGAAGAAAAGTCGTTTAGTTGAGGACTTACTTGTGACATAAGGTCGAAGAAATACTGTTAGGGTGTTGAAAAAAAATATATATATATATATTTTAAAAAGGGGGGTGTAAATAAAAAATTGACTATTTCATTTTTAAAATAGTTTTTTTGTTTTAAGGCAATACTAATCAAAGATGCCTTACGTTATGGAGCAGAATACTTCGAGATGTTCCACTTTTAGGAGATGCTGTAAGATGACTCTGGTGTGTTTGCTCATTTTAATTCTGCTCTGGGTAGTTTTAGCTGTTATTATTCCATTTGAGTTTCACAAAGATTTTCATAAAGTTAACATGACAAGCAAAGCTTCAGTTAGTCAAAACAAACATAGTGTAACTGGCAAAGTTATTGATCATCAATCTAACATTCATCAGGACAAATCTATTAGTGATTTTTCAAGCAATACATTCACAAAGCTTTTGAGTGAATATGTCAAGGTAATGGATGCAAAAGACTGCTATGTCTGTGTCAAGTTACCTGCTTCTGTTTCCGAGGGAGTAACATACAATATGCTTCCTCTTACATATGGTGTGACTTGTAGTGTGTTAGCTAGCTTGTTCTATCAAACTGGACGCTTAGAATACTATTATTCAGATTTTGACGAGATTTTCGCAAATCTAAAAATTGAGGGTGCTTTGAATAAGCATAAGAAAGCCAAACAGATGAGGGAATTTTTCCTTGTTACTAATGAACTCACCTATGAGTATGCTTACAAGAATAATTTAACCTGCAAACTTAGTGCTGAAGGAAAGAGGTTTTTGAACCTGGTTGAAGAGAGGAGAGCAATTTACAAGAGAAATGAAATAGTCAAGCAGACTAAGTCCAGGTTCTGGCAGAAGGAGGATGAGAAGCTTAATGGCAAAATGCTTGAAAATGTTGCAATACACATAGACAAACCAATTAGTGGTAAGCTTTGCATTAGAAGAGACAATACACTTTTTGATAACTATTTTGTGGGTGCAAGTAATTGTGAAGATACTTATCAGATCATGGGAGGTTGGGGATTCAAAGGTGGAAAAGATCCAATTTTTCCTGGGATTTATTTTGTTTGTGGTGATAAGGCTTACTACAACCTTCCTGACCATTGGTATGGAACTTGTTATGTTGGGATTGTTTTTCCCAAAGTGTTCCATGTTGACAGAGATTCGGAAGGATTGTTCAAAATTCACAACTATGTAAATAGGGTCAAAAGAGAAACTTTCACAGAGGTTTTGGGAGATATTTTTCAAGCAGTGATACCTTTTGTAGGTATAACCTTAAATGCAGGGAGAATCAGAAAATTGTCCACAATTGTTGACAGATTGTCAACAGATACAGCTGATGGTTTCCAATTAGTGAACGTTGAGGTCATTGCAATCAGATCTATGGTGATTCAAGATCGCCTTGCTTTAGATATACTCCTAGCAAAAGAGGGAGGAGTCTGTGGCATTTTGCATGTGCAACATTGTTGCACATATATCCCTGACGAGAGCAAGAACATTGAGATGTACATTAAAAACATCACAGAGATGCATTCAGAGATAATTCCATTAGAAGAAGAAGATTTTACAGAAAGACTTTCAAAAAGATTCCAAGCGATTAAAAACTGGTTCCATGACATTGGAAGTTCAGTTCTTGGCAAGATTTTGGCACCTTTGATTGTGATAATATTCATTTTTATTTTGACAAAAATTGGATGTTTGTTGCACAAAAGAAAGAAACAAATGAAGGAAAAGAAAAGAATTTATAAACTCAAAAAGGAAGAGGAGAGGGAGATTGAGTTACAAGAATTACACAGAGCTCGTTATGATAATTGCAAGGATTTTGCAGAAACAGATTTTTAGAAATACTGACACAGATGAATTTGAATCATTTTCTAAGAAGACTAAATTTCCAAAATTTGGGTGGTGGTGTGGTAATTTGTTAATCACCAGATGAGGGAGTTGATGGAGCGAGATAGAAAAAAGAAATCTGTTTGAACTCGTGAAGTCACATTTCCATAACATAAATAATAATATTAATGATTTGTGATATGTTTTGCTAACACAACCTAGATTAAACTCATTACATGGGGTTGGTAACACGTGTGCTCATAAACGTGCATAAATGTTGCATCTTTTGTTCGTGCAAAATAATAAATTAATTTTGTCGTTTTCGTTTTGTCATTATTAACTGCAGCAAATTTAAAAGTGGCATGTGCTTATTTTGCTTTCCTTGTCTATGTGATGTCATTTCTACTATTCTAGGTGCACATAAGGTTTCATGGATTCATGAAGACTGGTAGATATAAAATGCTGCTTATATGTTGCTTGGTGCTAGGTAACATTAGACTAATTGGGTGGGTTAATCAATTTGTAAATGAAGGGTGGATACAGAATAAATGACAATTCTTACATTAATACTTTTCTTGTGTTTGTTTTATACTAGAAAAATAAGTTGCCTGCTTTTGGACCTAGTTTGCTCGAGTTTGCTAAAAGATGAATTTTACTTCTGCAAGGAGCACGAGATGTCCATTTTTGAAAAAAAGTGTTCGTTAAAGTCGCATTCACTGAACAAAAGCTGATGTGTTGTCATCATTCTGTCGGACGTGGCCAAGGTCAAAAACCGGTAGAAAAGAACAATTTTGATCATTTGGCATCCGCGGAAGTGGAATGGAGTCAGTGAGAACAGTTGCCTAAAATTGTTGCAAACTAAGGAAGTTTTGGAACACGTACAAGAAAGACAATGGTCCCAAAGAATATGACCTAATGGAAGTTTTGAAATGTGGGTGACATGTCACTTGTCACTCTTGGACCAATGGGACATCGTTGTTTGCAGAAAATTTTCCTTTACTTAGATTAGCTAGCATAGAAAGGTATAAAAAGTCCATGCCCCTAGGGATGGGCTGGCTGCTGCTTTCTGACTTTCCGATGAGGGTGTCGTGCTGCTGGACATTGCGTGGAGCACGTAAGAATCCTCAAAGAACTTTACTTTATTTCCATTTATTTTAGCTCAGTTAGGGACTTAGGATTTAGAAATGCTAAACTTATATTTTCTTGCTCAAACTATATTTTCTCATAATACTTTTCATACATGCTTGCTTAAATGCTAATAAAATTACATTTATGAAACTATATTTTGAAATATTTACAATTAGTTAATAAAATCTTGCTTTTGAACTCAAGCTGGTCTTGGTTATTCAGAAGCACAGGTTACTATTAGCTAGATGTCATCGCCATGGTGGTCATTTAAATAGTTAGGTCTTGTTCATATGTTGTCATCATCTACCGCGGATGTATATAGATGTATATAATTTGTAAATAAGGTGTATATAGGTTTAATTTGGCCACCTGATTTAGTAGGCCAAAATATGTCATATTTGGTTAATGGGTCCATGAGTTAGAACGGTGTATTATAAAGTAGGTTATAGAGTTAGGTAGCGTTGTTTATGATATATTTCCTATAGGCCGCTGGATCAGTGGCCTGCGGATCTGGGCTCAACACCCATACCGACAGACCACGCACGTAACCTTGGCTTCATTCTAGACTCCTCACTCTCGATGACCAAACAAGTCAACGCCGTCTCATCCTCCTGCTTCAACGTACTCCGTATGCTCAAAAAAATCTTCCACTGGATCCCCACCGAAACTAGAAAGACTGTAACCCACGCACTGGTTACGAGTCGACTAGACTACGGAAACACCCTCTACGCCGGAATTACAGCCAAATTACAGAAAAAACTCCAACGCATCCAAAACGCATCAGCGAGACTCATTCTGGACATCCCTCGCCAAGATCACATCACCGGCCACCTGAAAGACCTCCACTGGCTTCCCGTCAACAAGAGAATAACATTCCGCCTCCTCACCCACGCACACAAGGCCCTCTACAAACTAGGACCCGAATGCCTCAACACTCGACTATCCTTCTACACACCCACCCGCCAACTAAGATCCTCCAATCAAGGCCTCGCCGCAGTTCCGCGTATCCAAAGATCCACCATGGGAGGTAGATCCTTCTCCTACTTAGCTGCCAAGACCTGGAACTCACTCCCCACTCACCTCCGCCTTACACAGAACCACATCCCCTTCAGAAAGGAACTCAAAACCTGGTTATTCGATAAATAATAATCCCCCTCCCCAAGCGCCTTGAGACCCTCCGGGTGAGTAGTGCGCTATATAAATACTTGAACTTGAACTTGAACTATCCTGGATGTCCCCCGACGCAGCCACATCTCCAGCCACCTGAGGAACCTGCACTGGCTCCCCGTCGACAATGTGATGTATTTATTATGGGTACTGTATCGATCCCCCTGTTTCTGACCCTTGTCTGATTAATAATTAACTAGCAGCCATTCAACTGCACAGAAATCCGTTATCTGATTAGCCACACAACGGCACAGAAGCCCGTTATCTGATTAGGTCATAGCGCATGCCATCATTAGGCAAGCACTATTCCTCCAGCCCCCTAATAGGCATACGGTGTTCTCAAAACAAATCAAACCTACCACGATCTGGGAAATCCCCACAGCCATTGTTTTGATTTAGCCGAGAACTTCAGTAAAGAATGTGCGAACGATCAAGTTCGTATGACATCCTTATTGACGTATTTATGTCCATCCTTACGTCAATCCCGGCACCTTTCAGGTATAAATAATACCGACATTGCCTTAAGCAAACACACGAGGTGGTGACAAGATTGGAGCAGCGAGACTTGCCGAGGAGCCCAGCTGACAGCGAAGCCCACAGACGCAAACCCCTCCTTTCTGACGCGCTGAGAGAGAGACGCTGCCTTTTCTCCTGCCGAGAAATCCAGCTCCGGCGCTTCCAAGCAGCCCTCGCAGGCAGCTGGAATATCAAGACCTGAGATAGAGATACCAGCCCTCCAGCCTTCTAAATCCCAGGTACTGAACTGAATCATCCTTTGTAGAGAATTCTTGAAGCAGACCCTTGGCAAAACAAACTTAACTTAAACTGCTACTTATCTACTCCCTCCACGTTTTAGGCTTAGGTCAGGTACATTGGGGTAGGCGTAGTTAGAAGCACCAGTTGAGTATGATTAGTCAATGTATATATGTATGTATCTATTTTATCCATTTTAAGTATCATATGGCTAAGAAACCATATCAATGCTTTTACAGTATTATTTTATAATTCTGTTATTACTGTATGCACTTTACTTAACTCTAAGTATTGCAATAATAGCGATTCATTTCTCTTGTATGAGAAAAGAGACTGATCAATAAATAACATCTTTTTATTGAACACGCCCGTCTCTTCCTTTTCTCTACAATCTGGTGAAACTAAGAATGCACTGAACTGACTGAGTAAAATAAGTTGTCTTTTGTTTTCACACAACTCTAGAGATACACTCTTGATTAGGGGAGAGCAAAGTTGTCATGTTCTATGGTTGTCAGAAACTAAATCCCTTCTTGTCTATCCAGGGAAGTTAAACTCCTCCTTGTCTATTCGAGAAAGTTTCTAGTGAACTCTGAGCTAGCTGGCAAACACTAAACTCTAAGTCTAATATCGACAGTAGAAGACCTAGTTAACCTCTGTCCTACGTCTATACTATTGAAGATATTATTCCAATGCGCAGAGCCTATTGGGATGATAGGAACTACACTACATGGCGCCCAACTGTTTGGATAGGCGATAAATCTAACGTAAGACATTAGAGTAACTCAGTCGTGCTTTTTCACACAGACCCCTTTTCCCCATAATACTCCAAAGACGTCTGGAGTGGGTGAAAGGTTAAATCCGCCAAACTTAGTAGGAGGAGACTCCTATGTAAGGTTCTTGGTTTATTCAACGTTGAAGGATACACTGTTCCAAAATATTGTGCATCTAATCTTTGTTTCCATAGAAACCTGATCTGCAAATAAATAAAATAATTTTCTTGACATTAGAATGTCAGAAACTGAAGAAGAAAGGGAGACAGCTAGAATAGCAGCTGAACTCATAGCAGCTGACAATAGTCTCCTACAGCAAGACCCGGAGGCAATACTCATCCCGGTCAACATAAGGAAATCTATAACTTTAAAACTTATAGAAAATGGGCTGACACCGAGAGGTGGTACAGTCATATTCGTAATCGAGGCACACGAATATCGGCAGACAGAGGTATTCTATTCATGGATAAACTTTCCAGCAGCAAACGCTGTAACAAAGGACTTCCACTATTACAAAATAGAGGAACCTCCTAATGAGTACACTCCTTTCGAGGAGGTGGAAATACCACTCAAATACCAAGAGCACCTGCTCTGGTTTAATGGCGCCCTAAAACATAACAATCACATCACCAGGCTCGGTCCACTAGGTAGACCAGGAGCAACGTGGCCGGTCCTGAAGAAATGTCTGCACCAGAACTTTTAGCACAGCTAAAACAACTAATTAAAATACACAGACAATTAGTCCAATATGTAATGCGGACTTCAACAGTCCTACCAGCTATTAAAATTCCACAGCTGATCCCTCACCAGGGGAACACAAATAAAATTACACCACAGAACATACAGTCCTGTCTAGGTAAAGTACCCGCAAAACGGGAACAAATTCCATTCTGGTTAGCACAAAAAATCACTCAAATAGAGGCGGTATTTCCAGATACCACCCCGGTCGAGAAACATCGGATTCTGACTATCTGTCTTCCAATGGGAATTGTACCACATGTGGAGGACTGTGACACTTGGGGTACAGTCTTTGCTTCCATTTACACAAAAACACATGGTGTTCCATCCATGTCAGTAATACCAGATGTGCTAAAACAAATTGAAGATGAATACGGTCCAGAACCTGCTTTAACTCTTGGTATGAAATTACTAAAAGACTTCAAGCAGGTCTCGGCAATATTACTAGCCAATATAAAGGGAGAAGCAGCAAATGTGGCGATCCGCCAGAGGTTGAAAGAGACAGATATAGCAGACCAACCATTTGAAATTGCCAGAATCATAGAAAAATCCTATGAAGAACTAGGAAGAGATAGTTTGGGTGGAATACCTGTAAAACCCCAACTTGTTGAAAAACCTGAAAAAATATTTATTAAAAATAATCTAAACACTCAAAAAAAGAGCTGGGATGGAAATAAACAATCCACTCCTAAAGAAAAAAGATTCCAGTCCAGAGGAAGGTCTCCTCGGCGGAGAGAAAGATCTCCGGACCAAGGACACAAGTCTCCCCAAAGGGAGCCCTCTGAGAAAAAATATAACCTAAGAAATAGGGATAATATAAAAAAACCTGATAGATATCAAGATATTGATACACGTCCCTCTCGATCTTTTCAGACTTCCTCGCAGAAATCGGAAAGAGGAGGACGGTCAGAACACAGGGAAGAGCACGTCAAGTCCAAAGACAAGGAACCTGCTCATCAAAATAAAAAATTACAATTTCCAAAGAAGAAGGTAGCCAGTATTAAAGTAATCAACCATGCCGAGAATACTTAGGACACAGCTGAAAAACGGAGAATGGGCTCAGACAATGCTAGACAGCGCAGCAGAAGTGAGCATAGCTCGCAAGATCCTTATGAATCATCTGGAGACAGTGGACACGAATTAATACATTCAGGTGGAAACTGCAGATACCAGAGTTAGCAAACCTCATAAAATATATGAAATAACATTGCGTATAGAGGGGGATAAGACTAGGAAAATAAGGGGTCTCTTTTGGGATACTCTCTCCAAGGGCTATGATATCCTTCTAGCTGAAAGAGACTGGCCACCAGAGTTTGTCAGGGAGTGCCCTCATGGCGAAGAAATAATTATGCCTGCCTTCTCAAATCATATTCCAATTCATAAAAAATATACACTTGCAAGAAAGTGGGCAGTAGCCCAAGCTCCTGCATTATATAAAAACCATGTGGGATGGGATGAGGACTCTCCTCCTCACAAAATCCAGTTAAAATCACAACCTACTGCTCAAAGGCAGTACCCAATTAAGCAAGAAGCTAGAAAACGGGTAAAAGAGATCCTAGATCAACTGGAATACCAGGGGGTGATTGAAACTTGCACCTCACAAATGAATAATCCTTTGTTTCCTGTCTCCAAACCAGACAATTCATATCGTCTTGTTTTGGACTACAGACACCTTAACTCATGTTGCAAAACCTTTGCAGTACAAAACTCGCATAGTGCTGCACTAATGAATAACATAGTGCGCAAAAAATACAAAACAACATTAGACATCTCTAATGGATTCTTCTGTCAAAATATAGCACCAGAGAGCAGATATTTGACCGCGTTCTCAATAAATGGCGCGCAAAAAAATTTCTGTCGTTTGCCCCAGGGGTTTAAGAATAGCCCAGGATTATTCTCAGCAAGAGTAACAGAGTTACTACAGATATATGATGATGAGGCATTATCTTATGTCGATGACATCTATCTAACAGATGATGACTTGGATACTCACTTGAAGAGAGTGAACACCATAATACTTGGGTTCGCAGCAGAGGGTTACAAATTCAACTTTAAAAAGTCAAGAATTGCCCATCTAACTGTCCTGTTTTTAGGATATGAACTATCAAGTGAAGGCAAAAGCCTGGCTGACAATTTCCTAGAGAAATGTGCTGTAATCCAAGCATCTAGAACAATAAAAAACTTACAATCAATTCTAGGTTTCCTAAATTTCGGAAGAACTTACATTATAAATTATGCAGAGAGAGTTAAACCTCTCTATGACCTTATAAAACCAGATTTTAAAAGAATCAATTGGACTCAAAAACACACAGAAATTTTGAGATCTTTACAAACAGATATGTTAGTTAAAACAAAATTACAAACACGTGACAACACACGCAACCTTGTGATTCGAGTCATCCCAGGAAGATGCGGATTCACATACCTAACCTCTAATGAGGGAGAGAAGGTACCAATAGCATACAAATCACATTTGTACACAGAAGCTGAAAAAAGGTTCAGCATTAAGGAAAACATTGTTCATGCGGTTCAAACAGCTGTAGCAAAAGATAAATATCAAGCCGACGGTAGACAGGTTACAGTCAGAACAGCAGAATCAGCTTTTGAAGCCTTAACAACACCATGTAATTTACCGACAACGGCACTGAATCCAGAATGGATACAATGGGTAAATTCTGATGCTTCAGACAAAGTAAAATACTATTTTGACCCGGAAATGAAAGAATTAAAATATCTAGAATATGAGAGAGAATACCCTCGGCCGATCGATATTCTGCCTTTACGACAGTACGCCTGTGTAATATATACAGACGGACATGCTCAACCCTCAGTTTGGGGAGAGCTGGCTTACAACGCCACATGCGAAATTGTAAAAGAAGTATGGCGTGGAGGTAAATTAAGACCTCTACTTACAAAAACACACTCAGTGGAAAATAATTCAGAACAACAAACTGAACTAATAGCGTTAAAAATGGCGCTAGATAATGCCGATCGCGAATTCCCCACACTTATAGTGTGCGATTCGTATTACTGCGTCAAATCATACAATAACGATTTACAGAAATGGATTCAAAACGGTTACAAAGATGACACAGGTGCAACAATAAAGCAAAAAGTGCTTTGGGAACAAGTAGTTCTTTTACAGAAAGAACTACCAAAAACTCACGTGATACACTCACTGAGTCATCAGCGTGATGGCGTTCACGTTGCAGGGTATTCATTGGCTGAGACAGCCACAGCGGTAGCAACTAAATCGGCTTCCGTAGCTACAAAAAAGCGTGCAGTAAAATACATTGACGGTGAAACTGTGCTGGCAGTAAAAACGTCATCAAAAGGCGCCTGCTCTGCACTACCGATCAATTATCCACTCAATTATACATACATAATCGATGCAAACTCCGTTCCTTTTGCTCGAATCCCTGGAGTGGGGGATAGAGTAATTCCAAACATGGACAGGAGAGGCTTGTTAATAGCAGACGCACATATGGGTGAGGGTCTCAGACACCTTAAGCTAAAAGATTCTCTGGAAGAATTACAATCAGTGTACTGGTGGCCAGGCATGAGCCTGCATCATCACATTTTTGTAAAAAACTGCCCAGACTGCAACAGGAATCGCAGTAGCGAGAGAAACGGTTTATTATCATGGCGTTTCACTCCAGAAGGTATCAAATCAACAAAACAACAGAACCCAGTATGAAAATGCGTCGTATTAACATAAAGAGACTATTTTCACTTATAATGTAGACCCCAACTTTCGTCTGACGCCAGAACTGTTATAAAAGATTTGCGAGTCTATAATGGCATATACGCAAGAAGCATGTTACGTTCTGACCAAAATCTTCACTCTCGCTCTAAAACAGCTTATGGGGGGTGCCTGGCCAGAATGAACATTGCATTGCGGGACTCTTCTCACTTCCTTCCTGAGGGAAACGGGAGTGTAAAGAAAAAACCAAGGCATAAAGCAATCTATAACAGCAAAGGTATTAGGTTTGGGAGCAGGGTGGGTCAAACATTTAATAAGTGTCCAACGTAGTCTAAATAACCTGCCAAGAAATTCTCTGAAAGGATTCAGTCCGTACGAACTATTGTTTGGGACTAGAATGTTAATCCAGGACTTAGATAGTCAGACTTCAGTGGTTAAAGAAAAATGCTTTGATATCAAAGATCGCTTGGCTATTTTACAGGACTTAAATGAAACAAGAAAAGACCTGAGCAACATAAAGTTGAAACAGCAGCCAGCAACCACTGAAGAAAAACCACCTGTCCCAGCAAGGCCTGTCTGGATTCCAAAAGTCGGGGATCTGGTCAAAGAAAAGATCGCGGTAAAGAAGGAATTTGGGCCTTCTTACAGAAAAGCAGTTCCTGTCTTGTCTATCAACGGGCCAAGATCAGTAGTACTACCGCCCCTTGCTGGTAAAAAGGAGAACCGAGCCATATCCATCGACCTGGTTAAACCACAATCATGTGGCCGATAACAAATAGTAGGCCAAGTGGACTCCCAAGAAGTAGCAGAACACCAAAATTTGCTACATCCACAGAGGTTCAAACTGAAAGATTGATCACATTTGGAAAATCTACAGTGAAACAACAAGGACTATGCAACAAAGCAATGGAACTTGAACCTCTTAAAACCCAAATAAAAGCTTTTCATCAAGAAACAACAACCTACGATGAGGTAACTACGGAATTTTCTAATGAAACAAAGCAAAAGCCAAAAGCAAAAAGTAATCCAGTAACAATTGGAACAATTGACAGAACGGCATCCGGCTACTTCATCAATTTCGATGATTCTTCAGAAGAACAATGCGAACCAGAAGTACAGCCATCAACAAAAACTTTTAAAGACAAAGCAAAGGAACTTTTTCAACAACTAAAGAGAACCTATCTGACTTCTCCATGGATTGAAATTTGGGTGACATTAGGTGCATTTATCCTCATACTTTGGCTCGTCATGGTACTATGCTTGGGACATTTCATTGAGGGAAAATATGCTAAAATGGACACAGCAAGCCAGAAAATCAACTTGGTCCTTAAACCACACACAACTTCACACGTCAAGAAAAGAGAACTTTCTTCAGTGAACTTCACAGCCAACCCTATACCAGGCGGTGTAGCATGGGACAATACTGATTATGAAATCTATGGCCCGGTTGAAATCCTGAAGTATCCACACCAATTTAAGATCTCGTTAAGTGACTTTGTAAAACCAAGCACATTTTGCTGATGATTGGGACTTTGAAAGTATTAATGATACGATGTCTGACCTAGTAATGTCTGCTAAATTTACAGATCATGATTATTTGCAGGGTTCATCTAATTATGATCAAATGTTCTGCTATAACCACTATGGTAACCATTATCTCCATAAATCTGCACAGCCTAGAAATGTTTTAAATTATAACCAATGGGAACATTGTGCTACTCCACCAAAGGGTAGTTCCAAAACATTTTATGATAAATATCCATACTTTTCAGGGTTTAACACAAGTAATGCAGAAACATTTTATTTCAAATTGTCAAATAAGACAGGTATGAAGACCATGCTTACCAACACAAAATTGATATATTCAGATTCATTTTTTGAGCAAATGAATACATTTGGTTTTGATTTCTGGAACAGTAACATTGAAACAAAAACTGTTTGGGGTACAAAAGATTGGCAAGTACAAGGTATAGAATCATTGTCCAGAGCCTGCATGATCCCAGAACAAATTATATTTTTGAATGACACTATTCAACAAACAACCTGTCTTGGCTTAGCCAAAATCAAAGACTTAAACAAACCGTCTATTCCAAAGCCAACAACGCACAGTAATAGCTCTATAGATGCTGAGATAGACGTAAACCATATTTTAAACCAAAACAGAACACATCCTGATTGGAAACAATGATTGATCTGGCCCACAGACACAAACAACTGTCAAGACAGATTCCTGAACAAAATACAGGGGTTCAAATTGACCAGGCCAGACCCTAGATATTCCCAAAGACAACATCCAGGGATAGTAACTACTTACAGTGTGGGCAAGCTCTGCCTTCAATGGCTACAAACATCCACACTGGCAGAAATTAAGCAACACCTAACTTTACTTCAAGAAGGTGCTGACTTGCGTGATTTCATTATGGGACCACGCAAACAGCGTCAAAAACGTTTCATAGCGGCCTCTATATATGCAGCTTACAATGAAGTTTGGAAAGTAACTCAAATTAAGACAGCAGAAAAAATACGGGAAATTGACCGTATTAATTTGGAAAAATCACTTTCTGTTGTGGACAATGGGTTAATGACTCTGTCCTCCAGAATATATTCACTGGACAGTATTGTATCTTCAGCAATCGATATAATATCGCAAGACTTACTGATGTTACAACACGGTCAGTCCCAATTGCGTTCTATTGTACAGCTTGGCTGGACGTTACAAAATCTGCGTTCAGGCTATGTGCCTTGGCGTTTAATCAACACAACGTCACTATTTAATATCTTTGACCTTACTGATAAACAAATCAGTTTGGCACAGAAGGGTGCTGACTATACAATTCTGAGCATTGAAAAACTTGAGAGATTACCATTGACAATGTCAGAACGACCTGTCATTGAATGGATAATACATGGGATAATAAATATTCCGATAACAACTTTCCAGTTTCAATACTGCCAAAAATATATACAGGCAGGCCAGTATGAAAGGTTGGGTAAAGGATACATTAAGTCAACATGGAACTTGCCCTATACACACGCATGTGTTAGTAATAAAGGACAAAGTGTGTTCCTTAGTGGCAATAATTGTGAAAGGTCACTAAGCGGTTCACTTTTGTGTCAGGATATTAGTTTAAATGGAGCATGTGAAGGGAACTCAAATAACCTTTCATGTCACCAGCTAGGCACACCTGCAACACAAATAGAACCATTCTTTAAGAGACTCTCGAATGGGAGTTACATTCTAATTGTAGATCGCAGATGTTGCAGTCTGCTGCCCGGAAAACCTTATCTCATAACCGTGACTAGGAAGGTCATGTGCTGTGAACGAGTATTGTTGCCGAACGATGCCCGAGACAGGGAGGCAAGGTTGTGGCCCAGTTTGAAAATTTCTTCTATTCGAATTGATACTTTAAGCAGAATGAAGACAGTGCTCCTACAGACACCAACCATGTTAACGTCATCAAAAGAAACGTATGATCTCCAAGTTGCAAGGACAACTGATGAGATTCATTCACTGTTATCAACCAATTCCCCCATACATTTCGCAGAAATACTGAGCGAAATCTTAAACATTTCTGATACAAGCGGAATCGCGAGTGTATTTAAGACAGTGTTTTCAGGAGCTTTAACCCCATTCAAAGCCATCCTGGGTATTTTTCCTGAATTTGTCCATTCCATCTTTGGCGGACTTCCTCTCCTTTTGGGACTAGTGGCAGGCATCCTATTTTTGATCCTGTTACTTCGCTATGGCAAACCACGTCACAGACAAGACACCAACGATAATGGAAGAAACAATCCGAGCTATTGGCTACCGGGACCGCATAACTAAAGTCCTTGGACTAGCACGGCTACGAGATTTGAACATGACTTGGTTTCTTTCATTCAGACCGATGTGGCAAAGTTGTGTTATGCCTGTATTAAGGTGCTTGCTATGCGGCGAAGAATGCGTGTTGGACACCTGTCTGACACTACAATCGGATGTGCCAATGGACGCAGAGACTTTGTTGGGTCAGGTAACGGCTCATGCATTGTGCTGTCCCCAGCGGCTACCAATCCTGATGACGGCATTCGTGGAGACTTCACCACTACGATTGAAGAGTTGTGAAGTACAAGATGAAAGCAGCATCGATCAGGTACAACCTTCTGTCAGCTATGCTGATCGAAACATCAGTGAAGGCAATCATGCTCATGAATGCATGTTACAAGATTTACCCGAGTTAGTGGAACTTTCACAAGAAGCAGTTGACAGTTTTTTCGAAAGTCTCAACAATATGATGTTTTCACCAGAGCAGAAAGAATGACTTTGAACAAACTAGCACACGGCATTCCCTACACCCTGAATTTGGCCTTCAACTTTGAAAATTAAGCAATAAGAAGTTTTCTCACCAGTTTTTACAGAGAGCGAGACATTTTTCCCCTTCCATTCCAAAATATTTACGATTTTTTGGGACACTTATCTTCTGCTTAAAGTAAGACTATTCTTAGAGAACAAAATTTCTATATTTAGCTACTCAAGACACTTTAGCTACCCTCTAGCATATTCACGAGTATTATGAATTTGTGATGAGATGGTCTCGACTTTTTCTTCTGTATTAAGAGCCATTTCATGTGTAATTTCCGCATTTTATTCATGCTTATTTCAAAATATGCGTTTAGATTTAGCATTTATTATACTGCTTGATGTGCATATAGTAATTATACTCATCTTTTCGTGTATTTCGCATTTCCAAATTTCATTATGCAAATGATTGTATTTTGCGGTGGTTCGGTATACACATGCACTACTAGTATGTTTACTATGCCTAGACTTGTAAATATGGACATAGATTACGTGGAGTGGGTGTGATGTATTTATTATGGGTACTGTATCGATCCCCCTGTTTCTGACCCTTGTCTGGTTAATAATTAACTAGCAGCCATTCAACTGCACAGAAATCCGTTATCTGATTAGCCACACAACGGCACAGAAGCCCGTTATCTGATTAGGTCATAGCGCATGCCATCATTAGGCAAGCACTATTCCTCCAGCCCCCTAATAGGCATACGGTGTTCTCAAAACAAATCAAGCCTACCACGATCTGGGAAATCCCCACAGCCATTGTTTTGATTTAGCCGAGAACTTCAGTAAAGAATGTGCGAACGATCAAGTTCGTATGACATCCTTATTGACGTATTTATGTCCATCCTTACGTCAATCCCGGCACCTTTCAGGTATAAATAATACCGACATTGCCTTAAGCAAACACACGAGGTGGTGACAAGATTGGAGCAGCGAGACTTGCCGAGGAGCCCAGCTGACAGCGAAGCCCACAGACGCTGCCCCTCCTTTCTGACGCGCTGAGAGAGAGACGCTGCCTTTTCTCCTGCCGAGAAATCCAGCTCCGGCGCTTCCAAGCAGCCCTCGCAGGCAGCTGGAATATCAAGACCTGAGATAGAGATACCAGCCCTCCAGCCTTCTAAATCCCAGGTACTGAACTGAATCATCCTTTGTAGAGAATTCTTGAAGCAGACCCTTGGCAAAACAAACTTAACTTAAACTGCTACTTATCTACCTCCGCCACGTATTAGGCTTAGGTCAGGTACATTGGGGTAGGCGTAGTTAGAAGCACCAGTTGAG
The DNA here is from genome assembly GCF_964261635.1 of Lissotriton helveticus. Classification (NCBI taxonomy): domain Eukaryota; kingdom Metazoa; phylum Chordata; class Amphibia; order Caudata; family Salamandridae; genus Lissotriton; species Lissotriton helveticus. The sequence goes on along the minus strand of NC_136063.1, from coordinate 968,582,397 downwards.
TACGATTAGTCAATGTATATATGTATGTATCTATTTTATCCATTTTAAGTATCATATGGCTAAGAAACCATATCAATGCTTTTACAGTATTATTTTATAATTCTGTTATTACTGTATGCACTTTACTTAACTCTAAGTATTGCAATAATAGCGATTCATTTCTCTTGTATGAGAAAAGAGACTGATCAATAAATAACATCTTTTTATTGAACACGCCCGTCTCTTCCTTTTCTCTACAATCTGGTGAAACTAAGAATGCACTGAACTGACTGAGTAAAATAAGTTGTCTTTTGTTTTCACACGACTCTAGAGATACACTCTTGATTAGGGGAGAGCAAAGTTGTCATGTTCTATGGTTGTCAGAAACTAAATCCCTTCTTGTCTATCCAGGGAAGTTAAACTCCTCCTTGTCTATTCGAGAAAGTTTCTAGTGAACTCTGAGCTAGCTGGCAAACACTAAACTTTAAGTCTAATATCGACAGTAGAAGACCTAGTTAACCTCTGTCCTACGTCTATACTATTGAAGATATTATTCCAATGCGCAGAGCCTATTGGGATGATAGGAACTACACTACAACAAGAGGATCACGTTCCGGCTCCTCACCCACGCACACAAGTCTCTCCACGACCTGGGCCCCAAGTACCTCAACGACCGCCTGACCTTCTACACGCCCACCCGCCAGCTACGGTCCACCAGCCTCGCCCTCGCAGCCGTACCACGCATCCGAAGAGCCACCGCCGGAGGAAGATCCTTCTCTTACCTGGCTGCCAAGACTTGGAACTCCCTCCCCATCCACCTTCGGCTGACCCAGGACCATCTCGCCTTCAGGAAACAACTCAAGACCTGGCTGTTCGAGCAGTAGCATACCCCTCCCCCCAAGCGCCTTGAGACCCTCCCGGGTGAGTAGTGCGCTATACAAATGGCATGATTGATTGATTGATTATGCTGAGTTTGTGCTTCAGGGGTGCAAAGTGCTCTTAAAACATACTACCTTCCAGTATGAATGACGTGACTCCTAGACCTTGTAGTCCTCATTGTTGTATGTAACCTTTCCTATACACTAATTTACACGTCTCTGCATAATGTGTGTACGATGTAAGCTGCTCTGACACCCTAAACTGGTATGAGTAGTGTAGAGGACCACCTAGCCTCTAACTAGGAGGCGTACGATGTCATCACGCAGCTCTCCGCTGGGGGCGGTCGAGAGTCAAAAAATGGGTGTGGAGTCTGCTCGGTGCTCCCACCAAGACTAACACCAGGTGTCTGTGCGCTATACATGTACTTGACCGGCTAGGCCTATATAGGCACGTGTGTAGGGCCAGCAATCTCCACCTGCAACACACGAGGTTGCGGTTATCTGGCTGCAGCGTTACGCCACCAACGCAACCCCACCAAGTACCAGTATAAACACAAATAAATACATGTGAGAGAGGGACTATGTGGGCACTGTTGGAATGTGGGGGTGAGGGAATCGGTAGAGAAGGTCAACACAAATTGTCACACAGACGCCAACTTTGCTAAAATCAGCCTTGGTGGAAAGATTAAAACATCGCAGCTAATTTGGAAATGCAGACGATCGTTTTTGTAGCATCTTTGGAGGTTACTTTAATAAGACTGCTACCCAGAGATTTTGGATTTGTTTTGTGTTTTTGTTTTCAAGCTACACCTATGTTGTGCCCTCTCACCATCACATCATATATTATGAAGGGGATAGCAAACAAATATGAGTGCCTGCTAAACTGCGTTCCTTCGGTACGGAGCAGAATTGTGAGAGGCGGCCCACTCCGGGTATTACGGTAATGCCAAAGGGAAACAGAAAGTGCGCTTCCTACTGCAGAGGAGCTAGAGGGAGCTCGGGTGCCGGAGGAAATCTCTTCGGATGTTTCAGGAAAGCCTCTTGGATGTAGCATTGAAGGCGAGCGGGGCAGCCGGGCTGGGAGCAGCATGTACCCTGCGTTTCATTTCCGAGTTCCAGACCTGGCTGCACGAATATGAATCCGCCGGTGGGAAGTTGTGGGGAGCTGTCTGTGCATCTCTTGAGGGATTGTTCCGCTTTGGGATGTCGGTGAGGGCATGAAATCTTCAGGATGGGAGCGAACAATGGCAAGCAGTACGGGAGTGAGGGTAAGTGAGGGTGCCGCGCTTGCGGGGGCAGAAGGGGGCTGCGTTAGTTACTCCGTCCTCTGCGAGTGTGTCGCCGTCTGTGTTTATGAGAGTGCTGCATAGTGTGTTCATTAGAGAAGAGCTGAATTAATTGTGCACATTAACATCTCAGCTGTTTTTATGACGGAATACCTTAATTATTGTTCTGTAGTTCGGCATGGCATCAGTCTGTGTAGTACCATCGCTGATGTTAAAAATAAGCACAGTATGGCAAAGTTGCGTTAACATAATTGAACATATTTCACTGACATAACGGTATTGATGGAGCCCTGCCCTCGGCCGCTTTTGCGGTTGAATACGGTAACTTCTGCAGATGTCTGCATCGGGTCCCGCTGGTTCCCTTCAGTGTGTTTTTGTGCAGAGTTGGCTTGTCGGTAAGGGGCAGCCCAGGGGTCACAGCGGGGCTTTGACGCTGTCAGAGGCGCCCCACTCCCTGTCACGCACTTGGACTCGTCTCACCTGCCTTGCCACGGGGCCACCTGCATTTTCTGGGCATGGTTGGGCGGTGAGCGGGCATTGTCTTGCAATTAGTATCGTTGACGGCTAATTGGCATATTTTAGGTTTGTTTCCATGTAATTTGTTTTGAAGCTTCTTCCTCAAACTTAATTATGTATTTGCTTGCTGTTTTTGTAAGGCACTGTAACCACCAATGGCAGCCCCCGAGCGCTTCAGGGACAGGGTCAGTCGTTATTACGTGAGAGGGTAGACATGGCATATATTGATAATCCTAAATCAGCCGACGTGTTTAACAAATGATAACAGACGATTAAGCCTTGGAAAGAGGTAGAATAAAGCAGAGCATTAGAGGTTTGCGTGGGCTAGTTTAAGACGTCTAACCTAACTTTTGAAGACGTAAACTACAGTGTGTGGTGGGAAGGAGGGCGTCGCCCCACCCCCTTTTTTCCTGCCCCAGGGGTCAAAGTTATTCTCGGGAGCTTTGCTGCTGAATGAGAGGGTTGACCAATGCCAAGGCTGCGTAATCTTGATTCCATCACACCAGACACTCCCTGTCCCTTTCCTTTAACTCACTCGTGCAGTTTCTTTTTCATTGTTGCTTTCTCCCTTTCTCACTGTTTTCCCTTCTTTCTCTTTGTTCTTTTTCTCCATTTTCTAGAACAACGTCTGATAATGAAAAATAAATCATAGTCACCCAAAAAAAAGGAGTGTTCGTGGGCCCGGCGCCCCACCGGCTCAAATTAACCATGATGGGTTCTACTTTCTAATTTGTGTGCCCCAATGCACATTTAATTTCAGGTTGGATTGTGCCCATCAGCGGTTAATTTGATTTACTGGGAATGTATTTTACTTGGAATACGGACTGCGTACCGCCACCCGAAGCTGCCCCTTCCTGTGGCGTTTAACTGAAGCTGTCCTCGTGCAGTGCTTTAAAGGGAAACCAGAAAAGCACACACCACTGGCTGGCACAGTATCTGTTTCAACCCAGATGTGCCAGTGTTGTTAGACGTGCTGGGAGCCGTACCTGGAAGTGCCTGCACTCCCTTTCCGAACAAAAAATAACTTGTCAGAGCAGACGGCCATCTATCACAGATCAGCATTTCTGGCGGAATGTGCGAGGTAAAGGTCCCCTGGTGCTACATTGCAGGGCCCGTGTGTGCCAGTGGCGTAGCAAGGGTGACATGAGCCCTAATGCAAGCTTTGAAAACGGGTCCCTCTGCCCCTCAATTTGGAAGTTACCCAATATCAAACGGGTGTGCAGATGGCCCCCTTAATGCCCTGTGCCCGGTGCAACTGCACATGCTGCACGATTTATAGTACGTGTACGTCCCTGCTGTGGACAAAAGACCGGTGGACGCACCCAACAGGCAGGTCAATAAATCCCGTTACCCAGGTTTTAAGTGGGCCGGGTCCTGCCAGGGCTCAGCACCAGCAGTTCTAAAAAGCCGGTGCTGAGACGGGTCCCTATCGGGCTCTCCATTTGCTCTCAATTTTTGCCCTCACACTCAGGATGGAAAAAAATGTAACCGCAACAGTATCACCCTCCACTGCCTTTGATATAACTTCAGAGAGACTGGTTATAGGTATTTCACAGTCTCATTATTTCAGAACTGAAGCATTTTTAATAGTCTATACAACGAAGCCATAGTTGTTGCCGATTTATCTTACGCAATTAACAAGCATTGGAAAAGCCAATATCCCTGGCTTGTTGCAGGTGTAACTTTACTTTTTGTATTACATATCTGGATGTAATGACAGAAGCAGCAACATACCAGTCGGGCGGCACACTGAGCTAAGCACAGATTTTTTAGCTTACTTTTTAGGCCACGCCCTTAATTATATGACGCCCATTCGAGAGACCCCCTCCCCCTGTTTTTTCATCCCACTTAAAGCCCTGCCGCTACCTGAGAAGGTTACACTTGGTCCTTTCCAGTCATTTGATGGACCGCGTGCCAAGGCGGGGCTTTGACTGTGCCAATCTCACGCCCTCGCCACTGTCATTGGTTCAGAAGGCTTCCCGCTGGACTCTGTGCTGTCCGGACCCCAGGCGTCCAGTGCTGGGAGTTCATGTACCTTCCTCGTGTTAGAGCACATCGCACCCTTGCTGTGGCATTGTTGACGAACATACCTAATTAAACTGCCCAGAACGGGAAACATATTATCCCCGCAATTTTGAGATTCGGTAACACCATGCTGCTGCCTGCATGGCAAATCCTCAGAGAAAGAATCACATCTCCATTGCTCCGTGTTCTCAACAAGGTTGTCTGTGTCTCTACAACCTGTTTGAGCGTTTTCCCTCGTCCCTAGGCGTAAACAGCAGTTAACTCTCTTGCCACGGGGCATTAACCACTGTTAATACATGCTAATTAGTCCCCAGTCACTCCTAACACTCACAAATCAGTACAAAACTCGGTCTCTGATTGTTCCATGATCTTGCCACTGAACCTAGAAGGCAAGCAAACACCACTATCTGGTTACAGCATTGTATGTGTTCCATGTAAGGGGGAGGGGGAGGAACAAGATCACATTAGACATAGGATGGAGGTGCATTGACACCATAGGGCGATAACATGTGTGTATTGTCACTCAACGCTATGGTGCTCATGTTATCGACCTCAGAAGGATGAAAGTCTGTAGGCGCCCCTGGGATTCAAACCTGCTACCATGAGGTCAAACGTACATTCTTGGTGAGGGTCCTTTAGGTCACCGGACCACCAGCCTCAGCAGCATGTTTGTCCAGCTGCCCCAGGGATGTTTCCATGTCATAAAAGTTGATAGGATGGGTGTGGCGGACTTCTCGAGAGAGCGTGTTCTCATCCATTGTTTGAAATATCGTTTCATTATGGTTTGAGTTTACTGTGAGGGAGCCTGCTGAACGTCAGTAATCACAAAAACGTGGGCATGTCCCTCTGAGGCCCACGAGGCAGGGTGAACGTTTGAGGTGCAGAGTGGAATCACCCCTCTGTTGAGAGCTCTGCCTTGAAAGAATCCTGGCCTGTGCTCTGTCCCAGCCTCTGCAATTTGTTTTTTTGTTCTTCGCAATTCTCCTGATGTTCAGTCAGGCCGTCTTTTCTGAAGAGGGGGGAAAAGTGCGAGAGCAACCACAGAGACGAGGCACGGGGTAATGTTCTCCAGCTGCGGCCTCCCGGTGCTACCTCCGCAGTTTCACTCCAGTCGGGGCGGGGCTTTCTCGGGACGGGGTTTAGACACAATTGCGGCGCATTTATGTGAGAAACCGAAGGCCCTGGAGGTTCAGCTGACTGCGAAGACCTAACGCAGGGCACCAAAAGGCTGGAGTTCTTTTTACAAACAAAGTAGTGCTGGTGCTTCGACCCTTTAATACACCCTACGCAGGGTCGTCGAGACGAGCCTGTAGGAGAATCTGGCAGTGCCAGAAGGGCTGGTCTTTACTCCTGACCTTTACATGCGCCCCGCCCCCACAGTCAACAGCCAGATACTCCTTAAAGATTTTGGGGGTCCTGGGCCAAACTTAGTTTGGGGGCCACTGTTAGGACCAGCCTTGAATTTATGATCCAATATTAGCTCTTTCATGGCCTCTTTGGCCAGGTCATCGACACTGCATGGGCAGACTGGTCCAATATTTAAACCTGTTTACATCTAATGTTTACATCTAATGCTCAGGGATAATGATGTGTGTTTTCAATATTGTAATATTGCAGCAGTGCACTTATATTATTCCAAATAACCTCTGCGACCCACTGCCATTTCTCATATGCGAGGTCATGTTTGATCTAAAAGGAACTTTTTTACAACATAAGGTGTATTTGTAAAGTTAATGTTCACACAGAAGTTTTTTTTGGGGCATTGAGTAACAGGTGTTTATTGTTAACCAATTCAATGGTGCTCATTTTATCGACCTCAGAAGGATGAAAGGCTAAGTGGACCAGTCAGGATTTGAAGAGGTGACCATGATGTCAAACACAGGTCCCTACATTGAACCACCACCAGACCCAGCTTATGGATGCTGCATAATCAATCAATCAATCAAGACATTTATAGAGCGCACTACTCACCCGTAGGGTCTCAAGGCGCTAGGAGGGGGGGTGCCGCTACTGCTCGAACAGCCAGGTCTTGAGCTTCTTCCTGAAGGAGAGGTGGTCTTGGGTCAGGCGCAGGTCGGTCGGGAGGGAGTTCCAGGTCTTGGCGGCCAGGTAGGAGAAGGACCTTCCTCCTGTTGTCGCTCTTCGGATGCGGGGGACGGCGGCGAGGGCGTGGCTGGTTGATCTGAGGTGGCGTTTGGGAGCGTAGAAGTTGATTCGGTTGTTAAGGTAGCTCGGGCCTTGGTCGTGTAGGACTTTGTGTGCGTGGGTGAGGAGACGGAAGGTGATTCTTTTGTTGACGGGGAGCCAGTGCAGGTCTCTCAGATGTCCGGAGATGTGGCTGTTTCGTGGGATGTCGAGGATGAGTCTGGCTGAGGCGTTCTGGATCCGCTGGAGTCTCTTCTGGAGCTTGGCGGTGGTTCCGGCGTAGAGGGCGTTGCCGTAGTCCAGTCGGCTGGTGACGAGGGCCTGGGTGACAGTCTTCCTGGTCTCGGTGGGGATCCACCAGAAGATCTTCCGTAGCATGCGCAGGATGTTGAAGCATGACGAGGAGACGGCGTTGACTTGTCTGGTCATGGAGAGGGAGGAGTCCAGGATGAAGCCCAGGTTGCGTGCGTGGTCCGTCGGTTTGGGTGCGGTGCCCAGGGCGGGGGGCCACCAGGAGTCGTCCCAGGCGGAGGGCGAGGAGCCCAGGATGAGGACCTCCGTCTTGTCTGAGTTCAGTTTCAGGCGGCTGGTCGTCATCCACTCGGCTACATCTCTCATCCCTTCGTGCAGGTTGGCTCTGGCGGCGGCGGGGTCGTTGGTCAGGGAGAGGATCAGCTGGGTGTCGTCGGCGTAGGAGATTATGTTGAGGTTGTGTTGGCGTGCGATGGCCGCGAGGGGGCTCATGTAGACGTTGAAGAGGGTGGGACTCAACGAGGATCCTTGAGGGACGCCGCAGATTACTTCGGTGGCCTCTGACTTGCACGGTGGTAGGCGGACTCTCTGTGTTCTTCCGTCGAGGAAGGAGGTGATCCATTCCAGTGCCTTCTCCTGGATTCCGATGTTGCCGAGGCGCTGCACAAGGGTGCGGTGGCAGACAGTGTCGAATGCCTCGGAGAGGTCCAGGAGGATGAGGGCCGCTGTTTCTCCGTTGTCCATCAGGGTTCGGATGTCATCGGTGGCAGCGATGAGGGCGGTCTCGGTGCTGTGGTTGGCTCGAAAGCCAGACTGTGAGGGGTAGTGTTGAAAGACATAAACACAACATTTATCGGCAAAATGTTTGTAGTAGAGTCCCATACATTACCCATATTAAAAAATACATTAATGGAAAATGGTATTTAAAACAATCTATATTTAAAAAATCAATCCAATTCATCGGGGAAGGACTATGTGGAGAATAGAGCTGGATCATTCAGGGGGTCCCTGAAAGGCTGGGGCCCTGGGCCAGAGCCCACTTCGCCCACGCCTTAAAACGTCTCTGTCAACAGCAGCACTGGGCTGCTGTTTACTCGACTCAGCACTAATATTAAAAGAAGTTAAATAAGGCATTTATTCAGTGGTCAATTGAAGTTAAAGAAAGTAAGCAACTAAGTTGACCTGCACTGCTTAACTCTAAAAGTATCTTCGGTTTAAAAACCATTTTGCAGCCAAAGTGTAAACATGTGGTAAAGTCTCTTCAAAATTTCAAAAGTGTATTTCATTATTATGCAGAACTGTTTCACCTTAGTACATCCCATTACATCAGTACAATAAGAAGTATTTTTGTTTTAAAGTTTGTTTTAAAAAATGAATGTAGAAACTATTATTCTTCCCTGCACCCTAACAACTATGCCTGTAGTGTACTAAGAGTCATGTTACTTGTTATGTGCACTCTTTGGGTGGACTGGGTTCCTATTATACATGAACAATATTATAGTTTATTAAATCAAACACAGGACAAGGCTTTGTAGACCCATATCCTGAAGTCATGGATTTCAAGGTCAATACAATTGCCTAGGCTCACACAATTTGGTAAAGTGGGGAAGCCGAGATTATTACAGTAGCGGCCCGTCCTCTGCCAAAGTGGTTGGGCGGGCCGGCGGAGGGAGGTGGGGAGGAGGGTTCGAGGACAAAAAAATAAAAATAAAGTAACCTACCTGAATGCTGCCCATCAAATTGCGCTCTTCAGTCTTCTTCTGGGCACAGGCTCCCAGACTGCACTGCGGCCAAACCTGACGCTGCATTAAAGTAGCGTCAGGATTGCCTGAGCGCTGTCAACTTGTGCTCACAGTCAGACTGGGAGTCCTTGCCTGCTCTCTGAAGCCCCAGCAACACTATTGGGACTGCGGAGAGCTTCAGTGCGCATGACGGTTTGGTCAGCATGAGACGGCCGGCCAAACTGTCATGTGCATTGTAACAGTGCTCACCACTCAGCCAAACCGTCCTGTGCACTGTAACAGTGCCCACCACTCCCCTACCAGCAGTGTCTTTCCCCTGGACCCGCCCTCAAGACTCATCAGAGCCCTGGGTGCGGGTCCAGGGGGCGGTTAAAACAATAAGCTAATAAAACGGGTTTAAAACCCGTTTTATTTCAAGGTGGTGGCGGGGGAGGCTGTGCTCCTCCGCCCTAATGGAGGGGCCGCCGCTGGGATTAATCCCATTTTCTTGATTCACATTGTGCTATTCAGCCACTACATGTATATGCTTCGGGTCACCTACACCCATATTACTGTCAACCGCCCACCCCCCAAATGTCACCCTGCTGACATCTGCGACCACACTTTATGGCCCGTGGAAAAATGTTTGCAAGTACTCATGGTCTGACAGGTCAGTGTGTGAGCTGTTTTGGGCTGTTTGTGGTCCTGATTTATGCTCTGTTGGGTCTGTTTTTACTGTTGAGCTCCCTGATATTACTACAAGCATTGCCCGCAGCGAGCACCTATCCATGAAGCGTTCCATATACCTTGCACCATATACGTCTTACAAGTTCAAAACTGCCCCAATTAGCAAGGGTGGGCTATTTTGTTTAGCTATCTGATCCGCTTAGGGGACACAGTTTTATTTTGGTGCCAGCGCCTATTCTGAACTTGAATAAGTCACTGTATGAATGGGTGACAATGACAAGTTTTTTTATTGTGTGATTATTTAAAATCGTTACAAAAAAGCATAAAACATTTTGTGAACTTTCAGCACAAGCTGCAGGATATCACTTCAACTACAGCCTTTCTTTTCATTTTCCATATTTTATCTGTGCCTTTGATCTCTCTTTCGCTTCCAGCTTGTGTTTATACCTCTCTCCCCTTTCTTTACTCTCTCATATCACCCGCACTGTCACATTCTCACCCAACCCTTCTATTAGATTTTCTAGGTTTCTGTATGTCTGTCCATCTATCAATCCAACTTTTCATTCTGTCTCCCTCCCGCTGCCTTTCTCTCATTCTACTAATCCCTTGATCTATTTTAATACCTTCGTTCTTCATTCTTCCTCCAGTTCTTCCGCCTCTCTTGTTTTCCATCTCTTTTTTTCCTGTCTGTCTCTCTCTCTCTCTCTCTCTCCCTTAGTTGCTCTGATTTTCCCCATTTGACATTCTGCGCATGACAATGGACCGACCTGACTCTGTGGCTTGCTCAGAGTCACACTCAAGCTGCAGCAGGTTTTCGGGTTGTGCGCCAGCAGGAAAGTCAGCCCAGGTATGTGGGACTGCTTTTTCACTTTTAAATAACCTTGGATGGCACTTGATCTTCCTTGGGTGGGCCTGGCCCGCCCTCTATAACTGGGCCTGCTTAGCTCTGACATTATGTGGTTACCTCAGGCTGTCACTGAAGTGGGGCATGTCCCAGATCAGGAGGCTATGGAAACTGACCTTGAATTTGGTCTCTACTGGGCCATAAAATGATGCCCTTAACTTTGCAGACTAAAACACTGATCGATTTCTGAACAATGACTGTAAAAACATTAAGGTAATCCATGTAAGCGATGATGTTCCTGTTTACATTTCACAAGTTTTACTCACTTACATTCTGTAAGAGTATTTGCTTTCTCCCAGGATGTTGCGTTTCGGTATTTTTCTAAGCAGCATGTTACTCTTGTATATTGTGCTCTGTGAAAAGAGCCGCCTCCATGTATCTTTGTGAGTTCAGGTAGGTGGTGGATGTTTATAACCGGTTGTGATTGAGAGTTCTGGAGTTCAGGCCAAAGGCATTGCGAGTGTCTCACAGTGCCGGTAAGTGGAATGGATTCAGAATACTTGTTCTTCCAATCCTTGGCATCTCTGCTGAGTGCAAAAAGCAATAGATGTGTGCCAATAGTAACTGTGATTATGTGTGAAATTGTATGAAGGAGGAACAGAGCTGTCGAAATATTAACAGGGTGAAACATAAAAATGTAGGGGCAGATTTACAAGCCCCCTGCGCCACCTGTATGTCACTTATTGTGATGTACTGGCGGCGCATTTCACTGCTCCATATTTACAAGGTCCTTGTAAATATGTCCCCTTTACATGCAGCGCTTTGCCTGAAGGGGCGTTCCATGGGTGTTGTTGTGGGTGTTTCCACACAACACCCATGGAACCAGACACATTTCCCAATTTACGAGGAATCATAAATCTGGAAATGCGTCAGTATGCTACGCCACCCTAGGAATGGCGTAGCGAGGGGCAACAAGGAGAAATGTTTTAATGACTCCTTCTTTTATCCTCTTTTAAAGTGTGCTGCATTCTACAGCACGCATTGAAAGAGGAACATGCCTGTAGTGATTGTTTTCATGCAGAAAGGTGCCCCTTCTTGCACGAAAACAATCTCCCCATGACGCAGGCATCTTTCCACCATGGTGCAAGGGTGCATGCGCCGCGCATGGCAGCTGTTTGTGCGCCAGTGCAGGGGAGAGCACATAAATGCAACATATTATTCTAAATATGTCACGTTCCTGTGCTCTGAAAGGGACTCGGTGCGGTGCAGCCAAATGGCTTGCGGAATGCACTGAGTCACGTACATCTGCCCCGTTATGCTTACAGTTGAGTGGATGCCATGTGTGTATAGGGTGGGTGAAGTGAAGGAGTCGCAATGGAGCAGGTTCTGGAGAGAGAGGGAAGTAAGAGAGTTTTGAAGAGGTGTGAGATATGCAGACTGAGGATTTTGGAAATATTTCTGGAGAAAAATGGTGAGGGGGCTAGTTGAAAGGCTGCAGAAAAAAGTGGGAGTCATTGAGACACTGTGAAGACTACTAACCCTTTCCCAGACCTTTAGTAATGTTTAATTCAGAGTCTGATAATTTCAGAGCTAGAATATTTCCCATTCTAATTATTCACAAGAAAATTATTATTGTTACTCATTTATCCGATACTGCTAAGAAGCATTGGCAAAGCCAATAGTTCTGGCTTGTTTGATGCACATGTCCATTACTGTGTGATATGTATAGATGAAATAACAGAAAGCTCACTGAGAGGCATCAAAATACTGGATGGTGGCACCTATGGACAGCACAGGATTGTAGTGTACATGTTCTAAACTATATACATAATTACGTGGACCACAACGATTGGAAAGGTGAGCTCCCTGTCCGCCAAGCAAGTGCCATCAAGGGAAGGGGGAATAATCCTACTGAGCGCCCGTAGTTCAAGGGCGTTAGTAGTCCCCTCCCCCCCAGTTTGTTACAGAAGGAAGGTTCCGCGTATGAAAATCAGTCTTTACCCTGCTCCAATAGGAAAGGTGCAGCCCGAACTGTTAAACCAGTATTATATTTGTAGGCTCAATTTGAGTTGGGCAAACATTATCCTGATGAAAGTTCATTTTCCCCACTTCCTAACCTCAACATCACCTTGCTCGCTAAGCCCCCAATACCACCTTCTTCCCATCAAACTCCATCTGATTGCCTATCTTCGCCATAGGCCTAAGGCACTAATTTCGAACAGCTTAATTAATTGTGATATGCATGCTTTTACTGCACCTATTGCAGTTATGGGTTTGTGATGAATATCAGCAGGTCAAACCTGCCATTATTTATCGTGAGAAAAAATGGCTGGTATTTATTGGAACATGAGTATCAAAATCTGCATGTTATTCCCCAAATATTCATATTTGGGTGGTATTTATCACACCCTATAAATTCCAACTGAGCGGAGGCAGATTTTATCAGGTTCAATAAATATGACACCAATTACTGAGCTACTTGTAATGAGATGAGGCCTTAGGTGCTCTTCCACACCAACAGCAGACTTGCAAAGGGCAAATCATTTGCAGACACTGCAGCAAAAGGCCAACTACTTGCCTTTGTTGCCATTTCACACAGCCAAATTACTAATTAACTCCCTAGTAATAAATACAATGGACCATGGCAACGGCCCGCTGTAAGGTGGCTCTAATATTCATTCACAGTCATTGAAAAATGTAGTTAACTTTGATTACTTTCCTCAGATTTACCTCCACCTCCTATCACCTGCACCAGGATGACTTGCTCTTAGCAAAAAATAGGTCTCTTCAGTAGAATGCCGGAATATCGAGGACACAAATATTGACCAACAAAGATGTTGACTCAAGAACATCGAATACCACAGACGGTATCGTCAACGCAAGTGTACGCTTATAGATTTACTATTCATAAATCTCCATCTATAGATTGAATTGTATTGTACTGCAACATGTATATAGTACTGAACACCCCTGTGTAGGGCATTGAAATGCTTGCCTTCATGAGTAGCACACTTCACTATGTAGGATGTTTGGCTGGAAGTGTGTTGTCTTTGTTTTGATCCTATGTAGGAAGTGTTTCCATGTCGTGGTTAAAATGTATATGTCACCAGTGTACCTGGTGCAGAGTTGAAAAACAAATGTAAATCTGTTCTCACCTATGTTTGCATACCTTGACCATGTAATTATCATTAATATTCTGGAGTCCATATTTGTGTCAGTCAGTGGAAAAATCTCGATATCCTGGCTGTACACCGTCCCTTCAAACACAGATCCTTCTACAAATTACAAGTTCTAGTTTCCAAAGCAATTCATTATGACTCTCAAAACTATCAAATTGAGCCTCGACCACACTACATCCCATCCCAGAGTCTGAAAGCTGACATTTGTAGCCTCCTAAACACTTCCATACCTCCTTGGCCTCAAGATTCAGATATTTCAGCCTCTTAAGACCTCATCACATGAACTCATCCCAACTCACAACTTTCAAAGCATCCTTCAAGGCTCGCCACTACAATCCGAACCCTAATAGGTCTACTCTTTGTAGAGCTCAGTATTGTAAGTGATGTAGCTAAAGAATTGTAATCAGAGGTAATGTGAACAATTATTCAGTACTAATTGGTGATATCATATATCCAGTGCACCACACGTACTGAGACACCATCATCAAAGCTATGTTGTTTTCCACAATTTGAGCTACCTTAGCTGTGCCCTGCATATGGTACTAGTAAGCCCGCCCCCAAACCACTGAATACTCCTGGGCCCTCCTCCTCAACACCCTCCTGTGAGATAGGGAGACAAGGGATACCAGGAACTATAGCGGGAAGGAGTTAATGGGGATTCTTGAAAAATGCAGAATTGAAATAAAATGAAATGAAATGAAACATGATTTATAAAGCGCATGGCTGCCCGGGAGCGTCCCAGCGCCATTACTGGCGGAATCAATAATGCTGGGCCGAATTCCCTGGTAACTCCTCCTTACCCCACAGAAATTCACTTGAAGACGTAGGCTGCATCCAGCAGATGGAGTCCCTGGGTGAAATTTATTGGGCTAGCAGTAAACTCACAGACCTTGTAATACCGACGGGGCTAGTAAGAAAAGTTACTGGCTCAAACTTAAATAGCTCAATAACCATCACAGAACTCAAAGGGCGTCTCGTCCTTTGGCACAGTACTCTACAGAGCGGCAATTTTATCCCTTGATCGGAGACCAATTAGCTTGTTGCCAAATTCTTTTGCCTGAAAGCCCACAGTTGCATGCCAGTCAATTTGTGCGCAGTAGTTCCAAGTTCCACTTTGCACATTTTGTATGAGGGAAGCATTTTTAGGCCTGGCCTTACCCAATCAGACTTTATTACATATATGTGTGTGTGTATATATATAGATAGATAGATAGATAGATAGATAGATAGATAGATAGATAGATAGATAGATAGATAGATAGATAGATAGATAGATAGATAGATAGATAGATAGATATGTATACAGGAATCCGTCGTTCACGCTGTAACAGCTCGCGTATTCAGCATGCAGGAACGGACACGGACCACGGTAATGGGAAGCCAATTATTTTATTAGTGCTGTTGCCATGTATATATATATATATATATATATATATATATATATATATATATATATATATATATATTACCTACTGGCGGTCGCCAGTAGGTATATATAGTTAGGATTTTTTCTCTATGGGTTTTTTGAAAATTCTATGTCTAATAACTTTGCCGTTTGTGGACGGAATTGGCTGAAATTTTCAGGAAAATGGCACATTTTGTTTCTGAGCAGCCTTTGAAAATTTGGGGGGGGTTCGTCAAGGGGGGGCCGAGAAAAAAGGGGGGTCCCAAAACGCGTTTTTCCCATGTTAATTTCCATAGGGCGGTTGGCCTCACTTTTAGCCCGAACGGCTGAATGGATTTGCACGAAACTTGGCAAAATTGTAGGGACTGGTAGCCCGATGTGCCTTTTGTAGGTCTCAATATATGTGCTCCAGTGGATTTTGAGAAATTAACGTTTAAAAAAAGATATATATCTGTAAGCGCGGACCAGGCAGCGGTCTGGTTCGCGGACTTTTCGCGCAACGGAGCTTTGTGAAGCAAAGCTGATTGGTTCTCCGGCGTCTGTCAACATTCCAAACAGTCCGTAGCGGCCGCCATCTTGTCTCTCGGTAGGATCGAGAGACAAGAGGAGGCGAAAGCGAAGGGGCAAATGACCATAAGGGGGAATAGTAGATCCTCGCTGACCCCCTAGGTTTGATGTGGAGGTTTTAAAAGGGCCCCGCGGGGCAAAAAAAAAAATAATAATAATAATCGAACGGCTGAATGGATTTGCACGAAACTTGGCAAAATTGTAGGGACTGGTAGCCCGATGTGCCTTTGCTAGGTCTCAATATATGTGCTCCAGTGGATTTTGAGAAATTAACGTTCAAAAAAAGATATATATCTGTAACAGCGCTCCGCTTCGCGTACTTTTCGCGTTACGGAGGTTTGCGAAGCTGATTGGTTTTTCGGCGTCTGTAAACATTCCAAACAGTCCGTAGCGGCCGCCATCTTGTCTCTCGGTAGGATCGAGAGACAAGAGGAGGCCAAAGCGAAGGGGCAAATGACCATAAGGGGGCATAGTAGATCGTCCCTGACCCCCTAGGTTTGATGTGGAGGCTTTGAAAGGTTCTCGCAGGGCAAAAAAATATATACCGTTTTTTTAGTTTTTTTGCGTGGAGTGCGCTCGGTTCGCGAACCGGGAAGCGTTCTGGGGAGCGTACTTTCTTGAAAATTAGTGAAAAAAGTTAGAGTACAATAATAATTGTGAGTGATCAGATGTAGGGTAGCTCTGAGAAGAGCTTTTGGGTTTATGGTACATTTAGGTACTTATAAGTGAAAACTCTGTTGCCCTCATCTGAGAAGTGAACTCCATCTCCTCTGTAGATATCTTGCATGTAGTAACGCAAGTTATTGTTGTACAGGGAGCCCATTCCATGGTCTCTCATGTAAGCTGAAACAGATTTGTTTACATGCTTCCTCGATTTCTCAATTTGTGGACAAAATTGGTTCGACCACCTCCATTTCTGTCTTTGGCATATATTTGAATATACCAAGGCAGTCTGAGGAAAAAGTGCCATCAATTGCTCAAAGGTGTCCTTTAAAAGCATTTCCAGACCTACCCCAGTCAAAGTGCCCAAATCATTACCTCCACAGTGCACAATTAACAGGTCAGGTTTTGGCAAATGCATAAAGGTTTTCACCAATGGTATCAATTGGTGACATTTTAATCCTCT
Organism: Lissotriton helveticus; assembly: GCF_964261635.1. Lineage (NCBI taxonomy): Eukaryota > Metazoa > Chordata > Amphibia > Caudata > Salamandridae > Lissotriton > Lissotriton helveticus. The sequence continues at coordinate 968,565,787 of NC_136063.1, read as the reverse complement.
GTGGCCAAACCACTTAATTTCCACATCTTGTAAATTGAGGTTAGGTAAATTCCTGTTTTCAGCGTACCTTTGAGCCCAATAGATGTAGCTATGTCCAACAATCCAGACAGAAAACATGGCGAGAGAAGGTTCTCCTGCAGTCAGATGAAGTGTGGCAATGAAATGGCAGTTGAAAAAATGAGAGTGTAAAATGAAAAAAACTGAGGAGTTTCTGTGTTAATGAAGCAGTAAGAGTGATTGGTGGATTTTGATTGCTGAAAACAGAAAGTTAGTGTGCATGGATGAGTTCGTTGAAAGATGTATTTTGAGTGGCGAAGAAAAAATCATTAAATGAAAGAATGCTTTGGATATGCAGGTGCACTGAGAGTTCAGAGTTCAATTGCAACATTGTTGTGTGAGAGGTCTTGCAAGAGGTGGTTGCTATGCAGAAAAAGCAGAGAGGGGGCAGAGGGGGGAAGGGTTTTGCTTTGAAAAAAAAGTGAGGGAAGAGTTTTGATTGGGTGACATGAGAGATCTGTGTGAGGAATTACAGCATTTCTGTGCTTTTGATAGCTGCAGACTCTGGAGTGCATACCTTTTGCTCTGCTGAAGACAAATTGGTGTGTTTCTGAGACTGTTTTGAAACTCAAAGTATTTGCTAAGGTGAGAAAAAATTTCTTTAATTTAGATAGAAAATAGTGTGCTTTAAGGAGAAAATTATGAAGAAAGTTGTGTTTTTCAAATGTTGCTTTGTCTCAAGTGTTTCACAAATAGATTTTGTTTCTTTGAGAAATTGTAATTGGAGAAAATGTGAAGTATTAGTACTGACAGGGTTTTTATGTGCATAGGAGCTGTGGAGTGTTTTCAAATTATGACTTGTAAATCGTTTTTGAGAAAAAGCAATGGTTTTAATATTGATGAGAAGGACATAATGGTGTCTGCTTCTTTATAAGGTAATTGAGAGTCTCTGATGTTATTTTTCCCATTTCAATGTAAGAAGTTTGTCTGTGGAGCAAATTGCTTGTAAATATGCTCCCACCTGTGCATGGCAAATTTAGATTTTGAATGTTTCCGTTACATAGGCATGTTAAAGGTGACTGAAACATGCTGCAAAGGCAATCAAAAAATGCTTTTATGTGTCTTAAGGACATTTTAAGTCATTTCCCCATGTGCAGTGTTTTCAAATTATGAGTTGAAAATCGTTTTTGAGGTAAAGGAATGTTTTCAAAATTTATGTGCGCCATATGACCCCAAATTTTTTTTTCAGGGGTGCAGCAGGGTGTTCTTGAGATACCCCTGCACCGTCGGAAAAATTCGTAATTTGCGATGAGGTAATTGCTAATCGCAAATTGCACCTTCATTCCTATGGGCCTCCTGCGGCATGGAAATGAATGGGTAATCTTGCTGAAATGCAAAGTCGAATCTGTATTTAAAAGGGTCTGCACCTCTGTACGGGTGTTCGCTATGTGAAGCACGAAAGTTTCACGGGCCGAACTCAAGGCCACCTCTCTCTGAGACAAAAGAGCTCTTATTCTTGCCATGCTGTTGAAATGTGCTCCCAAGGTTGGTATTTGTGGCCAGATTGAAAACTCCCTATGTTCATGTGTGGGAGGAAATAGAACATTTCTGCAGCAAATAACCCGTTCATTTACTGTTACGATAAAATGAATACTTTTAATTAACCCAGAACAATCTTCATTATTGAGCATCAAATAACTACCATTTTCCAAGAACTTGAACGTGGGGATGATAGCAGGAACTGGCGTGCCTTGCAACACGCAAGCCATATTTGGTCGGTGTTTGTTGCATGAACCGTGTAACTGTCTGTGCCTACACATTAGTGAATGATCTGGCGTCTCAGTGCATTCCTCTCCATTCAGATAAAGTTCTTGATCATCTTTGAAAATCTGTATGTGTATGGAAGCGACCAGACTTGATGAAGAAAACCACTACCTAAAGGTTAATAACGACCTATTGGTATATATTTCATACAATTTGAAAACTTATATAAAGCAAAAGGCAGCGTTATTAAACCGTGGATAAGGCACGTTGCCAAAGCAGTCAACCTTTTGGATTTATACTGGAAATGTTAAAGGAAGAATTACGGAGTAGGGCCTGTAAATCTTTAATAGACAACGAGTAAAATTACTCCAACCATCGTATTCCTCTAACTCCGGGATAGTAGGGGTGTTTAATTTTTTAGAAGTAGCCAATCCAAAGCATTTGGTCTGGGAAATTGTTTCATTCACAAACAACATATGTTTTGGGATGAGACATGCACGGTGGAAAGCCTCAGTGCCTTGTACCTGCCAGGTTCGTGAACCCCAAACTGATGTAGATCCTGGATATTTTTACTCTGTATTACGTTAGCATGGTCTCATTACTGGTTTAAACGCCATTTTTCCTTTTTTGTAACTTCTGCACACGACACTTAGTTGTTGCTTTAGCTTTCAGCCTACCTGCGTCAAGATCTATGCCTGCTTCAAGCAGGCGCAGGGTTTTGATGTAGCTTTGTCCTATCTGATTGTAAATGCGGCACACCGTGGGTGGCAGAGCAGCGGTGCACGTTAACTGGTGCATCCCTGGGGATGTGCTAGTTAATATAAATCTGCCCCTTTACATTTAATTATGTGCAGGGGACACAGAGTAGGTGAGGTTTATCCAAGGTTAAGAAGAGATGAGTCCTGTTCAGTGAAAAATTGGAGATAGGCTTCAGTATATTATATGCTTAAGTAGTGTGTTAAGTTTTTGATGACTGTTATTAATTTACTGTTGGGTAATAGTGGTTAATAACATTTTTTATTATATTTTACCACAGATTCAACTGCAGATTATTTCAAGATTTTAGGATGCCTAGCAAAGAAAGAGTAAGAAAGGCTGGAAAACGTCAAAGACAGCAGGAGCATGGAATATTGCAGCAGTCCTCTAACAAAAAGATTTGTCAAGTCACCAAGAAAGCACCGGGTAAGAGTCGAAAAACAGTCATAAGAAATATGTGTAGTAAAAAAAATATTACTACAGAAAATGTTTCACTCCAGAAAAGGAGAATGAATTCAAATGGTAAGGAAAGGCCAATGAGAAATGTTACTGCTAGAGTAAGAGATAACTCTATGCATGAAAGTAGAAGGAAACAACAGTTTAGGGATATTCGTAAACGAATGTTCCGCAACAGGATAATTGGGAATTTGTTAAAAAATATTAAGAAAGGTCAGCAGAAAGTGGTTTTTTATAAGAGAAAAAAAATAGTTGAGAAAGTTATTGATCAGGCATTTGAAATTAAACGTAAGTTATTTATTTTGACAATCAATAGAATTAGGAAGCTAAACAAGGTAATTTATGATTTCAAAAGAAATAGTAGATGGAAGAGAATAGTTAATCGTAGTAATTTTTGTGAAGTTTTTTCTGGAGAATGGATGCATAGTTCAAGCTCTGAGGCATTTTTTAATGAGGAGAGTTATTTCCAGGATAATGATTTGGTGCATGCAGTTGACACCAGTGGTCGAGCTTATGAAGTGAAAGATGGTTGTCCAGTTGAAAAAGAAAAACTTGTGAGAACAGAGATAGAAGAGGTGTTAGGTAATGAGGTTTTAGGGAGACGTCCTAAGGGTCCTGTGTACACCTGGAAGTGTAGTAGTATTTGCAGTGTACGACAGGATTCCATCAATTTGCTTTGTGATTTTATACGGTCATTTAGTAAGAAAAGTTTGAAGCAGAAAATGAAGTTGTTGCAAGAATTAGATCCTTGCAGAGTGAGAGAAGTGATAGGTTTGCATGGTCATTCACTGGCTTGTCTTTCCAGGAGAGTATGCCAGAGTGTTTTTCATCATTTCAGGATGCTAGCAGTGCATCATAATAAAGTGAGGAAATTAGTTAGAATGTTGTATTATGCTAAGAGTCCAGCAATTATGCTAAAACAATTATGCGCTGCTCTTTTGCATGGTTCTGAAATAGATGTGAAGAATATATGTGAAGAAATTGAGTTTTGTTACTTTGGAAGTAAAGAGGAGAATGTTGAAATTGACCAAGAAGAAGAGAGTAATGTGGAAGATAGTGTACAGGTTTCCAGTACAGATAATTTCCAGAGGGAAATTGCGACGTTTGAGGTGAAATCAAGTGAGAGGCCAAATTTCACTTGTGTGTGTTGTCGACGCACTTATTATAAGAATCAGACTAAGTTAGTGGATTTATATGGAAAAAGTGAAAGGGAAAATAATAGTGAATGGAAGGATTTTACAACATACTTGATGGTAGAAAATTGTTTTGATTTGGGATTGGATCAACGTGTGTGTACTTATTGTTGTAACAAATTAAATCAAAACCAGATGCCTGCTAGAGTAGTTCATAATAATCTGGAATTGGTTGAAATTCCTTCTGAATTGAAGGATTTAAATACTTATGAATCTATTTTGATTCAAAGTATCCATCCCTTTCAGGCTATTGTAAGAATGGAGCCAAAGACAGGGAAATTGCCTCCATCAGATTTACAGAGAGGATTAAAGGGAAGAGTTGTTTATTTGCCTCTAGATTTGAAGAAAAACATTAACACAATTGGAGTAGAAAAAGTGGAAGAGGAACCTCTGGTTATCTTAGTTAATGGGGTTCCGACAAAGAATAAGAAAATATGGCAAGATTTAGTAGATGTTAGGAAAGTCAAAAGGGCAACATTGTATTTGAAAAAATATAATAAATACTATAAAAATGTATATGTTGCAGAAGAGGAAGTAAGTGAGGAAGAGGATAGCGATTTGTGTGCTGGTCAAATTGAGAAAGTAGAACCCTGTACTAGTGAAGAAATATATGAACATTATAGTGTTCATCCTTTGCATTCCAAGGAAGTCATGGGGAATGCTATTGAGTTGTTTCAAATGAAACAAGCGAAAGGGAGTCCCATTAGTGTTTGGGAGGAAAGTTTGGAAGCTCGGTGTTTCCCACAGCTTTTTCCAACAGGTCAGGGAGGAAGATATGATGAGCGACCTCATCAAATTCCTGCTTCTGAATACCGGACTTTGCGATTGTATGCAGGAGATCCTAGGTTTCGACAATGCATTCCTTATTTGTTTCATCTCCTGTTTGAAAGCGATCTGTCTGGACTGTCATATGCAGTGAACCACATCTTGAAAAGTGGTATACACATGCAAAACATCTCGGCAAGTGACTTTATGGATAAAGTCAATGTCCAAGACAGTATTTTGGATTCTCACCTGATTAATCTCATGGCGTGTCAGCGTGGTACTAATGAGTACTGGTACCGTCGTCATGGTGATTTAAAATGTATGCTGAGGAACTTAGGAACTCCCACATGGTTCCTCACTTTGAGCTGTGCTGAGTATGGCTGGGAAGACTTACTTGAATTTCTACGAGAGGCAAATGCTAACGTAGAAAACATCGAATTCAAGACACCCGGAGAACTGTGCTCTTTGGATCCAGTCAATGTATGTAGGTACTTCAATCATAGATTTGAAGGTATGATGTCTTTCATCATGAATAAGAAGAATCCACCTCTTGGAGAGGTGTTGGATTTCTTCTGGAGGAAGGAGTACCAAGCAAGAGGTGCTCCTCATATACATATGTTGCTGTGGATCAAGGATGCACCTAAATTTGGAACGGATGCAGACGACTCAGTGATGAGTTTCATAGAACAGTATTCTACGTGTGCTGTTCCAAACGCAAAGGAGAAAAAAAGCCTAAGAGAAAAAGTTCTACGTTTCCAAAGCCATCGATGTGGAAAGTACTGTCGTCGTAAATTCCGGAACAAAGACAAGTTCTACACCAAATGTCGTTTCGGCTTTCCACGATCGGTGATTTCTAAAGGAAGAGTGAACAGTTTGATGTCTTCGCTGTGACATAATGTGATGAAGAAATCACCTAAAAACACATACAATTTGAAGAGGAACGAAGAGTCTAAGTACATCAACGACTACAACCCGGTGATTTTGTCCATGTGGAATGCTAACATGGATATACAGTTTGTGGCTGATAACTGTATGGCTGTGGCTAGGTATGTGACATCTTACATCACCAAAAAAGAGAAGACAGAATTGAAGGATATGTGGGAGGACATTTCCCATGAAAAGAGCCTCAGCAAGAAGTTGTACAGTTTCAGTCTGAAGATGTTGTCGCATCGAGAAATCGGAGCTTACGAATGTTCTGACCGGTTGTCTTCAGCAAGTCTCTATGCCAAGTCCAGGAGTATCGTTTGGGCGAGTGTTGGTCTTGCTGCAACGCGTAATCGAGTTCTGAAACCTGTGCGGGAAATTGAGTATTTGGCGGAAAAGGAGCCAAACAGTACCGACATTTTGAAGAGCAACATGTTGGATACATATTATCCAAATCGAAGCAGTCACCTCGAGAATGTTTGTCTGTATGAGGTTCTGCAAAATTACATATTCAAGAGGAACATCAAAGAAGATACTGAGAAAGGAGTGTATGCTGTAATAGGAAGTGAGGGATGTCTGGTCAAGCAAAGAAAATGCCACTTGATAAACCATCGAAAATTGAGTGGCGAATCTCCTGAAAAAAAGGAGTTTTTCTATTTAGCACTTTTGCAACTTTTTAAGCCTTGGCGTGCAGAAGAGGAACTGCTTGGAGATTTCCTCTGTTACGAAGACTCTTTCAATGCTGCCAAGGAGACCATAGAATGTCCTGCTTTTTCCAAATATGTAGAAATGTTGAATGTGGAAATTGAGCAGGAAGCAACGATTGCAGCCGAGATTGCCAGAGACAGTTCTCAGGACAGTCAGAGTTCTGCTTCATTGAGTCAGGATCCACTAGGAGGACCTCTTATCGAAAATGAAGCTGCCACTGCTATGAATGAAGTGGAAAGAGCCATGGCACATGCTCAGGAGGATGCGGTTAACTTAGAAGAGTTGGAAAGACAACTCAACGTTGAGCAGAGGAAAATATATGACGAACTTACCATGCAAATTGATCATGGATTAAGTCATGATAAGAAAGAGTGCTCATGTACGTCGTTGAAGCCTGTCCGACTGTACGTGAGTGGAGAAGCGGGAACTGGAAAAAGTTTCCTTATTAAAGCAATTTCATGTTATTTGCAGGAAAGGACAGAGTCATCGCTGTCTTGTGTTGTCACCGCTCCAACTGGACTGGCAGCACATAACATTAAAGGGATTACTTTACATCGTTTACTGATGCTGCCAGTGGAGCATGACAACAAATTAGAATATCACAAGCTATCTGGAGATGCTTGTTTTGAAGTTTCAAGAGTCTTGAGGAAAATGAAACTTCTTATCATTGACGAAGTAAGCATGGTTTCCAATGTCATGCTTGCCTTTGTGCATTTGAGAATGCAAGAAGTTCTCAAAACAGAGTATGATGTGTTATTTGGTGGCAAACACATCATTGTTTTTGGAGATCTTCTGCAGCTGACACCAGTGAAAGGGCAACCTGTGTTCAAAATGCTCACGCATGAAGATACCAGGAAGTGCTTAGGGAGTATTGGCAACGTCAATATATGGTTAAACTTCAATTATGCTGAACTGCATGAAAATATGCGTCAGGCAAAGGATGAAGTTTACAAGACTATTCTACAAGATGTTAGAATTGGAAAAGTGACCGAGCATGGGAAAGAAGCTTTACATGCACGATTACTGACAAATTTATATCCAGACGAAGATGTTGTGCCTGAGAATATTTTTCAGAAAGTTACTGAGAAAAAATCTGGAATATGTTTGATGCCAACTCTTGCAGAATGTGCCAAATTCAACAACAAAATGTTGCATTTAGAAAAGCAAGAGATTGTGAAATTGGAAGCTATTGACAGAGTAGAGCATATGGGATCAACAATTATTTTGTCTGAGAATCTGAAAACAAAATTGGATTCATTAGAGAAGAGTATATCTAAAACTGCGGGTTTTGAAAAGACTCTGAATGTGTGCTTGAACTGCCGTATAATTTTAAGAAGGAATTTACATGTTGAAAGAGGTCTGGTAAATGGATCAATGGGTAATGTTGTTGATTTTGTGAAATACAGAAATAGAGATGGAATTGAATTTTTAAAAATTAAATTTGATGGCATTGAGGAAGTACAGCTAATTGCTCGTTGTTCTGCTAGATTTTTGCTTGTAAAAGACTTATATGTTCGTCGTAAGCAGTTTCCTGTTTGCTTGGCATATGCGGTGACAATCCATAAATCGCAAGGTTTAAGTGTAGACTGTGCATTGGTGAATATTGGCAGTTCTGTGTTCAAGGAGGGTATGGCATATGTGGCATTGTCACGAGTTAGGACTTTATCGGGATTGTACTTGATTGAGTGTGATGTCACAAACATTTGTGCGGATCTAGATTGTGTTAAGGAATACAATAGGTTGAGAAGAGAGTATGCGCCACATTTGCCTCAGTATCCTTTGTTTGAGAAACGTGTGGTAGGCCGGAAACGAAGAAATGTGACCAATACTGGGGAGGTTGTAGCAAAAAGACGAAAAGTTGATGAACCTGAAATTATAAGCAGAAACAAAAAGGATTCTGTTGAAGATGTTGTTGGTTTTCAATTTGAAAACAGTTCTGGTGTCAACTGCTATGCTAATGTAGTGGTTAATGTTGTCTTTTCTCTAGAAACTTTAAAAGAACAGATTGTGGTCAATTCGGATCAAAGATTTTGCAGTTTGTTAAATTCTGTGTTAGAGAAATGTAGCACTGATAGAACAAACATAGAAAGTGTGTCTGAAATTCGAAATCTGTTAGACAGATGTTCAGGCCAAACACAATTCTCTCAAAATAGTCAGCAAGATTGTCAGGAGTTTTTAATGTATATGCTTGATGTATTGCATGATGAAGGTGTAGATGTAGATCACCTGTTTGGGCTTTCTTATCAATGGCAGCATGACTGCGAGAACTGTAGGGTATCAGCTACTACTAGTGTAGACTCAGAAAGATTTATATATTTAACTTTGCCAGACAGTAAATCAGTCTCTTTTAATAAGCTAGTAAAAGCAGCTGATCACAACATGGAGTGTAGCCAATGTAAATCTGAAATGATGTCCACTTTATTTATACGAACATATGGCCAGTATGTCATTTTAATGTTCCAACGATGTAGGCCTGATGGAACAAAATTGACAACTTTAATTAAAAATTTTGTGGCTTCACAGTTGTCAATATCAGGAAGGACTTTTGTAACTGTAGCAATTATATATCATGATGGTCCTTCAATAACATCAGGACATTATACAGCTTATTTAAAGTGTAGAAATGGCTGGTCATTCTGCAATGATTCTGTTTTAATTTTCAAAAAAAAATTGCCATATGACCTTAAAAACTCTTACCTGGTGTTTTTAAAACCAAAATTTTAGGGAAAGAATCTCGGGATGTGCTCTGAGGAATTTCAAGAAGTTCTCATGGCTCCTACACTATTTGGCCTTGAGGATAAGTGTAGTACAGAGACATAACTTTTTACCATAACACTGGACGTTATTGAGAAATACGTGCACTTTGAATGAGTTCAGAAAAACTATTTCTTTTTATAAGCTAATTGAAGCAGCGAATCAAAACATGGAGTAGAGGGAATGTAAGTCTGCAATGCTGTCTACTGTTTTACATTGCTTTGTGATTAAAAGTGATGTAGAGAATTAAATAATTGTACTAGTCATAAAGGTAGTGTAAGTCTGCTTCATAGTAAGCAGTATCAGTGTGATAGGAAATGTAGAACATGATTGAGCAAGAAGGGGAAGATATTACTAGTCCAGGATTGTGTAAATGATCTTCAACATTTTAATTCTGAAAGTTGCGGAAATGCGAAAAGACGGGATTGGCTTACAAGAAATCCAAGAGTTATACATGGCTCTGACACGATTTGGCCTTGTGGAATCGTGTGGTAGAGAGCGAGAAGTCATTTATTGTATGTAACATGTTTTTGAAAACGATGGAGGTTTTCTTTCAGAAAGTGGCGGGTTGAAAGTAATAACAGCACAACAGAGTGTAAGCTGTTCATAGGACATCCTTGGCCGTCATGGAAAGTAAGTTAACTTTAAGGAGTTCTGAATTCTGATTTGTAATGTATGGGTTTTTTAAACACAATCATTTTGATTGTGTTTTTTTTTCCCCGCTGTTATATGATGAATACCTTCAAGTCACTGTTTTAGTGAAATTTGATACATTCTGAGAACAGCAAAAATAAACCATTTAACATGTATAATTAATTCTGTTCTGTTTGCATTTATGATGTACATGTAGAACTGTGTAGGAGGCATGGAGAAGGTGAGGCTTCTGTCAGTGTCAAAGTTGTTGCATACAGTGCTCATATTCTACGTAGTTTTTTATATTTCATTACTTTCACTGTTTCTGACAGATCTAAAAAATTTTTTTTTAAAAGAACAGTAAGTATAAGGGAAGGAAACAGACAGTTATGTTAAAAGAAACACAGCTATAGGGAATAAACTAGGGATACTGTTACCCGCAATCCTCTGCTGATGATGTCACTGAGCATGTCATGAATGATGTAATATGTGACATCATCAGCAGTGGATTACGGGTAATAGTATCTCTAGTTTACTCCCCTATAGCTGTCTTTCTTTTAACATAACTGTCTGTTTCCTTCCCTTATACTTACTGTTCTTTTTTATAAAAAAAATTTTTTGGTTCGCTTCCGGTTCGCGTACCGGGGAGCGAACTGGGAAGCGAACTAAGAGAAATAGAGGTTGGCACAGTTGCAAATATTGTACCAATTTTTTTATAACGGGGAGGTAGTTCTGAAAAGAACTTTTTTTTAAATTGTTTTTGTTGTTTTATATTTTTTTTATTATTTTTCTGAACATTTTTTTACTTTTTTTGAATTTTTCTGAACAGTTTTATATTTTTTTTGTTTTTTTTTCGGAGGGGGCAACGAAAACGATTAATTGTAAAGGGCTCAACAGGAGGAAGAAAACAAAAAAAAGAATTTATTGTTTGGGGAGTTTCGGACAAACATGAGCATGATTGTTAATAGCTCTGTTGATCAGAGTGATGCTACTTTCTGCGTAGCAAATGATTCCACTGCAATGTACGCAGACTTGTTTTACTTCACGAAATCTCGTTTGTATATTTGGCACCATCTCCCTGCCCTCTGGTCCCGTTACTTCCGGTACAACAGATCTTCTGGCCATAATAGGGAGATTATCTAGGTCGTCCTGTTCCTCTTCTTCCTCTTCTTGCTGAATTATAACTTTAGCAGGTGGTCCACTCTTCCTTGGATGTGGTGGAGGTGGTGGGGAAGCACCAGCTGAAGCTAGTAAAGAAGTCATTGCTCACTGGTAACAAAGGGTCTTTCTCTCACAATGATGAAAGTCAGAGTGAGGAAAGAAGGAGGGATTTTCACCATTTGGGAAAAAAAATAGTTCTCAACCAATGAAAAGTGTTCATTTTAGATCATATGACCTAGTCTTACATCATTAGGAAACCGAAAGTGAAATGAACCAATGAAAAGTGTTATTACCAAGTCACATGACCTGCTGTGTTTACGTTACGCGCTTTGCAGGGCCTCCCGGTTTGCTTCCAGAAACCTGTGCTTTGCGACTCGGTAAGCGTACGAGTTCGCTAACGTAGCACGTCATATGACGTATCACGCGACAACGCGAAACGTCATGCGGACGGGAGGCGTCACGATGTTGTTTTCTAACGCGGCAGTTGCGGTAAAGAAACGTTTACCGGCTCGCGGTCTATTTCGCGGCATCAAGGTCAGCTAACGGGAAGCTTCCCGATTCGCGAAGCGGGAACGAAGAAAAAAAAATATTAAAAAAAAAAAAATATTCATAAACATATAAAATATATTTTTGGATTTAAAGAAGAATACATTTTACAGCTACAGATATTAGCTGTTAAAAAACCAATGAAATTCACAGAAAAAACCATAGGTTATAGACCATATATAGTTAGGAATTAGCATTTACAAAACCTTGAAAATTCACTGAAAAAACCATAGGTTATAGACCATATATAGTTAGGAATTAGCATTTAAAAAACCTTATTTTACTCACACAAAACCATTGAAATTCCATATATAGTTAGTTGCACTAACTATATATCGCGCACCCGTAATCCACTGCTGATGATGTCACATATTACATCATTCATGACATGGTCAGTGACATCACTGATGACATCACTGATGACATCTCAAATGACATCACTGATGATATCTCATTTGACATCAATGGTCACATCAATGATGATATCATTAATGTGACAATACAATGCATCTCCTCACACTTTAATATAACCTCTGTTACACCCAGTGTTAAATACAGAGTATAATTTTTGAAACCATTGACACACCAATACTGGTTACTACATACCCACTCACTGATTCCTACGTCTACACACACATTCACTCATTCACCCATACAATCATTCATACATACAATCACTCATCTTTACAACACTATCATATGCACTCATACACCTATACAGACACTCACACTCTGCCACTCATACATGGAGTTACTCACACACCTAGTCAGTCCTGTAAAGAATCAATCACAGTTCCATTTTCTAATCTACACAGTTAAACATAGAGTACCTTACATTTTAAAACATATACTAACACATACTTACTCTCTTATAGAATCACTGATACAAGTACACATTGATCTGCACAGAGTCACACACCTCCCAGCCAGTCATACACACACTCAGTCTCCCATACAAATACTTGTGCAACCAATCAATAACCCATATAGCTACTTATATAGCTACTGATCAACACATGCAGCAGCTTGCACAACAACAGACATGCTGATGCACACTTTCAGACAGTTTAGTCACTAACCCGTGCATTTAGTAAGACGCATTTAATCACTCACTCATACAGTCAATCACGCACCTACTAAAACCTTCATTCAGACACTTATACATCCACTCATTCTTCAATATGTAAAACATATTTAAACTTTACAGAAACACATAATCACTGGATGTTGTCATCAGTGATGTCATTTGAGATGTCATCAGTGATGTCATCAGTGATGTCACTGACCATGTCATGAATGATGTAATATGTGACATCATCAGCAGTGGATTACGGGTGCGCGATATATAGTTAGTGCAACTAACTATATATGGAATTTCAATGGTTTTGTGTGAGTAAAATAAGGTTTTTTAAATGCTAATTCCTAACTATATATGGTCTATAACCTATGGTTTTTTCAGTGAATTTTCAAGGTTTTGTAAATGCTAATTCCTAACTATATATGGTCTATAACCTATGGTTTTTTCTGTGAATATATATATATATAACCAATACCTCCTCCTCATCGGAAAAATATATATATGTTTACATATATATGTATATATATCAATCATGCATACTTATAGGGGCTTTCAAATAACCATCTTTATACATTGTACTGTTGTTGAACCTTTGGTTAATTTCACTATGAGTGGCAGCATTCTGCTCTTTCACAATAACCACACAAGCACACAGTAGTTCCCTTGATACTAGAGGCTGCAATGACAATGAGTGCATTTGAGGCCAAAAAAGTATTTTCGCTTTTAGGCAATCTATTTTTATATGGCCATGAGCCTGACTTCTCTCCCAGCAAGTAAGTTTTTTACAAAAGCAATATCCAAAACAAGCATTGACAAAGTCAAAAGGCTCACAGCCAACTCCAGAACTATTGACTTTACCAGAGCCTCTTAAATGTAGTACATGTACAAAATGTTTTAGCATGACATATTTTGAGCTGCTCAAAAGCAAGAGGGCAGATCCAGAGTTGGGTAGTGTGAACTCCTTGCTTTTATATTATTGAATATTTATTTGTTGGGGCGAACCTTTTGATTAATAAACCACATAAAAAGAATTGCAGGGCAGCTGTCACGAAATGTGGTACATGAACAGTAGATGGACTATGTCAACTTGTGGCGAGGGCGTGGGAGAGTGTGGGTCAGGCACATTCCATAGAAAGGAGCTCCATGGTCATTCACTGAACGTGTTCTGGGAAGTAGCATTGAGTTCCTGACTGTCTCAGTTAAGAGGACTGGCCACTGGGTGGGCATCAGAGCTGCTTTTAGAAGCAATGAGATAGGATGCTGATCATATGGCAAGAGTGTGTTCCAGGGATTGGGAGCAAGGAAAGAGAAGGGCCTAAACTGGGGTGTGTAGGAGTAAAGAGGTGGCAGAGGTGTTTGAGAACAAAAGAGTGTCTGGAGGAGAAGGGTATGATTCATTATCAGTGCAAAGTGAGTATTGTCCTTTGCACAAATATGCTAATGTCTAATGTGACCCTAAGCATCAGTTAAGACAGGAATAAAATGTACTCCAGGGAGACTGGACACTAGCCATGCCACAACCAGCCCCCAGGTTCGATTTATGTAACAAGCACTGACCAGGCCAAAGCGATATGGTTGATTGGGCCTACAAAAACATTGAGAAGAAACCTTAAGTTCACAGTGCTTGATGTTATAATGCCTCTAGGGAAGAGGTACCAAGAGATCGCCATGTTTTGAACAGGGGAAAGACCTCCCACCTTTCAGTCAAACTTGATTAAGGAAAGGAAATTGTCTGCAAAATATGCGTTTAGCATAGTCTGGAATTATTCTGTGTATTGCAAAGATATTTCATGTATCTACATCCCTTCAGGGAGGTTTTGTTTAGTATACATATTTAAAGGAGATTTAAAGCTAATGTTTAAAAAACATATGGGGCTCAAAAGCCATTCTGTGCAGATTTCTCCCCTTGACAAGACCTGTCAGAGAATTATGTATGTTGGAATCCATTGTGAGTTTCTGTGGCAGATTAATTATGGGGATATTATGTGATTGATTGTTGACTAATTGTTGCCCTATGAATCTAGTAAGAATCGAGTCGGATTCACTGACAACGTTGGCTTCTTGTCTTAAGGAACTGTTGTGTGTTGCTCACTGTGTGGACCTGCATATGAGTTTAGGGGGTGTTTATGTCTTGGCTGACTGCACAGTTGTCTAACAGACAAACTTCTTAGACCATACTTATGGTGGGCATTAGGCCTGCCCTTTTAGCCAACGCCATTTTTGGCAACTTCTTTCAGCAATTGGGTTTCAGCAATTGGGTTGAGACTTGTTCAGTGACATCTGTCTCAAGACAGATACGTATTTCCATCATACATGTTGCCATTGGCTTTTAAGGTGTATCTTCCTACCTCCAATGCAGCGTTTTCATTAAACTCCATGAAGGATAAAAACAGTAGGGTTTTCCGACTGCTCCTGCTAACTCACACTTGCCCCTCCCTCTTCTGCTTGTTCGTTCATTGTTTCTCCACCCCACCCCCTGCCTGTATTGTACTCATTTCCATTGCCTCTGACTGCCTACCTCTCTCATTCTTCCTGCAGGCCCTCCCTCCTTTCCCTGTGTGATCCTTGTTTCCTGAACCTGCCCTACTCTGCTGTGCCCCTTCTCCGCCCGTCTCTACCAGTGGCTTATCATTAGTGCCACCGAGAATGTATATTTATTTCTTTTTCGTAGGTTTTTTTTTAGAAATTAAATGCTCCCTGTATTGAAGACTCCATTGCTGTCAACATTGTCCTTTTTGTTTCTGTGTCAAATGAAGGTCAGCTGGGCAAAAGCATTCACTGTAATCCTTTCCTTTCATTCTAGGCCATTAACCGCTTTCGGTTTCTTACATGAACTATTTTAAACGTGCTTATTCTGTCTTAGGTTTCTTACATTTATTGGTTTTAACGTGCTTATTTTGCATGAGTTAACACATCACTCCCAGACCTGTTGACTTTGCCAATGCTCGTTTTTATTTAGACTCCCTCAAAATGGTGATGATTACTGCAAAATTCTCAAGCGCAGATTGCAACCCATTGTGTGAATATGCTTTCATGACATTCACTAGTCTCTCATCTTTGGCATGACCATTGATAACGTGTTTCTTTTTGAAAGTTGATCAAGATATCACAGTTTCATTATTATTTATATGATGGGGCAACATTCAAAAACTTCTCATCAAGGGCATATAGCGCAGTTTTTACAACTTGAACTTGTAAAAAAATAAGTATTTCATAGATTGTCAATACTGGACATTTTGTACATGTATTTTCACATTGTAGGCATATTTCCACAAGATGTGTTTAACAGCAAGATGATTTTTACCCTCTGGACTAACATGCAATGCATGTTCCCGGAACACTCCAAGTCAGCTTGTGCAACATACCTATATCAGCAAACTGCAAATTGCATGTTTTGGATTCACATGCAGGCCAGGTGCAATGGCGGCGGATAACTTTGTTTTCCCTGCCAAAACCTTATAGCTTAAAGCTATGGACACCTATACTGACACCTATGTGCTTAGTACTCCCTTGTCAAGGATTAGTACTCCCTTGTCAAGGATTAGTAAGCAGGTTAGCAACCAGGATGCACAGGCATACAATACATTTTGCGGGGCCTGGGTATAAAAGTCCCTGCGCGGCCCGCAGAGCACAAGCATCCGTTTCTAAGTTAAAAAAAAATGGCCTCCAGGGAGAGGGAAAGCTTGGAGCGACAACATCTGGCGCCATCTAGTGGATTAGCAATATTAGCCGCCTCATCATTAATAAACATGTCTGACTTGCTTGAAAATCTATAAATACATTTAATGATACGAGTGTGGAGTACGGGTAATAATTCCTATTGTGCCCCCTTCTGACAGCCCTGGGGAGGTGCAGTGTGTTCCTTTTGTTTGTTCATTTTTGCCGCGGTGCAGGATTTGCTTAATGAAGGCTGGCTGTAATAACCGTGGCTGGGGTCCCGGTTTCAATGGTGTAATGGGTCTTTTGAGGATGCTGCCAGGAAGTTTGAATGTGTTTATGGTTCTGTTTATGAATGTGAGCAAGTACAGCCGGAAGGAAAATCCGCCTTGTTCGAGTGCAGGGAGGCTGGCCAAGAGCTGTGAGGAGAGGGAGTCTCAAAAGAGACATGAGGGCTGCAAAGGTGGGGGCTGGTAGACCCAGAGGTTTGACTATGTCAGGAGGAGCTGGTTGGGAGGGCAGTAGGCCCAACAGGGAGTGTTGGTTTAAAGGAGAGTGCATTAGCAATTGATATATTATTTGATAGATATGCTAAGATTGCAATGCAACAGGGCCAGATTGTGGCAATATTTGTGAGCTCTATTGCAGGAATATGCCTCTTCACTCCGCATACCTTTTTGCCGCATGCTGTCACAACGTTGTGACAACGCATACCATTACTCGGCAAGTCGTTACAACGACTTGAGGAGGGGGGGAGCTGGATGTTGGAATAGTACAATTTAGGGGGCATGTTTAGGTCGTCCCTTCCAAATACCAATTCACATTGCTATGTACAAATGTTTTGTGACCAAAATGCGGTTGTAAACATTCGCACTTTACCGCCAACTCGAAATAGGAGGGAACACATTTGCAAATTGTAATGGGTTCCCCTTTGAGAATGGTTGAAAAAAATATCTTTTCAGAGCAGACAGTGGTCCAAGGGTCCACTGCTTACTTTTAAAAAATGAAACATAAATGTTACATTTTTCCTTTTTAAGGAAAACGGACTGTGTTTAGAAAAAAAGATTGCTTTATTTAAAAGCAGTCACAGGCATGGTGGTCAGCTGACCCCTGTCGGCCACCATCTCTGTAATGGCAGTGAATCGTAGTGGGTCACAAATTGCAGCCTACCTCATTAATATTCATGAGGTAAGTCTATTTGCAACCCACTACGAATCGCTAAATGAAAATCAATGAGTTTCATACTTATTAATGATTTCCTATTTGCGATTCACCAAAAATCGCAATTAGGAAATCGCTATTCCTAATCTTCGTACATCTAGCCCATAGTGGTTTCATCCAAGAAGCTCTGTGTTGAATCCTTAATAAAGGGTACTACGCAGTCGAAATCAGTTGTCAATTACGTGGTCTCAGAAGAATGAAAGGCTGATCTTACCTTTCCTGAATTCAAGCCTACACCTGCAGATCACACATGTATTGCAACAGTGGGAGCCCTACTCACTGAGCTATATTACCAACCCGCAACCTGTGGCCCCCTCAGCAGCGGCCCGTACGGGCAAGAGTGGTGGAGTCGGGTTGGGGGGGAATCGACAGACGACCACGAGGGGAAATTACATAAATAAATAATTTTCCCTCGTCTTCGTTTGTCGAAATCTTTCCCTAACCAGCCCCATTGGCCCACTGCTCATACCTGCACGGGCCGCGACTGCTGGCCCGATACAGTACACACTCAGCCTTTCAGCAAACATTGATAGGAAATGTATTGGTTCAAGTCACCGACACTTATCATACACCTTCAGCCATGACATTGAATCAAGGCCTTCAGTTGCTGCTCAAAGAAACACTTTACAGCACTGTCGTTCAATAAGGCCCCACTCTACACCCTGTGGCGGGAAACATCCTTTACAACGCAACTTTTACCACACAGTGCCTTTACGATGCAACTTTTACAAAGCAAACCATTACAACGCATTGCGCTGGGGGGCGCTCTAGGATAGGGAATAGATTTAATTTACTATCCAACACCTTCCCTACTATCCACGGGGACTGGAGTTGGAATAGTAAATTAAACTATTCACTATCCAGCACCCCTAAGCACTATGCGTTGTAAAGGCATGCGTTGTAAAAACCGTGTTGTAATGGCATGCGTGGTAAAAGCATGCGTTGTAATGTCATACATCCCCCTGTGGCAGTGTGAGGGCCTTGAATTCAAGGATTTCTCCTAGTTGCCGTGCCAGGAAATCCTCATGTGACTTTCTTGAGCATAAAAACAAAGAAAAACAAAAATCCCAGAAAGTTGTTTCACAGGCTCAAGTTAGAGACAGGAAATTCCCGTCTACAACTATATGCATTTGTCATTTAAAGGTCATAAATCATGTGGCATGTTGCCCTCTCCCAGCTTGAGAGTGGGTTTTCAGACTGCACCTTAGGCAGGGTTTCAGAGGGTGGTAGTTTATTTTTGTGAGTTGAAACTTGCTGTGCTTTGAAATATTTGGCAGGCGTTACACAAAATCTTCAGGTAATTAAAAGAAAATGACAGTGGAGATATTTTTAATACAATTCAAGGAAGAGGTGGGCGAGCCAACTGTTTTACAGAGAGAGCTGAGCCAATGCCGAACCATGGGTCTGGCCTGGTTTAAGAAGCCATGCTCGAGCCGAGTCATGAAAATATTTGGCATGTAAATAATGCCACTCATGTCATGTAAAAATAAGCTAAAATCACACATTTAAAAAAGCGTATTTCTTTCTCATGCTTTAGCGTTTCACCTTAATACAATTGATTAAATAAGTGCATTGTAAATGATTTATTAAGCCAGGGGGTTTCCCATCAAATATGATAAAGTATGGAAAAGATTGTGGGATTATCATGGATTGGCGATTTATCCTCCATTTATGGTACTTTTTGTTTATGTGGGGAGATTATTTCATACGATTCGCTTCAAAGTTATGTGACACTGATGATGCAATTGATCCAGGGCCGGACTGGCCGTTGCAGGCACAGGAATTTTCCTGGCGGGCTGCCAGGATGGGAGCTGGTTTTGGGCCCCTGAGGGGGGCGTTTATGTTCGGCCTGCAACATCGGCCCCTTGTAACAAAATTGGCCAAAACTGACCCTTGCACACAGCTCGGCCGCACCCACTCCCGGGGGTGGGGGGGGCGGCAGCTGAGCAGTTTGCCAGGGCTAGTTTCGGTTCCCAGTCCGACCATGATTGATTTCTCTAATGTACAAGGCAAACGGTTTGATGTTACCCTACAAAATGTCAATAACATGTTTTTGTAAAAAAAAAGAGTGCATTGAAAGACATTTATTAAAAGTAACTTTTTAAAACCTGAAATTAGAAACTGTCATTACAATGCTCTGTTGACAACACTATCAGTGCGTTATAAGGCAAGACAGTTGTCATGTGCAACCTATAAGTGGTCTAGGTTCTTATTATACAGGGAGAAACATTCTAATGTGTTCAAACGCAAGATGTGCAGTGCATATCCTGAACTGACGTATTGAGGAAAAAGGAGGCACAGTGTAATAAAATATTTGCCTATGATCACATAGCTGGTCAAGTGGGGAAGCCAAGATTGATCCAGGGGAATCTGGTTTCACATTGTGTAATTTAACCAATAGATTCTCTCTGCTGT
Source organism: Lissotriton helveticus (assembly GCF_964261635.1). Taxonomy (NCBI): domain Eukaryota; kingdom Metazoa; phylum Chordata; class Amphibia; order Caudata; family Salamandridae; genus Lissotriton; species Lissotriton helveticus. The sequence goes on along the minus strand of NC_136063.1, from coordinate 968,545,759 downwards.
TTTACATCAAAGGTAAATGGCTTTAATTCTTGGCAAACGAGTTTAGAGCTGGGTGGCAAGCAGAAGCCACATAAAAAGCACAGCTTATTTTGGCCTTGAGGAACCAAGAGCACCTCGAGTTGTGCCTGAGCCTGGTTCGAGGCTTTACTGTCTCATCCACCTCTAATATAAGGTCACCTTGATATTTATGCTTATGGTATTCCTATAGCGCAAACCTAGCTAAAAAGAAGCAGAGCGCATTACAGGGTCAAACATAAAGTCACTGAGTGACAGGAGAGGTAGCTGGGGTTGTGGATGGTTAAGGCATTGTGATGTAGTGTCCTTTAAAGAGGTGAATCTTCAACTCTTTCCAAAACTGGAGCAGCGTTGGGGTCATCCTAATGGTACAGTGATGTTGTTCCAGATTATGGGCGCAAGATAGAAGAGGCTGCTGCCTTGGTTTTTCCTTTTGCACTTTATTCTGCAGTCTGGTTGCAGGTATTCCAATCACTAGAGATGGTGAACTTGCCTCCAAGGTAAGCTGGTCTTTCCATATGATGGTACCATGGGTCTCTCCATAAAGAAGTCTTTATTTTCCAACCACATGATATTGGCCGATTTTTATTGTGATGAAATGCACAGAACGTTTTCTAATGTATGTTTCTTTAAATCAATATCTCTGCAAAGTGTGTGAGATTGGCCTTTTTTGTATCATTTACAGTGTGAAATTAGGCTAAAAGGTGCCTAAATCTATTATGTAGGCAAACTATAGAAACTACCTAAAGTAGAAAGGTTATTTTGTTGTGTTTATTGATCACTGTGAAGTTACCGCCTACGGTTTGCCTTTTTAGCCTATTTTAGGTGGTTGATTATATGGTATAGTTGGTGAAGTTATTCTGTGTTTCGACCCACATACTGTGTGCAAAAGAAATTGTCCTGACCTTTAACTGGTGTCTTATAAGTGCTGGATTTAGCAAACCTTTTGCTTTTGTACTTGTTGGTCCCATTCAGCAGGTAGACTGTAGGAGTAAGCAAGGCGAGGAAGGCATACACTTGTAAATCACAAACGGTTTTCCTTTGATGTGTGCCTGGAATTTTAATAATAATAAAAAAACAAAAGAACAAAAACATTGCATATGTCTGAAGTGCATAGTTGTAAGTCTACACATCGGCAGCGGCGGCTCCTCCGCTAAGGCAGAGGAGTGTTCTCAGCAAGGCAAAAAAGGTCAAATAAAATGATAATAACAAGATGTTATTATCATTTTATTTTTCGGTGCTGAAGCCAGTTTTGGGGAAAGGGGGGGCTTGACTGTTATCACAGCCAACAGTGGGAGGAGTGGTTGGTGCACTTGAGTGCGTGATGGTTTGGCCGGCCATCTTGGGCCAGCCAAACAGTCATGCATTTTAGCATGTTCTCCACTCAGTTGTATTGCACAGCCTGAGTAGAGAACATGCACTGCAGACGTGTACTTGTGAGTAGAACAAAGAATAGAACAGTAACTAACAACTCCCAGGGAGACGGTACGGCGAACCTGTCGCCGCACGTTCAGCATATAAGGTTTTTATGTAGGGGGGGCGGATGGGGTGGAGGGGGAGGGGGGAGACTCGCCTGTTTTGTCTTTCTTTCTTTAATCTTTCCATACGTTCTTCACTCTTTTATCTATATATTTCTGTACAAGAAGTTACACTAGGACCAGAACAAGAGTGAGAAGCAGCAGACCCAACCCTGGGGCATGCAAGGATCAGACACCTGTACCATACCAGGAAATAATCCCTAGAGAGAGGGGGACAAACGCAATAAACAAGAGTTGGGGACACAAAATAGGGCTACCAGCATTTCCCTATCATAGCCAATGACACAAACCAACAAGCTTAACCTGGTGTCTGACCTAAAGATAGTCTCCCTCAATGTCAAGGGCCTCAACCACCCAGTCAAGAGGAAAAAGATACTCGACTACCGGGCTAAAAGTAAGGGGGATGTGGTCTTGTTACAGGAGACCAAACTATCCCTGGAGGATATCAAACTAGTGAAAGCCAAGTGGATATCCCAGGTAGTGTGCTCACCGGCAGAAGGGAAGAAGCGCAGGGTAATTACACTGATAACTAGGAACTCCAATTTAACAATAGAAACACACCAGCACGACGAGGCAGGAAAAGTCCTGATAACACACCTGAGAAGAATGGGGGAGGAGAACATTCATGTAGCCAACATATACGGCCCTAACACAGATGATCCTGTGTTCCGGGAGGGGGTTTCACACAAGCTAGAGGGCATCCCCCAGGATGACCTAACTGTGGTGGCGGGGGATTTTAACATTGCCCTGGACCACATACTAGACAGACAATCACACTGCCACTCCCAACCTTCAAGTACCCTCGCCACACTAAAGAACATGTGTGCCAGATTCAACCTCAAAGACCCATTGCGGCTCCAATACCCGGACACTAGAGATTACACCTTCTACTCCAACCCGCATACTGACATTGCACCTAGGCTACTCTCAGACCACTCGTGCATCAGCCTACAGCTGAGCCGGTGCCACAACGAAGAAATCCCCCGAAGATAGCATTTTAATAGCGACGTCTTGACTAACCCAGTAAACAAAACCAAGATAGAGGAGGCGATAAAGGATTACCTTAGGCACAACGACACACAAGAGACTGACCCCACTATTTTATGGGATGCACTCAAGGCGACAGTCAGGGGCATAATAATAGGAATCAAGGCCAAAATCAACAAAAACGCTAACCAACAACTGGCCCAATTCGAGCAGGGCATCAAAATACTGGAGAATAACTACAACAGGGCCATACATAACACTAGTACTCTAACAAACCTCACTAGGAAAAAGTACGAGTACAACAAAATATTGAGCGAGAGGGCCGGACTGTGGGTGAACAAATAGAAAGGCCATCAACCTCTGCAAGGCTAATAGAGCGGGGAAGCTCCTAGCTTCTTACCTAAAGCACAAAGACAATTTACCATCTCATCTATCACCGACTCACACAACAACACACACACAAAACACAAAGAAATCCTGCGACCCTTTCAAGAGTTTCATCAGGAACTCTATAAAAATGACCAGGCCTTAGACCTGGGAGGGTGTACAAAATACCTTGACAGACTCGACCTCCCAAAACTAACGAATGAAGAAGCACAGAAGCTTGGGCAAGAAATCAGTACGGCTGAGATTGGAATGGCTGTCAGGTCTTTAAAGTACAACAAGGCACCAGGCCCAGATGGGTACGCAGACAATTTCTACAAATCCTTTCTGATGCACCTGAAACCCACCATGAAAAAGGTGTTCAACCACTGTGTGGAGAATGGATTAGTATCACAGTCCATGTCGGAGGCAAACATAACTGTAATCCCAAAGGAAGGCTAGGACGCACAATTGCCCAAGAACTACAGGCCCATATCTTTAATCAATGTGGACTGCAAAATATACCCAACAATCCTGGCTGCTAGGCTAAACCCCATACTGCCCAGACTAATAAGCAACTCACAGGTAGGCTTCCTAAAGACCTGTACGTCAAACGACAACACCAGACTCCTATGCCATATACTGGAACGCACAACCAAAATAGCAGAGCCAGCAGTGGCTCTCACACTAGATGCCGAGAAGGCTTTCGACAGAGTTTCTTGGGCCTTCCTGGAACAATGCATGGGCTCATTCAACCTGAGGGAAACATACATACGGAAGGTAATGGCACTGTATGGGGACCCTAGAGCACGCATTGTAGTTAATGGATCACTTTCTGACCCCTTCGCTTTACAACGTGGAACGAGACAGGGCTGTTCCTTGTCCCCCTCGTTATTTATGCAGACGACATCCTCATTGTGACAGAGCAGCCTGCGACCTCCATCGCGGCCCTGATAGAACCCATAGAAACATACTCAAACTACTCAGGATATAAGCTCAACAGGGACAAATCAGAATGTAAACCCCTCAACAGCCACACCACTAGGGACGCTTTAGGAGGGTCGGGCCTGACCTGGCAAACGGGGTTAATCAAATACCTAGGGATCCACTTTGGCAACGACCTTAGGTCCACACTAGACCAAAATGAGAAGCTACTGTTAGGGAAGACAAAGACTCTCTTGGAGTCCTGGTCTCCCAAATTTATAACCTGGTGGGGCAGAATTGAAACGGTCAAGATGATGATCACGCCAATGATTAATTACCTGCTGAGCATGCTACCACTTCTACTCACTGACGACTTCCACCGCAAACTGGACAAGCTGATTAATAAATTCCTATGGCAAGGTAAAAAAGTGAGAATAAGTATAAAAAAACTAAGGCTAGACAAAAAACTGAGAGGACTAAACCTAGCAGACTACAGAACCTTTCAAACTGCCTTCCTAGCAAAGCAAGGAGCCTACTGGATGGCACCCCCTCAAGGGTACACGCCGGGATGGCTAGTAATCAAGCGAGCCATCCTAAACAACTTAGAACCACTGATGCTACTAACAGCCAATAAACGCCCACACGCCTCCAGCCCAATATTCAAAAACACAAAAGTTGCCCTGCACAAAATAGACAAGAAAATGGAGAACAGTGTAAGGAACTCGAAATGGGAGTCTCTGTGGGCCAACACCAAGATTAAGTATAAGGGGAAATGCCTGTCTATAGAGGCATGGAAGAGGAAAGGAATTTCCTACCCAGTCCAACTGGAGGAGGACGGCAACCCCATCACGTTTGCCACGCTAAAACAGAGACATAGGCTACCAGACATCGAGTTCTACAATTTCCTAAAAATCAGAACAGCACTAACAAAAGCCAAACTAACACAACACAAACCATCAATTATACAATATATGGCGAAACTCAACAGAATAGGCCACCAGGTATTGCACCTGTACAAACTACTACTCCCATGCACTATCAAAATTAATGATAAGCCATCGAATTACTGGTCAAAACAACTTGGCACCACACTAAGTGAACATTACTTGGCGCTCCTCTGGGCCTCACCCTCACGGAACAAAATCTCCCGAGTACTATCTCAGAAAAAATTCTGGCTGCTACACAAGACCTGCTGGACAGCGGCTCGTCTAGCAGCGCTAGGCCTCAGGGAAAACGAACTGTGCTGGAACTGCGACAACGAAAAGGGGGATTTAAGTAAACACCTCATCTTCTACTGCTCCAAAATTAAAGCGTTCTGGGGGAAAATCTTGATTTCATAAAAAAGGCGCTGGGGTGCACACTAAAACTAGAGTTCTTTACCCTTGCCACCGCATATATGACCTCAGAACTAGATGCACAGCACGACAGGATCTGCTGGACCTCTTATTGACCTCCGCGGTGAAAATGGTCCTGTCCAACTGGAAAGAAACAGCTATGACGACACACAAAGGCTGGCTCAATTGGGCGACATACCTCAGAGGCGCAGATAGCACCGCACTGCAAAACTCACCCTGGAGACCAGCAACTAGGGGGATGTGGACATCACTAGACGAGTACCTGGACCCCTATGAACCCCCGTGAGCTCACTTGAGAGGGGCGACTGCCCACAAAACAAAACGCCACAAGCCCAGACTAGACCCATGGCTAAAGTACTCTTCTTGTATACTATCTCCTTTTTTTCTTTCCTATTCTCTTTCTTTCCCTTTCAGCTGCCCTTAATCTCCTAGCAAGACATTGGAAAGGGGTGCTGCCAAACATGATTACCACCTACCTATAACCATGACAAAAAACAGCCAAGTTGGGCTGATACCCTGTAATGGTAAAGCGTTCTTACCTGTCTGTAAAATTTAATAAAATGCGTTAAAATAAAAAATAAAATAATGATGAACTTGCCATTTTAAAGCTTTAATAACTGATGCCACTGCAGTGTCCACCACCTTCTTTATACTATCAAGCAATCCTATATCATGATATCTGTTTGCAACTTGCACTTCATTACTAAACTGAATGTTATGTTACGGCTTGGGCACCAGACCTAAGAGTTTTTTTTGTCTCTTTCTTAGTTTTATATGTTTTATACATTTGTAATGGCTTTTATTATAAATTTGCAATGGCTCTAATTAGTTGCCCATAAATAACTAAAACAAGTTGTATGGTTAATAACATTTGCTAGGCACAGGGTCAGAACCGCGAAAAAGGCAGCATTTCGCTGCCTTTTGGCTAGGTTCGCACTGTAGTTAAAATATTTGAATCGGTTTCAGACAGACTTCGAAACAACTGTTGCCAGAGACATTGTGTGGATCTGGAATAAAAAAAATGGCATTTGAGAAATTAAAAAAATGAATGCATTGGAAGGGATTCTTGGTTAAACTCGGAATCAGATTAATTTGCACTTGTTTCGCGTGATTATTTCAGAAACAGACTAATATAGCTCAATCTTTACCAGAAATGCAGAATTCAGGAGGTCACACTTTCAAACAACCTTTTCTTTTATGTGCATTCAACAGCATACTTGCCAACATACTTTTATTAAAAAGAGGTAGGAATGTTCAGGTTTGTAATCCAATATTTTCCACACTGATGACTTCACTCGAAATCACATCACATAACAAGAAATGGGATTCTGATCAAAGCAAATGTTTGTGTGGCGTCTGAGCACCATGCCATAACACAACATTTAAATGCCAACAGTGAACACTGTTTCCATTGTCACTAATGCAATCAAACAAATATATAAACCAATAATAAACTCAGTGTAAAAGATCAAATAGCACAGTATTTTTAGCTGAAATTATTTAATGATCAATTATTTGAGTTCATGATAACATATTCATTATATTAAAATACAAGTTTAATGACATAAAAACATATTTATTCCAAACATAATCAAATATCATAAAAATACAATTAAAAAGACCCGAAATGTGGCAGAAGTTAAGTCTTTGACGCGCGTTTCGGCGCTCAATGCGCCTTCATCAGGAATTGCCACAATATAATCTGAAAACACAAAATATATACTGAAAACCGTGATGACATATAAATACATATACAATGTTGTGTTACAACTAATAAACAATTACACTGAGATATACATTCATAATCGTGATTTATAATAAAATATGATAAGTCGAAGACTTAACTTCTGCCACATTTTGGGTCTTTTTAATTGTATTTTTATGATATTTGATTATGTTTGGAATAAATATATTTTTTATCTCATTAAACTTGTATTTTAATATAATGAATATGTTATCATAAACTCAAATAATTGATAATTAAATAATTTCTGCTAAAAATACTGTGCTATTTGATCTTTTCCACTGAGTGTATTATTAATGGTTTATATATTACATTTTTTGATTGCCTAGGAATTTATTCTCTATTGTATATTTACCCTGTCCTAGGAATTGTTTGACCAATTCCTCAAGGGGTCTTTGTTTTTTAAAAAAGTTTTATATAGCGCGAACTAGACCCGAGACACTTGCATTTGTTCCATTGTCACTAATACCATGTCAAAAAGTAACTCCATCACTAGCTGTGTGGCAGTGGCATGCATTTCAAACTCTGCCTCAGTCTAAAGGGTCTTGATCAGAGAACTGAAATTGACCTTTTAATAGGTAAATCGTGTAAGTTCCCCCAAACCTAAATATACATCCACAGGCTCTACAACTGCCAAAAGCAGTCACCTACTGCCTTAGTCAGTAGGGTTGTGATGGGGGGTTTAATGCAATATAAATGCTCCTCTGGTGCTGGTGGATAACTGAGGGCCTGTCTAGCTTCTTTTTGTGTAAAATAGTACATACAACTTTCTAAGCTGCATAAGTAGGGGACAGACACTACAGCCAGTGTCGGCAGTAGGGTAACACATGACCCTGCAGCCCTCGCAGTGCATGGGCCCTCAAACTCCAGGGGGCCCCCTCAGCACAGTACTCTGGCCAGAGAGCTCCTGATTGAGTCCAGAGAGGGGCCCTTGCAGTGGGGCCCACTCAAGTTTCGTTATGCCAGTGGGTGTCGGAGACAAGTTGCGTCTCACTCAAAAGGAGTACATCTAACAACGAGGGGCACGCTTCCACTAGAAACCACAGTCAGCACCTCCTACGCTAAGTTGGAGGGTATGACGTGTAAATCATATTTTTCTAGCAGTATTTATGTTTGGACCATCCATGTCCCTTCAGGGCTCAGCTGTGCTCATTTTCTAAACTCACATCCAGATTGTGAATGTACAACGCTGCCAGGAAAATAAAGATTCTGGATATTTTTATAGTATTTATACCCTAGCTTACTGGTATTCATTTTCTATTTCAAGATAAGATTTGTGGCAACAACTCTTGCAAAAATGGGGAGTCTCATTGCCTGTTTGGTGGTGTTCTTTTGCTGCTCGCCTACATCACGATCATCCTCCTAAGCACCCCCTGGTGGGACAAGGCTCCCAGAGGCAACTCCATCACCGCTGCACCATCCACGCTGATTTATACACTCTGAGGTGGACTGCAACCCCCAGAGTGCACCGCTGTTCCTGCCGTTTCCCGCAGCTGCCGTGAGTGAGGGGGAGGCGGGGCCAACGCGCTCATATTGCAGCCTCTCCCCCCACGGCGCGGTATTCTCATCGCCTATTTGGTGGTGTTCTTTTGCTGCTCACCTACACCACGATCATTCTCCTAAGCACCCCCTGGTGGGACAAGGCTCCCAGGGGCAACGCCATCACCTCTGCACCATCCACGCTGGTTTGTAGGTTTGTACACTCTGGGGTGGACTGCAACCCCCAGAGTGCACCGCTGTTCCTACCGTTCCCCGCAGCTGCCGCGAGTGAGGGGGAGGCGGGGCCAACGCCCTCATAGCGCAGCCTCTGCCTCCGCGGCGCGGGAGTCTCATTGCCTGTTTGGTGGTGTACATTTGCTGCCTGCCTACATCACGATGATCCTCCTAAGCACCCCCTGGTGGGACAAGGCTCCCAGGGGCAACACCATCACCACTGCACCATTCACGCTGGTTTGTACATACTGGGGTGGACTGCAACCCCCAGAGTGCACCGCTGTTCCTGCCGTTCCCCGCAGCTGCCGTGAGTGAGGGGGAGGGGGGACCAACGTGCTCATAGCGCAGCCTTTCCCACCGTGACGCGGGATGCGGGTGGGACGAAGCCCGTACCAAGGGCGGATCCGTCTGTGCCCGTCCGGGGCCGTCAGAGGCCGGGCTGGGCCACCCCTCTGACATCTCCTATCAGCAGTGCCTTGCAGTGGTCAGTGGGGCATCATATTAGTTCCATGTCTGGGGCAGCAATTGTAATGGGCAACGCAATATTACTCCGGCACTGCGTAATACCACGTCCATAGATAGTATGCTGGAGGGAGCAGTTAATATTGTTAGCACCGAAATCGAGCTAACTAAGAGGCGCCTGTCCCTGGGCCTAACAAAATCCCACCTTCCTCTACAAACCGAGAATACTGATAACAGTGACTCTCAACCAATGTTGCCCACACAAGTTGATCATAGTTTGTATTTATCAGCCCGAGAAAGCGAATTGGGCGGAGAGGGAATTGTGGACACTGGACACATTGGGGCAATGAAGGATTCTGCATCTATCTATGGTTTGCTCTAGGGACACTCTTGTATCGGCAATTGTGAATGTATCCCCGACCCCAGAAGTCTCCGGGGCTAAAAGTAAAAGGAAAACAGCTAAGCCGGTATGTTCAAAATGGAAACAACCCCCACGTTCGAATTCCCAATGCACTGCGCTAACGACATGGATTTAGGGTTCAACAGCTCCATTCGACTTAGTATCTGGTAGTGCTTCGGTTGATCTAATACCTTCAGAGACATTAAATTACGCTGTATATACTCAAACTTTTTTCTAATTTTAGACTTGGGGATACTGCCATTGATATTATCATACATACAATGTACAAACGAGTTAAAGTGCTTGTAGACAAGAATTTTGCTACTTTATTGAAGCATTTAGACCGTTTAGAATCTTTAACTAATAAGTTAAATTCACCCAGTAAGGTATCTAAGCAGTCATCTCTACAGGGTAGCGCTCATAAAAAACAGACCTTGAGTGATGGAATTCCTAAAGATCCTAAAGATCAACAAGGGATTATAATTTCTACGCAGCCTCTTGTCTCTTGTGACACCTGTCCTAAAGCTAAAGATTGTATCCCACCTCGCCCGTCTCTGTTAATACCCCAAACTTAGCTTTTACCACCATATTTCACCCATCTAGCCAAATTGTCGATCAAGCTCTTCCTACAGCTTCCGCCAATACTGTTAGTAACAATGCTAGTGGGTATGCTGAGTCAAGTAAAGATGTTTTAAGTTTACCACCAGCAGCCTGTCCGTATGTCCGGATTTTAGCAGGGGTTCCCCCATTAGAGAAGAATAAATCTGAGTCTTGGGACCAATTACGGAATAAAAGTATTGACTGACTGGCTAAACATAAAGGGTACAGGAGGTTTAACATAAATGATGGTATAATGGTACGTTGGGTTGGATCGTCAGAAAAGACCATTGAGGCAGATTGCATTGTTATTAATTTTCGACGACCAACACTTGTTAGATCAATACGAATGGCAAAGGAGATTAATTGCTCCTTACCTACAAACATTTGGGCACTGCCTCTTGGCTTTTTTTATAGATCAAACTCCGAGCAGCAACCTTCAATTACCCCTTCATATCTGTTTGCAAATAGGTTCTCTGCCCTCTCTGATCTTGACAGCTTAGATTGACCGTCGTTTATACCAAAATCCACTGAAATTGCCCCTTTGACATCCATGTTGGCTATCTTAGAAAATGACGGTTCTAAGCCTGAGGTTATCTCAGAAAATGACGGTTCTGAGCCTTATGACCCAATGTTACATGTGCTCAGCTGGAATGTTGCCGACTTGGCTTCCAAATTAAGTAGTGATGATTGGGTCAAGATGGTAAACAAATATGATATCCTAATGTTTCAAGAGACTTGGGCAACAATAGAGTTATATCTTGAAGGGTATGAATGCTTCAATATTACCTCACCCCCCCCCTAAACAAGGCAGACCCTCGGGTGGTTTATCCATCTGGGTGAGCATCGTGCCGGGTGGCAGTGTAAAAACAACCCCCACCAAAAATGCTAACTTTCAAGCCTTGATATACACACGGGGGGTTCTATTTGTTTTATTAATTTTCATAATAATGATTTTTTAACAACACCTAATATGAATTTTGTCAACTTTTTTAACTTTATTTCGGATATACCTAATTTTATAGGAAATCAAGGACTTGTAGGGATTTGTCTGGGTGGTGATTTTAACGCAAAGATTACAGGGGTAAACATTTCAATTCCCCATTATCACCCTCTGGTCAATCCATGCAAAAGGGGGCTTGAGTTATTGGACCATTTATTAAATAGGAGTCTATCAAACGTAATGGACATCGCAGCTACAAACAATGGGGATAGCCCAATACCCACCTATAGAGGCCATGGCTGCGCCTCAACAATAGATTACGTTTTTATAAAGGTCACACTAGAAGATTACTTAGTTAAAGCAGAGGTTAAACCATCCACTTTGGGGGATCATAACCCAATTTTAGTTTTATTTAGGGTTGCTTCCAGACCTGATCCTCGAAAAGAGATAGGGGCCGGTAACCTAGAATCCTCTACAGACAAATTAATGGTCAAATGGAAAGGCATTGATAACAGTAGTGTGTTCCAAAACATTTTAAAACATATTGATCACTCTGTGAGACTTGTCTTTTACCTGTTGATCCTAACCCAGAGGTAGTTTCTGCTTTTGTTCAATTATGTGCAGGCATTAAAAAATTGATCTCAAGACCTGCACTTGCATCCAACTCTAACCCTAGATGGTTTAACTTCATTTGCTCTTGGACAAACAGAGAGCTTAGAGCTGATCTCTCAGCTTCCCCTAGGGACCCTAACCTCATTAGATCATTGAGGCATGTTTACAAAAGAGCGACTAAGCAGAGGAAAGACGAGATCCTAAAAGAACAGTGGAACAACTTGGCTTGTGCTGCAAGATTTAATAATTCAAATGTTTTTTGGACAGTGGCCAAGTCACTGAGATCAATGGGCAATACACTCACTCCGTTAAGTTGTAACATATTGAGTGAAGCTTGGGTAGCCCACTTTTCCAATATATATGCTGCTACATCCCAGTGCGAAGATACCGTCGATAATTTTGTTGCCGCCCGAATTCAAATATCAGTATCGGAGGTTAAGGATGCTATTGACCAAAGTCTGGGTAACAAGGCCCCTGGCCCAGATGGGCTCCCTATTGACCGTATAAAATTTAGGCCAGAGTTCTGGGCCCCTCTTTTACTTAATGTTTTTAATAATTTGACAACAACCAAAATCCCCAATATATGGTCTGTTATCGTTCCAATTTTTAAAAAGGGAGACAGATCCAACCCAAGTTGTTATAGACCAATTTCTTTAATTGATAATACCATTAAGATATTGGGGAGGGTACTATTTAACAAAATCAGAACATTTTAAATAGATGTCAGCTAGGTTTCAGAAGCAATCTTGGAACAGTGGAACAGTGTCTTAACCTTAATTTGTTCATAGGTAAATACACCATAGCTCAACACAGCCCCATCTATCTAGCATTTATGGACCTTACCTCGGCCTTTGATTTTGTTAATAGATCATGGCCCTGGAAATGCCTTTTAAACTACGGGTTGGATGAGGACATTGTGACTTTTTAGCATATTTACATACAGATCTAAGGGCTCGGGTGAGAATAAGCATGGATGGGGCAGTGGTAGGAAGAGGCGTAAGATAAGGGTGTGTCTTAGCCCCACTCTTGTTTATTTTATATATTAATGAGCTACAGATGTGTTGTCTGAACTGACTACAGAAGTCCCAATGATTAATGGTAATAAACTGCCCGCCCTTTTATAGGCAGACAATGCTGTTTTAATGGGTCGTACACCCAATGCACTGTGTATATTAGTTAGGGGTTTTGTCGATTTTATGAATGGACTGAACCTTTGTTCGAATTTTAAGAAATCTTTTTTAATGTGTTGCGGTCCTAAAAAAATTCTTATTAATGCTATTACTTTTGGCTGTGAAACCTTGCTACGCACACGCACTTTCCCATATTTGGGTCTACAATTTTCAGACAATGGATCCTGGGCATCCCATTTGGCATAAGGTTGGAGTAAATTTTTAAAGGCAGTCAATTCGATTTTAAATCTCCCCCAACCGAAAAGAATTGAGGTAGTGTTGTCTCTTCTCAAAATCTATAGAACACAGTGTGTACCCACTATAACATACGGGGCTGAAATCTGGGGCTTTATAAATTCAAAAAGCTTCCAGGTCGAAGAAAAAAGATTTTGCAGGAGAATTTTGGAGATACCTATCTCTTCTTCATCCTTTGTCTGCCATAATGAGTTAAAATTATTTTATCTAGACGAATATATTAGGTCCGGCCCTGCCCAGTTTTGGTTGAAGGTTTGGCAAAATCCGTCAGCCTCGCTAACCAGGGAAATTATAGTTGACTGTTTAAAATGCGACAAGGGCTGAGATATACTGTGGCTTGCAGAAGTAAGGGCAAGTTTAACTGAATAAATCTTGGCCACATTTTTCATAAACCAGACCAGTTAGATGGAATTAACAAAAAGACTATTCGAGAATCTATATATAAATATTATGAGGACATAAGATACTCACAAGAGCTCTCTAAAGTATCCGTTGCACGCTATATATCAATGGTAGACGACGGAGGCCCTCCCTCTTATTTACTAGTTAGTTACCTTTTAAGAGATATTATTTGCTGGGAACGAAGTTTGCTCTTTCGCCTTAGACCTGGCACATTAAAATATTTGTTGTGTTTCCCCTTAGGCTTTCAGCCTAACATTGAGGAATTGCTTTGCCCTTGCGGCAATTTAGGTAAGCAATTCATGTTGCATTTTTTGTTCTTTTGTAATTTTTATCAAAAGTACAGGAAGCAACTTTTGATTCCAATTTTTAGGGCCAGTGGAATAACGGATTTCAAGGTTGCTTATGAGACTATCCTTCAGCTTAATGGGGATAACTTAGCACTCCGTGCTTGTACTTTTTTGAAAATGGCTATTCGTTCATGTGCTTCTATGAACCCCTGATAAGTGGGCAGGATTGTATTATATTAACTTCTTGGTTTTATGCTAATAAAGAAATATGCTCTTTGGCACCTGACCGATATTCAAATGTGTGGAGTTCTATGTTTGGAATTCAATAGCCTATTTCCCCCTGCTGCTATTCCCCCCAAAACCATCTGCACTTTGCACTTTGACACTTTAATATATGATGCTGCTATATACATAACTTGATAAATCCGTGACAACTTTATGATGATTTATCGAATTGTTTTTATATAACTAAAGCTTTGACGTATGTTTTAAACCCAGATGGTGTTTTTTTATGTAGATATTAAAGTGATTAACTTTGTGAGAATTGTTTGTGCTTTTATGGACACTTTATCTCTGAATAAAGATTATTGAATTGAATTGAAAAATAGAACTCTCAGATTGGTTTCCCACAAAAAGAAAACGTTTAAAACAAAAAAGTGGAATATTTTAACCAAGCAGAGACAATATTTTCAAAACGTTTGTGAGTTGTTAATGAAAGAAGCCATTTTCATATTGTAATATTTGTTTTGAAGCTTGGAAAAAAGTTTTTATTGTGTTCGGTAAGTTCAGAGTTATTCAGGAGTTTACAACTAAAATAATTATGTTAGATATTCTAAACGGTATAGGGAAAGAAAAAAACTAACTCCCCACTGATTATAATCATGTTGCTGAACGCTCACAGCCCACAAACAATGATGTTTGAAGATATTTATTAAAGTGGTAGTATGTTTTCTCTACTTCATAATATAGGAATAGACAAACGTTGATGATCTAACACTTCTCATGCCTGTTGAAAAGCAGATATACTTCCAGTCAGTGTTTGCTTTTTATGCAACAGAACGTGGCAAGTTTTGAGTTGTAAACCAATTCATACTAAAAACTAAACTTGAAATCACAGAACACAAAATGTTGCTGACTGAAAAGCCAGGAATGGCTGAAAGTGTCTGATATGACATGGGGATACTTACCAACTTTGCTTCCGTGGGGCGTGTAGTGCTTTACATATACAATGAGATCAGACATAGTAGTAACTCTTTCTCTATCTAGAGGGCATCTCTTTAAGCAGGAAGAAAGACGCAAGGGAAAGAGGAACAATGGTGTTACTCGACAGGACAGGGGGTATTATATTTATCACTGCTGTTTTTTGTACACTCCAAACTCCCCCAAGGCCACAGGGGAGGCACTTAGAGACTCACAGGATGGCAGGCAGATGCCAACAGGAGGGGCCAGTCCATGTCCAGTTGCCATTAGTCTGCTGAACAGTTGTAGGAAACCCCTCTTGTAGTTTGTTGTGTCCTTGTAGCTTTAATAAGAGATCAGTCTTATCATCCTTGGAGTCCACTTCTTTGTTTTGGGTGCAAGACAGAGATGATACTGCTCTTTAGAACTCTTCTCAGATTGCAGGCAGCAGGGTTGGTCCTCTTATGATCTTCTTCAGATCCAGGTGTGTTCTGAAGTGAGTGCCTGAAGGTGTCATATGTATGCCTGGCACAATCTAGTGGTTGGGAATGACTCCTGGGTATGCCCTAACCAATAGAGTAAAAGTTCCCACAGCCAACCCTCCCCTATCCACTTTGGGCATTCTCAAGATAGTGAAAGACTTCAGCCACACTAAACGTGGCCTCTGAAGGCTGAATGTGTGTGGGGAATGTGCTATGGTAATTCTAGTTGCCTCCCACATCAAGCACTATACTCCAGTTTGGGTAGACACTGTACCCACAATAAACTCAGTTGGACAATGTAATGTCATAAAGAGGTCCACTGTGATTGGAACCTGGCTGGCTTGGGAGGCAAAGGAAGGGCCCTGCCCAGGTGTCAGCTAATGTTTTGTATTTCAAAAAGGGGGTGGTGATGGACAGAGTATCTGAGTTAATCAGAACACTCCTACCCAGTCAACAGATCAGGGCTTTATCCATCACCGTTTTTTAGCTCACTGCACCATCCCAGTTCAGAACCTGGCTATATGCAAATTAGTCTGTCCCTGGCCCATTGCATCATGGGAACAGGGCAGACCAAACTACCAAGCCAATTCTTCACTGGAAAGGAAACAAGCTTCCGGGGACCGGTTTCTGGCATTACAGCCGTCTTCGGCCCGGCTTGCTTGAATCCTGATGGTGCAGTGAGCAAGGGACTCATGTCTGAGCATACCCTTCCACACTTGTGGTGGCCAAAATATTTCAAAAAGGGGGTGGTGATGGACAGAGTATCTGAGTTAATCAGAACACTCCTACCCAGTCAACAGATCAGGGCTTTATCCATCACCGTTTTTTAGCTCTGTCCACCACCACCCCCCTTTTTGAATAGCTAATGTTTTGTGACATGTGAGGCCTCAATGAAGGTAATTCAGTTCCTGGGCCCAACCTCACTGATCATCCTGTCGAGGGAACAACAGCACCTCCCAATACCCAGGCATATTTTCTCAGCTATGGGAGCAGTTTTCACACCTCTTCAAATGTTAAGTACTAGCTGGCACATGCAGGAGAGCCAAGGCAAAATTAGCCTTCAGGAACTTCAGGCAGGGAAAAGGTTACTTTCTAAAAGTTACTTCCCCTTAATATGTATTTTTGTATTCTGACTTCACCATTGAATTCGATTTTTAGCTAGTCCCATTCCAGAGATACAGCATTAGGTTTTTAATCTCTACTCTGGTTTCCTACACAGTACATCTAGGCCTGCCACAGTGAAAAATAGCTTTTGGGTGCTAGTCAATGTATGGATATGTTAACATTCAATTTCTACATTTTCTACAGTTAAATACCATGCACCCTGCCTTTAGGACTGCAAGGCCTACATAGGGGTGACTTATTAATATTTAAAAGGGAGGTTTTGACCTGTGAAAAGGGTTCATTTTGACAGTTCCAATTGCAATTTTCACCCTGCAACAGTAATGCTATACTGGTAGGTCTGAAGCCATGTTTGCACTGCCCTTGTAGTAGATGGTACAATAGCTGCTGAATTTCTCTGGTGGCATTGACTTCCAGGCCCTGAGTAGACTTTGTACCATAGTATAGTAGTGTACAAAGAAGATAAAGATGCCAATCAGGTGTATACCAATTTCATCATGTGGTAAGAAGGAGTGCAGGCAATTTACCACTGATTAGCAGGGGTAACATGCACAGAGTTCTACAACCAGCAAACAGTCAAGGCAAAAATCTTTGAGTACACCACACAAAAAATGATCTTTCCTACACAATCAAATAATCTTTATAGAGTGAGTGGACACTTTGTTATGAATAAAGCAATAATACAATGACATGCTTACTTGCATAAAATGCCAGTGCATTTCACCACCATGATATGCACACTGCTTATTTCTTAATACACAATTCAGATAGTTATATGTTGAAATGTTTACAAAAAACAAGCCTTTTTTTCTGGAATTGAATTAATATAGATGGTCATGCTTGTTATCCACATAGTTACAGATATGCATTGGAGTTAATTATGTTTTCACACTATTGATAAAGAACCCTTTTTGCTGTTAACAATCCATTGTTATGAATCAACCAAACAGTTCCACAACCACTGAAATCAAAGTAAAACTCTACACAGAGCCTCAATTGGTGTGGAGCAGGATTGGTTGCCCAAACGAAAATCTAGTTCATAATGGTGAAGAGAGCCATGCATTTAAAAACTTTCAGCCTCAAAAAGATTGTTAGGATCAAACAGTTGTTAACAAACAACAAAGGACTGAACCTTCAGTACAATTAGCAACATCCTCTCTATGTCCTATGGTTCCATGTAGTTTGAATAGAATACACAAACTTTCATAGAACAGACAATATATTCTAACAGCTATTTAAATACTTCCATATGGTATTTTACCAGCTTAACTAGGCCAAGAAATATGAATGGAGTGCCAAATTACCCCCAAAAATAGGGTCTATGGATCTAGAGAGATTGGAAACCCAATCTCGCCGGAACAATTTGAGGATTCTAAAAATTCCGGAAGGGGCAGAGGTAGAGGACATAAAAGGTTTTGTTTGCAGATTATTACGTGAAGATATTCTCAAGGACCGTCCGGATATCGACCTAGAAGCAGAAATTCAGAGGGTACATAGAGACCCATATAGGCTGCACCCAGACAGGAAGGCCCCCAGGAAGATTTTGGTATACTTCCAAACATACAGTGTGAAAGAACTGATCCTGAATAGATGTTTATCACGCACTTCCCTACACTTTCGAGCTAATCCATATCACATTAGATCTGATATAGGCGGCAAAACTGCTCAAAGGCAGTGGGAGTTAGGGTCTAGAATGCCAGAATTACGTTCCATGGGGGCAAATGTACAGATGAAATTTCCAGCACTTCTCAAAATTATGTGGAACAATAAAATGTACACGTGCCAATTTCCAGAGGAAGTAGATGCTGTTCTTGATAGAATGAAGGCTCAAGAGGAATAGCATAATTAGAGACGGTTTAGATGTTCCATTCCCCAAAATCTACCATTTAGCGGAGGGTAGAGTATGTTTGCAATGGAGTGCAGGGAAAAAAATATATATATAAAAAAAAAAAAATATATATATATATAATGTTTCCACTACACATATTTAGTTAAGAGTTTTTTTTAAGAGTTTGCACGAAATAAACAGGTAAGATAGGGGAATGAGACCCGTACATATGCTTTTCTTTATTTTTAGAGTAGGGCAATCAGGGAACAGGGCCTCCTAGGGCGTATTTTCGCCAATCGGGAGGGAAGGGTTCCCCACAGGGTGGGTGGGTGGGTGTTCCAGGGGAAGGGGTAAAAAAAAACAAAAAATGTCCTCATGCACCATAAAAAAGCTTTTTATTTTTGTTAATAATTATTATTCTTATAAGGTACTACGTTTTGCTATTAGCCACATTCAAAATTTAAAATTAGAGTATGACTCAAGCTAGCCAAACTATAATCCTCTCCTGGAATGTGAATGGGTTAGGGAGTTATAAGAAACAATTTAACGTTTCTCACTTCTTAGAAAATTCTGGAGCATCATTAATTCTTCTACAGGAGACTCACTTGGAAGCAAATAAATGTAGAGATATCTTTACAAAACACAAGTGGGTTCAGGAAATTTTTTGCTCAAAACAATCGGGTACTACGAGAGGGGTGGCAATCATTATTTGTGCCAATAAAGGAATAGTTGTCCATGATTGGGCTACAGATCAGTCAGGGCGGTGGTTGGCGGTAGTGGTATCAGTGGGCACTGTTAAACTTTTATGTGGGGTTTATTATGGCCCAAATGAAGATAATCCATGTTTCCTTCATAAACTAGCAAGCTATTTATTACAATTTTCTATCCCTATAGTGCTAGGGGGAGACTTTAACTTGTTACTGGATGCAGATCTAGACCGCACTTCAAAGGCTAGATACAACTGCCCCAAAAAATCGATTTGTATGCTACATAATATTATTAAGGAGTATGCGCTGTGCGATGTCTGGAGAATCAAACATGGCTCCCAGAGAGAGTATTCATTCTACAGCAAAAAAAAACACCAGTTCTCCAGGATAGATTATTTCTTGCTTGATAGAGCGATGTTATCAGATATACATTCTATTGCATATATTCCGAATGGATTATCAGACCACTCCGTGGTTAAGTTGTGCATTAGCATGCAAAAAAGGAACCCATCAGAATACAGGTGGACTCTGGACAGGACTATTTTACTAAAAGCAGATTTCAACACTAGCACTAAGAAAAGTATAGGAGAGTTTTTCCTATTTAATAATGATTCAGCCCCGAACCGGATCATATGGGACGCTCTTAAATCTTTTTTAAGAGGTATATACGGTTCTCAAATGGCCTTGAATAGAAAGCTAATTAAAGAAAAAGAAGTAGACAATCTCAACTTAATTAAAATAAAAGAGCAGCAACTTTTCCATGCCATCTCTAATGATCGAACTGAAATATCGAGGTTGGAAAAAGAATTAGATGACCTACAAATTCAACATAGACTACGCTCTGAAAAAATACTAAGAGATAAGTGGGAGGTAAGCAAGTTGCGTAATTTTGAATATGGGGAGAAATGTGGATCATTACTTGCCTGGAAAGCCAGATCTGACAGGTCCAGAAACAGCATTAAAACTCTAATACAACGAGGAACTGGCGCTGTCCTATCTGAGGATGAAGATATTAAAGAGGAGGCCAGATCTTTCTATGAAGATCTTTATCGTGAAAAAGTGAATATTTCATCGGAGGAAATAGAAAACCTAGACATTCTGAGAAATTTAATTTGTTTGAGCAACGAAGAAATATATTTTTTAGGAAAAGAAATTACCGAGGGGGAAATCAGATCTCAAGTCGAGAAAATGGCAAGAAAGAAAGCTGCAGGGCCGGATGGGCTCCCAACAGAAATCTATAAGGATAATTTGGATGAATTTATTGCTCCAATGCTTAAACTTTTCAATGAAATCTTCATTCATGGTCAGCAAATCCCGTCTTCTTGGCTGGACGCGACCATTTCATTAATCGCGAAGCCGAACAAAGACCCACAAAGGATAGAATCATACCGACCCATATCCTTACTGAACTCGGACTCAAAAGTTTATTCAGGTATCCTGGCAAACAGGCTCGCTAAGGTGATCAAATCCATTATACATCCGGACCAACGCGGATTTATCCCGGGCAGACAATTAAATGAACTCACATTTCAGGCAATTGGAGCTATTGACTATGCAGTTCAAAATAAAAAACCATTGGCCATAGTCGCAATAGATGCCGCGAAAGCCTTTGACCAAGTAAACTGGAAATATTTATGGTCAACGATGAAGAAATTTGGCTTTCCTGAAATTTATATCAAAAGTGTGGTGTCTTTATATAGAGGTCCCAGGGCCAAGATTCTGGTTAACGGAGGATTGTCAGAATGGTTCAGTGTTGGCAGAGGAACAAGGCAAGGATGCCCCTTGTCTCCACTGCTGTTTGATGTCTACATCGAACCTTTTGTCTGTTCTTTAAGGCATGATTCTATTATTTCTTCGTTTAAAATTGGGGAATTATCAATTAGGACAGCACTATATGCAGACGATCTTCTGATGTATACCTCAAACCCCCTTGTAGCAATTCCTAGGCTATTTATGCTCGCGGAGAGTTTTGGCTCGGTCTCAGGTTATACTATTAACAAGGAGAAAACCGAGGTAATGTGTTGGAATAACTTACTCCCCATTCCAGAAGCCAAATGTAAGATGAGATATTTAGTTATTTATTTAACCCAGAACATAGATGACACTCCGAAGGTTAGCTGGGAAACAGTGATAAAGGAGATTAAAAAACTTCTGTCTAGGTGGAACACTCTGCCTTTAAACATCTATGGCAGAGTGAATCTTGTCAAAATGATCATTCTTCCCAAGGTTACGTTTTTGTTTAATTCTATTCCCTTAGTTTTCAGTAGAAAAGATATTCTTAATTTGCAAGGTAGAATAGGGTCGTTTATTTGGGCAACAAAATCTCCAAGGATAGCTTGGAAGAAGCTAAGGAGAGGATTAAAATTAGGTGGTTTAGCTCTCCCCGACTTATTATTTTACTGTTATGCTTTCCAGCTTAAAAACTTTAGGATACTAGCTAATAAATTGGATTTTACAAATCGCCGGGAATAGACGGGCTCCCCATAGAATTCTATAGCAAATATCTAGACGCACTGGCACCACGACTTCTGACCGTCTACAAGGAGGCCAAGGCGACGGGCCGACTACCACAGTCGATGAGGGAGGCGTTGGTGGTCCCGCTACTGAAGCCCGGCAGGGAGGGTAGCGACCCAGCGTCCTATCGACCACTCTCTATGCTCACCACGGACTATAAGATCCTCAGCTCCATACTAGCGACGAGGCTCCTACCTCACATGGCGGGGCTTGTGCACGACGACCAGAACGGTTTTATACCGAAGCGCAACACCACAACAAACATCAGAAGGCTTGTCCATATCATGAACGGGCTGGACGGCGGGGCAGGGACGGAACTGGTGCTCTCGGTCGACATTGAAAAGGCCTTCGACAGCCTCGAGTGGGACTACCTCTATGCTGTCATGGAGCGCCTTGGGCTGGGAGCTGGCTACATTCATTGGACGAAGGTCTTATATGCGGGGGCGATAGCAAGGGTGAGGGTGGGACCGACGGTGTCCATGCGCTACCCGGTGGAGCGAGGCACTCGACAGGGCTGTTCCCTCTCGCCGCTTCTATTTGCGCTGGCTATTGAGCCGCTGGCGGCTGCGGCCCGTACGGGGCGGCACATCAGCGGAGTGCGGGCCCGAGACGGGCAACATTTCATCTCGCTATATGCCGATGATTTACTACTATTCCTCTGCGACGGTGTTGAGGACTTGTGGAGAGCGGAGGCCCTACTGGAGAGCTTCGGGGAGATGTCGGGCCTGCGGGTCAACTGGCCCAAGACGAGTTTGTTCCCACTGCTGGAGGGCGCTGCCCAGCCGCTACACCGATCGGATGTGGCCTGGAACCCTACCTGTATTAAATACCTGGGGGTCCATATTTACCATAGGCAGGAGGACTTGCTGGAGGGCAACCTAGGGCGCTGCGTACGCGGATTGAAGGGCTGCATGGCCTTCTGGGCCACGTTGCCACTGTCGGTAGCGGGCCGGATCTCCCTATTGAAGATGGTAGCCCTACCGAGATTATTGTACTATTTTCGGATGCTCCCAATTTGGCTACCTAGCTCCTTCTTTAGATTATTTAAATCTCAAATCACGACGTTCCTTTGGGGTGCGGGACGGTGCAGAGTGGCGCTGGCTACGCTTTCTCGCCCGAAAGATGAGGGGGGTCTGGCGGTGCCAGACTTCGAGCTTTATTACCTCGCGGCCCAACTGCAGGCTTTCACGCAGGAGGTAGCGAGGGTGTTTCGGGGCCCGGAGGATGCCAGCCTACGGGGGACGCCCAGACACGTCCTGGCATATATAGTCCTCCGGCAGCGGTTGGACAGTAGGGATCTGTCGCTGGAGCAGCGCACGTACCGTCAATGTTGGAACCAGGCCCACAGGAGGGCGGGTGTCCAGCGCCCCTATGCGCCTGAGATCCCCCTGGGCATGCTAACGGCCTTACCACATGGCGGCGACTGGTCGCGCCTCATGGAATGGGAGGAAGCAGGTATACAGATGGTTGGAGACCTCTTTGAGAACGGCGCATTGCTCCCGTTCCAGGAGCTAACGGAACGCTTCGGCATCCCGAGAGGGGGATTTCTACTTCATGCAGCAGTGACCAGGGCGATGCAGGCCCACTGGGGTGCGGGACTTGAGGAACCTGGGACGGCTGCGGTGTGCCAGTACACCATGATGGCGGCGGGCACGATCAAGGCGGTAACGTGCCTCTATGGTCGAATGATTAGAGAGAATATCCCCTCTCTCACATCCCTAAAAGCCAAGTGGGAGGCGGACCTGGGAAGGGACGTACCTGACACGGCGTGGGCACAGCTCGTCTGTCGGGCTCGCAACAGCACGAGAAACGCTAGGTTTCAGTTGATCCACTACTATGTGTTGCATAGGGCATACATGACCCCGGGTAGGATTAGGCGGTATTTTGGCGATGAGACGGCAGCCTGTCCCCGGTGCCCGGCAGAGGGGGCCGAGTTGGTGCACATGTTGTGGGCATGCCCAGCCCTGCGGAATTATTGGCATGAAGTTGGGGAGGTGCTGAATGAGGTGACTGACAGATCCATAGCATATGGTCCGGCGGAATGTCTTTTGCACTGGTTTCCTCATACCCCTAAAAACAAACTTACGAGTAAGTTTATCGACATGGGCCTGATGGTGGCTAAGAGGGAGATCACTAGAAACTGGAAGTCGACGGTGGGGCCAACTCCGCGGAGGTGGCGGCAGGAATTTCTAAAATGGGCTACGGCTGACAGCGCGCATAGGTACCAGCTTGCGCGCAGGACCCCTAGCCAGACGGCAGCTGACGCCGCGACCTCATGGGAAGTAATGGTGCAGGCGCTTAGGGACAGCGAGGCTGAGGACGAGGAGGGGATCCCCGAGGCGGCTGGGGCGGAAGAAGCAGGCTGAGGCCCGAGGAGCAGCAGGTATGCAGGGGGGCTGGCGCCAGCAATCCAGTAATGACTTTAACGTGGCCTTAGGCGGGGGGTGGTGCGAGGGACGGGATAGGGAGGGGAGTTTTAGGTTTTGAGCAGGGGATGGGAGTTGGGGATTAGCGCGTAGTTTGGTAGGGTTCTAAAAGTAGTTATGCACACATTCCGGACACTAACCACTCCTCATTCTAGAACGTCAGGCGTGGCAGAGCTGAGACACCATCGCCGCCCGACCCCCGGGTTGTGGGCATGACGGCTGTGTACTGTTTGACGAAATATATTGTGTATCTGCTCGATTTTATGAAGCAACTACTACATGTATCGACCTGTACATGCGTAACTACAATAAAAATTATTTCACAAAAAAAAAAAAAAAATTGGATTTTACTTCAAATAGTTTACTATTCCAGGCTATGCTGCAGGATCTCCCGTTTGGTACTGATTATTTTCTGTTTAAATTTGGTGACAAATTTTTTTTCAAAAAAGTCAGCATGAAAGTTCTAAAGGCTGCTTTATACTATTGGTCGCAGATGTGTAGGTTGCTGTGTATTCAATATTACCACCAATACTCCCCAATTTGGGACTCACCAGGCACCCCGGAATGTTTAATGGACCAATTGGCTCTCCCCTTAAAAAGAGCAGGTCTCCTGAAATGGGGGGACTTATGTGATGAATCGAAAGCTTTAAAGTGGGAATTTCTAGAGGGCATAACTGGAGGGACGTTAACAAGGTTTAAGTTTTATCAACTATCGGCCTGGTGGGGAAGTCAAAATTGGGACATAAATGATGAGGAACCGTTCCTAGAACTATTTAGTAAGCCTAGAGAAATGAAAAGGGAAACGGCACAATGGTATAATATATTATTGAATAATAAAGACAATTTGGAAATAGAGATTGCAAAAATATGGGACCCCTCTACAGTTCAGATAGCCAAGGATGTAGAGAAATTATGGATTGATTCTTTTTCATTATCCCAAAAGATAATCAAACCTTCTAATCTAAGAAGAAATCACTTATACACATTGCACAGAGTATATTGGACCCCAGCGAAACTCTCTAGGATCTCTGGGGCGCAATATTTTTGCCCTAGGTGTAATCTAATGAGCGCAAATGACATTCATATGTTTCTTGAATGTCCTAACATAGCTAATTTCTGGGAACAATTGTGTAAATTCTTAGAAGAGGTACTGTCGGTCCCAATTCAATGTACACCCAGATTGGTTTTCTTCGGCCTATTGCCTGATTATGTGTTTAACAGTAATTTGTCACAGTTTATTTTCTATGTAATGACCATTGCTAGAAGAGAGATCTGCAAAGCATGGAAGTCTGTATCCCCCCCGAAATTTGCAGAGTGTCTTAAATAAATCGTCGCGGTGAGTAAATTTGATATTTTATGTGGGGGTGATAAAGCTGTCAGGTTGTGGTCAGCAATGAATGCCTGGATCGAAAAGTAACAATAGTCCAATGATTATGCCAGAGGTAAGTGGTCCTGTCCTTCCTTAGCAGCAAGTACCAATCCGAAAGGAAGTTGGACGGGTAACGACCATTCCTCTGGGCAATCTTCTACAGCTATCCACTAACACGAGGGCTGGAAAGGACAGTTTGTGACAGTGGCTTGAAGAGCGCCTACTATAGAGCAGTCATTAACTGGTGGCATATATGAGGACAAAAAATAAATAAAATAGGGTGCAGAGAAAAAAATTGAAATCCCACAAGGATCGTCGGGACTACCAGAAGGGAAACAGAGAGCAGACCACTGTTTTCAAAGTTCTAAGATGCTCACTTTGTATGTAGCGTTTCTGCCATTTCTTTGGGTTGTGAATACCAGGCTTTACAATTACTCATTTTGCTGATCTCCCGTGAATGCACTGCCTAGGTTACCATGCTAGAAATCAAAATGATGGCCGGCAAGTCAGTAAGTATTTATGTGCTTTAGTTTCTATTTGGTGCCACTTGTGATGGTCTCCTACCTTTTTTATGCTGGTTAATGACTCAGAATGTTCTTGTGCTATGGGACATTTTTTTCCAGAACCTTTGCAAATGAAGTCAAGAAGGATAAAAACCCAGTTTCAGTTTTCTCTCAGCAGATCACTCAGCCTAATCTAATTTTTACATCACTCGAACTACTCTTTCAAGAACCCACTGATGAAAGGTTATGGATTCATTCCCTGATCAAACAGTATAGGCCTGTGAGTATACGTCAAGGCAACATAAGCCTTCTTCTTTAGGCCAATAACTGAAGAAATAGGCCATCAAGACTCCAGAGCCAGTCTGTCTAGACCTGCTTGATCTCAAATGGGGAAACTATGGCCCTGATTCACAAAGAGCCTCCACACTCATGGCGGAGGTTCCTCAATTGTGGTGGGATCTCTGCACTGCAGTTTCCTATTGCGGCGATCCCACCACGTCTATGGAGCCTCTGCCACGAGAGCGGACGCTCTTTGTGAATCTGGGTAGTCTAAAAGTTAATATGCTCTTTCTGTGGATTTCACTGAAGTTAAAAAATCTTGAAAAGGTGACATGCTATTCCATATCAGAGAGAACTCCTCCGCTACAGGAAACGTTGTTTAAACACAGCTTTACATCGTAGTGCCTTTACAACGCTGTCAGTACCACGACTGCGATGTTACCACGAGTTCCATTATAATGCAAGTCATTACAACGACTAGCTTTTGGGAATGCTGTGTTGGACTGTTGTTGGATTTTAAGTCCAACACCTTCCCTGCTGATGGAGTTGGAATAGTAATTTAAACTATTCCAAAGTCCAGTGCTTCCATAAAGCAAGTCATTGTAATGACTTGCGTTGTAATGGAACGCATGGTAACGACACAGTCGTTGTACTGACTGTGTTGTTAAGCGGCACCCGGTTTTGGCATGCGTGAAAACAGATGCTATTCCTCTGCTGCAATTTAGCAAATACCAATTATGTTACCGATGTGACATGGTTCAAATATCTAGAAAACTATCGCTAAAAGCCTTATAAATGTCAAATATTGGGCTTAAGGGAGGATATGCGTGATGAACAAATGTGTTTTTTAATTATATTGACAATCTCACAAGCAAAGAGTGCATGCCTTATATGATAGGAATTAATGATCACATTGATTAAAAACTCTTCTCTCTCTTTCCCATCTCCTTACAATGGTGACTGCGCAATTACGGGAAGCCAGAGGAACAGGGCCATGCTCACATGTGGTTGATTCTAATATGTTACTACAGTGCCCATTGTACTTAGAACTTTAAAACAGATTTCTTCTCCCTGTTTTAAACAACCTTGACAGTGGTAGGCGGTGTAGCCCAGCTTACCTTTGTTTTTAGGTTGAGTATTCAAGACCTCTTTCATATAGTTTAGTATATACTTTAGTATATATACTGTAGTATATACATATATGTGTATGTACTTTGTGGGCTCTGGACTTGTCTGCTTCCTCTTATGGACTTTTTTTCTGTTCAACTGCCTCTATTTAACTGTATTGATAGAAAACGACCAGCAGAGGTCAGTAAAATACAAGAATTGCTTTCTGCTGAAGGACTTTCTTTTTTAAATTTTTCTGGAACTGCCTCTATTTGACTTTCTTGATATAAAACGATCAGCAAAGGTCAGTAAAATACCATAATCACTTTAGCATTCTCTTGATTCCAGTCCATTGAAATTGTCTTCAATGAGAACCTGTAGACATAATATTTTTTTCAAATCTTGTATTCTTGGTGATATGACCACCGAA
This sequence comes from Lissotriton helveticus, assembly GCF_964261635.1. Taxonomy (NCBI): domain Eukaryota; kingdom Metazoa; phylum Chordata; class Amphibia; order Caudata; family Salamandridae; genus Lissotriton; species Lissotriton helveticus. The sequence continues at coordinate 968,518,047 of NC_136063.1, read as the reverse complement.
GGGCCTGCTTTTATATTAAAACCAGAGCTTTGGACTATACCATTTCCCACTGAAAGGCAATATTTTGCAACATGTGTTCCCATACCTGGCATGTCACGCAGTTTGTTGCTTACTTTCCCCCCATGTTAAAGAACAGTAGATGTTTGATCACCCAGGCTAATGCGCTGCATAGCTAAATACATATAAGGTCCCAAAGGCGAGACCAATTGCATTGTAAATGCTTGTTTCACTGTGGTCACTGATCCAATGCACTTAGGGCTTATGAAATATTTTCTTCCCACCACCCTTGTGATTGAAGTCAAATAGAATAAAAATCATTTAAATTACTTTTTGTATAAAAGGCAGTACTATAGTAGATGCGGTAATCACTGTAAGATCAATTTTTTATGGATTCTTTTTACTTAATTAAATGTACTGCTTTTTTAATGGTTTGATGGACTGTTCTGCAGGTTGAGATGTTTATATTAAACTGAAATAAACTTTAATAGCTGGCTAAGGGCTCTATCAGCGGATTCTCATCTGCTGGCACCTCCAGAAAGAGCCTGAGGTATCGGTAATATATACCTATATTTTGTATTCTCGTTGTAAAGGCAGTGATGTGGCACTTTGCTGGGTCCAACTCTGTACCTGCTCAAATAAAAATGTTCACTGGTGAAATGCTGGCCACGGGGATTCTGTGAGATAATTCTCTGAACCGATGAGGTAATCCAGCAAGATCTAGTATGTTTTTGAGGGGTTTTGCTATGTTCTTCTGTAAGACTGTTTATGCCCACTCAGAAAATTGTTACGCAAACAAATGATGGCCGGAATGCTGAATGAATACATTCACCCCCAGTCAAGAGATCTGGGTTTAATCCATCGTTTTTTTGCTCACCACTCCACCCCAGTTTGGACCCAGCCATATGCAAATCAGGCTTGACCCTGTTCATCATGGGAACAGTCTAGCCCGAACTGCCAAACCAGGACCTCCCTGGATCAGAAACAAGCATCCACCGGTCCCAGGATTCAGCCTTCTGTCCATCATTTGTTTGTGTAACCTTCAGAAAATGTCAGCATCCCAATGTCAGTGTCTCAATGTCACTCTAGAGTTTCTGAAGTCAAGTTCCTGTATTTAAGATAGCACATAAAAATAGAATTTTGTTAGTATCAAGATTGGAATTAGGTTGCTTTGATGACAAACACTATGAGAACAATTACATTAGTATTAAGTTGATGCACCGACTTTACAGCCTGATGAATTACTTTCTCATAATACTCTTTCCAGTAAAATTTACTGAACTTTGGCCAATTGTGGATGCAAATCACTGATCACTTGCGTTCTTAAGGAGTCATTTAGATCCAGGTGTAGTTATTGGGTATTTGTGCCCAAAATTTGGCCTCTTTTATCATCCGAATCACACCTAGGTATTAATTAATGGGAACTCATGCACAAACGACATTTATACCTGTTTTGTCTGAATGATTACCACTTGTGCACTGGTCTTCACTGGCAACTTTCAGCCGGTAAAGCCTGGTGGTTAATGGTCACGCTAACACAAGCGGAAGATCAATTTGAAACAAGTCCTAATGTGAGTTTGTGCTAAAACAGGTGAAAATGCAATTTGCACCGGTTATAGCATTATCTCAGTTGGGTAATTACTAGGATCTCAAGACAAAATGCATATGTTTATTTAGCAACGTCTTGTGAAAGGATTCTGGATTTACTGTTCTATCTCCTGCCACCTCTTAGAAAAAACAAACTAAAACACAAAATACAAAAAGTGAATATGAACAGGAATCTGTTTATGTTGTAGGTTTGGCAACCAGGGCTATATTTAATCAGGTCGGTTAAGGTAAGCATAGCTTGCATAGCCTGATTGAATTCAGTGCTTGTACTGTGAATCCACTATGGACCACCATCTTGGAAAGCCTCAAACAAGCACATTTTAAGGATTAGGTTGCAAGACACGCAGCACAAAACAAACTACACAAAGTAGTATATACAGGTACAGGTAATGAAGAAAATAAGTACTTGCTGATGTGGAACTAATAATATGGGCTAATGTTGAAAAATATATTACTTGTGACGTTAGTTATGTGTGGTTGGATTCTTTTATTTCCAAAACATTCAAGGGCGATTAACAAGAGGAGGGGGCGTTAGAACAGCAATTTTTTCAGCTCCTTTTCAAATGTTTCGAAGAATGGGATTGTCAGTTAACTGGTGGAATAGAGTTTGGGACTTTATGAGCAGTTCCGAAAAATACTTTTTTCGTGTTTTTAGGTTGTTACAGACAGGAGTTTCAAAGCGAAGGGTGTCTGCTCCGAAGGTAGCAATGACTAGCCGAGATGTCCAGTTTGTGGGTGGATAGTTTGGTGTTCCAGAGTGGAACATTTTGAAGGCAATGCAGGACAGTTTGAAGATACTTATAGGTTCACTAGGGAGCCAATCAAAATTGAAATGGTGTCATTGCACTGTCTCATTTCTGCTCCACAGACGCCAAGTAAAAAAAATCTGTGTTGTATTCTTTTACGTTTTCTTATGAATGGCAGGGGTGTAACACAGGATCCTGCAGCCCCTGAGGTGCATGGGGAAACCAAACCGTCTCGGGAACCTAAACCCTTCAAAGGTGCCCCATCCAGCCCAAAGTATGGGGGTATTATGAGCGTCTGGTCACATTCTGCAGGGTGCTCCATTATTTTTTCGTCACGCCATACTCATACTCACAAACAACCATACACCTGCAATTCCCAGCTCTGATATGAAAACCATACATCACCGCCCTTTTCCTTATGGAGCACCTGTGGATTAGCAGAGACTTTCAAGTTTGTGTGTGCTGAGCCATAGGCCACTTTAGTGCTTGCCTAACAACATCTACATTTCAATTAAACATTTTGAAAGGTTATTCCAAAGAACTGCTAAGGTTGGTTTTACTGTGCAAGCACTGTGCACTGTGCACTAAACCAACCTCCCTTTTATTATGAAACTTCCTTTTCTAAAGAAAATAGGCATGTAAAAGTGCTGGCCACTGTCAAGCTTTAGGGTTGCTGCCAAACAAGGCGACCTAAGCATACTTCATTGTTACTGTCTCGGATATGGACTAGTTGATCTTAGGAGTAATTTACATAACACGGAGAGTGACAGTGTTTTAATGTCCCTTCCTAATGGAAAGGGTTGAAGAGACTTTTTTAAGGAGAGAAAAGGGCTTTCCTGGTCTTTCCTGCTAGACAGAGAGCAAGAGACCTTTCCAGGAGGCAGCTTCCACTCTGTTTTTTTTGCTGCCTAGAAGCCATTTCCTTCTCCAGTGTGAGTTATACCATATTGCTACTCAAATAACCTATTCTTAGCAGCAGCTCTTGGAAAAACAAGCGTTGGCAACGAAAATATGCCTGGCTTGCATTTTGAGTCATGACTAAAACATTAAAAAAAAACTTCGGCAGTAAAACACCAAAACAAAAACTATTGCTTTCTTTTTTTTTTTTTTTTTTTTTGGTTAAAGACTTTTATTGAGCAATAAAATAAGAATTACAGAGATGGGCCCACAACCACACGGGCTGGCCGCTAATAGCAACGCATAACATGAACAGCAAACGATCACTTCCGTGGTCAGGCACAAAGAATATACCAAGTATTGCTCAAAACATTGGACAGGACATAACAAGTTTCTGTATTAATCAAAAAAACAACAAACTCTAAACAAGGCGAATGCACATTAATCAAGTCAGCCCACAAGGCGGAGGGGAAAGCCACTAATCAGGAAGAGAAAAGCAAATCAATGGGACTCGGCAAGGCCGGGGGGGGGGCCAGCGGGGAGGGCAGGAAAATCCTAAAACAACATGAAAAATTTTCGGGAATGTCAGCCTAGGGAGATAGGGTAACATCGGGAGTGTCAGCCAAGGGAGGGGTACAAATATCTCCACGATATGCATTCCACTGACCCCAAATCTTCGTCCACGCCCTGGGTCTGCCCCTAGCCACATAGACCAGTCCATGTTATCCTCCCACACCGAGACTTCAGGCGGTCTGGATGCGCCCCAGAGTTGCGCAATGTCCCGCTTCGCGACCATGTATCCCAAGGTCGCCCATCTGGTCTGGGCCACAGAATAGTCAGTGGGTTCCCATACGTTCAACAGGCAGCGTCGGGCCTCAGGCCGCAGGGTAATACCAGTCACAACAGTCATCACCGCAAGCACATCAATCCAGTAGGCTGCTACCACCGGGCACTCCCAAAGAATATGCAGAAATGTAGCACTCATCCCACAACCACGCTTGCATAAGCCATCTGGGGAAAAACCCATCACAACCAGACGCGGACCAGTTACATACACCCGGTGGAGGATCTTAAGTTGAACCAAACGGAGACGGGTGGGGATGGCGACCTCTTTCGGAGAAGAGAGTGCCGACTGCCAATCCTCGTCATCCAAGTCCAATCCGTCACCGACCCAAACCTCCCTAAGTCGGACCAATAAGTCAGCGCGATTATTAATCAGTTTCTTGTAAATAAGGGAGATAGTGCTATCGGGCAGGTGTCCATCCAGTATACGATCCTCAAGGGGGGAGGACTCGGGCAGGGTCACATCAGGAGTCAGAACTGAGGCCAGGGCATGCCGGACTTGCAAATACCGAAAAAACTCTCTATCACTCAAGTCATATTCTGCCTTAAGGGCCTGGAAAGACTTCACTCTACCCTTCACACAGACATCACCCACTTTACATATCCCAATCATATCCCAGCGTTCAAAGCCCTTAGTAGACCAGAGACACCCCAAACGTTCAGAAGCATAAAGCGGAGTCGCCATTGTCAGTCGATTCTCCCATCCCAAACTCACATTCGCGGCGCGCCACACATTGACTGCGATCCTGGACGGGCCCGCAAGATGGCGCCCAGCCGATCTGGAATAAAGCGCTCTATTAAAATCCCCTCCCGGCAGCTGGAGTCTATCCATCTCAAAGGCCGGATCTCGACCCGGGGAATACATTGCGTGGTTAATGGCAGACAGCTGGGCAGCCCAATAATATCTCTTGATATCGGGGAGCGCCATGCCCCCGTCATACCAAGGGATGGTAAGTTTCGCAAGGGCGATACGCGGACGCACGTCCCAGATCAGTTGCCTTTGAAGACTCTCGATCTCCCGGAAATAGGTAGCGGGAATATCGTCATAAGAATTTTGAAGCGCGTATAGAAATCGCGGCAAAGACATCATTTTAAAAAGGGCGGCCCTGCCCAGAGGAGACAGGGGTAGCTTACGCCAACGGGCCACATCCAGTCGCAGTCTAAGAAGCGGGGGGAGGAGGTTACGCTCGAACCGGAGCGAGGAGTCCAGCGTAATAAAGATCCCCAAATACTTGAAGCCAGATTGGACAACCTGGATAGGAAACCTGTCCGGTAACGGGGGCAAAACACCCGAGAGAACATACACACAGGACTTAGCCCAATTAATAACCAGACCCGAGTTAGCACCAAACGAAGTAAGAACGTCAAATAAGACATTTAAAGATTTACGCGGGGAAGTAAGATACAGAAGAATGTCATCCGCGTAAAGCGAGACGCGGTCTTCAAAATCCGGTGACCAACGGATCCCTTTGAGTGAAGGTTCCCATCGAAGCCACGCAGCCAACGGTTCCAGAGCAAGCGCAAAAAGCAACGGGGACAGGGGGCACCCCTGACGGGTCCCCCTACCAAGACAGAAGGGAACAGAAACCCGACCGTTTACCACTACCTGTGCCAAGGGTTTGACGTATAACAACTTCACCCAACCAATAAATTCAGGTCCAAAACCAAATTTCTCAAGAGCTGCCCAAAGATAGGGCCACTCTACCGTGTCAAAGGCCATCGAGGCGTCCAGCGAAGCCAAAATGGCCGGCTCCGTCAGAAGCCCCGCCCTCGCAACAGCTCCGTGGAGACGACGTAGGTTAAGAGCCGTGTTACGATGCGGGATAAATCCGGATTGATCCGGATGAACCAAGCCACTAATGACCGTCAAGAGGCGGGTAGCCAGGAGCTTAGCCAGGATCTTGGGTTCAGCATTCAACAGGGAAATGGGCCTGTAAGACGAACAAAGGTCCCGAGGTTTACCTTCTTTGGGAATAACAACTATCGTGGCCAGACGCTGATCATTTGGGAGTATACCCCGTTCGCGGGATTCCAAAAACATGGTACGAAGATAGGGCACCACCCTGTCTGGACGTAGTTTGTACAATTCAATTGGCAATCCATTCGGGCCCAAAGCTTTGCCCGAACGGAGTGAGCGAATGGCCGTCGCTATCTCGTCCGTAGTAAAAGGGGACTCCAAAGAGACTCGGTCTAAATCGGAAACACTGGGCAGAGCTATATCACGCAACAAAAGGCGAGAGTCATCAACATCCCGTTCAGACATTGGGGTATAAACCACACGAAAATAATCCGCAAAACATTCAACTATTCCAACCGGGTCTGTCACTCCCACACCACTCGAAGTCTGAATCACAGGCACCACACGATTCGCCCTTTCCTTCTTATCCAACCATGCCAGTAATTTACCCGCCTTGTCTCCCACGTCATACAAACGACCCTGTTGCTCCCGAAACATCAGTTTAGCCGCATCTGTGACCAAAGACTTATAAGCAAATTGTTTCAGACCCAGGGCGTGGAGTTTATCAGAGGTAACATCCGATTCTAGGCCAGCCTCTATCTCCGCAATCTCCCTCTCAAGGTCTATCACCTCCCGATTCCTCGCCTTTTTGGATTCAGCAATAAGGGAAAGGGCCTGCCCGCGAATCACTGTCTTAAAGGCCTCCCACAGGGATACAGCAGAGGAGACGGAACCCTCGTTGTCTAAAAAATAATTGTCCAAAGACTTAATCAAGAGATTGCGGGTCTCGGGGGAGGTGAGGTACCATGGGTTGATAGGAGCCACCCGGCCCGCCGCCTCCACTCCCACCTCAAAACAAAGCCAGAGCGGAGAATGATCAGAGATGCCCCGGGGAGGTGTCTAATCTCACGAACCGCTGGCGACTGCGCCGCAGGCATCAGGAAATAATCCAGTCTAGACAGATTCCCATGTGCCCCAGAGTGGAAAGTGTATTGAAGCTGAGTAGGATGCATAAGTCTCCAGCAATCCACCAGGCCGAACGTATCCAGAAACCCACCCAGCCACTGTTGGGCCAAAGGGGTGTCCCTAGGGGGATGACGATCATGTATACCGGAGAGCACAGAATTAAAGTCACCTGCAATGAAGAGAGTACTATCAGGGAGGTTCAACAACACACGGCCCAAATCGGAAAAGGTAGAGGTCTGTAGACCGGGGGGCACATAAACGGCAAACAAGGAAAGGGTCCGACCCTCATAGCGACCCACTAGGACGGCATAACGCCCCCGATCATCAAGGATCACATCATCAATAGCTAGGGGGAGGGAAGCCCGAACAAGGATACCCACCCCCCTGGAACCCGTGGTAAACCCCGAATGTGCGGCGAGGCGATAGCCCCACCTATTCATTGCACGACATGTATTGCCCACCAAATGAGTCTCCTGTAGAAAAACAATATCTAAAGACAAACGTCGTATACATCGCAACACCACACCCCGCTTAATATGATCCCCCAGACCATTAACATTCCACGAAATAAACCTCAACCCGCTACCCCCCATCCCACACAGCAACGCCGCAACCCCCCTCCAATGAGCATGACATCAAAAACATTATCAGCAAGATAGAATCGCCTTGAGAACACAACACACAAACATCAAACTTCCCATCCACCCACCCCCCAACAATCAAGAAAGAAACACCCCCCACCCTGCACCCCTGCAAGAAGCTAAAAAGCCACCCCAACATGCAGTGTGCCTGTCGCCCAAAAACCCCCATTCTACAAAAAGACCCCGGAGGAGGAAAGGCTCTGGCCCACCCGCCACCCCAACAAGACAAATAACAAGGAAAACACACAGACAGTAGAGGCACTTAGGCATAGAATCCCAGGAGAAGTTACTTTACACGAGGACCCGGGCATAGACAAATAGTTCAGCTCTCTACACCACCCTCAGCACCACCCGGGTGGGCGGCGGACTCAGCCGCAGGAGGTCGGTCCGGCAGAGAGTCCAGCCAGTCATTCACAGAATCAGGCCGATCGAAGAAAAAGGTTCGGTCTTTGTACTCAACTCGCAGCCTGGTCGGAAAAAGCATAGCGTAGCGCAATCCCATGTCCAGGAGACGCTTCTTGACGCCACGGAAGCCCATACGCTGTTTCTGCACCTGTTGAGAAAAGTCCGGATAAAAGTTCACCGTGGCATTCTCAAAGGCCACCGGGCCCTTCACACGTGATGCCTGCAGGATAGCGTCCCGATCCCTATAGTGGAAGAGTTTAGCAACAATGGGCCTCGGCGGGGCGCCAGGCTTACCCTGGCCTCCCGGAACACGATGGGCACGCTCCACTGCGAAGAATTTACTCAGCCCAGACGGGGAGAGGTAGTTCTGGATCAGATCCTCGACCAGGAGATCAACAGAGTGCGGTTCTGGATTCTCCGGCACGCCAACCACACGCACATTACAGCGACGTGCCCTGTTCTCAAAGTCCTCCAAGCGCCGGGTCATGAAATCGTTCACCCTACGGAGATTGCCAATCTCCGTCTGTATCTCCGAGACGTCTGCCGTGAGGCTGGATGACTTGAGATCCAATGACTTCACCTTCTCATTGGTTTTGGATAGGTCGGCCCGAATCAAGTTCACATCAATGGCCACGGTGTCGATTTTGTGGGCCAAGGCTTCATATTGGTGACCTAACGTTTCCTTCATGCCAGAAATGGCGCCCATGATGTCCTGCAAGGACGGTTCCGTTGATGCGTCCACAATGTGGTCAACCGCACTTGGGCCAGGCAGGGCGGCTCCGGGGGACCCCTTCGCATGTGTGTAACGGTCCATAACGTTAGACTGGACCGGGCCCCCACGCAGGGGCGTCTTGGTCTTTCGTGTCTCTCGGTCCCCTCTGCCCGCCATGTCGGAAACCGCGTCACCAGGAGACTCACTCGACCCGATGGAAATGGCCACAGGAAAGTAGGGCATCGGGACCAAAAGGCCGCTGCCAGGGCACCACTTGGAGAGTACCAGCCTGAAAGGAGAATAAGCCAGCCAAAGGCCCGACAGCCGTCCCGTGCGCCGGACCCAGTCCAGGCCAGACTCCCCTGCCAGATGTCTCAGTCTGAGGCAGAATCGAAACCGAAACTTAAGAGGGGGACCCACAAGTCCAATCCCCCTGCCGCTGTTGTTCAACTCCGAGACGGCCAGAGAGCCTCACCCAGTCCCGGGCGCACCTCAAGGGCGGACCCCGAAAGTTCGAATCGCCTTATCTTCGGCGCCCCGGGTCCAAATCAGATTCCAAAAATCCCAGGAAGATCAGCCCAGCGTCCTCTACATAAATCCTCGTGAAGAATCAGGATATGTTCAGGATATCATGCCGGGAGTGGCGGGGGTCCGGAGAGCGCTGTGCTCACGCGGCCATCACGGATGCCCGCCAAGCTCCTCCCCAACTATTGCTTTCTTATGCAATGCTTTTATGATATAAGGAATTTAATGTGTGGTGGTGAAGTCATCTTTAGAATTGTAAAATAGCTCCTAATGCATGGAAATGCATGCATTCCAAAGGAAGTGGAATGATACAGCGAAAACGAAATAACTGGGTAGAGCAAAACCTATTCTGTGCTTATTTTTAAAGAATTGTTAACAATAGGTCATGCAGAATAGCTGAGCTGTTAAACCAGACACTGCGAGAGGTACAACTATATAAATATGATTCCATTTGGAGAGCCATTTCAACCACTATCTTCTTATTTACATCTTATCCGTTTGGCTGCCTTATTATGTCTCCAGTACTTCCGATGGGATGGTAATCACTGGATCCAACAGAATTACACCGATCTGAGGAAACGCCATAGACCTCGAGCCTTTCGGAGATATCTCCTGCTGAAAGCAGGTGTAGACTCTTAGTGAAATGCCTCTGTGGGAATAAAGAGTAACCAGGAAATTGGAACTGAGATTATCAGTTCCTCTGGAAGTTCATCACATATAATACCAGGTAACTTCAGCACCCCCATTACCCTCCCTCCCAAGTTACTTATGCTCTCTCGCATTAGTAACTCCAGAGGCGGCCCATTGTGATCTTAATGGTTTCCCTAAAATCTACATTTCTTTCTGTCGTTAAATTTTTCTCAACATTGTTGAAATCAATCGGACAAAAGTGATGCAGGAAGTCAAGGAAGCCTGGATCCCGGTCATATTTAAATTATATCTAAGTCAGATACATATTTGAGTGTAATGAAACCTAAATGGTACTCACTTAGAAAGTCATTGGTTCACTTGAAAATTTGACCAGGCTCCAGCCTTTGCTGCCCAAGCTTTGGATACCATTTATGTAGTACAAACTTCACCATCTGATTCGATGAAAGCTCTTACATGATCGCAAGGTTTGCATCTGTGATCCTAGGGGCTTCGTTTAAAATTCTTCCCCAATTTGTGCATAAAAAATAAGTGTAGATGCTAATAACATAAATGTACATATAGACAGTCAGATCATATTCATCTGCATAGTTTTTGACCGACCTCATGCAACTCATGCATAAAGTGCACAAGGTGGAAATTGTACACATATGTTGTTATTCACATATAAATGTGATGTATGGCTATTTTTATTATCAAACCCTATCTGACCACAATGTATAACATTGTATATTGACCATGTACGGGTTCATGGAAATTGTGGAATTTAATTTTGTAGAAGTAATTTATTTTTCCTGTAAAAATATGTTTTACATAATATTTACCATAAGTAAATACATACACAAATTCACCTGTCTGTAATAAAGTGCATAGACTGGCGAGCTTTACCACAGCCTGCATTGACTGCATGAACAAGGTCGATCTGTGTAAAAGTTTGGTTCTTAGATAGGTGTGAAAAGTAAATGTCTGAATGTTTGTGTATAGCGAAAAACTTGCTTCATTGCAGATGGTAAACATATTTGCATTTCCATAGCCACTCCTCTTGCTCTTCCCTTGATACTCCCCACCTTTGCACTCTTAAGGAGGTGTTACTTGTACATAATGTATGCCTAGTATCATACTCTAGGCACACGTATGCCATACTAGCATTCACAGATTCAACACTTTTTTGAATCGTGCATACGTATACTGTATGGTGATTGAGAAAAATTAAGTGGTTCAAGGGATTTGTTTTAGGTCTCGCTTAGGTAGTGCTGCGCTCTCTCTTCGATACATGCTTTATCTAGGATCTGAGCTTGAAAAAGTGCCCATCTTTTTCATTGATTCCTGTTGTTGTCCTTCAGAAATGCTGACTTTTCATTGGTGAATATTCTTAGTAGTAGTCCCTCATTTTGGAATTTTGTATCCTCCCATGAAGACTGACGCTCTTATGTGTTCATACTGTTCAGGTTATTAATACTTAGAGAGAACTCTTTTTTTAGTTGGCCTGCCTCTTTGCTATGTTAATTGTTCCATTTGCTTGTTCAGTGAAACTTCTGTCGCATCATTTGCTTGCTGTCGGTTTATCTCCTGTGCCTCACCCTCACTCCTCCCACAATACTGCTCTGCTGGCCCCCACCACCCCTCCGAGGCCACTGCTGTTTTGCTAGTTTCTTTATTACTTTACAAACGCTTTTATTTATATAGCGCACCTATCTATGGGCTTGGGGAAATTAAGCAATCAGCCCATTATCACAGGATGTTGAGCCTGGCAGCAGAGTCAACCGAAATCCCCAGCTCACCAGTCTGCAGCTCTCACCACTGCGCCATATCCATTACCTAGTCATGTTGCAGGGTGCAGTACCATATGTCGGCAAAAGAGGTCCCAAGGGGCTCCTAGTGACAGCCTGTGGTACTATACCCTCTAAACATTACTTGTTTAAACATGGAGTCGGAACTGTCGTCTTAACTCCCATCGCTACGGCACCATAGGAGGTGTACTAGATAAACAAGCATTTGCAATGCAATAGGTCTCGCATTAGGAAAGTTTGAGCTTTTGGTATTGTAAATGACAAATTTTGTATTTATGTGTTTGTTTTGAAAATAGCGAAAATAATAGCTTTGTCATTTACAATGCCAATTGTTTTAACTTTCGCAAATGTGACACCTATAGCATTTGTAATGCAATATGTGTTGTATTTACGTGACTTACATGTATTGATATTACAAATAACAATGGCTTTCATTTTTTTTTAATAATTAATACTTAAATAAAAGTTATTGTAATTTATAATGGCAATAGCTTAAACTTTTGTAAATAACTTTTGTGAAGAATATGTTCAGTGTATTTTATTGTGACGAAAATCCAAGAACAGAAGTGAAATATTAACATCTTTTTGTGACATTTGTAATAAAGCTTGAAACATTGAGAGAACATATTTGAACCAGTTGTTGTTGAATGGTTGCACAGATTGATGATGTGGTGGGGCTGAGTGATGCTGGATCGTTCAGTGATGCTGTGGTAGCGCATAGTGATGTTGTGGTGCCCCTGAGTGATGTTGTGGTGCCCCTGAGTGATGCTGCGGTGGTGCTGAGTGATGCTATGGTGATGCGATAGATAGATAGATTGAGGGTGATAGATAGATAGAGGGAGGGCGATAGATAGAGGGAGGGCGATAGATAGAGGGAGGGCGATAGATAGAGGGAGGGCGATAGATAGAGGGCGATAGATAGATAGATGGATAGATAGATAGATAGATAGATAGATAGATAGATAGATAGATAGATAGATAGATAGATAGATAGATAGATAGATAGATAGATAGATAGATAGATAGATAGATAGATAGATAGATAGATAGATAGATAGCGATACATAGAGGGCGATAGATAGATAGATAGATAGATAGATAGATAGATAGATAGATAGATAGATAGATAGATAGATAGATAGATAGATAGATAGATAGATAGATAGATAGATAGATAGATAGATAGATAGATAGAGGGCTATAGATAGATAGATAGAGGGCGATAGATAGATAGAGGGCGATAGATAGAGTGAGGGCGATAGATAGATAGATGGTGATAGATAGATAGAGTGAGGGTGATAGAGTGAGGGCGATAGATAGAGTGAGCGTGATAGATAGATAGAGTGAGGGCGATAGATAGATAGATAGAGTGAGGGCGATAGATAGATAGAGGGCGATAGATAGAGGGTGATAGAGTGAGGGCGATAGATAGAGAGATAGAGTGAGGGCGATAGAGAGATAGAATGAGGGCGATAGACAGATAGAGTGAGGGCGATATAGATAGAGTGAGGGCGATAGATAGATAGAGTGAAGGCGATATATAGATAGAGTGAGGGCAATAGATAGAGTGAGGGTGATAGAGAGATAGATAGAGTGAGGGCGATAGAGAGATAGATAGAGTGAGGGCAATAGAGAGATAGATAGAGTGAGGGCAATAGATAGATAGATAGAGTAAGGGCGATAGATAGAGTGAGGGTGATGGATAGATAGATAGATAGATAGATAGATAGATAGATAGATAGATAGATAGATAGATAGATAGATAGATAGATAGATAGATAGATAGATAGATAGAGTGAGGGTGATAGATACATAGAGTGAGGGCGATAGATAGATGGATAGATAGAGTGAGGGTGATACATAGATGGATAGATAGAGTGAGGGCAATAGACAGATAGAGTGAGTGCGATAGATAGATAGAGTGTGGAGGGGCTCGGACTTGACAAGATACCACAACAAGGAGGAGGTGGAGAAGGGTACAAGGGGGAGGGGGAGAAGGGGGGGGGGAGAAGGGTGCAAGGCAGAGGGAAGAAGGGTGCAAGGGGGAGGGCGAGAAGGGTGCAAGGCAGAGGGCGAGAAGGGTGCAAGGCAGAGGGCGAGAAGGGTGCAAGGCAGAGGGCGAGAAGGGTGCAAGGCAGAGGGAAGAAGGGTGCAAGGCGGAGGGCGAGAAGGGTGCAAGGCAGAGGGCGAGAAGGGTGCAAGGCAGAGGGCGAGAAGGGTGCAAGGCAGAGGGCGAGAAGGGTGCAAGGCAGAGGGAAGAAGGGTGCAAGGCAGAGGGCGATAAGGGTGCAAGGCAGAGGGCGAGAAAGGTGCAAGGCAGAGGGCGAGAAGGGTGCAAGGCAGAGGGCGAGAAGGGTGCAAGGCAGAGGGCGAGAAGGGTGCAAGGCAGAGGGAAGAAGGGTGCAAGGCGGAGGGCGAGAAGGGTGCAAGGCAGAGGGCGAGAAGGGTGCAAGGCAGAGGGCGAGAAGGGTGCAAGTCAGAGGGCAAGAAGGGTGCAAAGCAGAGGGCGAGAAGGGTGCAAGGCCGCGGGCGAGAAGGGTGCAAGGCAGAGGGCGAGAAGGGTGCAAGGCAGAGGGGAGAAGGGTGCAAGGCAGAGGGCGAGAAGGGTGCAAGGCAGAGGGCTTTACCAATTGTATCACAAGGTTGTATATTTGTATTTTGCAGGACAGAAGTCATAGTGTTGTTGAAAGGTGACTTGTCAATTGCATATTTACAAAGCTGTGCTTTGTGTGTAGTTGTTGTTCTTTATGATGAGAGCAATTAGAACAAGTGACACGTAGTATGGAGAAACAGAAAGATGGTAAACAAAAAGTAAAGAAAGCAAGTAGAAGATTAAATTTAGCAAAACACAGCAAATCAATGGAAGGATCACATTTAGCAAACAAGTAGAGACAAGCGCTATCTCTTTTGCCCTCGTTAATGGTAATCTGTTGACCTCAAAAGTCTGGCTTTCGTTGTTGTGATTGGAACTGCGGCTGAAAGACCTCTGCAGATGTCAGCCGCGAGTGTTTAAACAACTTCTGACTAGCATTGTTCCGATATCAGGTTACTGTGTATTTTGAAGCATGAAGTTACTTGTGTTATGAATAGATGTGTTAGCTTTGTGTGTAGCGCCATATGTCATTAGGAGGCTGCTAGTATGGAGATTAGCACGTCTAGATAAAAGGCCAAAATCGAATTTCACCTCTTACTGAATGGCTATGCGAAAGTTGGCAGACTTCACATTTTGGCAAAGCAAGTATACTTTGGAGGTTTGTGAGGGTTCTCTCTACAGAGCACCTTTGAAAAATGTGGAAATTCTTATTAGCCGGTGAGAAAACACTATATTGAAATTATTTATTGGAAACACGAAGAGACTGCCATGAAGTGGAGCGATGGTGAAGGATATCCCGCGCGAAAACCGGAAGTTCGGGAGCGTGAAGGCGGTCGTGGGGCCGGGACCTCCGCCTTTTGTTGGAAGCCTGCGCCCACGGAGTGCCTAGCAGAGAGCAGCAGTGTTGATGCGGGCCTCCCATGCCTGAGGGAGAGCCCCGCGGAGGCGGCAGACGTGGCGGCTGAGGCCGCCGATGCAAGTGCAGGGCTCCCATGAGTGAGGGAAGCCCCGCGTGTGCCAGGTGATGCGGCGGAGATAACACCAGGGGAGTCGCGACAAAAGTGCCAGGTTAGTGGGGCTTAGAGAGGGGGGGTGTGGCTGTGTGTATGTGCTTGCGTGTGTGTGTAGCTGTGTGTGGCTGTGTGCGTGCGTGAGAGAGAGAGGGGGGTGTGTGGCTGTGTCTGTGTGTGTGTGCGTGCGTGTGTGTGTAGCTGTGTGTGTGGCTGTGTGCGTGCGTGAGAGAGAGAGTGGGGGTGTGTGTCTGTGTGTGTGTGTGCGTGCATGTGGCTGTGTGTGTGCGTGTGAGAGAGAGAGTTTGCAGGAGGCTGACTTGCCTTAGAAGCGGGACAGGAGACGTGCACGGTGCGGGCCTGTACGTGCGCGCACACATGCTGAAATCGCCGACGGCCCTGCGCGTGCCCATCCCCTGTCCCACTTCCAGAGCAAGTCGCTAACAATAGAGGCTTCGCTGGACAGCAGCGCTTTGCACTGCTTACACCAGCTCACCCTAAAAAGGATTAAAAAGTCATGCTTAAAACAAAAACATTTGCAAACCTAGGTCAGGGAAAGGGACAGCAATAAGAACCTCTCTGTTCTGTCGACCTAAAGCTTGTCCTGTCCACAATCCTCTTCATTCAATTGCAACTTCTTATCCATGACTAAAAGGTGGTACACTGCATTGACATATATTACTTGGGCTGGCATGCTACCATCTTTTGAATTTAGGTATTATCCAAGACCTTTTGATTTGACTAAAAGTATAGGTGGAGGGGGCTTTCGGCTAGCCCTCTTCAGCCATTGGTCTGTTACTGTGTCATTCTCATTTTTCTACCACCCACTACAGCATGGGGGCAATGGGTCAGTCTACTTCAGCCATTGGCTACCCTCACTCTGTGTTGGCATTCTGCCCTTTCACAAGGAGCACATCCACACAAAGAGTAGTTCCCTAAGTGCCACAGACTACTACTATGCAATGTCTACTTTTTTAGACCCAAAACATATTTTTGCTTTTAGACAATATGTTTTAGACTGGTGACCTTCCCCAACAATAAACCTTAGCAAAATCAATGAAAAAAAGCAGCAACAAAACCAAAAGGCTGGTGGTCAGTGCCAGACCTTTTAGGTTTGCCAAGGTTTGTTAATAAAGAGATCAAGTATCAGCATTTCTAAAAACAAAAGTGGGACTAACTTTTACCACTTCTCTCAAAGGTGCATTTCAAGAGCTGTAGAAAGAAAGTGTTGGGGTTTTATCAATGGTAGAATGGACCATTCACATGTTGCACAAAAAAAGCTCCCAGAAGGCTCACCAGGTGACCTTGTTTCGAGTCCTGGCTTTCATAGTACAACTTTCCCAGATTTGCAGTGTCCATTGAACCATCTGGGCTAGAGTAAACAAGGAGGCGACTTTGCACCTTGGCACCCTGTCCCAATATCTCAATGCCTTACTGTACACCCGCAGAACATAAATACATCTCTGCCTGAGCACTCTATGCACACCAGCCAGCTTCATTCATATATCTCCATCCGAACTCCACCCATATCAGTTCACTTGTATTCATACTTAAAAGACGCCCTACCGAGTATGCTGATGATACAGTAGACCTCATCACCAACTACAAACTGAGCGTCAGTCAGTCAAAGAAACATTATTCAATTTATCACAGTAAATCATACAAGCTGAGTGTACAAGTGATTTAAGAATCATGGCTCACACCACACCCTGGCTCTTCCCTACCATAGACGAACCAGTTCAGATAAATGTGCCTTACTCTATACTTCACCAAAACAGCACTCTTAAAGTGGGTGGTGTACCTTCCATCATTCACAACATTACACGAGTGAGTGATCAGCATGTGCACGATCAACACTGAAGTACATTTTTTATATATAGTTACTGCACTGATATGTATGGTACTCACTACAATTCTCACACTGCTACACTCCCTTTGATTATTATTTTTTTCTGTCACATCGACGTACCACAATCTAATTTCACTCAATTGTTATTGTAATTAGCAGAGTCGTCATCGTGTTCCAGACTCTCAACTACAATCGAAAATATTCCCATGCACAACTATTTAAATTGTTTGAATGTCTAATATCCAACGCTTTGAAACCCTAACCTCTCGATGTAAGCACGGGCACGGCGATTACAAAACTGTACGAGTCACCGGCTTTCTGCTTTGGAATTATGGGGTAGAGACTTTTTTTCTCAGAGCCTAAGATCTGAGTCGGAAAAAATTGATTTCATAAGAAGCTTATTATGCCTGTGTGAAAAATTGTACAAAAGCTGCAGCATTAATGCTTGCTTTGTGGCACGCTTTTCATCCCAATCCACCAGCGATTATAAAAACTAATCTTCATCCTATTTGAGAATCATAAGTGTATTTAACAAGCCGTGAGCGTGCACGTCCCGAAACCGGAAGTTCGGGAGCGTCACGGCTGTCGGGTGGTGGCTGCAGAAGTCAGGAGGGGCGACTGAGGACGTCGATGGGTGAGTGGGGCTTAGTTGGGGGGGGCGGGTGTGTGTATGTGCGTGTCTGTGTGTGTGTTCAGGGGGGGGCTGCGTGCGTGAATGAGAGAGGCGCTGTGTGAATGTGGGACAGACAGGAGATGTGCACGTCGCCGGGAGGCTGGGCATGCACGTCCACGATGTTAAATCTGCGTGCCAAGCCCGATTCGGTAAGAGAGGGGAGGGGGGAGGGGAGAGGGGGTTGCCTGGGGTTGCCTGTATGTGTCTGCCTGCGTCTGGGTGCCTGCGTGTGTGTGTGTGTGCGCGCATGTGTGTGTGTCTGTGTGCATGCTTGCTGGGAGTATGGGAGGGAAGTGCACGGCGCGGGACGGAACGTGCGCGTTCGCGCACCCAAATCCAGGGAAAATGCTAGTAACACCCTCTTGTTCTCCTCCCCTCGTGACGGGCAACATTAGGTCTCCAGCTGTACCAGCTCGACCTAAAAAGCAGAATTCTTCATTTTATTCGATGAGGAATGCATAGCTGTTGCATAGGTGAAAAACATTAGCATATATAATGCCAATAGATTAAACTCCAACAAATGTTACACCAATTGCATTTCGAATGCGTTTTCAGCTTTCCCAGGAAGTTTTAAGATCTCACTCTTAAACAAAGCATTATTCTCTCCTGGAGCTCAATACTGGTTTAAGGCACAAATGCTTGCTCTTTTCTTCCAATCGTCTTTGCCTGATGTTTTCATCTAAGTGCCTTGAAATCTATTTCTTGCAGCACTGTCATAGATAAATAAACAAAAGAAATAAACACGTTCTCAGTCTGAGATTCAGGAATCAGTGTGGTCTTTAGCGGTTAAAGGCTCTTTATGGTTGTCTCACAACTACAGTAAAATAAGTCAACTCACCAGACAGTCAAACTGAAGGGTTGCAAGACTGTCGCAACATGATCTCATTTCCCCAACATCCATATTTATTGACTGACCCATTCCTTATTTTTTAGGCAAAGGCACCCTGAAGTGGCCAAAAAACGAAATGACTAGGGCTATAAAAGGCCAAAAAAAACAAATAAATGAATGTCTTCAGCCTCCAACCATATGTTTCCTGGACAACTTATTCTCCAAACCTGTGTCAAATTATTTACTAAATGTAACAGGTTTATTTCGAACAACATATTTTCTGGAAAGTAACATAGTATCTTGAAATAGTGCATCGTGGAATGAAATCTGCATTTGCTGTTCATGAAGTTTTCTACCAACTCACTTGCACCATTAGCAATGTACAACTTTACATGTTGATGCGCTGTCATGTTCTCTGCTTCAAAATGAAAGTCGTTAGTAACACATAAACATTGTATGTGTCAAACTCTGTCTCCTTTCATGGGTTATTCACTTTTCAGGTTTACCCGACCCAGAAATGTACACACTCCCTACTGATACCTTTTTGGTGAAGCTCCAGTCTTCAAAAACAAATGGACCCTTTCTCTACTGTTCTTGGGGAGTGGTCACGGCCGGACAGGGAACTGAAACCAGCCCTGGCAATCAGCTCGACTTGCCCCCCACAAGGGGCAGGGGGTGCGAGTGGGAAGCACCACTCCCACTGCCGCATTTGTTAGTCAGCCGATATTTCAGCGCTGCTGCAAAACCGGCCAACTGTAACAAAACTGGCCCCCACCCTTCCGGCCCACCAGGAAAACGCCCAGTGCCTGCTGCGGCCAGTGGTGGGTGTGGTGATGGTGGTGCAGTGGGAGGGTATGTGGAATTCCCACCTTCTTTCAGGACCACCACTTAACAGCCAACTTGAAGAATTGAAAAAGAATTGAAGTCTCCTATATTTTATAGCCATTTCTAGTATTGATAACATACATTTGTGTTCATGGTCTAACTTACTCTTTAAGTTAAAGATTGCGCCCTAGTTTCAATAACCGAATCTTGTTTTTTAATAAATTGTCAATGACTGACGTAACTTGTACTCTTACGTTGTCTGATAATGTGTACATGTGTGAATTCTCTGTGTGTAGTCTCATTTTAATTTAGACAGTATTTTTCATCATTTCTCTTTCTGCCTCTCTGTATTTTTATAGGAATTGTTTACTCATGCTATTGCCCTGTAATTATACTCCTACCCACTGATTTGCTTAGCTTTTGTTTTCTGGAGTCCATGCAATCTCTGTCTATGCAACTTTTATTATTTTTTCTATGTAAATCACCTATATGTAAAGCACCTTGGCGAATGGGTTGGTTTTTGTACAAGCTACATTCATTTTCCAAAATTGAACTTAAGCAAGTTAATACCAAAACCTCTAGGAGATAAAACATTAAGAGCTCATTTTGCTAGTTGGACTTGTAGCCTTTGTGATTGGTTGATTGAGAAATGAATACAAGTGACATGCTACAGGTTTGGAGTTTAGCTCTCTTGTCACAGGTATGTGCCATTGCATAGTTTTATCATCTTTACTGGTAAAATGAGAACCAATCATCACAAAAAGAGACATTAGCAGCACATGCAAGAAAGACATTGGTCACATAAACCCTACTCTCAACTAACATGAGTCAAGCAACAAATCTTCCACTAACTGACCCCTTGCCTTGTGAGGACCAAAGAAGTGCCCCTCTTTTCTTCCCCTCTAGTTTTCTGATTTACATTGTCTCCTACTATAAACAAAGTCATCTCTCTACCACTTGGACCAGTGAGCTCCACTTTAATACATAAAGCATTTGCTAATTAGCCTCAGGTTCAAGACAGACATTTGGTGGGTGTTTAGGAAACAGACCCCTGTAAAAAAACACCCTGTCTCTTTACTTTATAATGCAATTGAAAGCTGTGGTCCACTCAATGGTGATCCAGTAAATCATTCACTTATGTGTCTATATTCGAGGAAGGAATTTGCTACAACCACGGCCAGACTGGGAACCAAAAGCAGCCCAGGCAAGTTGTGTCAGACCAGCCCACACACTGCTTGTAGCGAATGAGCCTAGGCCGCATATCGGGGACACAAGGCAACTTTTCTCTTGGTTTACTAATAGCACTTTTATTAGGGTGCTTGTGTGGGTATGAATGTTTCTAAGTTCATTATTAGGATCTGTCACTTCTAACAATTGCCACTTTATGGAACAGTATAATTTAATGTACAAATCTGACATTTTTAACAAAGGTCACATTATAAAGAAACACACTGTAAATTGAATTGTGAAGAGTCTTCATAATATATGTACTGGACTGTCTAAGCCAAGCAACAAAAGACTACACAACCCTCCTCTTAAATCCCTGAAGATCAGCACTACTCGTCATGACCCTAAAAGAGACAGGACAACCCTAAATGCAAAAAAAATTTTTTACATTTTTTTGCATTGTTCATTTTTAAAGTGCCAAAGTGCGAAAAGCACGAAAAATGGCCGGCATGTGTAGAGCAACAAAACTGCCCCTCTCCCCGTGGTTTATTTGTAAAAAAAGAAATAAGTGCTGGGGCTCTCGTCAGGAGGAAGTTTTCACCAGCCAATTTTTCCTGTTAGCGCCCCCTAAAACAGAACCAACTACCAACGAAGAAATTTGAGACCGGATGTGGCATAATGGTCAGAGCTGCCAACTTGGAGCTGGAGAACCAGGTTCGAGTCTTGGCGACAGCTCAAAATCCTGTGATTCTGGGCAAATCACCTAACCTCCCCATATATTAATGTGTCCCTAACTGGTGCTCATGAAAAGCGCTGGTGTTGATGAGTGCTGGTGCTGAGCACCGTTAACCACCGGCTCAAATTAAGAACGGCCCCCCTCCAGATGTGAAAATAGCCCCCCCCCCCTCCAACTGTGAAGAAGGTCCTGTGGCACCAGCCTTGATCTGGCCATACCAACCTTTGTGAGCTTTTAGCATCTGTTCAGTGCAATGCTTGATGATAACAGAAAAAATCAATGTTGCATTGCAAAGCATAGATTTTATTTCTGAATATTGTCTACAAAATAATTGTCTGACAAAAATATTGTGTCCTAAATATCTTTTACAAAAATATCATCCATATGGTGTAGCTTTTCTCTTATTAACTCCAATGGTGCAATATTTTTGTAAACAATATTCAGGGCAGAATATGTATGCAAGACTATTGCCGGACAGAGGCGTAATAATAGGACCCCACATCCCCTGCGGTATGGGGGCCCGAGGCTTACCCATACAGGAGGTAGCCCCCACAGCCTCTACTGATGTGAGTATGCGGGGCTCCTTCAGCATATCTTGCAGGGGGGGCCACTCTCGTTTTGTTACACCACTGTTGCCAGACAGCGATATTCTGGTACTATACCAAACTCCATGAGAGCAGTGAATTGTAAAGAAACACAAGCTAATGATGTGTGATAGCCCAGCAGAGAGAAAGAATTAAAAAGTTTCTTCTAATCTCTTTTAAACTGGAAACATATGTATTCCTGTAAAGGTGCTAGACACAAACAAGATACATTATCAACATCATAAAGCCTAAATGTATCTCCTTTCTTTCCCAAAAGTTCATCTGTAAACGTGTGCCTCAGAAACCTGCGGTGTGCCCATGTGGCGTCTGGTACCTTCAGCAGTTTGGACATTTTAGCCAACAGACCTTTCCATTCTGTGATTTACTTATATCTTTACTAGGACAGGCATAAAAGTCCTAGCATTCAAGATGTTTATTTGTTCAAAAGCAGATCTGGATGAAAGCATTCACATGGCACTAGGTTACTTTATGTGTGCCTGTTGTTTATCTCTGTAAGTACTACTGTGTTTGCTCTGCACACGGTACTTGTATGTCTGTGAACATAATAATTGTCCCCGCTTTAAGCACAAGAACCTTTGTCTCTGTATGTAGTGTGCTTTTATGAGCATCCATTAAACAAACGTCAAACCTACAGGTTTTGTCAGTGCTTCTTAATTTGAGAATTGAACCAGACAGATTATGATTTTTACATCAGATATACCCATATGCTTATTCCGGACTTGGAGCTCTTTTGATTGGTACGTTTTGATCGATAGGTGCACCATTTGTTTTAGAGTAAATACAGAAAAGTGAAAGAGATCACTTTATATTTTCAGACCTGGATTTGTGCATTACTTGCCTTCAATAAAGCAAGTTCATATAAACTTGATAGTTTTTGACCCCTTTCTTCTTTTTTGTTAATGTCATTAGCACATCATTTATTTTTTAAGTAAAACGCATCATAGAACAGTAGCTTTCTTAAAAGAAATGCTGAAAAAGTCCTCAACTATATATTGTTGTAAACTGAGTTTGGATATGTGTTCCACCCCCATCACTTTCCAATCCCTTGGAACCTCAAATGCTGCTCTACACTTTCCATTCCCCTTTCTGTTTCTCTTCGGCTGGCCTGGATCTCATCCCTGCAGGGCAGACCACCTGAAGCGTCGCTCATGATGCTGATGCTGACTGGGGAAAGGTTACATCTTGTGCAGTCTGCAGCGAACACATGATCTGAAGCGTCATGCGGTGGCAAAAGCTGCCACTGGAGGGAGAGGAGGGAAGAAGCAATGCCGCACTTAACCTGTTTTATGACTTTGCGTAGGCTAGCCATGAAGATCGACCATAGATCAGCCATCGTGAAAATTCAACGCTCAGCTCAAAGCAGGGTGTGCAGCATTGTGCTCTGCGACTAGCATCAGAAAGTGAAGCTTTGGCACAGCTAGAAAGATACTAAGGGCCTGATGTACAAAACACTCGTCAGAAATGGTGGCCAGTATTTTGTTGACCAGTCTGAAATTTTGTGAACCGAAAACCGATCTATAAAGTAATTGGTCTGTTTGCAAAATTCTCATAAGTAGTGGTCACAAGCCAATCTATCTCATGAATACTAATGAGTTAGGTCGCAAATTGCAACTTTCTCTGATTAAATATCATCACAGGGATGATATGCTGCTGGGTTCAGCAAACGACATACAGTTGATGGACGTAATGCAGAGAAAATCAAACATTCAGCCCCATTCAATAGATCTGGGTTAAATCCATAGTTGTTTTATTCACCATGCCACCCCAGTTTAGATCCAGCCATATGCAAATCATTCTTGACCCAGTGCCTCATTGGAACAGCACAGTCTGAACTGCCAAGCCAGGTCCTCCCGGACCGGAAACAAGCATCCTGGGATCGGTTTCAGGGCATCACCCTTCATCTGCCAGGCTAGCTTGAATCCAATGGCACAGTGAGCAAGGGACCCCCGTCTGGGCATACCCGGCGCACTTAGGGTGAAAAAACAAACAACACACCTTCGATGGACGGA
Organism: Lissotriton helveticus; assembly: GCF_964261635.1. Taxonomy (NCBI): domain Eukaryota; kingdom Metazoa; phylum Chordata; class Amphibia; order Caudata; family Salamandridae; genus Lissotriton; species Lissotriton helveticus. Next base: position 968,494,016 of record NC_136063.1, on the reverse strand, counting down.
ATGCAGAGCAAATAAAACATTCACTCCCAGTCAATAGAACTGGATTTAATCCATTTTTTTTCTCACTATGCACACCGCCATGCCTGAGATCATATTAAAATACCGGAAACTTTTTTTTTTTTTTAATACATTAATTTTCCTTAATGATATCCTGGACCACGGACTAAGCCTCAATAAACTCTTTTAACCCCTTCGCTGCGGCCGCGATTTTACAACTGTGCGGTAAACAATAGAACAGAGCGGGCCGTGACGAACCCCAGCCTTCATCCGCACACGCCCACCGCGGGGCGTGACGGCTGGGGTTCGTCACCAGCATGGGAGGGGTTAATTGTTCGCAAAAAAGGAAGGAGTTATAACCCCAACCCAGGAGTAGGGACAGTATCCATGTTTGGTAACCCGATTACAGTCGCAAAACATAATCTCCTAAGAGTCGCTAATTGGAAGGCACGCCTTCAATATGCCCCGCTAAAAAACTATTCCTTACAGGGTTACAAATCCATTTAGAGAGACACTAATTAACCAACTACCAAAATAGGGTATGTAAGTATTACTTTTTTTTTTTTTTTTTTTGCGATCAGTCCAAGTCGTTGTTTGCGATCTTAAAAACGTTATGGGCTGCAGGGCCTACCTTAGGAAAAAAAGATATTGAAGAATTTCTGTTCATTCTGAATGTGCTTTTTATTCCAAATTCAGTAGATATATGTTTTTAGCATTTCTAAACGCTCCCAAGTCTATGCTGTTCTCTGTGTTCCTGAGGTCCCATCCGGCTTTTTTAAACATCGATATGTCAAAGACGGGAAGACATGTCAGCTTGAAATATCTTCGCTGCTTGCCGCTGCGCCAAGTGCCGAGAAAAGGACAGTATCCATGGGCTACAGACCTAAAGGGAAGGGGTGAAAAGGGGAAAGCTCCTTTGAACGCAGACAGACTGGCTCCCATCCCAGCCAGTTCAGCTGACGCCTAGAAAAAGCAAAGTGGAGAAGGGAAGGCGGGCATTCATGCTCTGGGAGATCTGCTGAGCCGACGCTGTGATTGGCCAGAATACGGGAAACCAAGGCAGCAGGAAGACAAAACAGGAAAACGTTGATAATCAAAAGTTGGAGGAAATGTTAGAATGTCCTCAAGATTACACTGTGTTTAGGTACAGTTCGTACTGAAACGTCCCTCCCTGATGTGGAACGGTCACTTGAATATTCGTTTATCTTCGTTTAAAAAAAAACTCTATTACCATAAGGCTGTGTCTGCACTGTGAGAGCTGGCAAAGTTTAAGGCTCACCTAGTCCCTTCTTAGTTCTTCATCCTTAACATTTTAAACCATTAAAGAAATCTCGCCTTTTATAAGATTTTTTTATGCTAATAAATGGATGTTTTTGTGATCAGGTACAAAATCATTAAGCATTCAATTAAACATAACTTGAAAAATCCGCATGCAGCAAATTGAAAAAGCGCCTGTTATGAGCGAATGTATGTATTTATTTTATTTTTTTGTGTGAAATTCTCACTGCAGCTAGAAGTGACTGAACGCCTGCAAGAGCTGAGAGGAAAATAGACTTAGTTAGTATGAAGTTTCAAGACTACTGGAAGAGAATTGTATTAGTGTTTTTGCAAAAAGAGTGACTGAAAATATTTATAAAATGCTCAGTAACTTAATTGAATCTAGTTGCTGATCACGGACAACTAAATTTGATGAATTAGCACCGTTATGATGTAAGCTACTTACACAAACGTTTCAACAGGCTGGCATCACCTCTTTGACAATAACAGGAATCTTCAAAGGCCTGCACCTGAAAACACCATTTGTGAGGCATGACATGGCAGTGTGAACAAATGCATAATGCAAAATAGATCTGAAAAACGAAGAAACTAGGGCTAAGTCAGGGACGAGCTGTTTTCACCAGAGAGTGGAGTAAGTACCGCTTACGGAACACTCTGTGTGCATGTGAGACCCTTGATGGTTACCAAATGATTGGGAAAAGTCCCTTCCTACCAGTGCTTCATTTGAGGCGGTGGTTTCCAGTGCTCCGCACAGGCACTTAATTGTCAACACCTGTGCTTGTGAAAGTCTGCCACAAGGTGGTACTGTCTGGCCAATTTAGAGATGACCACAACAACAGTTCATTATTAATTCAATATACATTAAAAATGACTAGTACCAGCGGCCATTCCACTCTTAAAGCTTTGGAGGCCTGAAATAGTCAGAATCCTCACACTGGTAAGAGTGTGATACTTAGTGTTGTTACTATCACTGGCAGCATGGCAGGGGCAATGTGTGGTGCAAGCTGCAGTGGCCTCCTCACAAGGCACTTTTTTTTTTTTTTTTTACAAATTAAGCACTGCTTCCCACTGTAATTCAGTTTTTTTTCCACACACCAGTGGGTTGATGGAGAGTCCAGGGGTACAGGAGAAAGAAAACTCTGTGCTTTGGGCAAGTTGGCTAGAAGGTGAGGCTGACCCTGTAATGTAGAACCTGTCCGAGTAGGAGAGTCAAAAGCTGAGAAACTGTCATCATCAGTAGCGGCCCGTCCCCTGTCAAAGTGGTGCGGCGGGCCGAAGAGGGGAGATGGGGAAGAGGGGGTGAGTTAATGGACAAAAAATACAAATTAAAAAAACTAACCTGAATGCCACCAATGCTGCCATCGCCTGCCACATCACACTCTTCATTCTTCTGGGCACAAGCTCCCAGACTGCACTGAGGCAAATCCTGACGCTGCATAAAATGCAGCGTCAGGATTGGCCTGAGCACAGGCAACTTGCGCTTCCAGACAGACCAGGAGCCTGTGCCTGCTTCACTGCACAACACAGTTTGGCTTGCCTGAGACAGCAGGCCAAACCCTCATGCACAGTTAAGGGAGTGCACTACCACGCCCCCACCAACTAGGTCACCCCCCTGGACCCGCCCCAAGACTCGTCAGAGTCCTAGGGGCGGTTCCAGGGGATTCAAATAAAACGATAATAAACCAGGTTTAAAACCCGTTTCATTATTGTTTTATTTGAGGGTGGTGGCAGGGGAGGCGGCGCTCCTCTGCCCTAAAGGGGGGTCGCAGCTGGCCATCATGCAAGGTGGAGAGTCAGCTCCTAGCAAGGGAACTGGTCATAAGAGGTGAGCGCGGTGTATACTCTGAGGGGCCCAATTATTCCAGTGAATGGGGCAAATAACCTTACAGCTGAGTGCCATAGAATGAGCCCTTGTAAAGGGGTCTGAGAGATGCTTCAGTGCACGTGCATTGAAGGGGAGCTATTTGGATTTGGAAGACCTGCAGATACTTTCTTTGGGAATAGTACAACATTGCTTATCATCTCAGGCGTGCTAAGATGCAGTGCTTGACTAGAAAGGAAACTAAAACCAATCAGAGAAAGAACTGCCTATTATTATAATTAGTGGTAGTAGTATTAATATTCTTGATATTTTTGGGTGCATGCCCCAAACATATTCTCTGTAAACACCAGTCATTGGCTTTTTTTGTTCTGGAAGAGCCTGAAAGAGGTTGTTTCTTTAGTTATTTTTCTAAATTATTCAAATTTGTGTTTTCTGCCTTAAGGAGACAGGCAATTTGTTCTGCCAGTGGCCCAGAAGAAACTTCAACCCACCATGGTGAATTCTGCATAGGAATTTCCTCAAGAAGTTTCCCTCTGTTATGAAATAGAGGGTAAACCCGAGAGAATGAGGAGACAGCAAAAATATCCTAGCTTCACCTAGCACAAGCCTTGTTTCCTTCCAAAATGAGCCAAATTGAAGTGCTCACAAGAAATTTGTCAAGCTGAGCGAGACAATCAGAAAACTGAAGGGAAGGAGGACTAGGCAAAAGGAGACATGAGATAAGTTAGGAATGAAGAAACAGTGGTTACATGGAAAAACAACGGCAAAAAAGAAACCATGGCTACGCTGGTTGAAAAGCAATTTCTCACAGATCAGCGTGTTGAGAACTTAGCCACAAAAAAAGTGAATTTTTTCTGAGAATGTGTGTATTCATATGAGAAGAAAACGCTGAAGAAATTATCAGATATTTGATGCACTGGCTGCCAAAATACTTGAGCTGTGCAAGGTGAGTCTTACACCAGAGGTATGGCCTAAGGAAGAAACTTCCTCCAATGTTATACACTTTTGTAAGCGCGGGAATATATTATTATTTTTTCTGTTCCTATTTAGCTCTTGTGACCACCTAATATTACCGTACACTTTTGAACATCCATGTGATTTATTCAAAATACTTTGGGGCAGATTTATGATAACTTGCGCATCCCCAGGGATGCGCCAGTTATTTTGCGCCGCTGCTCCACCACCCATGGTGCACCGCATTTACAATGCGGCGCACCATGGGGCATAAAACGGCACAGATGCGTGACGCATCTGTGCCGTAAAGGTGGCTCATTGCTGGAGTTGCGTCGCAAGCGCGACGCAGCTCCAGCAAGGCTCGGGGGTGCCCCATCTTTACAATGCTGCGTCAAGACCTACGCCTGCTTCAAGCAGGCGCAGGGCTTTGACGCAGCATTGGCCTGAAAGTGACTGAGTGAAATCTTATAGATTTCACTCAGCCACTTTTGCGAGGCGCACCTGCCCCGGAACGCCCACCCTGCGCCGGAACGCCCACAAGTGGCGCAGGGCTTTGCAACGTGACGCATCTGCCTAGATGCGTCACGTTGTAAATGGGTCGTAGGGATGCGCCACGTTTACGCCGCAGTTGCGTGACGGAAACGTGGAGCATTCCCAACATAAATCGGCCCCTTTATTAGGTTGTCCATAATTATCAAAGCATATAATAAAAACAACATAGCACAAAAATATTCATTTTACAAATATAAAATAATACTCTTAAAATATATTTATAAGTTTCCATCCCTTTTTCCTCGTGGACAAAACTTAATGTTTCAATGGCCTCAGGAAAGTCGTAAGAGAAGTCCTAATATAAATACTCCCATTATTATGAGAAAAGTTAAAAAATCCTATGAAATAATTCATTTTTGTAACTATAGGCCTTGAAGAAAGTGCAGATTTGATAAAGTGCAAAACGTGTTAAAAGTCCAATAACAAAGCCCTAGCAACCCTAATTGACTACTTTTAAAAAGTCATGAGATAAATGCGTGCATTGGTATGAGAAAAACCTATTAATATAGTTCTTTAATATACTGTATGCCTTGAAGAAATTGCAGATTTGATATAGCGCAAAAGGTGTTTAAAGTCCAAAAACAAAGCCCTATCAAGCTGTAGTTGAGGAACAATGTTAGCCTCACATAGTCTAGAAATAAATAGAATGTAAGGATCTAAACAAGTCCAACAGGGCTGAATTATAGTGGATCAGGGCAAGCCTAGGAGCAATAGTTTGGTCAGACCACCTAGGTGTCAAGGTGATTCCAGAAATAGTGGTATAGTATTATTTTATGTATAAGGGCCTGGAGGAAAACCTATGCGGCTGATTTAAAAGCCGCATATACCAGGTCCGTTAAGCTCTACCATCGAGCTATCTGCAGGGCTCGTGCGGCCTTCTATGCTACCGAATTCCGGAACAGCCCAAATCCGTCAAAGGCTATTTTTAAGGCCGTAAAACAACTTATGGCGAAGCGGACTACCACTACAACCGTAAGCTCCCTTTCCCAATGTGAATCCCTTGCCTCTTATTTTTTGGGGAAGGTCCTAGCCATCTACAGGACATTGCCTAGCATAGGGTCCACTGTGGAAAGTATTAATCGGGTTCACCATCAGACCACACTGCTTGTTTTCCCCCCCCTTGCCTTGGACGGTTTTGACAAACTTGCGTTGCAAGTTAAATCTGGGTCTCCATCTGACCCAGTAAGGCCTGCTCTGTTTCGAGACCAGGCTTTTATGGGGCGTACAGTTGTATGCTCCCTTGTCAATCTCTCCTTGGAATCGGGAATTGTACCATCTAAGTGGAAACAAGCCGTGGTATCCCCGATTATTAAAAAGCCTACCCTGGACCCCTCTAAGCCTGAAAGCTATCGCCCCATCTCGCTGCTACCCTGGCCAGCCAAGATCACTGAAGCCCACGTCAATTTGGCCCTGTCTGAACATCTGACTCGGACCAATGCCCTCGACCCCACACAAAACGGATTCCGTGCTGGGCACAGTACGGAAACTGCGTTACTTGTGATGGTGGAACATCTCCGGGCAAGGTTGGATGCTGGTCAAACGGCGGCGCTTATTCTGTTAGATCTCAGCGCCGCCTTTGATACGGTAGACCACAGCATCCTCCTGCGTCGGCTCGAGGAGACCGGCATTGGCGGTGTGGTATTGCAATGGTTCCGCTCCTTCTTAGACGACCGCTCCTTCTGTGTTGCCATCCCTCCCTTCAAGTCCAGTTACCATCCACTGGCCATGGGGGTTCCGCAAGGGTCCTCGCTGAGTCCCACGTTGTTCAATCTTTACGTGAGGCCGCTGGCTGATGTCGCCAGGCAGTGGGGCCTCACCCTGGTCTCGTATGCCGACGACACTCAGCTGGCGGTTACGCTCAGCGGGGATGCGGAAATTGAGGCCCCCAGGTTTCAGTCCGGACTGAAGGCGGTGGCTAGTTGGCTGACAGGCAACTGCCTTCAGCTAAACGCCACTAAAACAGAGGTGTTGGTCGTCGGGAAGGGAGTGGAGCTGTGGGGTGACCACTGGTGGCCTCCAGAGTTGGGTCCCACTCCGATCCCGGTATCGGAAGTGATAAATCTGGGGATATGGCTGGATGCGGGCCTCTCTTTTATAGGCCATACGAAAAGAACTGCGGCCTGCTGTTTCGGTCTTCTGAGGGGCTTGAGACCTGTTCTCAAGTTCTTTGACGCCCCGACCAGGCAGCTGGTGATCCAGGCCACTATCATCTCTCGCCTGGATTATGCCAGCTCTCTCCTGGCTGGGGCCAATCAGGCTGAACTAACCCGATTACAACGGGTTCAGAATGCTGCGGCGAGGGCGATCGTCGGCTTACCAAGATTTTGCTCAGTGACAGGTGTCCTTCGCTCCCTACACTGGCTTCCGGTTAGGAAGCGTATTCTCTTTAAAGTCCTGTGCCTCGCTTTTAAAATCTTGAGAGGTACAGGCCCGGAAATCCTGTCGAATTGTCTGTCTTTCTATGTTCCTGCCCGTTGCCTCCGCTCCCAAGGTCTGGCCCTTGCGGTGGTTCCCAGATTCAGGCTTAGCCGCATGGGAGGCCGCTCGTTTCGGGTACTGGCTGCGTCAGCATGGAACTCCTTGCCTGTTGAAATCCGCTTGCTTGAGGACCTTCTGACTTTCCGGAAGGCGATAAAAACCTTCCTGTTTTAGTTGTCTTTGTCCCTGCTCCTGTTTTAGCTGTTTATTTGCCTCTTTTTACTTCCCGTTGTGTTACGAGCTACCTTGTCTTTGCGCCGGGACGCTCCTTGGCTGGAGTCGCTGCGCGCACAATAAATAGACGTAACATAACATAACATAACATAACATAATATTACCTTAACTAATGTGCAATCTTCATGCGCTTAAACCAGATATTTGATAGGAACTGACTGACAGAGTAAACAATTGATCCAGAGGTGTCAGTCTTTAAGAATCTGTACGCTACTTAGTAACAAGTCAACCCCAGGTTGAGGCACACTGGCCGAATCCACTTTCTGCAGGAACCACAATGCTCTCGGTAGAAGAACAGAACATCCTCCTCCGTCTCAGAAGCCAAGCCAAAAGACGGGCATTTATCAGAGGCTAGATCTTTTGAGCATTTTCTGCAGAATGTTCTTAGAGGTAGACTGCTTAGGCATAACCCCACATACAAACTATTTGCCAGGGATGGTGTAATCATGTCCAAGAACATTTCAGAATGCAGACTTGGGATCCTTTCGTAGTAAACTGGTCATGTACAAATCCCCAATACCTTGACTTCAGAAAGGCAGCCTCTGACTTGTAGATACTCCCAGGGTCATCCCACGGTTTAGGTAGCCCTAACAACCTGCACCAGGTAGAAGCAAACTGCAGCCAAGGAATTTTCATGGCACTACTCATCTTTATCAAATCCCCCAATGAGTCTCTGTACTCGATTAACTTGGTTATAGACCAACCTCGAATCCAGTACATCAGAAGTTTAAGTTGTGCCACATCCGCGACAACCAGACCGGAGGAGGCATCGCCATCATCCACAGAGACACCATCCGCATCACGACCAACACCGACGACACCCTCACCACCGCTGAACACCTGCACTTCCAGATCCACACCAACCCGAAGACCACCCTCAGAGGCACCCTGATCTACCGACCCCCGGGACCACGCACACGATTCAGCGAGGACATCGCCGACTTCGTCAGCCCACACGCTCTCCCCTCCGCCGACTACATCCTCCTGGGGGACCTCAACTTCCACCTGGAGAACAACAACGACCGCAACACCACCACCCTGCTCGACAACCTCGACAACCTCGGACTCAAGCAACTGGTGACCACCCCCACCCACCTCGCCGGACACACACTCGACGCCGTCTTCTCTTCCAGCAAAGACGTCACCTTCAGCCACGCAACAGGACTCCACTGGACGGACCACAGCTGCGTCCACTTCACCTTCAGAAGAACGACGATCCACCACCTCCAGCAACAGGTTGCTCGAAGAAGCTGGAACAAGATCACAGCCGACCAGCTCACCGCCTCCCTGAGCCAGCACCCTCCCGCCAACTCAGCGAACCCCAGCCAGGCCGCCGACAACCTCACGAAGTGGATCAGCAACTGCGCGGACGAACTCGCCCCTCTGAGGACCCCGCCCAGCAGATCCTGCAGCAGAAAAACACCATGGTTCACCGACGAACTCAAGTGCTCCAAGAAGAACTGTCGAGCCCTCGAGAAAGCCTGGAGAAGGGAACCAACGACGGACAACATGGCCACCCTCAAACTCGCCACCCGGAAACACCACCAACTGATCCGCGCCACCAAGAAAAACGCATACAAGGACCGGCTGGACAACAACGCACACAACTGCAAGGAACTCTTCAACATCGTGAAAGAGCTCTCCAACCCCAACGCCGGAAACAACGACATCACCCCGTCGCAAGACCTCTGCAACTCCCTCGCGTCCTACTTCCACAACAAAATCTCGGACATACACAACAGCTTCAACAACCAACCAACGCAAGCCACAACCGCAACGACTCCACCATCCACCACCCTCCGCACCTGGACCCCGATCAGCACCGAAGACACCATCCGCACCATGAACTCCATCCATTCCGGATCTCCGACTGACCCCTGCCCTCACCACGTCTTCAACAAGGCCGACGCTGTCCTCGCACCCCACCTGCGGGACATCATCAACACCTCCTTCGACTCCGCCACCTTCCCTGAGAGCTGGAAGCACGCCGAAATCAGCGCTCTCCTCAAGAAACCCACAGCAGACCCCACCGACCTCAAGAACTACCGTCCCATCTCGCTCCTCCCGTTCCCGGCCAAAGTCATCGAGAAGATCGTCAACAAACAGCTGGCCGCCTTCCTCGAGACGAATGGATCCCTCGACCCCTCACAGTCCGGCTTCCGAGCGAACCACAGCACGGAGACCGCCCTCATCGCCGCCACCGACGACCTTCGAACTCTGATGGACAACGGAGAAACAGCGGCCCTCATCCTCCTGGACCTCTCCGCGGCTTTCGACACTGTCTGCCACCGCACCCTAGTACAGCGCCTCAGCAACATCGGAGTCCAGGAGAAGGCACTGGAATGGATCACCTCCTTCCTCGGCGGAAGAACACAAAGAGTCCGCCTACCACCGTACAAATCAGAGGCCACCAAAGTCATCTGCGGCGTACCCCAAGGATCCTCGCTGAGCCCAACCCTCTTCAACGTCTACATGAGCCCCCTCGCGGCCATCGCACGCCAACACAACCTGAACATCATCTCCTACGCCGACGACACCCAGCTGATCCTCTCCCTGACCAACGACCCCGTCACCGCCAGAGCCAGCCTGCACGAAGGGATGAGAGACGTAGCCGAATGGATGACGACCAGCCGCCTGAAACTGAACTCAGACAAGACGGAGGTCCTCATCCTGGGCTCCACGCCCTCCGCCTGGGACGACTCCTGGTGGCCCCCCGCCCTGGGCACCGCACCCAAACCGACGGACCACGCACGCAACCTGGGCTTCATCCTGGACTCCTCCCTCTCCATGACCAGACAAGTCAACGCCGTCTCCTCGTCATGCTTCAACATCCTGCGCATGCTACGTAAGATCTTCCGGTGGATCCCCACCGAGACGAGGAAGACGGTCACCCAAGCCCTCGTCACCAGCCGACTGGACTACGGCAACGCCCTCTACGCCGGAACCACGGCCAAACTCCAGAAGAGACTCCAGCGGATCCAGAACGCCTCGGCGAGACTCATCCTCGACATCCCCCGACGCAGCCACATCACCGGACACCTGAGAGATCTGCACTGGCTCCCGGTCAACAAGAGAATCACCTTCCGGCTCCTCACCCACGCGCACAAAGCCCTACACGACCAAGGCCCGAGCTACCTCAACAACCGGATCAGCTTCTACACTCCCAAGCGCCTCCTCAGATCAACCAACCACGCCCTCGCCGCCGTCCCCCGCATCCGAAGAGCGTCAACAGGAGGAAGATCCTTCTCCTACCTGGCAGCCAAGACCTGGAACTCACTTCCGACCAATCTGCGCCTGACCCAAGACCACCTCTCCTTCAGGAAGAAGCTCAAGACCTGGCTGTTCGAGCAGTAGCGGCACCCCCCCCCCCCTCCCAGCGCCTTGAGACCCTACGGGTGAGTAGTGCGCTCTACAAATGACTTGATTGATTGATTGATTGATTGATCTGCAATTCGATTGGTGCCTAGTTCAAAGAACAGCGAGGTCTGTACAGAGAGGAGGGATCTCACAAAATTGTTCTCGGCTACTGCCGGCTTTTGGCTAGCAACATAACCCCAAACTTCAGCTCCAAGAAGTGCAGTGCTTTTAGCCTTGGCACAGTAAACCTCAAGTGCTGGAGATATTGAACGGGAGTGGGTCTGCTTATGTAGTCGAAGTATAGCTTTAGATCTTTGTACTATTGTCAGTGAATGTCTGTTGAATTTGTAAGATTCTCCTATAATTTGATTCCCAAATAAGCAAAGCAGAAAACACTATCTAGAGATTTTCGAGCAACCTTCACAGTACTATTTCTGGCTCTACATTTCTCAAAAATCATATATTTAGGTTTGGTCACATTCAGTTCTAAACCGCTACCTTTTCCGAATTCTACATACGTATCTATTAAATTTTGAAGGCCTGTAGGAGTCTTTAATATAAGAAGTAAATCATCAGTGAAAAAGAGTATGGGGATCTTTTTGCCATTTAAAACCAGGGAATCATTTTTAAAATTCATGAGTTACTCTACAACCCCATTTATGTACAATGTAAACAGAGTGGGGGTGGGAATGGGAATTCTATTAGTAAATTCACCCTGACTTCCCCATCGGACCTGGGCATAGTGTTTGCATGTAGTCTAGCCATCAAATTAATCAGATTTTCAGGGGTGCCCATTTCTACCAGCACTCTCCCAAGGTCCATACGATGTTCATACAAGGAACAAGATTGAATGCTGTTCGCAGATCATACTTCCGGTAGAGGAGAGTGAATCTAAATTGTGATCTGAGGTACTTGTTTTGGCATGGAAGCACGCTTGAAGTGGGGTCAAAATCTGTTTATCATCTGTCTATGTTTGTAGCTTGTCAAGAACTTGTCTAGTAAATACTTTTTTTTATCAATTAGGCTTATAGGCCTGTAGTTGGATGGCCTAGAGACATCACCCTTTTTGAAAACTGGAATTATCTCCGCCCCCTCCAGGCGTCTGGGATTTCTCCCCCTGCAGCTTTTGCATTTGATAATAGATTCACATAACAGGTCCAGATTTGTCGGTTTGATTTATATATGTCTCCCTGGATTCGATCTGAACCGGAGGCTTTTACGGCTTTTAGATGGGTAATAGTGGATAGAGTATCCACTAAACTAAAAAATAGCCCAATAGTATCATTCGAGGCTACCTGTCCATTGTTGGAGTTCTGAGGCTTGTGGAGTGTGGCTGGGTGGCCGGAGTTTCTTGGGCATATAATGTAGAGAAACTTTCAATCCATTTCTCAGTTTCTATGTGGTAACGGCGGGAGTTCACACTCTCTAGGCTTCTGTGTGCGATTATATATCCGATCATGCCCATTCTTATCCTCCCACTCATCTTTGAGCTTAGTAAGTGGCACTTTGTATCTGGATCGAGCTTCAGTACTACCTGCCCGGGCCGGGAGCAATCTTTACAACATTTTTGTTGTTTTACACTCTAAATTGTACCATTTAGGTTCCCTCTTGTGAGTGGTTTGTGTATGTTTTATTTTCCTATAAAAAATGCACAGCATTTTTTTTCTAAACGGTCGCGGATTTCTAGAATCGCACTAAAAATGGGAAGATTTCTTCATAATAGAGAAAATGTCTACATTCCATTGATAAATTGCTGTAGTCAATTTATGTTGAGCCTGTTCTCGGGGCCATGAAAATCTCCTAAAGTTGTTAGCTGGAATGGGCTCTGGAACTACAGTGCAGTATGCGGTCAGGGCCCTTTTAAGAGGGGCTCCTGTTAACCTCATTGCTGCTGAGCATATTCCCCTGCTGTGCTGGTAAATCGTGAATCCCATTGTTTCATGACGAGCTGGGCTCGTCATGAGCGTGCGAGGAGGCTACACCATGACGAGCCCAGCTCGTCATGAGCGTGGAAGGGGTTAAGGATAAAATCAGAGGGTTATGGTCACTATCTGTGCGAGATGTAACTTCCATGTAATTGAGCAAAGGCCATATCCTAACATCAGTAAGACATAATCAAGGACACTTGAATGTGAGCCCCTTTTAAATGTAAATGATCTTTCTGGGTCAGATCAAGTGTACCTATTGCATGCCCTGAGACTCCGCCCCACCACCAGGGAAGCCAACTGTAGATCGAGAAATAATGTTGAGATTTGCCGGTTAAACCAGGTATTTCCCAAAGTCCATCTTCTTCCTCGATTAGCATATTAATTGATGATGAGGGCTCAAAAGAGACATTGAAATCCCCTGCTACCTTGATTTTCGCCTGATGCTGGTGAAGGTCAATCATATCACCCAGCACCGCCAGAACGGGAGAGTTATTAATAACACTGACAGCCCTTGCATAGACATTAAATAATACTCTGTTCAGCCCTTAGGGGAATCTGAGCTGAAGTTCCATTAGATTCAAAGAATCTGTTTTGAATTGTGAATGTTTACAAGCAATAGTATTTTTCACCAGAATTAGCAAGCCTCCAACCGCCCACCTGCCCAAATTTCTTTGGTGGTATCGCTAATACGCTATTCGTAACAAAATCATTTACAAACACTTTTTCTAATGCCCATGTTTCTTGGAAAACATAAACCTCATTATTCCCTATAAAGGAAATTCATTCGGGCTCGGCAAGTTTGGAGTCAATTCTGGCCAAATTCAGGAAATCGTGTACAAGCCTTCATGTGAGTCAGGAGCCTCTTCAGGCTGATGTCAAACACTCCTTTGCTCACTTGATATCTGGCTGAAACAAACAGAATTAGAAATGCTGTTTTTCTTTTGCGTTTTCCAACTCTCTCCCCATTGGTAACAGCAGAGTCTAATAGGATTGTGCTCAATCGTGGGATAGAAATTAGCTTTTTGAGTTAGTCAATCAATGATCAGGTTTAGGCCAGAATTCTCATATTTTATTCCAGGGCTATATGCATCAGATCTCAAGTCAAAGTGATCAGCCTGGTTGTGGAGAGACTCCTGGTCACTAGTACAAGGCTGCAGAGAAGTGTGTGTGGGGGGGGGGGGGTCTTAATTTAGTTACACAATTGCAGGGCCGCTCGGTGGCAAAGCACTCGTCTGATAGACTTTTTTCCAGCTTAGGTCACCCAGTACTGCCGTTTCTGCCATTAGGCAGGACTAGGCCATAGCTGCCAAGGTTTCAAATTGCCATGTGTGACATTTTCATAATTTCATTGAAATTATGAGTGACATTTCAACCCCTATGAGTGACACTTTATCGCGATAAAAAAAATCATGCAATTAAGACGAGGGAAACATAAAAATAGCAGAAAATAACAGCCATCTGAGCAACAAGACGCGCCAATAAGTTATTAAAACTGCTGCAGAGCACCAGAAAGGGAAGGGCACTAACCCTAGTGCTCTCTCCAGTGTGAGCAGAGGAGCCTGCCTCAAGTTAGTCAACACAGCTGTGCCAGTCAGTGTGTTGCCGGCCGGGCGGTAGAAAAACATCACATCACATCAAAGTACAGAAGATTATTGCCAGCCAGCAGAAGACCACCCCCCTCCCGCCCCCCCGGCCCGGTTCTTCCTGAAAAATCTGGCGGATGGGAGGACTCAAGGGCCTCTGAGAATGACGCCGGCCCCAACAGAATGAGAGCGCACTGAGAGCCCTGGCAAAAACTACACGGATCACCACCATCACTTAAGATCAATGAGGATGCCTGCTGTGTGACAAGGCAACAAGGTTAGGTAATAACAATTGACACACTACAGTCACAGTGGCAGGCTGCCTCAGTGACGAAAGAAAGTAGAAGTAGTAGTACTTACGGTTGTGAACAACTTCTGCAACTTCTGTAGTCTCGGACTCGACTGTGCCTTTTATGTTAGTGATCTGCTGCTGCCCACCTGAAAAGGGGGGGCCCTCGGCCCCCCCGCACGCATGGCGGCGCGGCGACCGTCGCCCCCCCTTTCCCCATTGTTGTCTCTCGGTGGTGGGGGCGGGCCCTGGGGGGCGCGACCCACCACCGATTGGCCGGCGGCCTCCCTGACCCGGATGCAAGGAAGAAGGTCCGGGTCAGGGGGGGCGGGCTACAGGAGGGGCGGGCCGGGGGGGGCGTGCCCCCCCCGCCTGGCCCCTCGGGAATAAAGAGGTGGGGAGCGCCCAGGAGACCCCCTTGTCCCTGGACGCTCCCTCACGGAACGGTGTGCCCCGCGCTCGGGGCTTCTTTGTTTTTAGTAATTTTTGTTCTTTCTCCTCTCCAGGCCGCCAGATTACCCCAGGACGTCAGTTGGAGGTCGTTCGAAGGATCGAGGAGCAGGGTCGGCGCTCTTTCCCTTGGCGGGCCAGCTGGTCGAGGAAGGTACCGGGTTGGCGGGACGCGCGCCGCGGGAAGAGTCAAAACACCGGAATGAGGCCTCAGCGAGGAGTATGGCGCCGGAATGGGACGGGACGGGCAACTCCGACAAGATCTCGGCGGTGGAGCCCGTGATGCAGACACTGGGGCTAAATGGTGAGCCTCGGGCCTATGTTTACTCTATGCAGGTCTGTGATACTGCTGTGGGTGGGCGGCAGGATGGCTCAGTGTACTTTAGCTCGGTTTTATAGTTCCTAAATGAAAAAACATTTTGAGACTGAACTGAAACTGGTGATCAGAGTTTTCTTTCTCACTAGTGCAAAATACCTTTGTGAAAAATAGCGCCATGTTTATTTTTGGTGGGAAAATAATCTTTTATTTGACAAGTAATCTGTATGGTGCCTTCTGAAATTAAGTCATAGATGCTGGATAAGCATTTAGCCAATCACGTAAAAATGCTTGGTGGCATTTCCATAGTGATGATGTTAATCATATGCAAATAGGGTTACGGAGCACACAGGGGAATTAGATCAAATGGTAGAGCGCTCGCTTAGCATGCGAGAGGTAGCGGGATCGATGCCCGCATTCTCCATTCTAAAATGTACATACCTTTTAAAAAAAACTGTTTTGTGGTATTCTTGAATGATTTCCGTCTGTAGTTATCCCTATTTATGTTTTCTCAGCTCGTTGATATTGAGCTATATTTATTTTGTTAGCTGAAAAAGATGAGTTGCAACTCATACATTTTCACATTCATTAATTCAATAACTAGCCGTCAGAATTGCATGTGTGTCAGGTTTTGGCACTATAGCCAGCATTATGCAGTCCAGCAGCGCCCTCATGCAAACACCTGCATTGTGATAAAAACATATCTACATTTCGAAGTGGCATCCGGTTTTCAACTCTCCATGTTGTCAGTCTGCACAGATGTTGACCTTACTGTTGCGGTTAGCAGTAGCAAGAAGAGTCACTCCAAAGATGACCTACCTCTATTTTGTGCGCTTTTGGGGATACAAACAAGAAAGCACCTCGTTTTCTCTTTGCGTTTGAAAAATCAGTAAAAATGGAATTCTGGGAGTCTTAGCAATAGACCTCACATGCCTGTGACAGTACTCAGAGGTGGACGTTTTCCTAAAAGAAAAATAGCAAAATATATCACAATGAAAGGTTCTGACATTGTGGTGCCATGAATGTAAAACCTTATTGGAAGAACGGTTCTCGTAGTTTGTCAACAGCTGAATGTAATTTGAAAAGGCACAATGCTTGCATTTAGGAGCGTCTTCTTCCATTTGCATTTTGAAAATTAGTTTAAGTAGACCATCTAATTCATAAATCATTTAAACTGAGGAGTGAGCGGTGTAGCTTGAAACACTCTGTAGGTGTCACTTGTGTTTGCATTGGAATTGAAGACATTGATTCGGCTGCCTTGAATAGATATTGTAGACACGCTGCCTTCGAGTGGATACCCAGACGCCATCTGCTGCGAGTCACAGCCATATGCTGCACCACTTTCGTCAGGAGAAATTACGTTCACATGTATAATTTGTTATCGTGTTATTGAACTTCTGCAGGTTCAGAAAATCGTTTTCCAAAGCCTTTTTCTGTAAGCGGTCATGACACTGAAAAGCGCTTTGGCAACCTTTAGGCCACTTTGGGTTTTTTCGATAATTTTCTATTTAATTTCTGTCATTGTTCGAAGGAGACATGACAGTCATTATCAGAGGTTGTCACACTAGTACGTTTTTAACTCTTTGACGTGCAGTGATTAGATCAAAACAAAATATTTATTCGGATGAAATAAACATACAAAAGTGTCATAAAAATCCATTACAATTAAAATCACGTAGTATTAAAACGATGTAACGAAATAAAATAGGAGCATTCATACATATGTTAGAAAACAACTTCTTGAGTATAGTTGCCATATACAGGAAATACAGTCTGAAAATCGTGCAAAATGATTATCAAGCAGCCAGGGATGAAGTGTCTTGGTGCGTCAATAAGATGTTTAAACCGATCAGACCAAATCTGCTATTCAACATCTTCTCACAGTAAACAAACAAGATCTGGAGTTGATGTCTTATGGCCCTGGGGGAATGGAGTGTGCAGAAAAGAAGTTCAAAAATACTAATTGCTACAACAGCTGACTCATGTAACGGGTCCTATGTTACAGTGCTCTGACACCTTCGGGTAAAACCAGTGCTTTATAAAAGCGCATATAATACAATAGGATAGAATTAGTCGTACATCTGTAGGTATCCAGACACATTGCGCTGGGTCAATGACTTATCTGCGTATGTAGCGTACACCTACGGAGGATGAGTGGGCAGAAGGAGTGCCATGGAATTCAGAGCTGTCTACCAGGACGTACAAACAGAAATGTAGGGATCTGCACTATCACATGGGTGAATATGGTACACACGCTCGAAATTCAGTGACACGTCTGGGGTGAACAGAGCATAGATACACATGCGTAGGGGGCACACACGGACTGTGACAGTCCAGAGTTGGGAATAGTGCACGGTAATGGTGGTAGTTTTACCTTTGTGGGCCAAGCTGCTGCACGCACCGGCCAGGAGTTTCAGTGCAAGACAGTGAGCGAGGCCGGTGCTTTAGTTTGCTCCGTGTTACCATTTTTCTGCAGTGGTTAAACGTGTTGTATTGCGGCATCGTGCTGTTTCATTGTGTCCCATGTTTGTAACTTTGGCACTGTGATTACAAGTTTCCATAGATCACCCGGGTCCGGGCGCTAAACACATTCCTTAATCGCCGTGATGCCCGGGCTACATATGTCTTTTGTGTTCATTCCTGGGCTTCTTTATTGATGTCCTCCAGCCACTTGCAATATTTCATCCAAGCCATGGTTGCTGCTTATTGATCTTACGCAAGGAACAGCCATTGACATAAGTCAAATTTTGACACTCTAGAATTAATATCATTAGTGTCGGCTGAGGTGATAGTTAGAACAGTGGTCGAACCATTCAAGAATAGGGTATACCCCCTTCTCTTGGGGTCCTCCTGAGGATTAACGCACATCTAAGGGTAGGGCTTGACGAGACTGTGAAAGCCATTTTCCCGGGTCCCACATTCCTTTGCAAGCCAAAGCAGAAAGCCAAACAAGGGACTTATTTCATGGTGAAGGTAATATACATCTGAGGTGCTGTTCATTATCCTAGGGGGGGACATTGCACCAGTCCAAACGACTCTTCATTGATGATAGGTTAAAGCCAACTTTATTGGAAAACTATCCTAGTGGTAGCTGCATTGCGTGCAGCCTTCAGGCTAAGTCTTGAAGGAATGTAGAGCAGCTGGCTTTACCAGTCTAGATTGGCATGAATGAGTAAAGGAAAAGAGAACAGGTGTATAACAAATATATGTATTTGTTCTAAACACATCCCCTTAGTTCCTTTACGAGGCTAAAGGCAAGAAATTACAGTCAGTAAACTTATTTAACACACAAGTAAATTGGCACAACATACGTTGAGCCTATGATGAGATTAGAGGCGATTAATGACAGTCTGTAAGCCTATATAGCACAGAGTAATTTAGCACCATATACGTGGAGCTCTAGGGGTGTACCAAAGCCATATATCAATAAAGTGTAGGGGAACGACGAAGGGCATAGAGACAGGGCCTAGAGCCTGTAGAAAGACTACTTGGGGGTCCTGATAATGCTACACACCCTTATGTCACACCTAAAAAGTGCCCAAGAGCCTAGTTGCGACATCACATAGTTCTGGGGATGCGTGTGACCATGTCCGATTGGCTAGGATGATATTTACCAGAAGCCAAAGTGGCGAGCGAACAAGGCCCTTGGGCCAGCTTACAGGGGGAGCTATGGCATTCACTGGAGCCTACAGGCTTATTGTTAGCCAGGGTTATGTTAATAGGCACCACACGGTAGCAAGAAGTTAAATGCGCTACGGGTGTCACAAACTGATGCTGCTGACCACTCGCAACGGAGAGTAAGGTGGGGAGTGCACCTGGGGTTCATCTCAGCTAAAGCCTAGTATCGGAGGGCATGGAATGCAGACGGGTGGGGCAGCTTTCGTTAAGAAGCCAGAAACATTACCTGAATATACAATATTATGGCACGGCATTTCACAATGTGGATTGTCCTGAAGTAACAATTGATGGGCTATTGCATTCACGGGGGACTGCAGGTCGAAGCTTTCATGAAGGTCATACTACCAGGCACCCTTAGGTAGCCCGAATGTAATGTCAGCAAGTGGCATAAAGCCTAGCATCTGAGTATGTGGAATGCAGGCATGTGTGGATCAACTTGGGGTATGAAGTCAGGAACATTACCTAAATATACAGTACGATTCCACGGCATTTCACACTGTGTATGGTCCTGAAGGAACAATGCTATTGCATTCACTATGGACCACAGGTTTAAGCTTTCATGAAGGGCTTACTACCAGGCACCCTTAGCTAGCCCTAACGGGAACGTCCGCAAGTTGCACAAGCTCTCACTGTACCGCACACGATTGAGGAGTCATCTGGCGCTAATGTTATCTAAAACCTAGCAAGTGATGGTAATGTAAGACTAGCACGTGTACAGCAGTTATCGCCAGAAACACTAATGGTTTGTGTTTATCCTTTTTCATTTATGTATATGGCTGGGTCCATGGTGGATACCTGGAGTGCTCCACATCACAACAGCTGCAACAGGTGGACAGCCCAAGGGATGCTTACGTCAATCACAGCTGGGTCCATGGCGCAGATCTGAGGGGTGCTCCACACCGCAACATCAGCAGCGGGTGGACGTCAAAAGGGAAGCATACGTCGAGAAAGAGGACACCCAAGGGCCCAAGTAGTGCTGGCAGGTGTAAGTACTACCCATTCCCTAAGGTGGAAGTGGGATTGTCACCCAGGTTTTCTTGGTCTTTTCCTGGTTCTTACAGTTTCTCAAACCTGTGACGCAGGGGAGGAACTCATCACTAGAAGTGGAGGAGCTTCAACGTCCCTGCACAAGCAACGGGCTGGACGCGGGACAGGGAGGATTTGGTTGGAGGGTCTGTGCCTTGGTCAGTTCAGGAACTTCTTTCAGGGACTCTTAGCTCAGCAGCCCGACCCCCCGTCAGTGGTGACACTTCACCTAGGGGGGAATGACTTGGCCAAACTGGGGAGGCAAATACTCTTTGATGAGTTCATCTCCACTGCGGGTGGGTCGCTAGGACTTGCCCGGGGGCACAGTAGTAGGGTCTTAACTTATCCCGCAGGGGCGAGGGGCGGACTCTGTCAGGGCGTTGAATGACTCGGTAAAGAGGATCAACACACAGTGGGACAAATTAATTCAAGCCCCAACGGTTCCAGACGATCCAACATAGGTGTATTTGGGGTGCATAATTCTACTTGGTGAGGGGAGTCCATTAGACGGAGGAAGGGAAGGTCCTGGGGTCTGATAATGTCAGGGCCTGGTTGGAGGGTTTTGCTATAGTGAGAACTTTCTAGGGTAGGTCAAGGCAGGGGGAGGCCAGATCGTCGGTTAACAATGCTGGCCTGTGGCGGTAAGGTCATTATCGGTGAGCACATATTTGAGGTCTGAGGGGGCGGGCATCATCCTATGGAGGTTCCCGCCCAGGGGGAGGGGCCTGCGGGCCACTCCTAGAACTCCAGGGGCAAGGTAATTCATGCTGCAAAGGAGCGCGGGTAGGAGTAGTTCACGCTTTCCTTAGGCTGGTAGCCACCCCGCGCGCGTATACTCATGACGTCACCGGCTGGCGCAGAGTAAGGGCCCTCCTTCAGTGGGTAAATGGAGTTCAGGGCGTAGACCGGGCAATTCCCGGGGTAACACTGCGCATGCGCACGTCTCATGGGGAGGCGCAGCTTGTAGGACCTGACACCGGTAGTGACCCTGCCATATGGCCAGAAATGTACAAAAATCAAGATGAGGATGTTTAGACTCGGTTAGGAAACAACATGTATTAGAGTTTTGTTAAGGTCAGGCTCTCAAACTTGTTGAAAATAATTTTGTATCTAATGTCCTGCAGATTTTTGTATAAATTGTTGATCATGCAATTAAAAAACCTTTTTTAATTTCATACTTTAATAAATACGGCCGGGCGACTAGCGCCCGCCTTCCAAAAAGTAAAGACGTCTCGTGTCCACGTTCCTGGGTGTTGGGTGCCGGTTTGGGGGGGAGGCGGCAGCTAGTCGCTGACCATGTGAAAAGGGGGGGCCCTCGGCCCCCCGCACGCATGGCGGCGCGGCGACCGTCGCCCCCCCTTTCCCCATTGTTGTCTCTCGGTGGTGGGGGCGGGCCCTGGGGGGCGCGACCCACCACCGATTGGCCGGCGGCCTCCCTGACCCGGATGCAAGGAAGAAGGTCCAGGTCAGGGGGGGCGGGCTACAGGAGGGGCGGGCCGGGGGGGGCGTGCCCCCCCCGCCTGGCCCCTCGGGAATAAAGAGGTGGGGAGCGCCCAGGAGACCCCCTTGTCCCTGGACGCTCCCTCACGGAACGGTGTGCCCCGCGCTCGGGGCTTCTTTGTTTTCCCACCCACCATCCCTTGGAACAAAAGTCTTGTGGCATTCATTATGTCTGGTTTAATGGTAAGTTTTTGAAGGTACTGTCCACATGTCTTACATGGTAGTAGAAATGGATCTGTTGGTATATTTTGTTGATGCTTTTGTTTCGGAATTTTTTCCCCTTTTAGCAAACTGTGTGTGAAGTGCTTTTTCTTTGATGCCAAGTGTCTTTAGGCCTTTTTTCCCTTTGTAGCTGTACGGTGATGCTGTTATTTATTAGCCAGTGTAGCTGTCCTTTAGAATTTTTTCCCATAGGTCGTCGTATTTATTAGGTATGGGGCATGCGGTAAGGTCATTATCGGTGAGCACATATTTGAGGTCTGAGGGGGCGGGCATCATCCTATGGAGGTTCCCGCCCAGGGGGAGGGGCCTGCGGGCCACTCCTAGAACTCCAGGGGCAAGGTAATTCATGCTGCAAAGGAGCGCGGGTAGGAGTAGTTCACGCTTTCCTTAGGCTGGTAGCCACCCCGCGCGCGTATACTCATGACGTCACCGGCTGGCGCAGAGTAAGGGCCCTCCTTCAGTGGGTAAATGGAGTTCAGGGCGTAGACCGGGCAATTCCCGGGGTAACACTGCGCATGCGCACGTCTCATGGGGAGGCGCAGCTTGTAGGACCTGACACCGGTAGTGACCCTGCCATATGGCCAGAAATGTACAAAAATCAAGATGAGGATGTTTAGACTCGGTTAGGAAACAACATGTATTAGAGTTTTGTTAAGGTCAGGCTCTCAAACTTGTTGAAAATAATTTTGTATCTAATGTCCTGCTGATTTTTGTATAAATTGTTGATCATGCAATTAAAAAACCTTTTTTAATTTCATACTTTAATAAATACGGCCGGGCGACTAGCGCCCGCCTTCCAAAAAGTAAAGACGTCTCGTGTCCACGTTCCTGGGTGTTGGGTGCCGGTTTGGGGGGGAGGCGGCAGCTAGTCGCTGACCATGCAGCCACGATGTGCACTGGACACTCTCTCTGACTCTCTCTAAGTGCCTGCTTCATCCAGGCTGCTCTGTCGACAGGCCGACAACGGGGACACACTCCTCGGCCACCGGGCGGGCCCCCACCCCCCGGGCCCGGCGCGGCCACGCTCGCAGTCCTCCTCCTGGTGCCCCAGAGAGCAGAGTCTGTCGCCGGCTCTGCTGAGCTGCCAGCAGAGGTGGTCAAGGTGCGGCCTGCAGCTGCACAGTTTAGCGTGGCGTATACTGCACCCATGTCATGCCTGGGCACAATTCGTGGGGTTCTCTTTTTTCCACCATTTTTCCCCATTTATTTTTATGTAGTCTTCGTCAGAAAAATCTAATTAATATGGCTTGGTATTTTTTCTATAACGTACCGATTTGGTGCTGTCAACTTGAGCAGTGTTGCTTACACGACTGTCTCAGTCCCGCTTTGGTGCCTCAACATGGCCACCCTATGTAACAAATATCCCGGCCTTGTTCCAAAGTGAGTGGTTGTCCACTTTATTTGGCTGTGTCCTCTTACGCCTCTGCACGTAATGAGGCCGAGCCTATTTTGAGTTTAAAAGGGGCGGAAGACGCCCATCAGTAGCAACACGATACACAGAACTTACTACCAGTGAGCTGCATTAGCTAAATTATTAACCAGTGAGTGGGTTTGTCGCCTAAGGACTGGCGGGACTATGGGTAGATGCGGCTGGCTGGGACACACGCTGCGCCAGGCCCGCTGCCTTGCACGTCTAAACGGACGCGTGGGCCGTCCCCAGGTGGTGGGAGAGACTTGTGACCTGCATTCTGTCCGAGGCGGGACTCGCCGGTGTCCTGTCGGCGGCCGGCTCAGCTGAGCTGCCTGCGGCTGCCACAGTGGTGATCAAGGTGCGCTGAAGACCCTGTCCCTGCTGTGTTTTAGCGGGGGGGGCGGCTGCACAGGGGGCCGCGGCGGGTGGCCATGCTTGAGAGTGACGAGGACTGCAGCATGCGCGCCGCCCGCAACCTGCCTGCACCACTCTCTCTAATCACCCGCCGCCTTTACTTTCTGCTTCCTCCGGACGTGACGGCCCATCCCAGGCCGGCACATCCGGATTTATTATCCTGGTGCCCTGTTGCGCGCCATGACCGTGATTGACAGCTCTGAGGCTGTACGACTGCGGGCAGGCCGGGCGCCGGCCGGCCCCGGCAGACTGACTGTATCTGCATTAAGTTTCCAGGGCAACGCCGGGGAACACACTGAGTCGACGTCGGGACTCTAGCGCTGAAGGCAGAGCAGCAGCAGAGATACATTGTAGCGCGGCGGCGCCGCTCAGAGAGCTCAGCTCAGAGCTGCTGCAGTGTCTGTGGTTTCTTTAGGGCGGCACACATAGTAGTCGGCAATAAGCTGCGCAGGCAGCATAACTCTCAGAACTTGAGAGCCCGGGCCCACAGGAGCTGCTGGCGCGCCGCTGGCACAGGTGGCAAAATGCGTGACAAATGCATTCAGTGCGGTGATGCGGATCACCGCACTGATATGCGTGAGTGTCACACCAGTTGCGTGACGCTTGACAGGACTGCTAGGCGGCCGCCTAGGGCGGCAAAAGGTGGGGGGCGGCAAAAAACATGCAGGCAGCAGCAGCACCTATAAGTGGAGTGCAAGGGCACCTGCTTTATAACTGTTGTGCATTCCTGCGCGCACCCTAGCTTAGTGGTGCATAGCGGTGTGTGTGGAGAGGGCGGGCGGTACACACTACCAGTGTATTGTTGTATGTGTGGGTAGCTCCCCAGGGCCGTCAATCTAGTAGTGCGGGCTAGCGCTACCAATGACGGCCCTGGGCATCATAATTTTGGCCAATCCACGAGCGGTGCTTCAGCAGCCACTGACGGTGACGGCATGACGTGCACCACCCTCTCGCTGTCGGTGCGCAGGGGACGGCCAGACTGTGTGTCTGGCGCTGCTGGCTAATGTAGAATTGACCTGCTGACTGCTGCCAGTGCCCCACAACAACACAGACCTGTCCCGGTCGGCTGCCGTCCACTCCGAGTCCTCGGCTCCTGCTTGAGACCCCAGACTCTCACCCTGGTAGTAGTGCCGGTGGTGGCGCGAAGCGTCTAACTGAGGCCAGCAGTGCACCACGAGCCTCGGAGCCTGCAAACTGCACTTCTGATTCCGGTGTCTGTTCTGCTAGAGCGGACTTGCTTGTGGATGTGACATTTTCACCCGAGCACAGGTGAGTAAGAAGTTAGAACATCATTATGCAGGCCTGCTGCGTGCGACTGTGAACGTGCAAAATATTTGTAATGAATCCTTGTAATTTTAAAAGAGGCCTGTGAGTGAGTCTGAGCTCGTATTGGTCCTCACGGCCCCAGAGACGGGCGCACAACTGTGAGGGATATGGATGTTGTTGGCATGGGTTTCGTTTGTTTGTTACAGCAGCAGGCCCTAACCCAAAAATCATAAAATGGCGGGCATTGGGATTGGCGGCAGCGGCCCTATGTCCAGCCGGCAGGCCTTGGCTCCAGTCTGTGAGGTGATAGATTCCCGCCACCACTGTGCATGTGGGCGAGGCTGGGTCCCTTCAATGAATGATACGCTTCCTGTGGAATATTTAGTTGATTTTTGAATGAGAATTTTAGGGAGCTGGCTTGCACATGAGGTAAACTGAGGTACCTGGGGCTTCTGGTGGGTGGACAGGGTGGTGAATGGTAAATGTCAGCTCATTAGAGGCGCAAGCTGACAGCCCAACTCAAATAAATCACAATCTAATGAAAGTGAGGTCAGATATACAGAATGTTTTACAGTGGCAAACAGCGAATGAAACTGAACTGTTTTAATAGATACAAACCCTATTTTAGTAGTCAATTACTACCAGCTTCTAAAACGGCGTAGGATATACCACTTAGACGCCCTCTATCTTTGAAGCAGGCTGTCTCTGGCCAGTCTTTTCTCCGTCTTTACCATTTTACCTGATATTCTCATGCCACAAGCTTTGGCAAAGCCAATAGAACTGATGTTAATGTGCAAAATATTTAAACTGTATGTGTGCAAAATATTTAAACTGTATGTGTGCAAAATATTTAAACTGTATGTGTGCAAAATATTTAAACTGTATGTGTGAGTGCCTGTGCTTCATGCAATGCCAGACCTCTTCGTTTAGCCAATGCTATTATATTTTAGATTCCTGGGCTGTGTGGATAGACGTTTTTGAAAATATGTGTGTGTATGACCAAGGCACATTTCCTGACAAAAAGGGCAAAGAAGCCTGATGCACAGAAAAAAACAAAACTATTTTCTTTCTGTG
The DNA here is from genome assembly GCF_964261635.1 of Lissotriton helveticus. Taxonomy (NCBI): domain Eukaryota; kingdom Metazoa; phylum Chordata; class Amphibia; order Caudata; family Salamandridae; genus Lissotriton; species Lissotriton helveticus. The sequence continues at coordinate 968,468,187 of NC_136063.1, read as the reverse complement.
TGCAATGCACACATATAATGCGCAAGAATTCTCTGTGCTTTTGAGATGTACAATAATCCGTCCTGCATTGCAGTGGAAGCAGGAGTGGTACATTAAACATCCAGTAGCAAGAGTTGAGAGAGGGAAATGCTCCTCTGGGCTACTCGGTGGACATTTTGTAGACTTGGCTACTGCGTTTAGCTAGGCCTAATAAATAAAATAAGGTAGACATGGAGACATTGAACCAATAGGGCTTAGAGAGTAGTGATTGGTGCAAAGGGTTGGCTGAACTGTGTCCCTGGAGATCTCACATGATTCGACCTTCTATCAGAGCTGGGAAGGGTTCCCTCTGGCTGGTGCGTCTACAATGATGCTGAGAGAGGAAATGTATGTAGTAGCGTCTGTTGCTTATACAGTGTTCTCCAGGTACATGGAATAATTCTTCTAGCCTGGATGACTGAGGCGAGAGAGATCGTAGTAAAAGGGGGGGGGGGGGGGTGGCATTTTTCAATTCTCGCCTAGGGCGGCAAAACACCTAGAAATGGCCCTGGGTATGCTTGACTATCTGGGGCAACACGCGCATTTTGGAGGCAAAATTAAGGCTGTTTGAGGATCCGTGATCAAACCCACTCTCTTGTATTTTGATTTGCTCCCGCAGTGGGCCCCTGTTGATGTTTCACAGTATAGGTCTTGCTATGGCAGTTACAACTAGTAGTGTCAGAATTATTTTGTTTGTATTTCGTTCACTTAATGTGATTACTAAACTCTTTAGTTCATTCAACTTGCAACGAAGCGAAAGAAGACTATCTGTGTCCCCCAGAGCTTTAGGAGTAGAAGCAATAATAGGGTTTGTGGTAATAGTATTAGCCATAGCATAACAGAATCTAAGTCTGTGTCTTTTGGTGCATCATGAGATTGTATCATCATCTCATGAACTGCCATATTAGAATACCTATTGGAACATGAAACATTTGGGATAATTTTAATTTTGGGATACAATGGCGGCTCGTTAGTTTAAGTCAGAGGGACAATAATGGAAGGGCCTGTGGTTTAAATCACTGTCCTTTCAATGCTGGTTTTGTTTTTTGGCACATTTTTCCTGAACATCTCTGACACTTTCCTAGAAGTCGCTGAACCTTTACTCGCTTCTGCATTTAATATTGTTTCAACCTCCTCGATCAGCTGGTCGATGTCATCCAATGTGCAGTTCCAACCAGCATCTAAGTTAGTACGAGAGATGCCAGTGCCTGGCTTTTTTTGTTTTTTTTTAATTCGTATTGGGTATTTCAGATGCCTTACATTTCCCCATAATTGAACCAAACTTGTATTTTAGCCTAAAGTTACGTGTACAAATTCAGTTTAAAGGTAAAATTGGATAGTCAGTAACATGGGTAGTAACTTACAAGGTCCCAGCGATGATATCAACAGAATGTAGGTGAAAGATGGTAGGTTCAGCCTGGTCTCTTCTGTATGATGACGGGTGAAGATGGGCCCGTCTAGCCCCAGTCATCGGCCAGGCCTACGCCCGGGTGCATCCCACGCTGCGGGAAACAACAAACGCTCAAGAACGAGATTTCAGTGTCCTTAGCCCCTGCCCTTGGGCTAGCTAGAGGTCGTAGTCCCACTCCAACCTTGATGTCAGAGTAGCAGAAATACAGCAATACAGCCCGGGAAACCGCCAAACTGGATGTCAATGTGATGACTTTTTGTGGGATTTATGAATATTTAATGGTAGTTAGGTGTTAGAAGGTGAATCCAATTTTGGAAAATTTCTAAAACTTTTATATGATTTAAAAAAAAAGAATTAGTTTTCTCTGACTTTTTAAAGATTTTCATTAGTTCTGAACCTTTTTTTTTATTTTATGTATTAATTTTGTTTTTGAGAACCTCAAAATGTTCTGTAGAGGCAGATGAGAATCTGCTAAATATTACTGTGCGTAATTCTGCACGAGAAAGGTGACAAGGTCTAATGAGAGGAAGGTTTATTTGACAGAAAGTGTGTGTTACTTTATTGATTTTTATGTCTTGGTTAGACAGTGCATGCGCTGTATTGAAGAGACATGTTGTGTTCTATCTCAGGCCGCCCATCTCCTACTATTGGTAAACTTCAGCGTTGCTTTCATTTTTTAAAATGCTATTCATCATAGCATGCAGGCAGCATGCCATCTTCTTGTGTTTGGCCCTCCCATAGCACATGGACCAAGTACGTCTCCTTACACTGCTCCCGGTTTTCTGAGCTATTTATTTTTGTTTTCCATAGGAGTACTTGTATTTTCAGGGCGTCTTCCTTTTACACATACCCGCATACCACTAAAATGCATGGGCGTTTACATAAACGAATGCATTTCTTAAAAAGTTGTTAAAACATGAACAGCACTTGTTTATTTTTTTTAATTTTCCGATAGTATTGGAATGCTCGCTCCTTCCTCCCATAGCCCGAACACCAGCTGATGGCATTAGAGCATTTTAAGTGCTCACCTGTAACATTACACAATGACACATTCATTGTCGTAGGCAGGGGAAGCGTCAGTGATTTGCCCAGAAACACAAATTTTCCGCTGATCCCGAGATTCGAACCTGGTTCCCCAGTTGGCATCTCTGGCCATTACGCCACATCTTAGTTTCACTTAAAAGCTCCTCAACTGCTTCTCACTATCACTTCCACATTGGTTCAACAACGCAATGTCAACACTGAATAAGCATTGACCCAGCCAATACATCTCAGCAATGCTTGAGCTATTGGCCATGTCAATTTTAATTTCATTTAGCGATGTTATCTAGCAACACATCTGCACTGAACTCCACCAAAAAAGGGAAAGCTCCAGGGCCGGACGGTGTCCCGGCAGATCTTTTTAAACATCAAACAGATCTCTGGGCACCAATTTTAACAAGAGTCTGTACCGCTACAGCAAAAATAGGAATCTTGGAGTCTTGGACTAGGTCCATTATGGTGCCGATTTTTAAAAAAGGTAATCGCATGGACCCCGCCTGCTATCGCCCAATCTCCTTGTTGGACTCATTGGGAAAAATAGCAGGAAGAGTGATTTTAGAAAGACTTCAGGACTGGGCAGAAGAAAGAGGTATCTTATCCGACCTTCAATTCGGATTTAGAAAAGGATTAGGTACCGTGGAACAAGTCCTAAATTTATCATTAATTTTTGGAAAATATGTGCATGCAAAGAAAGCAAAACTTTATATGACCTACGTAGATTTGTCGGCGGCGTTCGACTGCGTCGCCCATACAAAATTGTGGTCCCTCCTGGCACAGATGGGGGTTGATCCCCCACTCCTAAATTTTCTAAGGGAACTCTATTCCAATCCATCTGCAAGAGTTCGCTATGGAATAAAGGGAGAACTGACGGAGTCCTTCGCAGTAGAGCGCGGGGTCAGACAAGGTTGTGTCCTGGCACCCTTCCTTTTCTCCCTCTATACCAACAACTTGGAGGTTGAGTTACTAAAGGGTGCCCGTGATCTCCCCTTGGCAAAACATCGCCCGATCCCCGCCCTGCTGTATGCGGATGACGCCGTCCTTCTTGCACAAACTCCCCGTGAACTCCAAAGGTCCCTTAATAGTTATTCCCAGTTTATGAGAACTCTTGACCTCCACATAAATGTGAAAAAAACTTTTGTAATGAATGCTGGGGTTGGGAAAAAACAGCAAAATTCTATTTACCTTGATAGTCAAAAAATTGACTCAACCAAAGAATACTCCTATCTGGGGGTCATGATAGACAATAAACTCTCCTGGAAACCAGCAATAGAAGCCAGAAGCCATTGCTTTAAAAGAGCACTAGCCGCTTTGGTATCGTTCTCTCAAAAATTAGGAAAACGTCCACCTAGAGAACTGATAACTATATATAAAGCCAAATGCCAATCCACAGCCTTATATGGAGCAGGTTTATGGGGACACATGGACGTCACCTCTCTGCAAACTGCAGAAAACAAATTCTTCAGATTTATCCTATCTGCCCCCAAAACTTCCTCCACTTACGCCTGCCACTTGGAACTAGGGGCACCATATATTGAAGACCTTGCCAAGTTACAACCAATTTTACTTTGGCGACGTATCTGGACATCGGATAAAAATGCCCTCACAAAAATGATAGTGGCGGACGCAATGTCCCTGGATTATGTTTTGAGAATTAAATGGCTGGCCTACATTCGGACCTTTCTTCGAGATCTTGGAATGGAAAAATATTATTTTAATCCCGAAAAAATTGGAGAACTCGCAAAGGAGAATTTAAAACAGCGAGCGTTGGACCATTTGATCAAACTAAGACTTCAGGTTGAGGCTGGGAAACAGTCGGCGCAACACGCCATGTTGGTTCAATCTACTCTTTCAATGCAGCCCTATTTAAATCTTGACATTGGTACCTTTGAACGATTCCTCCTGATAAGATTCAGACTGAACTTATTTCACAAACTGGTGGTTTTCCCAACACCAAACGTGTGGGACCCAAATTCACCTCCATGCCCATGTGATGGGATATCAGGTCAATCCACGCTTCATACAGTTCTGTTCTGTAAATTTTATCAGGAACACCGCAAACTCTGGCTACTGACCCTCTTAAAATCGTGGGGTCTCAGACAATGCAGAGTGGCCATGCTGAGCCTGCAGCTTTTGGATACCGAAGCCACATGTTACCATGTCCTTAATTTTTTGAAATGTATATACAGACATAGGAAAAACCTTTAAGAAAATATATTTGTACTGTATATACTAATGAAATTTCTTTCTGCAATCATTTTAAGTAACTGATAACTAGATCTCTTTGAAGATTTTTTAAAATTGTATTGCTTTTATGGATTGTAATAATCCGAATAAAGTTTATTATTACGTTATTATTATTACATCTGCTGTTCAACAGGGCTGAAAGTCACTGAAAGCGCAGGCCATGTCATATTGCTTTTTTGTGTTAGGAGGGGCAGGACAATAAACTCAACTTGTGATTCTGTGCTTTCAGTAACTTTCAGCCATGTTGAACAGCAGATGTGCTGCTAGACAACATGGCTAAAACATATTCACATTGACAATAATAATAATAATAATAATCCACATTTGTAAAGCGCACAATCACCCGTAAGAGTCTCTAGGGGCCGTCGGGGAGATTAAGCGAGCTATTGCCCAGAGTCACATGGTGCTGGACTAACCTGCCGCCGGAGCCGGGGATCGAACCCTGATCTCCAGATTCCAGCGTCAGTCGCCCTGGCCGCGGCGCCACACCTCTCCCTAGCGTGGATACTGTAGAGACCTATTGGCTTTGACAATGCTTGTTCCGATATATGTTTGCATCTCTTCGAAAGACGGTGGACTTTTTTAAAAAGCACTTGTTTGTCAGTCCTTTCAATTACTATTTTTGCAGACTTTCTGGGAAAGGATTATCCAATGCAAAAAACACTCCATACAACCAATAATTTCTGTAGGTGAGTGCCTTTTTGATATCTGGATGTTTGGTAATGCTTGTACAAAAGCGCAAACATTGATATCTGTTTAAATGTCTTATTTGTTTAAATTTCTCAGCCGAGACATGCAGTATGTTTTTGTTGCAAAGATACCTCTGCATGTAGAGAGGATCAGAGACAGACCACTGATAAAAGCTCTTAAGCAGGTTAAGTTAGAAGAGCAGGTTTATTAGTACAACCATCAACAGCAAGCCACAGCAACTGACTCAGTATTCAGAATGTAAACACTCCATCAATGATGTAGAACACACAGTGTTCCATTAAAGAGACAGTAACCATAACACATCCCCTTACCAATATAAAAGAAAATATAAATAAGATTTAGAAACAAAAATTAGTAAAAGATCCCATGGGTTTTAGGAAAAAAGACATTGAGAACTTGTCTACCCTCCTTGTTGTTTGTATGTCAGAATGTCGACTACAGTAATATTTACCTGCCACATTAGCAAGTCCAAAATACTGTCTACCAGTATATCGTCAAACTATACATAGGTCAGTATTGATGTACTGTTCATAACTCTACAGTTACCTACCTATATGATATATATATATATATAGTCGATAATGTGGACTCCGTAGTGTTGCATGTCGATATTGGGATCACGGTATTGCGACTGCCTCACCATTTGGTGAGCTAATTCTCCAGTTTGACATAACCATGTCTTCAAAACACCCCGAGCAAAGGAAAATACACTCAAATGTTAAAGTCTTCCATCAGGCAAGTCTAATCCGAAATACTTTGAATATACTGGGAGAGACCCAGAATATCCACTAAGAAAATTCTGGGCCTTATTTAGAGTTTGGCTGCTACAGGATATCTGCCAAAAAGTGGAAGTTGTCCTGCCTGTCCCCTTTAGAGATATAGGGCCTAAGTGCACCCCTAACAGGGTGGACGAGATATCCACTGCTTTTCAGCAGATGCGTGTGATTCTTAGAAGGCAATAGATTGCAGCCCAGACAAGATTCAGGCTTGAAGTGCATTTATTGGGTGTAGTAAAGAAAGTAACGTACACAAATAAATGGCTGTATGTATGCATATTCATAAGTCATAATTTTTTCCAATTATTGTATGCATGAGGCAGAAGCCTCTGTATTCATGATGTAAAGTGAATGAATACCTGCATGGTAATCTACGACAGCGCTACTAACTCCCAGTTTGCTGAATGTTCGCAGTGCATACATTAAGAACTTCTAAGGTTAGGGAAACAATTTTTCCAGTAAGCTGTATTTGTCATCAATCTGTATATTTCAGGCATGCCACTCCATCCCACATATGTATTGTGACTATTTTAAAGGTCAGTGGATGTTTGACTACCTTTCTGCACACCTAAGCCCTTATTAACTATGGGTTAAGTCTGATATGTTAGTGAGTGTACTAGGTGCATATAAAGACATTGGTAAAGAGCAAAACATTTGATACTTGGTGGCTGTATGTGCACCACATTTATACAGGACAACCTCGCCCATTCTCCTGATACTCTCCTAAGCTTGTTCTTTCATTTTTTTATTTATGATAATTATGGGCATGTGTACCTAAGCATATCTATTAATGTAATATCTAGATTATTTTGTACATGCACACCTTGTACATCAGTGACTTCTGCTTCCAGATTGAACCTACAAAAAGCTATGGATACAGATTTACAAAAATAATAGAGGTATTGATAGGGATGTCACACAGGAGAAGCTTTTATATATTAAAAAGAAGCTGGGAAAGGGAGGAACCCTGCAGAAATTCGTGTTTACTGTTTTGGCGTCAGGGACCAGAAGATCCTCTGTGTTCTTTATGTTTATTGAGAAGCAAACTAATCCATTCCAGGGTGTCCCTGTGGCCTCTGTTCATTCCTTGAGCCTTCCTACTTGGATGATGTGGTGGACTCTTTAAGGACATACAGTTCAAAGAGACTTAGAGCAGAATGCGGGCGCGCTTCAAAGGTGATATGGATGTCTTCTTTCACTTTTGCCAGAGGTGATTCTGTTCCTTGGCAATGTGGGAAGCCAGACAGTCGTCCTCCAGGGTGATGTTCTGCTCCACATACTCCTGTAAAGTCTGGCAAATCATCTCTCCAAGATCTTTCTTGAGTAAAGAAGGTTTGAAACTGAATGGCAGCTGGACAGCGCAGGAGGGTCTCAAGTAGATTTCTTAAGAAGGATGAGAGCATGTTTGTAAGAGTAAGACACTCTGCCAATATGAGAAGAAGCTTTGATTTTGCTATGACATTCAGTGTGATGGATGGCATAACTTTCTTGACGAATAAAGTTGGGCACGGTTCCAGTGGGAAGTTGGAGGCTTTGATTTTCTTGGCTAGATGTATCCCTTCTACTTCCAGCATGGTATAACGCAGAGAAAGATGAATGAGAGGTGGGCGATAAGTAGATAATAACGCGACTATGCTGTGTTATTAATGGTGGATTCATGCTTATTAGGGATCTTAGCCCCAAAAAAGGACATCAGATCTTCACTATGAGATTGGAGCAGTTCAGATTTGCCATTTCTGGAAAGATGTTAAAGAACTTTTTTGTTCGATTCGGAGACTCACTTATGCACTCAATGATGTCTCATTGCAATGAGATACAACCTTCCTTTGGATATTGTAGGGGGTCTTGCCCGAATCTGACAAGGAAACCTGTCATTTGTATTCCAGGTCCTGGCATTTTTTTTTCATTTCAGAAGATCACTATAATACCCTTTGTTTATGAATTTAATCTTAGGCTTTTGTATTTCTAAGCTGATGATGGGCACACCCCAAGTTTGGTGGATGAGCAGCATCTGAGGTAGCAGATGCAGTGCCGCTGATATCAAAGCGGTGTGCCAGCCAGTCCGTCAAACTGTAATAAGGCCTTAGTTATGTCAAAAAGGTATAGGTGATGATTGTCATCTACACACCGAGTCTAGAAAGGAAGGTCTGCCTGGATATACGTCATCCTCCAGTGAGTTATAGAAGGATGGGGAAAAATGAGATTATTGAAAAGGTAGATTTGAAATAACTTTTTGGGATGCCACAGAACATTGATTCTTAAATCACTGTGTCACTCAAGATGGTGGCAATATCCAATCTCTACTCACTTCCATTGGTTTTTGATTTTTGTGCTATGCGGCTCATGTCAGTGTCCATCCAGTAAAACTAACTATAAAAACAGGTCTCACTCCTAGGATTTAAAAACAGGAATACATTCACATCTGCGGTGAACATTAAGCCAATAACAAGTGTGCATATATCCAGCATACAGGTCCCAATTCACAAAGGGGAAATATGTGGAGCATAAAGGACGTGCTGTGAGTGCATGTGCTGAGCAGAATGTGGTATCCCAGTCTCCTGAATAGTAAAACAGTGTATGTACACCAGACACGTTAGCATTTATATGCCTCATGAGCACTTTCGGAAAAGCGACAGGTGGCCTTTACACCTTGGGCCCCGGCCGGCCACTCAAATGAGTATGGGAGCATGTTTCCCTCCAGAGGTCTCAAATTGAAATGTGTTTGATTTAATTTCTTCTCCTAATTTAGTGGTAGAAGTTAAATTCTATACTCCGGTGCTCACGCAGCATGAAGGGTGTTGAATACCTGGGTACAGGACTAGCAGGACACATGTATGTATCCTGTCTTCGTTATACCTTCCCTTGGGAGAAAAACAGAGCTTTGAATGACCAGGTACCCCCCCCCCGCGCAAATAGCTGTGGTGCACCCTTAGTCGCTCCACGGGTTCCTCGTCTGTTTTGCCAGGAAGAGGTGAGAGTCGCTAGTGATGTTATCTGAGGGCTCCTAGACAGCTTATAAAGCATCACAAGGCAAGGGATTGGCCTATTTTTCTCTCCACCACACACCAGCCAGCATAGGGAGGGGGAGCGCTAGATCGCCAGTGAGCTTTTCACCCTGTGGTGGAATTTGTTGCAGCAGAAAAAGGGGGCTACCCAAACTTTGGACTGATTTACTCAACTTACAACGTGGAGGAGTGTTGTTTTGTGTGGTCACTGTGCCTGCCCAGTGACCACACAAAACAACACTCCTCCACGTTGGTTGTCCTGGACTTTTCTGCCCTACCCCGAGATGCCTGGAGTTGAACATTATGCGGCCTTGCCTGGTGAGAGGTAGCCCGGCAGGGACAGAGCTCTATGCTGTGCCCTGGTGTATGTGGATCTGCAGGTATGGTATTGCCCATCCCTCTGAGTGATGGAGAGGAAGTTGCCACAAACGTATGCCCCGGGTGCCCTGAGTTGAGGGCGTGGGCGAAGGATATGGGAAAGTGGCCGCTGAAGTGTTGTCAACTGTTTCATTGCTTGCACAATCTTTGAGCTGTTTTGCTGATCTTACACACTGTATTCTCAGAACAGTAATGGCTTGGACTGATCTTACAAGTGCATTCTGAAGTGCTGTAATGAGTGGACACAACCGTTGTATTACTTGCACAATCGTTGAGCTGTTTTGCTGATCTTACGTCCATTATTTTCATAACAATGTCTTTGGCCAATCTTATTGTATTCTCATAACAATAATGTATGCCTTAACTACGGTTATCATTCCTCACTGATGCGATGTAACTATGCGAATAAAAGGCTACGCCCTTGGCTAAACCCCATTAATTGCAGTTGTCTAGCTCCTTGGGAGTCGTTTCAGTAGGGGACAGCAAGTTGCACGTTGGGAGTGTACTATGAGAGATGCTCTTATCTCTGCATACACCACCAAGCCCTGTCCTTGCCTTCTGATGAATATTTAGTTCATGTCCCCTCTGTGGATGCACAATCTCAGTTAGGTGCACCGACACACGTAAATTATTTTTGGGAAAATGGCAGACTGAATCGACTGATGCATTTGTTGGAAAGAACGTTTGAGAATTAGATCAGCCATATAGAAATGGAATCTTGAAAAAATATCCTGGTGTTTCAGAATTAGGAACCAGACTGCAATAAGCAGCCTTATTACAGGTCTTGTTGAAAGGGAAGACCTAAAGGGCAAAATATAATTCTGACTCTGAAGTCCTTGCTTCGAAGCTGAATGCACAAACTTAGAAATGATGATGTTAAAAGGATGAGGGAAAAACTTAAAAGAACACGGATCATATCCAGGAGTCTCGGCAAGTTTCCTGGAAAAGAAACAAAGAACGATATACGATAAATGAGTTTTCCAAGTACGAGCTGATCCTAACGTTCACTTCCAAGGACTATTATTTTATTTGGCAAATTAAAATTCTCATTACTGCAAAGCCCCATCAATTATTAGATGATTGTGGAAAATCAGAAACATATTTTTGTCCTGGGGGTAACTGACTTGTATGCATAAGACGTGTAACTCCTACAGGCTTCAAGAATATGTGTACTCTTGTGTGTTTGGGGCCGGGTGGTCATTAATTCGAACAGCTTTCTTCATGTACTCAACAGCAAATAACCCTAAAAGCGCCCCAAGGACTCACCAATTTGAGATCCACGTGTGATTCGAGTGTGTGGTTGTTCTGTGAAGCAAAGCCCATGCCTGCTTGTTTTTCTAGTTGATGATGAATAATTTGAAGTCATTTGGGTTTATCAAAATCATTATCCTTCAAGTTACTTTTGCTATGAAGTGAAATAGAGCCCCAATGGGGTTTGAACGCAATGTGTGCGTGTGTGATTTTTTTTGTTTTTGTCACATTTTTACTGGTTTCTTAAAAGATCTCACTCACATCGCACAGTCAAGGAAGAAAGAGCAAAATTGCACACTTATTGCACACTACCATAGTAAATGAAAAATTCCCATTATGGGCAGTGGCGTAGCAATGGTGGACAGGGGGCGATCCGCCCCATGCAGCACTCGTTTTGGGGGCGGAAGCCTCGCCCTCTTCCTACCTGCCATCTCGAGGGTGGCAATACCCCCTGCTCTACATTGCGACTGTTGTGGGGCGGCAAAAACAGGGACCACCACAGGCAGCCAAAGGGCAAGCTACGCCACTGATTATGGTCTTTATAAGTCAAAGGTAAATGCTTCATTTTGAGTCTTTACACAATACCATCAATTCGGGTGTACGTTATAAGACTGTGTTTTTTCATCTTCTACTTCAGAGAGAAGATGACTGAGCTAGATGGAAGAGGAAACATTGAGACAGAGTGAAATAGATGTCAGAGAGCGGCTGAGATAAAACAAAAGAGACAGAGGGTTGAGAGATAAGAAGAGACAGAAAAGTGTGAAACAAAGGTGGCAAGAGAAAGAAACAGATACAAAATGCCACTGTTACCTGCATGAGCGGACAATGCTCAATTTGTTTATGTCTTACATAGTCACTACTAATATATGTAGGTTATGTCCAACCCTAGGATTATTCCAGAATGTTTTGGCATGAAGCCACATTCACAAAATATGTTTGTAAACATGAGCAGTACTTGTTTGCACATATCTAACTAAATGTGCAGTTCCAGAGTCACAAAAGACACTTGGGCTTCTGGAAGGCGCAAGCTGTCCTGTGCAGTATAACTTGTAATAATACGTTGAAGTACCTACAATGGCCTTTCACTACATTCATAAGACTCCCATAGACTACCAATACAGCCACTTAAACTTGATATATGATTTAGGTCTCATAGGAGTTATAGAAATTGCTAGATACATGCCAATAAAATACAATTCAATATAATGTCATTGGTCACTACATTGACACCTCTACAACATTAAAATTGTTATGTTTACCATAACCCGACCACTAGCCTAAATCGAGGTCATCCCTTACATTTAGCCTAACCCAGAGCTTCATCCTCCATCTAATCCTTGATTTTATCCTGACCGTAACCTACCCATTACCTTAAACCAAACCCCAATCCTAACTCTAAACATACAACTAACCCTAAACCTCACTAAAAGTCAACCACCTCCGTATCGGCTATTCAGTCTCTTATCCGTTGTATACCCTAGCCAGTAGCGCTAAGCCAACTCTCCCCTACACTAACTATAAACTGAACCCTAATCCTAACTGTAAACCTGAAACTAATCATAACCCTAAATTAAAGTCCAAGCCACTCCCTCCCTGAAGGCTTCAGGGAAGAATTGAAGTCATAAACTATGCTGATTTAGTTTTATTGTTCATATATGGGTAAGTTATATTGTAATTGTATTTAAAAGCTATTTCTGGACCTGACAAGGCATTGAAGTGCTGATCGGCGAGTAGCAATCTACTCCGGAACCCAAAGTGGATTAGAGGTGGATTAGTATAGGAAAAATACGTTTTAATTTGCGCAATGGATATGTTCTTTTGTTAGTTGAATTGAATAGGATAAAGGTGATATAGAGGAGGGAATAATCTGGAAAGTTTTATTTGGGAAAATATAGTAGTAAAATTAGGTTTGGGATGAGTCAAAGGAGGGGTATGGAAAGAGTCTAGATTGGGTTATTAGGGAGATCATAGAAGCAAAAATGAGGTTTGGGATGAGTCAAAGGAGGGACAGAGGAGTAAAGAGTCTAGAAAGTGTTATTTGGGAGATCATAGCAGTAAATGGGGTCTAGGATGAGTTAAATGAGGGATAGTGGAGGAAAGAGTCTGGAAAGGGTTATTAGGGAGATCATAGTAGTACAATGAGGTTTGGGATGAGTCAGAGAGTAAAGGTAGATGTTATATTGAAAAAGGTATAGGATGAGAAATAGAGTGGTGAATTGGAGAGAGTTGAAGGTTTTTTTTGTCCACAATGGGAGTAAAGTAATTGAAAACAATAAAGAGATATAATGCTGTATTTCCCATATGTACAAGTGTGGATACATAGTTAGAGACTCAGACTTTCAAGTGTTGCTGTATATAAAGTTAATTTATGTTTTGTTTTGTTTTGTGGAAATGTTATGTTTTTTATTTTATATTTATTTATTTTTATTTTATATTTTCAAACTACTTAACCCATTGATGTTGATTTCTAGAAACTCCATTCTAAGGAAACAACCTTAAGCTTTCTCGTCCTGCTTATCACAGTCACATATCTTCCATTCTTATGCTCCTTAACCTCAGCAGCATTTTGTCAAGATTCTGGCTCCCCACAGACAGGTGATGAGGCATAGGGGTTTAGTCGGGGCTGGAGATTGTGGACAGATACTGTTTTATACTCACTTTCTGGTTCTTGGTAAACATCTCGGGCTTAGGGTGTAGAGACAGTATTTAAGGGCATTCTGCATTGGCATCTTTGTGTGTTATCCCGTCATGTTGTGATTGTTCGTCTTGTACAAGTTCTCACTAGTGTGCTCATCCCTCACTTTTGCTGTTTTTGTCTCTTGTTGGTACCCTTGTGTTAGGTTTCCCATCATTCTATCTCACCTATTGTGTATTCTGTGATGCTTGATACCCTAGGGTATCCATCTTCCTCTTACTTCCTCACCTGGCTGACTGTCCTGGTTTGCGATGGCGTCCTGGGTTTCCTCTCTGGAATCCTGGTCAGCCAAGGGCTGATCAAAGCAACATCTGCTGCTGAAACCAGTGAGCTTCAATCACTCATATGTCCCAGTCTGTAACCATATATTTTTGCCTGTGTTATCCTGTTTACCCCGCAGATTGTTCTGTGACATACCATTCCTCTGCCGGAAGGGTTGCCCTGTGGCATTCCTGTACTGCCTGTTCCTGTATGGCATTTTAAAACTCAGGAGCATATTTACAAGCCCCTATCGCCATCAGAGCCTCACTTTTGTTGAAGCGGCAGTGGTATAGCTCCATTTTCAATATTTACACGGTAGCGCTAAGCCACTTAGCATGGCTTAACGCCACCTTGTACATATGCCCCTATCCGCCACAGTTCTCTGCGGCAAAGGGACATGGGTGTTGCTGTGGGCTCCCACCACAACACCCATTGCTTTTTGATGCTGCCCTAGATCTAAAAAGAGGTGTAAATCTGTTGTGCGCTGCGCCCCTTGCAAATTACTGATTTCACTCTTGATTTGGAACATTCTACTGGTATGAGACATGTTCCAGACAAATTGGGTAGGTGGGAGGAGGGATGGGCAGAAAATATGACAGCTGAAGTGGTCTATTGTATATCTGTCTCCTTCCCCATAACTGGACTTTTTGAGAAAGGGGTAAGAAGGGCCCACAGGACCCCCTGCCACCACCCCCCACTGTGCATTGCACAACTCATCCCTTGTGGAGTTCTGCATCCCTTTGAAAGCTGGGCAGAGGGTGTCCGGAGTAGAGGCAGACAGCAACCTGACACAACAACCGTCACCATTTTACTTGTTCATCCTACGGTGCGGCTGAAAATTCTTTTTAAATAAACATATTTTTATTTGAGTTTCTACGTGTAGCGCGTGGGCAGTTCAGATGTATTTTCAGGTACCTGTTATGGCACATTTCCCATTATATGCAAAGAGCAGCAGTTATTTCAATGCAGAGGAAAGGAATACTACAAGAACATGGAGTATTAAAATTCATCATACTAAAATATTGTGGCCAAAATGTCAACTACCATAAAATTGTGAAGCTAAGTAGATATAGTTAAGCATAGATGTTTTATACTTAATTCAACATATATGTACCTTGACTATACCCATATATCTTTAAAGTTTGTATATGTGTAGTTAAGAATAGTAGCACTATGCTTTTTTTAAAATAAAATTACCTGTACAAAACTTTGGTAGGCAGTATTCTAGTTATGATTTGTTTTTTAGCAATATTTTCGTACTCAATTTTCTGACATACAACCCAAAGGAAAGATCAGGACTACCCTTGCTTTACAGGGAAAAACCTGTTAGGATTGTTTTTAATGTGGTGAAGTATCCCAAGAGATGGGGTCTATAGTTTATGCAGACAGTTTCCGTGCTCTCTGTTTGGACCTGGTCCTGTCAGCCTTGCAGTCAAGCTGGATTTTCTTACCTATCTCATATACTGTTTCTGCTGGGTGTGTTTTTCCACTGCTCTCCTTTCCCAAAATCTGCTCCTGTCTGAGGATTTGTAATGTTTTGGCGCCCTACTCTTTTTTCCGATGAGCCTGACTTCTTTAAGCAGCACGGCTCCGCTTCTTAATGCTAACTTGGCATCAACAAAAGGCCAGACATAATAATATGAGACAGAAAACTGTTCCCTAATCATATTGTTTACCTATGTGAAGTTCTCGTAGAGGGAATTTATCATGACAGTAGTACAAAATGCATGTAAGTCAGGGTGGAGCTGGCCATTCTGCAACTCTGGCATTTCCCAGCATTCCCGAGCAATGAAAGCCTCATGTCGCCAATCTGGTCGCGGCCTCCTGTACTGTGGGGATGGGTTGAACATTTTTGCCAGGTCTGATTTTGATTTCCAGTCCAATCCTAAGTTTCCCATACAATATTTTATTATAAAGACTTCCAATCCATACCATGTGCAAAACATTTTACACTAGGTGGGATAGTCGTTCTTTCATATGTCATCTGCCTCCTGGCCTCAGTTCTTTGAGTCTTCTTTAGAATGGTATAACACGCTGTACGCACATCCTACAAACAAGAAATGTTCTAAACGCTCACCATTTGCAAAGACTTAATTAGGACCTAACACTATCTGGCAACCCTTACATACATTCTGCTAGGAATGATTCTGTTCTGTGTATCAAGAATTGGTACTTATTGGCACCCTCTCTCTCAAGCTGTAGGTCCCTCAAGACTGCGTTCCAGTGCGGCGTTGTGCATTGGGCTCCTGTCTCTTCTCTTCTACAAGCTTCGACTGACTTGTAATATCCAACCTCTTGCCCACATCAAACCCAAAAAAATGACTCAAAACTGCCAGTGGAGGCACGCGTTAATTTCAACGTTTTCTGCATCTCTCCAGTGCCCTCCATAACTGCGAATCATCCTTCCTCGTAGGGATCATGATCCAGACACAGCCCATCATGGCATGTAAGATCGACAAATGCCTCCTCACTGTCAGTGCCTGGATTGCAGACGAATCCTATAAATGAGTGCAGCTTCACAGTGCGGTCAGTCTCTCTGTGGTGCGATCTGCTTACTTCTACAGTAAGAGAAGAGTCAAATCTGCTGCTATTATGGAACAGGCGCAACACCCTGTTTTTTTCTCTTTTTTTGATTGACAACTATGACCCACCAGCTCAACGAAGACCTCTCTACTCATGACTTCAACCAACCGCTCAGCTCTTTCCTTCTTCTCCTTACTCCGTTTCACCTGATCCTTTTACCTTTCATTACTATAAAGTGGTTCTCAATGATCTGTTAAAATGGTTATATTTTGCTTTCTGAACAAAAAGAAGTGGTTTGAAATTCACAAGAGCATACTTGCAAAATAAATCCCACATTGTGTTGAGTGATGAAAGCAGTGCAGGGTGTCGACAAATAATTTAAATCACCCAGCCATAATTAAAAAAACTTATAAAGGACAGGTATCAATAAAGGTCTATAAGCTCTTTTTCCATGAATAGATTTCACCTAGGTTGACCTTTTTCAATCCATATGTTCATTGCTGTGGAAGGGGTTATAGGGCTTTTAGCATTGACCGCTCAGATAGGCCTTTTGCCTATGGAAATGGTAGCTCCTTTGCAAACAGTGATGTTTAGTTGTTGCTTGCCCTGCAGCGGTTGCTTTTAGTGTGCACAGACCCTTCTGGAATACAGAATGCAGACACGCTGCGTCAGAAGGCTTGCATTACAATTGGGGAATGAGCTGTTGTGCGCGGCGCCCCTTGCAAATTACTGATTTCACTCTTGATCTGGAACATTCTACTGGTATGAGACATGTTCCAGACAAATTGGGTAGGTGGGAGGAGGGATGTGCAGAAAATATGACAGCTGAAGTGGTCTATTTTATATCTGTCTCCTTCCCCATAACTTGGCTTTTTGAGAAGTGTTAATAAGGACCCACAGGACCCCCTGCCACCATCCCCCAAGGTGCATTGCACAACTCCTCCCTTGTGGAGTTCTGCATCCCCTTGAAAGCTGGGCGGAGGGTCTCTGGTGTAGAGGTAGACACCAACCTGACACAACAACCGTCACCATTTGACTTTCGGGGAGCGACTCCGGAAACACCGAA
Organism: Lissotriton helveticus; assembly: GCF_964261635.1. Classification (NCBI taxonomy): domain Eukaryota; kingdom Metazoa; phylum Chordata; class Amphibia; order Caudata; family Salamandridae; genus Lissotriton; species Lissotriton helveticus. The sequence continues at coordinate 968,450,807 of NC_136063.1, read as the reverse complement.
CAATGGGTGAATTCAGGCCCTCTTTGCCATCTTCGGAGAAGGACCACCTCCCTGCAAAGCTGCCCACGACTCTTTTCTACACTGCCAATTAAAACCTGGGGAAACCATTTTGATGATGTTAAGCATTATAGGTGCCTGTGGCTGGCACAGAAGTGTTTCCACTGAGCCATCCACAACTACCAGAGCAGTGCTGACTTTGGTAATGCGAGACCCAAATTATGTTAAACTGCTTTCATTGCTTCTAGAACTTGATTCCTTCTACTATGTCTTATTTCTATATATCAGCATCATTTTACCAGCCTAGAATGTTATTGAACCTGTCTGGAACCGGTGCACGCTGAGCAACATGGCGATGGTGAATGCTACACTAAGCAATATGTATTCATATCCTAAGTGTGAGCTCCAGTGTCAAGGAGCTCGTTGTGCTTACTATGCAAACCCTTTAGTGCTTTCATTTCCTCTTCTTATTTCTGCAGTGTTGCCGGCTGAGGAGTGATCGTTGCTAAAGCTTCAGACATTCTGTGAAACCCATTGCAGAATGCCAAGATAATCAAACCCTGTTGTTTGGCACGGTGTGTTTCCATTAGGCTTGGAGCAATGACAGTACAGAACAAGATGGAAAGCAGCAAGGCGGCTGCGGACTGTGTCTGGTTGAAGTTGTGTGAGTCAAACCAGGGCTGTAGGCAACGACAAGGTAAACTCTCTCACTGACTCCAATTTGTAGTGTAAGGGGAGATGTTTTAGAAGGCCCGGTTGCATTTGAGTGAAACATTACTCAAGCAGGACTGCCTTGGCTTAGTCTTTTGATAGTGGTGTCTTGTAGGCGGAGTGTGGATCGGAGACTCTTCGGCAGTGTTCATGTAGGGAGACCCATATTTTTCTAGAAAATGAAAAGATTCTCATAAAGTTGACACTGAGGGTGCTCTTTGACTCGGATCTATCCATTGGCCAGGTCAGATCACTGTTTATCCGAAACAGAAACGCCTCCTGCACCTACATACTGAGCCAGGGTGATAAAAAACTTCACACTGCAAAGAGTTCCATAGTATAGCATTTGCATGCAAAGATCTCTCACAGCTTAGTACTTCAATATGACTCTGAGTGCCACAACTTCCCATATGATGTATTGCCTTATCATTGGCACATGAAACTCGTTAAGTGGTTGTTCTGTTTCAGAGGACCCGTACTCCACAGAGACAGTTTTTACCCTGCTAACATAGATGCAATCCAACTTATTGTCTATGTAGGCCTGAAGTAAAGCAAACTCTTTAGGTAGTTCTAGTGTCAGCAGGTGTCAGGGTATGGTGTGTGGGAAACGGCCACTACAACGCGGCCGTTTCAACGAAAACCTTAACCACGCATGCATTACAACGCATGCGTGGTTACAACGAAAGCCTTTACCACGCATACGTTTACTACGAGGTACGTAGTAAAGGCAGGTGTGGTAAAGGGTACAATTAAAAAAAAAGGGGGGTTGGCTCCCCCCCCCCCCCCAAAAAAAACCAAAAACAAACCTGAAGTCGAGATGTGCAGGCAATCGGCGTCGTATAAGAGGAAACGGAAAGAAACTTCCGCTTCCTCTTTACGACGTATGACCTCACCACAGAAGAATTCGTGGAGAAGGATAAGCGTGGAAAAACCATTCCGTTGTAACGCATGCGTGGTAAAGGCATGCGTTACAACGGAGTTCATTGTAAGAGCATACAACCATGGTGTGTCAGCGACCATCTAATATACCCCCTCAATGTGTTGGTTCAGGGCCCACACTCAGCCTCATAAGCTAAAGAGGCTTGCTCCCAGGCTCAGGCTCATGGTAACATTTCTCTCTCTAAACCTAATATTTTCCTTTTTACGTAAAGTCCACATTTGTAAAGCGCACAATCACCCGTAAGGGTCTCTAGGCGCCTTCGGGAAGATTAAGCGAGCTATTGCCCAGAGTCACATGGTGCTGGGCTAACCTGCCGCCGGAGCCAGGGATCGAACCGTGGTCCCCAGATTCCAACATCAGTCCCCCTGGCCGCGGCGCCACACCTCTCCCACGTGTGTTCTGTTTAGGAACATCACCACTAAGGATACGTTTTGCACAAATACGTGAATTAAAAATGGGCATATTTAACATTGAGACAAGTTCCTCCAAACTGTGCAAATGCAGCCTTTTCTCTGACTAAATAGAGTTGGTGAACCTCAACCTTGGCTTGGTGGACACACTACCCGTTAACTGCATGCTCCTGCTCTTCCCAAACGTTTTACCTCAAAAACATCTTATTTATGTGCCTTTGTTCAATACATACAATCAGTGAGCCACATATCGTTTGTGCTAATGGAGGTTACACTCAAGTCTGCCTTAGTAAATATTTCCTTTTTATCCACCTTTTTTATGTCTCTTCATACCTCCAGCCCTAGTCAAGCAAGTCACAGTGCAGCCATTTTGGGTTGTTGTTTCATTAGGAGACAATCTGAAAAACAACACACATTTATGGGAGGAAAAAACTTTGTCTTGCTGCCATATCGGCCAAAACCTAAGGTCCAGTTAGTTAAATCAGAAGGGGTGATTAAGGGACATAGGGGGTCAATGTTAGGATCCAGAGTGGAGGAGTTTGGTAGAGGAGACGATACCGATTATGGATCAATGTTCGGGTCTTTTAGAATTCATCTAGAAAGGAACGGAGAGGAATGAAGCTGCTTTGTCCGATGTTACTTGTTCACTATGCTACATAGTTATTTTTACCATTTGCGTATTTGCTTAAATACAGTGTTTTTCAAGACTTTTTAGAACTCCAGATGATTTGGTAGTCCGCTGAGCCGTGGTTTGAGAACATTCCAAAGGCAGCCTACCCAGTGTTTTTTTGCTAGTTAATTTCAGCTACAGTTAGAGAAAATGTTGCCAACTTTGACATTTCTTATTGGTACATAATATGGGGACAATTTGTGCAGGTGTCCCTAGCTCTTCCAGAAAACCCTGTGGTTTTTTAGAGCTTCTTAAGTGTAACGTTGCTGTTGCATATATAAATTCAATCTCTCTGCTTGCTACTGCGACCACTGTAACCAATCATTTTTTTACCAGACCGAAATATATAATGGTATTGAATCTCAGTCAAGACTGATGGTCTTATGACTTCCACCCGGTGGTTAATTTAAAAAAGGAAGGCCAGATCAGATTGATAATAGTATTAATTGTAAGTCTCATGACACTGCATTTATTTGGTAAGAAAAGGTCCGATTCTGATGATGCCAAAATTCTTGACTTTTTCACAGGAACGGTGGTTCTCCCATGCTAGGTCATATGAAAGTTAGCCCTTCATCCTTACGGACACCCATCACAAAACGTCATTATTTTGATTTATTGTGCCATAGGTATCTTTCTCTGGTAATGTAGGTAGCAAAGATGCTCTGTGATGCTTTGTCAGCATCTTGACCAATTTGCCAGCGGCCGGTGTGTTTCGGTGTCTTCCGTCTACATTTTGAATCTTGACTGATGTATTGCAATCATCTGTTCTAGGGCGAGCATATTAATGTTGAAAAGTAGGACAATTGGAAATTAACCCCTTTTCTCTTCAAAAATCGGACAAATGCATCCATATTAATTTTAGTGGATTTCCCATTATATTCTCACCCACTCCCTGAGTTGATTAATCACACTATTGTAGTGTCAATTGTTCCACATACAAAAGAGACAGCTTCATTTGTTATCCATTTTCTCCTTTGCCTGGTTCTGATGTCCTGATGTAAATAACCAAAGCTGAAGTCGACAAAATGTAGTTCTTTTGGAAGCCTGTTTCAGATAATATGGGCAAATATCCTTCATCAGAACAAACGGTATTATGCAATCCTTTTTGAATCCATTAACCTTGTTTATATTTCAAATGTGGATTGTCAACTAGGAATTTTAACATGATGGGATAACATATTCATCTTGTGCTTACAACTGTTTAAATGTATTCAATGTGGGATTCTTATTTATCAAACAGTCCTATTTCTCACACTCAATGAATTCTCCAAAAAGCATAGAGCAAAGGCTCTCATTTCCACGAATTAAGGATCACATTAGATTCTTTTGGCAGGTCTCTAACATTTGTGGCATTTTCCAAGGTCCCAACATATTTGTATAGAGCCACTTGCGGCTTGGTGATTCATAGACACATGAAGCTAATTTAAAGCGGGGAGCGTCAGGAAACATGAGGATCCATAGAAAGACATTGAAACTTGTAAAGTGATGTTGAAGGGTTGTCACTCACCAAGGGAGCACTTATGTGGAGTTAATGGTTATAATGGAGCTTGTTTGACCTGTATGCCTACTTTTGTTATTGTTACCCCTATCATACATGAAAAACAGTACTACAGTAAATACAGTGAAACAACCCCTTACTTTTGAAGGACCCAGCACACAGTATTTCTATTATGAAGCCGCTGCTAGAAGTCAGCGATTTATGATTTAATGCTGCAACCCCTTCATTTGATGTATTCAAAGAAAGCTCTCCGAATGGCAGGAGGCTGATTTTATAAAGATTGTTTTGGCTCCTTTTTGAAAAATTCCTTCCAATCAGGATTTTCACTTCATGGGTAATTAATTTGTGTAATACATGTAGGGCACAGATTCACAAAGAACTGTTTCAAGTAAGTTTCGATCCCTGCAAACTCTGATGAAAAAAAAAGCAACTGTGCAATACACCCATGAGGATTTCAGGGAGGAATTCGACCTTCCCGAGGTCATTTCCTCCTGCATAGTGCGAGACAGGTGCGTTTAAAGCGCATTGGAAATTGGAGATGTCAGAACCACACCTCCACAACACTAGCCATTATATGATAAGATTGACAGGTACTTTAAGGTGGTCTTCTTCCTCTATAGAGCAATACGAAGATACACATTGCAACCACTGGAGACATTTAAGATTAGATGGGAGGAGGACCTAGGATCCCCCATTCCGGAAAAAACTCGGACAGTATTTAAGCGTGGGTGCCCAAAGTTTCCAGGAACGCAAGATTCAAACTGATCAAATACTTTTCCCTTTACAGAGCATATATGACCCGAGGCCACGTCAACAAATACTTCCACATAGAGGATGCGGCTTGTCCGAGATGTGCGGCAATAGGAGCCGCGCTAAAACACATGATGTGGGATTGCCCGTATTTAGTACCTTACTGGGAAGAGGTCACAGCAGTAGTAGCGCACACAATCTCAAGAGAGATCCCCTGCATGATTGGACACTGTATACTCAACTGGTTTCCCCATACTGCCAAGATGAAGGTCAGAAGTAGATTCCAGGACCTAGCTTATATACCTGCAAAACGTGAGATTACAAGAAATTGAAAAGCCCCTAGAGGGCCCAGAATATTGGGATGGAGAAAGGAATTTGAGAGATGGGGAGGCTATGAGGGGGAAGTGTTGCTTAGGGAGGCTAGGAAGGGTATTCACTCCCTGGAAATGGTGAGGGCATGGGAAGCCTTAGTAGACTCCCTGAGAGACCCAGATACCCAGGACCCCACTCCAGTGGTTTCACACGTTCAGACTCCCCCTCCATCCTGAGCGCCATGCATTCTTTTGATAACAACAGGATCCATAAGAGTGCATTCCTCTTTGAATCTGAGAGAAGAACCAGTGGAAATTAAGTAAATGATCAGGTAAATGTCAGCTCTCAGTACATTATCAAACCAAAATTGTAACTGACTCATGGCGGGGAGAGAGGGAGAAGAATAAGGTTCTAACAACTGTTTTGATCATGTTGTGTATTGGATAATGGGATGTTGGCATTGTAACACAACCACTTTGATGCAGAAAAATATGTGCCGGCCCCTGAAAATAAGTATTGGTGTCACCCCAATCCCCACTCCCTTCGCAACCACGGGCTCAAAATTCAGCACTTGTGCTTTGACCGTATGTTATTGTAAATTGATACTTGTATAGCGCACTACTCACCCACAAGGGTCTCAAGGCGCTTGTACGAATACCACTGTGGAACCCATCCTGGCTTTCCCTGTGAGGTGTCAACTCCTGGGAACCTGCAAGGTGGAGGCCAGGCATCCTTAGCATTGTGGGGATTAAGCAAGCTATTGCCCAGAGTTGCAGAGTGGGACTCCATGATTGGAATAGGCACCAAGGAGAGAATAATCATGGAATTTTGGGCCCAAGTCCCGCCGAGGCAGGGAATTGAACCCTGGTCCCAGCCTAGACCTCTGCATCAGGGTCTGCCGCTCTAACCATTGATCCACACTTCTCCGTATGTGTATGACCGTATGTGTGTTTTATCAGCCAAAAACAGGCCTTGAGTTTTACTTCTTCATAGTCAAGAGTGTCTAATGTAGGTCCTAGCGGCCCAGACTAAAGTCAGTTTTAATGAAAACCATTAAATATGTATTTGAGCTCCATTTGTAGTCATTGGGGTCGATGCATGTGAGTAGATAAAGGAGTATTCCTTTAGAATGGTTCATGTTCTCTCTATGCGTTTGTGAGTTCGCCCCAAAACATCTATAAAGGGAGTAAAATAGGAGTAACGTTGACCTATTTATGTACCAATTAATACAAAATGAAAGGAGTGCCTTCTTTGCTCTTTTACTTACAGGGAGTAGAACGTTTCGGGGATGATTCAGAAAGGCATGTAGGAGTAAGTAAAAGTGTACTCCTTTAGTACTACTTTCTGTACTCGTAAATGCTTTTGTGAACTGGCAGTCCAGTATGAAACTGTATGTTTTTATTTTATATAGTGCGAGCTCGAACTCGTATTTAGTGTGGATATCCTAAAAATCTGGAAGGGAAATGGCTGCACATCGCCTACACGTAAACTGGCCAGCCCGGCTTCATGCAGTGTATAAAAAATACAACAGACTGTGCAAGGTCATCTCTAGTGTCAGATATGGTGTGTTTTCGGCACACACAATGAGATGATGGACGAAGCGCTGAAACGTTTCAGACACTCACCCCCAGTCACAGATCTGGGTTGAATCCATCGTCGTTCTTTAGCTCACTTCGCCACCCCAGGTCAGACCCAGCCAATGTACTCGAATATCCCAGTTAACATCTTCAACGCTTATGACGAGCTCAGATCGTCATGTGGCACAGTGGAGCTGTGCTCATGACGAGCTAAGCTCGTCATAACTGCAGCGGAACGCCCACGCGGGGCTAATTCTCCTCCTGCACGGCCGTTCCATGGGAGTGGGCGGAGTCGTGATGAGCTCAGCTTCTTCATGAGCACAGCTCCACTGTGCAGCATGACGAGCTGAGCTCGTCAAGAGCACCGCAGAGCCGAAAGCGTCCCCCCGCACTGCGGGGGAATTAGCCCCGCATTGAAGGGGTTAAATGCCGGGCCCTACTTTTTTTTTTATTATTACAGCACACAGCTGCAATTGTATGCTATTGACTCGTAGTCAAAGTCTGTAGCCTTAAAAACGGTGTCTAGTATTGGCGAATATATTTTTGCTAGACCACTATTTTAAAGGTGTATGTGAGAAAATGCAAATATATATATTGAATTTTGAAGAAAACTAACTGCTGGTGCAGAGAGATGATTCAGCGACGATTCTCGACTCTGCACATTCAAAATAACAATTTACAGTCTGACCAAAAAATATAAAACAAACATTGGAAAATCCTGTAGGTCTCAGCTCCAAAAGACTGAGCTATTGGCTTTGCTTTTTTTATTGCCCCTATAGAAACGCTGCTTCATGAAAGCCCATTCCAAGACTGATGTGTGTGAATGCATCTTGATGTAGGCATATGTGTGGGTCTGATTCAAACGCCTGTGTGACTCATGACTCCTGCACGCATGTGTAGTGAAGCACGGTATCTATCCGTCCGTCTGTCTATCTATCTACCTATATAACATGACAAACATCCATGTTATACTGTAAATTAAAATAAAATAATAGAAGTGCTCATGAGGACAAAAAAAGAAGTCAGCAGGCCTGCCACAATCTATAGCTGTCAGGAGTGCTAAATACTAAGTAAAAACGGGGAACATCCTTTACAACGCAACCGCTACAACGCGGTTGCGTTACGAAGCAAGCTTTAACAACGAAAGTCGTTACAACGACTTTCGCTGGAGGGCGCTCTAGGATAGGGAATAGTTTAATTTACTATCCAACACCTTCCCTACTATCCGCGGGGACTGGTGTTGGAATAGTAAATTAAACTATTCACTATCAGCGCCCCCCAACGCAAGTCGTTGTAATGACTTGCCTTGTTAAAACTGCGTCGTAAAGGGACGCGTTGTAACGGTACGCGTTGTACCGTCATACATCCAGTAAAAACAGTCCATGAAGTGAGACAGCTCATCAAATTAGAGCCCTGTGAGATCAAAATACTCATAGGTGAGAAAACAGAAGAATAGGGAAGTAAACCAAAAGCAAATACCTGAAAAGCAGAACACAGTCAGGCAGCCATGAGCAGGGGGCTGACCCATATATGTCTGTATTGGAAACAATGGGGCTTGCCAACAGACAGCTAGGGCTGTCTTTCGCCAAGTCCTAAAAAGACATCATAGACCAAGAAATGTTGTCTTTCAGCAGCAGAGTTTAGATTTCTGTTCTGCCTCTCACTCCCCAGATGCAACCATTAGATGTGGCCTCTCACAGTCAGCCTTCTGTATGGGCAAAGAAACAGAACAAACGTATGAAGTCATTCCTTAGAAATGCAGCAGGCTGAGTGAAAGGTTTAAGTACAGCACTGTTTTTTTTAAACAGCGGTTTTATTTTCTTGAAGGTTATTATTTGTCACATTCATCATTTGTAACTTCGGAGGCCTTGCCATAATACTTCTGCAATGTAATAACTTTCCCTGAGCATGAACTATCGTGAACTAAAGAGCAGGACAACATTTTCGTGATTTACACTTCAGCACTTCCGGGTCCACTGTCCTGAAATCTGACAGAAAATACAAGAGCGCGAGTGGTTGCAAAAGCACAGGTTTGTGGTGGTTCTATGACCTGTCTCTAATATCACCAGTCTAATGGATCTAAAGCATCGTTAGTTATCAACCTTGTGTATGTAGTTATTGGTTACTACAGGGGTGTCCAATGAATGGCCAGGATAGAGGTTATCCTGAAAATCTGGTAAGGTTACAGCTGACTATGTAAATGGTTTCAATTCAGATGAATTGAATGCAAATGCATCTTACTTGGCCAGAGAAATCTGGAATGGATCTGGCCTGCTGGACGTCGAGGGGTTAATAAATCTCACTACAGAGCTATCAAACACACTCACATACCTGCTTCAGGAGTCATTTCTTGTAAAGAATCCCAGAAATAAGAGGTCAGAGGTTTAATATGCATTTTATTCTAACAAATGCATTGGAACGGCTGCAAGTTTTGCTTCGGTCAAAAAGGATTCACTTTGGCACTTCTCATGCAAGGCAGGGTCTGCTGGCTAAAGTGAGGAACAACAGCCCGCATTACTCTCAATGCACTGTTTTTATCGATTACTACACCTCCCTCTTCAAAACCCGCACTTTAGGCGTGATCCACCAAGGGCCTTCTCAACTATGTTGAGCGATGTTTGAGCGTTATAAACCCTCACGGAATCTGAGATCCTCAAACGCCAATCTCCTTACCATCCCCCCTTTTAGGCTAAAAACTAGGGGAGGAAAGGCACTGGCGGTCTTGGGCTCTAAGGCTTGGAATAAACTACCCCTGCCTCTTCGCCAAACAACCTCAGAAGTAGTCTTCAGAAAATCGTTAAAAACCTGGATATATAGCCTACCTGACACGCTATGCAAGAGTTTAATATGAAGCGACAAGATCCACCTAAGATATAGCTGATATAGTGCCATCTTACCCCTGCCGGGTTTCTCGAAGCGCCAAGATGCTCCTGGGAGTGATAGTTGCGCTATATAAAAAAAACCCTTACATTATATTACATTACTATGGTGAAGGACCCAGACGAGGCGGGGGCCCGCAGTGAGAAACTGCAGTGAACCAGGCCCACTGTGTCTAGTCAGATCCAGGGCTAAGATAAAACAACAATTCTTCAATTCTTCCCTCTAGCACGCAAAATTTGATTGCCTAAGACCCTCTACCCATCCCACGATACAATGCTACTCCTAGCTCTTGTGTTGGTTAGAGAAGATGAGAACATTTTTCCGTTTAGTCATTTAACAGTTATTAAGTTCAAGTGGCTCTAAGCTTTTCCAGCTAGTCAGAGTAAACCAAGGCAGTTGCTCAGAATTTCAACTGGCCCCTGATTGGTTAAGGAGTGCCATCATGTTTATCTCGTGCCCCGACCCAGTGATTCCCTGTGACCAGATTAATCCTTTAAGCCCCTCCCAGATCCACAATCCGAAGGTGCTTGTTATTCCATAAAATGTTAGGATCAGTGTGTGCCTCCGCCTTTATACTCTTAAAAACACAGTGTTTAGGCCAGAAGAAACTGTTCAGCAGTATTTGGATGAGTGGTAGACAAACAATACCTGCAAAAAGAAGTCTGGCACCTCGTGTTACCCTTGTACATACCCTATCCCTTCAAGCCTCCCCCCACAGTGACTTATCTATGAGGAGGGCACCCTCTGCTTAGCCCCCCTCCATGGGGTGGACTTGCGTTAGGAGAGCTGTTAAGTTTCTGTCCCCTCATTCTCACCCTCTGATTGATTTTCAAGCACCTGTATATATTTAGGTCTTAGGCCCCTAGATGTTCAATTCATTTGCTGGGACAGCCAACCTAATTGAAAATCATTTAACATACTGGAAATTACTTAAAATCTATTGCTGACCCCTTTTTTAGGATCTGGACATCGCTGTAGCGTCAAGATGCCTAGGAGCTTAAATGCGTTTACAAAAAAAACAAAAAATAAAAAAATATTCATAGTAAACTGGAACTAAGAAAAATTGCTTATTTAACACACTCTGTTCCCATCTGTTACTGGAAGTAACTATGCACTTATGTTTCACAGTGAAAGGGCTTTATTAGTTTGACTGTGAGAATTAGAAAGACTCTCTTTCAGAGACGGTTTTGGGTTCAAATGAGCTTTTCATGGCATCCGCATGGGTATTGGACTGTTGGGCTACAAGAAGCGGGATAACTCAATAAGTCAAATGTTTGCCAGTGTGATTTGAGTTGATAAGCCAATCATAAATTCAGTAGAGGTTAAGATCCGCTCAACATTTTATACTTCTGAGATCATTAAATTGAGCACCATTAAAATGACTAATAGTTACATCTGTTATTTCTACTGTGCTTAGAAACGACAAAAGTGTGGGATGAAACGGTACATAACAACAAGAAAAACAACAAAGAGAGAACATACTATGTAGACATTAACATATGGAGATAATATTTGCCTCTTATTCCAAGTTGACAGGAAACGTACACAGTATGTTTTGCACCCAAAAAATCTGATACCGATGGGTCGGTAATTGCCAGGTGAGATGCAGCGCTTTAGGACATCCCTCTCACCAGTCGCCCTCGGTTGGGCCTTTTCTTTCCCGACTGAGAGGTTACTGGAGTTAACATTACATCAATCAATTTCAAGTGTAACTAGTTTGGCTACACAATAAGGACCAGGAATCAGTAGCTATAGTTAAGAAGATTTATTACAAGTTAGCAATCAAGTTAAGGTACACAAATCTTAACATCATGCTATAAAGATACAGAATAACAACTGGAAAACCCAACTTCCTTAAGACGGTTAACCTTTTCCATGCATCGACCGGCCCCCGGCCGTCCGATGTCACGGTGGGTGTGTGCCCCCAGCCGACCGAACCGCGCACACGTCAAATTCCGCCACACCGCGGCAGAATGTGTGACGCAGCAATGCGATTAAGCGTACCAGTATAAGACAAATAAGAAGTTCAGTCACAGCAATACAAAAGATCAATAATAAGATCTGGTGCTCAGAGAAGAGTTTCTGGTCCTATCTTCTATACATCAGTAAAATGTAGAATCATCTAAGTTAAAGTGCAAACTAAGAGGCTGGTTCAATAGTCTAAGGAATCTCCAAACTAAGGGAAATGCAGAAAAATAGGAAATAACGGTAAATAATGAGAGGAATAGTGAACATGTCAGCATTGCAGAAAGATCAGTCAAGAATCTTCTTGGGTCAAGGGAATTTGAGTGTCAGTCTAAGCCACACTCAGCAGGAATCAAAGGGAACAAGAATAGAAAGTCCAAGAAAAAGTGTGTGCCACATCAGACAGTGTAGACTTCAAGGGCCGTATTATGCTAAGTGCCCCGGGGGCGCAAAGGGCATTTGCGCATCCCTGGGGCACTATGGTGTTACAGAAGGGGCCGCGGAAGCTTGTGCGTCCCCTTCAGTAATATCGATAGCGCTAGTTCACATAAAGCGCCAGCACTATCTTCAGGGTGCATTTCCTCATTTACATGGGGGTATGCCCCTTGCAAAGGAGGGGATCCCTTTGCCTCTGTGCCTTCGCTGTATTACAGACAGAGGCGCAGAGGCAAAGAAGCTCTCAGGAGGCGCACTGACAGTGCCCTACCCAAAAGGTGGCGCACTGCCAGTGCGCTCTCTGAGAGCAGGCCTATGGAGGGGGGAATGTGAGTCCTATGGAACCCACAGACATCCCCTTGCAGGTAGGTGCAGTCACCTGTGAGGGGATGTCTAATCCCCTTGAAAACCCCTGAAAACACAAAGTGGTTTCAAAGCAGCCACTCTCATTTTTCGCATGAATGTGCTGTCCCAAGGACAGCGCAAGTTCATGGATGCCCTGAGGTCAGCGTATTCATCATAATATTCCTTCTTTGGACTGGCGCACCTTTTAAAAGGTGCACCAAGTGCAATAAAGGAAAATGTGCCACATGTATAATGCGGCCCCACTTCTTTTCACTAGACTAGCTTCTCTCAGGTACCACCCCTTTTTTTCTCATCAAGTCATCCATTGACCTTTTCCATGCTCACGTTGTGGGATGCAACATTTACAAAATGTCTCACACTGAACATGGGAACAACATCATCCTTGCTCAGCCAAGCAATGCTGCACCACTGCTTTGTTCCATTGTCAAGGTCTACTCTCAGGCTCTCTCTCAATCAGTAGTACAGTGTTGTTTCTATTCTCAAGCTAACAATGTATGTGAATGTACCTGTAAGGGAATAGGGAATGAAAGCAGAAATTGTATTTTATGCATAATGGAAAACAGACCCACTTAAGTCAATGGTGTATATGGAATATGCATGTGCACATGCAAACACAAATTAATATAAACGTGTCAGTACATTAGATTCATATTTAATGTGGCATAGAGTAAAACCTTTAATACACGTGTCAAAATGGCTGTGATATATAAAATGTATGTGAAACATTGGTGCACACATTACATACATCATTATTGTTGCTAAAGTAAACACATTCTAAATATGTGAGGATGGTTTATTCCTCAAGTCTCCAAAGAATGTCTCGGTTAAGGCAACAGTTTTATGTATACATTCTCAAATTCTACTGTGAATTCACTCTAATAATGATGTCAAGTGCAATAACTTTTAATAATTCTGTTAGGCCACACAGGAAACATGTGCTAAGTGCACGTTTATGTCATGTATTTGTGACATATAAAGGTGGGGCTAAAATTATGCTGCTCCAGGTGCAATACATTTTTCCCATCATGAGTTTTGCCCAAAAATGATGCAGAACATATGGATTTTTCCAAACCCAACGCAGCAAGCCTTGGTAATTACAGGCCTTTTTCCTTCGGTAAATTTTAGCAAGCAGCACCTGTCTAATTTTTATGGCGTTTACTGATGTTTTTGCATCTGGTAATTGCACGTGCAGTAAACTTCGCACCCGTCATAATTGAGATTCCTACGCAAACAGATAAGGATCTCTATTATTCGGTTTTGCTGTAAAGGAGGCTTTGTATTGTGCATACTTAGCACTTATCAGTAGCCATCAATTATACATTTTCTGTTGTTATATACAGCTTCACCCCTCTGCTGCTAAGGACGTGACCTAAACGTCCTGAACAATCATCCCCTTATCTATTCCAGACCTTACCCTCTTCTGCCATCCTGACTGAAGGCCCCACCCCCACTTGTTCTACTATATAAAACAAACACTTAAATATATTTGTTGGATTGATATTTTAATGTTGTGAATATGCTTCTTCATGCAGTGGTAATTTGACCCCTGCGAATCTCTCCATGGAATTTCCCTAATTTGCCTTCGAAATTTAAGTTTAAAAACAAACTTCAATCCCTGACCCTTTTTCATCCCTGGCAATTCAGCAAAGTGATGTGAGTGTATGGACTTGTGAAATCTCTGCTTTGTATTTCGTACGAGTAGGAAAGGCAGCTAAACTTACTATGTGTGTGCTTTACAAAGAGCTAGTTGTTCATAGAGCCACACGTAGATTGCGTTTCCTTGGAAAATGCTGAAAGTTTCAGTGGATCACCATCTTATAAATGCTGTGTAAGAGCCTGCGCAACTCATGGGAAGAGTCTGATGCCGCCTTCTATTTCTGTAACAAGGCAAGGCCAGGCTGGCCATTTTTCTACTTTCATTTTCGCTGGGGGCTGCAGACTAGGAACTACTTTCAGAAGTGGATGTGCTGCCATCATACAACCACGAAAGCCCTAATCGCAGTGGTTGATTTGAGAAAATAGAAGTGTTGGTGCTCTCTCCAGGAGGCAACTTGCACCAGCCTGTTGCTCCTATTAGAGCTGCCCATAACAGAACCAACTACTGACCATGGAACCCTACAAGTGGGGAGAGGATGTTGCCCAAAAGCCAGAGCTGCCGACTTTGGAGCTGGGGAACCAGGTTCAAGTCTCGTCATAGGCTCAATAGTATGTGATTTAGGACAAATCACTTAATCTCCCCGTGCATCCCAGAAATGAATGTGTCCTTAACTGGTGCTAAATGAATGTGTCCTTAACTGGTGCTCCTGAAAAACACTCCAATACCTTTGGGTCAAGTTTGCGCTATAAGCCCAGGTGTTGACAATTGTGTGCTTGTGCCGAGCACCGGAAACCACCAGCTCAAATTAAGCACTGCAGAGTCAGGCTGGTTAGAACATGTCTGACAGGGTTTCTTTTAGTTTCCAGTGGCCATGGTACTTGGGGAATGGACTTCTTAGCAAAAGGAGTAAAGATCAACACATTTTTAAGCAAGATACGTCAATACAACATTCTTACTGTCTGTGTAAAGACCACCTTCAAGAATAACATTTCCAGTCTCAGCTTCTTTCATTCAGCAACAACATTTTTCCAAGGTAATTCACCATCACTATTTTGGCAAGTTGCAAACATCATGGAATGCATGTTTTTCTTTATCTGAGCAATTACAATACTATGGGAAGGTAACTATTGTCATGAAAACACGGAGGTTAATACAAGTCAGCCCCTACAGTACATCGGGACCTCCTTTAGGGCATGCCAGGGTTGAGCCCTGTTTGCCCTACTAGTACTGATTGCTCACTTCAAGGAGTTGGACACTGCTGTGGCCTCCTGCATATTTGCAATGCCATAAATGTGCCCCTTGATGAAATAAAGTAAGCAGAACAGAGTTACCTCAACTAATATTGTGCAGGACAACCCCCCCCCCCCACCTGCGTCCCCAATCAGGCAGTGTCTTCCATGATTTTGCCTCCTCAGCCAGAACTTTGAACTAATTCTTTAATTCATTTAATAATTTCAGGGGTCACCACCATCATTGCATCACATGGCCCCAAAGTCTCTAGCACCTCAGCAGTGTATATCTCAGATCTAATGTCAGCCTTTGATCCCTGCTTGCCAAACACAACAACCCCCAGCTCCTACCTTGGTGTCCAACCTCCCTAAACCCTTCAGCACTATTTCCCCTAAAATTGTCTACCATTGGTGCCAATAATGACAAGTGATACCATCCCACGAGTGATTAGAGGAGGGAAACCCTAGACAAATCCTAGTGCTAGACGGTAAGGTAATACAATGTAGTCGAGGCGGCCAAGAAGGTGGGTAAGTTAGGGATGGGTGATGAAAACACTTTTACCCATCAGGCTTCCATCAAGTTTCAAAGACAGATGAAAAATAGCCTGTGCTCTGCAACAAAAAAGTAATATACTAAAAGAGTATTCAGAATGTCGAATATATTAGTTTGTGGTAAGGGATGGATTAGAAGCACATTGTATTTGGATGAACATACATCCACATTGTACACTAATAACTTCCAGCTTTTTGGAAGGAAATATAAGCTTAGGTCTGAACACTTTGTTCAGTTCCAGCAACTAAGACTGATAGATGCTACTTCATGTTTGGCTACCACTCTAACCAGAAAACATGCCTCTGCCAGTGCAAAACAAGGGAAATGTATTTATTATACACGTGTTTTGAGTCAAAAAGACTGAATAAAATGGGCCAGATACGGAACTACTGTCTGTAAAGTGATATTTACACAAGGTAAAATTGCAGCGTGTGTGTAGTTGTATGTCACTATATTGTAGTCAAAAATATCAAGAGAGAGTGTGTGTGTGTGTCTGTCCACCGCCCAGCCCAAAAAAAATAGATAGGTCAACTTTGGGGTGATGTCATGCTTGAGGAAAATCTGATGAAACAAGACGTTGTTGGGATGGAGGGAACTGGGTCCTCCAAGGATATTGGGGCAACCACAACACCCATCCTTTGACTAAATCTAAGTCTCTAACCATAGCAAGCCTGCAACTTCATATTTGGCCTTAGTGCCAAGATGCATGTTACACAACCTCTTGACTCCCTCTTCTACCACCAGTGCCCTTCTAACCCCATTATTCAATGTCCCATTATTTGATCCATCCACAGACCTAATTAATTGTCTTCTACCTTCATCGGACACGGTGTCTTAAGATGCATCAGTCATTTTGGGCGATAAAGACAAGCTTGAATCTTCTCCCATGCTAGATTTTGAGCCTCATCGGTGCTAAATTTGAGCCAGTGGTTTCCGGTGCTCAGCACCAGAACTTAATTGTCAGCACATCATTGTCGACACGAGCACTTATGACAGCTTGCACATGGTGGCACTGTTTATATAATTTAGAGATGAACAGAACAGCAATTGTTTATTAATTCAGTATGCGTTAAAAAAACGGATACAAGCCCCCCAAGCTACATTCATAGGTTTGGGTCCCTGTAATAGTCTGAATTGTCACACTTGTAGCAGTGTGCTGGTTAGTAGCTGTGTAGGTACTGTCATTGGCAACACTGGTAGTGGCAAAGGATGGTGCAAGCTGCAGATGCCTCCTAACTAGAGCTCTTTGTACAAATTAAGCACTGGACTTCATAAGGGAAAAATGAGGCTGCTTGAGGTGCTGTGCTGTGGTGCAGTAGGCTTAGAACTTCTGTCATGTTTTCTAGCAGCTGTACATGAAAAGAGATGAGTCAGAGGGTTTAGTTTTCTAAGATAGTACTAGCTTTCATGTCAACCAGCAGTGCATTTCTGGGTTCAGAATTCGGGCCACACTTTAGAGTACCATTACCATCAATGCTCTGTTTTCCAGACAGTGCGTTTGGATTGTACAGACACTTTGGGAGGAAGTGTAGCTGGGAAATATCCAATCTTTGAAACTAAAAGTGAAGCAGGAACATCCCCCAGTCACCCCCATTCCATGCGTCAAATATCATGAACTCTCAGTGATAAGGAGGGACAGCACCTACATTGTTTTGTCAGGTTACTGATGGATGATGAGCAATTATCGCTGATCCTAGAGAGAGTGCACACTGTGCTACAACCATAGACATCTCCCTGACTATTGGGGCATGCCCTCAACCCCTTTCTAAGACAGAGAACAGTTTGTAGAAACTCCAGCATGTGCTCACCTTGTTGATTGGGATTGTGGCACTCACAGGTTAGAGAGATTTCCATTCTTTCATGCCATAGACGGCCTCACGAGCTCTGTGAGTGCCCATCGAGAAGGCCAGTCTCTGAATGTGGTACTTTATACCTGTCAATCTCATCTTGTGTTGATTGACCTTCACTTGTGGCACCATTAGTTGCAGTTTGGCGTAGAACAGAGAAGAGCTGCTCAGCTTCCTTTAGGGCTCCATTTGCCAAGAATAGCAGAGTCATTTCCTATTTTGCCTTATCTCCTGTGCCAGGATTATCATTTCTTCCTTGGTGAAGTGTAGCATCTTGCTAGGTACATCCTGTGTTGTTCTTGTTTCGTGTGCGCAGTTGCATAGAAGACACCACCATTTGTGGTGGTCTCTCTGGTGTTCTCTTCTATGGTAATAGCGCCTTCAAATTGAATCCTTGAGGACAGTTGTCATGGATCCCTGGCTACTGATGTGTGGGGATACCCCACAAGCAGCTTTACATGTGTTCTAGTCAGTGGTGGTTTCTGTGGGCTTTCAGTTATTGGGAGGCCCATTTGGAGCTGGGGCTTTGCTTCTCCCTGAACATTCTGACCTTCTCTACTTTTTTCATTTGTCTTGTTATGGCAATCACACATTTGAACCCGTTGGGAAAAGTCTTCTTCTGTAAGGGGCTCTTATGGGCACAGGTGGAGGTATCATTTCTGAGTTGATGAGGATGGTCCTCAGGTGCTGAGCTTGCTGTGTGTGGTCATCATAGATAAAGGAAGGACAATTCTGTTGTCTGGGATGAGGTTTCATCTTGAGAAACGTACCTGAGTCCCCCTGTCAATCTTGTTTTCAATTTGATTAATTAAAGCATATATTTTCTTTCAGCAGGTGTATGGGAGTTGTTTGCAGGTTTCTGGTGTTTGTAATGTTAGTGTCGGGTATCTTCTACCAAACCTCCTAACAAGGAAGTGGGGAATCAGAGAAGACTGCGCTGTCGTGAACTGTACCTTTCCACTCACAGCTAAACCTACACAGGAGCAATCACAACAAAGCTGTAGGTGTCTCAGGCAGATATCATCCATTTGTAGGGAGGCCTAACACTATGTGTGAAAGTATCCAGAGACGATTCAAATAGTTACAAAGATTGTAAAGCAGCCCTCACACACTAACCCAAGTAGCTTGCTTCATTGTAAAGATACTTTATTAGAGTAATGCCCTAGAGATGATTAAAATAGAGTCAAGATGAACAGGTGTGTTATTCTTCCGGCATCATATAAGTCAACATGTTTCATGAGATCAGGATCAGGATTCCTATATGTTATTCCAAAAACCTACACCTCTGTTAGTGTCCTTGGAGTTGATGTGTTAATTTATCATTGGTCATTCAAATTCAATAGTTCTCTTTGTATGGGTAATCTATTCAATCTGTAGACGTCATCATCATCTACACATGCTTTTTTTGCTTCTGATTTCACAGTGTAAGAATTCTCAAGACAGTTCCACCCTCTGAATACCGTGACATTTCAATCGTCCCCTGTGAAAGTCAATGAAATAAAAAAGTAGTTTCGGATCATAATGCTCTAGACACCCATTATTTTTTTAACGTGCTTCAAAAACAACGAAACAATTAGCTAACATAATGGGCTAACTATATGTTTTCTAGAATATGTCAAAATTAGTTACTTTTAGTATTTGGCCCCAAAGTCATGGCCCTTCTCTTGGCGAATAGTAATCATGTGTTAAAGACCCCGGAGACATTGGAGGGACCAGTTCTCTTCTGTGTTTCTCCTCTACCAAAGAATTTTTAATTTTAGTTTAAATGTGTTTTCCCACCATGAAATCGATCTCTTCAGACTAACCGAGTGTTGGCTGCTGCTGTTGGGTTTTCATGCTAAAACTTGCAGTTCTTGAGGTTTACGCTTGAAAATGAGGGCAGGTTGCCATTAAGATTCGAGTATTTACCCTTTAAGTCACCATATCAGCTGTCTTAACCCTTTACAAACCAGGATATTCCTCTGTGTGTTTTTCAACACATGTTAATGTAGGCCAGGCTGGTTTTTCTGAATAATCTAAATCTGAAAGTCAGCTATTCCTGTGTGATAGTTCTCAGTTGGTTGGCAGCAAGGAAAGTTCAGCCAAGTAATACCTCCCTAGCTCACCCCTCCCTGCAGAGTGTAACTTGCTTACTTTGCAGCCATGCACGTTCACTCATTTAGCACACAAACAATACTCCATTGAGTGTAAAAAAAATAGTTAAATATTTCGTAAAAATGTGTTAAATATCATTCCACTGTAGAATATAGAAATGTATTCAGAAATCCAATCAATAGGCTTGACGGGGTGCTGATGCTTTGCTGTTCAGCTGATGTGTGTGTTTGTGGCTGCATATGTGTGTGTGTTTTGTATGTGACGCACAGCTGTGAGAGCGTCCCCTAATTCTTTATATGCCGTACTTCACCAGTCTGCGTCTGGGTGCCCCTTTAACTAAGTCAGTGTACTTTTTACAGTTAATGCGCTCTTCCAAGCGCCGCTATAAAGCCACGCCTGCCATCAGGGCAGTCCATTTGTGAAAGGCAGTTCACCTGTTTGAAGCAGCCGGTCTACCTTTCTCTGTGCAGGCAACAACTGGCCTGTACTGGCACAAAAGCGGATGCACATCCCATTATGCCCCCAGGGCACTGTGTGTAATATGGCCCCAGTCACTTTTTTGTGCTACTTATGGCTGCATATTCCCAAATCCTCTCAACGCCCTCCTTTGCTTGTGCATTAAGACAGTCTAATGAGTGAGGAACGATTGCGGGAGGTAGGAGTATGCAACATAAAATGGCTCATGAGTAAGGTTGTAAGGTTGTCATTTCCCTTGATTACAGTAGATGGTGACTCCTGCTGTTAGCTACATTGAAATGACAAACCCGGTGCATTTCTCTTATAGGTTTCACCTGCTCCATGCAGGACTTACTGGAGGACTGATTCCCCTGGTAATTCCTCATTTCTTAGTGGGCCTTCAGGGTATATCTTTTAAGTCCTGGATTTTTTCTGTATCAGGGTTCTGCAACCAGCTGATGAAATGCTTTGTTTTAGAAAGCTTTATGTGTAATTCTATATCTTGTTCTCCAAAACATCTGAGGTACAGGTCGTATTTTTAAGTTAGACAGGAATGCATTATGAAGTTTGGTTACTTTACTTATTTGTGTAGATTTCTAAAAGGGACCCAAAAGATGTACCACCTTTGCCCAACTTGTGTCCTTTTTGATCGAAGTGAAATATTCATCAAATTTCTTACTCTCTTTACATACGCGGTACTTTCTTTCCAGCACGCAGAGAAAGGCCTGTTGATTTTCAGATATCTTTTATTTAGGCAACAAATCAAGACATGATGAAATACGGTCTGAAGAACTGTTTCCCATCTGAAGTGGATTTTCCTGCTGCCCGGCAACGCACACTGTTGTGCGCTTTTCACTGCTGTGTTTACTATTATGTCACCATCCAGAACCCCTGATAAATCAAAGCCTGCAGCCAAAGTTGGGGGAGTGTCGCTGGTACTCCTTCTTTCTTAAAGAGGTTGTCTGGTCCTCTATCTAAGCATCTTCTGACACTCGGCCAGAGCCCTGTTGTTTGTATTCCTATTTATGTTAACTTTGCACATTTGAGAACAGGGCTTCTGAAACAGTTTCTGCCGCCTGGTTGAAGAATATTCTGTTTCTGTGCGCCCCATCCGCTCTTTTTAGGTCGGTCCTAGAGACATCTTTAGCTCTACTATAGCTCCTCACCAGACTTGTGTAATAATATAATCATAAACAAATAAATAATAAGATACATGCCAGCCTTCTTCTTCCGTTCATCCTCTTCATCCATTAGTGTATTAATCTGTCATTCACATTTTGTTCCCTCCAATCAGCTAATACACAGGGGAAAATGGGCAACCCATATCACCCGTTCTTATACATTTTTTTTAATTGTATTTTATATATGTTTTCCATTTGCTCTGTTGAACAGTGTGTGGTGACATTTTTCTTCTCTCGTGAATCTGCCTAATAGGAGTATATTTCAGGGGCAAGGCTTGTAGGCCTATACTTGTATTTGCCAATGCTTTTTTCTTTCAATTTTTTAAAATCCTTATTAATTTTTTGTCAGGATTGTACGCTTATCTGTCTTTAAGTGACAGCAATTCACAGCCAATAGTACTTTTTTGAGCTCCAAAAAGAATCATATGTTCCTATGATATTCAATAAAACGGGTTCTATACTTTTTCTAAGAATTCCTGCTACTAGGAGTCACACAGCCTTATTACGACTTGGTGGTCCTACAGCGGATGGGGCAACGCGCCATCCACTGTTGGACCTTCAAAGCCAATGGACTGCCGCCAGCCGGATTAGGACTTTAATACTGGTCTGGTGGGCAGTCTGGTAGGAGGTCCTGCGGCGGTCTGTCATTGATGAGCCTAACATGCAGACTACCGCTGTCAGAGCGCCGACTGCACCTGGGGGGGTTCAAATCCAGGAAGACATTAAATGTGCCCCTCTGCATGCACCCCTGTGCCCAGGAGTGGCAGGGTGCCCTATTAGGGCCCCCTTAGTTGCCTCACCGTCACCATTTTAATGGCAGGTTCACCGCCATGGAAAGGGTGTGGTTTGGCAACTCATAATATGCTTGACGGTGCCACACCAGCACCGCCAGAATATTACTATGCCTGACCGCCATACTGTTGGATCCTGGCTGAGGCGGCGGTCCTGAAGAGATCCAACCGCCACACTCTTAATGCGGCGCACCGTGCTGCAATTTGACAGTGTTAGGACCGCCACTGTGAGTAGTGCGGTCCTATGGACTTCCGTACTCATATAAGGACCTTGGAGACTGAAATGTTTTGGCTTCTGATAATCATATTTAAATTTGGTACATAACGGCAGTTAATTACACAAAAGGTGCTAAGAGGAATGCTTGGAAGTGGTCTAACCACCAGCAATCGCTCTCGGTAGCATTCTAACTCATTGCTTGCTTTTGCCCGCTATGCCATCTTAGATTAGACCCCGCCGTATCCAAGTCAGCCTTGGTCCTGCTCCAATAGGAAAAGTTCTTGCCAAACTGCCACGCAAGGACCTCTTGGAACCAGAACATAAGCAGTGTAAGACCGGTTTAGGCTTGTGGTTTTCTGTGGATTTGAATTCTACTCCAACTGATTGCCTCCGGTTAGACTGCTCACAAGTATTCCTCCCAACACCTTTTGTGTGTTTGACATAACACCATTTGAGATACGCAAAAATAATTATGTGTTGTCATTTCTTAAGGTTTATGGTCACAGGAATGCAGCTGAATTGATCCTCATATATAAAGTAAGAGGAAGAGGAAGTGACGCCAGGAGGTAATGGTCAGGTTATTAACTAGGAGTCTTCTTACACCCTCATCTCATCCTCATGCCATTCCTTATGTCCCTCTGTTCTTTGCACCCCCCTGGTGACTATTGCTCAAACCATGATTAGTTGGGTGTTTTACAGCCCTTTACATCTCCTACTTGCTGAGGTGAATTGTGAAGGTGACACTGTTAATCTTGGGTAGTAAGAAAGGTAGAAAAAGGCAGACCCAGGAGTAGAGCCAACTACTAACATTGGACTGATATAACTTAGGCACTAATCTAGCACTACAAGTCCCACAATGCAAACAAACCACAACTAGAGGTATGTCTCATGCCAGACCAATGACAAGTCACGGGCACAAGATTAAACAGATTGTAACAGTGCCACTGCACTTTTGCACCAACATTTCCAAATGACATAAATTGCACTGATGCCGATACACTTATATATCATCGTTTGTATTGACATTCAAAATAAATGCAGTTTTTCACTAATATGTAATTGCAAACGTCAATTTAGCACTTGTTTTGCCATGTGTCAAGCTGCGTTATTCCATCTGGCGAAATTGAACCAAGCCAACTACAACTACAGCTCCCAGAATGCACTCACATTTAAAAGAAGAAAACAGGACTGAAAACATGGTGCCAGTTCGTCACTTAACAAACTCATTAATAAAAAGGGGGGGCTGGAACTGGGTCAAATGAATAATCCCCCCACCTCCACCGCCCCCCACACATGCTCACAGCCTAAGCTGCAGTCAGCTGGTGCGCGTGTTCATAAGTGCTGCCTTTGTGCCCGTGTTTAGCCTTCTGCCTCGCGAGCTGGAGTGTAACTTTCTTAGCCCTTTAACGAGGCAGCTTGCTGAAGCCGGGCTCAGTCCAGTTATTAAGTCATATGAATAAATCCTCATAAATCCTTTTGACCTAGATTGGAAGCTGTTTGATGTAGGTAACAATGGGACATAGCGCCCTGCATTGTGTTTGCTGCCCTGGTGGAGTGGGCCACAGTGCTCCCTCATACCTGCAGTAGTAGAAATTATCCCTGAGAAAAATAGGGATATATGATGAATAATGTAACCTAATAAAGGCATCACAATCAATGCTACTTACTCTTAGGTGCGGCAAACATTACTTACCTTAGGATATAGGGAGACATTTTGTAGATGGTGTTGTGAAAGGGAAGTTTATGTTGCCTTTATAAGCCAGTGGTTCAGCAGGGAAGTAGTAGGGGGAGGAGCATTTGTTGCAGGAAATGTTAAAGATGCTAATCCACCAGCATTGACAAAGTCAGTCGTTCCGGTTTTTGGAAAGTTGTATGATTTGAGCAATCTTCCTTAGTAAACTACACAGGAACAATATTGGCAAAAGCAACTAAAGCTTCTGTTGCACAAATGTATGTGAATATGTAGAGATATATGTACATTTGAACCTAGGTCGGAAACAAACGAGGGCGGAACAAGAGCCGAGTATTACAGCGCCAATGAATCTTGCCATTGGGACCTATTCGTTTTGATAATGTTTTATGGACATGCTGTACAGTATTGTCGATGCCGTGCAGCATGGCTAAAGAAAACGAGCGCTTCTTTGGATTTTTGAATAAAAAGATAAGTCGTGCAAAAGTATTTTTTTTGTTTTGAACTGTGGGTGGGGGAGCAACACGGAGTGCTTGGGTGGTGTGGAGCAGCACCAGGTCATTCTGGTTACTGGGCTTTTTGGTGGCTTGGCAGGGTAGGGGCTGGGTTCACTGCTCCGGGGTTCAGTTTTGGTGCTGGCGAGCTGCCGGCCACATTCCTACTTCCTTCACTTCTAAATAAATGCAAAAACAAATGGTTTGGATTCATGCTTAAAGCGTAAGTGTAGGACGGTAGGATCCTTTTGCATGGTTACCCCAAATATTTGCCTGGTACTAAGCTGCTATTGACTAGTCTGACTGGGATCCTGCTAATCAGGACCCCATTCTATCTGCTTTCTCCCTAAATTGTTTATGTTCAGTACTTAGGTACATCTCAGATTGGATACTGGAGTACCCTTATAAATCCCAAGTATATGGTACTAAGGTAGGCAGGGCATTGGTACCCCAGAGGTCCCCCATGGGCTGAAGCATGCATTATGTCATCCATGGGAAACCATTTAAAATGGAACTACAGGCCTGCTATTGCAGCCTTTGTAAGCTGGGGCTAGCACCAGTTACTAAAGATATAGGTTTCTTATATCTAGGGTCACTGCACTTAAAACCTAAATGTCACCCCTATATCTGGCCTTTGCAGTCCTGAAGGCAGGGTGCCTGGATCTAAGTGAGAGGGTGCCCCTGCTTGAGCACGACATTCCTGCCGCCTACGGAGTCCATTCTCCTGGGTTGTCAGTGAAGCAGCCCTATACCATATAGAGGGGCACCGCATAATTATGTGATGACCATCTCGAAACTGGCTGCAATGAATCCTATTATATTTGGTATCAAACATGTTGAAATCATACCCCCACACCATAACTGGTGTGGAAGGTATGATTGCAAGCACTAGAAGAGCCCTCTGTTAGGCTCTCCATGTCCCCGGTAACCGTCTTCCAGACCCGAACAGCACAAAATGGTTGCTGCCGACCAGAGGCACGATTCTGCCCTCCTGCTACTGAGCGAAGCTCGAGCAGGGGGAGGCAGAACAATAGGCATCCTGTCACAGGGAGGTGTGACCACCTCTCATACAGGATTTAGTGTATTGGGGCAGAGTGGGTGCGCATGCCAGTGCCACTCAGTCTGCATGTGGGGCACATTTGGTGCCCCCATGCATAGTACAGTTGAAACCAGTCCTGGGAGCTGTAGGCTCGCATGCTGGTGCGAAACTGGACAAAGGAGTAACCTCCCCTCTATACAGACCCTTCCCTGGGAAGGTCCCCTCAATCATCCCAACCCTTTCTCTAGGGTACTTAAGGGCTTACCTGGTTGTAGGTCCCTAGATTCGTCATGGGATAAGATTCAGATCAGACACCACTTCCTCTTCTACCGTCTGGGCACTCTGGACTTCGCTGGACTTCGTTTGGGCTCGACTTCGTCTCCCTTTCAGTCTGCTGCATCATCTGTGCCTGTGCACCATACAGGAACCTTCCAAGTTCTGTGGGCATAAAAGACACTTGAAGGAGTCTCCCTTGGAGTGAAGCAGTCACTCCCCTGCATTTGCATGCTCCGAAACTAAGTCGACCGGTCTGCTGATCCTGAGCTCCTCTGGATTCTGAAAGGCTCTGCAACACAGGTGGTTGTTTTCCACAGCTCCCGAGGCCTGCCCTGCCTTCTCACCAAGTTTGAGGCTAGTATCCCTTGTGGGGGTTGCAATAACCGAACCTGTGTGCACTGTGTCAACTTGCAGTTGCAAAGGCTTGTTGACTTCCTTCCAAGAAGATCTTCGGGCTCCAAGTAGCCAGTGCTGTGGCAGTCTCATGGCAGTGGTTTGTTAGACTCATAGGAGAGCCTTTACAGCAGACCGCTGCCATGACAGCGCTTGCAGCACATTCCTGCACTGTGTGGCATGCACCATGTTGTGCATGCCATACAGTCCATCAAAATATTTATTAATGTGAAGAATTATTTAAGAAATAAAGAATATTTTATGTGCTATAGTCAACATATAAATAAAGATTGAACATTTTTTTAAAGTTTAAATAACTCATATCAATTAAAACATATGAATTAAAAATGTAAAATAAAAACATTATTAAATCTATCAAATATAGCATGAAAAATAAAATATTAACAATTATAAAATGTAAAACTGAAATTTTAAAACGTCATTTTACATTTTCATATATATTACATTTAAAAAAAATAATTAGAATGTGAGAAAAATTGTCTCCCCCCTATAAGTACAATATCCCTCTACTAAAAATATATTATTATAAAATTTAGTTTTTCTTTAAAAAAACATTAACATAAATTAAAAAAATATAATCACTTATTAAATAATACATCTTAAACACATATTTTAAAATTAAAATGTATGGGGCCACGATATTGAAAACTCTATAGTTTGTCTAAATGATGTAGATTTACTGGTTATAGAAAAAAGAGAACAGACAGTGTTAGAGGGGTTCTCGGCAAATAGAGTTCTTAAAGGTCTCAAAGAAATGTAGTACTTGTCCAGCCAGAGTTTATGATAGATTTACTGACTATTTAATTATGTTAACAACTTTAATGAGCCAGCCAAACCATCTGCGTCAATTATATTGCCTCTTTAGTGTAGTGGGCATGAAAGATTTGTCAGCCACACTAAACCTGAAGATCCTTCTGGTGCAAGCATCAAAATAAGTTTTTTTTTCAACAACAAAAAAAAACGTTGGAGAATAGGATTTTTTCTGTTTGTATGACTGCCAGCGCACAACTGAAAGTGAAAGTAGTTGATGCCATTAGTCACTGACTATTTTCTGTTTAATCAGTGCTTTGGGGCTTAACTCTACTCCCAAACACTGATCAGTGTGATAGCTGTGCAGCTGGAAAGCCCCTTTCCAGTGCTACCGCTCCCTGTTCGATCCCTGCTTGTATATCACTGGAGGAGACCAGTCCCAAAGCAGAGACCCTTGTAAAAAGAACAATTGATGGGCAGAATGCTGAGCAATGTCAAACATTCACCCCAATACAGAGATATGGGCCTAAATCCATCAGCATTGTGCTCCCAATACCATTCCAGTTTAAACCCGGCCAAATGCTAATCAGTCTTGACCCTGCTCTCCATGGGAACAGTCCAGTCTGAACAGCCAGACCAGGTCCTCCCTGGATCGGAAACAAGCATCTTGGGACCGGTTAACCACCAATATTTCATTTTGGTGGGGAAAGCACCCCCCACCCCAGGGCATGGGTAAACACTCCTTGCATGGCACAACAGGGTTTCTATCAATTTTGAAAGTGGCATTTTTATCAGGCGAAGTGTGGGAAGGCTGGGTAGTAGGAATTGTGTGGATTCTCACAGATTCTGGAACTTTCCTTTAGAGAAATATGAGGAAAATGTGTGAGTTTAGGCAAAGCTTGCTGGTTTGAGGACATTCTGGGTAAGAAAAAGTCGTGGGGAGCCACGTACATCACACCACCTTTTGCTCTTATGGCTGTCTAATTTTCAGAAATGTCTGAGTTTAGTAGATTTTCCTGGGTGGCAGCTGAGCCTGGGCCTGAATACTGCAACTACCCACATTGCCAGAAATTGGTCCATTTTCATCGTGAAAACTTAATTTCTCCACATTGCATTCTGGAACCCATCATGTCACAGGCGATAGGCCCAGTCACACAAGTTGGAAGGCATGCAGGGACAAAGAAAGCAGTGGCAAAGGGAAGGGTATGAAACCGGCTTGGAGTCAATTGGTAAAATTAGTATGCCACCAAACAAATGGGGGCTGGTGAGTATCAGCCGTGTGAGGGCAAAATGGCATTTAGCTCCACTTTGCAGCACTACACTAAAGCAGAAGCACTTTGGCAGCATGACTACATTATTGATTCTATCCCTACTTTTGGCTTACAAGCAATGCAATCACAAGGGAAGCGCAAAAGGGGAATGGACAAACTCCTTGATGGTTTTGTAGGTCTCTCCATTGACAGCACATGCCCAGTCTGTTGCACGACTTTCTGTTACTTTGCAGTGGGCTTAGAACCCACCCATTACCTATCATTAGTTTGCTCTTTTATCACACTGATTTGCTTGCTTCTAATTCATTAGCGCGTGCGGGCTTCGCTTCTCCTCTTTTGGGTTTGTGGCACCCCTTCTGAATGGACCCATTACCTGTTTCCTTCCACTGCTCTATTTTCAGGTGCTAGCTTTTTATTTTTGTTTAGACAAGAGAGTAAGTGTGTTTCACTACTATCGCCTTTGTATACATCTCCCCCTCTGCCATGCTCACTCACTGCCCGTGTGCTTCCCCCCTGCCCTCCTGAGCTTATTCCACCCTGCTGTTGCTTTTTCACCCATATGCTTCCTTTTGTACTTCACCCACACCACACTTAGGGGCCCATTAGGATGGCGGGCGGATCGCCCCGCCGGGTTGGCGGTAGCCACTGCTGGCCCGGAGTGGGTGATCCGACCGCCATCCATGCCTGATTGACCCCCGCCATATTAGTATGGCTGGGGGGCCCGCTGCAGACGGAAAGACCATCTGCCGCTTTTCCACCGGTCGACTCGTCAACCGGGCGGAAAAGGGGCATAATATGGTGGTGGTGTCTGCAAGACACCGCCATCCATATTATGATGCAGGTGGAGATTGGCCTTTCCATGGCGGCGTTGCCGCCATCGAAAGGCATGAGATCTTTTGTATTGGGGGCCCGTTGCGGGCCCCTGAGGTGTTTGGGGGGTTTGAGGTGCACTTGGGGAGTACCCATGGTACCCCTCTACATTTGCATGCACAAGGTGGCAGGCACCAGGCGGTGCCTTTCATGTTGTACATGCAAATGCACAACATGCATTTTTCAAATGGCAGCGGGTGTTGCTTACAGCACCATCCACCGCAATGTGAAAAATGCAGGATGCGACCGCCATGGTGACGGTTGCATCCTGATTGGCTTGGCGGGACCAACGCACCTTTGGTGGGCGGTCCCTTTTGCTGTTGCAGTGTCCGCCCGCCATCGTAATGGCGCCCTAAGTTTTCACCTGTGTGCTTCTCTATTGCCTTTTTGCTTTCTCCTATCAGTGTTGCTTCCCCCTTCGGTGTTGCCCCCCCCCCAATTCACCCCTGTGTTGCTGTGCACACCCTCTGTGTTTCTTTCCCTCACCTCAGTGTTGCCCCACCTCGTTACTTCCCCCCTCACCCATGTTGCTTACCCCCACTGCCTCTACTTTTTTTGGTGGGGGGGGTTCTTCACCAATACATCTCGGATCACCCCCACCGAAAAGAGCAAAAAAGCATATGTGTAATTTTGTAGGCATGCGCATGTTTGCTGCACATGCCTGCCAAATTATGTGGATGGCCACATATGGCTTTTTTGATTTTTAAAAGAAATGCTTCACAGCATTGGGGCAACTGTACACCATGGCTAGAACCATTGGCCGAGGCAAAACTACCATAAGGTGAGACCTATTGGCTTTGCCAATGCGTTATGCTTCTGGACTGCATCAGAGTATTCTAGCAAGGTGACTCTACTATCCTAGAAACGTAGCCTGCACTGCTCCTGTAAAGAATAGAGATTTACAAAAGGCATGCATAAAACAAAAGCCTCAAGGAATGCCTGATTGAAACAGTAGATTAGAAATGTCTCCCACTAGCCTGTGATGCTAGTGCTGGGCAAGTTACTGAAAAACATGTTTTTAAAAAAAATAATATAAGTAGCAACAAAGATTGTTTTTTTCTCTATACATCCTCTTTTATAATTTAGATTTATTAAGGATAACTTATAAATTCCAGCCTGTTCCACCTCGCTTGCCTCTGTAACTGAAGTAATCACGTTCCTGCCTGCTGAGCTGTGGTCACTGGCACTCAAATCTGTGTCAGGAGAAAATTAACATCTGTCTCTGCGGCGCCCTCCAGAACACAGATAAAAATTGCGTTTGAGTGATTGGATGAGGTATGTGTGACTGTGAGATGTACTCTGCTCTCACAGCCTCCCTGGATTTCGGTGGCAGAGAAGCAGTTTACTGTGCTGGTTATGCAAGATTCAGAGGCGTAGAAAAGATGCCACGGCCCCTAATGAAAGCAAGCGACCCCCCCCCTACCCTGGTTTTGTAGCACAACACAGCTATAAATTGGGTTAAAGTTGACCACTTATTCCCTTGGCCTCGGTGCAGCTGCTCCTGCTGCACCCCTGGCCGTATTTTGCTTGCGGAGATACGACGGCTCAGTAGGAATATCCGTCTGCTCTCTGCTCCTTGCCCCCTGCAGGCCTGGTTCTTTGTTTCAGGATTTGGCAATCGGCTTCAATGTGAACAAGCATTTACAATGCAACGGTTTCGCCTTTGGAAAAGTTAGAGCTATTGGCAATGTAAAGGACAATGCCATTTATTTATCTGTTTTCAAAACCAACACATAAATACAAATTTTTTCATTTACAATGCCAATAGCTCAAACATTTCCAAAGGCGAAACCGTTGCATTGTAAATGCTTGTTTGTTCTTGTAGTTACATCTTAGTACTATTACACAAAGTATATTTCCTGAACGGCTAACATCCTATAATGGAATTTGGTCAAGCACGTTAAATGGGCAGGTGTACGGGAGGAGGGGGCATCTTCGCGGTCTTGTGCTCGGTTTGGAGTTCAGGGATCTCTGTCTTCCAAGAAGGGGGGGAAAAGGGGGGGACAGATCAATTAACAACTCAAAAGTGAAAGTGAAAGGCGGCAGAAATCTCCAGCTGGAAAGCACTTATCTGAGAGACATTGGGACTCAGGGGAAAAGAGACACTCGGAGACAGGACGGAAAGAGAAGCCCAGGAAGGGGCGGGGCCACGGGGTGGAAGAGACCCCTGTTGTTGTACGAGACAGAGAAACAGACACCCGCCTTAAAGGAAATGCAGTTCAAGTGGGCATAAGACCTGAGAAACAGGAAGAGACAGCCATGCTGGGGATGAGTCGGCCACCAAGGGACTGAGAGATTCATTTTTATGTAGAGACACCGGGGTAGGCAAACAGACACCCCATGAGGCAAGGAGACATGCAGCCAGGGTACAGACAGCAAAGCGGCTTTGAAAACGACCATTAGGGAGAGATACTCACACCCAGAAATTAAGTCCCCCCCAGTGCAGAGACTCACCCGCAGCAGCACTCAGCAGCAGAGACAGTTTGTAGATCGTGGACAGCTGCGCCATCTCGAGAATGCTGAAGAAAGGACGCAGGAGACGTGTGATCCTCTGCTTCCAAGTCAAGCTGCCTCCGACGCTTGGCGTGTCAACACTGGCGATGCGTCCTGCGCTGGTGTCTGTCTTCCGTGTGCCCCGACTGTACTGTTGTCGCTGCTGCAGTGCCCGCCCACTCAGGTACGCAAGCACTGCCACGAGGCGTATCTTGTTGCTGTGCAAGTAATGCCAGAGAACTCAAGGCGGCGCATGGTGTGCTGCAGGCTCAGAAACTGCATCATCTAATCTCGATGGCTGATGTGCCTCGAAAGTGGGAAGGAGGCGTGGAAATACCTTGACAGCAACAATTTACTGTGATTGTATTGAAGAGGGTGTGACACTGACTCCGCCCTCCAGCGAAACCTAAAAAAGTGTCACAAAGGCGTACTGTGGAGACCGCTAGCGTCTACGTCTCAGAAAGGTGTACAAAGTCACTCAGTGGCCTTTACCCATGCGGACGTTGTGTCCCATATCTATATTTTGAGGTTCAGAAAAAAAAACTTCTATGCACAATACATAGTAGCGTCTGCGTAATTCTATAGGCTCTGGAGAGGATATGGGTATAGCTAAATCTGCAGAATGTAAAACCTGGGGTCCTGAATTTCAATCCCAGCTTCAGCAATTGACCAACAGAAATTAAGTGATTCTAAGTGAATCGCTATCTCACAGGGCCTCAAATTGCAAAACAGTATAATGTGAATAAGCAAAGCCCAAATGCTCATTTTGTTGTTTATTACTTGCCGAGGCACTGTATTGGCTCAGTGGTAACTGGATTTCCGAGACCCAGTCGAGTCTCAGTAGGAACCCATAGACAATTCTATCTGTGGACAGAATTTTATTTCGAGTTTATTTTAGAACAAACATGTTCAGTGTGACAGTAGGTGTCTGGTAAAGATCTACAGACTAGCACTGCCAGTTAGCGTTAAAAAGTACCCCGAGGGGTACAACTGGGAGCTGCTCATCACTGTAAAGTGAAACTGTGAATTATTTTCTTTCAGCTATCTAAGGACTGCTACGTGCACCCGCAGAGCAAGTCTGAACACAGTGTGGTTCTTGTTCTTTATGCAATGTTTGTAATCTGAGAAAAAATATTCAATAAACCGATTTTGAAAAAAAAAAGTACCCCGAGATGTTATCGAATAGCCTCACCAGCACGCGCAAACGCAAGCATCCGACAAAGTCATTCTTGCGGAATCCCGGTAATTAACATAGAAATGCAAATTAAAAAAAGACACGTCAGAAAAATATTTTATCGGGTCACTGGAAATAGATCACCAAGGGCCCACTGCCAGAAGTGGACTCATTAATTAACATGAAGCGCATGAAGGCCCTTCCTTTCTTATGACAGCATCCCTCCTCCAACAGAGATACAGCGCTTATGTAACAAAAAATCAACAATAATACAACGTCGCTGATCTCATCAAACTTAATCCCGGCCGCTTCTTGAATCCAGGTCACTCTGTGCGGACGGAGCTTCGCGTTGTGACTTCCATTCCCGAATTAAATAAACATAGATTTTCAAAGTAAGAGCACCCGATGCACTACTAAGGACACCGACGAAGGCAGATGACGCCATGTGCTCTTACTGCACAGTAGGATGCTTGCTGGGTGTAATTTCACAGCGCAGTGCTGCACGTCAATAACAAAGAATGCACAGTAATTCCAGAACACACAAACTCCGTCTAAATCACCGACGTGTTGTTTACCAAACAGAGAGAAACGTTAATTTTGCTAAGCAGGACGAATATTCTCCCATGTCTTCTACGTAAGCCCTCATTTACTGAAGTTACTCTTCTGGCCAGCGCCATCTGAGAGGACACGGACGGCGGGAGGGGGCGGGAGAGGACACGGACGGCGGGAGGGGGCGGGAGAGGACACGGACGGCGGGAGGGGGCGGGAGAGGACACGGACGGCGGGAGGGGGCGGGAGAGGACACGGACGGGGGAAACGTGCACAGGACAGCGAGGGGGGGGCGGAAAGGCACACGGAGGGGGCGGGAATGGACAGACTTTCAGTGAAAGGGGAGGGAACGGGAAAAAACGTAACTCCGCCCTGGGAAAAAATCTCGGGAACGCCCCCGAATCTGGTCCGGCCTTGACGGACAGATCTCTGTTCCAATGGCTAGCCTCCATTTATGGAGCTAGCCAATGGGACAGGGGGGCGTATTCCAGAGTCCTTACTGAAATCAAGAGATTTCTCTGGAGGCGGAGCTAAGAGCTCCGCCCTCCAGCGAAACCTAAAAAGAAGGGCGTGTGAAGGAAATTCTGTTCTCACTCCGATGTCAATGCTCGAGGTTGTAAGGAATCTCAGATTAAAACTATAGGGTGAAAGGAGTCTCACATTAAAAACCATCTTTGCAGTGCATCATGTGCAATACACTTGGCAGATTGGGACCTGCTGGTCAGTTTCACTGTTCCCTGTTCGGAGTCAGTGTTGAGATATTCCTCCTTGAAAGTGTAAAGTGGGGTTGTGCCAGATGGACGAATAGACTTTTCCTGATGCTTATTGTCAGTAGTTTGTCAACACTTAGAAGCGCTGTTTTTGTGTTCTTTAGGAAGGGGTTGTCCTTGATTGCTGGGTGTCGGGTGGCAGTGAGAAGGGTGATAGGGTTCATACCTTTTAGTAGTCCCCGCTCAAGTGACAGCCATGCGGGGGTGTATTCCTGTCTCGGGTCGAGCCAGTGGAGCCCCTGTCTAGCTATGCACGCTACCTGGAATCGTTTGAAGTTGGTTAAGTTAAGACTACCCAGATCTTTTGAGAGTCTGAGCTTGTGTATGCTTATTCTTGGTTTTTTCCCCCTCCACAAGAAATTGTTCAGCATTTTGTCCAGTCTCTTGTGGAAGTCTTCTGTGCTTGTTAGTGGAAGCATGCTCAGCATGTAGTTAACCATTGGTGTGAGCATCATTTTAATCGCTTCCACTCTGCCCCACCATGTTGTGAATTTGGGGGACCACCCTTCCACTCTATCCTTAATTTTCTGGAGGGTTGCTTGCTCGTTGTGTTCCAGTGTTGCTCTTAGGTCTCTCTCAAAGAGGAGGCCCAAATATTTTATGGGCTTCTGTTGCCATGTTAGTCCGGACGTTCCTAATACCGTTTTTGTTGTGTGGACGTTCAGTGGTTTGCATTCAGATTTGTCCTTGTTGAGTTTGTAACCCGAGACCTGGGCATATTGTTCTATCGTGTCAGTCAGTGCTTTGATGGATCTCTCTGGGTCTTCTGTGACTATTAGTACATCATCCGCGTATGCCGCTAACTTAAAGGTTTCTCCCACTATAGGTATTCCTGCTATGTCTTCGTTGGTTCTGATCATGGTTAGGAGTGGTTCTATGGCTAGTAGGAATAGGGCTGGTGATAATGGGCATCCTTGTCTCGTTCCTCGACCTAGGTTAAGTATGTCTGATGTGCCTCCGTTTACTACCACCCGAGCTTTGGGGTCTTTGTATAGGGCCATCACCATCTTCCTGTAGATTGGTCCTAGCCCAAATTTCCCCATGCATTCATCTAGGAATGGCCAAGACACCCTGTTGAACGCTTTCTCAGCGTCTAAGGCTATCATGACTGCTGCGTTGCTACTTTTGGAGGAGTGGTTAATTATGTGGCATAGTAG
Source organism: Lissotriton helveticus (assembly GCF_964261635.1). NCBI lineage: Eukaryota > Metazoa > Chordata > Amphibia > Caudata > Salamandridae > Lissotriton > Lissotriton helveticus. The sequence continues at coordinate 968,415,384 of NC_136063.1, read as the reverse complement.
CCTCGTATTGTCGTGGGACATACGGTTTTTGAGGTAGCCTACTTGGGAGTTGTGTATAAGCTTAGGTAGGTATGCGTTGAATCTATTTGCAAGTATTTTTGCGTAGATCTTACAGTCTACATTTATGTAAAGTACAGGGATAAGGTTCTCAACATGCACTCATGGTATAGGCATGGCATCTCCACCACCTACGACCTTCAGAAACAAGGCACGCACGCAACTTTCGACACCCTCAAGGAGGAACACAACCTACAGAGCATAGAACTGTACAATTTTCTGAAAATCAAGGTAGCAATCAGGAAGGCAAACCTTAACAGTCCAACACCATCGCTCATACAACACGCCGCTAATCTCAACACACTAGGACACCAAGTGGCAAACCTGTACAAAGCCCTACGCCCCAAATCCACCAAACTCAACGAGAAAGTCCCGAATTTCTGGGGAGCACTAGCGGGGAGGGTGCTAAGTGAGGACGAGAGAGCAGAGCTATGGAGATCCACCTCTAGGAAAAAGGTAACGGCAGCCCTAAACCAGACCAAATATTGGCTAGTACATAAGGCATACTGGACACCAGCCCGCCTAGCCTCCATGGGGATCCGAGAGAACGATTCCTGCTGGAACTGTGACAAGGGGAAGGGAGACCTGGAACACTTACTCCTCAGCTGTCCTAAGGTCAGGGGATTCTGGGCCAAAATTGGGACACTGATTAATGACATCACAGGAGCAGCCATACACATCGATTTCCCAAACCTGGTCCTGGGTTTCACATCCCCCTCAATCACCACTGCTGAAGACCGTGACCTCATTGATCTACTGCTGACGGCTGCAGTCAAAACAGTCCTAAGCAATTGGAAAGACACATCGAAAGCTGCGCCCCAGGCATGGCTTAACTGGATTACCTTCCTAAGGGGGGCTGACAACATCACAGCGAAACACTCACCGAAAAGTCACAGGCAGTCAAACATGTCGGGTTCCCTAGACCTCTACCTATCTTCGCACAAACCCCCATAGGCGGCGAATCTAGCCAATCATCAAGGCGGCACACCCCGCCGGTCCATGTGAATACAAAAGGAAAAGAACCTACAACGCTCCTTCTTTTTCCTCTTCGATCTTTCCCTATCCTCTCTATCCTCCGGGGCGTGGGACAAAGATGCAAGCCAAGCAACACGAAGGGGCGGCAGATGACAACGACAAGCAGAACTTTGATGACTAGTAATCGAACTAACCGAATGAGACTGGAAGCAGACAGCTAACCAACCCGGGCGTTTTTCTTTTCTTTCCTTTCCGCTTTTCTTTCCTTTCCTTTCTTTTTCCCTTTTTCCTCCAACCGTGTATATACCATGCTCCATGTAAATATATATATTTTTTTATACAATAAAAAACTACAGAAAAAAAAAAAAAAAGAAAGTGTAAAGTGGACGTTCCTTTCGTCGCTTTTTTTAATGGCTTCAGTACAAAATTCTAAAATCTTACCGCCATTTTATTTTTTACCCCATGAGACCTTTGTCACAATTTTCCAGCTTTAACTGCTGAAAGTTAACACTCGGCAGCCACCATATTTTTCCTTCCTTGCCATTATCTCACAGACTTGAAGTGGAAAGAGAACTTGGTGGCGATCATTAATGTCGAAGCACCCACATAAAGTGACAAAGTAACACCTACCTCTCTTCCACTTGAAATGTGTCAGGAAATAGCAAGAAGGGTGATGATGACTTTCAACTGTTCAAAATGGAAAATGTGGCAGATTTATTTATTTATTTATTTAGTGTGTTTTATATAGCGCACAGCTACCCCAACGGGGTGTCTCGGCGCTTCTGCAGGTGTTCTGTCTCAAACATCAGTGGTTCTTAACAAAAGAGGAAGGTCTTCAACGCTTTCCGGAAGGGCATCTCTTCCTGAATCATGCGGAGGGAGAGTGGAAGTTTGTTCCATTGAGAGGAGGCGCATACCTGGAACGTTTTTCCTCCTGAGCGCGCCTTTCTGAACCTCGGGGTAGCAATTAGATTTTTTTAGTTGGACCGGAGGTGTCTGGCATTGCTATAAGGACGGAGACAAGAAGAGAGGTAGGCGGAGCCTTTCCCCTTAATAGCTCGATGAGCCAGGGTAAGGGCCTTGCTGCTGCTGTACCAGCTTTTCAAGGACTTTAGCCGGGGCAGGCAGTAGGGAGATGGGTCTGTAATTTCCTGGTTCCTCCGGGTCTGCGTTGGCCTTTTTTAAAATAGGGACCAACTTAGCATGTTTTCAAGCGTCAGGATAGGTGCCAGTCTTTAAAGAATCGTTCCAGATACTGTTGAGAGTGGGATTGAGGAGCGGACCCAAAGCTTTATACTGCTTGGCCGGCCAAGGGTCGTCTGGGGAACCAGATCTGCATTTCAGAAGTTCTGTCAAGGAGCGATCAAGGGTGATCTCTGCAAAATCAGAGAATACCAGGTGGGGATCAGATGGGACAGCAAGATTGTCAGTGGTGCCTGAATGATTCTTATTGGGGAAAGTGTTATAAAAAGAGGCAATTTTCTCTTCAAAATAATCGGAAAGCCGGGTGCATAGGGATTGGGATACCGGAGATTGGCGTTTGAGGGCCATGGGATCGGTAAAGGCTCTTACCGTACTAAAGATTTCTCTTGTAGAGCCTTGTGCTTTATTTATTTTGTCCTCCAAGTAATTTCTTTTGTGGTCAATTATTTTCTTCCGGTAGTTTTTTAAGGCTTGTTTATATTTGTTTTTGCTATCTGCAGATGTTGCATTATAAAAAACAAATCTTTTGATTATTCTGGGATTTTGTATCGTGGTCCTCTCAATGCCTACAAAATGTGCTTGGAGTAATGTACAATTTAAACTAGGCTTCTGCTACAAGTCAATATTGTATTGTTACAGTGCTTAGTTTATAAAAAAACATAAGTACCAGGGCTCTCATCAGGAGTCCATTGCAGCTTGCACCACACATTGACCCTGCTGTGTTGCCAATGTTAGTAACAACATAACTACTAACCATCACACACAAGTGTGACAATTCAGACTATTTCAGGCAGTGGACGCCGGTACGTTTTGGAGGGAGGGGTCCGGACGGGACACACCCACACATGCACATAACACTCACAACCATGCATTCACACAAGCGCGCACACACACACAAACACATTCATTCACAACACTCTTTCCCAAACATTCATGCATGCACTCATGCATGCATGCACCAAACAATTTAAAAATAAAATAAAACACCCTTACCTTCAGCCATTCAGCCAGCTCTGCGCTGTCTCTGCTGTTCTAGAAGGCTTGGGACTGCTGCCTTCCGTCATTGGCTGACCTAAGATCAGCCAATGAGGGAAGGCAGCAGTCTCAACGTCATCACAGAGTGGAATGGAGTCGGTGAGACTACTGACCTCACCCCACTCTGTGATGAAGTGTCACTGATTGACACTCGACCCTGGGCGCTTTAGGGCTTAAAACTGAAGTGCCCAGGTGTGAGGCAATCAGGGAGGCTACCCCTCATCACTGAGGGGAGGGCCTCAGCAACCTTTGCTGAGCTGAGAACGTCAGACCCACAGGACCTGTGACTTTCTCAGCCCAGCAAAGTTCAGTTCAGGAAGCCAGGAGCCAGCGCTAAATGCGCATGTCTGGCTCCTGGCTGCTTCAACTGAAAGTGAACAGTGTCTGTCAGGCTGACCTTTGTTCAGCCTGACAGACACTGTTCCTATGGGGTAAAAGGTGGAGGGGCTTGCCCCCCCGCTCAAATGGACCGGCCGCAACTGATTTCAGGCATCCAAAGAATTCTTGATTTGCAGGTAAGAGCCATTTTAATGTACATTACATTAAACAATAACTGTTGTGGTCATCTCCAAATTGGCCAGACAGCGCCACCATGTGGCAGCCTGTCACAAGCACTGGTGTTGACAATTAAGTGCCGGTACGGAGCACCTTAAACCACTGGCTCAAATTAAGCACTGGTATTGTACCATTTATGTAGCGTGTATTACCCATATGTAGAGTACTGAACCGCCTACCCATATTGGTAGCATTTTACAGCATGCAAAGTGTGTGGTTGGAAATCTTTCTTTTGAGACTATGAGGAAAGGGTTTACAGTTGCGCATGACTGACCAGAAAGGTACTCTTGTTTTGTCTTGAAACACAGCACTTAACGGTATGATGAGTGTAACAGACATACACACAGGTTAAAATGGTGTTGGCTAGTGGCACCAATTAGCTCTGCAGATCCTTGGACATTGCGACTTTCCATCAGGTCGCTTTCTACACTGGTTGCACCAGAAGGGTGTTCACTTGGGTTATGGAAAGGCAGTAGGGTAAGTAATTTATTGGAAGGAGAAAGGGTGAAGGTCCTCCCTGGTGACTCACATAGCTCTCATTTTATGTTTGATTATGGTAAACACAGGGAGGTTCAGAGTGGGTCTAGATCTGAAAGCATGGACTAGGGTTACAGTCCTTCATTTCACCAGCTAGGAGGCGGATCTCAGGCACTATGAGTAGCCACCCACCTAGTGCTTGGGTGTTTACATTCTAATATTCTACTCTCAGTAGAATATGCTGGTGGAAAAACAGTAAATCAGAGTGAATATGGTGGAGAATAATACCTCTAAGTGACCCAGGGAGGATGATGTTGAGTAACACCAAGGAGTTGTAATCGCAGTGAATCTAGTGGTTGTTCACACCTATGAGTGATAGTCAATAGTCCTGCCGGGAGAGGTTGTCCCCACTCAGAGGAGCTTGTTTTGAGTAGTTCCAAAGAGAGGTAATTATAATGAAGCTGGTGGTAATACTAAGGAGTAATAAACCCTGAAGTTCAGGGGCAGCTGTAGCTCCCCAGTGCAGCTGATGATTAGTTTATCCTAGTGGGAGGATGCCACAAAGCTGGTACTGGGTGTGGTATGGATTGTTATACAGCATTTATTATCCCTGGGAAGGCCTTCAAACATTTTCAGATGGGTAGCACACTACTCTGTGGAAGCCCACTCTTAGGTCCTTATTACAGGTTCTGTGGTAAGTGGATCGCCTTCCCTGCAGTGGTGGTCTGACAGCTGTGAGCCGTCCGCCATATTATGAGTTAGGCAGATTGGCTTTCTGAAGATGGCGGTCGGACCGCGGATACCGCCAGCACTCTGCCGACCGCCGGTGTCGCGGTCAGATGAAGGCAGGCTTTATTGGGCAGTACAGAGGCGCACCACCGTCGTCCGTTCTACGAGTTGACTTCCTGATGAGCCGACCGCGGCTGTTGGACCTCCATTTAAAGGTCCGCGGAAACACAGGATTTGGGGTGCATACTCACCCCTTTCCAGTTTTTCCTAGCAGATTTCGATGTGGATCCCTTCCTCTAGGTCCCCCCTCCCTAGGAGCATCTTCACCCTGAGGAATACAACTTCGTCTTTGGCAAAATACAAAATAGTGCTTTGGTACCATGTTCCCATTACTGGGACTGCTCACATATGGGTCAATGGGTAGGTGGTATTTTTCCACATATATCAAGCATATGTGTGCATTCAACACATGTGCAGTTGGAATGTACACACAGGCATGAATATATATGGAAATACATTACCCACTGCCACAAGACTGCCACACCGCTGACCCCTCTGGGAATTCATAATACGCCGGTTGGAAGGTCACAGGTGCAGCAATCTCCTGGCGGATGCGGTCCTCCGGTAGTCGGACCGCTGAACTCGTAATGAGGCCCTTATTGATATAGTCAGACATAAGGGTTCTTATTAGTCATGCCTTTTCCACTCATTACCATGCCATTCTATGTCTAGCACAGCTGGGTTAGAGACAGCATAGGGTTCCAGTGCCATCAGGAGCGGCAAGGGATGCCACCCCCTTCAATCCTGGCGCTTCTTTTATGCTGCATGAAAGCAGTGCCAGGATTAGTTACTGCAGTTTCCTGATCTCTCGTTGGAGCCTGCCTGCCTAGACCCGAGCGAGGAGGACATCGCTCCAGGATTTAAGGTAAGTGTAATTATTTTTTTAATCTTATAACTTTTATTTTTTTCCTCCCTGCCCCACCATCCTCCTTTCATGCCGTTGGCCCCTGCCTGTTCCAGCAGAGGACCTCTAGGCAACTATAATCCACAAATGGACTGGAAATTATCTTTCCGACCATCAGCGCCTATCAATTCAGCCTTTGCTTTTTTTGTTTGCCAAAAGGCTTGTTGGTTCCGAGCAATCCGTTTAGCATCAGGCCCACGTTAGGGGAGCTGTGGCTGTCAAGCCCCTGTCAGTTCAACTACTTTGCTTTTGGTATCAGCCCAACAATGATCTATGTATGTCTTACTTGGCAGTGGTTTACCTACTGTTACCACAAAGCTCTGACATCATTCTTCAACTTGCCTCTAGTGGTAGGTGCCTTGGGGTCAATGAGATAATTTTGTGAGTTATTCCCGAGAATGGAGTGATTCCAACGCCACTCCCTGACTGATATCAGCTGCTGTGTGCTTGATGAAATGCTGCTCGCCTCAGCTCCCTTTAAAAAATATTTTCAGGGGCACATTGATGAACGGAACACCAGACATTATTTACAGTGCATAATCAAATTATGTCATTGCTGCACATTCTTTCTCCATTGCCAGGAGGTGCTTGCTGTTGTTTTCTTATGCTTCCATAATGTAAATTGTTACTTGTATAGCGCACTACTCACCCGCAAGGGTCTCAAGGCGCTTGTACGAATACCGCTGTGGAACCCATCCTGGCTTTCCCTGTGAGGTGTCCACTCCTGGGTACCCCCAAGGTGGAGGCCAGGCATCCTTAGCGTTGTGGGGGCTGTTGTGGAGATTAAGCTAGCTATTGCCCAGAGTTGCAGAGTGGGACTCCATGATTGGAATAGGCACCAAGGCGAGAATTATCAGGTCCCTGGAATTTTGATCCCAAGATCTGCCATGGCGGGGAATTGAACCCTGGTCCCGGGCTAGACCTCTACATCAGGGTCTACCGCTCTAACCATTGAGCCACACTTATCCACAATAATGGCGCTTTCAAAGAAATCGGGGCCGTGAAGTGCATGTTTTAGAGATGATTTAGTCTGGTTTGCTTTTATAATTTGCCTGAGCATGAGTGTGTAAATGGGTGTACTCGCGCACATGTGTGTGTGTGCGCGCGCATGTGTTTGTTTTATAAAGTTGCATTTTGCCAACTTAATAGTTTTTTTAATGTGGCCAGCTTGACAAAATTTGTTAAGTTTAAAACATAGTATGCCAAAAATTCTGAGAAAATATTGATTCGTAGAAAAGAAAAACTGCAAAACCTATTTTTTTTTTTGCAGGAGCATTACCTTGTTTTATTGGAGGGAAAACCCTCGTTAGAAACTTTTTGCAGATAATTATATCCCCAAAGTTTTGCACCTGTAAGAAAACACACAACTAAATAAAGCTGTAATGTTTTGCACTTTATGCAAACCTTTGCAGCTGAAATCGTAATCTCGCAAAACTCTTTGTTTGCAAGTCTCAATTTGGATTTCTTGGTGCTGTATCAAATCCTGCAAGTGCATTTCCTTTCATTTGTGCTCATTGTAGCTGGAAGCGTTGTTCTCTGTAGATTTGTTCTATAATCTGCTTGTCGGCTTTATTACCTTCCACTGGAAAGGCATGCAAGATTTAAAGGTTAATCAAGGGCCATTTCCGCGGGTGGGGGAATTGGTAGCTCTACTTCCGGGTTCCCCTTGGTTCCCATTATCTGGGAATCAGTGTCAGTATGAGCACAGTGACACAGATACCTAAGGTTACTATCCCTAGTAACTCTAATGCCCTTTGCTCATTCTATCAATAATCACTATCAGTATATTCTGAACTGTAATCAGCTAAATATTATTTCTGCAACATCAGTCTTGTTGAGTGTTCTGTAGTGTCAAAGGTTTGACATATAGTTACTAGGTTCATAGGTTCATACCTAAAATAGCAAATCAAAAAATAACTATTAAAATGCAACACCAAAATGTAGTTACTCATGGAATAGCTGCTCCTTTATGTATCTACGGAATCACATCACCAACATACAATTACTAGTAGAATAACTACCACTCATTATAGCTACTGAATTACAGCACGAGATATAGTCACAAAAACGCTAGAATGCAAAATAATGAATCCTCCTCAAACTGCCCAAATATATAAATATGTACTTATTTCTGTGGGAAATGTCAATTTATTTCCTCTCTTTCTGCCTCCCTGAAGAGTTTCCTCCATTTTATATATTACCTACTTTGATAATTTGAGAGCAGCTAATTTGTAGAAGACTAGCGGAAAACAGGCTAACCTGTGACAAAGCGATAGTAGTGAATAATGTCATCGCACAGGTACACTGGGATCCTGTAGGAGAGAGTCCTTCCTGGTCCACAACCAGGACACTGGACACAACTACCTGTGTGAGGATGGGAAAGGCAGGAAGCAAGAGGAACACAGTGCATTCCAATGCAGGGTAGTTTAAGGACAGCATGGGAGGAGACAAGATCCCACACAAGTAGAGGAATAGGTGTACTAGCGAGGGAATTAGAAAAGCATAGGACAGTACCTTGTCAGTGTGTTTCATTGCCCATGGCTGCACACACATTCCTGTAGTTCCATTACACCACATCCTCTTCATTTTCCTTCTTGCTCATTTACCAAAGTTGAAAGTACTCAGAGATTGCTGGTGGTAACATTGTAGCGCTATAAAATAATGTAATGAGTTTTAAATAATGCCCAGACAAAATATAATATTCACGATAAATAGATAGATAGATAGATAGATAGATCGATCGATCGATGGATAGATGACCTTTACAAATGTCATATACACATGTGTGTATATATATATATATATATATATATATATGTTTGAGCAAGGTGCGCAAGCGCTTTGGGAGGGCTCACCACAGCACCCGAACCCTCCGGTTTCAGTTTGGCTCCCGTGCAGTGTCACAGGCTCCCTCCAATTTAAAGTAAGTCCGACGCGTTTCGGGGCCACAAACGCCCCTTCCTCATGGACAAAGTGAAGGACCACCAGGCTCACCTTGCTCTAATCAACAACATTTTTATTTGAAAAGAAGGTGCGGTCCGCCCTAAGTGGGTGGAGTTTCAACACCGGGACTTCTGGATATTGTAGTCCTGCAAGGTGAGTAGTCATAATTGCCTTGAGTAGGTTGGGGTTACTTTACATGATTAATGTCTTTAAAATCCTTAAGTAGGAGGGGAGGGTAGGCTGTGAAACCGCTTATTCTTTGTGGATGTTGCGCTGTCAGGCGATGATCACTCTCCTCGCCTCAGTCCTCATAGGTACGGATACTTGTTCCGCCTCTGAAGCGGAGCTCCTCTCCACGACTAAGGCCAGCCGTAAGTATATGTTTGAGCAAGGTGCGCAAGCGCTTTGGGAGGGCTCACCACAGCACCCGAACCCTCCGGTTTCAGTTTGGCTCCCGTGTAGTGTCACAGGCTCCCTCCAATTTAAAGTAAGTCCGACGCGTTTCGGGGCCACAAACGCCCCTTCCTCATGGACAAAGTGAAGGACCACCAGGCTCACCTTGCTCTAATCAACAACATTTTTATTTGTAAAGAAGGTGCGGTCCGCCCTAAGTGGGTGTTGTTTCAACACCGGGACTTCTGGATATTGTAGTCCTGCAAGGTGAGTAGTCATAATTGCCTTGAGTAGGTTGGGGTTCCTTTACATGATTAATGTCTTTAACATCCTTAAGTAGGAGGGGAGGGTAGGCTGTGAAACCGCTTATTCTTTGTGGATGTTGCGCTGTCAGGCGATGATCACTCTCCTCGCCTCAGTCCTCATAGGTACGGATACTTGTTCCGCCTCTGAAGCGGAGCTCCTCTCCACGACTAAGGCCAGCCGTAAGTATATGTTTGAGCAAGGTGCACAAGCGCTTTGGGAGGGCTCACCACAGCACCCGAACCCTCCGGTTTCAGTTTGGCTCCCGTGCAGTGTCACAGGCTCCCTCCAATTTAAAGTAAGTCCGACGCGTTTCGGGGCCACAAACGCCCCTTCCTCATGGACAAAGTGAAGGACCACCAGGCTCACCTTGCTCTAATCAACAACATTTTTATTTGAAAAGAAGGTGCGGTCCGCCCTAAGTGGGTGGAGTTTCAACACCGGGACTTCTGGATATTGTAGTCCTGCAAGGTGAGTAGTCATAATTGCCTTGAGTAGGTTGGGGTTCCTTTACATGATTAATGTCTTTAACATCCTTAAGTAGGAGGGGAGGGTAGGCTGTGAAACCGCTTATTCTTTGTGGATGTTGCGCTGTCAGGCGATGATCACTCTCCTCACCTCAGTCCTCATAGGTACGGATACTTGTTCCGCCTCTGAAGCGGAGCTCCTCTCCACGACTAAGGCCAGCCGTAAGTATATGTTTGAGCAAGGTGCGCAAGCGCTTTGGGAGGGCTCACCACAGCACCCGAACCCTCCGGTTTCAGTTTGGCTCCCGTGCAATGTCACAGGCTCCCTCCACTTAGGGCGGACCGCACCTTCTTTTCAAATAAAAATGTTTTTGATTAGAGCAAGGTGAGCCTGGTGGTCCTTCACTTTGTCCATGAGGAAGGGGCGTTTGTGGCCCCGAAACGGGTCGGACTTACTTTAAATTGGAGGGAGCCGGATTTGGCTTACCGGTGCTCTCCTGGTGTATGCACCACCCTCCACGGGAACCTGGTCTCAACAAGAGCGGTTTGGTTTGGATAGATATATATATAACTCCCAGACTCTTATGTTGAAAGAAGATAGCTCTGTGGATCTGCAGAAGATTAATTCAACTCTCTCTCCTGATGATGGCTTGGAAGCTACTGAGGTTAGAGGAGTGCATAACCAGCATAAATCCAATAAGCCACTTTGTAAATTCCTCACATGGAATATAGCGGGTATTACTGCTAAGGCCTTAGATCCTAGTTGGCAAGGGTTTGTTAAACAATATGATATAGTGGCACTTCAAGAAACGTGGGACACGTCAACCTGTTTTTCATTGGATGGTTTTCACAGTTTCTCAATCCCAGCCGTATCAGGTGCGAGAGGGAGACCCAAGGGTGGGCTTCTAACATTATTTTCACTGAATCTGGCTGGGTCTTTTAAAAAAATAGAACCTGCTCCCAGGAATACGTTGATAATTGAGTGGGCTATTTCGGACCATCAATCCTTTTTAATTATTAATTTTTATAATTCCAGGGATGGTTCTTTTGTAAACGAGTATTTGTCTGCTCTGTTAGATTTTTTGTCAGTCTATAGACACGATTGCACTTCCGTCCCAGAGATTGTCAACCTGGGCGATTTTAACATTCACCCCTGTGATGGGGACTGTTACAATGACAGGTACGGAGGATCATTGGTTGAAGGGATCCCCCATTTTGAACACACTAAGGAGGGGGAGGGGCTTGAGAGCTTTCTGGCCACTTTAAATCTATTTGAATTGGGTTTTGGTACAAATGAAATCAGACCACCCACATTCATCGGGAGAGATGCTAATACCATCATTGATTACATTTTTGTATCACCAGGGGTGTTAGCTAGGGCTTGCGAATACTGTGTGGTGTCCGCTGTCTTCAGCGACCACAACCCTGTTTTGCTGACCTTGGACCTGGATTGCTCCATGACCGAGAGGGAAACAGGGGTGGTAGCCCCAAGGTATCTCACCTCTAAAGAGCAGGGGAGGAGGATTAAGTGGGAGAAGATTGTCCCCGAAAACTTCTTCCAAATACTAGCCCAGGAAACAGAGGCAAAGATGGCAGTTTGCCTTGATCCTACTTCCTTGGGGTCTGAGGTAGTGGCCGCTTACACTGAGATATGTTCAAGCATCTCCAAGAATTTGGAGTCCAGGAATGGCCCGCAAGGTAATAAGCATATACATAGATGGTTCGATAGGGAATGTTCAAAAAAACATAACGCCCTATTGAAAGCACTCCAACAGAGACCCAGAGACAGGACTCTAGTGGCAAGTCTTCGGCAGGGTTATAAAACTGCACTTGCCAAACGCAAGACTCAGATTAAGGAGGAGGCCTGGGAGAGTTTACTGTCCGTAAATATACTGAGAGACAGTAGGAAATTTTGGGCCATCATCAATCAGCCCTTCTTTACTGAGGATGGGAAATCAGACATGGATTGCGTGATCGAAGACGAAAGATGGCTTAATCATTTTAAACAAATCTATGAAACTGAGGTTTCATTGCCGTCAGTTAGTGTCCCTTCGCGGAATATCATGACCATGGATTTTAACATTTTTGAGGTTGAAAAGGCCATTAAAGACACAAGTAAACATAAGGCACCGGGACCCGATGGGGTACCTGCTGATCTCTACATGCAGTATCCCCAATTCTGGTCCAAAATATTGACCAATGTTTTTAATGCGATACCTTCAGCAGGCTTTCCCCCCTTCTTGGTCCACCTCTATAATTGTTCCGATTTTTAAGAAGGGGAACAGGGGGGACCCGGCTTGCTACAGGCCAATCTCCTTGCTTGACTCTGCTGTTAAAATCCTAGGCAGAGTCATTCTACAAAGACTCGGGGATTGGCTTGATGGGAGTGGGGTCCTCTCTGACCTTCAGTATGGTTTTAGAGCTCACAGGGGGACCATGAACCAATGCTTAAACCTCCACCTCATAATTAGTAAATACACCGTGGTGAAGGAGGGGCATTTATATCTAGGGTTTATGGACTTATCCTCCGCTTTTGATTTGGTTAATCGCTCTAAACTTTGGCTTATTTTGCGGGATTTGGGTTTGGACACTACTTTGGTGAATTTTTTACATGACCTCCACCAGAATTTGTTTGCCTCCGTTAGGGTTACAAGGGAAGGCAGATGTACTGAAAAATTTAGATCAGGGAGAGGGGTCAGACAGGGTTGCATCCTGGCCCCTCTTCTATTCACACTCTACATTAACTCCCTGGGTAAATCACTCAATTTAGCCACCATGGACGTCCCGCGTATGGGAGGGTCCCCTATCCCGGTCCTCCTGTACGCGGATGACGCCTTCCTAATAGCCCACACAGGCATTGGCCTGCAAAAATTGTTAGACCATTTCGGATCATTCATGGAATCTTTAGATTTAAAGATCAATACACTAAAATCCCATGCCATGGTCACGGGCACACGTAGGAAAAGCCTGAAGATTAAAACTTTTAGTTGCAACGAATTACAAATCTCTAGGGTACCTTTTTTTTGCTATCTAGGCGTCACTTTTGACGAAAAAGGATCCTGGGGACCTCAACTAAAATTGAAGGCCAACGTAGTTGCAAGATCTACTACAGGACTTATGAGCTTTTCTAAAAAATTAGGTTCTAGGCCCATGGAGGCCATGATCCGTATCTACAAATCCAAGTGCCTGGCTATCGCATCCTATGGGGCTGACATCTGGGGCTATGCTCCCTCTCAAGGCATTCAAATTGTAGAAAATAATTTTATACGAACTTTGTTGTCACTCCCAAAGTCATCGCCTACATACTCCATTCATAGTGAAGTCGGCCTGGGCCACATTACTGACCTTCTAAAAATGGCCCCCCTGCTATGCTGGGTGAAAACCTGGACAAACGAGGAGATCACGTTGAACCATCTCATACTCAAAGACTGTTTGGCCTTGGACAAGGCGGGCAGTATTCCCTGGCTAGCGTATGTTAGAGCGGCATGCGTGAAGCTAGGGCGCCCGGATATGTACTCTTCTCCACAGGGCCTCAAGAAAGAAGATGTAGGGTGGGTTAAGTTGCATCTCCGGAATTTGCTGGAGTTAGATAGGGAAGAGGTTGAACTCAACAAATCCATGGTGAGAACAATATATCAACTTTCTACCTCCTCAGCCATGGAACCTTATCTAAAATTTGTGACCAAACCATACCACCGTTTTCTTTTATTGAGATTTAGGTTCAATCTTATCCATCTAGTGCTGGGTTCCAACATAAAGTGGGGGACCCTTGAAAATACCCCACCTTGCACTTGTGATAGCTTCTCAAATCAGGATACAGTCCACTTTGTGATGTTTTGCGAACACTATCTGGAGCCCCGGAAAAAGTTTTTATATCCCATTCTGAAGGAACTTAATTTTGTCCAAGTAAGGCCTGCACTTTTACACCTGCAAATGTTGAACTCTGTGCAGGTCACATATGGTGTAGCCAGTTTTTTGGTGGCGGCTGCCCGATTAAATAAAACAAGACTCACCCAGACAAATATACATCCTGGTTGACATTTCGTCAACTTTATTCTGGGACATCGCATAAGGATCATTGGGACATGGAGGCGCTTGTCTTTTTCTGGACCTTTTCTTATAGTCAACCTGTTTTGTATTCAAACTTTTTAAAAAATAATAACAAAAAAACCTCTTTTAAAAAACCTCTTTTAATGAATCATTTTAGGAACTGCAACATGTGTATAGTTTGTTTAATTGCCAATTTTAATCTATTTGTATAGTTTTTATTTTTAAAAATGAATTGTGTATCGCTTTTATGGTTTTAATTAACCGAATCAAGATATTTGACTGACTGACTGATATATATATATATATATGCAAATCTGCTTATATGTATTACACATATGCATATATATGTATGAACATGTGGCATAGGTATATCTGTATATATTGCGTATATATATATATATTGCAAAAATATATGTGTGTATATATATATATATTCACTGAAAAAACCATAGGTTATAGACCATATATAGTTAGGAATTAGCATTTACAAAACCTTGAAAATTCACTGAAAAAACCATAGGTTATAGACCATATATAGTTAGGAATTAGCATTTAAAAAACCTTATTTTACTCACACAAAACCATTGAAATTCCATATATAGTTAGTTGCACTAACTATATATCGCGCACCCGCAATCCACTGCTGATCATGTCACATATTACATCATTCATGACATGGTCAGTGACATCACTGATGACATCACTGATGACATCTCACATGACATCACTGATGACATCATCTAGTGTCTGTGTGTTTTTGTAAAGTTTAAATATGTTTTACATATTGAAGAATGAGTGGATGTATAAGTGTCTGGATGAAGGATTTAGTAGGTGCGTGACTGACTGTATGAGTGAGTGATTAAATGTGTCTCACTGAATGCATGGGTTAGTGACTAAACTGTCTTAATTTGTGCATCATTATGTCTGTTGTTCTGTAAACTGCTGCATGTGTTGATCATTAGCTATACGAGAGGCTATATGTGTTATTAATTGGTTGCCCAAGTATTTCTATGGGAGATTGAGTTTGTGTAGGGGTGGCTGGAAGGTGTGTGACTCTATGCATAGATGTGTGAGCAGTTTATTCACTAGGTGTATGAGTTCAAGAGTGCATGTGGAAACAGCTACATGGGCAGTTGACTGTGTGCATGAGTGTATTGATGAGTGAATGGATATCTCAATGCTACATGTCATAGTAAGTACATATGTAAAACACAGTACATGTGAGAGTTGGCATATATAAATAACTGTGCATGAGAGCCACTGAATGAGTGAGTAGTTGTATCGATCATTGTGAACTTGTATCAGGGATTGTATAAGAGAGTAAATATGTGTTAGTATATGTTTCAATAAGTAAGGTGTGTTTAACTGTATAGTTGAAGAAATGGAGGTGAGATTGTTTCTTTGCATGACTGACTGGGTGTGTGAGTAACTCCATGGATGAGTGGCAGTGTGTGAGTGTCTGTATACACTGAGTGTATCTAAGGTTATATTAGAGTCTGAAGAGGTTTATCGTATTAGCACAAGAATGATGTCAAATGAGATGTCATCAGTGATGTCATCAGTGATGTCATTTGAGATGTCATCAGTGATGTCATCAGTGATGTCACTGACCATGTCATGAATGATGTAATATGTGACATGATCAGCAGTGGATTGCGGGTGCGCGATATATAGTTAGTGCAACTAACTATATATGGAATTTCAATGGTTTTGTGTGAGTAAAATAAGGTTTTTTAAATGCTAATTCCTAACTATATATGGTCTATAACCTATGGTTTTTTCAGTGAATTTTCAAGGTTTTGTAAATGCTAATTCCTAACTATATATGGTCTATAACCTATGGTTTTTTCAGTGAATTTCAATGGTTTTTTAATAGCAAATATCATAAGCTGTCGAATGTCAAGTACGTGGTAAGTGAAAACATTTTCGTGTTTATGCACACTGATCTGCTTTGAATGGTGCCCCCCCCCCTCATTTCTATTAGGAGTACTCTCTCTTTGCAGATAGTGAAAGGTAGTTAACGCAGGCCTTTGCCCCCATTGTAATCCGTCGTGCCTGCTTCTCTCTCCATTTGATTGATTGTTATCCAAGTATTTACTGTTTTAGAATTAGTTCTCTTTGGTTCATTCTCTATTTACAAACAAACACAGAGTCGCAATACTCTGTTTAGTCTTTGCAGATAACGAAAAATCGTGTAAAAAAAAAGAAAAGGAATCGAGCAAAATCAGTAGGCCACTAATGGGATCTCTTTTTGACCTCGCTAAAATAGAAACATTAGGAACAACCCCTCATGACAAATACAAAACTAGTGAGATGAACTGAACTCCACACAATGATGGCTGCAAAACAGCTCGGCTCCGCCACCCACCCCGCCCAAAATAACGATAAAGAACGGCTGCCATGATTGGTTGCGGAATGACCACGACGGAGCTACGAAATTGTGCTGCTCTCATGCTAACCCCAGCTTCAGTCTGAAACATCCAGAAACACTGTAGACTACCAATTCGATCAGTTCCGGTAGCGCCCCAATGTAACCCGGTAGAGAAGAACTAGCCCTCCCCTCTTTGACTGATGGTTCTTGTTGCCTGTCCCTTCTGTTGTCATTTAACAGAACTATTTAGCCTGCTGAAAGGGGTTGTGTTCCGACCGCTGGTTGGTGGAGACATTTTGACTATATTCTGTACCTGCGTTGTCGCGTAATGCGTCATATGACGCGCCGCGTTAGCGCATCCGGAAGTCATCCGGGGCGCGCAGCGCGTAACGTAAGCATAACAAGTCATGTGACTTGTTAATAAAACTTTTCATTGGTTAATTTTACTTTTCTTATTGTAATGATGAAAGGCTTGGTCATATGACCTAAAAATTACGCTTTTCATTACTTCCGAACATTATTTTTTCTTAAATATATGTTATAATGTTCCAGGCTAATGTACTTTCCCGGAAATTTTACAACTGTCCTGCAAGTAAAATATATTCTTTTTTCGAGAAAAAGAGCGTTTCTTCGTCCCATGACGGAGCCGTTGAGCAAAAGAGGGTCGACCTGCTGTCTTAGTCGCCGATACGCCTGAATATGAGATTCTTATCGATCACTTTATGTTGCAGGAATAGAAAACACAACAGCCCTTGACCATTTATCTTTACTGCGTTCCTTCGTATTATACCTTTTACCCTTCATGTAATTGGTCTGCTTTATTTCACTTGCCTTTTAATGATTCTAAAACAGTCACTATTATTAAAAACTTTACCAATGTATATACTACTACCATGTTTTCTTTTAAAAACCTTTATTGTGAAAATTTCATTATACAAATACGAGCCTATAACCACGTGGGCCTGCCACAGAGCAAACTGTAATCGTATATGATGAATAGACATTTACACTGTAGAGGAACGTAACGGGCGGGCCATTAGGTTGCAAGAACTAAGGTGTCTAACAGTTACGGAATCGGTGGACGTACATTTTATAATTAAAATACGACAGGGCCAGTTACAATAAAATTATCTAGATATACATTTGCGGGCAAGTACCATGGGTGACGTTAATTCGAACTTTCAACAGTACAGTAATCAATAACACATCAGAACTTAATATCAATAGGGATGTCGAAATATTCAATCAATTCTCGTCCCCGCCCGCCATGTGCTTCAAAACTGCATACGTATCTCGTGATTTCAAGGTTCTGCAACCAGTACACAACAAGGAGTTACGAGTCCCATTTATTCCGGCGCCATTTTGGGCGAGGACGGGCAGGTCCAGGATATAGTCAAAATGTCTCTACCAACCATCGACTATGATGATGTTCATATGCTGTATTTATTAGAGTAACACTCATCTGTCCACATGAAATTAATTTGCCACAATCTAAACATGTCATTTTAATCTTTCCAAAGTTCTTCTAAATATTTGGGACCGTTTCCCTTGCCTCTGAAGCTCTCAGTGCCACTTCTTTGATGAATGTACTAGCAGGTCAGGGGTTCTCCTCCAAATCTCTCTTTTATGCAGCACTATAATTAATTGGTGCCACCTCTCCATATGACGATGCATGGTATAGTTACCACAACTATATTTTTTTTCGGTTCCTCTGGAGAGTTCATCGTGGCAGATGAAGCGTGTAACGTACCGGGCATTTACCTTTTTTTGCATGTACAGGAAAGGAAAAAAAAATCGAGCGTCCGAGTTCTAAGGTGTCCCAGGGCCATTTTAGTGGACCAGGCCCAAATCCAAAGAACAGGCCGCCATTTTGAGAGTCCTCTTGCAGCCGCCTGTCGCTGTAGCATCAAGAGCAGCCGAAACTCAGCTGAATGGCAACTGAAACGGTAAAGGGGCGCCCCACTACAGCAGACGAGCCTCCACCTAGGAAGGCCCATTCACGCCGGCTCCCCCCCCCTTCGGGCACCCCACGCCGTTATTCGGAGCAGTATTGTAGGATGGCCACACCAGTGCGGCAACTTGCTAGACATCACCTCGGTGGTAACCGAATCTCAACGCCTTGTGGTGTCTCCTATTCAGAAAACATTGTTATGCTGCCTTCGACCTATTCGCCGCAAGTGCGCACACAACTCAACTGCATAGCTTGCTAGACACCACCTCGGTGCCATCCGGATCTTGGAATGTCAGCACCTTTTGGTGTCTTCTCTTCAGAAAATATTGTTGCGCTGCCTTTGGCCCCATTCGCACATCGGTCCGCTACTGACGCCATCTCACAGGCTAATGGGGCGCCCCACGCCAAGTTTCAGCATTGTAGAATAACCACACCAGTACAGCAACTTGCTAGACATCACCTCGGTGCCATCCGGATCTCGGCGCCCCACTGCAGATGAAGTGCCTCTCAACTATGAAACCACCACGGTGACATCCGGATCTTGGCGCGTTGTGCTGCCTTCGGCCTATTCGTACATCGGTCCGCTACTGACGCCATCTCACAGGCTAATGGGGCGACCCACGCCGAGTTTCAGCATTGTAGGATGACCACACCAGTACAGCAACTTGCTAGACATCACCTCGGTGCCATCCGGATCTCGGCGCCCCACTGCAGATGAAGTGCCTCTCAACTATGAAACCACCACGGTGACATCCGGATCTTGGCGCGTTGTGCTGCCTTCGGCCTATTCGCACATCGGTCCGCTACTGACGCCATCTCACAGGCTAATGGGGCGACCCACGCAGAGTTTCAGCATTGTAGGATGACCACACCAACTTGCTAGACATCACCTCAGTGCCATCCGAATCTTGGCATCTCAACGCCTAGTGGTATCTTCCATACAAAAAATATTGTTACGCTGCCTTTGGCCCCATTCGCACATCAGTCCGCAACTTAGACATCACCTCGGTGCCATCCGGATCTTGGCATCTCAGCGCCTTGTGGTGTCAGTCAGAAAATATTTTTGCGCTGCCTTTGGCCCCATTCGCACATCGGTCCGCTACTGACGCCATCTCACAGGCCAACGGGGCGCCCCACGCCGACTTTCAACATTGTAGGATGGCCACAGAAGTGCAACAACTTACTAGACACCACCTCGGTGCCATCCGGATCTTGGCGCGTTGTGCTGCCTTCGGCCTATTCGCACATCGGTCCGCTACTGACGCAAACTCACAGGCCAACGGGGCGCCCCACGCCGACTTTCAGCATTGTAGGATGGCCACACCAGTGCTGCAACTTGCTGGACACCACCTCGGTGCCATCCGGATCTTGGCGCGTTGTATTGCCTTCGGCCTATTCGCACATCGGTCCGCTACTGACGCCGCCTCACGTGCCAACGTATTTTCTCCGCATTTTATACCCTATGCCGCATAACAGGTCATGTGACTTGTTTATAAAACTTTTCATTGGTTCATTTTACTTTTGGTTTCCTAATGATGGAAGGCTTGATCATATGACCTAAAAACAACACTTTTCATTGGATGAAAACTTTTTTTTTCCCCCAAACGATGAAAGCCCCACCTTGTTTCTGGATGTTTCAGACTAAACTGGCGTCAGCATGAGAGCACCACCATCTCGTAGCTCCGTCGTGGTCATTCCGCGAGCAATCATGGCAGCCGCTCCCCACCAGAAGCCTGCAGGAGTCGGGGCCCCCAAAACTTTTGATGAATTCTCAAGGCGGAGGGGACGCTTTCGAGAATGGGGTCCAAGACCTAGCAGACAAGCGTCCGATTTCCAAGGTGTCCCAGGGCCATTTCAGTGGACCACGCCCAAAAAGGAAAGAGCCTGCCGCCATTTTGAGAGTCCTGTGGCAGCCGCCTATCGCTGCACCGCAAGAGTGGGCGCAACTCAGCTGAATGGCGGATTTTGACACAGTGGACCAAAAGCGGACGGAATGGCAACTGAAACGGTAAAGGGGCGCCCCACTAAAACAGATGAGACTCCACCTGGAGAGGCCCGTTCACGCCGACTCCCCCGGGGCGCCCCACGCCGTTATTCGGAGCAGCATTGTAGGATACCAAAACCAGTGCGGCAACTTACTGGACATCACCTTGGTGCCATCGTTCTGCTGCCTTGGAACTATTCGCACAACAGTTTGCTACTGATGACCCACCCCCCGCGACGCCCCACGCCGTTATTTGCTGGGTGGCAACTTACTAGACATCACTTTCGTGTCATCTAGATTTCGGCGCGTTCTGCTGCCTTGGAACTATTCGCACAACAGTTTGCTACTGATGACCCACCCCCCGCGACGCCCCACGCCGGAAATCTGGACGTTGTGCTGCGTTGGGACTATTCGCACAGCCGACCGCTACTTCGTTGTTTTTCCCTAAAAATGTTTATATGTTATTACTATTTTTGTTTTCTTGTATATATTTATAAATTATTAAAGTTTTATAATCTTACTACTTTGTCGGAGTGCTATATATTTTTAATGTGACACATAATTGTAAAAACTTTGATGTACAAAGAGTCATCCCTGGAATCTTCCGCTTCACGCTCGGTCCCCTCCCCAATCACAATACAGGATGGTTTTCAGATAATAGCAACGCTTCTGCTGTGACGGATCTCATCGAGTGTGGGCCTTGATCTACTATAACTCCTCTGAAGAGGGGTGATTCTTTACAGCTGTGGCCATAAACTACATCTGCAGGGCTAGCTGATAGCCTAGGACCGGCCTGGACAATCGGACACAGAGGAAAAGGAGTGTCAGAGGGTGCGGTAGTGAATAGGGCGAAAGGGAGGTGTCGGGCGGGCACAGGGTGTGATTCTCAGGGAAGAGCAGCGCAGATGGGGGGAGGTTTATTACCCATGCATAAGACAGAGAGCGGGGGTGACCACTGCCTGGGTGAGATGCTTGCGAGGGTGGGGAGCCATGCTAAGGATCGACAGCGTGCACAGAGTGGGTCTGGTCAAGGCATCTAAAATGGCTGCCGTGCACGACAAAAGTGTGGCATTTGAAAAAAGACAAGATGGCGCACACAATGTTTTTCAACAATTCCTGATTTCCTTCGAATCGAACGTTAACAGACGTTGGGGCATATTACCAAAGTTAAGCGATATTTATCCCTAACGATGCATTGCAAAGATTTTTTTACCGTCAGAAATTATCGCAGATAAACCTTGCTATTATCAAGGTTTATCGCAAATACGATAAAAAACGACCGCAATGCATTAATATCGCTGAAAACTCAGCGATATTCATGCATTACCGAGCTAATGCTCTTAGCCATGTTATCCACCTCCCATTGGATAACATGGCTAAGAACTGCTCAGGGCAGCTGTTACTTTTTGGAGATATTCGCGCTTATCTCGAATATTTCCAAAAGTTGATAATAGGAGATAGCGATGTTAGCGACTGTTTCCAGTCGCTAACATCTTGGCATGCCCACTTTGCATGTCATTAGTGATAAATATCACTCACATGCAAAGTGGGACCCAAGATGGTCGCTATCTCCTACTAGCCGTCGCTAACTGGTGTTAGCAACAGCTAGGTAATACAGATATAATTTTATCTCCGCGAAGCGGAGCGCTGTTACAGATATATATCTTGTTTTTGAACGTTAATTTCTCAAAATGCACTGAAGCACATATATTGAGACATAGCAAAGGCACATCGGGCTACCAGTCCCTAGGAGATAGCGATGTTAGCGACTGTTTCCAGTCGCTAACATCTTGGCATGCCCACTTTGCATGTCATTAGTGATAAATATCACTCACATGCAAAGTGGGACCCAAGATGGTCGCTATCTCCTACTAGCCGTCGTTAACTGGTGTTAGCAACAGCTAGGTAATACAGATATAATTTTATCTCCGCGAAGCGGAGCGCTGTTACAGATATATATCTTGTTTTTGAACGTTAATTTCTCAAAATGCACTGAAGCACATATATTGAGACATAGCAAAGGCACATCGGGCTACCAGTCCCTAATATTTTACCAAGTTTCGTGCAAATCCATTCAGCCGTTCGATTATTATTATTATTTTTTTTTTTTGCCCCGCGGGGCCCTTTTAAAACCTCCACATCAAACCTAGGGGGTCAGCGAGGATCTACTATGCCCCCTTATGGTCATTTGCCCCTTCGCTTTGGCCTCCTCTTGTCTCTCGATCCTACCGAGAGACAAGATGGCGGCCGCTACGTACTGTTTGGAATGTTTACAGACACCGGAGAGCCAATCAGCTTCGCTTCGCAAAGCTCCGTAACGCGAAAAGTACGCGAAGCGGTGCGCTGTTACAGATATATATCTTTTTTTGAACGTTAATTTCTCAAAATCCACTGAAGCACATATATTGAGACCTAGCAAAGGCACATCGGGCTACCAGTCCCTACAATTTTGCCAAGTTTCGTGCAAATCCATTCAGCCGTTCGATTATTATTATTATTTTTTTTTTTTGCCCCGCGGGGCCCTTTTAAAACCTCCACATCAAACCTAGGGGGTCAGCGAGGATCTACTATGCCCCCTTATAGTTATTTCCCCCTTTGTTTTGACCTCCTCTTGTCTCTCGATCCTACCGAGAGACAAGATGGCGGCCGCTACGGACTGTTTGGAATGTTGACAGACGCCGGAGAACCAATCAGCTTCGCTTCACAAAGCTCCGTTGCGCGAAAAGTCCGCGTCCTGGGCCGCTGCCCAGTCCGCTGTTACAGATATATATCTTTTTTTAAACGTTAATTTCTCAAAATCCACTGGAGCACATATATTGAGACCTACAAAAGGCACATCGGGCTACCAGTCCCTACAATTTTGCCAAGTTTCGTGCAAATCCATTCAGCCGTTCGGGCTAAAAGTGAGGCCAACCGCCCTATGGAAATTAACATGGGAAAAACGCGTTTTGGGACCCCCCTTTTTTCTCGGCCCCCACTGGACGAACCCCCCCCAAATTTTCAAGGGCTGCTCAGAAACAAAATGTGCCATTTTCCTGAAAATTTCAGCCAATTCCGTCCACAAACGCCAAAGTTATTAGACATAGAATTTTCAAAAAACCCATAGAGAAAAAATCCTAACTATATATACCTACTGGCGACCGCCAGTAGGTAATATATATATAGATAGATAGATAGAGAGAGAAAGAGAGAGAGAGAGAGAAGCAGAGTGTAATATGTTACTTATTACCTTTGTTGAGCATGTGGAGTGGACATGAAGCCCCTCTCCTCCTTCAAAAATGATACTGAACAGTCTATTATATTCTGCACATCTGCATATATGGTTTACTCCATGGATTATTTTTGATGTGCACTTATTTAATTAAAGGTATTTAACCAAAACCAGGATGCAAGGGATATATTTGTGCAGTATGATGAACTCACAATGAAGAGACCTCGTGACTATTAGGGCAGTTGTTTCCCCATGTAAAGTAATTATTAAATGCAATCTTTTAAGCAGTAAAACATGCTTTACTCATATCAACTGATGGGTATATATATATATATATAGATATATATAGAGATATATATATATATATATATGTGAAGATTACATTTACGAGTCAATCTGTCAATCACATTTTCAAAGTTCAGCACAATGTGATTGGCTCGATTAAGGCTGAAAAATGTTTTTGGAGGTCATCTTGAAACTGAGACACCTCTTGAGTTTCACTCTGTGCAAAAAATAATTAAACAGCTTTCAAATATTTTATAAGTCCCTGGGGACACCCCCCCCCCCTTGATATGGGAGCCAGAAGTCAGCTTGAGGACTGTTGCACTCTAAACTCATAGCACTCCAGGGGTGGGCCGTGGAACCCGGTGCATTGTGTCACGTCACTGCCCACATCCCATGCCCATGTCCTGGAGGGAGCCACCTTAGCTAACCATGGCCAGGAAGGAATACAGCTGCCATCTTCTGCCAGCTACTGCAGCAGGGCTATAGGTGAGGGAGCCAATGTGGCAGAGAGAGCTGGGGGGCTTCACCCACAGCCCCCATTGGAGATTGCCTTCAGGTGACTACTTGGAGCCAGGCACCTGTCCTTAAAAAAGATGGAGCACCTATGAAAAAAACAGAGAAGAAGCTAATGGCCCACAGCACATGTAAGGAAACGCAGTGGATCCAAACGTTTGTGTGAGAACCTCACCCCTTAAAGCCCTGGGAGTAGCCCTATAAAAATGTGAGGATTTACCTTGTGGTGATCCAAAAGGTCTGACTTTTTATAAGTGCACCCCATTATATTGTGTTTAGCCTAATTGGAGGGTATTGTGGACGCAGGGCCTGGCCGTAGGCCTTGCTGTGTGACCACCCAGTGCTGCACACAGCTAAAAGTCGTGGCCTTTGGGGGTTGATCGGACTTAGTGGTTGGGCCAGGTCCTGTTGCCAATCCCACTGCTCATTGCCAAATGCAATTTGCACCGTGGTTTGGGTAGCCATGGGTTGTTCGATGCATGGCTCGGCCGCAACATATGTTTTGCAGACATCTCTCTCTCTCTCTCTAACCATTTTTAGCCACTTTAAACGTACATTATGCCTCAAATACCTAAAACTCACTCACATTTTCAGCCCTATGATTTCATACCAGCATTAACATCTTAATGCTCATTTACTTCAACCTGCTCTTCGGAAAAGACTTTAAATTCAGCAGCTCCTACAAAATGTTGTTCGGGAGTGCCACACTTTTGTCATAAATTCAGAATGTTATCACACTTGTTGTTTATTAGAACTCTATGGTAAAACTGCAGTTGATCACTAGGGAGTTAACTGACAGGCTACTGCTGATGTTGAAAGCTCACGTTTCAGTCTGCATGTCAGATTGTTTTAATGACATGGATCAAAGTGATATTTGAGAACTCAGACAATATGTCCTCATTTTAGCTTTCTAGAACATTAACCATAATTTCTGTGCCTTTAAATTTTACAGCATTGGTGCTTTGATCCAATCAAGCTTTGGCTTTTTAAATGAACAAATAGATAGATAGATAGATAGAGAGAGAGAGAGAGAGAGAGAGAGAGAGAGAGAGAGAGAGAGAGAGAGAGATAGATAGATAGATAGATAGATAGATAGATTTACTATTCTTAACTGTAGATCTCTTTACCTTGACAATTCACATGGAACAGGAGTTAAGAACAGTTAACCTATACTTACTGATAAGTGCTTACCTTCACGATATGGTGAAAGTGGATATTCTGGCTATTATAACATTGCAGAATGATATTTAACACTCAACATTGTGACATTCATTCTATTTCAGCTTTCTGGTTTACAGGTTTGACCTTTTAATGTTGCCCCTCTCTGACTCTCCAAACCTACTATTTACTGAATCTATTTTCAGGGTGTGGGGCTACTAGATATTACTCACCTTATGATGCATAGTCACGCTCACTCACACGTTAATAGAGTGCTAATGAAAAGGCCCAGGAGTGATGCCTCCCTGCCAGCTTTTCAATATGTTTACATATGATTCATCGATATAATTCTAAACCGAACACAACTACATGGTGAGTGGTGACCCTAAACATGTGGCATGGATCTTTTCATCCTGGCCCTGTGATGGAAACCCCTCTGCTTTCATCCTTACACTTTGCCCATTATGTTCTCAAAGTAGGGTTACACATTAAAAAAAACTTTTTCTTCTGAAGCAAAAGAAGGAATATGAGACTTCCCTGGACTCAGCTTAGATGGACAAATTGGATCATGTTACGGCAGATTGGATTTTTTACAAAGTGATGCAGAAGGAGTAGACAGATCAGACTAATTAGATTAGAATAATGTTCAATGAAGTCTGCCGATTAAAGGGAACGTCCACAGTCTGGGATTTACAGTCTTTAATTCCCATTTTTTCAGCTCTGTCCCATCTGTTATGGATCATTCTAAAACCACACTTTGTCTCTTTTGGTGATGACCTACATGTAACATCCTCACGTTTAAAATGCAAAATATTCTGGCATTTACCTGATGAGGAAAAGCAAGCAGTTTAAAAAGGAGAATGCTAAATGCTTAATGGCCTAACTATGTATTAGTGCCACTACGGGACCCTTGTAGTGGCTTGTGAACCATTTTGCTGCCATTATGTGGGCATTTGATATGTTTTATCGAACATGTATTTGTTTACAGAGCCAAAAGTACAAAAAATGCATATGCTTCATTTGTACCTGGTTTATGAAATGTTTTCAGAGGAACGCACTACTCCTCAGTCTTTACTGAAAACATTCCCAGGATTACTTTAAATTACGCCCCTTTGCATTTTGTTTGGGCCTGATGCTTGAGAGAGAAGAACCTCTCTTCGAGGTGTCTTCATTCATGTATTAAGCAAGTAAAATACATATGTGTTTGAGAAAAGTAGGGGAAACTGAAAAAATATTGTCTTAAATGCAGCTATTTCTCATCTACAGACGCCATATAGGGACCCTTTAAAATCGGTATTAACTGGAGGCTTTCCATGAAGAGAGAACGAGCCAGGACTTAATGAAGAGTTTGGGAGAGGGGGTACCTAATATTGTTAGTGTACCTTCTTTTCCACAACACAACTTGATTGTATAATTGAAAGGAAAGGGGCACACAGACTTCTCCTGCCCTGTGTGAAGTAACATTGTACCTATTCTGAAGTGCATTTACAGCTTGTAAGAGCAAATTTGTAAACTGTGCTGGCAGCACCCTAGACAGCCGCCTTGTGTTGCCTTTGTTTTCTCGCTGGAGAACTAGTGCTTAATTTGAGACTGTAGTTTCCAGTGCTCAACACCAGCACTTAATCATCAACACAGGCACTTCTCACGAGCACTTCTTAAGGAGACATTTGTTTACGGGGAGATTAAGTGATTTGCCCAGAATCACAGGATGTTGAGCCGATGCCGAGTCTCGAACGTGGTTCCCCAGCTCCGAAGTCGGCAGATGTGGCCATTACTCCACATCCTCTCCCCAGTTTCATGGTTAGTAATTGGTTCTCTTTTAGGCAGCGCTAACAGGAGAAATGGGCTGGTGCAAGCTGCCTCCTGACGAGAGCACCGGCACTTATGTTTTTTACAAATGAACCACTGAGTAGAACAGGCTGTAATGAAAACAATCAGTTGTCATGGGAGCAGAAAAAGCAGAATATTTTCATCTTATTCTCCTCCACACCCTCATTACTACATTAAAGACTGCCCCTCTCCTGACCAGTTGCTCCAAAACATTGTTAGTTAACTCACATAAAACAAGAAGCCACTAGCTGTGGCATTGGCAAGCTGATGCAGACCTTTTTTTAATTTTTTTTAAGTGTTGCAGGCATAGATAACAAAAATAATAGAGGAACAAAAAACAAGCAAAAAAGAAAACATGATTTCACTTAAATGTGGCGGGTATTGTGTTATGGGTTCGTGAGAGCAAGGGTGCATGTGCGTACATTCTTTGTTTTACCCACAACCGCTTAAAGAAATTACGAGTGGGATGGAGATTTTGTGAGGTGAATTTTGCAAAATAACGATCTCTAAGGTGTCATTATTCATCTGGTGTATTATATTTAATGAGCTAATGTAAGGACACTCAAAATGGAGGCCATAGGGACTGATTCACAAACTGCTCTTTGTAGGACATTTTGTAGTACCTCAAATGTGCTACAAAACTTACTATAAAGTGCTATTTACAAACTGTACTTTTGTTTTTGTAATTTACACTTTTTAGTAACTCTGGGTATGATTCACAAAGGTAAACTTAACACTTTTGCCTAAGTTTACTTTTTTGGGGAATTCACAAAGCAATTTTACGAGTAGTATCTTTATGACTATCTTTTTATGTGCAGTCTCCTCTAGGACTACAGAGACTCTGCAGTCCTAAAGATACTACTGTAAAATTCCTTTGTGAATTCCCAAACAATGTACACTTACACAAAAGTGTAAGCTTACCTTTGTGAATCACGCCCTTGCATTTTTGCACTAAGTTCCTACCTGCATTATTTTCTATGGGAGTGTGTTGCAGTACCAGTGGATGGCCCTGTGAGTGCTGGACTTACTACAAAAGTGTAAGTTAGTACAAAAGTGCAGTTTGTTAATGCTGAAAAGTGGGAAATTTACCCAAAAGTGTAAACTGACTCAAAAGTGTAAATTACCTTTGCGAATCAGGCCCTTTATGCGTAAATTATAATAAATAATTTCTGTTTTTAATTAAATTGTTTGGTTTTTTTGTCAAAACAACTTTAGTAAAATTGCACATTTTTCTAACAAATGTCGGGCTTCTTGTAAATTCTTTAAATCTTCTCAAGCCCTGGATGTCAGCCTCCTCCAAGCATATTTCCTAGACTCTGAAATAGTGTGGCAGTACCCTTATGCATTGTCAAACTATTTCAATTTGATTTTGCAGCATGCCTGCACCACTCATTTTTATTGTTTAAACTGTATTGTGAATATTAAATTGCATATCAATAATAAGAAACATTCCCTCGCATTTCCCTCTCTATCACTCCAGCACTTACTCACCCATAGAGACCCCTCCAATTTTCAGTCCTCTAAAGATGAGCCATTATTCTTCCTCTTCTTCTGTTTGTCCTTTCGGAGATGTGTGATTCTGGTCTTGGCAGCTGTACTTGGGTAAGTGGATGAGGTGTGAAGAATATCAGGAAGAGAGGGTCCCTGTAAGTGAAAAAGTGACACCTCTTTGCAGAGACTGAGAGTTATAATGTCCAAGAGCTGCCTGTGGTGAGTGGTTTGGTAAGGTTTGTGTGCGCATTGAAAAGACTCACAAGAGTTACTTCGTATAATTGTGCCTCCACACCACAGGCACAGCAAGAATGGCAGGCGCTGGTATTCAGGATTTAAGAAAACAGCATGTATACTTGCAAATGCAATCTGGTTAGCTCAATGGAAGTAAGAAAACATTTTTGAAAAACAATGAGGAAATGATATTCCAGAACACAAACTCTCTTGCCAAAGCATGCATGTTATTCCATGTTCTCAGGAGGCAGGAGAGCTGGAGTACCAAAATAAGTGTGAAACTGACAGGCCAAATTGCTGTGAGAGAGGTTCTGGTCAAGAGAGAAAATATTCCATATCAAAGATCCAGAAAGATGTCTACAGGAATATCCCTTGTTTTGCAAGGTAGAATGATCCAAAGACAATGGGTCAGGTGTAAATAGGTGTAAGATATCAAAGCAAATAATGTGGGACATTAAAAAATGTGCAAAGGAGAACATGGGTTTATTTCTAAAGTAAGCTCATTCCAGAGAATTAAAATTGCCTTTCCATCACAAATGACCAGCTGGTATCCACTCACATGCATCTGCAATATCTGATATAAAAAGCTGGCCATGAGAATGTGAGTTTCTAGGAAAGATTATCCTATGTACATTTATGTCTAAAAGGTTTCCGGTGGAGAAAAAGTGTCAAACCTTTCAGAAGAGGTCTA
Organism: Lissotriton helveticus; assembly: GCF_964261635.1. NCBI lineage: Eukaryota > Metazoa > Chordata > Amphibia > Caudata > Salamandridae > Lissotriton > Lissotriton helveticus. Next base: position 968,385,514 of record NC_136063.1, on the reverse strand, counting down.
AGTAGATTCTCTTCATTACAGAAGGCAAATTTACATGTTATTTGGAGATGTGGCCATGAGAGCCCTGGTTGAGGAGAAGTGAGATGCTGTAGTGTTGTATGAATTTGCAATGACAGAACCCTTGTAGCTCCTGATGGACTTCGTACAACTGTGACATAAGCATTAGAGTGTATAGTGAAATTAATGCAGGTTTAGAATGTTGAGTGGGCAGTTACATGCAGAAGAATAAAGACATGGTATACTAGGCTCCATGTGTGGTGTAGTTATTGGTCAGTACCCGGGCTGGGGAGGATGCTACAATTGGCGACGAGATAGGGGATAAGTAACCCGTAGATCAACAGTGCTCTCCCAGAGAGTTTGCTGTGGTCCCGAAAACTGCTTGTGCATGCCACGGGTGCCTCCTTCGAAATGCAGAATCGACTTTTGGCGTATGTGGAGTCAAAGCTCTACCCCAGTCTGTGTAAAGCATTTGAAGATAGCGAAAGCTTCAGTGAGAAGTTTACTCATCGTTGGCCAAGACCCTGCTAGGAAGGCTGCAAAGAGAGGTACTACACTTCTACACAACTCAAAGCCATATATCATCCGGAGTGATAACACTATAGGCAGATGCAACCAGGTTTTGAAAGAGCAGCAAATAGCGACAGCAAATTGCAAGATAACACTGCGAACAGAAGCTCTGTGAGGCAGAGATCAACCGGTGTCAGACAGCACAAAAAGACGCCTGAAGGCAAAGTGAAACAAGAAAAGGTATTCTATTTACCAATACTGATTAAAGAGAGCCATCATGCCACAGAGCTGGAGGGAGGGGAAACAACCTTTACAACGAAACTTTTACAACGAACTACCATTACAACGCAATTTTTACAACGCAAACTATTACAACGCATTGCTCTGGGGGGCGCTCTAGGATAGGGAATAGGTTAATTTACTATCCAATAACCTTCCCTACTATCCACGGGGACTGGAGTTGGAATAGTAAATTAAACTATTCACTATCCAGCACCTAAAAGCATTATGCGTTGTAATGGTATGCGTTGTAAAAGTTGCGATGTAAAGGTAGGCGTTGTAAAAGTATGCGTTGTAACGTCATACATCCGGAGGGAGTGACCCTAGAGGAAGCTCCCAGGGTTGTACTTGCATTGCCATCCATACCCGAAGCGGCATGCCACCAAAGCTGCAGGGTGGGTCTCAGAACAACTCCTGAGGTCTCTGAAGTTCAAAATGCCGAGATTGGCATTGGAATCTTGAATGTTTGCTTTTCCAATGGGAGACCAAGACAGAGGTCACGTTTCTTGTCAGTATCACAGATAGCCCAGAGGTCAGAACTTTGCAAGGCCTCAGAGATGGTTTGTATAAATAAGATCACCAAGCAGCGTCAGAAAGAACACTATTCTCCACATCAGTAAGTGAAACCAATGGTAACAATGCCACCGCCTTCTTGATATCACCACCACCATTTAATACCATCAAAAAGCTGAATATTGGCCACAGTTGGACTGCCAGGTAAGAGACATTGATGATTTCATTGATGCAATAGAAGAAGCAGATAACAAGAAGATTATCAAGTACCTTAGCAATCTTGCTGATGAAGGTGTAGAAGAAGTCATAAAGAAAATGCAGTGAGCTGACGAAATTACATGCAGTCAAATCAAAGCAGCCTTGAATCTCAAATTCAATTCAATTCCGAATGTAGATTACGTAAGGTACGTCTTCAGTCAAGAATGACAAAAAACTGATGGGACCATCAACAAATTTGTTGAGAGACTGGATATGCTCATGAAACACTGTAATTTCAATAAATGTAATGATGAGGATGCTATACGCCTCAGAGTGATTGACAGATGCCTGTCAACTTCGTTCAGACAATGAATGTTGAGCGAAACTCTGAGGGGCAGATTTACAAGCACCTTGCGCCGCCAGTGCATCACATTGACCAGTGGCACAGCCTGCCAAGTGATATTTTAAAGAACAGGTGAAGTCACCATGAGTGACTTAACCTGTGCTTGTAAATATCGCCACTGTTCACGCAACACTTTGCGTGTTAGGGGCGTGACATGGGTGTTGCTGTGAGTGTTCCCAAGCAACAACCATGTCCACTGATGCATTTCCAGATTTACGAGAAATCGTAAATCTGGAAATGCATCAGAATGGTACGCCACCCTAGGGGTGGTGTAGTGAGGTGCAACAAGGAGAAATGTTTTCATTTCTCCTGGTTTTTTTCTCTTTCAATGCGTGCTGCATTTTACAGCACACATAGGAAGAGGAAATCACCTCAATTGATTGTTTTTGTGCAGGAAGGTGCCACTTCCTGCACAAAAACAATCTCCCCACAACGCAGGCATCCTTGCACCATGGTGCAAGGGTGCCTGTCCTGGCGCATGACAGCAGTTTGTGCGCCAGCGCAGGGGGAAGCACAGAGATGCCACATATTGTTTTAAATATGTTGCATCCCTGTGCTTCGAAACTAACGCAGCGCGGCGCAGCATAATGACTTTTGGCACAGCGCTGTGTTAGTTTATTGTAGATCTGCCCCTTAGTCTGGAGCGCGTTCTCACAGCTGCCAGAGCTGAAGAGCATACTGATCAACAAGATGCTTACATAGAGGCTGAAGGTGCCCAGGGTGAGTCAGTCATGAACGTGACAAGTAAACGAAAGCACAAGGCCGAGGAGCCCTGAGTAATTTCTCCACAGAAAAAGAAGTTGTACTTCAAGTGTGGATTTTCGTGTCCACACAAAATGTTCATCATTGGGCAGATCTGCAAAGGCTGTGGAAAGGAGAAACTTTTTGTAATAGTCAATACAGCGAAAGAAAAAGTAAGTGCGTCACAGCACAAAGACAAAATGACACCTGAGCGTTAAAGAAGCGACATTTGATGCATGCCCATTAGGCCAAGTGACCACATCAGCAGAGGGAATTCAACACCAAACCAAGGCGATCAGCCTCTAAATCTTCGTCCAACAGTTCTTCAGTATCAATGTCAAGTGAAAGTGAAGAAGATGGTTGTGCCATGTCGATGTTTACCACAGAACAAAGTGTTCATGCTCAACACAACATAGTAAGTCCATTCCCATAGATGTTTCATGGGTTGGGAAATCTCAGGACTATGAAAGTCTAATTACACATTAATGAGGACATCTGTCTTATTGCTCAAAGACACAGATTAATTGGTTTTCACTTACACAAAACTGTTGAAAAATAACTTGATTCCTTACTCAAACATGATATAATTGAGCGTTCCACTGGCCCAGCTCGATGGGCTTCTCCCATAGTGGTAGTAGCCAAAAAGGACAGTGAAGGAGCTGTACTCATCTGTGTGGATATGCGTCAAGCGAACAAGCCTATTGAAAGAGAACGGCATCCAGGTCTGCACATTGCCGACATGATAAAACAATTGTATGGTGCGAAGGTATTCTTTCGCCTTGATCGGATTAAACTGTATTATCAGTTGGAAATCGAGGAAAATTGCACATATATTACAGTCTTTTCTACACATGTTGGTGTGTTCCGTTACAAAAGACTAGGTTTTTATGTCTCTTCAGCTGCAGAGCTATTTCAAGATGTCTTTCGACTTATCATATAGCCTGTCATGAATGCTTTCAATTATATTGATGACATATTGGTTTTCAGAGCTGCACAGAGGGAGCACGATAAATCTCTCATGCGAGTGTGTCATTTGCTCACTGATGCCGGTTTAACTTTGAATATTGAGGAATGTGAGCCCTATAAGACAAAGTTATAATTCTTTGGCCATATCTTTTCTGATGGGGGCATGATTCCTGATCCAGGTAAAGTGCAAACGCTGTCAACTACCAGTCCCCCACAAGATGTTTCCATGTTCCGTTCATTCATTGACATGGGCAACTATTGCACGTTATACATACAAGATTTTGCCACTGTCAGTGCGCCATTAAGAGACTTGACCAAAAATAATGTTTCATTTCTGAGCTCACATGAATGCGAGCAAAGGTTCCAGAAAAACAAACAAGCTTTTGAGAACGCTACTGAAGTGGCATCATTTGATCCAAAGCTTCATCCTGAGGTTATTGTTGATGCGAGCTCTGTCGGGTTAGGCCCCATTCTTGCACAGCACAGCAGACACTGAAATGCTCAAAGACGTATTGTGGCAAATGCAAGCTGAAGTTTGTCCCAAACTGAACGTGCTTATTCACAACCTTAGAAAGAAAGCTTAGCAGTGGTGTGGGCTTGTGAACATTTCCACATATTCTTGTATTGGAAGCCCTTCATGCTTGTGACAGATCATCACTCATTGTTACCATCTTTGGCAATCCCTAGGCAAAAATGCCGCCTCGCATTGAATGTTGGTGTCTGCAGTTGCAAGAATACAACTACACCATCGTGCATCGTCCAGGGAAAGATCAGAGCCCTGCCGACTACTCCTCATGAGTGCCTCTACAGTGCCCCAGCACCCATTCTAAGAAGTTGAAGCATACATATATATCATTGTGAAATCAAGCACCCCAGCTGCCAGTTCATTGGAACAAATTGTCACTGCCATGAGTCAAGATAGGGACCTTCTAAAACAAAAAGACATTATTACACATTAGTCATGGTATCAGCACCAATGGCCTTTACCAGTGACAGTAAATATCAGAAGTTTAAAAATGTGAAAGGCAAACTCTCCATTCTGCAGGAAGGTATTATTCTAAGAGATTTGAGAATTGTCATTTCAGAGAGTCTGCGACAACAGATAATTGAAGTGGCCCATGAAGGACATTGTGGAATTGTTGCCACCAAATGAGCTCTCTGAGACCAAGTCTGGTTTCCATCTCTTGACGAAAGAGATGACATAGAATTAAAGGCCTGTCATCTATACAACTGCCTGTCTTCGAAAACCACTCAACACATCTTAAACATGTCTGAGTTGCCAACCCATGCATGGGAAGGAATTGCTGTTGACTTCTTCTGTCCTTGTGACATGGACATCACCTGATGGTGATAGTTGATGAGTGCTCCCATTTTCTATTGATGACTCAAGAAAGAGTACTCCAAAGATTAGACGGCATCTTCGCAATATGGGGTGTTCCTGCGATCTTAAAGTCTGACAATGGCCCACATTCGAGAATTCAGAAGCTTTCTCTGTCACCTTAATGTGAAGCATCAGACAAGCACAACTCTTTGGCTATAGGCCAATGGCCTTGTTGAAGTTTCATGAGGACACTTAAGAAAGCTGTTCAGCATGCTGTACTAGAAACGCTCAATCTTAAAACTGTCTTAATCTCCGCTCTTCGTGCTTACCATTCAACCCCTCACTCAACCACAGATGAAAGCCCTGCAACCTTGATATTTGGGAGAGCCATGATGACCAAGTTACCTCAGTGGACCAACAGAAGATCAAATAGTGAGGAAGAAACCCACATGAAAGTCTTGGATCATAAAAGGAAAAAGAAGGCCTATGCAGACAGGCGTCGATATGCAAAATACGTTACGTTCACTAGAGGAGATTGAGTGTGTCAGCATAGAAAACAAAAGTCGGATGCTACTTTCGATAGTGAACCATTTCATGTTGTGACTTGCAAAGGAAACCTGGTGACTGCCCTATGTCTTAGGAAGTTAATTACGTGAGATTCCTCACATTTCCAACATGTGGCTCATTGCTCGTCAAGCACTGATGTCAATGTAGAGTCTGGGTCCTGTGGTTCTCAAAAAATCCGGACCCTGGTGTTCTCCCGATATCGAGGTCCAATACCCGTGTCACAAAACCTCAACGCACCAAGACGATTTTGGTATCTATGAACCGATAATAATTAGGACATCATTCCTATGTATTTGCGTCACAATCGAGGGTTGCCAACACCCCAAAATCGTAGTTTCCGTCCCCATCCCTTAAACTCCATTTTGTGAACGGCATCCATCTTGCATCTTGCCCTCATGTTAAGTCAATTAAAGGTCGAGCTTGATCAAGAGGGACACGTCCACCTTTTCGTGACTTCCCCCTGACCTGTCCCAACTGACTCCATTGCCTTCGGCCAAACCTGTTTGGGCAGCTCCTCGCCCAGTGGCCGAATACGATAGCATCAATACATAACATTCCACGAACCATTCACGACATACAGACCATGCTTTCTGCAAACATGCACCTGTCCACATTCCTTGTTTATGGCCAGTTTTATGACTGGGTTGTACCTTCCTTTATTAAGGTTTCATCGATATCTGATGGGAGTTCCAGGCCTAACTGGGTAATCTATCAACAAACTGGACATCTAAAATATGGGCTTGCTTACATGACTCTGCTGTTTGTATTATTGTAGAAATATGTGTATAGCCATATCATAAACTCAGGAATTCTTGCTTGCAGCTATTATTTTTGTATATAAGGAGACGGCTGGTTCTGTAAAAACGAACAGTCTCCCGAGAACCTACACTCCGTGTGGTGTACTTCTGGGACACGTGTTACTTGGTAGCTACCAATAAAACTTGATCTTTGACGGTAACTAGAAGACTCCGTGTTTCTGTGGTCCGGAACAAGGGAGAACTCAGAGGTCCTCGGGTGCTACCCCCTGGCACCACCGGGTTCCTAAAAACCCGGCACCTCAGTTGGCGTCCAACTCGGGGCAGATGTTCGTGAGGAGCTTCGTGTGAAACTTCCAGAGGACGGCCAGCCACTTCAGCGACCCCTGTATGTCGACGTGGTTGCGAAGGTCTTTGCTGCGAGGTTCCCCGCGTCCCGACGGCTACGAAGGACTGCTGCCCTGACTATCGCCTTGTTTTGGACCCAGTGATCCTTGGTAGAGCGAAACGATAGACGAGTCTTCTAGCGACGTCACAGATCTTCAAATACTTCAGTTAAGTATAAGTGGAGCGTCTCCCAGTCCTTAGTTTGTCCTTAGTTTTTGGTATCCTTGAGATACGCTTTGATTTGGTACTTGCAAGCCCCAAAGCCGAAGGACTCGTGTATTCACGAGATATATCGTAACAGATAATCCTTTGAAGTTTGAAGCTAGACTAGTGAGCGAAGATGCCTGGTTTTAGCAGACTTGGAAACTTGTTTTGTCTTGGTTGTAGTAAGGACTCCCGATTAGAGGAATCTTGTCCGGTTCCTCCAATTGGAACTCCAACGTATGAGCTCTATGTAAAGCACGGCGTAGGTCCTATAACATATAACGAAGTATGGATAAAATACACCCGCAAGGATGGTGTTTTAAAATGGCCCCAATACGGTAGTTTCGACTCAGAAGTTTTAGATAACCTAGAAGTCAAACTATTCAAGAAGAAAGCCCGACCGGCGATGTTTGACTCTTTCCGCTTATGGCGTAAAGAGGCCAAACAGAAGGAAATTAAATTAGAAAAAAAGAATAAGAGGGAAAGAGGTATTTCAGTAATGCAAGCCGCGATAAAATTTAAAGACAACGAAGAGGATCAAATAAGTGAGCAGTTGCACAGGCAACGTAAAATGGCAATAGATAAATGCTATCCCGTTTTGCCATCTCTTCAGCGAGAGACAGTAAAAGAGCGTGAGAAAGATCCATTAATGGCTCATTTGCTAAGTTCGCCACCACCCTATGCACAAAATGCCACAGCACCTCCGCAACCTTTAGTTGCACCTCTGGTAGCTGTTATACAGGCTCCTTTTCCGCACTCACCGGCTACTCTTCAGCTGGCTCCTGTTTCTCTGGCGCAGCCTCTTCAAGGCTCACCGATCACATCTACTTCTCCTACTGTTCCTTCTAAAATTTCGCCTAGCACATCTTCTAGTCTCTCTGATACTGGTTCTACGAACATTTCTGTTTCTACTTTGCGTGACTCTGTTCTACCACCAGTTATTCCCCCACTTTCACCTTCCGTCTGGCATAAAATGACCAGCATTGTTACTAACCTTCCTTCACCACTTTTTCGGTCGCCTAAAACGACCCCTAACACGGAACGAAGACAATTACGAAGCCCAATGCCCGATTATCAGGAAAGGGAATGTTTGAATAAGTTAGCACAAAATTGGGCTATGGACACAGCAAGATATGATGTAGAGTCTGTCATGAACGTTTTCCGTCAATGGGATGAACCAACGCAAAGATACGTCTTTGAGCAGATGTGTGTTTTTCTGTGTGAGGATTTGGTAGATAATGGTCAGAAGACCAACCAACAAGAGTTGTGTAGTGTACGATTTAAATTTGGGGAGAGTATGATTGTAGGTCCCGACGTTGAAAAAGCAGTTGAGATATTATTATCACATAGAAGTACGGGTGGTAATTCTGGGTCATCCTCTGACAGTGGTACATCCAGCAGGAAAAGAGCGAGACAGTACCCCATGAGAGAGGTTCCTCCGGTCTGGAGGGAAGGTGACGCAACTGCAGTTCCACCGGTTCTGCCTCATTTCCAGCGTGTATGGGTACATGTCCCCTGGAAAAGATCCGAAGTTTTAGCACTCAAGCAGACACTACCCGATCCCCGTAAAAACCCGACTGGGTATTATAAGGAGTTATCCCAAACTGCCAGCTCATGTATAATGAATTTAGCGGATATAGACATGTTGTTTGGGAACGTTGTTCCACATCCTTTATGGAGTAAGATACGTCATACAGATCATGACCAAGAATTAGGTGACTCGTGGGCGAACATTGCGACTACAAATGCTAGACAAGTCGGTGGTTTCAAGCCTGAGCCGTTAATAGCTGAACTTCCCGGTAGAATTATTGCATACATGAAGACAATTATGCCTGAAGTACGCGTAAACTGGGACAAGCTATCAGCGTGCAAGCAGAAGAAAGACGAGAATGTGTCTGACTTTTTCACGAGATTTGAGGAAACTTTCACTGACCATAGTGGTCAGGATATGGCTACCGAGGGTGGCCAAAGATTGTTTGTAGACAAATTTGTACACAATTTGCTTCCCGAACTATGTGCTAAACTAAAAGATTCAGAGAGTGCTTGGGCTGTCTCTACGTCAGCGCAGATTCTAGCAACAGCTCAGTACTACGAAAACAGGCGCAAAGACAAGCTAGACAAGGCAGACAAAAAGACGAAAGATTTGAAAACTAAAGTTCTTCTCCAACAGGCCTATCCGCCTCGTATGGCTAGCCAGCCCAATTATCAACAGAATAAGCAGTATTGTAGAGACGCGCAGGGAAACGAGTCTTCCCACCAGCGTGTTCCGTATGGCCCGAATCAATGTGCGTATTGCAAGGAAGAGCGTCATTTTAGGAGTAACTGTCCGGCTCTTGCGCGACGCTTAAACGGTGTTTCAGGTGTAAGAGGGAGAGGTGTTCAACACGCCCCCAGAGGTAGGGGCCGTGGAAATTTCTCCCAGAACACAGTTTCTTTTCCGCCTCAGAATTCCATGAATACCTTTGACCAACAGAATAACGCATCGTCTAGGTCAGCTCAGTACTATGCTGACGACTATTACACCGAACACGACAATGAGGTTAACGATTGCTAGGACAGCCATGGACAAAGAGAGGGAGTTGTTTCAGTTCCAGTAGACCAAGATGGACCTTATGTCGAGGTAATTACCTCAGGAGTGTCAGAGCCATTTCTGCTGGATACTGGTGCTACGAAAAGTTCTATTATGCACTCAAAACTTCCTGGCGCATCTTTGTCTGGCGAAATGAATGTCTCAGTAGGCTTCTCTGGCGCCCCTGTTAGGAACCCGATCTCTAGTCCTATACCCCTTTCTGTTGGCCCCTGTGAATTAGAAGCACCCCTCATTCTTACAACAGGTTGCGGTGAAAATTTGTTAGGATTGGATTTGCTAAAAAGGTTGTATGCGACTTTGTACTGTTCTCCCTCGGGAGTACAACTTACCTTAGGGAAAAAAGTCATTTCTCCAATGTATTTGTCGAAAGAAGGTATTCCAACCGAATTGTCATCACTTCCTGATATACTGTGGGCTAATGGTTCCAACGACGTAGGTCGTTTGGAGATAGCACCGTATGTCATAACTTTGAAAGCCAACGTCGGATTGCCACGTATTCCCCAATACAAAATATCTAACGAATGCGAGAAGGCGTTGTTAACGATCATTTATGATTTGATCGATAAAGATGTTATTGAAGAAACAACAGGGAACGTTTGTAACAGTCCAGTTTTACCGGTCTTAAAACGTACTGATCCTTCACAGCCCCCTGTGTATAGGTTTGTGATTGACCTCAGAGAGGTAAATAAGGTAGTTATCCCACAGTTTCCAGTTGTCCCCGACATTACTGCTTTATTGACAATGGTTCCAGCTTCAGCAGACTGGTTCTCGGTGATTGACCTGAAGAACGCTTTCTTCAGCATCCCGATCGCCGAAGAGAGTAGAGACCTTTTCGGCTTCAATTTAGGAGGACGAAGCTTCCGCTTCAAATGCGCTCCTCAAGGCTACTGCGAAAGCCCATCTATATTCAGTCAGGCACTGAAAACCCAACTAGACACAATTGTGCTTCCAGATGGGTCAACTTTGATCCAGTACGTAGACGATCTACTGATCGCCGCAGACACTGAGGAGATTTGCAAACAAGCCACGTTGTTACTATTGCGCCACTTATGTGACATAAACACAAAGTCTCTCTTTCAAAGCTGCAATTTTGCCGACAAGAAGTAACCTACCTAGGTCACATCTTATCGAAGGAGGGAAGGAGACTGACACCAGAAAGAATACAGGCAATTACAGAACTAAGTGCCCCAAGGACACAGAGAGAGGTTCGAGCCTTCTTGGGCATTACATCGTACTGTAGACAATGGATACCGAATTTCTCACTACTAGCCAAGCCCTTGCTGGCACTACTCCGCAAAGACACGCCTAATCCTATGCCTTGGTCTGAAGATTGTCAGACGAGTTTCCACGAGTTGTGTGATGCATTGTGTTCGGCCCCTGTGTTGGGAAACCCCAACTACAGTAAGCCTTTTACATTGTATGTCCACGAAAAGGAAGGTTGTGCATTATCAGTCTTAACGCAACACTTTGGGGACAAACAGCGCCCATGCGCGTATTTTTCGGCGACTCTGGATCCAGTGGCTAAGGCACTGCCAAGTTGTCTAAGAGCAACCGCCGCAGCAGCTGTCTGCATTCGACAGTCTGCTGGATTAGTCATGAATAACACTCTGATCGTTATGGTTCCGCATGCAGTTGACATTTTGCTAAATAGGACCAAGACACAACATCTTACTAGCGCTCAACTATCCAGTTACGAACTTACCCTGCTAGCAAGTCACATCCACATAAAGAGGTGTGATACACTCAACCCCGCAACGTTATTACCCATCCTGACAGAGACAGACAAGATTGACAAACACGACTGCTGTTTCAGGACAGAAGAAGAGACAAAAGGGAGAGTAGACTTACAGGACACTCCCCTTCCCGAATGCAATGATACTTTATGGGTTGATGGTTCATGTTTCAAGTTGCCGAATGGTGATACGACCACAGCATACGCCGTAACGACATTACACACCATTGTAGAGACTGAACGCATTTCCCACAATTCTGCGCAAGCTGCAGAGCTGATTGCGCTTACTAGAGCATGTGTGTTGGCGAAAGGAAAGCGAGTGAATGTGTACACTGACAGCCAATATGCCTTTGGTGTGGCTCACAGTTTTGGGAGATTGTGGCGTGAACGTGGGTTCCTTACGTCCCATGGTACGAAGATACAACATGGCCAGCTAGTTAATGAGCTCCTTGAGTCACTCACCTTGCCCCTACAAGTCGCCATTATAAAATGCAGTGCACACAAAAAGATTCAGGATGATGTTGGCCGCGGAAATGCATTGGCAGATGAGGTTGCAAAAGAAACTGCAAGGAACACAATGAGTCGGATGTATGTTATGGGTCCCACTAGATGGACTACTGACGTGGGAATGTGCGAGGACACCATTGAAAGAGTAAAATCGATACAAGCTGAGGCCACTGAGAATGAGGTGAATGAATGGAGAGAAAGCACAGGTAGATTGGATGCGAATGGTTGTTGGGTCGAACTATCAGAACACCAGCGATGGCTATTACCTAATGCATACGTACTTGCAGTAGTAACGATGGCTCACGGAATTGCGCACATCAGTTCGAAAGGAATATGTAAACTATTGGCCCCAGTATGGCAGAATAGCAATATCCCAAAATATGCAAAGAATGTGGTTAAAAAGTGTATGGTGTGTTTGAAGTACAATCCCGGGAGGGGAACCCCAACTCCAACTGGTCATTTTGCTCCTCCAACGTACCCGTTCGAGGTTTTACAGCTCGACTTCATCCACATGGAGAGGTGCAACAACCTAAAGTATGTGCTCGTTGTTGTCTGCGCCTTTTCAAGGTGGGTGGAAGCGTACCCCCTTAAGGACAATACCGCTTTATCAACTGCCAAAGCACTCGTCAAAGAGTTCTTTCCGAGGTTCGGAATGCCTAGAATTGTCTGGAGTGATAACGGAAGTGAATTCGTAGGATGCGTGATGAAGAGAGTGTGTGAGTGTTTAGGCATCCACCAAAAATTCCACGCTGCAAATCACCCCCAATCAGCTGGATTAGTAGAGTGCTACAATGGCACTCTAAAACTCAAACTAGCCAAGATACAAGCCAGTACAGGTCTTAAATGGCCTGACGCACTGCCTCTAGCGCTTTTGTCAACCAGAATGACTGTCCACTCCAGATTAGGACTTAGCCCCCATGAAATCGTGTTTGGCCGCCCAGCCAACGTCTGGGGCGTGCCAAGACCCAAGAAACTAAGTGAGATAGAACACCCCGTACTACTTGACTATTTGTGCGAATTGACAACTAAATTGCGTGTTTTACACCAACAGGTTCACAGTTCCTCTCCACCAGCCTCTGACGATCCAGGTCACCTCATCGAGCCCGGTTCGTGGATTTTGGTGCGGAGTTTCCAGCGCACCAACAACGGACAGCCGAGGTGGACCGGACCGCACCTAGTGCTGCTTTCAACGAGATCTGCTGTTCGGGTGGAAGGCAAGAAGAATTGGGTACATGGGACCCACTGCAAACGGGTCCCTCTACCCCTTCCATACGACCGGTGGGTCAACAAAGGACTTGCCGACTCCGAGACCGAATCCGTACCTCGCTTCATCCCTTTCAGCGATGCACGTTTGAAAGAAACTAGTACTGAAAAGGAGAGTGATCATATTTTACAAGGACTTGTGTCGCCGTCTATGCAATTGGACACTACCGAACCTGAGACGCTGTTTGAAGACCACACCATACCTGGGAAACGACGATACGACCTGCGGTCTAAAAACAAAGAGACTAATAAACGATTGACCTAATGTGATTTCCCTTTTCCCCTAAGAACTATTTTTTTGATTTTTCAGCTCTCTCGTCCCAGGGGAACTAGCTCATTTTTGATTTTTCGAACCGCCATCCGGTTCTGCTGCTAGGGTCGCGGTTGAAGTCTGGGGAGTGCAACTGGGAAGTTCTAGGTCCACGGTTCTGATTGGTCCACGGGAGTTACCCCGGACTGAGCAGAGCGCGCTCCCTGGGAGAATCAATCAACCACCGCGGGCAGCAACTAGAGGATGGAGTTTCCAAGGGTAGAGAGACCTATCAGACTCACGAACTTCGGAAAACAGTTATGCACAATACTGGCCAAAAGAAGATTCCTGATACTATGTGTTTTAATGTTATGTAGCATACTTGTGTTTTTTACTGGTTATACTCTGTTCGTATTTAAAGTTACCTTTTCGAATGACACCCAGCCACCATCTCCTCCCACTATTTCTCCACACTACTTTCACCCTCTACCTGAACACGAGTCTGCCCGAAGACTCGAATTTGTAAACAATTCTTTCATTCAGCTCCTACACCAACACCAGTCCGTAATGAACATATCAAACTGTTGGATATGCGGACTTATGCCACACACAACCGATAAGGGGATCCCATACTTCATTTTGCCATTCAGCTACTATGGTTCTCTGTGGGCTTTCCAGACCATGTTCCTATTCGCCCTAGAACCATACCTGACCCGTTCCACTGCAAGCGATTCCAATAACAAGGCACTAATTGCAGGGATAAGGAATATGAGTAGGGATATCGACACATATCTGACAATGCCCAAAGATGAACTCAGTCCCTACACCCGTCGGAACGTGACTAAACATGGGGTTTACCTGGTCAAGAGCCAGGCAGCAAAGAAATCCCGCCCAGTTTGGATAGTGCCCCACCGAGGTCACTTATGCTTACAGGGTATTGGTAGGGACCCCACAGCACAGTTAGGAAAGAGCATTTGCACGGAAACATATGTATTTACTTCCCGAACTTCCCCTATACTTTTGGCAGCCAAAGGCACGTATTTCGTTTGCCACGACCAAGCCTACACGTGGTTGCCCCTTGATTTCTCAGGTACATGTTTTATCTCCTTTCTGCTGCCTCCCACCTACACGGCCAGAGCAGATTACCATCGGACAAGGACAGCTAGGGGTGTCGTGAGTAAAGACGACACCGCGGGTCAGGAATTCGCTGACTTCGCAAAGGGTTTTCTGCCATTTTGGGGGCCTATGGTGAACAGCAGAAATATTCGCCAGTTATCGAGGATAGTTGAATCCGCCGTGACTACGACGGCCGGAGCACTTGGCAATCTGACAACCGAGCTTCAGTCGGATCGACTTATGACCCTTCAGAACCGAATTGCCTTAGACATCATACTCGCCGATCGTGGTGGTGTGTGTAGAGTCATCCAATCCAGTTGTTGCATATTCATCCCTGATAACGCACCAACAGTATACCAGGCCATCTCCAAACTACACGAAATATCTGGTTCCCTTCACGTTGAGAAAGGGGACTGGTCCCTGCTGGGGTGGTTCTGGGAGCTGATCACTGCCTGGGGATGGAAAATTTTGATCTTCATTGGGATGACCTTGGCACTTCTGTTCATGTTTTGCCTATGTATACAGTGTGCTCCTGCACTATGTGGCCTCTGTGCTACCTCGTGTGTACGGAAGCCTGTGTCACGGGACGAGCTGAGTAACAGAATGATGCTACAGCAACATCTCCACGAATTTCTTCATACCGATTTGGACTCAGATTAGCATGAGTTATTGCCTTATATGAGGGCAAAAGGAGGGTCTGTGGTTCTCAAAAAATCCGGACCCTGGTGTTCTCCCGATATCGAGGTCCAATACCCGTGTCACAAAACCTCAACGCACCAAGACGATTTTGGTATCTATGAACCGATAATAATTAGGACATCATTCCTATGTATTTGCGTCACAATCGAGGGTTGCCAACACCCCAAAATCGTAGTTTCCGTCCCCATCCCTTAAACTCCATTTTGTGAACGGCATCCATCTTGCATCTTGCCCTCATGTTAAGTCAATTAAAGGTCGAGCTTGATCAAGAGGGACACGCCCACCTTTTCGTGACTTCCCCCTGACCTGTCCCAACTGACTCCATTGCCTTCGGCCAAACCTGTTTGGGCAGCTCCTCGCCCAGTGGCCGAATACGATAGCATCAATACATAACATTCCACGAACCATTCACGACATACAGACCATGCTTTCTGCAAACATGCACCTGTCCACATTCCTTGTTTATGGCCAGTTTTATGACTGGGTTGTACCTTCCTTTATTGAGGTTTCATCGATATCTGATGGGAGTTCCAGGCCTAACTGGGTAATCTATCAACAAACTGGACATCTAAAATATGGGCTTGCTTACATGACTCTGCTGTTTGTATTATTGTAGAAATATGTGTATAGCCATATCATAAACTCAGGAATTCTTGCTTGCAGCTATTATTTTTGTATATAAGGAGACGGCTGGTTCTGTAAAAACGAACAGTCTCCCGAGAACCTACACTCCGTGTGGTGTACTTCTGGGACACGTGTTACTTGGTAGCTACCAATAAAACTTGATCTTTGACGGTAACTAGAAGACTCCGTGTTTCTGTGGTCCGGAACAAGGGAGAACTCAGAGGTCCTCGGGTGCTACCCCCTGGCACCACCGGGTTCCTAAAAACCCGGCACCTCAGTCCGAAAGGACAAGTAAAGCGCTCCTTACTGCTGTTGTTCCTATATCACCAGTGCAGGTCATGGACATTTCTACTGCCTGCCCCCACTTTCCGAAGGCATGGTCGAAACGTGTGATCAAAGCACCATGAAGACTCATTAAAGAGCTATTATTGTGTATATATTTGTAAAATATATATATATATATATTTAACAGAGGGGAAGATGTAGTGTTGTGTGAGTTTGCAATGATGGGACCCTTGTGGCTCCTGATGGACTCCATTTAAATGTGACTTAAGCATTTGATGGTAGTGAAGTGAATACAAGTTTAGAATGTTGAGTTCACAGTTTCATGCAGAAGAATAAAGATGTGTTATACTAAACTCTGTGTGTGGTACAGTCACTGGCGAGTATCTGGGCTGGGGGATGCTACAGATAGCACATTGTCTACGGCCAGTGTGGCTTCCAGTTTATCAGTAGGAATTAGTATAAATGTGGCACATCTGGCTCGGTCCCTGCTGAAGGATTTTCAGGTACTCTTTCTTACCATGCAAGAAAAGTCAGACTCTTCCGATGTCATGATGGTAATAAAAAAGGCGAACTGAATTGATGTCAGGTTTGGTTTTCGATGCAGTCATAGCCCCGTCGTTGATGGGATGTACAGAAGTAGATGGTCAAAAAATATATGGGGTTGATACTTGAAAGCAGAGAGGTAGAAGTGATAACCCTATTTAGATCAAATGAAGTTCAGATTCCCTCAAAACTCCACGGAACAAGCTGCATGCTCCCAAGTCATCTGATGGTGTCTTGAATAAAGGGAAGAAACAAAGCAGGCGGGGATGCACTTCACTCTTCAGCAGCAAGCAACTGTCCCATTTATGCAAATTGAGAGATGTTAAGATTTTCTGGTTGATGGCCAGATCATATTCTTGAAGATAGTGTGGCAAGATGAAGGATCAAATGCATAGTTAGTGAAGTTATACCAGCATGCATAGTCAATATAGTTCATCTGGAATCTCCAAAAATGAGAGATCAGAGAGTTGCCATGACTATAAGCAAAAGTGCATAGAAAGGTTTTGTGGGAAGGGCACAGGACCGGCTCCAAAGATGAAACAGCACCAGTCCCCTCCAATGATTAAGAATGCAACATTTATTTCACTATCTTGCTGATGGAAAAACATCAGGAGGGCTCAGATTGGTTCTGGATTATAGGCAGCTCAAAGTGTATAAGAAAAACTAATTTTAAAATGGAGATGCTTTAGAGGTTGGAAGAACTTGTGGATCCAGGGCAGCGGAGTACAGCAGTCGACTGGAAAGGTACCTAGAATCACATTTAATTGCTTCTGAACAGGATAGTTCTTTGTTTCGTCAAGCACAAAAAAGGATGATGGGAGGAATGCTTGCAATTTGTCTAACCACTGACAATCACTTGGGTAAGCATTCCATCAGGGCCGGCTCTAGGGAGGTGCAATCTGTGCGACCGCACCGGGAGTTGACTTGGGGTGGGGGCGTCATTTTTTAAAATTTGTACCATCAATTTAAAAGCACCTGCTGCCTTGTTCCTGGCCTCCAGCAACTTTCAGACATCAATTAAAATGTCAAGAGGAGTCTGTGATTAATCGTCTTCCTCGAAAGATACCGGAGGTTTGTCTAGTGGAAGTTTTGACTTATCCTAAGGTAGTGCAGAGCGTTAAAATGCTTGCTGCTAAGAAAGTGTACCATGCAGACAACGAGGTGCATATAATGTAAATAGGTCAGTGGGTTACTGTTTCTGTAAGGGAGCTCCTTTTGTTACTTGTCGTTTCTAAGTCTAAATCCTAATATAGAACATTGAACTATTAACTGTCACCCTAGAGCTGCTGCAAACTGCAAGGTATGTGTTAGAGCTATATGTTTTTTTGCCCAGTCTTTCATTATCCTAATCTTGTGAAAAGGGTTCATTTGGGTAGAAAACTATTCTTAGTATGTAAGAAAACCCCTAACAATGATGCTACGTTTTTAATCCTGAATGTGTGCCTTTCCTGAATAAGAACTTTAACTATATTGCCTACCAGTATCAATGACATGCCACTCCTATACTACACCTTGTAGTACTGTCTGATGTAACAGTTCCTATACACTGATTTACACACTGGTATGAGTGGTGTTATAAAACTAAATTAATCAGAATTCAGTGGTTATGGAGTCTTGAGAGGCACTGTTAAAGGGTGCTCGTGAGGGCTTCCGTGGAAGAGGTGGTCATTAGGGGGGGGGAGGGGCGAACAGACATTGTCGCACACGGCGCCACCAGCACTAAAGCCGGCCCTGCATTACATCATTCATTTGTTAGCCCACCAGGCCACCTCATTTTGGACCCAGGCATATACAAATCAGTCTTAATCTTGCTACAGGAGAAACAGTCCAGCACTAACTGCAAGGCCAGGTCCTCCCTGAACCAAGACTCAAGCAACCCAAGACCAGTTTCGCCCTGATTGGGGCTCTTCAGTCAGGTGTAGCTTGGTTCCAATGTCAGGACGCCACCCATCTTTTGCATAACCATGCTACTTAGGGCGGTCCTGGGTTGCTTGTGTTAAATCCAAAATCCTCAACTTTGTTATTTTTTTTACTTGATTAACTAGCAACATAACAACTTAACTTGTATGGAGGAACACCTTATCAAAATTTAACTTAATGATTTTCTAGGTAAATGTATGCCATATTATGGGCCTCATAAAAACGTGTTTCTACAGTAACTCAATCTTCTTTATGGATGAAAGAACAAATGCATTAATGAATGAATGAATGAACAAGGTCCGTTAGCCCGGTTTAACTCAAACAGATTCTGGTACAGAAAGTTTTGATTTTTGATTGAGTTGATCCCCTGGACTGATAGCAGACAAACTGAGTTTGAGTTAGCAGAGAACACTGAAACCCTGATCTTCAACCAATTTACAAATGGTTCCACCCACCCCCACTCTATTGTACACACATAGAATGGAAACATACAACTTTGAATTAAATCCCTATAGTTGATATTACCATTCATTGCTTGTCTGTCTGACAAACATAATTCACAGCCCACGACCCCCTCGCCCAAATTAACCGCAATTTACAGCCATTTGGCTAGGCAGCTAACATTAATACAAGTAGTTTAAGTTTCCTGACATCGTCCAAAGACCTACAAAAGTAATTGGTTTGTTTAAATAAAGTCGACTCTAGATCTGCCTAGAAAAACGTTACCATAAAACATCCAGCACAGCGGGAAAAATACCAGCCCCCTTCACAAACAAACACTAGGGGCAAGTCATCTGATACATCTTACAACTAAGAATTGGCTCCCACAACGACACAAACAAGGGGGGGGCGTGGCTTGGAGGCCGATGGAGGAAGCCGCATGAGCGAAGAGCTCCGCTAACGATCCGAATTAATCCTGAAGTAATACGGCATTGAACCCCCCCTACCACCGCCCAAAAGCTGGTGAGGCGGTGCGTACCTGAGCTGACGCGGCTCCGATCCAAAAACAGAGGAGAACGCGGAGATTCGAGTGTGTTTTCCGGCTCGTAACCGAGGGGAGCACGCAAAATGGCGGCGGAGCAGTGAACGGAGATCCGGAGCCGGCGCTGGCGGGAGCTACTGCTTCCCTGTATGGGCACTGTGAGCACGGGGGAGCGGATAACTGGAGCAGCAGGGGGGGCTCTCACCTTCCTTCCCTCCCCCTACCTAAGAGCTGCGGAGAGCAGCGGATCGGGCGGACGGCCTGCGATACATTGACTGGCGCCTGGAGACGCCGGCGGAGGAGGAGCGCGGCGGGAGGCACCGAGAGGGCTGGCACCGCGGCAGCCACCGGGGACCGCAGGAGAGACGCCGGTGGGGGCTGCCGCTTCCCTGTATTGGCGCTGTGAGCACAGGGGAGCGGATAACTGGAGCAGCGGGGGACCTCCACCCTCCCCCCCACCTGAGAGCTGCGAGAGGAGCGGATCGGGCGGATGGCCCGCGCTACATCGACTGGCGCCTGGAGAAGCCGGCGGAGGCGGAGTGCGGCAGGAGGCACCGAGAGGGCTGGAACCACGGCAGCCACCGGGGGCCGAAGGAAGGAGAGATGCGATTCACCAGAGCAGCGGGTGCGGTCGAACAGCAAGCGGGAGAGGCATCCGGCTCCGCACTGGTGAGTGGGAAGTAGCGGGACCTGGGACTGCGGACTGCGGAAGCGGGCGCGGGTACCCGGGTTGGCTGCGATCTACGAGCCGGGGCGGGGGTGTGTGGCTGCGCCCTGACAAACATGCTGGCCCATAATAGGCGAAATCACATGGAACAGAGATTAACGGCGGGGAGCTGGCGCCTGAGATGCTGAAGCGGGGGAGTGGCTCTGGAGGGTGCTGAGGCCTGGTAGTGCGGGAGGCTGCGGAGGGTCCTTGAGACAGGAACTGCACTGGACTCCGGGTTCCCCGGGATGAGGAGAACCTTCTGGGACCGGAGGGGTTGGAACTTACTGGGGCCCTAGGGACTGATCGAGCACCACGGCTGCTAACAATAATGATTTGGACAGTGGCTGCTGAGATCTAGCCTGAGATTCGGCGGACAGGGCGAGCTGATATCTGATTGGGCCTCTAGGAACTAGAGACTGGTCCCCTGGGACTCTGCTGAGGGGGTTGATGGCGTAGCGGAGCAATTGCAGGCAGTGCCGACCAGTTGTGAGATAAATGGGGCGCTGTAGCTGGAGGCCCTCGAGCTGATCGGATATCACGGCTGGGGCGGAGGAGAGGTGCCTTCATGTGCGTCGGAGCTGGACTGGGGCACCAAACACAGAGAAAGATAACAACAGGGTCGCTCCCCCCCAACACGGGGTACAAAAGTTGTGGTGCCCGACCATTGCCGGCTCAGTAAAACTTGGATACCTCCCAAAGTTAGTAAGAACTACGCCGATGAGTGGCCCAATGGGGAGATTGAAGAGGCAGAAAGACGGTGCGCAGCAGCTCTCAAATGGCGAGCCTCTCAGCCAATTGGAATCTGATGTGCAGGAGACACCCCAGGACCCCACCATGAAGCAGCAATTCGATAAAATCCTGGCGGCGATAGCGGACTCTCGTGCCGCACTTCAACAAGATATAGCACATGTAGCAACGGGTCTGGGACTCCTACGTGCGGACCACTCTAAACTAGCGGACCGAGTAAAACTGGTGGAGGGAGCGCTCCAAGATGCAGAACCGGTGCAGAATGCATTGAAAGTCACAGTGACAAACGCCTTGGATTGCATTGCGGCGCTGGAGAGGCGTGCTGAGGATGCAGAAGGTAGAAATCGGAGGAATAACATCTGTATAGTAAGTCTGCCTGAAAAAGCCGAAGGGGCGGACATGGTGCAGTATCTAGAGAACGGGTTGAAATCAGTAGTGGCACCAGAGGATACCAGCTAGACCGCCGCAGCAGGGGCGACCCCCGAGGCCAGTGGTAGCCCGCTTGTTGCACTTCTGAGACAGAGATCTGCTGCTCCAGAGGGCGCGCACCAATGGCCCCTATCACGTAGGGTAATGGTTCCCAAACTTTTGACTCCTGAGGACCCCCTTTGAGTCACCACTGGAAGCCGGGGACCCCCAAGCAATTTGTATGAGTTAAATTATAAACATTAAAACAGTAATTTAAAAAAATACACACGTGTGCACACAAAACAAATACTCAAAGTACTAAGGATTTTGGGGCCAGATGTACAACCATTTCATTTAGCGCCTCGCAATTGGCGACACATTGCAAGTGGTAAATTGCGAGTTGCTAAATGAAATGTACAACAGTGTGTTTAACACTGTTTGGGATTCCCAATGGGGTCGCAAATTGCGAGGTTCATTAATATCAATGAGCCTCTTGCAATTTGCGAGCCCATTGGGAATGCCAGCCCTCCCAGCGATGGTGGTCTGCTGGGCTCTGCAGGCCACCATGTCTCGGACTGCTTTTAAATAAAGCAGGTTTTAAAAAAAAAATGCAGCCTGTTTACAATGCATTTAAAAAAAAAGAAAATGAAACATTTTCGTTTCATTTTCTAAGGGCAGGCAGAGGTCCCTGGGACCACTGCCTGACCTTAAAACATAATTTTGCATGCATTTGCATAGGTGAAGGGGTCCCCCGGGGATCCCTTCCCATTTGCGAATGCATTATCATCTACTTGAAGTAGGTGGTAATTGTGACTGTTTTGCGACTGCAAAATATTTGTACATGGTTTTGAGACTCGCTATTTGGAAGGGAATGCCCCTTCCAAATAGCAAGTTGCAAAACCAATTTAGAGAGTTGGAAACAAATTGCGACTCGCGAAATAGGCTATGTTCATGGCCCAATAGGTTTTTGCATGCGCAAACGGGTTTGCAAACCCGTTCGCGCATATAAAAACAGATCGTACATCTGGCCCTTAGTATTTTATAATGAAGTAATAGCCCCTCTGTCACATGTATTTCATTTGTTTTATAGTATCTCTCATACCATTGTAAGATGTCAGAGCACTTTACATCACGCACATATAGAGACATTGAATCATACATGTAAATCAGTGTGTATATAAAATGTTTAAAGAGTGCTTGGTCTGGAAAAGCACAAACTCAGGATTCAGAACATAACACAGTGGCTAGCATTGACTTTAACATTAAAAATGTATTTCCACCCAAATATATCTTTTTAGCAGCATCAGGATAATGAATAACTGGGACAAAATATAAGTTACTAACTGGTAGCATGCAGTTTGCAAGCAGCTCTTTGATGACAGTTTATAGGTCCCTCTGCTAGATTACGATTGTCACTTATGAAATGCACAGTAACAAAAGAAGCTCTGTGACAAAAGCAGTAACCACGAACCTAGGCACATAAAAATACTGTTTTTTAAGATGCATGTTACATGTTCTTTGCAGTAGGCACATTAACCCTCTGTGCTACATTAGTTAAATCAAAGCTGCCACTGAACAAAACTCTCCTCCAGCAGGTACATTAATCACTGGCATTCTCTTGACACTTTTATTGTTGCTGAAAAGCTGCTAATTATACAAGAAACGTTTCTGTGCTTTTGCTTTTAAAACTGTTGCCTACGGACCCCCTGGGAATGTGTCACGGACCCCTGGGGGTCCGCGGACCACAGTTTGGGAAACACTGACGTAGGGAATAGCAAGGTCAACCTATTCCCAGACTATACTTTTGAGGTTCAACGACGTCGCTCATCCTTTTTGTCTATTAAGAGAGGGTTGCGAGAAGAGGGTCTCCAGTATTCTTTGTTGTTGCCCGCCAAATTAAGAATAATAGTAGATGATTCGACCAGCTTTTATGAAACTCCGGAAGATGCATGGACCTGGCTAGAATCATATAGGGCTGGAAAATATGGTCAAGGGCGAAGAACTCAGGGCACCTCGGAAGGGTTCTCGCAGCGCAAATCGCAAAGATTGCGGCAGAGGTGGAGAGGATTGCGAAGGCCCACAACGCCGCAAAACAGAGATGGCGCGACAGGGAGTGCTGGAGGCGATATCGGCTCTGGAGATCAAAGGATGCACTCCTGTGAGGGCACTGACTCAGAGAAGGACAAGGAGCACTCTGATACTGAGGCCTCGGAGGTGGACAGCATAAAGATGCCACCAGTCACACCAGCGACAGCGGATGGGATTCTGGACGAGTAAAGATCAAATCTTGGAAGACCGACACGGGACTGCTGGGAGTGTTGAGAGGGATTGCGGATACTGCAGATGTGATTAAATAACAATTTCAGATGACGTTTGATGTGGGGGGGGGCTTCTGCCTCAATACGGATGTAATAAGCTTGAACTGTTGAACTGCTCACTGGTGTTCACTGAGACTAAAGTGGCGGGCGGGGAGGAAAGATGTAGGGTATAGCTAATCCCGGGTTTACAGGGTGGGATAAGTCCAAAATATCAGCGGCGGCCCGTTGGCACTGAGCTCCCCTCGTGGCCCATAAGGCATGCCCTCAGTAACTACTGATGGGATTAGTTGTGTGTTAATTGTTGTAGGGGTTTGGATGGGGACTAGCTGGTTAGGTCTAGGTCCTGTTCTTGGGGGAAAGGGGATGTTGGGTGGTTGGGGGAAGGTTCGATTACGGAACTCACCGGTGTGCAAGCTGGAGCACAAACTGAAATGTGGATACTGTATGGCAGGAATAGGGACGTTACCTGATCTACAGTGTATAACCTGGAATGTGAGGGGCCTTCACACTATGATGCGGCGACACAAGATCCATGCATATTTAATTAGAAGAGGAATACACATAGCATTGCTTCAGGAAACGCACCTCACTAAGGCAGAGGGACTAGCTTTACAAAGAAGGTGGAGGGGACAGGTGTTTAGCACTGCATATTCCGCGTTCGCACGGGGAACACTGATATGGATTAGAGCTGGGTTCCTTTCCAGGTAACAAGACAAACAATAGATCCTGAAGGCAGGTTTGTAGCAATAAAAGGGAGACTCCAGGGTAGGGATATAGCACTTTGTAGCATTTATGCACAAAACATTGACCAAGCGCGCTTTCTTGAGCGGCTAACCGGCACATTACCTCACCGGCTCTGTAGTGCTAGGAGGAAATTTCAACTCCATAGCGGAGGTATCAAGAGATAGGTCGCAACCCCACTGGCGGGCTCCCCTGTGCATAGGCTAGCTAAAAGTAGACTGAATGGCAGAATAGATGGAACCTAGTAGACATATGGCGCACACACCACCCGTATGACCGAGACTACTCATACTTCTCTGCGATGCATGACTTACATGTTCGCTTAGATGCAGTTTTATGCTCCACAGGAATAGTATCCTCCATAGTGCACACTGAATACCTTGCCAGAACACTGTCGAACCACTACCCGCTACTGTTTACTATGCATTGGGTGGCGGTGGCGTCTGCCATCTCCATATGATGACTGAGACCGGGAACTTTAGATGATCCAATTTTCCAAAGGGAAGTAGCTGAGGGAATAACAAATTATTTCACCGAGAATGCTGGTACGGCATCCACAAGAGCGACAGAATGGGACGCTTTTAAAGTGGTGATTCAGGGGCTCTGCATTAGCAAACATGTAGGTGTGAGGAAAGTATTCTTACAAGATGTAGACCGAGCCGAGAGTAGACTGCGAAAGGCGGAGTTAGACAGGCCTGGCCACCCTGAAATTCAAGAAGAGGTAGTTGCAGCTAAGAAAGGTGTAGCAGTGGAAATAGAGAGATTGAGTTGCTTCGATTATAAAACCTATATCACGAGAGCGCATGCTGAGGGGGATAAAGCGGGGACATTGCTTGCTTGGCTGGCCAACCCGATGAAGCGGGGCTCACCCATATTGGCACTGGAGGACAATGACGGAGAGGTGGTGTTCACCCAAAGTGCAATTGTAAACAGATTCTTACAGTATTGTGAAGCTTTATACAGAAGCTCGTTGATAGCGGGGGAGGCGGACATCGACTCCTACCTGAACGGGATGTTACTTCCAGAACTAGAAGAGGAACATAAAATGTTTGGGTAGTGACATAACGTTGTACGAAATCAGGAGTGCTATTAAGCACATGGCCCGAAATAAAAAGCCAGGAGTGGACGGGTTGCCGATAGAGTTTTACTGGAAATATGTGGACCTGCTGGCTCCCAGGTTGTTGGAGGTGTATAGGATGACGAAGGAGTTAGGTCTTCTTCCTGGCTCCATGGGGGAAGCATTAGTAATTCCACTGTTGAAGCCAGGTCGAGTTTGAACAGATACGGCCTCATATCGACCGTTATCAATGCTGACTACTGATTACAAGATTCTGCGCAGAATCTTGCCGACTCGCCTCTTGCAGCACATGACTGCACTGATCCATGAGGATCAGGCGGGGTTTATCCCGACAAGGAATACGGCCTCTATTGTGCGACGACTGCTGAGGGTATTAGAAGAGGATCAACCTGAAGCACAGCAACCTATGGTGCTTTCAGTGGATATAGAAAAAGCATTTGATAGCTTGGAATGGCTATACCTCTATAAGACTTTAGGGTGTTTTGGTGTGGGGGATGACTTTGTGACCTAGGCAAAGTTGCTTTATACGTCCGCAGTAGCCAGAGTGAGGGTGGGAACATTGATCTCAACCCAATACCCAGTGGCCCGTGGAACGAGACAGGGGTGTTCGCTCTCCCCTTTGTTGTTTGCCCTAGCAATAGAACCATTGGCGGCACGAGCCAGGTTGGGAGAGAAATATAAAGGCCTGATATACAGGGGTGACAGACAGCATATTTCGCTATATGCTGATGACCTGTTAATGTTTCTAGAGGACGCAGGGGAGGCTCTGGAGGGAGCTGCGAGCTTGCTTTCGCATTACGGAGATATTTCAGGTGTGCAGGTGAACTGGTCCAAAACATGTCTATTTCCGGTGAGGCGGGGAGGGCCACTACCCGAGATGGCTTGTGAGGTACGATGGGAGCCGACATGTCTGGCATACCTGGGGGTCCCTATCTATCACAGAGCTAATGATATGCTAGAAGGGAATGTGGGGAGATGTGTGAGAACAAACACTGAAGGGGTGCATGGCCTTTTGGGCAACACTCCCGCTATCTGTGACAGGTCACATAGCCCTATTGAAAATGGTGGCATTACCTAGGCTGTTATATTTTTTTAGAACGCTGCCTGTTTGGATACCGTGCTCAATATTTAAATCATTGAAATCCTTGGTAGTGGGGTTCTTATGGGGGTCTGGAAGACGGAGAGTGGCCCAAGCAACACTGATAAGACCAAAAGCAGAGGGGGGGCTAGCGGTCCCATGGACCCCCCCAGACATCTCCTTGCAGGCGGATGCAGTTACACACTGCACCCGCTTTCAAGGGGATCTCTCTCCTCTCTTCAAAGTACAGGCGGCCTGCCACCTGAACAGTGGAACATGGAGCGTCTTGTAAACAGCTGCTCCATATTTCACAAGAATTTGCTTCCCCCAGGGCATCACAAATTTGCGACTGCCCTGAGAGCAGCATATTCTCTGTAATAGGGAGCACTTACCCAGTTTGTGCAGGGCACCTTTTAAATGGTGCACCACTGCACAATCAGGTAAAGTGCACCCTCTGTTTAACAAGTGACCAGAAGTACATACATTGCAGCAACGTTTTCAGTATTTTTTACATTGCAGGCCTTCAGTGTGCTGGTAAGTTAATTTTTATCATTTTAACTGACTTAATTTAAGTAGCCACTATAAATATATATATGTGTGTGTGTGTGTGTGTGTGTGTGTGTGTGTGTTATATATGTTATATTTCTGATGTTTAACTGTTTTTTCTGATCTAACTGTATACTTGTCAAAATATTTACAGAAAGAAGATTGTAACTGAAAGTGTTGCATAGATAATGTATTTGAAATATAAATTAAAATAGTGAAAACTTGCAAAAATAATCATTGTTCCAAGGCTGTTTAAGTATTTTTTCTATTTTCACTACGGGGAAAAATCATGTGGTATTGTTTATAAGGAAACATATGGAAAATATATATGGAAAACTCAACATGGCTTCAGCAATCATGAACAAGGGTACAGAATAGAGAAAGACATTGAGTTTTTGGTCGTGTGAAATAAAAGGATCATTACTAGCACTCTAAAAGTGTTTTGATACGCTTCTTTGGATCAATGGAAGGCGAATATATATAGATCATCTGCTTTTGTTTGCCTCGAAAAAATGTATTTCTATCTTCATTACAACTCTGGAGGGGATGGCACTTTTTCCCGGTATCGTTTGGGAAGACGAGTTTTATATATATATATATATATATATATATATATATATATATATATATATATATTACCTACTGGTGGTCGCCAGTAGGTAGTTATAGTTAGGACCTAGTTTCCATAGGAAATCCGCAACATTCTATTGGGAATAACTTTGGCGTTGATGGACGGAATTGGCAGAATTTCTCCAAGAAGATGGCCCGCTCCGCTCCCTCCCTGAAAGTTTGGGGGGGATTCGTCAAGCGGAAGCCGAGATAAAAGGGGGGTCCCAAAACATGTTTTCCCCATGTTAATTTCCATAGGGCGGTTGGACTCACTTTTAGCCCGAACGGCTGAATGGATTTCCACCAAAATTGGCAAAATTGTAGGGACTGGTAGCCTGATGTGCCTTTGCTATGTCTCAAGATATGTGCTCCAGTGGATTTTGAGTAATTTAGGTTAAAAAAATATATATATCTATATGCGGCCCCGGTACGCGCACCGGGGCGCGTACCAGCGCGCAACGCGAGTACGCGAGCGGAAAGCTGATTGGCTCTCGGGTGTCTGTCAACATTCCAAACAGTCCGGAGCGGCCACCATCTTATGTCTCGGTAGGATCAAGACACAAGAGGTGGCAAAAACAAAGGGGGAAATGACCAAAAGGGGGCAGGGTAGACCCCCCTGACCCCCTAGGTTTGATGTGGGGGCCATAAAAGGGCCCCGCGGGGCAAAAAAAGTATTTTTATTTTTTTTCGATTTCCGCAGGGGAGCGCCCGGTACGCGCACCGGGGAGCGTACCGGGGAGCGTACCGGGGAGCGTACCCTGGAGAAAAAAGAATGACAGAGTTTTTAAAAAATGTAGCATTTTTTTATAAATTGGAGGTAGTTCTAAAAATAACTGTTTTTTTAATTATTTTTGTTGTTTTATTTTTTTTTGTTTTTTTGAATTTTTTTTACTTTTCTTGGCTTTAATGAACAATTTTATATTTTTTTGTAATTTTTATGGGGAGAAACAAAAAACAGGGAATTGTAAACGGCTCAACTGGAGCAAAAAAAATCAGGAAAATTTTTTTTTCTGCAGTTGTGGTTCTCTCCTGCACGGTTGATTAGGTTTATACTTTTCTCGCCATAGGAAATTGTAGTCCCGCAATAGATACAAACAATTTTAAAATCTCCAAACTGGGTTTGGATGTTTGGGACCATCTCCCTTGCCTCTGGACCCGATGGAGTGGGTTGTTTGCTTGTTGAGGTGCTGGAAGAAGATTGGGGAGGGTTTCTGGTCAGTTCTCTGACCTCTGCCGCAGAATAGTTGTTGGGATGCCTGCGTTGCATGTGGTGAATCATGGTGTAATTGCCAAAAGAATACTTTTTGGCAGGGTTCCCCCTGGAAAGTTCAGCCCCACAGATCAGACAAGTCACTTTTGGCGCATTGACTTTCTTTAGGCCCCTTGGGAATTTAAAAAACTCCCACACAATGTGCTCTCTCGGTCTATAGGGGGGATTATCTTCAGGCAGGAAGTGCCTTCTTTCCTCCTCCTCCTCCTCCTCCTCCTCTTCTTCTTCACCACCAATGTGGTGTTGTGGTGGTCCTTGTAGTGGTGGTGGTGGTGGTGGTGGTGGTGGTGGTGGTGGTGGTGCAGATGCTCCTGCTGCTGCTACTGTAGCCATTTCTTAATGAATAGATACAGGTCTTCCTCACTTAAAGAACAAAGTGAGAATGAGGAAAAAAGGTGGGGGCTTTCATCATTTGGAAAACAAAACTGTTCTGAACCAATGAAAAGTGTTATTTTCCGGTCACATGACCCGGGCTTTCATCATTTGGAAACCAAAAGTGATCTGAACCAATGAAAAGTGTTATTTTCAGGTCACATGACCCAACGCGCTTACGCTACGTGCCCTGGGGTGCACCCGGGGGCGCTTACGTTGCGCGATCGTATGCGCTCGGCGCTTCCGGGTGCGCTTACGCCGTGCGTCATAAGACGCATCACGCGGCTACGCGATACGTCACAATGATGTTTTCGTTCGCGGCAATAGCACTAACGGAACGCACGCCGGTTCGCGCACCGTGAGCGCACCAAGGCAAAAAAAAAGGGAAAAATATACATTAAAAAAATAGTATTACATAAATATACAATATAAAATTCATTATAAAAAATATTATATTTCATACCTATAGAGATTTGCTATTAAAAAACCTTTGAAATTCACTGAAAAAAACATAGGTTTGAGGCCCTATATATAGTTAGGAATTAGCATTTACAAAACCTATGAAATTCACTGAAAAAACCATACGTTTCACACCAGTTATAGTTAGGAATTAGCATTTAAAAAACCTATGAAATTCACTGAAAAACCCATAGGTTTCACACCAGTTATAGTTAGGAATTAGCATTTAAAAAACCTATTAAATTCACTGAAAAAACCATAAGTTTCACACCAGTTATAGTTAGCTGGAAATTTTACTCGCATAAAACCATTGAAATTCCCACGTTATAGTTAGTTGGACTCACTATAACTTGCGCGTGCAATGCACTGCTGATGACGTCACATATTACATCACTCATGACATGGTCAGTGACATCACTCATGACATCACTGATGACACCATCCTTGTGACAGAGTGACAGACCTCCTTTCACTGTAATGTAACCCTTGAAACACATATTATAAAATAGAAACTAAAATTTCAAAAAAATGGAGATACCCATACCAGTTACAATAACCAATTCAATAATTCCACCATCTATATACACATCCACTCATTCACCAACAGTTCTATATAGTCACTCATACATATACTCACTCATCATATGTAGTGATACACCTATACATCCTGTTACACACCGACAGTCATCCAAAAGTCACTCTCACACATGCAAGTACCCTATTGAACATCCATTTATTTGCATATACAGCTATACACACACTACCACCTTACTTCTAAGGAAAATTACACATACTTACTCTCTTAAACAATCACTTATAGAAACACATACTTATTTAAACAGGAACTCTTACAATCTCTTACTCTCACATATACTCACTTATATACATCAATATTCACATATACTACATTAAAACATATGTAGTTACTGATAAAGATGTGAATGGGGTAGCAACGGTCCAGGGAATTTAAGGCTTTGGACAACACTTGAATAAGTAGTCTTTGATGGATGGGTGGAGACACACTCGAAGCTCTGGACCTCTTGGGCTTCAAATAAAGAAACAGTTTTAAGTGTTAAGTGTGTTCTCCACTTAAAATTACAGCGATTTACCAGGATTAATTTCCATTCTTTCCAGATCGTAGTAGGGAGGACAGAGACATTTTTGTTTTCAGTGAAGTTTCTTTATTTTTATTTTTATTCATAGGACAAGGACAGCCGACACGTGTTTCGCCCCCTCTTGGCGATTTGCGCCGGGGCTTTCTCAAGGCTAGGTTGGTTTAATCACATAAGCAGTTTGTCATTTCCAAATATTTACAGTGTCCAAAATACGAAAATATAATTCTTCATAGGTAAAACATATTTTTCTTAGGCTATTGCCCCTGAGCCTACAGTCCTTCCAACGTGGTGGTTCTTGGGTTGAATCCCCTGATAAAGACACTAGTGAGACACTCATTCACTCACTAACACACACATATACACACTCATCCACACATACAGTCCTGCACATATGCTGTCTTCAAAACACATACAAAGAGAGAGTCAGTCATTCATGCATCTATGTGCTAAGTAATACCCCCACCAAACCATACAAACACTCATACTGATACTAAGAAAAACATCTAATAACCCATATACATACACATGTAGCTACTCACAAACCCACGTAGCCACTTATACACAAAGTGAAACACTAATACATATATTTAAATATTTAAACATTACTCTCTAATATATGTATTCACTAAGATACACTTAATAAACCAGTTAACCAATCAATTTTTTTTTTAAAACATCCATGTAAACACTTATTTAAACATTTATTCTTCCATCAACTCTTACATATACATATATAACACATATTTATTTTTTAAAAAGACACACATTCACTGGATGGTGTCATCAGTGATGTCATGAGTGATGTCACTGACCATGTCATGAGTGATGTAATATGTGACGTCATCAGCAGTGCATTGCACGCGCAAGTTATAGTGAGTCCAACTAACTATAACGTGGGAATTTCAATGGTTTTATGCGAGTAAAATTTCCAGCTAACTATAACTGGTGTGAAACCTATGGTTTTTTCAGTGAATATATATATATATATATATATATATATATATATATATATATATATATATATATATATATATATATATATATATATATATATATATATATATATATATATATATATATATATATATATCCCAACACTAAAGTTGAGCCCTCTGTGGGAAAAAGCAACAAGGTCGGAAATTTGGATCCATTTCATTCAGGATCAGATGCAGCATGAGACGCACTCCGGCACAGGCATCTCTCTTGTTCCTTGCCAAACCGGTTTCGGGATCGTCCTCCCTTTGTCAATGGCAGCTGTTCACTCAGAGAGCCTAGCGTGCACTTTCATACTCAAGAGCCCGCCCATGTGAGCGTGTCCAAACGGAATTGTGGTTCTTGTAGTGCTTGCGATATGCCTCAAGTGAGTAGGTTCTGCGTGGCAGCAAAGTCAAATAAAAGTTATAAAACCCCTGTGGGCTGATGCTTTGTGGCGTTGGGCATCCTGCCGTGTTTTATCATCTGGTCACAGGACTCTGACCTCACCTGGTGCAGCAGAATAAGCCAAAACTGGACAGTACAGCATTCTTTTCACCGGCCCACTGGGGTTTGAAATTTTGTTTTATTTAACAGTTTTTAATGATGAACTCACTGGAGTATATATTTGTTCGTGGACTCCAATAACCAGCATGCCGCCTTGCGGCCACGCCCACTGCAGCAGGTTCTTTTGATAAAGAGCACACGTCACTCATCATTATCAACGGTTGCCATTGATAAAGGGATCACCATCCCGAAACCGGTCTGGCAGTTACTTACTTGGCGAGTGTCTGCACCTCCAGTTTGCTGCTGATCCTTGAAATGAAATGGATGCAAATATGCCGTTCCTGTGGCATCTTCCACCAGGGCTTAAAACTTTGGATTGAATACTTGCGGCTAGAGCCCAGCCGCGGAAGCAATGCCTGCCGCTCTGAGGCGGACCGTGCGATGGGGTCCACTTGGCTCCATCGTAGTGCGGGGGACCGACCATCCTGGTGCAGCAGAATAAGCCAAAACTGGACAGTACAGCATTCTTTTCACCGGCCCAATGGGGTTTGAAATTTTGTTTTATTTAACAGTTTTTAATGATGAACTCACTGGAGTATATATTTGTTCGTGGACTCCAAGAACCAGCATGCCGCCTTGCGGCCACGCCCACTGCAGCAGGTTCTTTTGATAAAGAGCACACGTCACTCATCATTATCAACGGTTGCCATTGATAAAGGGATCACCATCCCGAAACCGGTCTGGCAGTTACTTACTTGGCGAACGAGTGTCTGCACCTCCAGTTTGCTGCTGATCCTTGAAATGAAATGGATGCAAATATGCCGTTCCTGTGGCATCTTCCACCAGGGCTTAAAACTTTGGATTGAATACTTGCGGCTAGAGCCCAGCCGCGGAAGCAATGCCTGCCGCTCTGAGGCGGACCGTGCGATGGGGTCCACTTGGCTCCATCGTAGTGCGGGGGACCGACCATCCTGGTGCAGCAGAATAAGCCAAAACTGGACAGTACAGCATTCTTTTCACCGGCCCACTGGGGTTTGAAATTTTGTTTTATTTAACAGTTTTTAATGATGAACTCACTGGAGTATATATTTGTTCGTGGACTCCAAGAACCAGCATGCCGCCTTGCGGCCACGCCCACTGCAGCAGGTTCTTTTGATAAAGAGCACACGTCACTCATCATTATCAACGGTTGCCATTGATAAAGGGATCACCATCCCGAAACCGGTCTGGCAGTTACTTACTTGGCGAACGAGTGTCTGCACCTCCAGTTTGCTGCTGATCCTTGAAATGAAATGGATGCAAATATGCCGTTCCTGTGGCATCTTCCACCAGGGCTTAAAACTTTGGATTGAATATATATATATATATATATATATATTTCGCAATACGCCAAAGCTTTTCAGGAGTCACGCAACAGTGTGTCCATGGACTCAGCATTCAAAGAATGATTAAAGACGCCCTACGCGTTTCGAGATCAGTTATCTCTCATCAGGGGCTGGCTTCATTTTCATTGGTGCCCGTGATGTATTGCGTTTAGTGCGCTCGATCTCCACTGCATTTTGGGACTTATAGTCCTTGGGAGTTCATATTACATCTTTAGTAGACTTACACAGGTACCTTGAAGCGGGTCTTTTCCTTAGTAGGAATTGAGCGGCGAGTCAGTTTCTATTGTAGATGCAGGACTCACTGTGCTTCAAGTTCGGCAAAGTTCCAAACTGCAGCCTCGTCATATTTCACGATGGTGCTCTCCTCACGGCAAGGCAGCCGTGTGATTTGTATTTCGCAATACGCCTTAGCTTTTCAGGAGTCACGCAACAGTGTGTCCATGGACTCGGCATTCAAAGAATGATTAAAGACGCCCTACGCGTTTCGAGATCAGTTATCTCTCATCAAGGGCTCGCTTCATTTTCATTGGTGCCCGTGATGGATTGCGTTTAGTGCGCTCGATCTCCACTGCATATTGGGACTTATAGTCCTTGGGAGTTCATATTACATCTTTAGTAGACTTACACAGGCACCTTGAAGCGGGTCTTTTCCTTAGTAGGAATTGAGAGGCGAGTCAGTTTCTATTGTAGATGCAGGACTCACTGTGCTTCAAGTTCGGCAAAGTTCCAAACTGCAGCCTCGTCATATTTCACGATGGTGCTCTCCTCACGGCAAGGCAGCCGTGTGATTTGTATTTCGCAATACGCCTTAGCTTTTCAGGAGTCACGCAACAGTGTGTCCATGGACTTGGCATTCAAAGAATGATTAAAGACGCCCTACGCGTTTCGAGATCAGTTATCTCTCATCGAGGGCTGGCTTCATTTTCATTGGTGCCCGTGATGTATTGCGTTTAGTGCGCTCGATCTCCACTGCATGTTGGGACTTATAGTCCTTGGGAGTTCATATTACATCTTTAGTAGACTTACACAGGCACCTTGAAGCGGATCTTTTCCTTAGTAGGAATTGAGCGGCGAGTCAGTTTCTATTGTAGATGCAGGACTCACTGTTCTTCAAGTTCGGCAAAGTTCCAAACTACAGCCTTGTCATATTTCACGATGGTGCTCTCCTCACGGCAAGGCAGCCGTGTGATTTGTATTTCGCAATACGTTTCTTGCAAGTAATTTAACAGAGTCCGTGCCCATTAATCCAAGCAAAGTGGATGAGAAGTGGGAATCGTCGTAATATATTTATACGTTAGTGTTAGGTCACATTTTGCCCATACAATACCATAGAAATTCAGAAGTTATAGTTATACTTATGTTTAAAAACAAAAGCTATTAAGCTAAAGTTACTTACCGGGACAAGTTATAGTTTCTTCAGATAAGTATAACTTTAGGTATAACTATAACTGCTGAATTTCTGTGGTTTTGTTTGGGTAAAACATGAACATAACTATAATGTCCCTGTAACCTTTGTTTTTTTCAGTGAATTTGTATGTTTTTTAAAATGTAAGGCAATCCACAGTGGATCCCCGTCCATAGATATACAACATTTTATTTCTTTAATTACTCCAAAACTACTACACATGTTTACACCAAATGACAAAAATTTCTCTTTCGGGACCAAGACCGAGCTTTCTGCCAAATTTGGTATAAATCCTTTCAGCGGTTCGGACGGTGGTCATGTCTAAAATTTGCAAAATCCCCATAGATACTGCATGAGGAAAATAGCTTTGAGACCCCCCTTTTTCTCTGCCCACACTTAAAGAATCACCCTAAAATGTTCCATGCAGAACTAGGCAAAGTAGGCCACTTTTTCTGAAACTTTTGTGAAGATCCGTCAAATGGCACCAAACTTATTAGCAAAAAATCCTTCTTGATGGGAAACGTTGGTGATAACTATAATTGCCTACTGGCTGTTGCCAATAGGTAATATATTTGAGGTGAGCAAATTTAGAGTGTTGCTGGTGTTGTAGGGTGCTCCATAGAAGAGATGCTCTCCACCTAAACTTGAGAACTATCCAGAGTTCTCCTCTTCTTTTTTTGCATAATTTATGTGGCACTCTATGCCTGACAGGGTATTGTTTTGACTTATTCTGGGTGCTCCCTTGTGTCTGGACAAAGCTAAACCTCCCTGAAGAGTTATATTGATAGCGAAACATGGATCAGTGGATGCTTTCATTCATTCGAGGTTGGCAAGGATGGTATTTTACCAATCCAAAGCTGGAATACTGAGTCTGAAGTGGTAAAAGGCTTTTGTTACTTTACAGCCCTGCTTAGATTGCACCGTGCTAATCCTATGCTTAAAGACTTTGCTGATGAAATGGAAAAAGACTTTGTCCCTTTCTATCTCGATGTGAATGGCACTGTGCTAATCCTACGCTTAAAAGCTTTGATAGAAAAGTAGACATTTGAGGTGAGCAAACTTAGAGTGGTGCTGGTGTTGTAGGGTGCTACATACAGAAGTTGCTCTCCACACTTCTTCATATGTGTGTGTGTGTGTATGTGTGTGTGTGTGTATGTGTGTGTGTGTGTGTGTGCGTGTATATATATATATATATATATATATATTAAACTTCCAAGACTTGCTCCTTCCGCTCTCCCCGCCCTCGTTAGGAGGAGCGCAAACGCTGGTGAAGCGCACCGGACCTTTAATCACAATTTGTTACAAAATCGATCACTAGGTGTAGCAAGAGTGCGTGACACTCGAAATGTGTTACTAGATTAAACATCAACCTTTTGGGGAAACCCCCTGAGTGATTGCTTGATTTTGTAATGAATTGTGATATATATTAGTTATAATTAGCACCTAGTTTCCATAGGAATACCGTCTTTGTTATGCTTTGGCACAGTTGATGACTTTTAGAATTTCTCCTAACAAAATGCCCCACTTGGTCTCGTTGTTCATGGAAAGTTTCAGGGTGATCCATTAAGCGAGAGCTGAGTAAAAGGGGGAAGAGAGAGGGGGGTGTAAAAAAAAGTGTGTTTCTGTGTTTCCCGTGTTAATTCCCATAGAGAGTTTAGACACAACTACAGCCCAAACCTCTCAATGGAAGTACACCAAATGTATCAGGAAGCTAGACAAGCTGGAGATTTAAAAACTCTCCTGACCTCTAGGAGCAGACTTGTGTTTTGTTTCTCTGCACGTACTACTGCAGGCAGGAAAACAAAACACATATTCCTTCCGCTCGGAGGGGTCCAGCATAGATAGCTGCTCCCTCCATGTGGGCGGCTCATTTCGGGCTCTACGTCCTGCGGGTGAGGTCTGATTCATTACTTGTCCGTCAACCCTTACTAGAACCCTTACAGGATCTAAGAGGTATCTGCCGAACTGCTGAACGTTGGTTGGGCCCAATCACAGGTTCTGCCCCTATACTGGACATGTAATGGCACCTAAAGTGGTTAGCATAAGGTCCCCAATGAGGACCATTTTAACTTTGGATTTGCCTGATCCACTACAGCATGTGCAGTTTGTATAGGAGCAAGTGTAATGCTGATATATACCCTGACCAGGCTGTTATTCCCCTAAGTCCTTGATGAAGACCCACGGTGATGTTTTGTATTAACACACAACTTAAATGGGTCGAAATATCGACAAAATCAATAGATGTTCCGTATTACTGTCTTGCATATTTTACTGCAAAAGAAATAATGATATATGCCTGAACATTCAAGTGTGTTTCTAATGGACACCCAACTGAGTTATATATGTATTTTATGTTTAACTGTTAAGTGTCCTGTATATTTGATTTTTTTTTTTTTCATGCTTTGCTCACAGAGTAAAACACCTATTTATGTTATTGTATATGTCACATGACAGTCCTGTGTTTTTGTAAATGTCATTTTCTGTGTTGCTTCACAACATATTATTGATAATATACAGTGCCAAGTATTACTTGTGTGTCAGTTGTGTATTCATTTAGTAACCAGATATGTCACATCATTTAATTGTTATTCCCTAGTCTAACAGGAGATAAAAACGTTTGGATCAAAAGAAATATTGCATTTCCCTACAGAACTAATTGTTGCTGTATATTCTTCGTGTGGGAGCAATGCCAGCTCCTGCACCATGTGGAGAACCGGCTGGGTCCTCTGGGGCCCTGGGGCTCCCCCATGGCCCCCAACATGTTGGTTTGTGGGTGCCCTATATGGGCAATGACCTATTATAAAGAAAGGCCTCAGGAAATGAGGCTCAGGTGGAGAGCCGTGGGGACCCCTGCCCTATTTTATTTAAATTTAGCCCCATGGGATGGGTTTCTGGAACCTAATGAGGCTTGGGGGGCGGGTTACATGACCCTCCTCCCCTTTTTAATGGAATTCGACCCTGGGGATGGGAGTCTGTATGACCTATCACGGCTTAGGGAGGGTGCTGCACGCCCCCTTCCCCTTAATATTTATGATTTTGCCACAGGTGTAGGGTCCCCAGACCCCGAAGGCCAACTCTATGCTGCACATGGTTACGGCTGTGCGTGGTCGGTGGTTGGTTTTACATATGGTAATATTATATTAGTTTACGTTTAAAAAAAACTGAAAATTCACAGTTTAAAGTAACATTATAGTTTGGTGAAATGTTCAGAAACAATATAATGTTTTAAACTCTAAAACACCAGAAATTCACTAGTTAGAGTTATCTCAAGTAACTATAATTAGTGCACTAAGGAAACTATAACTCGCACCCTCACATATTACATCACTTGTGTCATCTTCTATAACATCCTTGATAATAGCACTGCAACATTTGCAATTAAATTATTCATGAGAAAGCTATGCATGGTGGGGGCATGAGTTATAGTTACCTTAGGGTATGAGTTATAGTTACTTGAGATAACTATAACTGGTGAATTTCTGTGGATTATTGGTTTAAAAGGTTTAAAACTTTACACTGTTTACATATTGAAATAACACAAGATTGTATGTTTAAAACATGAAAAAAACACTTAAATTCACCAGTTACAGTTCAGTGATCTCACAATAACTTGCACATTCATTGTGCACTGCTTATCACCTCACATCACTCGTGGCATGTTAAATCACATGAATGATGACATCACTGATGTTATCTCAAATGATAGCATAAAACTTTCCATAAAGGAGCCAGTGTAGAGGAACTTCTGTTTTTGGAAGGTTTCATGCAGATTCGTCAAATGGCCCCAAAGTTATTAAAGAAACAAAAAATGCCTTTCCAATGGAAAGTCTGACCTAACTATAACTACACTGCCACTATATATCATCCAGTGGCGGTCACCACTGAGTAGTTATAGTTAGGACCACATTCCCATAGGAAATTGATTTTTTTGGTTTGCTTATAACTTTGGCGCCATTTAACAGAACTTAATGAAACTTTCCAAAAAACAGTCATATCCTCCTCTGCTTCCTCCTGGAAAGTTTCAGATTGATCCATCAAGTAGGGGCTAAGAAAAAGGTGGGTCCCAAAATGTGTTTTCCCCATGCAAGTTTCCACGGGAAAATTGAACAACAATACCACAAAAACGACTGAACAGAATGACAGCAAATTTGGCAGAAAGCCTGCTCTTGGTCCAGAAAGCGTTCTTTTTGTCATTTGTTGTAAATCCATTCAGTAGTTTTTAGGTCTCGCCTGTCGATGCGCATGCGCATCGAGCTTGCGAGCCTATTGCGGCTTAAACAACGTTTAACTAAGAAGCAAGGAATCGTGGCGATTCCTTGCAGTGCCCGTGACTTTTAAGCTCAATGCGCATGTGCATTGAGCTTAAAAGCGCGTGCACATCAGTTCCCTCAGCCGCACTCCAGGCCCCTGCTGTTTTCACACCCCCTCCCCGCTCCGCCCCCTCCCCTGCCCGCCGTGTCGCATTTCTCCTCCCCCCTCCCCTTCTCTGCCTTCCCTCCGTCTTGTCTCTTCACTTCGCCGTGCCTCCCCTACTCTCCTCCCCCTCCTCCTCCTACTCTCCTCCCCCCTCCTCCACCTACTCTCCTCCCCACTCTCTCTCTCCCAGCACAACCTTGTTTGCGCTTCTTCCCCGTCATTTGGCCTCATGTGTAGTCAGACTTCTCTTCCCTTTTACAGAGAAGCACGTTGTTTAAATGTGAGGAAGAAATGGAAAGGGCAATTGCATTTCCCCATTCATATTTTGATCCTCCAAAATACAAACAAATGAACTATAGATGAGAGCCTGCAGCGTTTCCCTTTTCAAGCACGTTTTGAGGCTTCGGGGTTGTCGTGCGCTCACAGCACGCACCCCCTCCCCGCCCTCCATTGCACGGGCAGTGCGTGCTGTATAA
The DNA here is from genome assembly GCF_964261635.1 of Lissotriton helveticus. Lineage (NCBI taxonomy): Eukaryota > Metazoa > Chordata > Amphibia > Caudata > Salamandridae > Lissotriton > Lissotriton helveticus. Next base: position 968,345,551 of record NC_136063.1, on the reverse strand, counting down.
ACACAGTCAGCAACAGTGGTAACATCTCTTGTTTATTTTCTCTTCCTTGTTTGTTATATCTTCCTCCGCATTGCTGGCTCGCCCCTCCCCCTCCACAGCGGCCCTTATTGTCACCTCGGCTTACACTCACCCCTCCTTTCTCCCCTTTAGGCTGCTTTCGGATGCTTTGTTCGCAGCTTGTCATTTACTTTTGCATTGTGGGCGTATTATGATTATATTTCTTAGGGAAGGGTAGTGCTAGTCCAAGGTACATTGCGCGCTCCCACCTTTCTCTGGCCTCGTCTTAATTTGTCTCTGTAAATAATTAAAATTTAGCATCTGAGGTATTGCGGGTTACCTGTAAATGTGAAGCGATCTAATTTTAGTTTCTGATTTGACGTTTCTGAATTTAAAAGTTTGTTTTCATTTATCTGAACAAACCTTTTACTGGCACAGTTGTAACTGTTCTCACTGTGGATACAATCATGTTTGCAAGCGCTGCTTCTAGTTCGAACCTTTGTAGACAGGGCCTATACTGAGCGTGTTCTTGTGCTAGGGCTTAATTTCAGCCGGGGTTTACCGGTGCGCACATTGGCGTTTAATTCCTGGCGCTTACTCTGGGCATGTTGTAATACATATTACTTAAGGAATATGCTGTTTCCGTTTTTTAACACCCAAAAGTGTAAGTTATCTGTGTTCTGCTTATTATGTTATTCATCCTAGGTGTCTGGGCCACGGCAACATTTGTGCTCTTGTGCTGCCCACACAGGAAGCACACCAGCCCCCTCACTGTAATAGGAGGCAGACCCAGCACCTCTCCCATACTTCTAACAAACAGCTCTACAGTAAACAGTCTGTGTACTGCTTCTTATCACTGCAATCTATCTCCGTTCACTGGCTCCTCACCCGCCCCCTTCACTCCTCTCTAAACATTCCTTCCCATGGCGTTTGGATCTCGGGAGAGAGCAGTGCAGTGGCACACAGCTGCATTCCTCCCCTGTTGTTGAAGATTTTACCACTAATTAACACAGTGCAGTCGAGGTCGCTTTCACTTTTGTGTCCGCGCTTCTTTTACTGGTGAATTTCATGCCTATCTGTGCTCCTCACATTCACGCATAATAAAGTGTAATTCATAAAGCACATTCGGTACCCCTCACTGTGCAGGTCGCAATAACTGACTTACTTTAATAATTGGGTGGCAATAGAAATATCCAACACTCCAACATGTATCACAGTGAGCTGAGCACGTTGTTATAACTACTTCCCTTTTGACAAACTGCGATACACACTGTGACAAAGGCACACTTCCACGTCTCTCTGGCCTTCTTTTTTTTTGCCTCTGTAAATAATTAACATTGGCACCTGGTGGATTGCGGGTTACCTGTAAATGTGAAGGATGTAAATTCATTTTCTGTTTTCACGTTTCTGAATTTAAAAGTTGTTTTCATTTATCTAAACAAACCTTTAACGGGCACAGGTGGAACTGTTCAAACTAATAGATACAATAATGTTTGTAAGCGCTGCTTCTACTTAGAACCTTTGTAGGCAGCGCCCAGAATGAGCGCGTTCTTGGGCTGGGGGCTTAATTTCAGCAGGAGTCTACTGGTGTGACCGTTGGCACTTAATCATTAACACTTGCATTTTGTGTGTATTATGAAACATATTTCTTATTTAATCTTCTGGATACTGTTGGACTGCTGTAGTAGAGGTAAGATGTGTAGCTACCTCAGCAGTTCATAGTCTTCTAGCTGCCATTGGTAGGGCCCATATCTATACCTTTTTATATTGTAGTATGCTACATTTAGTTTGTCTTGATGAAGACACATGAAAAGGTGTTGCAAGGGGTCAAAACGCTTATGCTTCCACTGATACCGTTTGCAAATAATTCTATGCATTGCAGCCTTCACATTGGGTGAAGTCTGTGCCCTTGCAAATAATTTATTGTAGAAGCCAAAAAAGAGACGTTGTTTCTCTTTTTAATTAACTTTCTCCATGCACCTAATACTTGTTCACTTGCACTGTGCTGCGACTTGGAGCACATTTTGATGAACTATAGTTTTTGTGTAGTTGTGACAAATCTATATATAGCTTATTTTGAATTTTATACAAGTGTTTACTCTATATCAATTTTTTCTCAGCACTTCGTCGGAGACCATTTGCTTTCTTGCTCCCTCGTTTGTATACCGCTTCCCACTCACAACCACCAGTATTTTATTTTATTTTTATTAACATGCTTTCCTCACTCACCCTCACTCACCCTCACTCACCCTCACTCACCCTCACTCACCCTCACTCACCCTCACTCACCCTCACCCACTCACCCTCACCCACACTCACCCTCAACGCCTCACCCTCAACCCCTCAACCCCTCACCCTCACTCACCCTCAACCCCTCACCCTCACTCACCCTCAACCCTTCACCCTCAACCCACCACTCACCCTCACTCACCCTCAACCCCTCAGCCTCACCCTCACCCTCAACCCCTCACCCTCACTCACCCTCAACCCCTCACACTCACTCACCCTCACCCTCACTCACCCTCAACCCCTCACCCTCACCCTCACTCACCCTCAACCCCTCACCCTCACCCACCCTCACCCACCCTCACTCACCCTCCCTCACCCTCACCCTCACTCACCCTCAACCCCTCACCCTCACTCACCCTCACCCTCACTCACCCTCAACCCCTCACCCTCACCCTCACTCACCCTCAACCCCTCACCCTCACCCACCCTCACCCACCCTCACTCACCCTCCCTCACCCTCACCCTCACTCACCCTCAACCCCTCACCCTCACCCACCCTCACTCACCCTCACTCACCCTCAACCCCTCACCCTCACTCACCCTCAACCCCTCACCCTCACTCACCCTCAACCCCTCACCCTCACTCACCCTCAACCCCTCACCCTCAACCCCTCACCCTCACTCACCCTCACAACACATATTGTGTTACAATAGGTGTCACATTTGCGAAAGATAAAACTATCTAGAGATGTAGCATAACGACCAGAGCTGCCATATAAGTCACGTAAATACAAAACATGTTGCATTCCAAATGCTATAGGTGTCACATTCGCAAAAGTTATAACTATTGGCATTGTAAATGACAAAGCCATCAATTTAGCAATTTTAACAACGAAAAAATAAATAAATTATGTCACTTACAAGACCAATAACTACAACTTTTCTAATGCGAAACCTATTGCATTCCAACGCCACTCACACACGCAACGCCACTCACACACGCAACGCCACTCACACACGCAACGCCACTCACACGCAACGCCACTCACACACGCAACGCCACTCTCACACGCCACTCATCCACGCAACGCCACTCATCCACGCAACGCCACTCATCCACGCAACGCCACTCATCCATTTGCAAAACGAAAAAAGTTAAACTCTTCTATTGCGAGACCTATTGCATTTTCAATGCTTGTTGAGAAATTAGGCTTCAAATGTAATATATATTTCATGCTGCGGAAGAACCGGGGATCTAGCTGATCAAAAGATATGATCTTATTGGCTGCCAAGACATCAATTAAGATGTGGCGGCAGTCATTTTAGGACTTCGGGAGTTATAAAAGATATAGAGGGGGCAGGGTATGAATACCTTGCCCCCTTATGCATGTAGTGGGGGGGCCACAGAGGGCTGATGATTAAAAAAAACGCAGGCCTCCCCCGTTTTCATACTGAGTGGTTGGCACATTTATCTTTAAAGGGAAGGGGATACACGCAGCCTCCCTCCCGAGCCTTTTTCAGGCCCCAGGGACCCCATCCCCCAGGACCCGATAAGAGGGGAGTGCTATACCTCTCCCTTTGCCTTAATTAGGCCACGGGCTAAGAATCTCAATTATGGGAGGGGACGTGGGGCTACCTCTCCTAACCTCACAGAGCCTGTGGGACGCTTATCTCTGGGGCCAGTAGTTTTAAGGGGGGAATGAGGGGGTGAGCAGCCCTCTCCCTGAGCAGGTCATCGCCCCGGGAACCCCATCTCCCAGTGCCTGATGTTAGAAGCATCCCAAGGACTACATCCCCAGGACACTGCAGTTCTGTGCCAGAAGAGTGCAAACATACCCTGCCTGCACTCTCCCAGACAGGGAACATAACTTTGCCCAGGTAGGAGCAAAGTTATTGGGCGGCTCCTTTCAGCACCACTATGGAGCTGCCCCCAACACTTTAGGAACTTGTGGTGCACCAGGGCACCCACTTGAAAATATATGAAAAAATGGCTGGCTCCCACTATGATGGTGGCTGAGGAGCTGGCAGGAGTAGTGGGGGCCCTGGACTCTCCCCATGGTCCGGTCCCCTTCACACACACACATGTTGTGGGTGCCCCAGGTGGGCACTGAGGCACCCAGTAGAACATATCATAAAAAAATAGATGGTTTCCTCCTCCGTTGTGGCTGGAGAGCAGGCAATGACCACGGGGCCCTGATGCTGCCGGGTGGACCCTACTTAAAAAAATACATTTTTTAAAACCGTGGGTGCCCAGGTGGTCACCGGGATGCCCAAACAAATTTTAAAAAGGAAGACAAAAGAATAACAAATGGGCTACAGGAACCGCTCATTTACTACTCACTGCACCAACATGGAGTGCCCCATAATGCCTTGCGAGGGCTTTTTACTCATATTTGTTGGATCCTGGAGGTGCCCCTATGGGGTAGTGGCACCACCAAGCATTTTATTAATGGTATGGAGGGTGATTGAAAGTGCAGCAACATTGAAAAAAGCACAGTAAGTTTCCTAGGTAATTCAATACATGACCCCAGGAGAGCTTACCATATTTGTTTAAGTGCTCTAATCTGGAGCTGTATGCTTTTCAGCCAGACTGCTGGGACCTTTAGTAATTGGTGGCCTGGAAACTGTTTAAAAAAATACTCAAAGACATGTTAAATATTTTTTAAGGGTTTATTGAAAAGATTTTATCACAGTCACTATTATTAAACATTGCAATTGTGAATTCATTAAATATACATTTGATTATGGTTATTCGTGACTTTTTGACAAAGTCCAGGCACTATTCTTTTTGGTATTTTGCGCTCTTGGCAAAGCCAGTAAGTCTACCTTACATGAAATGACACCTGTGGGAGGGTTAGTGTGAAGAAAAATATATATCTATATGTTTGCATCAGCCAAAAAAGTGAATCAATCCCAAATTCTCCTCCACACTATCTCAGACCCACTGAGCTAACTGGGTCTGCTCTGACCAAACTGCTTGCTCTGTGCTCCTAAAAACACCCCTCCCTTTACAAATCTATTCAAGCCTGACCCCAGGACCTGTATTGTCCTCTTTGACACGTCTTGGGTTGACAGCTGTGAAAAGCCTCTGAATCTTGCAGGTTTGCTTAAACTTGCTTTCTGGTCCCTTGTGGCCTTATATTGCTCTATGTCCTGGGCTTGCATGGCAGTTCTATTTGTATATGTACAACCGTATTTGGGCTTGTCCACATGTTATGATATTACTGATGGCTGCACTTTCTGCCCTATATATTCTCCTCCGAATATCTATGAGGGGCAGAAGAAGCTTGTTCCAAGATGCGTCTGCCTTCTGCCTTGGCATGCCAATAAATGGACAAAGGTCGCTCTGAGGAGGGTTGGAGGATTTATTACCCAACATAATGGATTTATTACCCAACAGTTAGTCTCCTGCTGGGAGTTGGGCACCCAATCCCATGACACACATGGTGATTGACATCATACTAGACATTAAAAAATCTGGAATTCTCCCCCTCAAAAGAAAAACAAAGGTTAAAGTGATATTGAAGTTAGGAATTGCAATAATAAGTAACTTTACATTTAAAAATGCCATAGAAATACAATGAAAACAACAAAGGTTAAAGGGACATTGTAGTTAGAGTAACCACACCCTGCTAATTACCTCACATATTACATCACTCATGACATGTTCGAAGACATCATTGACAACATCACTGCAACATATGAAAGGACATAATTGATGAAAACACTTTGGGGGTGCGAGCCATAGTTAATTTAGGACACAAGTGTAATTAGTTTTCAGTGATTTTGTTAATTTAAAATAGCATGTTTTAACTGACATGTTCACCTAATGTTATCTTTAAATCATGCCCTTTCAAGCTTAGAGTACATCATAGATTATACAAAACACTAGAATGTAACCCTGGGTGGTTACCAGTCTTTTAGGTGTAGCGCTGCTCCTTTACATGAAGGACACCTGTAAAACAAACCAGCACTTTAAATCTGCTCACCTCAAATGAATGTCTTCAAATGATTGTCTTTGTAGCCTAGTTTAAAGTGCAGGCTAAGTCAATACCATACATGCTGAGCTAAAATAGTGACAAAGCCTTTGACCTTTTTAGGTCTGACCTAGGCAGCACTTGTTTTTAAAAAAAAAGTCCTTAAGCATCAGTTTAACCAGTTCTATCCCACACCAAGCAAAACAACGATAAAAGCATTTTACAACTCCAGGCACAGTGAGCCAGATGTACGAAATTCTTAATTTGCATTTCCTAAATAGTGATTCCATAGGAATCGCTATTTAGAAAATGCAAAATGTTATGTACAAAATGTGTACAGAGTAGGAATCGCTATTAGCAAATCGAAAATAGGAAATACTAGTCCATTCCCACCTAATGGGACAAATAGGAAATGGTTTGCATTTCCTAAATTGTCATTTTCTGATAGGAAATCGCAATTTAGGAAATCGAAACCAAAGGGTGCCTCTGGGCTTAAGGCCACCCTGAAATTTGTAATGCACATGTCATATGTGTGCTTCATGTCACTTAAATATGCATTTTTAAATGCATTTTAGTTATTTTACACATGGTTACCATCTGCTTTGAGTCAATGGTAATAGCATTTCCTAAATGCCTAATTCGCATTTAGGAAATGCTTTGTAAATGTGCTTTAGGAATCACACATAGGTAATACCTATTTGAATTTCCTAAATCGCAGTCACAATTTGCGATTTCTACAGAGTAAAAATCACAAATTGTGACAGTTTTTTGGCCTTTCTACATATGAAAAGAATGTTTTACATTTATTAACGGGCTGTAATTGTGATTCAGCCTGTTAAGAAATGCATTAAGCTTTTGTACATCTGTCTCAGTATTACAACTTTGGATTGGTACAATACCACCAAAGCCAACCTAAATAAGTAAAAGTAGATCCTGACTCTTGTTTTGCTCTTGTCAGAGCTTGTCAGAGAAGCATAGCTTTGTGCTAAAAAAAATGATAAAATACTTTGTCACTTTTCTAGCTCAGCATGGATGGCATTTACTTAGATCATATTTAAATGTGCACCTATGCATACATATATGTATGCCTATGTGCAGCATGTGAGGTGTGAGGGTGGTATGACTCACAGGAGGATAAGACTGGAGTGGGTCATGATGCACCCCAACAAATAGTGCAAACACAAGGAGGTGATGGGCGGAGCACTGAACCGTTTCAGAAAGTCAGCTCCAGTCACAGATCTGTGTTTAATTCATCATAGTTCTTTACCTCACTTTGCCAACCCAGTTCAGACGCAGCTATATGCAGATCAGACTTGACCCTGCTCTTCAGGGGAACAGTCCAGCCTTAACTGCCAAGCCTGGTCTTCCCTGGACCGGAAACAAGCATCCTAGGACTGGTTTCAAAGTTTCACCCCTCAGCAGCCGGGCTAGCTTAAATCCATTGGCAAAGTGAGCAAGGAACCCACGTCTGGGCATACCCTGGCAACTTAGGGTGAACAAAGCAAACACAAGGAATAGGGATAAACAGGATATTATACTCTATAATCTCTATATATGGTTTCTGCCTTCAAATATTTTTCTAGCATATTTATTTTCTAAACATTGTTTAACCAAAATCAGGATGCAAGATGTTAAATTTGTTCTTAAAGTAAAATTACATTAAAGTGGCAGGACTTTTGGGAGAATTGTTTTCCTGAATTAAGTAATTGTTATTTGCAATAATTGAGGCAGTTAACATTGTTTTTTCTAATGTCAATGTTGCTGGGCCTTAGTAATAAACTGCAATTTGACTTGTGCACTGTAGTAATCAATGTTTGAATGGGTGTTCATTAGTGCAGTAACTCAGGGGGTCTGTGGGGTGTTACACCCCTTTAATAAATGTATTTTGTGTTAAATATTTGGTTACAGGTACCTTCATTCGGGTATGGCTGCGGTGTCTGTCCGATTTCACAAGGGATTTTTACACACACAGACAAAAATGGATGCACACTCTCGCTCTCTCTGTCTGGCAAGGCTTCAAAAATGTTAGTCATGTCACAAAAATAGTGTGTTTTCTCTCATTTAGTACCCCTGCCAATCCGCATTCCTCTACCTTTCCACTGCACCTTAGGCCCCTCTTGCGCGCCCTGACCCCATATAATGTATTTTAACACTATGTGCTAGCATGAGGGTTGGAAAATCAGAACCTCCCTCCCCCCAATCTTACTGGCCAAGCTACGCCCCTGCAGTTAACTCAAAATGACACGCGTTATTTGGACCCATTTATTTTCACTGCCTGGTCATAAATATTATAATTTCTTGAAGACAATGAACGCGGTTAACTGGCTAATATCAGGGTTGCAAGAGTTTTAAGCCAGAGTATCTCCCTCTGAGAAAGAGTCTTCATTTGTAGTGGAAGTTTGTAGCTTGGGCCCTTCTTTGACCAATGTGTCTCTGAGTCTTCTAGATCCACCAGAGAAGATCAGACGTTCCACACGGTAACTTTGATTATTATCACGAAGGACCTTGTGGATAATGCAGAATAACTTGAATTGGATTCTGGCCTCTAGCAGAAGCCAATGTAGGTCTGGAAGTGATGAGGTGATAGGGTCTTGTTTGCATACTGTTTAAACCTAGCTGCCCAATGAATGACAAAGATGAGCGGGGCAATAGACGAATGTTGTCTGCAAAATTAAAAACATTTGCCATAGTCTAATCTCTGTATGACTAACAAGTGCTCTAAAACATTTACTCATGGTGTTACATCGCTCGAAATTTAATGGGCGTAGTGAGGGGGTTTCAGGCAAGTCAATGCTGTTACGGTTTTTAGGACACATTTAAAAATATATATTTTTTCTCTTTGGCAAACCCTTGATCTCATTGTCTTTGTGTATCCTGTCTGATAAAATGTTGATAATACTGTTACTTGTGCATGGGAAGTGCCAGTATTGAGTCCATGGACCTGGCCAACACCACTTCAGTAGCGGCTGGTATCAGGTGAAAGTGGTAAGGCAACCCGAGGGTACAAAAAATAAAAACAAAATATAGAACCCACCTGCTGCTCGCCAATCACCATTCTTCGGCTGACTGCTGCGCACAGGCTGAGGCTCACACACTCCCCTGCAGCCAATCCCAGCGCTTCTCTCTACCAGCATGAGAGAAGTGCTGGGATTGGACGGAGCTGCCTGGTTTTCCGCTCCAATGAGGACTGGGAGCCTGTGCCTGCTGTTCTCTCCACCTGGAAACCTGGCTTGGGTTGAAGATGTCAGCCTGCATGTCGATTTGGCCGTTCTAAGACGGCCGGCCAAACTGACATGCGCATTGACAGCAGTGCCTCTTTGTGCCCGTCATCAATTAGGTCCTGCCCCACAGACTCGCACCGGAAGAAAAATAAAACGATAATAAACCTAGTTTATTATCATTTAAATTTTCAATTTTTGCATTTGCTGGTGGAGGTGCAATGCTCCTCCGCAATATCGTAGGAGCCGCCACTGCACCACTTCCCTTGCAAAATCCATGAGAGGGGTGGGCAGGATCCGCGGATCAGATGGATATTTGTCTTTAACCGCCCTAGCCACCTTCATCCTCCTCCTGCCTCACCCATGACTTTGGTCTCCTTTTTTAAGAGTAAACATGCCTTTAAGTCTTTCTGTCTGTTTTGAACTGCACACAGCCCTTGAGTTTTTCAGGCATAATTTCTATTTTCTGTTATTGGCTTTGGCTGTTTTTGTAACTGCGACACAATTACAGTTTGCCGAACTGCTGGGGCGGTAGCAGACACTGCGACACAGAAAACCCCCTCAAAGCCAAGAAGCAATGGACATTGCAAATATTGTTCATACCACCAACTGCAGAATAACATTACATCATATGACACCATAACCTAGCCAGCTCTGCTTCAGTCGCGGCGCAGTGTTTTACTCCTGCCTGACACAGCAGCAGCTTGGACTTGTCTTCCATGACACCTCCTCCGATGCCCTTTTCCGGATATAGTTTACGTTCAAAGGAAATAACAGCTGTCTCACCTTCCTGTTCCTGACAGGAGGCTTTTGACCCCCTGATTAGAGCTCGTCGTTGCATTCAAGCTCACAGGAAGGAAATGGGATCATTTCGAGAAGGTTCTGCGAGGTTGAAAGGCAGCGGCCTGAGAGACCGAGGTAAGAATGTCAAACTTTCAGACAAAATATTTGAGGAAATGAAACGCGCGTTTGTTGCCTAGGTGACATCGCGTGTTTGCCACGAAACTTCGTTTAGAGGGCAGGAAATTGTGACCTATCTCAAGGGACGTAGAACTTTTAGTTAGGTTTCATGGCATACAGATTCCCATATATATACCTTACAGAAATCCCAATACTGTGTGTTTTTAATTTTGTCAATATAAAGGAAGATTGCGAAATAAAGCGAGGGAAGATTGGCCATTGATGTTAAAGTTACCTAATAGGCTGTTTTTGATGTAGCCCATTACATGTAATGGGGTGACCCTGTAACCCTCAGAACCTGGGTGGGTAATGAAACTATTAAAAATGGTTCTGTAGGAACGAAATACACTATGATGTAGTATTTCTTATTGCGCTACTTAAAGAATCTGTCCCTGCACGTGTACCAGGATAGTGGTATCAATACACACAAAGCACACTAACGACAAGAGGGAAATGAAGTTTTAGTCATATATTTCCATCATATCTGAATCATGTTAAAAACATTAATTTTGCTGTCCAACAAAAACATATAAGACATAAACACTGCATAGACTTTGTGCAGAATTGATATACATTTAGAAACTAACATACATTGCTGTCAAATCACACGATTCTTTAACAAGGTCAACTATAATTGCAATAAACCAATAGGTACATCAATTAATTCTTGGGTCCTAGCTGATTCATGGAACCCACTAGGACCCAAGAATTAATTGATGTACCTATTGGTTTATTGCAATTATAGTTGACCTTGTTAAAGAACCGTGTGATTTGACATCAATGTATGTTAGCTTCTAAATCTATATCAATTCTGCACAAAGTCTATGCAGTGTATATGTCATATATGTTTTTGTTGGACAGCAAAATTAATGTTTTAACATGATTCAGATATGATGGAAATATATGACTAAAACTTCATTTCCCTCTTGTGGTTAGTGTGCTTTGTGTGTATTGATACCACTATCCTGGTACCCGTGCAGGGACCAATTCTTTAAGTAGCGCAATAAGGAATACTATATCATTGTGTATTTCGTTCCTACAGAACCATTATTAATAGTTTCGTTTTTGATGTAGCAGTTGACACACTACGAGCTGCTGGTCTGTCAATAAATTCATTTATCTGCCCATGGCTTTCAGAATTTCAGTAGTATTAATCAGTTCTATTAGCTATTTGATAGAACTGTGAGCTGAGCAGCGTATAGAAACCCTATTCTGAATCACATAACCCTGTCTGTCTATGTGGAACTCATCTTTGCATCCTTCGAGTATTAATATAATCCTCAATGTTGACCTGGGTGTGGGGGACAATTTATTCTGAGATTTGGGCTGTGTTAATTGTCATCCTTGCTGTTGTGAGTCAGAAGGTGCCTGTGCGTTTCAAGAGATTGTCTCCTTTTATCACACTTTTTGGAACTCCCCTACAGGCAGCTTGTAAATGTATTTTGTCAAAGGTCTCTTATGGACAATCCCAATACTTAAAGTAGGCTTTGGGCCAGCTCATTGCCTATTATGTGCTGGCTTTCTTATCAGTCTCATTTATTTGCTTCTAATTTTATGTCTTTTTGTTTTTTTTTGTTTGTTACACTCTAGAGCGTAACTTCTTTACCACTCTTTTGATTGGATGACTTGCATCCTTCCACTTCTGACCTCCAGGAACTATTTTGTTTTTATTTAGCACTCCCTGAGATTGCATGTGTTTTCTTGCTCTCTCTCATGTTCTGCTTCACCCCTCAAATACCCATCCTCTGCATCGTCTGTGTGGCTCCCTCCTCCCCCCAGCTCATCCGTTGTGTACCCCACCCTTTCTTGCCCACTTTTTTTTGTGTTTCTTATTTATTTTTACTTCCCCTAACCTCAGTCTCTTCTGTTGCTCCTCCTTCTGTATTAAATTTGTTCCTCATCCACTCCGCCATCGCTCCTGCACCGCTCCTGTTGTATTTATTTTTTATTTTTTATAGGCATAGCAGTTGGATTGCTCCTTTTACAAAATGCACTCTGATGTATGTGCAAATTATTTTTTTCATCCCCCTCATCATGAATAGCCTCCTTCATCTTGGAATGATAAATATACATTTTCTTAAATGGCAGACATATCATGCTATATCCATGCACATACATTATCATGCTGGGCTGTTGTAGTTTCATGACTCACATCCTGCCTCCATACGTACATGACATCTCCCTTTTTTTCTTTGTGTAACATCGACAAAAAGCTTCTATTTTTTATGCGTATGCTAAACAGCGTCAGTGAAAAGGCACTAGCAAAACCAGTAGGTCTGTATTGCCAGCCAAACTGCGAGACTTATTGTCTTTGCCAATGCTTCTTCGTTTGTTTGCAGCTCCCATTGTCTTTATTTTTACTCATCTAGGTGTTGCCCCTGGAGTCTGAAAGGTACATATAAAAGGTCACTTAGTTTGAAGCTGTTTGCAGTGTTGTCGCATTTCCACTTATCACCGAACTGCTGTTGTCTGAACAACGCCAACCTCCACCACACTAAGCCAGTTTCTCACTCTACACAACTAAGGATGTGTTAAAAAAAAGTCACACCAGCGCAGTGGTTATTGCTTTTGTGGACCTCCAGCATCCTCTGTGGTTGCCAGTCAGCGTATAGGCATGTCCAGCTGAGAGAGCTCCTGAGTGAATGTGTGCGAGTGACCTCATCCTGTGCAGAATGCTGTGGTGTCCACAGTGGCCAGTAAGGAATGCCGCACAAAATGCTGCTAGAATAAAATTAACAATAGCGTTTGCCAGATATCACTGGCCTTTATTAATTTTCCGTCTCAGCAGAACTTCCAGTCGTTAATCATCCCAGAAGAAACAGACTATAGACCAGTAGTCTTCAAACTTTCTAGTGACGCGCTCCCCCAGTGGCAAAAGAAATAATCATCTGTCCACCTTTAAAAAAAATCACAATTATTCTATTAAATTGGCAATGTTTAAATAGGTCTAGATTTACTGAAACACTGAAGTTAAGTTTCTATTACCATTTTAAAAACTGAATCAGATGCATGATTGCCAAACTTACTGTTCAGGTCAGGCAGGCCTTACTAACTGTAAAAGTAACCACAGTGTGATTATGAGCAATAGGGTTGGGGGATGGGGAGTCCCTTCTGTTTTGATACCTTTCCCCACCCAGAATATGAATGGCAAAAGATGTTAGTGATGACCATTTACCGAGCGGCTTACTGCCACTCATTTTTCTCAGCGGAAAACAAGGAAGTAATCAGCATAATACTTCTTTTGGACAGAGCCTGGCTCCCCTCCCCTGCCCTCCCTGATCACTTCAGGCCCCCTAGGGGGGCCTGCCCCACAGTTTGAAAACCCCTGATCTAGACTACCCTCTTTTTAGAAACCAGCAGGGGTGGCTATAGGTGCTGGCTGCTTTCGCCTATATGTCTTTAAGGGTTTCCGAATACCCTCTCTAACCAAAATTGTAGTTGTACTCTTGTTTTCCCTTGTCACTCCTCTTTCCAGCAATTCTGCAATGAACTTAGTCAAGCCTCCGACTGGAATAGAATATAGGCCCGAGGGACAAAATAAAAGTGGCCCCCGTTAGTGAATTAGACAGCTAAAAATGTGACCCATGATTGCAAATTAGGGCAGTTTTGAACTTGCGAAGATAAGGATTTTCCAATGTATGGAAAGGCTGCATGGATTTTAGCATGCTTAGGCAATATTTGTTTTAATATCAGGGAAATCAATAGTAAAAACATGCCCAGCAGAGCATAAAACAGACCCACATCAGCCAAAATACTGGCCCACACACTGAACTGTCAGACCAGTCCATTGGGCACTGCCTGATTGCCCTAATGGCCCATCAGACCTTGGCTTAGTCACAATACTGAAGGGACAACACATCTGCAGACGCCTGGTCATGAGATACGGGATGGTTAATCCAGGAGCGTAACACAGGCCCTTACAGCCCCCGTGGTGCGGGGGGGCCCTCACCCTCCAGGGGGGCCCGTCAGCACCGCACTTCTGCTGGGGAGCTCTAGATTGAGTCCGAAGGGGGCCCCTTCACATACCCTGCAGGGGGGAAACCCTGAAGGTTCGTTACACCACTGGGTTAATCATGTCACTCTTCTCTTGATTTAGATCTCCTGCAAGTGGAGTATCCAGCTTACTTTCCTATTTAATTATATGACAGTACAGACAAGGGTGTAGCTGGGTCAGTAAGATTGTGGGGTGTGAGCTTCAAATTTCTCAACAATCACGCTGGCGCATAATGTTAAACTATATTATTTGAGGAGCAGGCTTAAAAGGCAGAAGAAAGGGATAGCACTGAAGATTGTTAGGGTTACATAAAAAAAAATATGTTGTAAAATAACCAACAGTTTTAAGAACTTCAAAACAGAGAGGAGAGAGAGAGAGAGTGTTGATGTATGTTTTTGTCAGTGTATCTATGTAAAAATCCTAGGTGAATTCCGACAGCCACCTCACCATAGCCGACTGTAAGTACCTGTACCGAACTATTTACTAGGGAATACATTTATTAGGAGGGTGTAACACCCCAAACACCCCAGCTGAAGCTCGCCCCTGAGTACAGAGGAATATAATGGAACTTGCATCAGTTCCTATTCTACGAAAATGAATAGTGCAGCCATATGAGGCGCAGCAATGAGCTAGTTTGGGCCACCTTCTTTATTTGCTTTACTTTACTTTCAGCGGTCATGGAGATCAGAGACTACGGCTGTAGGGAGAGAGCGAGAAGCAAAGTTGTAACCACCCTACCACTCTGTGAGGCCTAAAATACATAAGTCGGTCTGGAATACTATCTAGATAAGAATAATACACTTTTCTCAAGTTTACCATTTCCGTGCGCGAGACACTCATACAGTGCAGGTTTCTATTAAGTGGCATGCTGGGGTTTGTAGTGCCTTTGATTCCATCACAAAATGCAGAACAGCAAATCCCAGAGTGGATAGAAAAAAAGCGGAACTATGTGAAATAGATTAGTGAACAAAAGTAACATAATGTATTCTTTCGTTGTACCCTGAAAAACGTGTACATTGATTTGGAATTACAAAAATAAGCCCTTAAAATAATAATCCTAGTAATAATATGCTGAATAAATGTAAAGTATCAAATAAATAAGCAACCCTATTTTATTTTGTACCAAAACAGCACATTATAGACAAAAACCGTAAGGGCGGTTAAAGTAGAAGCATCATTACATTGTCACTAGGTTAATGCTAATAACAAGAATAGGCATGTAAATTGCCTTTATTTCGCTGGTGTGCAAACTCTGCATCATTTGCTTTCGTATATGTACATGAATTTTTATAAAAATTAAGTGAAATTGTGCAAAATAGAGCAACATGTAAATCCAGTCTTTAGCGCTCCATTTTTGTACTTAATATGCCGGAAACGAGGACATATTTTGCATTAAAATCAAATAGCGCAAAGATACAAACATCACCTGCGTTGAGATCATCCTATGCTCCGACTCTAAAATGTAATTAGGACACATGGTGTAAAGGCATAATTTGGGGGAATTTCGCATAACAAGCATAACAGATAATTTCAGAAATTACCCGAGATTGTGACGGTGTACGAGAAATTTTGCCCAGGTCTTCTGTCTTTAGAGGGTGACAAGCAGTCCTGCAGAACAATGCTGTTTTGTTGAGAGCTATAGATTTTCGTGCACCATTCCTGACAATAATATAGCAACACAGAGTGTATTTTATTTTATATAGGGGGAACTCGACCCAAAGGTATCAGAGCGCTTTGCATGAGCACCAATTGCGTTACAGATGGACACATTCATATTTTTGTTAGATTAAGTGATTTTCCCAGAATCACAGGGTGTTGAGCGTCGCTGCCGAGACTTGAATCTTGTTCCCAGCTCGGAGGTCGAGCACTATAGAATCTGGGCCGTTTGCTCTTACAGTTTTCAGTTTTCTGAACCTTCTGCAAGTGCAAGCCTTAATATAGAAAATGACAAGAAACAAAGAAGGAAATACTTGCAACAATTTGGGGGGATCCGAAGCAGTAAAAGTGAGATTTGGGGGGTGAGGGGGGCTCTTCAGAGGACTGGGACACATGCTATTCTGATCAAATTCAGGAGCTTGGGAGTAACACCATCCGGCCCCCAGTGGAATGAAAGCGATGTTGACAGAATTAGGGAACAGTAGGAATCACAACATCACACCAGCGGGTGACACAAGCAGGGGGCATTAGGCTTCGTTTTGATGTGGCTGCAGAGGGTTCCTTCCATGCTTTCTTTTCGATCTGGAGACTTTTCTGCAAATTATGGTGATGTCAGATTGTTTTTGAAATAGTGCATCAAAGGTTTCACATCTTAAATGCCTCGGGCCATGACAGAGGTCATTCATGGAGCTCAGAGTGACCGAAAGAGGCGTTGAAAGTAAGATTTCCTGCACAAGGAGTTGGTTAGACGAAGTTTGTCTTTGAATGAGAGGAGCCCACAGAACAGCGGCCTTTTCCTTGAGTGCCCAGAAGAGCCGTTGCCTGGAAGGCCACACAGAGAGAAGTTCCAGGGTGCAGATCATGGGCATATTACAAATCAAAACAAGAAGCAGGTAAGTGACAGTGAAGCATTGCATGCAAGAAATAGATCACAGTTAAAACACCATACCACTCACAAAATATATACTGAATCCAATGTATGTAACACGAGGTCTAGATCATGAATTTAAGCATGTGGCAATATAAAGTGGTAAATCCATTGATGGGGTGGAGATAGCACATGCTGAAGCAACAGGCAATGACACAGGCATCAATTTGCTAGGCACATAGCACATTTTGGCATGGGCGGCTCCTCCTAAATGGTGGAGGAGCATAGGCCCGCCTGTGGCAAGCACAGCAGGCAAACCCTAATAAATAAATTGGCATAACAATGGGATTTTATTGTGCCACCAGCTTGCGCTGTGTACAGCGTGAGGGTGAGGCAGGGCTAAATCCTGCTATTGCAGGATTGCTACTGGCACTTTCAGTGCGCATGTCGGGTTGGGCGGCTGGCTACCTACTGCCAGCCTGACATGCGCATGTACACCAAGCAATCCCCAGACTGTGAAATAGACGGGGATTGCTGGCACAGGCAACCAGTCTCAAAATGAGCGCAGGGTTAGCCTGCTCCCACCAATCCTGGAGCTGCTCTCATTCTGAGTGCTGCTTGAGAATTGGTCAGGAGTCGCGTTCCACTGGACAGGAAGGGAAGTCCTTCCTTTACCTGTTAGTGGACGTCATGTCACACCACCATCGGCGGAAGTCCTGCACTAGACAGGAGCATCATTGCGGTGAGTTGGGCGCATGGTGCCCCTCCCCCCCCCAATATTTTCATATTGCCAGCCACTGGTCCATTTTGGTGTGGGATTGCACCACAAGTGCTACCATAATATTGAGCTTTTAATATTGACCTACAATGATAATTACAGCAGGATATTATGTTCTACCATATCATCAAGTTAAGCGTATAGCGGTTATTGTACATACTAATGTGCAAGGTATGTAGATGTGGATGTTAGAAAAGTACATTTGCACACACCTATATACATTTACCTGGTCGATGTAATGGTGTTCAATGTCTGCAGCTGATATTTTGGTAAAAGGAAATTATGCTGCTCGATATTCTGATATTCAGTCTTGCATGCAGGCCTCAGAGATGGCAGCAGTAAGGACAACGCCAGTTCTTTCTTGTTCTTATGTGTTACCTGGAGGTTGATGTGAGATGCTCTAGAAGGCACTGAAATAAATGGACATTGACCTTTTTTAGGAGGACTCTGGGGTGATGCCAACTGAGCTTATGTATGAGCCAGGGCAGGAACACATCATGTGGCTCTCAGACTATTCCTTGCTAGAAGTGTTATGCCTTTTGCCCAGTTGTTCACAGGTAACACTCTCGCCACCCACAAACACTTAAGTGGAAACGAAAGCCCCTGCGCACATAGAAGTTGGGACATATGGCAAGATAAACGGAGAGCTTAACCACCAGAAGCAATGCCTAATTTGTACAAAATGAAGTGCCAGGGCCCTCCTCAGGAGGCCACTTTACCCAGTGTCCATGCCAGCGCCACCAATGACAGAACCAGCACAACTACTAACCATCACACCCTACAAGTGTAACAATACAGACTATTTGAGGGCCCCAAAGCTATAAGAAGGGCTTGGGCGGAAAGTATTAGTCAATGTTAATGTGTATTGAATTAATAAACAATTTTTGTTGTGTTCATCTCTGATTTAGACAACGAGTGCCATCTTGTGGAAGACTAGCATAAGTGGCGGTGTTAAAATTTAGGGCCGGTGCCAAGCACTGGAAACCACCAGCTCAAATTAAGCACTGACCAA
The DNA here is from genome assembly GCF_964261635.1 of Lissotriton helveticus. Classification (NCBI taxonomy): domain Eukaryota; kingdom Metazoa; phylum Chordata; class Amphibia; order Caudata; family Salamandridae; genus Lissotriton; species Lissotriton helveticus. The sequence goes on along the minus strand of NC_136063.1, from coordinate 968,326,862 downwards.
AATGATGCGCTTGTCATGGTGAGGTGCCACTGTTTATAGAGTACTGTAGTGACTGGAGAGATCCGAACTCTGCCTCCCCTGCACCCCTATCAGCACAGCAACTAATGCCAGTACTTGTGGTCTCTCAAGCTTTGCCACTCTTACTTTCTCATAATCCCTCTCTAGAAGTACATCCCGAGCACTGTTTGGAAGCTTTCGTAGGTAGAAGAAAGCTCTTAAGGTCAGGGCCACAGAACTGTGTGATTGTGCTACCTCTGTGTTTTTTGCATGATTTTAGATTTGCCACATTTGCCACATAATTCATAATTTGCTCCATATTATAATCCCAAATAGATTTCTGGCTTTAACGGTTCAAAAGTTACTAAAAATGCAGTAACACCTGTTCGCACTGAGTGATGGTCCATTGCAGAGGTTGACTGGTTACCTATCTGTTGCTTATTGCTATAACTGGATGATAAACTGGTACCAATGAAGCTCAACAAATGCCCAGACAGTGTTAACAAGTGTAAAAATGACTAATTAATTAAATAATTCTATCACAAAGTGTACTGCATTATGCCGCAATTATTTGCCTTTTCATGCCTCATAATTTACTCAACCCTGCCGTATATATTGCCCTACCCTGCTGCATGATTCCAGTGGCCCGCTTATGGCCCAAATGTTCACACTACAACATACAGATGATACCCGCTACACCCTCAGATAAAAAGTAGCACACAAAAAAGATACTGCATGTGCTATAGGGACAACAGGTGCTGTACAGACTGAAAAAGTTTGTTTGGGTATGCATGAGACCTGTTTTCTATTAACTGTCATCAAAGAGCTGCATGAAAACAGCAAGGTATATATTAGAGCGATATGTTTTTTTTGCCCAGTCTTTCATATCCTAATCTTGCAAAAAGGGTTCATTTGGTTAGAAATCAATTCTTATTATTAAAGCGAACCCCTAACCATGATGTTACGTTTAAAATTCAGAATTTGTGCTTTTCCAGACCAAGGATCAAACTATACTTCCTACTAGTATGGATGACCTGTGACTCCTACACCGTGTAGTGCTGTTTTATGTAACATTTCCCATACACTGATTAATACTTGTATGATTGTCTCTGTGTAATGTGTGTGTGATGTAAAGTGCTCTGACACCTTACACTAGTATGAGTAGCACTATAAAACTAAATACATCTGAGAGAGAGTGGTTATGGAGATTTGAGAGACACTGTTAAATGGTGGAAGTTAGGGAATCAGTGGTAGAGGTGGTCATTAAGGAGGGCCAACAAACATTGTCGCACAGGGCGCCACTAGTACTAAAGCCAGCCCTGGTGTAATAATAATAATTCCTTTATTTAGATATAAAACATATCTTTAAAAGGTCTCACAAATCACATTGTATACAATTTTATAAAAATAAAAAATGATTAAAAGAGAAGCAAACAGTAAAATGTGGCCGAAAGCATGCCAGTTAAAACTTTACAATTTGTGGATTAGCCCTCCTGGTCTTTGCAAGTTCTATTAAAATGCATATTCAGACTTAGCGATGAGCAGAGACCTCAGCAGTATCCATTTTATCTAGGTTACGGTATGCTTGCTGAATAAATTTGGCCAAATTTATATTTAAATTAATATTATCCAAAGACAAAGCAGCAATGATGGCATGCCTACAGGACCGAACCCCCAGCCTGTTCCATTCTGGCTTAAGCAGATGCCTGCGTTGAGAGTTAAATGCAGGGCAGATGCAGAGCACGTGCAAAATTGTTTCAGTTGCTAACCCGCATCCTCTACATATTGTGGCCTCCTTCTTGCGGCGCCAGGTGGGTAGATTTTGAAGAAAGCGCCAATCTCCCATTCTTAGGGCAATCAGACAGCGCTTTAGATGAAGTGAAAATGTCGTAGAGAGGTAGGCAGCAGGGGTTAGTCGTTTGTAGGAATTAACTACTGCCCAGGAATGGCTACGCTTTGTGACAAGAGCTTTGTCTGCAGCCAGAGATTTCATTCTTACACATTTTTTGATTATATTTTTTAAAACAGTCTGACTGGGGTTAAGGGCCCAGAGTTCGGCAACTGACATTTGGTGGATATAGTCATTCAGGAGGCGGCCGAATGTTCCCCCTGGGTTGGTCTCGTTGATTTCTTTCCAGGTTAGAGATTCTAGTGTACCTGGTTCGGCCTGTCTTAATTTGTGACACAGCTTAAGATAGGTGCCGACATTAGAGGCTTCATAGTTAGTTAGTCCCTGCTCTAATCTAATCTGGGCCGGGGAAGCGGTGCTCGGCAAGTGAAGTGCCTTTCTGTAGATTTTAGTAGTGTGTTTGTTTAGGGCAGTGTTAATTTTACCTTTAAAGATCTCTATGCCATATGAGAGTGTTGGCCTGATCTTTGCTCTAAGGACTTCTAGTAAGGGGGCAAGGGTTGGGCCTGAACGTTTCTTTGATAGTTTGGCCAAGGATACCACTAGAGCCGTAGTTTTGGCTGCAATCACACTGCTTTGCTTTGTGAAACTGCCCCTGGAGTCCAAGTGGACGCCTAAATATTTATACGATTGGTCAATCTTAAGACTTGTTTTATTGATTGACCAGCCACCGCCACTGTAGCGTATCTTACCAAATGGGACTATCAGGGTTTTCTCCATATTAATTTCTAGTTGGTTGTCAAACGTGTATTGCGATAGTGCATCAAGAAGCCTTTGTAACCCTACTCTAGTAAGGCTAAACAGGGCCAGGTCATCGGCATATAAAAGGTTGCATAAGGCCGCACCTCCTATTTTGGGTGGATGGCTGTTTACCCTGTCTAGGGTACTTGACAGGTCGGCTATGAATAGGTTAAAGAGAAGGGGGGCCAGTACGCATCCCTGTTTGACACCACGTGAGGTCATGATTTTTCGCGAGAGATGCGAACCGGACCCTAACTTAACTCGAACCCAGGTGTCAGAGTAGAGTTGAATGATTGGGTTCAGTATCTTGTTTGGAATGCCCCACTGTGTCAGTTTTTTCCAAAGGGCCTCCCTGGGTACTCTATCAAATGCTGCCTTGAAATCGACAAAGCAGCAAAAGACCAACCTGCGTGTTAATAAAGCATTGTCGATGATAGTGGAAACTGCCAGTAAGTTTGTCGTGGTACCTGAATTGGCAACAAACCCTGTTTGATTCAGAGGAATCAGATCGTTATCCTTTAGGAATCAGATCGTTATCCTCCAGCCCTGGTGTACAAATGAGGCCATAAGCTAAAACGAATATGTCCACAAGCCGGGGTCTTGCTAAACGGAGTGGGCTCGGAATCCATTCACCTGGGAAGGGGCCCTAGACAGGGCTGCTCCCTCTCTCCTTTATTGTTTCTCGTAGTATTGAGCCCTTTGCGTGAGGGTGCATGCGACCTTTTGATCCAAGTCATTCTCTTTGGCAGGGATAAATACAAGATTTCCCTCTTTGCCAATGACATGCTGATGATGATGACCTTCCCTAGTGTGACCCTGGTCGCAGTACAATCCGAGCTTTAGGCCTTTGAACGGGTGTCAGGCTTCTGAGTCAATCTATCCAAGTCCTACCTCCTTAAACTCACCCTGTGGCAAGGGCTTATGGACTCCCTAGAAGCGTCCACACCCTTCTGTAGAACCGAGAAGGAGTTATATTAAGATTCTCTCTTTAGGGCTAATTATCCACCACTCCTACAATGGCTTAAGGAAGATTTTCGCAGATGGGCTCCTATGTACATCACATGGTTAGGACGTATACAGGTTTCCAATGCACTACCCTATCTCTCACCCTATACATCTATCATTATATCCTCTACACCCACTCTCTCATTTAATCCAAACCCCATACCCCTACTGTGTTCCCCAAAATAACCCTTACCAGACTCTCTCCTACTCTACCCCTCCTTGCATCATCTGACACCTCTTTTACTATACCGATCCCCTAAAACAAACCTTTCTAAACTCTTCCCTCTGACTCCTCCCCTCCAAAACTGCTCTTTACTCAACCAAAAGCCTCCTCCTACTGCTAAAAATAAAAAAACAACAAATGAAAACACCTTTCACTCTTTTATCCCTCCACTATCTTTTTCAATCAAAATTAACAGACTGACATGTTCACTACTCAAATTCCATATTCAACTATACTAATTCACCATTAATCCTTTATGGGTTCCCGAGTGGCGTGCTACTCGCCAGAAAAGCGCTTCAACATCCATCAGGGGTAACAAGTGCTATATGAATGCAAACCTTTCTTCCCCTTTTATCCTTCCGCTATCCTTCTCCCTCCAAATAACTGACTAATATCCACCACTGAAATATTTCACCATATTAATTCACCACTAATCTTTATGGGCTTCCTGAATAGCGTGCCTCAATACCCCATCAGGGATAACAAGCGCTATATAAATACAAACCTTTTTCCTCCTCTATCCTTCTGCTATCATTCCAAATCCAAATAACTGACTAACCTATCCACCACTTAAAATGTACTTGCATGTTTCACTATACTAATTCAACACTAATCCTCTATGGCTACACAGACAGGGCGGGAGGGGAATAAGCAACATTTGAAATTTGCAAAGAAATCATAGGTTAGATCCTGTGTACAGTAGCAGCTGCTGCCAATCCAAGATGTGGGGGGCGCTAAAAAAAAGCATAATAAAAATATAAATTTACCTTTCCTGCTGGCAGCTGCAATCTACTGCTTCTGTGCCCTGCTGCTCCTGTCCCAGCACAATTCCCATGAGCACAGGCTCCCAGACTCCATATAATCCCAGGGCTTCTCCCCCCCCAGGGCTTCTCTCATGCTAATACTCCCAGCATGAAAGAAGCGCTGGGATTGGGCAGAGTAAGCCTGTTTTGCCAGGGCCGGACTGGCTACCGGGCAGTTGTGTGTGCTGCCGAGCTGGGGGCTAATTTCTCTGTGGTGGGGGCTTATTTCGTTGATGGGGACCTGCGTGCGCATTGAAATAAAAAAAGCAAAACGAATTTCGTTTTTCACACGCAGGTCCCTATCAACGAAATCAGCCCCCACCTCGGCAGCACATACAACTGCCCGGTAGCCAGTCCGGCCCTGTGTTTTGCGTTCTAGCAAGGACTGGGATCCTGTACCCCTGAGCACTAGGATATCTACTAGGAACAGCCCGGAGATATTTGAGTGCGCATGTCGGTTTGGCGGCCCATGGATGGCCGGCCAAACCGACATGCACACTTTCTATGCTTCTACTTCCTCCTCCCCCTGCTGTTTGACGCTGCGGAATGGCCCAGCCTTAGACTCAGCAGACTGGAAGAAAAAAATTTAAATAGTTTTATTGTAATTTTCATTTTTCTTCTGTCTGCTGCATTTCAGCAGTGGGGGATGTTCCTCCGTCATACCGGAGGAGCCGCCCTTGCCTGTGTAGTCAACGGCAGCGGTCTTCTAGTTCTAAGGTATTAAAGACGTTACTGTCCAAACTAAACATGTCAACATTTTTGCCGCTCACGTGATTGTAAGGTTAGTTTGGGAGAAGCCTGGAAAATATGTTTACAAAATGCTCTCCTGCTTTTTCTAGAACATTCTTTGAATGCTTTGCCATCCCCCAATGTTACTTACTGTAGATAGCATTCTGCTGCCTTCAGTGATACTTGGAATGGCTACTTTTGGTATGTCCTAAGGGGATAAAAATGCTGGAAGCTGGGACTATAAAAAATAAGCAACACGGGCAGAGATGGGGATGGGATGAGAATAAACAACAAGGACTAGGGATTGGGAGGTGAAAGAAGCACTAATCATGCATTGACAGAGGTGAGACCTAAAAAGAGTCTGAAAAATCCGGAACAGGTAGGCTTTTTTGCCAGCTCTTTTGTAGACAATGCAGAGCAGCATTACGTGCTGTTCAACATGTCTTAAGGGAAAAAATAAGCACCATTACCCGGTCGATACTTACGCCATAATAGTGCAACATGTCTAAAAAAACCTTAGCAAAGCCAATAGCATACATGCCAATAGACTCTGACTCCCGATGTTTGAAGTAGAATATACTTCATTTTGTCTGTCTCCTGGCTGAAATTGCTTCTGCTTCCACAGAAGTCAATAAAGGGAATCCATTCTCCTGACTGTTTTTAGGTCTCGCTAGAGCCAGCGCATGTACATTTAGTAGCTGGTTTTTAAAAGTGCTACTTTTGCCGGCCACCGGTTTGCTGTCACGCGCACAAGCGCGCGTGACGTGCACTGCTGCCATCTGACTGTCACGCTGCACAGCTGTGTCAGTTTCACTGCCACGCGGCAATTGCTTGTTTTATTATCACGCTCCGCATTGTGAAGTGGCTGCTCAAATGGGACATGGGAAGTGCTAGAAAAACAATCCCTGTTCGGGGTAATAAGGAGTGAGCGCTTCCTCCCCCCGCTCCCTGGGGGGCTGACCGCTCTTAACAGCTCCCATTGCGGGGACAGCGGGGAGCTGTGTGGAGGGAACAGGCCGCAGATCTCCGACCGACCTCCTGTCACATCGAGGCCCCGCCATCTGCATTTCAGAGCCGTCTGTGGCACGAGCAAGGGCTCTGTGTTGCTTGCCGAGCTGCCAAGTAAACGGATAAAGTCCCTCTGCGAGCTGCTCAGTAAACGTATAAAGGCCCGCCGCGAGCTGCTCAGTAGACATAAAGAGCCGCCGCGAGCTGCTCAGTAAATGTATAAAGGCCCGCAGCTGACACAAAGGAGATAGATACAATTGTAAAGCACTTCTCAGTCACAAGTCATTAGGTGACTGACTCACTTTCAGACACAATTCCAATGGACATTCACCTGCAATAAAATGTTTGCTCGAGCAGAACCAGCTTAGGAAGCAAAACTTGAATAAAAATTTGACAGGAACTAGGCATGACAGGCAAAGGAGCGCACCTTCACAAGAAGCCAGCTCTATCACAATCACCAAAGACAATACAATACCCCTTTGGCCCATGTCAATACACCAGTCCTCGGCAGAGGGTGCGTCTCTTCGATCTTCCGATTACTTTAAAATACTGCCTTCATCTTAAGGCAACGTTTTCTGAACATGTTTAATTTAGGTCCTCCAAAAGAAATAGGCAGGACTCTACAGAAAATATGAACTGCATAGTGCATGACTTATTGGTGGTGTGGACCATGCCTCCCTTTCTCTCGCTCACTCTCACTCACTTCATCACCAACTCATTTGCACCAGAAGGCATTTGTGTGTGCCTCCAGAAAGGCACCGACCATAAACTAACTGCATTTGCCTCTTATAGAAATAATTAATTAATTAATAATGGGAAGCATAGTGCTTCTATTTAATCCTGTACAACGACTTCACTAAAACACATTTTTACAGTGAAAGATCTCTTATTAGAGTTAAGTAAAAAGCGGGAGGGCAGCACCCATTAGAGTATGGAATTGTGCACCATGTTTTCAGATTCTCACAGAGACATTGGAAAGCATCTAAAAACAGCACATGACCGCCAGAACGAGTAATTCTACCTGGTAAATAAATGCTGGGTTCGTGTATGCATTTTCCATGTCAGTGCTCCTCTCGAAATGGCCGTGTGAATTTTTTTTCTTTTAAAGCATACTCAATGTTTATTTGTATTCAGAGCGCTGATACACAATGCTGTATGAGCGGAAGTGGGCATTTAAGATGGCCTCAGAATACTGTAACAGAGTGCTGACTTTTGGCGTTCCAAACGACTGAAAGGCTCAGACTTGCACATTATTGACACTGCAGAACCAAATCGAGCCCGGCGCTGCAAATCACACGACATTTGTGACTTGGAGCCTCGCTATACCAGGAAATTCACAGAGAGGGAGATGCAGAGTGGACAAATGCAGTGGTTCTGTTTCTGTGGAGGTAGTTTCTATATTGTGAGGGCCACAGTGGCTGCCCCGCCTGGAACTTAATGACGTCCGGTTGGCTTCTGTGGCAGCTCTGGTCTTCAGCAGTTGCAGCCTGTTTAGATGAGTCTGATAGGATTCAGATGACAGGTGCGGCCTCAGATCCAACTTCGACCTCCTGGATTACTACAGCAGGTATAGTCGTCAGGTCGATCAGGGTGCCCACAAAAAGTCATTCAGTCAAGGTGGATTGCTGCTCACACTAGATAATTGATTTATGCAGGGTACTGATGTGATTCATGAATCAAACTGTTTCAGGAGTTTGGGGGACACCCTCACACACACAGGGCACTTTGAGCTTTGCTCCCTTGTAGTCACTCATTCTCTTCTGGTTTTGGAAAACAGGTTTACTAAATTACAATCAAATAGCTCTAAGATTCTGGTAATATTTGTGGGTATGTATGTTTCGATCACTGGCTCTCTGCTCCTTCCTGCGATGAAACACCCCATCATATCAAGACACACTTTCTACATGCAAATTAACTTCTCAAACAGTTGTAGAAAGCTATTAAAAAGCAAGAACCTACGAATGAAGCTTGACACACAATATCAATATACATTTGACCTTTTTTAGGTCGAGCGTAGCGAAGGGACCTCGTGTATACTTTTAGTATACTTTGTAAATGTGGGAGGTGCACGCGCTGGGACTGGGGAGGTGCACGCGCTTTCCGTCGTGGCTCTCGGATTTGACCTCGTGAGCGCGCATGTGGTTCTTAGGTTTCGTTTTCCTAAGCGCATGGCAGAGTCGCGCTCGCACACATGCGCACTCACGAGGTCAAATCCGAGACGCCGAGCCTCGGTAATGCCAGCATGAACGTGAGATTTCAACGAGTGGGAGCTGGGCCTGGCCACGAAGCGCCGAGGGACAGCGGCAGCAAGTCGGAGCAGGGGCCTGTGAAGGCGGAGAAGAGGACCAGGGTGCGCCGGGTGCGGGAGCCGAGGGGTGCCGAGGACAGCAGACCCAGGTACACAACACTTCAGGGACGGGCAGCGGGAGCGGGTTGAGCTTCTAGCGTCATCCAGGACGAAGTTTGAAACAGGCGAACTTTCTAGTTTCAATAACTCATCGGTTTTCCTTTACTTTTTTGTGCCTGAGGCTGTCTCATATACCTGCGCAAGTCAAATGCCCATACAGTCCATGTTTTCTTAGACCTCTTACCCTAGGGATGTCATGGGTAATGTGATCGTCCTTCCCACAGGGCCCCACAGTGGCCAAAGACAATCTCTTGAGCTGTCGAGTAGGCCAGGTGCAAGACCACATCTTCATAAGTTTGTGCGCCTGGCTTGACTCCATGGTGCTGGTGCAGCCTGGCTGCTTCGGCTCCCCACTGGATCAACAGGTTAAAGCAGTTCCAGACCTCACCCAGGCCATACCAGTCACATGCAGTCCCAGTTGGCCAACTAAGGAAGTTGCAGCCCCTATCCGTCTCACATTGTCAGCAGTTCAGGAGCAGACCTGACTGGCCTGATACAGGCAGTGTGATCTCGATCAGATCACTGCAGGTAGAATGCATGAAGCCGTTCCCGCTAGGAACCAGCTTTGAGAGATGGGTTGGTGGGGTAAGAAGGAGGAGAGGGGTCACCCGTGGGAGCGAGTATAATTCCTAGATTACCCTCAGATAATCAGCTTCCTCTGGATTTCCCAGAGTCCTGGGGACATGCTGGGCTTCCCTTTCACAACAGTCAGCCTTCCTGCTGGGCCAGGTAGACTCCTTCCCTTTCACAGCAGAAAGTGTACACTTCAGGTAATGCCCTCTCACCTCTGTTAGTCACACACCTGCTGTGGTCAAAGAGCATCCCTTTGCGTGCTCTGTGGGGCACTCTATTCCTATGTCTTGAAGGGCGTGGAACAGGGACCAAGCATGATCAAACGTGTATATACATTTTCTAGATATGGTATGTGGAGCCACTGTTGCAAACTGTGTCAAGTGCTTTTCTCAGACTGTTCTCCAGATACAGTATTTGTGCAGAGTGATGCTTTTCACAGTTGGTAGCACTGGTGGGGTCTCCGAATTGGAGCACCCACAGCACAGGCATAATGAAGTTTGAGGTTTCTGCATGTGGTTGCTATCAACCTCTCTGAAGCAGTAATCCGGGTTAGACAAAAGGACAGGTCTGACCTAGAAATGTCTTCAAATTTCACAACAGATTCCCAGTCCCAACCCTGACTCATACCATCAACCAAATGACGGTGCTCAGGAAGAACTGATAAGCATCTTCTTGCTAACCAAAGCCCTGGTGAAATTTTTAAAGGTAGCTCCATCTCCATCCTCCTCACTTCAGTATCTGGATTGCCACTCTCCAGACACAGAAATTCAGGCGATACACTTCCATTGTTTGGGAATGCTGTCCTCATCCTCCACTTTGTGCCTTGCCAAACTGTTTTTTATTAGTCATTGTTGCAGCTTGCTCCTCGTCGCAGTCCCACCCCGGGGCGCGTGCAAAACATTCAGCTTTAGGAACAATACAGGCGCCATGCCTAATATTCATCAGTGAGATCCAGTGGGGTCTGGCTGCAGCGACGCACAGCCTCCAGGCAGCAGCCAAGGTTAGTGCCCTTGCATTTCTAGTGCTTGCTTACAGCAGTTTTAATATCTTAGAGTTTCTTGTTGCTCAAATCGGTGTCATTTCTATGATTTATATAGGTTTCCCTTGTCTATATTGCTTGATTTTGCTCGTAATATGATCGTGTCACTCGTAATCTTTTATGTATGCCCATTTAAAGTTGGTGCTATATAAAAATGCACAAATTCTACTTGCCACAGCTGTAGGGGGCAGTGGTTGTGTAGGATGGGACAGTGTACATCAGCTGTATCCACGCATATAAATTACTGGACATTTAAGGGAGCACTTGTTGTAGGTTTAGTGACCTTTCTAATTCGGTGCGATATTTCACTGAGCTGTTCAAAGCTGCAGCAGACATCACAAAATAATTCTACTATGTCTGTTGTTGGTGGTTAGAGGTTTCGGACTGGAGAAACAGGACTGGTTTTTTTTTCTCTGCACTGGAAGCCCCTTTATATCTAGTGCTTCACAGACCTTGCATATGTGTGCATTAATTGCTTATCCAATAAAATACTATTTATGTATGGACAACATATTTTCAAAAGGGACACGTTTGCATTACATTTGTTTAAGGTGTGTCTAATGCAACAAATGTTTTTAAGTTTGAAAAGCAGAAGTATCAATTGCTGATCAGAGATAGAGTATTTTTGGTATTTACACAAGTTTGAGCTATCTGTATTGTAAATGCCAATGCTTTTTATTTGTTTCTTTTTTTAAAACATGGATAAAAGGCATTGCCATTTTCAATGCCAGAGTTTAAGCTATTGGCATTGTAAATGACAATGCCATTTATTTATTTGTTTTCAAAACCAACACATGGATGAAGGGTTTGTCATTTACAATGCCAATGGCTCAAACTTTTGCAAATGCGAGACCTATTGCATTGCAAATGCTTGTTAATTACAAGGCCTGACTTCATATGTAGAAGTGTTAGGGCAAAACAACCATGTGCACAATCCTACTGGGTAGGGGTTCAGCAGCAGCAGCAAATTTGTTCCCTCACAGCAGAAGATGCTATTTACTGAAAAAGGCCTAAGCCATGTGTGCAATTTGCCTCTTCACAATCTTTGAGTGGCTTCAATAACTAATCCGAACTCCTCTTACACCACCTTAAAATGTCATTAGGCACTACAGTCTGTACACTACCGAGGTTGACTGTCTTTCTTTCTTTCTAAACACATATCAAATAATAGGTCTCCTTCCTCACATTGTCAAATACCATCACATGTGAGATGCCTTCAGGTTCAGCACTATTTCTGATCCTCTGAAGTGCCAGTGATCACATAGGCACACATACTATGGAGCTACCGGAGCAGGCTTCATATATGCATTAACAGTGCTCACCCACACTTCAATCTTCGAGAGAATGTCTAGTGATTCCCAGGATTTACCAATTGCATTGGGAGTGTCCATATCTGGAGTAAACACTAACTGTCCCTTTAAAAGGGATTTAGAGACTGAGATATTAGGTCAAGACCCAGTGGGTTCAATCATTCTACTATTCTGCCCACAGAGGACACATCCCAGCCCCGTTGCAGGAAGCCGCCAACATAGAGGCACGAGTTTCTTAGGTTTCTGACCCCTGAGGCGGAAAGCCGGGGGCTCTCTTTGACTATCCCTTACTTCCTCACAATTACGGAATTGAATAGAATTGTTTGCAGCACTCTTTTAAAAAAATTGTAATATATTTTAAATTGTTCGTTTTTACCTGCACACAATAACTAATTCCTCGCTGCAAGACTCGCGTTGCTCCGAGGTCCCCCGAGGACACTGCCTGACCGGTGCAGCCGATTTTGGGGCTGACGCCGGCAGGCTAGAAAGGTCGCCATCTTGGGGAGGAAGGAAGGAAGAGGGTAGCGGTCCAGTTGTTGGACGCTCCCCGGTCGGAAAAGGTATTTAGTCCCGCTTTCCCGCCAAAGCCCAGATTTGTTCTTTCTCACCCCTGAGGCGGAAAGCCGGGGGCTCTCTTTGACTATCCCTTACATCCTCACAATTACGGAATTGAATAGAATTGTTTGCAGCACTCTTTTAAAATTTTTTTAATATATTTTAAATTGTTCGTTTTTACCTGCACACAATAACTAATTCCTCGCTGCAAGACTCGCGTTGCTCCGAGGTCCCCCGAGGACACTGCCTGACCGGTGCAGCCGATTTTGGGGCTGACGCTGGCAGGCTAGAAAGGTCGCCATCTTGGGGAGGAAGGAAGGAAGAGGGTAGCGGTCCAGTTGTTGGACGCTCCCCGGTCGGAAAAGGTATTTAGTCCCGCTTTCCCGCCAAAGCCCAGATTTGTTCTTTCTCACCCCTGAGGCGGAAAGCCGGGGGCTCTCTTTGACTATCCCTTACATCCTCACAATTACGGAATTGAATAGAATTGTTTGCAGCACTCTTTAAAAAAAATTGTAATATATTTTAAATTGTTCGTTTTTACCTGCACACAATAACTAATTCCTCGCTGCAAGACTCGCGTTGCTCCGAGGTCCCCCGAGGACACTGCCTGACCGGTGCAGCCGATTTTGGGGCTGACGCCGGCAGGCTAGGAAGGTCGCCATCTTGGGGAGGAAGGAAGGAAGAGGGTAGCGGTCCAGTTGTTGGACGCTCCCCGGTCGGAAAAGGTATTTAGTCCCGCTTTCCCGCCAAAGCCCAGATTTGTTCTTTCTCACCCCTGAGGCGGAAAGCCGGGGGCTCTCTTTGACTATCCCTTACATCCTCACAATTACGGAATTGAATAGAATTGTTTGCAGCACTCTTTTAAAAAAATTGTAATATATTTTAAATTGTTCGTTTTTACCTGCACACAATAACTAATTCCTCGCTGCAAGACTCGCGTTGCTCCGAGGTCCCCCGAGGACACTGCCTGACCGGTGCAGACGATTTTGGGGCTGACGCCGGCAGGCTAGAAAGGTCGCCATCTTGGGGAGGACGGAAGGAAGAGGTTAGCGGTCCAGTTGTTGGACGCTCCCCGGTCGGAAAAGGTATTTAGTCCCGCTTTCCCGCCAAAGCCCAGATTTGTTCTTTCTCACCCCTGAGGTGGAAAGCCGGGGGCTCTCTTTGACTATCCCTTACATCCTCACAATTACGGAATTGAATAGAATTGTTTGCAGCACTCTTTTAAAAAAATTGTAATATATTTTAAATTGTTCGTTTTTACCTGCACACAATAACTAATTCCTCGCTGCAAGACTCGCGTTGCTCCGAGGTCCCCCGAGGACACTGCCTGACCGGTGCAGCCGATTTAGGGGCTGACGCCGGCAGGCTAGAAAGGTCGCCATCTTGGGGAGGAAGGAAGGAAGAGGGTAGCGGTCCAGTTGTTGGACGCTTCTCGCCTTCTCCCACTGGATAAAAGGATGACACCCTCCCGTCCGCGCAGCGGACGGGCGCAGCAGGCGCGCCAAAGGCAAGCCCGTCTGCGCCCGTCCGCGACGGGCCGTGACCAGGGGCCCCAAACCCTGGCCAAAGTCCTACTTATGTCTATGAGTCCACGTTACTACATCAACTCCGAGCCCAAGTTGCCCCTCCCTGTCTTAATTCTTGGAACCCCACAACAAAACACTTCTCATGTCAGCACTGTGCCTTCCGACCTCCATCCCTTGTCCCTGCACCTAAGTACCATATGCTCTTGGCAAATTGCAGGTCCCTTCCCAAGCACTCCACGGAGATCTGTTTACTTCTATCCGAGAGGGAACCTGATGCTTTGTTCCTTACGGAAACATGGCTCCACGCAGACTCGGACCCTGATATTATACAAACACTCCCCACAGGGTACCAAATATATCGAGTGGACCGCCCGATTGGGAAAGGTGGAGGTATTGCAATTATACATAAAGATCGTTACAAATGCCGTAGTAATTCTAACAATCTACTTAGCTGTGAAAACCTATCCTTCTCACTAGACTTGTCCCCTACATGCTCCTTCTCTGGGACTCTTATATACCGACCACCTGGCAGCTCCGGCCATTTTATTAATAATCTCCCCTCTTCTATAGCTAACGAAGTCTGCTGCCTCCCAAATTACACTCTGTTGGGGGACTTAAACGTTCACCTGGACGATCTCTCGGACCCTGCCGCCATAGAACTATTAAATTGCCTAGAAGCAATTGGACTCTCCCAGCGTGTTGAAGAAGCCACTCACTCTAGGGGACATCTCCTAGACCCCATATTCAGCAATTGCCCACAGCTTAAAGTTAACCCCCCCATTCCTCTCCCCTGGTCCGACCATTTTCTGGTCCCATTTACATGGTCTCCGCAAATTTCTCACACTGCTTCCCCCCTGATACCCTATAGAGACCGCAAATGGTCAAGGCTCAATCATACACAATGGGCCAATATTCTAGAAACCTCCACTCCAATATGCAATGGTGACCCTATAGTTAGTAATGATAATTTTAATACATGGATTTCTCACTCTCTGGACCGTATTCTCCCATTCACAAATCTAAAATTGAAACACAAACCAAGAAACGCACCCTGGTATACTCAAGATCTCCATGATATGAAGAAAGAGTGCAGGAAACTGGAAAGGAAATGGCGCCTTGATTATTCATCATTAAACAAAGATGCTTATCGATTGGCTATAAAACTTTACAAAACCAATATAAAAACTGCTCAGTCTATCTATTACGATAACAAAATAAATGCGGCGACTTCACAACCAAAAGAAATTTATCGAATAGCTAAATCTCTTCTAAAAATTCCGGATAAACTACCTGACCCTCTCACTGCTCAAATCCGTTCTAACGAACAGGCAGAATATTTTCACAGCAAAATAGCCACAATTTATGCATCCTTCCCTCTTGTCCCGCCTATTCTAACGGGTCCACTGGACACCGCTCCACCCCTCTCGGCTGCCCTGGAGGCCTTTCCACCCCTAGAACCCACGCTGCTTGAATCTATTATGCGCCAGGTGAAATCCGGATCCCCTGACGACCCAGCCCCCGCACAATCCTTGAGGCTCGTTACATCCTCCACCCTGCCTATAATCTCTAACTTAATTAACGCCTCTTTATCATCAGGCATTGTTCCACCAAGGTGGAAGCAAGCAACGGTAAGAGCTCTTTTAAAAAAAGCCAATTTGGACCAGTCAAACCCCGGAAACTATCGTCCAATCTCTCTGCTGCCATGGATCAGTAAGCTTGCAGAGAAATATGTAAATTCAATTCTTACAGAATTTCTAGAAAGCAATAACTTATTGGACATATCGCAAACCGGGTTTCGACCCATGCACGGGACCGAAACAGCGCTTTTGGCCGTGACAGAAGGAGCTAGAATGATTACGGACGTAGGCGGCACTGCAGCTATCATTCTGCTGGACCTCAGTGCCGCCTTCGATACCGTAAATCATGACATCCTTCTTCAGAGGATCTCAGAACTCGGAATCGGTTCAGGGGTAAAGGCTTGGATTCACTCCTTTCTATCAGACCGATCTTTTCGAGTCTGTGAGGGAAGTGTTAGATCGCCCAGCAAAGCACTCAGTTGTGGGGTTCCTCAGGGCTCCTCCCTGAGCCCCACACTGTTTAATGTTTACATGCGCCCCCTTGCTGAGATCGTCCGCCCTTTCGGTGTCCAAATCGTATCATACGCCGACGACACCCAGCTGGTGGTATCACTGAATCATCCATCAACTCAGCCAAGCAATCTAAGGGGCTGCATGGAAGCAATTGGCACCTGGATGTCCCAGTCATATTTAAAATTAAATGGAGACAAAACGGAGCTGATGATTTTGGGCAACTCTCCGAAAAAATCCATAGACTCCATCTGGCCATCCTCCTTGGGTCCTGCCCCCGAACCCAGGGACACCATCAAGAGCTTGGGTATCTGGATGGATAAATCATTTACATTCAGTCAGCAAGCAGTCAAACTCTCTGCTACTTGCCTAGCCATTCTTAGGCTCATCCGCAAGATCCTCCCACTTCTCTCTTCCAAAGCAAAACAAATCATGATTCAAGGGCTAATCCTGTCCCGTCTAGATTTCGGAAACGCCCTATACTTGGGAGCACCGAAATCAACCATCAGTAAACTTCAGGTAATCCAGAACTGCGCCGCTCGTACCCTTCTGGAAATTCCTCGCCGCCAGTCGGTGGAAGCAGAACTGAAAACAAACCTCCATTGGCTACCTATCAAGGCAAGAATCGATTTTAAAAGCCTGTGCATTGCTCACCACGCCTTTTGGAGGAAAGGAGCAGTCCTAAACCACTCCTTGATCACCCCATATAATCCCACCAGGCAACTCAGATCGATGCATGCTTTCCGAGTAAACACTCCCAGGTTCCAAAGAGCGAGGTGTGGAGGAAGGACTTTCTCTGTAAACTCGGCCAGACTTTGGAACTCTCTCCCCCTCTCCCTTCGCTGTGAGTCCAACCTTCTCGGATTTCGGAAAAAACTGAAGACTTTTTTATTTAGCAGATAAAAGCAGGCTCTTTCTTCTATGTACCCACGCAAATCTACCAGCGCTAGGATGCCTGCGGGTAACTATCGCGCTTTATAAAAACTATTCCAATCCAATCCAATCCAATCCCTTCAGAGGCATATGACTGGGAGTGTCTTGGATGTGGTAAAAACAATGTAGGAGAAGTTGCGTGACGTGCATCTGCTTCAAACATGGTGTGGCGCATATCATGTGATGATGCAGAGAGTTCTAGTATAGGCGAAGCTGCATATACTCACAATCTGTAAAAGTGTGCATCTTGTGTTGTGTTTACGATAATGGGAAGAACAAGGTCTTGAATGCCTTCTGAATTTGGAGGGGATTTCAATATTATTTATTTGAGCAGGCATTGAATAATTTCTGACCTCTATCAAGCACATAAGTTAAAATATCCATAGAGTTGAGCCCTGCAAGATTAATAAAATGACGAAAGAAAAGAATACACTTACTATGGCAAAGAAGAAAACATTAAAGTTCACAAGTGCAATGGGAAAAATCTCATGTTTATAATTGCAGTGCGTTCAACTTAACTGATGAAGTGTTTCAGCTGTCTGTAAATCAAGGACGCAGAGTGGCATATAGTTTAACAAATTTAATCCACAAGTAAAAAAAAAAATCTTAACCTCAAACAGCAGTCTGAATATACCGAAGGTCATAAAATTGCAACCTTATCCTCCTCTTAAATGGAGTACACCTGCGTTAGAAGCTCATGTCCTCCTAACACAAGTCTAAAGACTTCAACGGGTTGCAAGTATCACTTCAGGAATGTTTGATATAATCCAGTGCTTAATTTGAGCCAGTGTTTACCAGTACTCGGCACAAGCACTTACGAGAGCTGCCGCATGGTGGCACTGCTTGTGTAGAGATGAGCAGAACAACCGTTGTTTATTAAATTAATATACATTAATAACAGCTAAAACCTGTCGCCCAAGCCTTTCTTTTAGCTTTGGGGGCCTGGAATAGTCTGAATTGTCGCACTTGTATTAGTGCTATAGTTAGTAGTTGTGTAAGTTCTGTCACTGTCAGTGCAGCCAGCGGCAACGGGTGGAGCAAACTGCGGTTACCTCCTCACGAGGGCCCTGACACAGTGCCTAATTTGTAAAAAAAAAAAAAAACAATGGCAATTGCGGAATCTTTTTCTAAGAGCTGGTAGACCAAGCTATAAATAAAGTTATATTCTGTTAGCTCCACTTATCCTAAAGTGTGTTTCTGTCTGGGTTCCTTTGGTCCCACTGTGGCAAGACTAATGTTAACAAACATTGGCATAGTCAATAGGTCTCGCTTTTGGGACCTTATAAGTATTTAGTTATTCAGCACAATATCCTTGGTGCAACATCATCAACTGTTGCATGGCTAAACAAAGATCCCAAAGGCGAGAACTATTGGCTATGCCAATGCTTGTTTTTATTTCACCCTCTTTCGTCTTCTAAAATGTTGCCATGTATGGAATAGATCTGACAAAGTGGAACCCTATTGGCTCAGCTAATGCTTGTTTTGCAGCAGCAGCTAACCTCTTTTAGAGGGCTGATACGTGCTTATCCTGGGGTGCATCTACATTCACTTTGACTCCAAATATCAAAATCAGGTCAAAGGTGACCGCACATTTTGCGCTGTGAATACGTGCGCACGCAAAACACGTCAAGGCAGGGCCTCTGCAGGTATTTAGTCTGAGACGAATTGTTCATCGGCACCAACACGTGTGCCTCTGAGCAAGTGCTCTGCGCGTAATGAGGCGTGACATTAAATTACGCAGGACTAATGAACTGGCTTTTATGTGTGAGTAGTGGTGTTCTCTGCAAGGCTTTTTATTGCCATTAAAAACCTGACTCCCTTAGAGATCACGCCAGCTCAGCTGTTGCTTTAAAGGTTAGCTCTGTTTCTCCTCCTTTGACGGCGGCGCGTTGCATATTATGGAAGCTAGGGAATTCCAGACACCTACCGCGGTACCTCAAAGAAGGGGAGTTTAAGGCAAGTGTGAACTGATACTAACAGTAAAAGTAAAAGCAAATAATGTTGGAACGGTCGCTCGGTGAGACGCACAAGGGGGGGCAAACGGCTGGCAGATTACACCCAATTTTCCCCATTTGCGCACAAACTGTGGTGATAACGTCATGAAATATTTGTTTTTAAGTTTACAGACTATTGGATCGATGCAACATCTCATAACTGTGCAACAATTGGCGCAGTTGTCGTGCCACTGAAATGGCGACCAGGTGCTGGTGAAATAGTGACTATGTGAACCTACAACTGGTAATGTTGTTATCAGCGTTTTTTGTGTGCCATCTACAACTGATAAGGCTTTGTAGCGCTTACTTACTCGCGGAGTCCTTTTTGTATAGTTCTGGGATGCCCCAATACATAAATTATACTAACTTGTTTCTACGTGGTGGTGCACAGATCACTTCTGCTATTGCTAAGAAATATAATTAAAAGGTGTCACTATTACTCGATTCAATGGTGGTGGATTTAGACGGCCTCCGAAGGAGTGAAGGGTGAATTAGCCTTACCCAGATTCAAACGTGTGTCCTGAAGATCACGGCAAATATCAGTTGGGAGCGTCGCAGTCTCGCACATCTTACCAAGTATGGTACTAGTAGGACTGGCATAACAGCACAGGCATGGTTGCTATATGTTGCCTTGTAAAAGTGTGAGGAACAGGGAAGACGATTATGAAACGTGTATTTTCTGCACATATCACGAGCACCATTTGTACTCAATCAACCCAATGATCTGATTGATCTAATTAGATTACATTCAAATGTATTTGTATGCAATGATCTGTTTACCTTTGTTAAACCTTTTTTTACCACTGGTTTAAAGAAGTCAAGTTTATGAATTGTTATACTTATTGCATAGATTTTGTACACTCTTTATATTATTGATCTCTGACGAGGTCTATATAAAAAAAAATCTCATTGACTGGTTGATGAGCAGCATTTGTACTCTTTGTGCAAGCCCTCACACCTGCTCCCATTAATGTGACTAAGTTGAGATATGGAGGGATCCTCTTCGGGAAGCTAAAACAAGCTAATTTTCCCTTTTTTTTTCAGTTTAAGAAATTTTTATTTGTTTAAAGAAAGTACAATACAAAGATAATATAATAGTACAGCAGAACCAGGTGATACATATATGATGCAAAGAAAAAGCAACAAAATAACGGTTCATTTGTAAAAGAGAGAATGAAAAGATAGAGAGATAGAAGAGATAGAAGGAGAGTAAGAAGAGAGAAGAGGAAAGAAGAAAGGGTAAGAAAGAAGAGGGGAAGAAGAAAAACAGTAGATATACAGGCCCAACAATCAGAGAGAAGGGGGTGATGAAAGATAGGTAGAGAAGGGGAGCCAAAGAAGATCAGACTTAACTTTAGAGGAGACAGAAGAGGAGGAGGCAATAGAAATCCTATGTTCATCACAAACAAAGTTCCACCAAGTAAGAACAGATAACTTGGAGTTATCCTTCCAACAAGATAAAATTACTTTAAACGCAATAGCAATAAAAAGATCCAGTAATCTAACACTAGAAGGAGCAATATCAATATCAACAGAAGCAGATCCTAAAAACACATTCAAGAACGATAAGGGAACAGAACAATGAAATATACGCATGCATATACCCCAAACAGAGTTCCAAAAAACTAAAACAGAGGGACATTCATATAATTGATGTTTGAGTGTACCAGGGAGTGAAGAACATGACCAACATAAAATATTAGAAGAAGGAGAGAATTTAGCAATACTAAGAGGGGTGAGAATGGATCTATGATAGATAAAATATAATGATTGAGTAATGCGAGCTGCAACTGATGTTTTAAACAATTTGGTCCAAATGCAATTCCATTCATCAACAGAAAGAGATAATGACAAATCAGATTCCCAAGCAAGCTCAGTTGCTGACTTAGGACGTTCCAAAACATTTGAAGACAATAATTTATAAACAAGAGCAGCTTTAGGTTGACGTAGGGAAAATAAAGGATAAAGGGGGGAGGAAGGAGAGAATGACGGTAGAATATCAGAGGAAGGAAAGGTTGAAGTATGAAGTTATAGCATTAGTAATAATCATATATTCCTTGAGAAAAGACGTGGGTAGATTATACAAAACTTGCAGTTCAGAAAAAGAAATAATGGCATTTTTGGCAAAGAACTGATGAACAAAGATAATATCCTTTTCTTTCCAGTATTTGTAATAAAAAGATCTGCCCTTATATTTGAGGAATTTGTTATACCAGACACAAGATGACAAAAAACATTGGAGTGGAGAGAAGTCTTTAGCAAATATGTCATGCAGCAGAGTTTGTGAGTATTTTAAAACTGAATGCTTAGATAAAAACGAGCAGTTAGACATAAAAACAGTATGTTGAAAAGAAAAACCTTGTAACAATGACCGTTCGAAGGTAACCCATTTAGGAATCGGGGAGTCGTGAAAGTCAAATGCTAAAGAAAAGGACTGCTTAATGAGAAATGCTGAGTGATGAAGCTTGAAATGAGGAAAACGAACCCCGCCTTCCAATTTAGGGCGTATGAGTTTATGTAAGGCAATACGAGGGTGCTTGTTGTTCCACAGGAATTTGGAGCAAATGGAGTTCAAACGAGTAAAATAAATGTTAGGAATTTTCCTGGGGAGCATTGATACAGTATATAATATGTGAGGCGTGATCATCATATAGATGGTATCAAGTCTACCCCACCATGATAAAAATAAAGGGGACCAGCTTTGAAGGAGGGATTGAATTTTCTGAGTGAGGGATGCGAATGTGGCTTTAAGAGTGTCAATAAGGGATGATGAGAACCAAATGCCCAGGTATTTGATTTTGGAGGGACACCATGCAAAGTCAGTGGAGGAAAACATGTATTGATAACAAGTAGAGTTTAAGGGAAGTACTTCAGTTTTAGATAAATTGAGTTTATACCCAGAGACTGAGGAGTAAAGGAGGACTTCGTCCAGAAATGGGGGAAGAGACGTAACAGGATTAGACATGTAGATTAAAATATCATCAGCATAGGCAGACAATTTAGTTTCAACAGAGGAAAGTTTAAAACCAGTGATTTGGGGATTAGAACGAATACGTTCAAGAAAGGGTTCAAGGCAAAGTATGAACAGTAACGGAGATAAGGGACACCCTTGTCTCATTCCTCTACCTAAGGGAAAGAATCTAGAAAATTGGTTATTGACAAAAATACTGGCACGGGGAGCTGAATATAGGAGTTTAACTAAGGAAATAAAGGAGGGACCAAAACCAAACCATTGCAAGGTGCGGAACATAAATTGCCAATTAATGCGGTCAAAAGCTTTCTCCGCATCTAAGGATAAGGCAGCGAGAGGGGATTTGAAGTGTTTACTATGGGAAATGACATTAGCGAACATACGGGCATTGTCAGCAGCAAGTCTGTTTTTAACAAATACAACTTGGTCCGTTTTAATTAAAAGTGGGATGATAGAATCAAGACGAGAAGCGAGGATTTTGGCAAAAATTTTACAGTCATAATTGATCAAGGAAATAGGGCGATAATTTTTACATTGGGAATGATCTTTATCCGGTTTGGGAATAATGACGATGAGGGCATCCAAGAAAGAACCTGAAGCCTTAGCATCAGCAATGAAGGAATTAAACAGTTGTAGTAATTTAGGTACAAAAGTAGCATGGAGGGCAGAGTAAAACTCGATTGGCAATCCATCAGGACCGGGAGCTTTCGATTTTTTTAGGGAGTTGATGGCCAGAAGTATCTCTTGAGAAGTAATATCCTTTTCTAATTGATCGAATTCATCAGGGAGTGAAGGAGGAAAGGGGAGGTTCTCAAAAAAAGAAGATAAATTTTGATCGGTGGGATGAGTATCATCAGTATAAAGATTGTGATAGTAGGTGTGAAAAACCTCTGCAATATCTTCATCAGAGGTAACTAATGAATTTGTAGAGTCATTCAAGATAGGGCCCACAGTTTTACGCTCAGATTTGATTTTTAGGTAATGTGCCAACATTTTACCAGCCTTATTCTGACCTCCATGAAACTTAGATTTAATTTTTAATAAAGTGTTACATGCTTCAGTTGTAGCAATTTTATTCAGCTCGGATTTCGCTTTAACAAGATTATGGAGGGCTGTAGAATCTTTAGATGAGAAATACAAATGTTCCAGCTTCTTAATGGAAGTAAGTTGTTCCGAGTATTTAGAGATATTAAGTTTCTTCTTTTTAGAGACATATACGAGATCGTAAAAGCTCTCAGGGCAGCCTTGAAGGCATCCCAATTATTTGGAATTGATGTGTCCGTGGGAACATTAAAAGTAAAAAATTCAGCTATAAAATTTTGAACCTCCTTCATAAAGACAACATCTGACAAAAGGAAGGTGTTGAATTTCCAACGACTGAATCTGGAAGGGTAAGATCAAGGGTTGCAAAAACGGGGGCATGGTCCGAAATAAAAATAGACCCAATTTCAGATTTATGCAATCTGGGGAGGAGAGATTTACTAACTAGAATATAATCAATTCTAGATCTAGTATGATGTACATTCGAGAAAAACGTGTATTCCAAAGTATCAGGGTTACAAGTTTTCCATACATCATATAGGGGACGGGAAGAGATGGCAGATTGGAAACATTTGTGAGTTTTGTCAGGACGAAATTTAGTGGAGGAGAGTCTATCAGAGAAGGGATCCAACCACTGGTTAAAATCACCAGAAACAACAATATTGGGACAGTCAATAGAGGAAATGAGAACGTTAACTTCATTCCAAAATTCAGGAGAAGGGCGGGTAGGACCATAGATGTTCAGAAAAACCAGTGTCTTATTTTGGATAACAACTTTAGCCATAACCCAGCGGCCTTCAGTATCAGCTTTGGAGGAGAGAATTTGGACACATAAACCTTTGTGAAATAAAATTGCAACACCTCCCTTGTTATTAACAGCAGGAGAATAAACCACTTGACCCACCCATTGTCTTTTGAGCTTTGAGGATTCAGAATCCGTACAGTGGGTCTCTTGAAGAAAGGCAACCTGTGAATTAAGTTTGGATAAATGTGACAGTACCTTTTGACGCTTGACGGGGTGACCCAGACCACGAACGTTCCACGTGACAAAATTACACATGATGGGAGGTGAGGAAGGGGGCGAACATCTGGGGTGAACACACTGCAGGAGAATGACTAAAATAAAAAAGATAAAAAACATAGACATTAGAGATGGAAATATTATTCGAAAAAAGTACATTTATTCGAGAAAACATGCCAAAGAGTACCAAAGACGAACTAATAAGGAACAGAAAATAAAAATCAAGGAATAGAACAGTCAAAAAAGAAAGAAAAGGGAAAGAGATGTTGAACAAAATTACATAGTGGTAGAACAACGACAAAAAAAAAGAAACTAGGAGCAGGAGAGAAAAGAGATAGAAGAAGGAAGAGGAATAAGTAGACAGATCAAAGCAAGAATGCCAGATCTGAGAAGAAAGAAAACACCAAGACATCTGGAGCGAGGAGACGCCGAAGGAGAAGCGGACCCCCTCAGAACGCCAGGAGAGAGAAAGAGAAAAACCAGGAACGGCACAACATAAAGAAGGAAAACATGTTGAGGCTAAAGATATTACAAGAATTCAGCAGAAGACTAGCAGAGAAGGAGAAACAAAAGATGCCTATAGGAGACATCAGGTGTTAACATCCATGTTAGGTGAAGAGGCAAATTGCAGGTATTCGTGCAGCTTCTGAGGATCCTCGAATGTGCGGGTACGACCATTGTGGGTGATTTTGCAAAGGCAAGGATGCAGAATTCCATATTGAATGTTTAACTGTCTCATCTGAGGGCGGAGATTTAGAAATTCTTTACGACGGGCATTGGTGGCATTTGACAAGTCTTGAGAGATAAAGATGTTATGACCCGACCACACAAGACGATGTTTGAGCCTGGCAGCTTTGAGAACAGTCATTAATTCAGTAAACTCGAGGAAGAGGAGGATAATACCCCGAGGTCTTGAGGAGTTAGAAGTAGGGCGACCAAGACGGTGAGCTCTCTGGATATTTAGTGGATGAGCATTTGTTTGAAGGTCGAGCAGCTCATGTAGAAGTCGACGAATGAAAGACACCATGTCAGACCCCTCAAGATTCTCCGGAACTCCGTAAATACGTAGGTTGTTCCTACGATTGCGATTTTCAAGGTCCTCTGTGTGTAACTTGAGCTGTTGAATTTCCTTTTCCAGGAAGGGTATCTTTGTGGAGACATCTTGAATGTCGCTAACACGCTGTTCCAGATTCAAGACCTTGCCTTCCATAACAACCCATCTCTCTTCAATCTGCTTGAGTTTCTCATTGGTGGCAGACATAAAGGGTTGGAGACCTCGGACCTCCTCTAGGATGGAGTCCAGAATAGGATTTTGAGAGGTGCGAATCGGAGAAGGGGGGTCATTCTTAAGGCACTTGGGCGTGGTTCCTGTGTTCGACGACTTCAAGCTGCCCGTGACATGCGTCATTATGTCAATATAGGGGCACACCAGGAACTCAGAAGAAAAATGAGTGAAAAGGATGATGGTTGCGAGGAGGCAGCGCAAAAAAGTCACCAAGCGCGAAGGAAATCCACAAAGAGGAAGAGTAGAAGGACTCAGAAAGCCTGCTCCAGAACCTCGAGTAAAACCACGAACAAACGTAGTGAAATGGCGTAGTCCATTCAGGCTTCGCAAGCTAGCAAGGTAAGGTAAGCCAAAATAGGTGATAAAGATAGTATAACAGCAAAGCGTTCATGAAAAATCATAGGGGTAAGAGCCAGCACTGAAACACCACATTACAGCATTGAAGATGAAGGAACCCAGTACACCTTCGCAGCAAAATAGAGGAAATGGCGGTCTTCACCTACTTCAGGTAAAAATTCATGGTATGAAAAAGTAATTCATAGAAGGAGAAGCCTGTGGTGAGAGGACTCCATACCTTGTGAAGGGAAGCAGGTTAGGTGAAGCATGGAGTAAAAGTTGCTCTGGAGTCTGCCTGAAGCGACGGTAACTTCCTGACGAGAGACGCGGGCTCAGCAGCTCAAAATGGCGGCCGCCCGCGTCCCGATATCGTTGTGGAAGTAAAGGCTCACCAAATTGCAGAAACGGCGTTTGGGGCTTCAGGACCGCAAGAAATCGCCGCCGCACATGTTCCGCTGCAATAATATGAAGATTTCCAGCCTCAAACAAGAAGAAATAGGGCTAGAAAAGCATGAGGAGTCCGTGTCTCTCCGGAGCTCACGGGAGAGCCGCCATCTCGCGTCGGTGCGTAAGCCACGCCCCGCTAATTTTCCCTTTGATTTCTGATTATTAATCTGCTGAGAGCGACATGGCGTGCAAAATTGCTTAATTTATGAAAAAGATAATAATTAAATAAATAAATTAGTGTTGGGTCCAACACTAATTAAGCACTGGATTGGACCAATAAATGCCACTTTGAAAAGTGGCGACGGGCATGGCTCGTGATTAGGCAGTGTGGGCGAGGGAAGGGGGCGGCGGGGGGAAGGTGGTCACGTGGGGGGGTGCGCAAGATAAAAAAAATTCTAAAAAGATAAACCTACTTTGAGGCTGGGTTCTGCGTCTCTGCTCCTGCTCTCCTCGTCGAACTCGAGGAACAGGATGCACAGCCAGGCCCCACTGACCAATCACGAGGCTGCAATGCAGCATTGTGATTGGTAAGCACCCAGGCTCCCCTGACCAATCACAACACTGTAACGCTGTTTTGTTATTGGTCAGAGCATACTGGTTCGATGTTCAGCCAGTGAATGGGGGCCTGGGTATGTTCTCCACACAGGCTGTAATGCAGCTTACATGGAGAACAGGGAAAGTGTGAGTGGCAGTTTTGGGCGGTCTGAGAGGGCCAGCCAAACAGTCATGTGCACTTAGGAGTGAGCTAACCACTCCTCCCCTGCCCTGCGAGCTGAGCAGCCCCGCCCACCCGTATAGCAGCACAAGCATAAAATGATAATTACTCAAAGTTATTACCATTTAATGTTTCTACTTCGAACTGCTTAAAAACAGTGAGTCGATGCTCCTCCGCCATAGCAGAGGAGCCGCTAGTGACTTTGAATGAAAGCAAGTGGTATGGTCTTGCATCCAGCAGTATATTCACTGAAATAATATCCATATAAAGACAAGAAATGTACTTTTAAAAGCTAACAACCAGATGAATTGCAGCTGGCCACTCAAGGTTGAGAGCATTGCTGATGCCATGGGGGAAAACATGTCTTGCCCTCTTACTTTTTCACAAGATTGAGTTATTTTCTTGTCAGCTTAAGCTTGGGTGATATACTTAATATTTAAGAGTGTACATCTGCTGCCCAAACCAAAGCTGGAGGTATGGTTGAAGAGAGGTGTCATCCACCCCAATGCTAAGCTTTGAATAGATAAATCACAAAACCTTAACTTGCTCACAAACATATAGAACAGTAATAGAAGGTGAAGAAAACGTCTGTGTGGTTATTGTAGTGAGCCACCCGGCCCGTGCAGGTGACTCCTTACCCTCCGAATGGGATGCACGTAGCCCTGGCAACAGGGCGCGGCCAGAGTTATAAATAAAGAGTTGCAAGACCGCTCGAGGCTTAGACCATACTAGCTAACTGCAGTGGAGGCTGGCATGTATATGCACGTGGTGGGTGGTTGGGTGGGTGCGTGCATGCAGGCAAGGTGAGTGGCAAATAATAAAAAATAAAGTCACTTACCGTGCCTGCTGCACGTCCAATGTCGTCCTCAGTTACTCCTCTGTCAGCTCTGGGGGGTCCAGCCTCCGGGAAATTCCACTAGCCAATTCCTGGAGCTACTCTCCTCACCAGCATGAGAGCAGCACCAAGATTGGATGGAGCATCCTGGCTGGGCGCTCCTTCTGGCCCTTTAGGCATGTGCTTAGTGTCCACCCAGCTATCTAAGACAGCTGTGTGGAGAGCTGCAAAGTGTGCTTGTCACTTTGGCTGGCTCAAGAGGGCCGGCCAAACTGACATGCATACTTTGGAGGGTCCATCTTGCTCCTCCAGACCTCTATGCTGCCAATTGGCAGCAGAGAAGGACAAGCCCCATTTATCCTGGCTGGAGGCTGCTGCACGCTAAACGTGAAGAATAAAATGGCAATTGCCATTTTATTTTTCACATTTAGCACCACTGCAGTGGTTGGGGGGGCGTGGGGGCGACACCCCCTCGCCCTCGCGAAGAAATCGCCACAGGATAGCTGAGAATTGTGACTGAGCTTCATTTGTGCACCGCGTGTCTGGCCTGCTCATACAGCAGAGCGTTCAGCAGTTATTTATAACTCATAGGAAACTCAGCTCCCATTTTTGAGACAAACATTTGAGGAAGCAGTAATATTCCCTTTGTCTGCACTGTACTTCTTTTCTGCACACCTTTTTAGCAAGCCTTTAAAAAATGGGTGCCTGGGGAGGAGCTCTTCCCCAGGATTTTTTTTGGGGGTTGGTGCCCTCCAGAGGCAGCCAGGGGAGGTTGTTAATTAGCTGGGTGGGTTGGGTTAAGCGGGTATGGGCAAAGGTGCATGTAAGAGTAACCCGCTTACCTTTTTCCTGTACTCAGAGGATTATCGCCATTCCCTTGCTCCAGCCCCTAAATTGTGAGCTCATTAGGCTTGTTTTACTGGTGTGTTGTCAACCCATGCATGTATGCACTCTTTCCCCACTGTCCAGCAGTCAATGACAAGCAAAGGTCATGAGAACCATGAATCTCACTGACGCCATTTTGTTTTTCTTGTGTTTTTAGGCAAAGGCAGCTCAAGCATCTCATCCGACGTGAGTTCAAGTACAGATCACACTCCAACCAAAGCGTTCAAGAATGCAGCTACCAGCGAAGGTACGTTGGGCACGAGGTCTTACCACTGGCCTTGATTTACTTCAGTAGTAACTGTTTGAAAGAGCAGCTAAAAGAGGCAATGATTCGGGCTTTCAAGCATTCAAATGACATAAAATCCACTTCTAATTTAGTTTCCAGATTTTGTGGGTTGAAAGAACGTTTTGGTGGAATAGTTTGGCCTCAGTCCGTCGACTGTGCAATTCATTAAGTATATTTCCCTCTAAAATAAACATTTTCAGAGGTGTTTTAATGTGTATTTTAATTGCTATTGCTGTGCTAAGACTCCAGTGCTGGGCCTTCAAATCTCTTACTTCCGAAGACAGTGTCTGGGTGTAATGGAAATATGTTGCTTGAATTATAAATCCTTTTTATGATTCCATATACGTACTCCACCCAGAAGCCTGTGGCGCTGTGATATTATAGAACCCCGCGTGGGGCGCGGCGGAGGGAGTAGCACGTGAACAAATGGACATGCCAAGAGTGGTTTTTGGACAAGACCAATGAAAACATGGGCTTGAACTGCAGTTATCGGGTGCTGACATGCCCATTTGGGTGTTGGAAGTGTTGGGAAAGAAAGGGGGAGGCCGAAGGATTATATGTAAGCGTGTTTTTAGGGTTTCTATTGCAATGAGTTTAGCAGATGGGGATAAGGTATTTGCTGTGCTTGCAGGCTTATGTTTGAATGGGGCTTTTGAAACCTTTCATATTTGCCGCAATGTAAGGGAAGCGGTCTACATGTACCTGGCCCATCAGTTGGGAGGATGTATTTCAGCTCAGCTACAGGTTATGAACCAAGCGAATGGCCTTTTTCAAGGTTATTTAAATAACTGTTTTGTAACCTTACTTTCATGACCATTACAATAAACGTGTTGCCACATTTAAACACGCTTTTACCTACATATATGTACTGATAATTGCTGCGTAAAGCAAAACAACGTTTCACTTTTGCGGGGTATAGTGTTTTCTTTATACTTTGAATGGCACAACCTTTCATTACGGTGTGTAGATTTTAGCTGCAAGTTTGACACGACAACTGTAAAGAGTATCTCATGTGCCAGCAGCCTAAAGCTATATGTTTATAAATGTATGCATGACGAGTTGCTTAGCCCATGATGACGTTCAGGGATTTGATTTTGATCATGGACTACAGGATCGAAGGATGAGTAGATTATTAACCTCACCATGCTTCAGGCAGCGACTATTCACTTTTAATTTATTTTAATCTGACTTTTATCTTATTTATTGCAAGTTGTAGATTGCTTTTAACATGGCATTTTTTTCTCTCACAAGACGATGCTTATTGTAAAGAGCAAGTTAAGTCTTGTGTTATACTATCTGGTAACATGAAGTCTAACATGAAGTTAACACATGTGATTAGTTAGCAGGCTGTGTGTAAGTGAAGATTGATTTTTTTTTAAAGTCCATCTTGATCCAAGAACTGTTGATTTTGCTCAAATCATATATAGCATTCTAACTTATAGTGGCTTTCAGCCAGCCCTCTTCATCCATTGCTCTGTTATTGCGTCATTTACATTTTTCTTCTGCTCACAACAACATACAGCATGGGGCAATGAGTCAGCCCTCTTCAGTCATTAGCTAACTTCACTGTGAGTGACACCATTCTCCCTTTTCACAGGTCGCACACCCACACCCAAAGATGTTAATACAAGTATTAGGGACTTCTATGACAATAAGTCGTTTTTGACACCCCAAAAATATTTTTGCTTTTTGCTAATGTTTTTTTTTTTATATTGATGAGGACCTGCTAGCTTCCCGGACAATAAAACTTTCAAAAACAGTACAACGACAAAAGGCTGGCGCTCCATGCCAGAACTAATGGCTTTGCCAATGCTTGTTAAGTTATTGATTTTGATATGTATTTTGTCTGCTGCACTTTTTAGTAGCCTCCCAGGTAACAAAGAGCTGGTGATGCCCTGAATGATCAGGAAGGAAGGCCAAGAAGCACATAGAAGCGAGTGAATAAAACAATGTGTTTATCAATCGAGTGTTGTCATGTTGTGAGAACAATGGGAGGAACTTCCCTTGTGAGAAATAATTCAAATTGCAGGTTGTTGATTTGGGTGTACTTTACAACCAATTGTCATATAAAAGGCCTTTTTTGCATAAATTCGGTTCGAACTCTAGATATTGGTAAGGAGTAAGCTGGAGTATACAACACAGCCCTAGCATTTGAAACAAAGCCTGCTGCTAGGTTCAGGAAGCTGAATCTGAGAATGGTTTGCTCGTGTTAAAACTCAGTGCAATGGTTTATGGAAACAGAGTGGTTTAGCTTGGGATGAAAAGTTAGTTTTAATAGGATTTGGGGTTTTAGATTAAATCAAATGTTTTGGTGGGCTTGGAAAAGATCAAATACTTTAAAAACGATGTAGAAAAACTTAAATTGTTAAATAAAAGTAAGTATGTTTTCCTGGCAGCAGGTTGCTTGTTGGCTGTTTTCTTCCTTTTTCTTGGGGTCCTCTTCTTCATTTGATTTTCTTTCATCTTGTTTCACTCTGTGAAATTGTTTTCCATCGGATTTATATTGCGGTGTTAATCGATTCATTTCACATAGTCTTATATGCAATATATTAAGATTGGAACTGTAGAAGTTGAATCAATGGGAGCTACTGAACCATTCACCAGAATATGTAGGTCTCTTCTGAACCATGACTTCTCTGTTGATTTTGTAAACTTTAAGCACATTGAGAATTTTTTTTGTATATTGTGCTTTGTAAGTGCAGTCAGAAGTGGTAGCAATAGTAGTTTCCTTTTAAAGAATGGAATTGGGGCCTACACAATGGATCAGGTGATGTCTTGTGTTGGAATTGCAAACAGGCCTAAAATGTGGTGGGAAATCTATTTGGAATATATAGATTTATGAGCGCCTGCAGTTTTTCCACTGCCAAATGAAATATGCCATAAATGCCTTTGGCTTAGATTGTGACTTGTAGAATGTGAACCCTCAAAAAACGTATGTCCTGCAGACGACAGTTGGATTCTTGCTTTTTATTCCCTGTTGCCATCTAAATGTCAGTTATGGAATTACAGAACCCCGGTACTGCACCCTTGCAACAGGCCCAGTGTGGTGTTGCAAGAATGCTTCCATTGGGGATATTGTCTGGCTCCTTTGTCATCCCACTTTTCTTTGCAGTAGGTTAAATAAGGGCTGATAAAAAAAATAAGCAAGGTTTTTTTTTCATGGAAATTATTTGGGGGTCGATCCCTTTTACTGACTTCTACTGACAGCTTTAACTGTTTGCAAGCCCCCATGCAACCAATCCTCAAAAACAGTCCAATAAGGAGTAGAGAGACTGTGAGGTTTGGGTCAGTAACATTCAGTCACTGGAGCGGATGTGTTTTTCGGTGGTTTGTCAATGCTTGGATGGCCTGTCCATTAATAAATGGTCACATTGCCATTTTGTGTCCCATTAGATTTTGGTGATATATTATCAAGTAGTCCCTTTCGAAGATTGCGGATACCCCATGATGTGCAGCTTATAATTCACAGTTAATGTATGCTCAGTGAGGTGTTTACTTTGCTGACACAATGACATTTTAATTGCTGGTTTATGTCTTTTTTGTTTGAGAAGTGCTGCTGTTTGAATGCCTTGGCCTGTCATAAAGACACAGTGCATCTCACTAATTACCTTTGCATGCTCATTTGTTTTACTTTGCTGTTACCATAACATGTTGGAGTGTACAACTTTTTTCACAAAGTAAACACAGTTACCCAATTAGGCTTTCTTAAAAATGGCCCCTTGTCAAAATTATCTACTTTGCAATACTTGCTGTTAATATCTGGAATTGTGCCATTTACAATGCAACTTCAACCTCCGACTCCTTTTAATAAAACTCTTCTTTGGTGGTATAGATTAACTCTGCTAATGCAGTCTGCACAGTAAGGGGACTCTAATCCCATCTTCCATATTATTGTAGTTTAAGATGTGCTTCATTATTAAAGGTTCTTTGTAGCGCACCTGGTGGCAATATACCCAACTATTACTAAACACTTCCTCTAGCATAAAGCCAGACATATCGGCTTTGACAATGCTTGTTCATGGGAAGTAACCCAAATGGTCGAAATCAATTTACCACATTTTTCTCCTGGAGAATACTTTTCAAATTTATTTTTAAAATGCATTTCCTCCCATTAATATCCACAAGCTGGTGTGCATAAATTTGATTCATGGTATGTTCTAGCTGGACGGTTACACTAATAAGGCAGTGCCTACAAGGATTGCCATAAAGAAGGCTTACTAAGTAACAATTTCACAACAATGTGACAGGTTTTGATCAATAGTTAACATCCAGGCTAGATGCATGATTTTTGAAGGTTACTCCTAAAACCTCCCATCAACTTGTCTTGAGTTACCAAAGATAATGAATAAAAAAAATATTTATTGGGTCGTAACCCTCTCTTCTTTGAATTGTGAAACTTTTCTGCACTGTGTCCATTTGATTCTTTCCTTTTCCTTTTACACGTGATGCAGTTTTCCCCTGCCAGACTACTATTTTGCTAAGTTCTTACAAAAGCAATAATTGGCTGAAAGCAAACAAAACTCTGAAAGTCATCAGTCTTTGGAAGAGAACAATAAATGTACACATTTATATTTCCTGCTGTTTCACCTTCAGTGTGATTCTCTTGAGCATCTGCAGACGGTCTAAAAATAACTTTTACTGAGAAAAGTCAGTTCTTTGTTGTGATTGTATTCACCCAAAATCTGCATAATGTTATGTTTTCACTGAAACTAAGCACTTCATAAATCTTCATTTGAATCAGTGAGGCAAATTAACACTTGGTCGGCATTGTGGTTTTCTGTATTAAGCTATATTTCAGAAGATTGTTTCAATTTTTTTTATTTAAAAAAGCAACTCTATCTTTATGAAGACAAGTCTTTTTCATTTTGAAATATGCATCTAATGTTTGTTGAAATAGATCATGTTTGGCTGCACGACTGGGAATTCACAGTGTGAAGTTGTGGCAGAGGCGTTACCTGGTGGCTGGCCTTTCTGTGTCTCTGTTAAGACCCTAAGTAGCCCACCCGTGAAGGAACTGAGAAACTGGGTGGGACAAATTGAGAAACTGGGTGGGACAAACTGAGAAACTGGGCGGGACATTCGTTAGCAGGCCGGTGTCAGGGAGAGCGAGGCATATCACCTCTCCATGCCTCGTTTGTGTATGGTGGGCTGAGGGCTCGTATAGGAGAGTGATGCGTATCCAGCCCCCAAAACAATGACCGCTTTTATAAGGTATTGATTAGAAGTAACACTGGTACATTTACACTACACGCTCATTTGTTTTACTAGCCTGTCATGATAACATATTGAACTTAACTTAGTTTCACAAAGTAAAGACATTATGCAAATAGTTTTTGTTGTTGGTTTAGAAGTAGTTTGCAAGCTCTATGCTCTTATCACATGCAGGCCACTAGGATGAGACACATATTAACCCCTGCCATTGTAACATTATAAGAAGCATCCTTTGTATTTATGTGGACTGATTGTGAACAATTGTTGAACATTGTGTGTGATTTCAACCTCATATTATAAAAAACAGATTTCAAAGTCTTTACCAGTGGGGTTAAATGTTCTGTCATTTTTTAAGGAATCCAGGGCCAGTAGTACAAAGGGTTCAATTCGCAAAATTGGCTATTTGTAACTGCACAGTGGCCTTTTGGTTTGCACTAAACACAAATTGCGATTCTGTAACACATTACCAAATTACAGTATGGGTTTGCGACTACATATCGAATCGAGATTTGGAGAGGGCGTCTTTAAGATGCCCCTTCAAAATAGTGATTTAGAGGGATTGGGATGCATTAACGTTTTGCAACTGGAACCCGGACCATGGACCACTCACTAGTCTTAAAAAAATGTTTGAAAACCTTTTTCTTTTAATTTATGCATTCTGTTTTCCTTTGATGAAAATGGGCTATATTTGTTAAAAAAAAATGAAAAGATTGCTTTACTCAAAATCAATCACAGACATGGTGGTCTGCTGACCCCAGCAAGCCACCTTCTCTTTGATGGCAGTAGATTGTTGTGGATCACAATTTGCAACCTATCTCATTAATATTCATGAGGTAGGTCGAATTGCCACCCACTATGGTTTGGCATTTTGCGAACCGATTTATTAGTATGTAGTCCATTCACAAAATACCACACCAGTTGCAAAAATACTAGCCACAAGATGCATCCAATGTTTTGCCTTTAAAGTCTAATCCGTTCAATCTTTTGCAGATCTTGGTCAATTTAGCTACCTGACTTTCGTTGAACTGGAGCCTATCAAAGGTTTGAAGGTGGCAACATTGCCAGAAGTTTCATTTTCAAGATGAGCTAACTGCTCCATAACCAGAATGCACCAATACCCTTACTGGCCATGTATGCAATATATAGAATTCCTGTTTGACCAGGGCCATGAAATGGTATTGTTTGCATCCATCAGCATTTCCATCAATTTGAACCTGTTTTGCCTGGTTATTCTCTTCAGGGGTTGGATCTCCAAACACTAACTGTGTGGCCTCTGGGTTAGTAAAAACTGAGTTGTGCAACATATTTCTTTATCATAGTCGACACCTCATTCTAAAAAAGCTCTTATTTTGTGGCACAATTATCATAGATGCAGTTCATTTTCCTTTGCTCTGCATACTCTTCAACCAAATCTGAAGCATTGAAGAACATCTTTTTGGCTTTCCACGTTGGCTTTCCATAGAGTGTACTGTTGATTTGTAATTATTTTTTCTGTACTCCCATGTGTTATACCCCAGAGACCAGCAACTTAGATAGGATATAGATTGAAGCTAAAGATATCTCCTTTCTGAACGTATTGCACAATGGAGTGTTGTAGATTGAATGATGTCTTGTGAAATCATCCCAGCTAATCCTTTGTTTGTGACATCTAAGTATCTAAGAAGTATTTCTGCATTTAAACCCAAACCACCTCTTTAATGTTGAAAGTGCTTATGAAACTTGGCTTTATTTGGACACAGTGCCATATGAGCAGCCACCTTAAGTGACTGTGGAGTGTTTAGCCCGTTGGGAGTTCAAATAATTGTCAAGCTTTCAGCCTTACGTCCTTTCTCCAAGGGGTGCAGAGGTTCTGATTGCTATAAACTGGAAAGGGTATTTATCTTTTACAAGCATGGTGGATGTTACTGCAGCAGAAAGCAGTCTCTTATCTCATATAGGGGAAACGTCCTTTCGGACGAAGCCATAATCACTCTTTGCCAAGACAGTGCCATCAATAGAACGAACGCGGCATTAGCATGCATTCGTTCATCACGCATGTGGTAACAATGACTTGCTTTCAGGGGGCGTATTGGTGGAATGGTGTTGGATTGAAAGTCAAACACCTTCCCTACTGTTGCGCAGACTGGAGGTGGAATAGTAAATTAAATTATTCCAACATCCAGCACTCCCCTAAGGCAAGTCATTAAAACGACTTGCGTGCTGAACAAATGCGCCCTAAAGACGCGTTCGAACAAAAGAAGGGGTTCAGAATGCATGCGTCCTAAACACATTTAGAATACCGTCATACATTCCTCATATGGTGCTCCC
The DNA here is from genome assembly GCF_964261635.1 of Lissotriton helveticus. NCBI lineage: Eukaryota > Metazoa > Chordata > Amphibia > Caudata > Salamandridae > Lissotriton > Lissotriton helveticus. The sequence continues at coordinate 968,290,683 of NC_136063.1, read as the reverse complement.
ACTGTGCCACCTAATGTCCACCAAGTTTGGGATCCACTGAACCCTACCTAGGCACCCACGAGGACAAAGGAGCCAACATGGAATCTAGGATTTGAACTAAACCAGGGTAACACACTGTGCACATTACCATCAGCAGGTTGCGGGTTTCCTATTTGGAGGGTCTCCAATAGTGTGATGACTTTCCAGCAAGCCACTTTTTTCTTTGTCATCTGAAGGTTGTAAGAACCAGAATCCATAGGGGGAGGTTGGGTCTTGGGACCTTCCGCATTAACACATGTGATTGTAATGTGAGGATCATGAGTTTATTTGGGTGTGCAAAATACCACCTTTAGTTTTTATTATGCAAACTTTGTCTTCAGGATTGTGGGGTTTCCTAGAGTGAGCTCTGTAGGTAAAGTTCTGTCTTGCATCCTTTCACCTCCACCGGGTTAGATATGTGCAGTGTGCCTTGGGTTTCATGGTGTTGTTTGCTAGGCTCTTGGCCTTTGGCACTCTTGAAGTTCTTGGTCTGTACCCTGTCATCAGGGGGCTGTAGAAAGTGCCAATGGAGAATTCATAGTGGGAGGGGTAGATCTCGTGATTGCCGTTTGGGTTTGGTTGTTAAATTTGCTCATGCAAAGAGTGAGTAAATGCAGTAGATGGCTTTTGCCAGACTGTGTCCATTGCCTCAGCATTTGAGGCCCAGTATTTTCAAGCAGACAATGCTTTGTACAGGAAATGTGCTATTTATTAAATTAAATGAAAAATAGATTTATAAAGCGCTTTAATACCCTGAAGTGTCTAGGCGCTATGAAAAATAGATGTATGCTGTTGTCCTGGGATTTAAAATTCATGCCGCTAATGGGGAGAAATGTTGTGCTCCAAGATAACTGGGGGGTATGATGCAAATTTACAAAATGGTATTTGAATGAGATGATCCTCTGCGGTGAACTTGGGCAAACAAAGAAGAAAAAGGCGGCCCTGGAGGTCTCTAGAGAATAGGATTAATATCCACTCTTTAATACCAGCATGACTTCATGCGGCCTGGGGGAATTCATCTGGTTTGGGTTTTAGCGCATCTCAGGGTTTTCCCCTAAGTGACGATTGATCTGAAGATGTGTGTGCACCTGTGTGCACATAGTCTTCTGCCAGCGTTCTGCTGAGCATTTGTCTTGAGTGCTGGCGACCACTGCATATCTCTGACTTGCCCTGTTGATTAAAAACTTCTCCCTATGAGTTTAGAGTACATCACAAACAGATTCTAAAATGAACAAACTGCAAATACGGCAAAGTGAAAAAATATATATTCAAACTGATTAGCTGATTTGATGAGGTTGCTGATTTGATGTGGTTGATGATGAAGAGCTGAGTATGTGTTCTATTGGCTCTTTCCTTAAGTATCCCTCATCACGTCGACTCAGCAATCTTTCATCCAGATTGACCTGAAAGTAATTACTTTTTATGTTGAATGACAAATTACCAGTAATGTTTGAAAGTGCTGTGCTAACATAAGGCCAGGAGCACTCAGGTTTTGGCATTGTGGCAAATGGTGTTATATAAAACTCCTGATAAATGCGCATTACATTAAAAATAGTAAGGTGGTATGTTATGTCTCTTTTAGGTCTGGGCAAAATGTAAGCTTCAATAGAAAGTTTTGTATTATGCTAAACTTTTCAAAATTATCCTGGCTCAGCCAGAATAAATCTCACCAAGATATTTATTCTGCTGAAACCAGTCTTTTGTCAACATCTTGTGTGACTTTTTCACACAAGGTACGCAGATGCATGAAAAAAGTCATGCGAGATACTGGAAACCCACATTTCACTCTAAAAGCACAATTTTCCAACATTCTGTGGAAGTTTTGAAAAATTGCATGAAAAAAGTGGGCAATTTCATCAGTATTATGTTTTGTGGCCATTCATGACTACTAGAGGAGTGTTAGTGCTACATCACATAGGACGAAGACATGCTGTTGGTGAATTCAGAAACAAGGGAATGGGGATTGCCTAAGTAAACACATCAATATCAACCTTCAAAGAAAAACAACTGAGAAAGGTGACAAGAAAAATACATTTGAGGTTGTTGCTGTTCACCACTGAAGCAGAAAGTCAGGTCCTCTGTGATTCAGTGGCGTGTTGACTGCCAGCGGCCTTTTCCAATGTATCGGTATCTTTCTAAGAAGATTAACTGATCAATGGCACAGTGAAAACATATTGATGATGTAGACCACAGGGAAAATGATAATCATTGTCAGAATTTTCTTTTTACCTCCTCGATACAAGTTTCTGCTGGGGGAGATTTATAATCTGTCATTTTTTGTCGCAGAGGTTGTGTTACGGTTTCTGTATGCATTGTTTTGTTTGATAGTGTGATACTGGAGAGACCCATCTGACCCAATTTGCTTATTTTTTGCCCCCGTGGGTACTCTATGACTCATGGGATCACTCCTACTTTACCTCTCTGCCTGTGTTCAGTTTCAGCCTCCTATGCTGCACACGCAGCCTGTGATTTTTAATGTGTAGTCAGTTGTGTACACCCTGTTCCACCCATGATGTGGTTCAAGGTAGTGACTAGTGTGGAACATGCACGTTTTGGGAATTAAAACAAGTGGGATATCTCATCTCTCAAATGAACATCAAAGAACGCTGCTTCTGGTGAGAACATGCTAATCAACACATCAGTTGTTTTAATATATTTGACGTTGCTTTGTTATTCCCACTTGTTATTCTTGAGTCATACTGAAAATGATGTATCTGTCTGGGGCTGATGGTTGCCTGCTTGTTCTCTGCCATAAAAGCATACTGTCAAACTGTCATCTGCGGTTAACTTGATTTTCGAACGTCCTTGCATTAATCTGCTTTTCAAATGCAGGAGAACGATCGTGGCATATTTTTCATGGGGCTAGTTGTTTCTTTTGTGCTTATCGTGATCTTTAGAAACTTAATAAAAAAGGACTAAAAAAGCAAATTACATTTTCAGGACATTAAATCAACTCTAGAGTAATTCAATTTGGCCTGTGAGTAACTTCGGTTCCTTTTGTAACATTTGAAATTGCATTAGTTGCCCCTTCTTAGGTATTCATTGCGCGTGGTATCTTCCGTTGGGGCTGGTTACACCATCAGAATTATGAGATCTGCAGAAGCTCTGTAGATCTGTCACCTGGAGATTTTGGATGCGAAAAGCAGTGGGGTGAAAGTTCTGCCCAAAATGAGGACTTTTGAGGGGAATCGGAATCAAAATTACTGATTTCACCAATAATTCCTCATTTCATAGTGAACCCCGAGGGTTCAGCTTATAATGATTCCACCAGTAATTCCTCATTTCATAGTGAACCCTGAGGGTCCAGCTTGTAATGGGCTGGATGTTCCCCACTCCCAGAGTTACCAGTACCCCTGAAATCCAGGGGTGGGGAAAATCTGACTCATTTATCACTCCTAATGAAGGCCTTAGTCAAAGGTGGTGTCTTTACTTACTACCACATATTTAAAAATGCAGAAGGATAGGGTAGTGATGGAGAAAGGAAAACGCAGTTAATGCGCCTTACCTGTTGTGATTTCACAGCACATGCTGGTGAGTGGAAATCATTATTCACCCCTCCATGCATGATCAATTAATCAATCAGCAGCCCTATCTTTGTTTATTGAGAGCCCATGTTGGACACTGTGAAGTTCTCTAAGTCAGGTCTCAAAAATGACCATTATGAACATCTGGAAGAAAATGTCCAGCATAGACTTAAGGACATCAGAACAATGAGGCCTCAAGGCCTTCTTCAATCTGCCCAACAAATATGGAGGCTCCCACGGTTAACTTAAGTATTTTCCAAAACAATAAGGGCCAGATTTACAACGTGATTTTGCAAGCGCAAACGGGTTTGCGGCTCGTTTGTGCATGCAAAATCACTGTGGGCTATGTACAAAGCCTATTTAGCGAGTCACAAATTATTTGTGAGTCGCTAAATTGGTTTTGCGACTCACTATTAGGAAGGGACAATCCCTTCCTAATAGTGACGGCAGAGCCATGTGTGAATGTTTTACGACTGCAATTGCGGTTGCAAAATACTCACAAATTACCGCCCTCTTCAAGAGAGTGGTAATGGAGTCGCAAATGGTAAGGGGTCCCCCCCTTTGTGACTGGCTCCAAAAATATTTTTTAAGGGCAGGCAGTGGTCCCAAAAAATGAAACAAAATAAATGCATCCCGATTTCCTTTAAGGAAAATGGTCTGCATTTTAAAAAAAAACTGCTTTATTGAAAAGAAGTCCCAGACATGGTGGTCTGCTGAGCCCAGCAGGGCACCATCTTTCCTAGTGGGCTCGCAAATTGTGAGAGGCTCATTAATATTCACGAGCCTCGTAATTTGCGACCCCATTGGGAATCACAAACAGACTGTTGTACATGCAAAATAGTGCCTCGCAAATTGCGAGTCGCAAAAGGCTCGCAAATTGCTAGGCGATATATTGCACGTCGTACATCTGGCCCATAACAACTTACGGACAGGTATGAAGTACACTGGAGGGCTGTATGCTTTGATCAGATTGCTGTTGTAGGTGCAATTCAGTGCTTAATTTGTGGAAGTGGTTGCTGTTGGTAAGTACCAGCATTTTTTGGGGGGAACATGACTCACTTTTCATCCTCTAGTACTTTGCGTCCCACACACTGTTAAAGAGACAATGAAACATGTTATTTTCATCAGCAGACTTTGAGCAAGATAGAGAAAGGCGGAAAAGAGAAAAAGGAGGAGGAAGGGAAATGAAGGAAATAAGTGAAAAATAAGGGTTCAGGATTTAAAAAAAGCCAGCAAGAGTGAAATCAAAAGATAGAATTTTTAGATGGAAGAAGGAAGCGGCATGTGACAGAAGCAAAAGTAGGCTGTGTGGGCAACCCTGATATTTGGCTGCACCAGTGCTAGGCTCCTAAGAAAACTATGGGCACATACTCATAGCCAAAACGGTGAATTCCTGAGGGAATACAAGCTTCTTCCCATCCTGGCTGTGGTCCGTGAGGTGTCTCCCAAAATGGCGCCTTGCTGCTAAGAGCCGATGGGACGCACCAATTCTGGGAAAGAGCTGTAAGAGGACGAGTGGCCGGATATCGAGGCAGAAAGTGGGCGAGCTCTCCTTGATCCTGAGGCTCCGGATCACTGCGGGGAGTAGATCCTGCCCTCCTGGGACTGTGGTGCAGGCTGGTGTGCATTCGCCTGGCAAGAGCAGCGACCCGGTCGTCCGGAGGCAGAGTGGGCTGGCCGGGAGAACACTGCATCGGATGGACTGAATTCCGCATTCCGTCAGCGGCGTCAGAGACGCCGGCCGGTGGAGAGAAACCAGACAGCACCTCCTGACGGCCCGCATCCTTTACCAGCTACCAGCAGCGGTCCCAGACCCTGTGGGAGGAGACGGATTTAGCCCCCGTGGGGCCTCATGACTATACTTGGGAGCAGTGGCGGCGCAGACCATGTGCGTGTTGGTTCAAAGGTGCGGAGTTGGCGTGGGGACACAGTGCCAGCCATACTTTGGGGGGGGCACAGGGTTGGAGTCCCCCTGCACCCCTCCCTCACTGAGTAACTGCCGAGGGAGGGTGAGCCCCTGGGGTGAAAGCGGGAACACGGCTGGAACCACAGCCCTGCTGACTTGCGACAGCGACACTACAATCTCGCCTAGAGGTCATGTACTGGTTCATCTAGTTGCCGGGCATGGCCCTTTAAGGTAAACCTCCAATGGGCAAGGCATTTATCTGGAACTTCTTGGTCGCAGATGAACCTCCTTCTGTGGGTTGGTGTGCCCATCTTGTGGCGGAGACCCACCTGGCATGGCGAACCCACAGACCCTGATCCTGCTCCTGCTTGGGAAACTGGGCAGTATGTCACCGTGAGCACCATATCAAATACATAAGAGAAATGGGTGGATCTGCAAACCCACTCTCCTGCGATTTGGGGACTATTCCTCCGTCTGGTAGCCCGTGGATTGGTGGTTATGGCTTTTAAATACTGTTGTGGGAGGAAGATGCCTATCTACACCCCGCAGCAGACTTCCTTGTGATGGCTAGAGATAAGGAGCCCAGGTCGTCGAGGCAGGGGAAACTAGATCAATTTGCTAAGGTGCCCCCCACGACAACAGGAGCGGAGGGTGGTGCTCCACCTCTCCCTGACAACGCCACTATACTGCAGGCAATCCACGCATCCAGAGAGAGCCTGGAGGGGAAGATGGCGGAGATACGCTCTGAGGTCACATTGCTACGTCAAAACATAAGAAACGTTTCCGAGAGGGTCACAGATGCTGAACACCGTATCTCCGAAATGGAGGACACCTCTCATACCATGCACAAATATGTGTCAGGACTTATGACCTTGATAAAAGAAGTGGCATGGAGGGTGGATGACGCCAAAAATAGGGCCCACAGGAATAACCTTCGATTTATTGGTTTTCCGGAAGATGCAGAGCGAGCAGACCCAGGCAAATTTCTCCTGACCTTTCTTAAGGAGGCCCTCCCTGCCGCGCAGTTTTCGGCTTGCTTTGTCATTGAAAGGGCGCATTGGATGCCAAATGTCCACCCAACGCCAGGGGCTCCTCCTCGCCCTTTGATTGCCCGTTTCCTAAATTTTCAAGATCGGGACTTAATACTTCGGGAGATAAGGAAGAAAGGTGAGATCAAATACGAAAACACGTGAATAATGGTATTCCCGGATTACTCCCGTGATGTACTAAAACAGAGACCTACCTTTGATCCCATCAAAGCGAAACTCAGATCACTTGGGATTCAGTACATGTTATTATTCCCCGCAAAACTTAAAGTTATCTTCCAAGGTACTACACAGTTCTTTCAGTCCCCAGAGGAAGCATGGTCCTGGACAGAAGAACGACCCTCCCTGGGGCGTAGACTGTCCCAGACCACGGACCTCCAGGCATTCAGGTTGGGGGGTCCCAGTCAAGAAAGACCCAAGGAGAAGCAGCAGAGGAGAGTGTTGAAGGTATGGAAACCCGCCATCAGAACACCGCTGAGATATTTGCAACACGGGGAGGGCAGACCACAAAACTCGGATCTGGAAAATAACATGACTCTTGGGCCAGCCGCGCAGACTGTGTGTGGATCGAGTGAATATGTTACCACGGAGCAGTCGGAGAGAGAGGATTCGGTGGATCCGGACAGCGAACACTCACTGCTTGAAAGCATTCAACAGCTGGAGGCTCCAGACCCAATCCTGGTAGAAGCAAGTGTCCAGCAGCAAAGTCAGCTCAGTAATGGCAAGAGGAATGAGATGCAGGGGCCGGAGAGCAGCAGAGAGACAGTAAGACTATCCTAGGGCCTTTTAGATTTTGCAGACCTTGGCCTGAGGTTACTGCTGGATATCGACTTGATAGAGGGAAGTATATTGTGTGTTGTTACTGCATTATTGTGTAGTTAATTGAGAGTGGGGGGGCTACAGACCTCTTGGTGGATTACCCGTGCCAGAGTTGTCATGTTGACGAATTAGGGGGTGGTGTGGGTACCTGAAGAGTGTAGGGTGGGGGGCATGTTAGATTTTGTCAAATGTTGTGGGATTTGTTTATTGCGAGGGGGAGGGAAATGTTTTTTCCAGTTAGATTACATGAATACCGAGATTGAGAAGGGAAAGAGAGATGTAGACACTCCTCTGGGGAAGGGCTGGGCATGGGTTGATTCAACACCTAAATTGCAATGGCGGAGGGCAGGTTCACGGCACTGACATGGAATATCAATGGGTTAGGAAATAAAATCAAATGGGGTTTAGTGGCCAATTAACGTAAAAGACTTAAACGCAACATAATATTTTTGCAGGAGACGCACCTGATGGGTTCGAGTTGTTCTTTCCTGGGACGAGGGTACTACACTACCCTGGCACATGCAGGCTTTACTAAGGATTCTAGGGGTGTGGCAATTCTCATCAAAAAGTCTCCCCTTTTTGTTTTACTCAGCAATGGGTAGACCCTGATGGGACATACATCGCAGTACATGGAATTTGGAACCGTAAGACGTTTTTACTCATTGGTGCATACGCTCCCCCACGACTGCAGCAACGTACGCTAGATAAACTGACTGAGCTCCTACTACATTACAGCCCCACCACACATATTATAGGAGGGGACTTCAATGACGTGATTGAACTCTCCCTAGATCGAACTAAATTGCGATCTGGGTCCCATGGATCCACGCCATTGGCTGTGTTCCAAGATGTTCTCCGACTGACTGACTTGGCGAAGGCACCATCCAAACCTACATGCCTACTCATATTTCTAGGGAGCTCACAAGGTGTTCTCAAGACTGGACTATCTCTTCACTCCAGCGGGAGAGATTGGTCATGTGGAGAGGATAGAAGGCTTAGCTAGGGGCATCTCCGACCATTCACCACTTTTATTGACGGTGGGAGGGAGGGGCGACAGCCAAGTAGCACACTGGAGACTGAGCTCATAGGCCTTGAAAGATGAGGAATCGCTAAAGAACTCAGGGTGAACTCGGAGCTCTATTTTAAAGAAAATGTAGGCTCAGTGCAGTCGGCAGTCACTTTATGGGAAGCATTTAAGTTGGTGCTCAGAGATAGAGCACAAAATATAATTGCCCATAGAAAAAGGTGAGAAACCCTAGCGATAGAGGCCTTAGAACGTAAGCTGATACGTCTAGAAAGAAGTGGAACCTTTGCATAGAGTAGTCATACCCTTCACCAAATTGACATAACGAAAAGGGAATACCAAGCGTTAGTAACCCGAGCGGTAAAGGCTCAACAATTGGCAGTCCAATATCGACTGTACGAGACAGGTGATAGGGCAGGGAAATTGCTTGCGTGGCTGGGCAGAAAGGAGATGGAGTCGAGATGGGTAATGTCCATCCAAGAACAAAACCACACATACACCACACCCAGGGATATAGCTGGGGATTTTGCCCGATACTACACAGACTTATATGCAACTAAATCGCAGGCCAGTGAGTTGCAAATAACCCAATATTTAGACATAATTGAGCTCCCCTTGCTCTCACAGGAGGAGAGGGACGGGCTTGAGGAAGACCTGACTCTTGAAGAATTGACAGAGGCCATTGGTCGCCAAAAGTCGGGGAAAACCCCGGACCCAAATGGTCTCCCGGGGGATTTCTTTAAATTAAATAATAGCCTGCTCGCCCCACACTTGCTCAATATGTTTCAGACATCAAAAGAACAAGGGAGTCTCCCAAAAGATCTCCGAATGGCTACTGTAGTGGTAATTTATAAAACAGGGAAAGCCCTGGAAGACTGTGAATCCCATCGACCCATATCACTGCTCAATATTGAAACGAAAAATCTGGCCACTATCCTTGCGGTGTGTCTGTTGACGGTTATTACTCCCCTGATCCATAGGGACAAATCTGGCTCTATGCTGAAGCGAGCCACACGCTTTAACCTACGGCAACTGGCTAATTGGATGGACACTGTGCAGGGTCGGGATAGCCCCCATCTGCTTCTTTAACTTGATGCCGAATAGGCATTCAATACCATTCATTGGCCCTTCATGAGGTGCATCCTGGAGACGTTTGGATTTGGTCCAATATTTATGGGATGGTTGGCAGTACTATACCATGCCCCTGAGGCTAGAGTTTGGGTCAACGGTGTGGTCTCAATGAGCTGGCCGATCCAGCGAGGCACTAGACAGGCTTGTCCCTGGTCCCCCCTGCAATACGCCCATATATTGAAGCCGTTGGACTGTGTAGTTCGAGCCTACCAAGGGCTGGGTGGTTTTATAGACGAGTACCGATTTTGGGAGGAAGAATGCATATCTCTATATGCGGATGATATTTTATTATATGCCACAGACTCAGCCGAGTCACCTGCCCAAAATATTGCGAATCTTTGAGGAATATGGCTGCCACGCGGGTTATAGGATTAACTGGAGTAAATCCACCTTGTACCCTGTGGGTGGGGAAGTGGAGCCCCAGACCGACCCGAGTTGCCTACGATTGTCTACGGAGGGGTTCACCTACTTTGGACTCTATATCACTACTGGGGTAGCCACTAACTTAGAGCACAATATCAAGCAAATCCTTTTAAACTTTAAAGCAGACGTCAAGAGGTGGAAGAAACTCTCTCTGATGATCATGGGGAGGGCCGCTATGTACAAACTGATTACACTGCCTCAGCTGCTCTTTATTTTGCAAAACACCAACTGCAAAATCCCAGAGACCGTGTTTGCAACCATTGATAGTGAGCTACGCTTGCTTTTATGGGACGGGGCACACCTGCGGTAGCATTACCAACACTGCTGCCCAACCCATACAATGGGGGTCTGGCCCTACTGGACATCAGGGCCTACTACAAAGCGGCACATTTTATTGTAATTAATTAATGGAATCACGCTCCAAGCGACCACCCCACCTATAGGTTGGAAAGATTACAATTCCGAGAACGCACACACTTACACTATATATATGGCGATAAGGGCAGAACCCAGCTCTTGCCAGCTACCCAAAGAGTGCTGGAAGCATGGAAAAGCGCGGAGAAGCAAATTAAATGGGATATAAAACCCGCAAGGGAGACCCCATTATGGGAGGGAACTAGGCAAGCTGAGATTGGTAAGCTGAAAGAGTTTAGACAGTGGGATCTCATAGGGATTTCCAAACTACGGGATGTCATAGAAAAAGGCGCATTGGCCCTATTTACCTAACTTCAAGCCACATATCAGCTCCACGACACTCAAGCCTATGCCCACCTTCAACTGCGACAAGACTGGCAGGCGGAGGGGCTAGACGCGGTGACGCTGCCGGAATATGCCCCATTAGCGGGCAGACTCTTACAGGAAGTGCTCCCGACTCAAGCCATCTCGTTGACTTATAAAACACTAATTAACAATATGCCGGACAAACTAGGACTTTTGAGAGCTAAATAGGAACTCACTACTGGCCCGTTAGAGGACATCGATTGGGAGGCTGCCCTCATGTACCCACGCAAAGTGGCAATCAAACTAAGATTGCGGCTCATACAGTATAAAATACTACACAGGACTTACTTTGACAGAGCACGACTACATTTTATGGGGAGAGCAGATCACTCAGACTGCCTCTGATGCCACACGGAACGTGGTACATTTATACATGACCTCTGGGAATGCAGCAGGATTCAAACATATTGGAGCAAGATAGTGAGGGAACTAAACAATATACTGGTATCCCAAATTGAGTTGGAAGCCAGGTTCCTCCTCTGGGAAACCCCTCACATGTGGATCTGCCACGACATAGACTTATGTTGTTTAACTTGGGGCTGGTGGTGGCCAAAATGGACATAGCCCGATACTGGGGTGCCCACCAACTCCCAACACTCCGGGAATGGAGAACACGTTTGGATCTCTACATGGTTGCAGAGAAAGTGACATACGAAGCAAGGGGCGGTCCCCGCAAATTCCAAAAGATATGTGCCCCATGGATAAAATATTATGGATTGGATCTGAGGGCGGAGGAGGTGGAATAGGTCTTGCTGCTGGGGTGATCGGGGAAAGAGCCCTGCTAGTTATGCGATATGACCCATTGTTGATAAGTGTAGACAACCCACACGCTAATTTTGATACATGTATATATGCATTGCTGGAAACTAACCTCATGCTCTCTTTCAACGGAACTGTTGATATATCTTTTACATTGTACCAACTGCTATTGCCCAGTACTCACTATGTATTGTGTATTCATGATTATTTTGCCTGTAAGTTTAAATTACAAAAAACAAATAATTTTTTTTTTTTTTTAAAGAATGGTTGGCATTCTTGTCACTCTCAGTTGCCTTGCTCTTATTTGTGACTTTCCTCTCTTTCAGTATGTGACCTCCCCACAAGAGGTTTTTGGTTTCACCGGGGTTACATTCACCATTCTCACAGCTCTGAACACACCATTGCATCTGAGAAAAAAAGAGCCCTGTTTAAATACCAGTTTGCTGGATGTCAGCTGTAGAAATGTGTAAGGTGCCACATTGATTTTGACAGACATTGAAAACTGTTATAAGCAAGCACAGGCGAAAGCAATACCAAGCGTTGGAGGTCAGATTTGCCCCTGAAAGGGTGTTCATTTGGAAGGTAAGGCGCACACTGGAAACCTTGCACGATATTGAGGCGCGCACTACCACTATTAGAGATCGACTTGTCCCTACTTCACACTTAACAAAATGTCATAAAACAAGAGACACATTACCTTGTGCCAAGAGTGACGGCTGGGGGCTGAGAACTGGGAGGGGAGTGTGGCTGGGGAGAAGGAACTGCGTTGCTTTTTTACGCACAATTTTGTGAGGTGCAAGTGATTGGGAGATAGAAAGCACATAAGTATAAAATATAATGTAAAATCATCTTTTGCCACAGACGAAACGTTTCAGTAAGTGAACTGCAAGACCCCCTTGGTAATTTATCATTTTATGGCGTATTTGAATGTATTTTATGCAGTGTTCCTACTTTATGAATGGCGATGTCTACAGTGTTGTAAAGACATCTGTCTTTAATGACGATTTTAGAAATAGTTCTAATCCGTTTACTTTCCGGTACCGATTGAATTCCTGTCTTTGCCGGCTGCAGTCCTCAGACAATCCCCCTGTCGTGACATCAACAGTCCGCGTGAACCTGAGGCCTAGCAGGCAGCAGCTATGTATGTTTGAGCGCGGATAGAGACCAGAGAAAAATAAATGAAGAATGGAAAGGAAGGTTTTCTGTTTTTTTACTGCTGAAAGGCAGGGCTGGACTGGCCGTACCGAGAGTCTGGTAGGGTGGGGGCCGGTTTTGCAGTAGTGGAGGCCGCTTTTGTTACTGGGAGACAGTTATGCAGCGGTGCTACAATGTCGACCCTCAGTAACAAAAGCAGCAAGTAAGCTTTTCCAGCCTCCCGCGGCCAGGCAGTGCTTCCCCAGGGGCTGGTCCGAGTAAACTGCCAGAGTTGCTTTGGGTTCCCAATCCGGCTCTGCTGAAAGGCAAGGGATTGCTTGAACTGGGGCCCCCGGCCGGCTTTAGCGGTGTTGCCTCCAAAAGCAACATTCATTGCTGGCTTTCCCCTGCCCTATTATAGCATTCCAGTGTAGGATATCGGAGCACTTTGTGTCACACACACACACACACACACACACACATATTACAGAGACAATGAAACATACAAGTGTTCAAATCCATGTATACAAAAAATGTGGCAATTGTAAAATATTTGTGGTGCCTCAGCGTTAGCTTTTTACGGATGAGGGCGTGTTGTCCATTCCAATGATAAGCTTAAAGAAGGGAGAAACAGCTGCAATTCTGATGCATACAACCTGTCAAGTCCTCTTCATCCCATTCCATGTCTGGGTGCACCTGTATTGTTGGCCTAAAACACTTATCATAGTCCAACCATGCTTTCCCTGCAAATTGCCAGTATGCCTCATGAATTTTGGGCTCATATAACCATAAGTCTTTCGTGCTATGTGGAAACTTTTCCACTATCACGCAGGACATTATCATGAAAGTGTCCAACCAGTTATCGAAATGTCTTTCTTTTCTTACATGAGCCCTCTCTTTCCTGTCTTCCTCCTTTTTGTCGCATGTCACGAGATCTAAACCCAGTGGCGGCCACTAAAGAACGGGGTTGGTGGGGCGGAGAGGAATGAAAAAAACACTTACCTCTGTACGACCGCCACCTCTCCTCTATCTTCTTCTACTTCAGAAAACACACAGGCTCTCAGACTCCACTAGCAAATCGTGACACTGCTGTCACCAGCATGACAGCTGTGTCATGATTGGTCTATGTGACCTGGTTCGGCACTCAGACAGGGACTGAGGGCCTATGCATGTTCTCCGCCCAGGGTGTGCAACCCTGCCCAGTGGTGAACAGGCTTAGTGTGCATGACTGGCTGGCCCAAGAGGGCCGGCCAAACATTCATGGGCACTTAAGTGCACCAACCACTCCTCCCCACTCCTCCCCATGCTGGCCGCCCCAAAACTGGCTCAGTACAGAAAAATAAAACGATAATAACATAGTGTTATTATAATTTAATTTTTCCTTTTTTGCACTGCCCAGAGAGCAGTGGGGCGACGCTCCTCTACCTTGGCAGAGGAGCCGGCGCTGTCTAATCCTTCTATTTGGATCTCCAACAATGTGAAAATATCTATTAGTTCTTTGCACCATATGCGCTCTTTAACTGACTGCTTTTCTGCTAAGGCAGAGGAGTGTCGCGCAACAAATAACCGATAAGAACTCAAGGTTATATCATCTTAGATTTGTGGGGTGGGCGGGACTGTTCTGCTCTCAGAGGGGGAGGAGTGGTTTGCCCACTTTAAGTGCGCAAAGACCGTTTCACCGGCCCTTTCGGGCCCGTCAAACAGTCATGCGCACTTTGCATGTTCTCCATGCAGGCTGCATTGCAATCTACATGGAGAACATGCCCAGGCCCCCATTCCCTGGCTGAGCGGTGATCCACGGCACTCAGACCGAATCGGCACTCAGACCAGTCACAACACTGCGTTGCAGCATTGTGATTGGCTTAGGGGAAGGAGCCTGGCTGCTTCCCGTTCCGGCCCTGGAGAGACTAAAACTACATGGGAGAGAGTGGCAAGTAGGTATGTTTTCTTTCTTTTTTTGTACATCCCCCCCACCCACTCTCCCCGGTTCGCCACCCACGAACCGTGCCGGCCGCTACTGCAAAGGAATCAGTCAAGCTAGGTCCTTGGACCTAGTCACCATGCATAGGTTACCCAGTGTGCCCCTCTTATAGGCCTTTGGTGCCACCCTGCCGCTGTCAGGCCTTGAACTCTGCCCCATAATAAGCTCCCCCACACCTCCGTGGGAGTAGCATGATCCTTGTTTGTTGATGATCCCTCCTCAAGGGTTGCTGTTTTGCTTAGGTGTTGTGTGGTTGTTGCTGCTCTCTTGCCCCCTTTGCTGGTGTTGCACTGGCACTTCTTTGGCCCTTCTCTCTCCTAGCTCTCCTCAGAGTGGTCTTTGTGGCACTCTTTGCTCTCCCGGCCATCACCGGGTTTTTTTGGGCTGATCCACTCGTTTGTCTCCCCTTTTATTTGTTTCAGCAGCCAATCTTTGCAGTTAGTGGTCGCTGCTAGTCTGGCCACCCTTATTATTTCTTCGATCTGCTTGCTGCATGTCACTATCTGGCTCCAGCCTCTTGCCTGTTTGTTGACCCGCAGCCATTTCGTAGACGGGTCGCGTCACTGTTACTAGCTGTCCCTGCTCTTTGTCCTGCCCTGGTAGTTGCTAGAGGCTGCTCTCTACAAGGGTGGTCCCCATGTGCCCTTTGGCTCTGCTTGCCACCTTGTTGCTTTTTAGGTTCAGTACTCAAGACCTCTTGTATGTACTTTAGTATATACTTATATGTGTATGTACTTTGTGGGCTCTGGAGATCAGCCCTAGGACTTGCCTGTTTCCGCTTTGGACCCTTTTTTTCTGTCCAACTGCCTCTATTTAACTGTCTTCATAAAAAACGACTAGTAGAGGTCAGTTAACTACCAG
The DNA here is from genome assembly GCF_964261635.1 of Lissotriton helveticus. Taxonomy (NCBI): domain Eukaryota; kingdom Metazoa; phylum Chordata; class Amphibia; order Caudata; family Salamandridae; genus Lissotriton; species Lissotriton helveticus. The sequence goes on along the minus strand of NC_136063.1, from coordinate 968,275,277 downwards.
AATTGCTTTCTGCTTGTTCAACTGCCTCTATTTAACTATCTTGATAGAAAATGACCAATAGAGGTCATTAAAATACCAGAATTGCTTTCTGCTGAGGGACTTTCTTTTTAAAAATTTCCGGCAACTGCCTCTATTTAACTTTCTTGATAGAAAACGACCAGCAGAGGTCAGTAAAATAGCAGAATCACTTTAGCATTCTCTAGATTCCAGTCCATAGAAATTGTCTTCCACGAGCAACTGTAGACAATAATATTTCTTTCAAATCTTGTCTTTTCAGTGAAATGACCACAGAAGGCACTGATTTTAAATTAAAAACAGAGCTTTGGACTATACAATTTCCCGCTGAAGGGCAATATTTCTCTCCATGTGTTCCCATACCTGGCCTATCAAGCAGTTTGGTGCTTACTTTCCCTCCATGTTAAAGAACAGTTGATGTTTCAGCAACCAGGCTAATGTGCTGCATAGCTAAATACATATAAGGTCCCAAAGGCGAGACTGAATGCACTGCAAATGCTTGTTATATAGATGTCTTTTGCACAGCTGGGTCACGTCACTCCCCTGAAGACTGTCCCCAGCTGTTCTTATGTCTGTCCATTTGGGCACCGCAGGTCACGTTGCCCTTCTCCATATGCTCTTTTGGGCTATTTGCTTTGTTGGGCTGTCTCCACGTGCACCTTGGAAGCTCTGCTGCTCTAGCATGTGCACAGTGGGTCGCGTCGCCCTTAATAATTAATTACATCCTTTCCCCGCTGTGCTGTTTGCAAGATATTGTAATGATTTGTATTCACAACCAATCATCCACACTCTAACTGGAGTTTTTCTGCTCACTGTGTCAACTGATGCCACTGCGCTTTTCCTTAACCACTGATATCTTTGAGTGGCGGGCGAGGGGCTTGGGTCACGTCGCTGCACCCAGCTGTCACTGGCTGTCTCCCCGGCATCCCAGCCTTGCTTGCAGCGTTGCCCTCAGTCCGATTGGCCTTTGCCGCCACTGCCTGAACTCTTTGTCTGGGCTTCCTTCACCTGTGTTCGCGCGGCGTTGCACATTTCCCTGTTTTTGGCTCTTGGTGGTGGACGGGAGCTCCTCCGGACTTCTTAACCTGCTCCTCGCACTCCGCCCAAGGCACCCACACAGCACTTGTCCCCTATTCTGTCTGTACCTTTACATTGCCACTTCTTCTTGGACTTGGAGGCAAGTATTGGGTGACGCTTGTTCTCTCCTGCCTCCAATATTCGACCCGGGATACAGCTGTGATGTCTGTTCAATCTCCTGCAGCCTCCCTTGCCATGATGACCTCCTGCCCAACCTGGTGCTCGAGCCGGATGCCCCAAGAGCACTTTCCTCAAACTGTCCTGGGTGGCAGCAGTATCTGTTGATCTTGATCTCTGGCCAAGGTAGGTCTTCTCCTCTTAATGACACTGGGCGTGGTTGCCGCCAACTTTAATAGGGGATTACATGCCCTGGGGGTGCATTTTCAAATCCTGCACAGTCTTCCCATTGGCCGGCAGACTTCGCTCCTTTTTCCCCCTGCTTTGGTGCCATTTCTCCACGCAACCCCCCTTTCACCTTCTTTTTGGGGTGGGTTCCATTTCCTGGCCATTGCCACATAAGGACCCACAATTCTGCCTTGGCCATTGCCCCACAGGGACCTACAATGCCGACTTGGCACGTTTACCATGCTGGCCCCTTAAGCCCCCTCCGTGTGCAAGCCTCTATTTGTCCATTTCAATGTTAAGCTCAAAGCAGGCAGAAAAAGCTGCAATGCTTAAGTGGTCCCAAACAAGTCAGCAGTTACTAGGTGCTACTTACAGATCAGCATCTTCCACCATTGACCCTCCTGTACCCTCAAGAGACTGAACCACCGCCGGCGGTGACTGGTAAATGCTGCCACAAAATCCCATCCCAAGCTATTTTATTACCACTGAGTACATCTACTTTTGACAGTAAATGCATTGTCACTGGCTGCAATTTCATTATCACCAGCAAGCCCCCTTACAGAAAAAATGCTGTCGGAAAATTATAGAATTTACTGCACAAAGTAGGATAAATTCTGAGCTGGTTTTAGAACTGTAAAAAACACATTATCTTCTAAATGCATGGGGATTTGTAATTCGCCGGTGATTTATTTCATCTCTCATCAGTAATGAACCCCAGTTACATTATAAAAACATTACAAAAGTGCCAACAGGATTCCCGTCTGATAGAACTGTAATCTCATCTCAGCTACTATTTACTACAAACGATAATTCTTAGCAAATAAACACTTAGGAAAGGGCAAGCCAGGCTGCAAGCAACCTAATTCTCTTCTTAAGGAGGTCTATCATTACTTGCAGAGGTTGTTGTGAAAGGCAGTCCCATGCACCCTGTATAGTACACACAGGCTAGTAGTAGTAAGCGCAAGTTTATTAAGACCTTTGTCTGTTAACGAGGGCAATATTATCTCATTTACATTGTTCATTAAAATCACATCTAGATCGTCCTATGCCGTAACAGCTTATAAAAACTACCCACCGCACAGATTGCATCAAAAAATTGCATATCATTTCCAAACCTTATTGCATCCAACCAGGCCGTTATCTCTTATTTAATAAGAGCCGGTTTTAAATATAGAGGACTTTGTGCTAAAAAGTATAAACGATCCATCAATACATGTACATTAGAACAGCGCACCATCAGTCCACAGCTCTAGTTCGCGTCTACATCCAGTAGAGTTTTCACTTCTTCGCGGTGCGCACATACTGGCTTTACCCTATTCAAAATTTCAATAATACTATACGCATTGAGGGATTTGGTAACTCAGAGAGATATGGGTACTGAGTTAAAAAGTGCAAGGACTCTCTTAAAAAGTAGGTAGAGCTCTTTAAGACAAGGTAGCTTAAGTCGCTCAGCCTAGATTCCAAGTAGCTTCTTTCTTTTTATTCTTTCTTTGAGAAAAGTGTAGGCACTTGGAATTTAAAATCATTAATATCTAAATATTTGGCCATCCAGTAAAGTTGTTCTCTTACACATCTCGCCCATCATAATTCACTCTGGCATATTTCCTTAGAGCAGAGGGTTAACATGTTTAATTTGGAAGCCAGTTTCTCTTTGTCCCTGACCTGTACACTACGTTTAGTCAATATACTGTTCAAGAATTCAAATTCATTTCTGCTCCTACTGTTCAAACCATGGCACATGATGTAGGAGATTTTTAAGAGATTCGCCAGCACACAGGTTAGTTCATCCATCCTTAAGCAGAAGAGAAGATGTATGAAATGTGGTTTGAACGTGGAACCTCAATGAACGTGACCTTATATCCTGACGGCTTCCACATGATGGTTGGATGAGTTAAACACTCTTCACCGACCTTTTGTGTGGGCCGCAGTTCATGAGTTTGAATCTCACTAAGGGAAACTTAGCCTGTCATCCTCCTGAGATTGATAAATTGAGTACCACTGAATTAAGAGTAACACAGTACTCAGGACGTGCAAAAGTAATAATTAAAACACCATATTTAATGATATTATTATTAATAATAACAATAGTATCATTATTATGACGATGATGAAGTTGATGATGAAATTGTATTTTAATCTCTTCATGTCATCCAAGAGCAGTCATTTCTCTTGTAGTTCTTTCAAGAAGGTTTCTAACACTTCCAAGAAACTAACTGTTTCCTTTTCAAGGCCGAAAGCAGTGTAGCCAACAGGGCTACTCTTGACATCTCTCAAAAGTTCCAGCTGTAAAAAGCCTGTCTTGGCAAAGAAATTCTGCTTGGTTCTTCCACTGCCATCCCATGTTAGAGTGGAGAGGTTAGGCAGTGAGCCAGATTTCCTACAGTATATCTATTTTGATAGTTTCAAACTGTTTTCTTGCCAGTGAACATGGCAAAAAATAATTGGCAAGAAGAAGGCATTCCACAGGCTGGGAGTAGTTCTATTTCACTTCAAACAAATGTGTAATTACACTTACTTCATGCGTGATTATTCATAGCAAGCTCAGTGTTCAATAGTCTATTTGTTAAAAATGCCACAGACATGTTTAAAAAAAATGCATTAAGTAATTAATAAAAAGATTAGCAAATAATAATTAGCATTTAGATAAATATTACCACACTACAACACTTAGTGCACTCCCTCGCCTCCCTAAAATGCCAACGTATGTGAGGGAGTTAAGGGCAGCTCGTTCAGTGCCACACAACCTCAGTCTGCCAGCAGGAGGGCTGGAGGGGAGTGATAAAACCATACAGTTTATTTTTAAGGAGATAAAGTTTATTAACGTTGCCAGGAAATATATTTCTGCTTAAAAAAGGGTAACATTATACCTTCTATAAAAAAAATTAAAAAAACTTCAAATATTCCATCCTGGAGTGGGAAAGCATTGCATGAAAAAAAATTAAAATAACTCAATAACCACAATTTACACATGATTCCTCCAAATTCATTAGCAGCCTCATGGTGGATTATCTGAGGTTTGTAGGAGGGGCATGTAGCTGTGTTTGTTATGGATATTTCAATGTTCATTGAAGCCTTAAAGTGAGAAGAAAGTTTCCAGGAGGTGGGATATCAGCGAGGAAGGGGATAGAGTGTGGGACAGAGACAGGCTCTGAAGTCACATGAAAGATTGTTTCAATTTTGAATGATTTCAGCAAAAATGATCTTGCAACCATTCAAGTGATGGATAACTGTGAGGAAGTTAGAGATTGTGTCTCAGTAGGTGGTGAGTGAACATGGAAAATGGAAGATCTGGGCCCCGTGAGCGTAATGATGATAAGGAAATCCAAACGGAGGGACGATTTGGCCAAGAGAGGAGGTATATAGAGAGAAGAGAGGTGCCAGAACTGAGCCAGCTGGTAGAGATGAGGGGTTGAAGGGCATAGAGCCCCAAGATACTGAAAAAGAGCAGAGAGATAGGATGTAAACCAATTTAAGGTCAGCTCTGTTGGACCAATTTTAGAAAGTGTGAACAATAGAGTAGTGAGATCAACATTGTCAAAACTCAGCAGAAGAATGAGAATTGAAAAGTGTTTGTGATAAGGAGAGTTTATGAAGATGGACACTTGGGAGAGGCAGTTTCTCTGCAGTGCAGAGCATGACAATTAGATTGAAGGGGATCAAGCAGGCTATGAGTGTGGAAGGTGGTGATGGGGTTAAAACTAGACATGCTAGAATATTTGAGAAGAAAGGGAGTAAGGAAGCGGGACAGTACTTAGCACAAAAAGTTGCAATAAGTGTGTTTTTGGAAGCAGTTTGTCTCTTGTGATGTGTAGCAGGATGGATGGGTCCCTTTGCTAATAGAATGATTAAATATAGATGCCACTCAAAAAAATACGCGAGTGAGCCAATGGCCTAATGACATGGGAACCGGTGGGGTCGATTGTGCGGCATTATGATTTGCAGCTTGCGCTACTACTAAGTCAGTGAGCAATAAAGATGAGAGGGTAGCGAGTTTGAAGCAGATACTGGGTCGATTAGGAGGGATATAGGAGGAAGGTGCCAGAAGTAATAGCAATATTTGTAGGTCAATGTCTTCGATCTTAGAAGATAAGTAGGATGCAAAATGTTAAGCTGAAAGGGACGAATGAGAAATAGGTGTATGAAGAATGGAGAGATTGGTATTGACAGGGGCAAGATGGTGAGGGTGGGAGTGTAGTAAGCATATTAGGTCTTGGGAATTGGGTGATTTGACAGTAATGAGGTGAAATGTGAGATTGTTCAGAGCTAGTTTGTGAGAGTGAAGGAGGTCTGTGATTGGCTCTTTCTTCAAATTAGGAGGAGTGCGTGCATTTTCATTTTTAGTACATGGATCAATGGAGGTGTCGATGACTTTGGACGACTAGATGAGAGTCTCCAGGAATGAAATAGATGCAAGTACAGTTCTGTGCCAAGTGTCCCAGTGCTTGCAAAACAAGTAGTGTCCTTATATGTGGTGGCCCGTTGCCGGGGCTCTTGATGGAGTAACACCTTGGGATAGGCAAAATATTAAGGGTGATTCAGGGGGTGTGCCAAGGAATAGGGGAGAATCCTGGCCCACAACAAGCAGGTAGAACCTTCAGTGCTAGAGAGCTGTTTGCCATTTATGCTGCACTTTCGTGAAGTACCTGCCGGGAATGGATTCATGGTCACAGGTAGAAATGGGGTGTGAGATTGGTGCCCCTTGGAGGAAGAAGAAATAGCACCAGCCACACGGGAGCGGGGTGCTTCAACCCTGCACCGGTGAGCTTAATGTGTGGCTCATTCAATGCATTGACAGAGAAAGGTATTCTAAATTTAAACAAAGCACTTTTTAAGTGTGTGGCAGGATTCTGCATACTAACAAGAAAGGGTTCTCCACACCAACAAATAATTATACTGAATGATGATTATATGAAGGCTTGAAGTCATTAAAAATTCACATGCACACAACTTAACTGTCCCTGTCATAGGTTCTTGGTGTACAACTGGAGCAAAGAAAGCTAAACATGAACTTAAAGGAATGGGTGGTACCTGGTACTTTGAGGGATGCACGCATGGGAATGACCCCCATTTGAATTCTTAAAGGCTCAGTATACTTATTAAAGAGTGACTTTAGATCCTCTCTTTCTGTAGTAGGGTTGCCAGAGTTCTAGAACGTGGGGGTGAGTATAATGCATCCCACCTAATTCAGTGTCAGAGATTTATTCAAGCATTCCACCCATCAGCTTTTTGTTTTCCTCAGAGCAATGCCCTAAGTGTGACGGGTATGCCCAGAAGTGGGTCGCATACTCATTACGTCATAGACATCAAGTAAACCTCACTGAGGAGTAGGAAATGGCGAAACCATTTTGGGTCTGCTTGTGTACCTATTTAAAGGGGAACTGGCCTGGTGGTTCTTACTTAACTGTTCCAATTCGAGCTGGATAAAGGATGATTTGCACTTGGCCAGTCTCTGCTTGGAGTGGCATTGTGGACAAGAAAAAGATGGACAAGAATGCATCCTAGAGTACTTATAAGTGGCTGAGATTAATTAAACAATGTACTTCTTAACCTTGTGTCTGTAGTTGGGTGACTTGTGTCTTTCAGGGTTAATCCACAACTTTGCATATTCCTGAAGGCTGAAAAATATAGGGCATGGAATGTCAATGATGAACAAAAGTGCCAAGTCACAACATGTTTATGTCCGGGTTTTGGCAGAGCAGCTGTGAACCCGGCCTATTGCTTATAATCTACACAGAGGGGGCTTTGGTCCCACCTCTTTCAGCCATTGGCTTTTTTGACCAGCCTCGTTCAGCCATTGCCATGGCATTTAGTCAATCACATATCTACTTATTCCATTCAATTTTTTTTCTTCACCTGATGGTATTGGCTGTTAGTTTATCCTTCTTCCTCCAGTGAGTGCTTGCCAGCCCTTGAGTGCTTGCCACCTTTTTTCTGGCATTGCTTCCGCCTACTTGCTCTTGTCATCACTTCTGCCTCTCCACTCCCTGCACTTCTCACCCCCGTAATTTTTTTCTGTCGTGATTCTTCTTGGTATTCTCTCCCCTCCTATTTCGTCTGCGCCCTTTTTCCTCCCACCATTACTTGCTACTCCCTGCTCCCTATCATCCATTTCTGCCTTCCTGCTCCCAACCATCGTTTCCGCTATCATGTTTCCTACCTTCTCTCCCCTCCCATCACTTCCGTCTCACTTCTCTCTCCTCATATCTCTCCTGCTTACTATTCCACCTAAAGCCGTCTAATCATCGTTTAGCCCTCCTAGCTCTCAGCTGTCACTTCTGCCCCCTTCTGCCCCCTTCTCCCTACCTTTCTCTCCCAACAATAACATCCACCTCTCTGCCATCCCTAGCTCCCCACTGGTGTTTCTCCCTCTATCCTTCTCCAGCAACCCGCCTCCCACCCTTATGTGGCTGGCTTTAATGTGCTAACATTGTGTTCCTGTTCATTTGCAGATTAAATCAGATTGATTGGCTTTGCCAGTACTTGTTACTCTTACACTTACTTAGCTTTTTTATCCAATAATGTAAAATGCTTGTAATTATTCTGAATTCTGGTTCCTATCACCATATCTTTAAACTTGTATACATTTGTGCATCAATGTGTTCGACTTGTACAGTGCACACCTAGCTATAAAGCACCAATACATTTTATTGGGGGACACAATGCTGGGAGTGTGGGTATGGCAAGTGGACGCTGGGTGCACAGGGAGAGTGGAATATTTGCAGCGGCCACTCCTCCGCTAACGTGGGTGAGCGTCGCCCCACTGCTCTGCGAGCAGTTTAAAAAGGAAAACTAAAACGATAATAACTAACATAAATATTGTTTTAGTTTTCCTTTCTGCTCGAGTGCAGAGCGGGTGAGCCGGCCTAGCCAGTGCAGGGGGCAGGGGGAGGGGTGTAGAGCACACTCTAAAGTGGGCATGATGGTTTGGGCAGCCCAAGAGGGCCAGCCAAACCGCCATGCGCATCATGCATCTTTCCCACCAGGCTGCATTACACAGCCTGGTGAGGAACATGGAAGGCCTCCAAGCCCCTGTCTGAGCACTGATCCACTGCGCTCAGACCAATCACAGCTCTGCTTAAAGGCAGCGTTGTTATTGGACAGGGGATTCTAGAAGGCTGGGAGCTTCCTGTCGTGGCGTGGAGGAGACGGAGCAGAGGCGGCAGCACCTGGTGGCACCCAGGTAAGTCCATTTATTTAATCTCCCAATCTCCCAATCCGCTCTCCTGTCCCTGCGCCACCACCTGCACTTAGTAGTGGCCGCTACTTGATATTTGGATGGAGGATTCTGGCTTTGACTGAAATGGTGTGCGGGGGTCTTCTGAGCTAGCTGCAGTGGGGTGAGCAAGGAGATCATGAGTCTAGTAGGTGGATGAGGGTCGGTGCAAGTGGGATAGAAGGCATGGTAGGGTCAGGTGTGGGGTGGACCTATAAATTGACATGTGGGCGGAGGAAAAGAATCTGACAAGGTCCGCTTAACTAAGGTTATGTCAACTTCACTATGGCGGTCCACTTAAGCTGGAAGTTACCCTACATTGTATGAACTGTTTTCACGCTAAATGAAAACTGCACCAATAAAAATTAACATGCATTTTCACAGTGAGCTCAAAACGAGATCGCCAAAACACTTGTGGGAATAAAGATATTACACGCCACCACTATATTCGCCCAAAATATAACATAATGCCTTTAACAGGCCTGGTTTTCTTTTCCCACCCAGTGCATTGGGCCTTGATGTGTTTAACGGTTATTTCAATCAGGGTGTTGCAGTGCATAACACCACAAGGAGCCAATTCTTGCACTTAATAATTTTGGTGAACCATGGAGAGAGCCCTGCGTTTACAAGACACATATTAGTTTGTGTTGTTTCAGGTACTTTTACAATATCTCTTAAAACATGGGCTTGGAAAATGTGGTGTAGTCACTTCTTCCGTCAGGCCTGCAGCCTCCACCAATCTATCCTTCAGATGCAGCCTTCAGATCACCTGGGACTCCTTCAAGATATTATGACTACCAGCCGGCCTAGTTCAATATCCAAGGACGATTGTTGAGACTCATTACACCACTTAAAGCTGACATTCAGGGACTGAACAATACCCAGAGGCAGAGAAAATTGCTTTTCTTTTGTTAATGTGCAGTGGAAGGTTTTTATTTTCACTTTTGCTTATTACCTGATCCAGCCTGTAATTCACATACAGAAGAATATGTGATAGACTATTCTGCAGGGCGTAATGGAGCAGTGGTCTACAAAATAAAGCAGGGGCAGGCAGTAAAAGACTATACTAGTAGTGAGTGTTTACTCAGGACCATTTTCCAAGAGTGGGGTAAAGCTGTAAGGAACCAACCACCCTGTGGCAGCCGCTAGCGGTGGAAATCGTACCTGCAGCCTGATGTCTTCTGCTTTGCCGCCTCTTCAGCTCCAGTGATACTCACACAGGCACCCAGTCTCCTCTGTGCCAATCCAAACGCTACTCTCATGCCGGTATTACCCACCATGTTGGAAGCGTAAGTATTGGGGGGAGCTGGCTGGTTCCACGCTGCAGCAGGAACTGGGAGCCTGTGCTTCTGAGCCCTGCTGATATCTCCAAGCAACAGCCTGGAGATATCCAAGTGCGCATGTCGGTTCCTAAGACGGCCGGCCAAACGGACATGCACACTGGCAGTTCCCTGAGCCCACCAAGCCTCCTTCTCCTGCTGATGGCCCGCCCTCAAGACGCATGCCAGGATTAATATAAAATGATGTAAAGCAGTTTCATTAACTTCTTTATTTTCATTTTATTTTACCTGCATCTGCTGGTTCTAGCAGTGGGGCGACACACCTCCACCATAACAGAGGAGCTGCCCCTGTAACCACCATTGATCCCAGGGACATTACTAACATTTGCACCACTGGAAGTGACATCACATAAAGTGATTATTTCTTTGGCACTGAGGAAGCCCCTTGCAGATAATAAAGGAGTAAATAAAGACTTATATTGAAAGTCTAAGTGACACAATGTCTCAGTATGTGAATGCTGAGACTAAGGGGCTTGATGTCCTAATCCCAAACCAGGATGTGGAAATTGCACTCTCGCTAATTTGCAAACAGGGATGCTGTTTGCAATCTACCCTATATACCAACAGGTCACATCACAAACTGCTCATTCTCAGAGGGTTGTAAAATGATCTGCCTAATGAATATTAGGAAGGGCGTTATATGCAAATTCCTACTATTACCTGCAGTGCAAGGATGATGGTCTGCATGATATAGTAGACCCCCAGCCTTGCATATACATTCCCTTGAGGACTTTTCTGACTTGCAAAATGAATTTGATACTTTGCATCCTTGTATTTTCCAGTTGCAGCTTGACCAGATATAATATGCAAGGGCATACAATGCGTGTTAATCAATACCTTAGAGTCACAGTGAAGCCAGCACCAAATGCAAGGTTATAGCAGTTACACAAAAACACAAAGCAGATTCTACACCAAGAGACAGAAAGGAAAAGTGAATAGAAGGAACTAGTGCCACTGGCAGACCAGCAGATCCCATTACCTGGAGCAGCCTAAGCTTATGTTCCATGCTGCACCCAAGTCACCCCTTTAATGTTTCATACAGTGGGATCCACAATAGGAAGGCATGCAGCTCCAACACCACTTGATAGGTCTCTCATCCAATACTGTCTGCAAGTTTTATGCCAATCACCACAGGGAAGGGGACATCGCCCATCTAACACCTAGCCAATAAGTGAAATGGGGTAACCCTGTAAACCTCAGAACCTGGGCGGGTAATTAAACAAACAATGGTTCTGTCGGAAAACACGATTCAATTAAACATGAATATAGCCATATATCCCATGAAGGATATATGCAATAATTACCCACTGACCACAAACAAAAGGAAAAAATATGTCTTTAGTATTCAATCTTTTCAAACGTTTTGTTTCTGCAATGAATTAGATATGCGTCCAATATGCATAGAATACATGGGCTGTGAATAAACAAAGTGTCTAGGTCTTGACTGGTGACTAAGTGTTACAGGTGACAAAACATAAAATATAAATACATAAAACAAAAAACTTTTTTCAGAATATCCACTGTAAGGCACAATAGTCACAAGAGATTTAAATTGTTCCTTTTGTTCAATGGGACTTTGGGCAGACAGTTATATGACATAGAACGTCGATGTTTCGACCCTGGGGGCGATGTGCTGATTTATGCGCATCTAAAGCAGGTCTTCATCAGGATTGGATGGTGGTTGGACAGCCTTATTATTGGGTATATGATTCGCCGGGTGCATGTCAGCCGACAAACACCTGGGGTACTCACTGATTCTTAATATTTCATGGTGGTTGTTCTGCACCAGCCGGTGCAATGTGTTTAAGGGTCTGCGCCGCCTTGGCGATTGCTCTAGCGTGCAGAAAAGGACGTCTGACTCCTTCGGTTCATTTCTTGAGAATGCCGGACTTTGAACGTTTGAAAAGATTGAATACTTAAGACGTATTTTTTCCTTTTGTTTGTGGTCAGTGTGTAATTATTGCATATATTCTTCATGGGATATATGGCTATATTCATGTATTAAGTACCATGTTTAATTGAATCGTGTTTTCTGACAGAACCATTGTTGTTCATCTAACAGCTAGAGCGGTCGACATCGAAGCTGGGGAACCAGCTACGAGTCTCAGCAGAGACACTCAACATCCAGTGATTCTCTGCAACTTTAATCTCCCCGTGCCTAACAAAATGAAAGTGTCCATCTGCAATGCAACTGGTGCTCATGGAAAGCGCTCAGATACCTTCAGGTCGAGTTCACTCACGCTATATCAACCCCCTCCCACCCCAAAAAAATAGGTATTCCAATACTGTAGACATCTCCTCGGAAGCCACTTCCAATGCTGGTCACACAGAGGACATCACTATTGAAACACTACTGTACCACCCTGACTTTAAAACATCATAAATGCCAAAAGTACACCTCTCAGAGAAGAGGTCACCTCGCTCTCCACAGCCATGCCTCAGAGAGATCTCAAACGCAGAGTAAGGTCAGCATCAGGGGGCAATTAACCCGTTCCGTGCTCGGAACCACTCCGTCACGAGCCATGGGTGCGCTGTGCTAATGACAGAGTGGTTCCGTCACGCCGTGGCCGCTCCGCCCGCGCTGCATCAATTCCGCGCCTGCGCGGCTGAATTAATGAGCGGGCGGGGCCGTGATGGAACCACTCCGTCATGAGCACACTGCGCCCGTGGCTCGTGACGGAGTGGTTCCATCACAAGCATGGCGGCGCCGCGCGACCCCCCCCCCAGCACAGCAGCGGAAATACCGCCGTGGCCAAGGGGTTAAGACCCCGTCAGGGTGCATCCAGGCATCAGGGGCTGTGCACCAGCCAAATAAAGGGCCACCCCGATTCAGTGCCAGTGCACTCGCCAACAGCATAAACGAAGGGGCACCCAGACGCAACTGTCACCACTATTGTCACACAAGAGGCTTTCCAACTGACACTCAGGGCTCCAGAAACAACACTTTCTACACCGCAAATTTGCCACACAAAAGGAGACTTTTCTGCAAACAATACTGCAACGGACTGTGCTGATAATAGTTTTAATGTTTCAATCCTGTGAAACTAATTGTAACTTTTGAGCAAAGGAGGGGGGAACTACCGGGACTATATTATCCACACCTTGTGAGATTACACTGTGTTCTGATTCCACTGCATTTCCCTGCTCTGCAAAATCCACATATGAGAGATGAGCATTATCGGTTTTGACAATACTGTAGAGCAGGCTCTCTCTATCACAGTTAACCCCCTGGCTGTGGCCGGAATTCTACGCCTGTGCGGCACATTCCGATCACGGGCGTGGTCACACACACACGCCCACCGTAACTGATGACGACCGGGAGCCGTCATCATCACCGAAGGGGTTAAGAGTCGGAGGGACACAAGGCTACCAGACGTGAATCAGAGTCCGGTCTCCAGGGCGGCTGTACCACCTGATTCCTTAATCGCATCAGAGTTTCTTCTTTGGCATTATGTGGCACCAGAGATTAAACTTGATAGCTGCCTCCAGTCAACCTTTTGCAATGGAATACCCTTGCACCTTATTCTTTTTTTAAAATGTCACTGTAAAATGATTTTTAGGGTGTAAATTAATTGTATTTATTGTTGGGACTATTATAAAGCAATTACAAAGGTGTGTTCTTATGACAACATAGGAATTGTGGATTTTGCCGTAAACACCATCTTCAGATCAGGCAGGAACAATTGCATATCTGCTCATAGTGCAATGCAGAATGGATCTGAACCTACTGGGCGTAGAAATGCTGGTGACATCACAGGACAGACACCTGCGTATCCATCACTTAATATTTTCCATTGCATTGTTGCTCTCTACTTTGTAGGTTTCGACTACTCGGCTGATTTTATACAGCAACAAGTGCTGCTTATTTGGATCCCCGACTAAACAAGAGTTAAGTAAGCAAGACTCTCAGACCAATTATATTTAATGAAGGATATGCTATCTATTTGCATTGAAAATCCTAGGGGCTTTAATAGAATTTTGAGAGGCTGGCACTCGGAGAAGAAAATGCCACCACAGGCAACCACCAACCACTGCTTGAAACCCCTTGTGGATTCAGCTGTATTAGTTTAAATTGACGCACAAGGCTAATAGATAACCCCTTATTTGCTCATTCACCAGCGCAACCACATTTCATGCGATTGAGATACATAACGCTGGGTACACTTGTGGTTACATCTTTGTGGGAAATGCGAGCAGTGTGTAAAATATCTCCCTTCATGGTTAAACTGCAAAAATGATGATTTTTGTGGAATGTGGTAAAAAAATGTTTTTTTTAAAACAGCCCTTTGACGAGCCACCAGACAAATTTGATTTAAATTTGGTAACATACTGAAAAAATTACCAGGAAGCAATTTCGGTAAAAGCAATCACTGTGGATACTAGTTGAGATAAACAAATTGAGGAGTAGGCCGTGAGTGAATTTAGGAAAAGTACCTTACCCCAAAAAGAGAGAGTGGTTATAACTGCATTCCTTCGTAGTTTCTACTACATTTCTCTGTTCAGGGTCCTGAACCGCAGCACATTTAATTAGGATATTCTTACTAGGCTGCACTCTTTGATCCGTCAATTTGTAAAATATGGTCATGTTTTCAGGATATTCCCAAGGAATGAATATATATATATATATCTCTTCGAATCTTCATGTTCTCAGATTTGTCAACGGAAGTCACGGCACCACAACAGTAAGATAATTTGAATTTAGTTTATTTTAAGTACACCATGTGCAAAAAGTGCAAAAATGGACGGCCTACGCGTTTCAACTGCAATCAGTCTTCATACTGGATATATATATATTCCGAATAACTCCTCACCAATGCTCCTTTTGCAAGAAAGAAAGAGCGCGGACCACAATAGCTAGTTGGCTGCAATATTATTTCTTTTCCATACGAGGTGCAGCAGCAGCCATGACGCGTTTCGTCCCTCCAAGGGGACTTGATCACATGACGCGCTCATGGTTGCACAGTTGGTTTAAATATTTTGGTGTTTTTTTCATATGTGTACCATGTGACTTAAAACCTTAAAGTGGCAGTGCATAACAGTATTTTTTAACAAAGTTAAAAGTGCAAGTGCAATATATACATTGATTCCTGTGCAACAATCTGCCATATATTGAACATCTTTGCTGTGGCTGACAAACTTTGATGCTTAAATGCATAGGTGTACAGACCCAATTAATCATGGAGTGTAAAAATATATAGACACATATAAATCTAAATATATAAATATGTGCAAATACTTCCATATGGCTATAACAGTTAAACAATAACTGTACATACTTTTGTCCTAAATGGATTGTCCCAATAAATGGTTGCCAATATCGATGTAATATGACAAATTAATTCAAAGTTTTAATCCATTATACTTCATGCTGTTTCAAATAGCCCCGCTAAAAAACCTGTGTATAAACGGTCTGTTTTCACCTATTATCATCTCATTGTCGGTTCAAAATTGATCTTGCTATTGTACCAGTTTGAATACCTACAATACATTTAAATAATGCAGTTAAATGTTCAGGAATTCATCATATTCACATGTGATATAAGTGTTAAATTGACATGTCAACTGTGCAGAACCCAATAAAAAAGTGTGATACAGGTAGCAGCGGACCTGATAATCGTTGTGTTCAAATACTGTTGATGAGTTCTAGAGAGAGAAAAGGAGAACAAGAATAACCTTATACATTTAATATGATATGTCTTACACGTCGTTTTAAAATATATTTTACTTTACTGGTAGCTATCTATTACCCTGTATATGGGATGGATGTTGTTCTAGAACAGGGGATCTATGCTAGGGATATGAGCGGAACATGAGAGCAAACTGTGCATTAGTATAAATACATTTTGATATTACTAAAATCTGATTGATAAATATATAAATAAAATATAAATATATATGTTTTAAATTACAACCGAATACATATCTAAAACCAGACACCCATACACATATTGCAATTACTTCATCTCCACCCTAATATTTACAGTCAGTTTCTCCTTAGATTGATGATCACCCACTATCTCTAATTATGTTTCAAGGCTTGACCAAAGTTTCTCGGTGGCATTCAAGCCTCCCGGGTATTTGGTATCCAAATTTAGAATGTACAGCATCTCTTGTTTACGAAGGGCTTTTATTCGGTCGCCTCCCCTCTTAGAGATCGGGACCATGTCCAAAAGATGGTATCTTAGCTCCTTCGAATCCCCGTTGTGTTTTTCATTAAAGTGGCGTGCCACTGAATACGAGGGATCATTGTTTTTAATAGCTCTGGTGTGCTGTAACACTCTTTTATGGCCTTGTAATACAGTGCTCCAAACATATTTTAATTTACAAGGACATTCTAATATGTAAATTACATGGTCTGATTTGCAATTTAAAGCCTTGTTAATGACCCACTCTTTTTCAGTAAAGGGAGTTTTGTATTTGGTCATTGACACCCCATGTTGACAGGCCTTACATGTCTTACATTTGAAGAAGCCTTTTCGCTGGGATAACCATGAACCCTTTGCCAATGGCCCACATGCATAATTTTTTACCAGGGTGTCCTTCATAGACTTCCCACGGCGATATGTTATTGCCGGTTGTTTGGAGACTGTTTTGTCAATAATGGGGTCCTGTTTGATGAGGTGCCAATTTTTCTTGATAATCTTCCTAACTGCCCCTTCATGTTGGTTAAATCTTAGAATGAATCTAAATTTGTCTTTGGACTGAGTGTTGGTTGAAGCACCATGTTTGGTTTTTACTAGTGTATCCCTAGTTGTTGAATTACTTTTCCTAAGGGCCTCGTCTAGACACTTTTTGCTATAGCCTCTTTCTTGGAATCTTTTTATACTCTGTCCTTGAGCTGTCACGAAATCCTGTTCATTGCTGCATATGTGCTTTAAACGTAAAAGTTCCCCATAGGGGATACTATAAATTAGGGGACCCGGATGGGCACTGCTAGCATGCAGAACAGAATTGCCCGCTGTGGGTTTTCGATGCAGGGGAGTCTCAAGTTTGCCCTGATCAATGAAAATTTCCAGGTCCAAAAAATTAACGTGTTGATCACTAATGTCGGTACTGAAGTTTAAATTAAGGTCATTTGCATTAATTTCTTCAATTAATTTTTTGGCCTCACTTTTAGAGCCTCGCCAGACCAGGAATAGATCGTCAATAAACCTCCACCAGGTCCTGACATGTTTGATCACAGTGTCTTTGTGTTTGTCCATGAGAACCAGCTCCTCCCACCAGCCCATATGCATATATCCACATAAATCCAAGTTACCTTGCATAGAGACACCAAACTCAGGTGGAAATATAGCCATCTTTTATTTGCAGGTGATGTGCACCGTGCGTTCCAGCCCCACAAACGCGCCAAACATGTTTCGGGCTCCATGCCCTTGTTCACTGGCTGCCTGTGCAAAGTTCCAGCAGCTGTGTGGACTATACCTTTACCCCCCCCCCCCCCCCCCCCCCCAAATGGGACCTCCTTCAGCACAATGGCATTATGGGGTAAGTAGTCCATAACTGAGCCATATTGGTTGCTGTCAGGGCTGTGCACATTAGCAAAATAAAATCCCAAGTGGGAGCTGTGAGGAAAGACTGTCACGGTGTTAATCACTGTCCATCCTGACAATATCTGGCATTTCCAACTCCTCACGGTGCACACAATCTTCACACATTGGAGGTACCGCTGACTGCGCGGCCGGGCATCTCTGCAACGAGGCACGCCGCTTTTAACATCCACATAAATCTAAGTTACCTTGCATAGAGACGCCAAACTCTGGTGGAAATATAGCCATCTTTTATTGCAGGTGATGTGCACCGCGCGTTCCAGCCCCACAAACAAAGTGCCAAACATGTTTTCGGGCTCCATGCCCTTGTTCACTGGCTGTCTGTGCAAAGTTCCAGCAGCTGTGTGGACTATACCTTTATCCCCGCCCCAATGGGACCTCCTTCAGCACAGTGGCATTATGGGGTAAGTAGTCCGTAACTGAGCCATATTGGTTGCTGTCAGGGCTGTGCACATTAGCAAAATAAAATCCCAAGTGGGTGCTGTGAGGAAAGACTGTCACGGTGCTAATCACTGTCCATCCTGACAATATCTGGCATTTCCAACTCCTCACGGTGCACACAATCTTCACACATCGGAGGTACCGCTGACTGCGCGCCGGGGCGTCTTTATGCAAGGTAATTTGGATTTATGTGGATATATATATATATATATATATACATGCGGTGTTTCGGATGGACATTATTGGAATGTAGGTTGGTCAATCTGATAACAAAACTGAATTTTATCAATTGTGCGGTCTACAAGCCCAGTCCTTGTTGCAGCACCATAGACAAAGAAGAAACTCTGCATGCAAGGTAGCATATACCAAATTGTCATGGCACATGTACCATAACGAAGAGCATCCTTCGCCTTTCAGCATTTGGCTCCTATTTATACTAACGATTTATCAACCCGAGACAGGCACCCAATTAATGAAAAAATAATTAATATCACACTCTGAGTTAATTTCTTATATTGTTTTTTTTTTATTTAATGAACAAACTATTTGCTTCAGATAAACGTGTGTATCATGTGAGAATTCCATGGGGAATTTTTTAAAATAATTTAAAAAGCAACAACATAAACATTTCAAACCAACATTTTATTTTTGATTCTAAAAATGCAATAGTTGAGAAACAAATATGTTAAATTGAGGTTTTAGTGCTGAATTAAGGCAGAATCAGATGAAGCCGGGGCAATTCAGCTGAAATGTAAAAATAGTTAAAGTCGACCGGTCTATGAAAAAAGATAGTTAAATAGGGAAATCCCATAAAATATTTAAAATATAAAAGCTATATTGGGATGGCGAGTGGGCTAAAGGAGGCTCCTGACAGTTAGAACAAGCATTTACAATGCAACGGTCTCGGCATTGCAAAAGTTAGAGCTATTAGCATTGTACATGAACTCGAGTTTAAGGTCTTGACATTGTAAATGACAAGGTCTTTTATTTATGTTTTAAAAACCAAAACATAAATAAAAGTCATTGTCATTTACAATGCCAATAGCTCAAAGTCGCATAATGTGTATGGCTAACTTCAGTAGCCTCCTGACGAGTGCCCTTTCACTTAATTTTTTACAAATGAAAGCCCTGGCACTTTTTTTTTTTACAAATTAAGCACGGGTGGTGTCCATGTCTGTGCATGGGAGTGGTGGTGTCCGTGTGTGCATGGCAGTGGTGGTGTCCGTGTGTGTATGGCAGTGGTGGTGTCCGTGTTTGCATGGCAGTGGTGGTGTCCGTGTGTGCACGGCAGTGGTGGTGTCCGTGTGCGTACGGCAGTGGTGGTGTCTGTGTGTGCATGGCAGTGGTGGTATCCGTGTGTGTATGCCAGTGGTGGTATCCGTGTGTGTATGGCAGTGATGGTGTCCGTGTCTGTGCATGGGAGTGGTGGTGTCCGTGTGTGCATGGCAGTGATGGTGTCCGTGTGTGTATGGCAGTGGTGGTGTCCGTGTGTGTATGGCAGTGGTGGTGTCCGTGTGTGGACGGCAGTGGTGGTGTCCGTGTGTGCACGGCAGTGGTGGTGTCCGTGTGCGCACGGCAGTGGTGGTGTCTGTGTGTGCATGGCAGTGGTGGTATCCGTGTGTGTATGCCAGTGGTGGTATCCGTGTGTGTATGGCAGTGATGGTGTCCGTGTGTGCATGGCAGTGGTGGTGTCCGTGTGTGCATGGGAGTGGTGGTATCTGTGTGTGCATGGCAGTGGTGGTGTCCGTGTGTGTATGGCAGTGGTGGTGTCTGTGTGTGCATGGCAGTGGTGGTGTCCGTGTGTGCATGGCAGTGGTGGTGTCCGTGTGTGCATGGCAGTGGTGGTGTCCGTGTGTGCATGGGAGTGGTGGTGTCCGTGTGTGCATGGGAGTGGTGGTGTCCGTGTGTGCATGGGAGTGGTGGTGTCCGTGTGTGCATGGGAGTGGTGGTGTCCGTGTGTGCATGGGAGTGGTGGTGTCTGTGTGTGCATGGCAGTGGTGCTTACGCTGAAGCATTAGTGTACATGTTCACCTCCAGTTACCACTTTCTTGTGTATGTTACATGCTCCTCGATCATCTGTGCTGACTGCCGAGGAGCTGCAAAAGAGTTACACGCACTCACGCAGTGCCTGCCTGTTTATCACCGCAGACACCATCAGCATCTGTCAACATAAAATGGTCATCTCAGAGGGGAAATCAGCAAAGACTGTGTCCCTCTGCTTGTGCTGAAACTAACCTGAAGGTCATCTCTCGAAAGAACCCAAGGGTTTGTCCTCGAGCTGCATACTTGTTATAATTAAAGTGAGCAGAGATTACCATGTTGGAGAAGATTTTGAAAAGAGAGGTCACAGTTATTAGTTTGAGAGGATGTGATGTGACGCGAGATGATAGCACGATGTAGCCAAAAACTCGAATATTGTTGAATAGCAAGGACAACTCCTTGTAACATTCAGAAGGGCATGGCCATAAAAAGGAACAATGAACGGGTATTTGGTTAAAACTCGCTGACACACCACCAGTGACGGAGGGTAAAAAATAATGCCTAGAATGTCAGGTGATCGCAGCGGAGGGACCAGGGTGGTGGCAGGCGCAGAAGTTCGTTATTCTAGGGTAATAGCGTGTGTGCAAGTTCCTCACGCCGGATATGAAAGGGTGAGGACAGATCGTGGGACATTAAATAATGCTTTCAAGGGGACATATTCGGCTGGCATAGTATTTATATCTATGGCCGAATTAGGAATCGGAGCCATCCTCGAACGCTGGGCTGGATACAAGGTTTAAAACACCTCAGAGCGGCAGTGGAAATGATCAAAGCGCATTCCAGCCATCTACCTGGAGGCCTCGCTCAGTCCGACCTCACAACCCCTCGCCTGTCCACAGCTCCCGCCTCCCTGCCACCGCATTTCCCAAGCTTTAACTTCTTCACTTCGAAGAGGAAATTCATCGGGTTAGAATAGAAGGAATGACTTACATCTACTCCCTGTTGCATTGCCCCCTCGCTCCAAACGGAGACTCGTATGGCCCAGTTATGTCCTACCCCCTAATTGCCTCCCCGCCCGGCTATATCCCATTCTCGTGGCTAGCAGCAGCCACGATTTGCAAATCTAAAAAGCGAGGAAGAGGGGGAGAGAGACAAAGTCAGAAAGACAGAGAAGGAAGGATAGATAAAGATGAAGGAGAGAAATATAAAGACGATGGGGAGAGAGACAAAGAAAGTGTGAACGGGAGGGAGGTATAACGACCATAGACAGAGCAACAACACGAAATGTATCGGAGAATGTTTTTTGCGTTGCACGACCTTGAGCGAGCGCGGTCTAGGGAAATCTAGCAGTGCCTGCCTGTTTATCACCGCCGCGCGCCTCTCTGCAGACTCCCCCTGCATTCCAGAGAGGCGCGCGACGCGATCCCGTCAGCCCTGGAATGCCGTGGAGACAAGACCTGGCCGCGCGCACAACGTTATCCTATGGAAAAACGCTGCGCACGGCCAGGTCTTGTCTCCCTTCGGCGTCTCAGACTGCTGAGACGCCGACAATAGTTCTTGGCGAGAACGCGCTTTCAGCGCGTTATAGCCGAGCCCTAAAAATGGTATAGAATAAATCTCTCCACTGCCCACCCCTCCAAAAAAATAAGTTTTTCTTCTGAGTCTCATGAGATGCTGCGTTTCTATGTAGCTAGCACCACACTATATAACTCACATACACGTTTGGAGTTATATGTATGCACCTATTTATGGCCTCAGAGTATGCCATGGGTGATTTGATACCTCTCCTGCCACACCCTTGCTGTACGCCACTAAAGCAATTTGGATATGATGGCTCAACAACCCTGATGTATCAACCGTGGCCTAGTTCAGCAAGGACCAGAGGTCATTACCTTGTGATAGCTGTTCATTAAGAAATTGTTCTGGCAGTGCCAGCACAGGCATTGCTGGGCAGGAGTCCACCATCATATGCTTTGACATGATTTGGCAAGTTGCGACTGATCTTCTCTCTAAAGTGTAGGGGATCTCTATTGCAATGTTGGACACGTTGGAAAAGCCTTGTGATGATGGTATTTGTTATGCTATTGTCTCTGCTCGTCTCACTCTGTAAATACATTTTTGTGACAAATGAAAATAATATTAGGATCTTCTTGTATTCCAGTGCTGTCTATAGGCACCTCTCACACCGGCAGTGGTTGAATCACTGTGTTTTTCTATATATTTTATCATTTTACTCTTTAATAGGATAGGTGAAATAAGACCAAAAGAGACAGAGTCATTTTCGCAAGATCACACTGAGTGTCAAGTGACAAAGCAAGGACTAGAAGTCCAGTATTCTGGTTCGTGGGGGGAGTGCAGTAGTCGTCAGAATACATCAAAATCTGGCTGGAAAATGAAAAGCGAACAAGGTCGAAATGTCCAAATAACAGGTGTACCATTTTGTCCTTTTTTCACACGTATACAAAGACATCAATAAACCTCCGTGCACAGCCATTTCATGAGTAGAATACTGTTCAGCAGCAATCTTGCAAGTCTACAAATATTACTTTCAATACTTGTAATGTGTGACAAATCTTTTGTGGACTTTAATGTCATTTATTTTGTGAACCTCTTTATTGAAAATGCAAAGTCGATACAATATTTACTGCATGAACCTTTTAATAAACTACAAATGACCAGTTTAGTATTACCCACATCTGATTCTAATAGAGCTAACGCAGCTCTGTTCCTGTCCCTCCACCAAAGCGTCGAGGGGAGAAAAATGTGAATAAATCACAATAAATATCTCTTAACTTAATCTATTTACCCTTTACCTAAATACCCCAGTATTTACAGGGGCTGCATGGGATTGTTGTACCCATGGAAAAATAACATGGACAAAATAGAAAAATGCGCAAATGTGTCCCCTTGCTTCTCTCAGTCTTAAGGAAGCTTAAGTGTTTATGACAGTTGGAATGCACCTAGAAATGCCTTGCATATATGACCTGCATATATGTCCATGTTGCAGGATTATTCATCTCTCGAAACAAAGTAAACAGCTATGCAGATCATAGTCAGAAAAGTATAATGAGTCGATTTTTGTATTTTTGGGGGAAAGGAGGCTACAGGTGGGGTGTCTATTGCAAGTCCAGGAAGGAGCGGTCCCATAATTTGAGGGCTGGACAAACCATGGCTAGAGGCTTGCTCAAAACATATTTTAAGGGTGACTATACTTTTTAATTTGACTTCATCTGTATATTAACATCAAACTCATATCTTGGCAGTTGTATGTAGGCAAAGCCTGCTAAAAAGCTTCATCAATTAAAAAAAATGCTTATTTGAGGATTTGATAGGGTAGCAATTGGCCTCACGGAAACAGTCTTCTAGTTTCATCATTTTCAAGTGGATGGATTTATTTACTTTTTATCTCACTGAAGTTTCTGTTTTCCCTAAATGTTAGTCATTTCAGACCGAATTAGTGAGAAGGATCAAATGAGCAGACTAGAATTCAGAAATCCAGGACCCGTCCAAATTAGAAATTTATCCCAAACAGAAAAGGGTATTTTTCTGTCTGTCCAGTGTAAGATTTCTCCCTTAAGTAGATTCTTGTGGAGGTCCAGCTGTAGGCCCTCGTCATGAATGGTCTCCTAATTCTGGTAGGGCTGGAGTATATAAACCTCATCATAATTATGAGCTCTGCAGTCACACCAGAGATCTGTTTACTTTCAGCAGCCAAAAGCTCCAGGTGAAAACCTGAGGCCAAATGAGAATTTATCAAGAGAATATGAACAGGAACTACAGAGGCCCTGATAAGTCCTTATTTCTCAGGGAAATCCTAGGATTCCATCTGTGATCATCGCTAACCCCAACCCCTGGAGTTACTAGTACCCCAATATCAGTGAGCCGATTATTGGTGCATCCTGAAAGTCCAAGCAATGAATAAAGATGACTTTAAATTATGTATTTATCTTGTCACATTTGATGTGCTTCAAAGACAGATCGAATGTCAGGCTCTGTATTCTGACACATTGTTGTTTTTTTAACATGGATATTGGTGTTTACAAACACCTCTTACATTGCAGACAGAGAAAGAAAAGTAAAGTGAATTATGTGACAATCCTCCTGTGGCACAGAGTGGGAAGAAAACGCTGTAGGATGTCTTTTTTTGTAACACACAACAACATGTAAATACATGTAAATGAACTGTACACATTCAGCAGGTAGAAAACATAAATGAAGCTGAGATTTGAATCGGATCACAACAAATCAAGACTCTTTACCTGCTGACGCACAAATGATAAATATTCACTGAAACCAATGTCTAAACATAAATGTGTGCAATATAGTGTTATCAGTAACACTGTATGTCTGCAAATTTAGTGCCCATTTCAATGGAAAATATGCTGTGTGTAATTGACAGTGCTCTACCACACAATGCTTTAGTTACATAAAAACATCGCCCACTTTATTTCCTCATTTAGACCTAGGTGGGTTGTGAACGTTTGTTGTTCTAAAAAAAGTGGGTTGTGGTTCTAAAATGTTTGGGAAGCACTGCATTAGTGTGTTGTTCCAGGCCACAATGTTTCCTAGATCTCTTCTGGATGACATTATTTTGAAATTTAAAAAGTGCCTGTGTGTAGCTTAATCTCCTGGAATGGAAGTGGTGAATAATTGCCCTTTATGCAGCTGGTCATACCTTAGTTGCCTAGTCCACAGTATCCTTTCTCTTGTATCAGTTGTGTCAATCTATTTTATGATATGCAATATTTCATCTGCCTGTGGACAATCGTACCGTGGTTGTAGTGGGTGGGGAAGAGGAGGGAGCACTGTCATAGAGTGATCCACACCTATGGAACTTTAACCTTAGAATCGATGATTCTGTAAAACCCTCCTTCCCTACTTGTTTTTGAGCTCTTCGAAGACCCCTTTAGCTAGCAGGCACTTGTTTTTGATTTAGTTTACTGTTCAAAGGTGGTGGATGCTCATCCTGATGCAATACATTGAAGGAGAAAAAATCAAATTGGCCAAAAGATCAATTCACAGCAGCCAGGACCGCCGAAACCAAAGCGAGGCCAGTGGTGGAGAGGGAAGAGGGTGGGGAAGAATAAGTGGCAGGAGCAGCAGGGGTTAACGAAGTAGCTTGGTTTTGGGTTGTACTAATTAAGCAAAAATAGACAAATAAACAGAAGTGGAGGAGCGACAGAAACAGTAGGTAAGCTGAGAATGAAGGGGAGAGAATTGAACCTCCCACGTGCTGCATGAGACAGTTCTTCCAACCTCTCGTTCATCCACAATAATTTAATTTAACCTGTGAGACTTTTTGAAGATGTTCGTAAATAAAGGATGACTTGCATCTAAAGTAATATTGTTTTGCAGCATATCCTGCGACTATTTTGGTGATGTTTACAAAACGAAAAAGATGCTATTAAAACATCATTTTTGGGAAATGTTAAAGCAGTGAACTATCTGTTTCATTCAAGTTTGTGTCCTAAGTGAAACACAATATGGAGGGTGATGGGGAGAAGCACACAAGGGACGCAGCAAAGGGGGTTTGTGAGTGCAGAAGTACTGACAATGACCAGTCGCAAGGGGGAAATCAAACAGAGCATGGGGGAGAGAAACAAAGGCGGGAGAGATGGGAGATGCATGTACTTTGATGGCAGGCTAAACCAAAATGATAAAAGTAGTTTCATAAAAGTGAGCAGCGGGTGTACACAAGTGGGCCAGTCAAGAGGATGGTAAAGAGGCTCCACTCCAGGGGAGGGACAATCACAAGATGGACAAATAAAGACATTAAATAAGAAGCTAGAAAATAAGAGTGGCACTAAAGACAACAACTGGCAAGCAGTGGGCTGGATGTAAACACCTATTAGTTGTTGGTAAGCCCACAATACATCTTTTGCAACCAGACTCAGATAGGGTCGAGTAAAAATTAGTAAAATATACCTGTCTTAAAAAAGATTCAAAGCCTCAACTGAATGATGTTGACATCATCAGATCTGCTACACACAGGCACAGTTGTGGTTTTTTAGTCAGTGTCAAAAATATTTCTATATAACCCCCCTCAGTTACAGCTAAGAGGGCATTGCCCGACCCACCACCGCTGCTTCACTTGCGCAGTGCATGTAGAGAAATGGTTTCACAAGACCTTTTTTTACGTGTACAGCTTGCTGTCTGAGGTAGAATCGAGCTCCATGGCCTTTGGGCCTATTGCGTATGTGTGAGGAGTGATCACAGTAGCACTTTCCTTACATGGGACGACTACATAGATTGCCGAGAGTACATCCCTCAGGCAGCGCAGCATGTCATTGAAATCAGCCGCAACAGGAATTGCCCATAATGCGCTCCATGCCAAGTCAGAAGGCATGGTAAAGCTTGGTTGGGATCGAGGATCTGCCTACATTCAACACTGGCCTTTGATTACACAGGGTGTAAGCACTCTTCACACCCATTAACCCTAACTAGTCCGTAACAAAAGTTTTTTCATGTAAAGCTTCTCTTTTTTTAATGCTTCAATGTTAATTCTTTTTTGCGCCAATGGGCCCATGGATCTTGACCTTAGTGAGTGTCAATGTTCCACACTAGTTATAAGCCTTACTGGACTCATGAATTAGAAATAAGTATAATCTTTGCTCCAGTAAGCAGAAGACTTGAAACCTTTATCCCACCAAAGCCTGTTCCAAAGCATGCACAAGCTACCCAATACATCAAAACACACACACTTTGCAATAAGCCTTTGGCAGATTTTTTACACGCATTGATTTTTTACAACTTCCCAACTCCCAAGGCGCTACACTTTTTTGGACGTGAGTGACAGTGCCTGCAAAATATGCCCTCCTGGGTAAAGCAAGGCTGCCACTGCACCTGCTGCAGTAACTACTCCTCCCTGTAGTACGGATTGGTGCTCTTGTTTTTAGGTCTGGCTTGACAGTGCACCGGTCTTCATACATATTGTTACCAATACTTTAACGCATCCCACGCTTGTGACGGAATCGCTCTGTCACGCCCCTCGGGTGGGCTTTGCTGGTAACGGAGCGGTTCCGTCACGGCCCGCTCGCCGCGCCTGCGTGACGCTGATTTCGCGCCTGCGCGGCGCGTTCTATTGAGCGGGCGGGGCTGTGACGGAACCGCTCCGTCACAAGCACAGCCCACCCGAGGGGCGTGACGGAGCGGTTCCGTCACAAGAGTCGGAGCGCCGCACGGCCCCCCGCCCCTTAGCGCTGCGGCGGAATTGCCGCCGCAGCGAAAGGGTTAAAATATATAGAGCCGGCTGTGGCCAGAGGAGCATCACTCTCTCACTTTATGCTATTGCCTGTTTGGCTTATCATCTCACCACCTGTAAAATGTTTGCATCGTATGCAGTGCTTTAAATTGGCACGCACTGTCTGGAACTGAGTACCTGCACTTCTTTAATATGAAAGCGAGAGTGCCTGCACTTCTAAGCACTGTAATAGAGAATACAGGCACTTCTCAGGGGCAAGCAGGACTTTGGGGTAATGAGTGCCTGCACTTTTCTATTTTCCTTTATAGCACTGATCGTAGTGCAAGATGGACTATTTTGTAACTCAAACATACTCTGAATTAGCAAACAACAAATTCTTTATTTCTTGCTTTGTATACAGTTAGTAATCCATTTTTTTTACCCTGCAGCAAGTTTTTAAAAATGTTTTAGTTAGGTCTCAAAACGTAAGCCAGACCTTGTGTTGGCTTTGCCCTTGCTTTTTTGAGCTTCCTGTAAACTAATCATTAAAATACATCGATTTGAAGCACTTTAGGGACTCGTTGTAATTGAAAGTGACTTGATTCATCTCTACCGATTGTTTTAGCAAGAACCACTGATGCAGATTCTGACATTTGTGAAAGAGACTATGAACATTTATGAATAATAGGTAAATAGAGAACGTGATTTGACATAGCTATGGATAGCAATGTGCACTAATGTATTATTTCAGGTTTTGGACACAGTTGCAGTACAGCCTTAAACGGAACCTTTAATGTAAGCGTGTAAGGTATATTTTGGTGTACATTTTGATTTATGAATATCTTTAAGTGCCTCTTAGGAGGTAGAGCAAACGAATCCTCTTATTTCATTTTTTTAATCTAAGCAGCTCGTGGCATTCCTTAACCCTCTAAAGATACATTTTATAGGCGTATCATTGCCTCAAAAACGTTTTTAGTCATTCCAGGCAAATACTGCAATCCATCATAACTCGTGTGGCTGCCTGGGTCTGTTTTCTACACTTCCACATATTGTGGGCCTGTATTTTCCATGAGCCTAAAAGACTCAGCAGCAGTGTAGGTAATGGGCTTAAACATGATTGTGCCTAAACACAAATGCCTTACATGAAAAAAAGGAATGCTTGTCACACCTCTGCGAACAACGCAGACCGGATTTCCGTTCTCCTTCGAGTTCGGCATCAACACAACGAGTTTCTGTGCCTAAAGCTGGGTAGCCAGGAGAGTGTTTGAAAAGGCTTTGAGCTAATTCATCTTACAAAACAGGGTTTTGATAAGATGTTACATATTTTTCCACTGAAACAACAGAAAAAGAAAGGCACGACCTCCTGGGCAAATTAGCAAATTCCCTCTTCCCCCTATGGAGTCCCTGAACCACTGAATTCACACAACCCATGGACATTTTGGCCCCTTCTTGATGTATGCCGATGATCAGTCTCCTGCTACCCTTTGAAACACCAGTAAGGGAGAGAAGGTTCCCACCTGGCCTACGGCCCTACATGATCAACTATCCTTGCCTTGCAGGACATAGAATGAAGGATGGGTACATTGGGCGTCATTATGTGTGGTGAGAGGGAGGGGAATGGACCAAAGAACAGACATGCAGCTCCTCTTTAGGTCTTGAGTTGACAGCTGTGTCTGTTTGTTGGCCAGACCGACTATATGGTGGGTTTAGGATCTGCCCATTCCTTCTGCTTGCATGGTTTTGTTGACTAGCTCCCTTTCCTGCTCCTAGTTTGATGGTTTTCCTCTCTATTGATGTGTGTGGATACAAAAAGCTCTGTAGCTCCAACTCTTACATTTATATTTAGGAACTTGAAAAATAAGTTGAGAGCCAGGTCTTAGATTATGGTACGTTTATCAAATTTATGGAAAGAAATATAGTGTCAGGATCATAGACGACTTTGTGCATAGTACAAGTTCTTTTTGAAAAAGATCCTCTAGGTACAGCGAGCCAGTCCAGTTGTTTAAGATACGTCGACACATGCTGCCATTTCTTTGAATTTAGCAAGACCCGAGCAGCCATGTCTTAGAACATCTTAAAACGTTAGATGCAGGTAGAGGTAGCTCTAAATAAAATCCAATCCCAAAGGCAATGCATGACTAAACCAGTGGCGGCTGCTCTGCAATGGTGTAGGAGCGACGCCCCCTGTCTGCAGCAGAGCCAGCAAAGGAAAAATAAAACAATGCTCTAGCATAGTTTTATTTTTCGTTTGCCAGCGTGTGCATGGAAGGGCGGGGCATGCGTAGGTGAAGGAGGAGTGCGTGTGCACTCCCTAAGTGCTCATGTGTGTTTGACTGGCCCTCTCAGGCTGACCAAAACACACATGCGCACTTAGGTTTCTCCACCCCGGCTGCATTCAGCGGCCGCCACTTGACTAAACAAACAAATTGATCATGATAATGCAACATGGGAAAGATAAAAAAGAAACAGGATATGGCACAGTTATATTTTATTGTAAACTATTTGATGAATAGTAGGGCTCGTCATAAGGTTCTCCTACAAACTTTACATCATTAACAGTATGGCAAAATCACATTTCAAAACAACCAGGAGACAGATATGGAAGCAGAGCTGCCAACTCATGCAGTGCCACTGTCAATCACATTATATCAAAACACCTGGCGAAGAGCCGACATTGCACAGTGAGCACATCATGAGCTGGAAAAATCGACATAGAGTTGGCTTCTGTTTTGTGTGGTGGAAGCTCTGTGCCCTAGGGATCC
Organism: Lissotriton helveticus; assembly: GCF_964261635.1. Taxonomy (NCBI): domain Eukaryota; kingdom Metazoa; phylum Chordata; class Amphibia; order Caudata; family Salamandridae; genus Lissotriton; species Lissotriton helveticus. The sequence goes on along the minus strand of NC_136063.1, from coordinate 968,245,377 downwards.
CCTCAGGGTTTTGCATCCTCTCCACAACAGGGTAGCTCAGAAGGCAATCTTTTTGTATTCTGAATAAAGCAGGGGGCTTCTTGATCTTATGCTCTAAACCCAGCCTACTCTCAATTGCCTCAACCCTTCAGATGTCCCTCCAGGGGTGTTTAGGCAGTAATGGGCTGAATACCCTGCCCCTCCCCAAGACCTATCCTCTTGCACAAGATGAAAGGGTTTTGTTTAGATTGGCAAGTCTGTAGAAGGCATTGATGTCCCTATAACTAAGACAGATGAAAGCACCCTTGCTATTAGTTATAAGAGTAGAATTTAATTATTCTATGTTTTTTTCTGTAAGTGACGAGTTTGTAGATTATTTATTAACGCCCCCTCCCCAACCCACAACTTGTGTAATGGAAAGACAGTGGCACAGGCGAGTGTGAATATGAAGGCACCAATCACCAGAAAGGAAAAGATGTGGGCATGGCAGTGCCAGCTTTATGAGTTCCATTCCACCTATTAGCCCCATGCTAATTTGTCCGGAAAACAGTCAGAGTCACAACTCTTGTACCCTTGAAGGGCAATATAGAAGCCAATGTACCTTAAGCATACAGCTAAGTATTGAGACTTAGATGAACAGAAATTTGTTTCTGGTCACTTAGATGTACAGATAGTCTATTCATGGCGATATGGTGAGCATATTAACATGAGCAGTCACAGCAGCACTCTCAGGTTTCCCTGTTCCATGTATGCATCAGGTTTTTTCCGTTGCATGCTGGGATTTGTAGTCTTGTTTAACTTGTTATATAACCAATCTCACATTTCAAAGGAAATACCCCCGTAAATGATCCTCTCACTCATAGAATTGGGAAACGCAAGAGCCCTGTAACACAGTCATATGCAGGAAAGAAAGGAAGAACAGAGAACCTTTACAACGAATAGCTATCAGATTCAGAGTGGCTATGGACAACTTAAGATATACTTTTTATGGGCTTTCCAAAATGGATGCAAATTAGATTTCTATCTAACTTTTCCAGTGGTTTTTTCAAAATTTGCAGAGCAGAGGAGGAGAAAGCTTGCTTTTGTATTTTTATCTCCTTAAATCTGGGGCTTGCTAAATTGAAACACATACATTATTTAATGGTGGAGGAAACAACATTGATATGTTTGTTATTTTCAACTAAGTTGTTTGCGCCAAATGCATACCTTTGAAGACAAGGAAACATACCATGAAAGTAGTGGATACCTCCAAAGGGAACAAGTAAAAGCGTAGATTTATCGAGTTGGGAGTTATGGAAGTTTTATTATCTGGTTTCTATCCTCCTTTTTTTTTTTTTTTTTTTTTATTCCTCATATACCGATGATGGGTATTCTAGATAGGGTATCTCCTCCTCTCCACTTTACGATATACCGGCCTCAAGAATTGAATCTTTTTAAGGGTTCAAACCAAAATAGATGAGGAAAGAGAAGACCCCTCTAGATTTAACTGTTTGCTAGGTCCACTCCATATCTTTTAAACTAGAAGACCCTTGGTTAGATTGGAGACCAGGCGCCAACAGTACCCAGGTGAAATCTTTGGAATACTCTCATCTGTTCCGCCAAGCCACTAGGGCTGCCCAGGTCTTATCAAGGCTAGAGCTGTCGCATGCTATATCAGATTCGCTGACATATATAATATATTTCAGACAATCAGCAAAGATGGGAGAATTCTCTGACTTCCAGCCCTTACAGATTTCCCGTCTGGCTAAGATCATTACATAAAATATAAATCTAGTCCTCATGTCATTGAGCTGGTACTCTACCCCTAGGCCAAAGAGAATAATCTTAGGGGTGATAGCAAGATGTATACCCAAAACTTCTGCTATAAATTCTTCAATTTTTGCCCAAAACAGCGACAATTTTGGACACTCAACAAACATGTGTAAATCATCCGCCGCGGAAGCCTTTCTGCGTGGACAACAATATTCAAGGCTCGTAATCTTTACCAATTTTTTAGGGGATATGTACACCCTATGCAGGGTGAACAAATGATTTCGTTTTAAGGGGGCTGGTTTTACTACTGTATTCAGCAATTTAAAGGAATCTCCCCATAAAGCTAGTAAATTATCCCATTGCAAAACTTCCGCTTCTCCCCACAGCTTATTAAGTTCTACTTCTGTGACTTCATCTTTCTCATTTAGTGCCTCATACCAAAAAGAAATCTCTTTTTTCCAGCTCCCTTTTTTCTTCACCAGATCGAATTTCGGGTTAGTTGTTAAATCCCAAGGTATGGTAGCCCACCAACTAGATAACTGATAGAATTTAAACCTGGTGAGAGTTCCATTTGTCAGCCTAGAGAGTGTGTCCCACCCCAATAACTTTGAGTCATCAAGAAGATCTTGCCAGTGCGTAATGCCAGCTGTTTTAAGAGGGAGCGATAGTTGGTCTCTGAGGCACTCAGGTGTTCCCGGGGAATCCCAGATAGGAGCCAGAGGTGTATAATAAGGGATGCCTAGTTTTTTTCTAACAAACACCCAATTTCTCAAAGCCGTGTCCAAAACCTTCAGTCCTTCTTGTAAAATTTTGGATCCCCAAATTTAAATAAGAAAGATTCGTGTCCTAGAGGAATACCATGTAATAACGCCTGAAATAGCCGACCCAGGCATGATGTATCTGCTTTATCGGCCATTGGTCTAAAGTTTTTAAAATGGAAAGCATGGCAATAATGGAGAATGTCTGGCATAGCGAGTCCACCTGTTTTCATTTTTCTTCTTAATTTTTTCAGGGAAATTCTGGGGGATTTAGAGTTCCATATGAAAGATCCTATTTTTCCCTGTAATTTGGCGATATCCTTGGAGTTAAATGACAAAGGTATCGAATTAAAAAGGAAAGTGATCTTTGGCAGAATAACCTTTTTTATTAGGTTTACCCTCCCAAAAATATTCAATGGCAGTCCCGACCAACGATGCAAAAGTCCACTGATGTCCTTGTAGACTCTATCCAAGTTTACTTTAGATATCTGAGAGATGTTCTGAGCCAGATGTATTCCTAAATATCTCATCCGGAACTTCGTTTCAGGGAGTAAGTCCGCCTGATTCCATTGCATGACCTCTGTTTTTTCTTTGTTAATTCTGTATCCAGAAGCCTCTCCAAAGACTTCTGCCTGATGGAATAATCGACAGATTGATATCTCGGGATTAGAAGTATACATTAAAAGATCATCCGCATATTGGGCGAATTTTAGCTCTAGTTCATTCATGCGGAAAGGCTTAATTAAAACATCCGATCTTAGCTGGATTACTAGGGGCTCTATATATAAGTTGAATAGCAAGGGAGAGAGGGGACATCCCTGTCTAGTGCCGCGTGTTATTTGGACCCAGTCTGTAAGTGAGTTGTTAACAAGAAACTTAGCCTTGGGGTGGAGATATAAGGCTTTCACAGATGCTATAAAGTTGGTTGGGATACCAAACTTTGACAGAGCTTCCCACAAATACAACCAGCTAACCTGGTCAAAGGCCTTGGCGGCGTCGATTGCCACGATAGTTAATGGAATTTTTTTCTCCGTAGCAAAATCGATAGCCGCTATGGCCTGGAAGGTCAGCTCATTCAGCTGCCTGCCAGGCATAAAACCCCTCTGATCCTCGTGGACCACAGACTTGATTACTTTGGCCAATCTCGCTGCCAAAACACCCGCAAAGATTTTATAGTCCGTATTTAGCAGCGAGATTGGCCTGTAGGACTTAACGCACATGGGGTCCTTATTCGGCTTCAAAACTAATGTAACCGTGGCCTCTAACCAGGTCGGGGGATAGGCGCTCCAGCATATATTTTATTAAATAAAGATGTAAGGATAGGGACTAAAATATCGAACCTATTTGGTACACTTCTACTGGAAGCCCGTCTGGGCCAGCTGCTTTTACCCTGGCCATTCTTTTTAGTTGATCATGTACTTCGCCCTCTTTGATCAAAGAACCCAAGAGCAGACTATCTGGCTCAGTTAGATGTGGAAGGCAAAGCCCCTCTAACCAATGAGCTGCACCTTGAGTTGATGTTTTATCATTATTCCCCATATATAGATTCTGCATGTATGTTTTGACTTCCCCCAAAATCTCATCATTGTCGAATGTTATATCCCCGGAACTCTGCATCTTTAAACTACTTATCTGATTCCTAGCTCGGTCGGAATTAGCCTTCCAAGCCAAAATACAGCCACATTTCTCCCCATAAGAGAAGTTCTGTAATCTACTTGTATCCCACCTTTCTTTAATGATTTTATCGAGGTTAGCCTGGTATTTAGCTTTTAGACTCTCCAGCTCCTTCTGTATGGAGATCAAGTTACTCTGCTGTTCTAGGAAGGCTTTCTGTAACTCTTGTTCTTTTTGTTTTATTTTAGATAAAGAATCATCCTCTGCCTTCTTTCTAATTTTATTTCTCCGTATCATTATAGTTGTAAATATCCCCCTTAGATAGGACTTAAAAGCTTCCCATATTGTTTGATCAGATGCTGTAGCTTTATTGAACTGAAAGTACTCCGTCATATGCTCCATTAGATCATTGTTTAGACCTTCCTGTAGTAGTAGAGATCTATCTAAGGTCCACCGTCTACCTTGAGTTCCTTGTGGAACTTTGACTACTAATTCTACTACAGAATGGTCGGATAATATAGCTGGAATATAAGAGGTAGACACAGTCTCAGAAAGTAGGCCTTGGTCAATGAGAAAGAAGTCGATACGTGAATGATGTCTGTATATATGACTGTAAAACGAGTAATCTCTGTTTTTTTTATTCTTAACCCTCCAGACATCTAGCAGGTTATGATCTCTCATCATATTTCTAAGCTCTCTTTTAGATTTAGGTAGAGGCAGTGAAGCGACCTTAGAAGTGCGGTCCAACCTAGAATCAAATACGAGATTAAAATCTCCACCTAAAATAATGGGAGCATTTAGTTCTAAAAAGCTAGTTTTTAGACTAATCAGAGCCTCCGGAGAGTCCTGATTTGGTCCGTAATATATTGCACATATCAATTCTATGTTATTTATGGCTAGAGTTGCAGTCAGCCATCTACCTGTGTGATCAGTTTCGTGCTTCTCGACTCTTATCCCGCTATTAGTTCTAATAATTATTGCCACTCCTCTGGTGTTACCGCTCTGTTCGGAGCAAAGGAGGTCCTGTATCCACTTTTGATTTTTAAAGGCCTTCTTACATTCCTGCTGTTCAAGGTGGGTTTCTTCTAGAAGTAAAATATTAGCCCCAGACTTATTCAAATATTTGCAGATTCTATTAAATTTCCTACTCTCTCTCAATCCGTTGACATTCCAGCTTAATATTTTTATTTTATTCTCCATATTTCATCTCTATCATGAAAGGGTGCCCAGTTATAAATTTAGCTCCAACGTCTGCTATATTTAAGAATTGAGTCGTGCCAATCTCATCTTTTCTAAATATATGAGGAAGAACTTTTTTTTTCTCTTTGACCCCCCACTACCACCCACCACCCCCCTTGAGGAACCCCCCCTTATTACCTTGGCGATTGTATCGCCATTTGAGAGCCCAACCCCCGATCTGGATTCCGGCTCCAGCTTTGTCCGCTATGTGAAATAATATACCTACACCTTTTTTTTTTTTTTTAAACTTACATTTTGTGATTTTTATTTATATATATGTATATATATATATTTTTTCTCCCCCTATTATTTAGATTATTTTATTTTATTTTTTTTAATTTATTTATTTTTCTAAAATTTTATTTAAACCCCTTATGTTTCGTATGTCGGCTACATCTATACTCCAGTTGTTTAAGCCCTGCATATTCTTGTCATCAAAATTTTATGATTTCCTCACCTCTCACATAGTTAATTATAGTATATAGTTATCTCTGAGCTTCTTTCAGACTGGTAACAAAACTGTCGACTTCTTGAGGGGACGCAAAGTTATATGTTTTATTGTTCCACATCACCCGTAATGAGGCCGGGAACTTCATCATGACCTGTGTACCTAATCCTCTCAGTTCCTGCATCCGGGTCCCTAGCTCCCACTGCCTCTGCGCTGTCACTCTGCCGACATCTGAGAGGATTAAATACTTAGAAGAATCGATCTGAAGTGTGGGATCGATAAGAGTCCTCCCTAGTATCAGTTCCTTTACTGAATATGAGAGGAAATTTACTTAGATTTTTCTAGGGGCATTCCTATCCGGATGGCGTCTAAAGGGATCTCTATCATCACTAGCTGGAAAAACCGACATAGTCGGCTTCTGTTTTGTGTGGTGGAAGCTCTGTGCCCTAGGGATCCTGTCAGGGTTTTGCATCCTCCCCACAACAGGGTAGCTCAGAAGCCAATATGTTTGTATTCTGAATAAAGCTGGGGGGCTTCTTGATCCTATGCTCTAAACCCAGCCTACTCTCGAGTGCATCAACCCTTCAGATGTCCCTGCAGGGTGGTTTGGGAAGTAATGGGCTGAATACACTGCCCCTCCCCAAGACCCATCCTCTTGCACAAGATGAACGGGTTTTGTTTAGATTGGCAAGCCTGTAGAAGGCATTGATGTCTCTGTAACTAAGACAGATGGAAGCACCCTTGCTATTAGTTATAAGAGTAGAATTTAATTATTCTATGTTTTTTTCTGTAAGTGATGAGTTTGTAGATTATTTATTAACGCCCCCTCCCCAACCCACAACTTGTGTAATGGAAAGACAGTGGCACAGGCGAGTGTGAATATGAAGGCACAATCACCAGAAAGGAAAGGACTTGGGCATGGCAGTACTAGCTTTATGATTGTCATTCCACCTATTAGTCCCATGCTAATTTGTCCGGAGAACAGTCAGAGTCACAACTCTTGTACCCTTGAAGGGCAATATAGAAGCCAATGTACCTTAAGCATACAGCTAAGTACTGAGACTTAGATGAACAGAAATTTGTTTCTGGTCACTTAAATGTACAGATAGCCTGTTCATGGCGATATGGTGAGCATATTAACATGAGCAGTCACAGCAGCACTCTCAGGTTTCCCTGTTCCATGTATGCATCAGGTTTTTTTTCGTTGCATGCTGGGATTTGTAGTCTTGTTTAACTTGTTATATAACCAATCTCACATTTCAAAGGAAATACCTCCGTAAATGATCCTCTCACTCATAGAATTGGGAAACGCAAGAGCCCTGTAACACAGTCAAATGCAGTAAAGAAAGGAAAGAAAGGAAGAACAGAGAAGCTTTACAAAGAATAGCTATCAGATTCAAAGTGGCTATGGACAATTTAAGATATACTTTTTATGGGTTTTCCAAAATGGATGCAAATCAAATTTCTATCTAACTTTTCCAGTGTTTTTTTTCAAATTTGCAGAGCAGAGGAGGAGAAAGCTTGCTTTTGTATTTTTTTCTCCGTAACTCAGGGGCTTGCTAAATTGAAACACATACATTATTTAATGGTGGAGGAAACAACATTGATATGTTTGTTATTTTCAAGTAAGTTGTTTGCGCCAAATGCATACCTTTGAAGACAAGGAAGCATACCATTAAAGTAGTGGATACCTCCAAAGGGAACAAGTGAAAGCGTAGATTTATCGAGTTGGGAGTTATGGAAGTTATATTATCTAGTTTCTATCCTCCTTTTATGAGTCTAGCCTCATAACATACCCACCTGTGGTACAAGGGTGTTCACCCTCAACTAATGACTTAAATATTCATATGGAAATTTTTTGCATTTATGCTCCCCTCTTGGATCTTTTTGTGTTGCGATCATAAGGCACCTACCTGTACTTGCCTTAATGAAGCACCTGGCCTAAATATTAGAAACCTCTTATTAGAGTGAAAACATGATTTCAGATATCTTCCAGAAGAAGAATGCCTCCATCAGTCAGCTACAGGTCCAACAATTGGATTTTTGTTCTTAAAGTATTCTTCTTGAAGGGATTTCAATTTTCAGAGTTTATGATGACTGACTTTAGTGTTGTAGTTGACTGCTTTTAGATTTGTAAGAAGTACAACACATGAACTACATACCTTACATTCAGACATTACCAACTGGATTAAGGACAACTGCATGAAGCTCAACTCGGATAAGACAGAGGTACCAATTTTTAAACGCGAAGGTTCCCCATGGGAAGCATCCTGGTTGGCACTCAGAACTCGGACATACTCCTACCCCCGTTGACCATGCTAGGATCCTAGTCATCATTCTGAACAACAAGCTAAGCATGATGACACAGGTCAACTCTGTCTCCTCCTGCTTCTTCATCCTCTGAAAGCTTTGTAAGATATTTAAATGGCTATTCCAAAGCTCAGGACGCACCATTACCCAGGGCCTCATCTCCAGTCGCCTGGACTATGGTGATGCTGTTTATGCAGGGATCACAGCTCACCTCTTCCAACGACTACATACTATACAGAATGCCGCAGCCAGGCTTGCCCTGGATCTCCCTAGACAAACCCGCATCACCCCCTACCTCATTGAACCCCACTGGCTCCCTGTACAGAAAATATGCCAGTACACGCTCCAGACCCATGCATACAAGGCTCTACACAAATGCAAACCCATCTACTTGAACCACTGCCTGAACTTCCATCAGCCCACCAGACACCTCCGTTCCATGTCTCTTTCTCTATCCCTCACCCCGCATCTGTAGCAGATGCTGAGGTCACGCCTTCTCTTACCTAGCATCAAAGACATGGAAATAACTACTTTTTCATCTACGGACAACCCCATCTCTCTCAAAGTTCTGAAAGTTCCTGAAGACCTGACTACTCGGCTACTCACCTGGACCCTGTCAGCACTTGGATAGCCTCACAGGTGATGAGAAGTGCTCTGCAAATCTACTGATTAATTGATTGAATTATCTGTTGGAGATTTACAATGCCTAGATTGAAAGCAGAGAACACTAGACATATGTATTAGAGTTTTCCAAGATTGTCTAGTGTGAGCCTCACCTGTGACATGATCGTGGGCAATGCTAAAAAAGCTGAACCGAGTTATGTAGAGTCATAAGTGGTAAGTACCACCACAGAGATCCAGTAATGAGTAATACATATGAAAAAATTAGATCAAAGTTTCGTTAATACATAAGGCTCTTTGTATTTCAAAATAGTGAAAGAAGGGAGTCCGATCGGAGACAGCTCCTTGTTCCTGTTCGTGATGCATAGCTAAAAAATGCATGATTTCTGGTCTTCTCTTTTTTGCATTTACTGATTTCCAACCTAGCAATATTAGCTCTTTTGAAAGGATATGTTTTTGATCGAGGAAACGAGAAGTGTTGACTAGGACTTACTGCCCTTTTAGGTAACACATCAGGTTTTGAAGATAATATTGGCATGTAGGGGTTGTTGTTATGTTTTTGAGCTGAGCCGTGGTGTGCAGGATACCCGAAATGGAAGTAAGGTAGATGGTGTTGTGGCAGGCAAGAAGGGTAGTGCTGATATGCGAGTGAACCTCATGGAGGTATGATTAGGTTTTTTCACAAGAATGATAGATAATGCCATGCTGGATGCATCTTCACGGAGAAGTGGGTCTTAAATAAGAGGTTGCAATCTGTGTACATATCCGTTGAGTGGGATACTTCTATTCCAGTATTCTGTTGGTGCAGTTTTTTCTGACTTTCTAAAGTGATTTGATTCTGTTGAATGCTGCTTATGTAAGGCATACATGGTTTTGGCCATGGTGATGAGGCTTCTGCTTGTGATACAGAGAGTTTTTCTTAGATTTGAGCGTTTGTTTTGGAGATAGGTTTTGCACAATTTCTTTTTTTGCCATGAATGGCTTCTTTGCTGAGTTGACATGTTGCATCTCAAATTGTGTGAGCTTTAACCTGGACTCCCATGAATAGCTCCTCATAAATGAACTAATGCACAATATTAGTGGAGAGATTTTGAAAAGACAGAAATGGAACTTCGAGGGGACCCACCAATAAAAAATATTAATTCAGACATTTAAGCTGTTTTCAGGATTTGCTAATTAGAGAGCTATTCTGTCCAGTGGTGCGTAGTGGCAGTGCCCAAAGTGTATTGAGAGCAGGAGTAAAGGGTATTGTTGCAGACCTTTCCCCACGCTTTCAGCCCACTTTCAGCCCTTCCCCTACCCCTCCTCACTCTACTCCTCTCCACTTTCCTGCTACTGACCTCTGCCTTCACCTGTCCTGGCCCCAGTCCCCACCATGCTTATCTCCTTGTCTACTCCTCTCCACTTTCCTGCTAACGACCTCTGCCTTCACCTGTCCTGGCCCCAGTCCCCACCATGCTTATCTCCTTGTCTACTCCTCTCCACTTTCCTGCTAACGACCTCTGCCTTCACCTGTCCTGGCCCCAGTTCCCACCATGCTTATCTCTTTGTCTACTCCTCTCCACTTTCCTGCTAACGACCTCTGCCTTCTCCTGTCATGGCCCTTAGCCCCCCCACCCTGTGTACCTGAAAATTTTCCCTCGCCATCTGAGATCTAGCTATTCTGCCTGAAGTCCGATGGAGCTCCTGGTCTAGCTATAGGGGAGACAGGTCGGGGATCCCCTCCTTGGACGTCACCTACCCAGTCGGTCTTTAGCCAGACTTCCTTATGTCTCTCCTGTCGCCCCTTCCCGCACCCTCACCCTATTTTTGTCTCTCCTTCTCTCCTCTCTTCAATGGACTGAGACTGAACTATTTTGTCTAATGCCCGATGGAGCTACCTGGTTTAGCTATAGGGGAGATGGGCCATGGAATCCCTCATTGGTCGTCACCTACCCAGCTGGCCCTTAGACAGACTTCATTTCGTCTCTCCTTGTTATCTCTTCCCCTATCCCCCCTTTCTCTACTCCCATGCCCCCTCCCCTCTACCCTCCATCTATTGTGCCCTCCACGTTTCTTTAAATATTTTTCCCACTAAGACCGAGCTATTTGGCCAATGCCTGATGGAGCTACCTGATAGCTATAGAGGAGATGGGTCTTGGGACTTCCCCTCAACTGTCACCTACCCAGCCGGACCTTGGACAGACTTTCCTTTCGTCTCTCTGCCGCTTCTCCCTCCCACCCCTTTACCGTTAACACTTCCCCTCTACACCTCAATTATCTTGTCTCCTATGCTCTTGTTATTGTTTGTATAGCAACTGATGTAAATTGGAACAGATTTAATCTTGTAATGTAATTTTTGTGGAACCTCATGTAAAGCGCTCTGATACCTCCGGGTCTAGCCAGCGCTATATAAAACTCTTGAATAAATATTAAATAAACTTGGCAGCTGGGTACCAGTCCTGAGTGACCATTGGCATTACTATCCACAGACATTACCACAGGTGGGGGTATTTTGGCTACAGGGTATGCCTGAGATGTTAATTTGGCCTGTTCTGTGGGACCGTCTCTAACTATAAAAGGTGAACATCATTGATTTTGGGGTTTTGAATCAACATTGTAATGCCCTTCAGGAGTGGTTTTAAAATCCATATTCCACAGGAATAATGCCATACCTGTGAATTCTTTATTTTTCCATCATTTGCAGAAATTGCATTGTTTCTAGCATGGGGAAGGGAGCTATGAGAGCTCATCGGTGCCAGTAAGGTACGGCTGGCTCGTTGCATGCCTGAGGTTCTGTGTGGTAGTGGGAATGGTCCTGCTGCCACACAGGCCCCTTCTGATACCTTTTGTTTCGAACTGTGCTAGCTCCACTCTTCACATACCTGGAGAGGTTTTTAAAATATATTTGTGCATCGCTACTATACAAAAATTGAAAAGATAACATTTTGTGGCTTGACAAATCTATTCTGTGTGCTAAATAAAATAAAATAATTCTCCTTACTTGATGCAATTCACTTCGTACAAAGTTTTCTACAGGAGGTAAATGTAGTGCGGGGCAGATTACAGCACTAAACACAGATCCATAGAACTGAAGTACCTCAGTTAAGTTGCCTTGAAAAAAACACAAACTAGGCCAAATCAAAAAATCTTTTAAATTCAGAATTTTCCACTGCATCACTCCTTCCATTTTGCAAGAACAGAAGTGTGTTGTGATATGCTTTTATTTTAAAAATAGCACCTTAACTGGAGTGAATATAATTGTAGGCGCATTTTTATTTACATTTCTTGGTAAGGAAAAATTATGTTCAGGTTGTTTCTGTCATTTCAGTTTCGGTTTCTTTGAATCTTAACCACCTTTTAACAAGAGATTGTATTCTCTGTTGTTGTTACAGTGGAGTGTCTCAGGATACGGCTGTACAATTGTGGTTGGGTAATGGATCTGAGGACATCAGCTTCCATCCCTTCTGACTTTACATCCCCCACTGCAAGCTTGTCAGAATTATGTATGGGTCCCTAGGTAAACAACTACTGCTGGGGCTATCCCTGTTTTATCCCATTTGTTTAAGGCAACTGTTTTTGATGCACATTGTAAAGCTAGTCGAGACTTGAGTTTTTTCACATACCCTGGGTTAGGAGTTCTATTTGTGTATTTTGGGAACATGAATGATAAAAGGATCTTTCTAAAGCAGTTTGGACAAGTTGCATTGATAGATGCACAAAATACACAAGATGGTTGATAGTTAATCGGGGGGGGGGGTTATTAACAATATATGCGGATGTATGGTGCATTTTAATGCATACTGAACTAGAAACACTGCTTAAAATACAAAATCACTTAAAAACAGTGGAGTGGACTTCTAATTTCTCTTGAAGGATTACTTGAAAAAAAATACAAATGGCAAAAGTGAATGTAAAAGCACTCGGTCAATAGCAATCATCAGAACCTATTAGGAAAAACCCCCAAACGAGAACTATTCTAAAATGCACCAAGAAACAAGGAGATTGTGTAAGACTGTAAGGTCTATGAAATGATGGAAGGGCTGGGGCGTAATCAGTCACATTCTTGATAACAATACAAAAGAGGTATTCTCTGGCATTTAATTGAGTGTGGTCCAGCCCTTCCATTCTTCTAGGGACACCGGGTAATAAAACCTAAACCATTAATGATGAATCAACAGAAGATCATGCAAACTTTTCTCACAGAAAGGTCTGCCCTTGGATGTAGCTTGCAAAGCTGCATCCTCCTGAGCAAATATAAGAAGCATGTGATAGGTTGAAGGCAAAACCAAACAAGCGAGATTTTGAGCTTTTGGCATTGTAAATAGCAATGCCTTTTATAATATTAAAAGACATTGTCATTTACAATACCAATAGGTCAAAGTTTGGCAAAAGCAAGATCTATTGTATTGCAGAGCGCCGTGTCCGTGTAGCAGGCGCCGCGCTCAACATTAAAGTTTTTAAAAAAAGAAACAGAGCGTGGTGTCCCTGAAGAGGGAACCGCGCTCATCGTTAAAGTAAAAGAAAAAAATGAAACAGAGCATGGTGTCCCTAAAGTGGGCGCCACGCTCAACATTTAAGTTAAAAAAAAAAGGAAACTGAGCACTGTGTCGATGAAGCGGGTGCCGTGCTCAGCATTCAAGTTTATAAAAAAAAAAAAAGCTGAAACATCGTGCGGTGTCTCTGAAGCGTACGCTACGTTTATCTTGAAAGTAATTTAAAAAAATCAAAACAAGTGCCGCCATTGTACCGTGAGTGCTGTTGGGGTAGGGGCCGGCCACTTTTAAAGTTAGAGTGGCATAGCGCTCCATATGAAAAGTGGCCGCCATTGTGCTATGTGGGCACGCTGGAAATACAAATAGCAGCCGCCATTGTCCCCATTAGTCAATGAACAAAATAGTGAACACCGACTTAAAACGCAGACCGTGTAACATGCCAATTAAAAGGTCCAGTCGTTATGGGAGGTAACAAATGCTGACAAGGTGGTACCAAGGAGGGATTAACAAGCCTATTTACAAAACAGAAGCCAGCATTCACGAAGGACAATAATAACACAAGCCAATGACAAATATTGGTGGTTAGTGGGCGGGGCTTCAAGTGCATACTCCAATGCGCGCTGCCTCTATGCTCGACCAAAAAATGTGTGTTTGCCTTTGATCTCTCATTGCTGCTGGAGAGGTCCAATCTGGGTCACAGATATGTCTATAGCCTACATGGGTCACAGGGGTCACTGTCTCCACAGCAAACAGAACAATCCTTCATTTCCTTAGAATGGACCAATATGCTGGCACATCCACAGGAATAACAGGTCCAGCTGAGCCCTCTTCTTTGGCTCTGCCAAGAGAGACTTAGTAGCCCATGGTTGTGTTATCTGCTAATGAGGCTATTAGACAGAGAATGGAATCTAAAAAAACAAACAGAAGCTCTACAACTTGTGGGCCTTGGGATTCATTTGGAGATCCTCACGTTCACCTTTGAACCGGGTCTGCCGCTTGGCTATAGTTACCGGCTACTGCAGTATTACCAAACCTTTGCTTAAGATGGACTTTTGTGCTCAACTACTGTGAGTATGGGAGGGAACTCATCCAAATGTAGTAAAAGTATTTCAAATAGGTTCTTCCACTGCATGCTGTGCCTGCACATAATGGCTCAGACATAAGCTCCCTCTCCTGAATGGCCAATAGTGGAATGGTATTTACCCCTCCATCCATCCAGTACATATCTGAGCATAGCAAAGTAATTGTTTTACAACAGAAGACCAAGGAGACACAAGATACACGGATAAAAAAAATCACCTTAGATAGTAGTAAAATGTGCTTAGTGGCCGCGTTTCAGGTCAGTCTCTATTAGGATGCTACACAATGGCTTGCTGTGTTTGGCTCCAGCATACCAGTGACCACCAAGAAAAGCTCCCCTTAATGCTGTCATCGGTTCCTATTAATTCATCGTAGCAGTGGCACTGAGAAGAAAAGAGCAGCCTGCCCACATGGACTCATTTACTGCTGTCAAAGGCAATACCTTCACCCAATCCCCATAGGAGATGTTACAGATTGACAGGCAGTGGGCGGCTTGTCTTATTTATGTCACCTCCGCATGTACGTGTAACTCATTTTAGCTAATGTTCAGCAGTGTAAATTTCCAAGCCTAGCAAATCATTTTGCAGCTTCATGCCCCGACCTTGCCCACTAAAATGAAAGAATTGATTGCACAAATGTAGATCACATTTCACAATGTCACATTCTGTCTTTTTGAAGGTAATTGCTCAGCTTTAAGTGAGCAATTAAAGCACTCAAGTTTGGAAAGACACACAAATATAAAGAATTTGGAGCGCCATGTTTGTTTTAAATGTACTTTTATCTGTTTCTGTGTTTTAAGGGTTTTTAATGAATTATTCTCGATTCGCTTTTGATACCTAGAAAGCATGAGTGACCCTTTTTTAGCCCAATCTTTTAGGTCTTCTTAGAGGGTTTTTTGCTGATTTATGGTCTTATTTGCTTTTAGAGGGATGTTGTCTTTGAGCTTTAGGGTGCTCTGCGAACATTTTTAAATGTTTTATAAGAGTATTGTATTTTTTTTAATTATGTATTGTTTTATATATGTATTGCTCACTTTTATGGCTCCTTGAAGCCCAATAAATGTTATTGATTGATTGAGCTAATGTTCATCAGTGTAAATTTCCAAGACTAGCAAATATTTTACAACTTCATGCCTCGACCTTGCCCACTAAAATGAAAGAATTCATAGCACAAATATAGATCACACTTCACCATGACAGTCTGTCTTGTTGAAGGTAATAGCTAAGCTTTAAGTGAGCAATTACAGCACTCAAGTTTGAAAAGAGGCAAAAAGCTAAAGAATTGGAAGCTGCAAGTTGATAACTGTGTGGATGATCCTTCTCGGGCAAGTGATGTGGGGGTGGCCTGTTGTTCATGACACTCGCGGCTCATTTTCGAGTAATTTTGGTGTTTTTCCCAGTTCTGAGAGCACCCATCATTACAGAAATGAGAAGATAGTGATTCGCGGTCTTTCCTTTTGACTTATAGCCTGATGACTTTACATACAAAATAAATGTATTACGTTCTTGATGTATTAAACATTTGTGTTTGGAATTAGTCGTAAGTTACTTTGCGACTGCTAAAATAACCATTTGTAATGTACTAAGGAGCTCAAAGGGAGAGTTTCCTAAATATACACATGGAACAAAAAAACAGTCTAGTCTGCTGTTTGCGATCTTAGGCTTAGATGCACAACGCCATTTAGCATTTCTATATGGGCCAAATCGCTATTTCGGCCCATTAAGAAATGCTAAATAGCCTTTTCAGATGTACAAAGGGCCAAAAACTGTCACAATTTTCTATTTCTACATTTAGGAATTTCAAATAGAGCTTACCTATTTGCAATTCCTAAAGCACATGTACAAAGCATTTCCTAAATGTGAATTAGGCATTTAAGAAATGCGCTTATCATCAACTTCATGTAGGTGGTAACCATGTGAAAAATAAAAAAAATGCATTTTGTAATGTGACATCAAGCGCACATATGCCCCATATGTGCACTTACCTGTGCCCAGTGGCACCCTTGGCTTTGGCTTTCTTAAACTGTGATTCCCTATAAGGAAATCGCAGTTTAGGAAATGCAAACCATTTTGCCCATAGGGGTGAATGAAATGGCATTTCCTATTTGCGATTCCCTAATAGCAAGTCCTGATCTATAGGAATTCCTATGGAGGCGCTAATTAAGAAATGCAACATGAACCTTAGTACATCTGGCCCTTAATACAGATTATTATTGAATTGCTCTTACAATGTATCAAGTGTGAGGAATTAGCAAATTTTGTTGTATTGCTTTATTTCGATATAAAAACATATCATAAAAGCATTGCATTACATCAATTTGGTAAGAACATTTAAACAGTAGACAAAAAAAAAAAAAAACCTTCAGAATCAATTAAGCAATGCACAAATATAAAAACCTATGAATCAACAGTGGCATTAAAAGAATGAATAGTTAGCCAGGTCATAAAGTCTTTTACAGGCAAGAAGCACTTTACTGAATCAATAGTTTCTTTGCAGTTCTGATTCGCCAGGCCCAGCCCAAGAATTTTGCCATACAACAGGCAATGAAGGGTCGGGCATCTGAGCGTAATATGCGTAGGGCTTCCAAGTGTGATCTAGTACCCAAGCTCCTACATAGTGGCTTCAGCCATCTCGACCTGGGGGCCGCATACGCATAGCACTCAAACAGCAGATGGGCAATGGACTCAACCCTTAGGTCACAGAAGGGGCAATAAGGTATGGTTTGCAATGGTGGTTTCCAGGTGGAAGTTAACAGCCCTAGTGGAAGGACTCCCACCCTAAATTTGAAGTACAATGATCTGTCTCCTGGGTTATGGATTAAGTCCAGGTTGGATTCTCGATATGGAAGCTCCTTAAATGAAAGAAACTGGACAACAGATTTACAATGCTTCGGATTGGACATTCTCGCATTAGCCACCCATAACCAATAAGCTTTCTTCAGCGTTTGCTTAGAGGGTGCTGTTCTGTTAACCCAAGCATCTCCTAGACCCAATTCGTGGAGAAGCCGCTTAACCTCCCTGAACCAGGTTACCTTATGCCAGCCCGATAAGGATAGTAATTCTCTTAGGGCATCGGCATAGCTGCACAGTTCTGGAACATTCCATATCCTAGACCACAATAAAAGGGGACGTAGCCTAGCTTGTTCACCTATTGGGCGTGTACCTGCGTCAAGCAAGAGGGGGAGTGTAGGGGTACTGTGGGGTAACTTCATAAGATCTTTGTGGAAGTTATTTTCGAGGTAGGTTAAGGTGTCAACTCTCTGTACAATTAGCAAATTGGCGCAAACGGAAATTACATGTACAAAATAACAATAATTTGAAACAGAGGGTAGCCAAGTGCAAAAGATAGAGGGGTGGGGGGTGAAACTCTCATTACAAACTTTGAATATAGCTGCACTCTCTGCCCTGCTTGTTGGGAGATGTCCAGCATCTGCCAACCTCCAAAGAAGGCCCTGAGTTCTATATCTAATAGTGTTGCTTTCAACAGATTAGTTCTGATGGGAGACGCGCATGCTGCCCCTTGTAGTAGATGAAAATAACTGTTTTGATCTAAATCTTAGTGGACATGCTGGAAAATAAGCTTTAATGTTGTTTTCCAGATGTTTGGGAGCTGCATCAGACACACTTGGACATCCTGCACAAAATTTTCAGTTGAGGGCATGCCTCCACCAATAGCATCGGTAAAGATCAGAATCTCAAATCAATAGAGTTTTAGGTTCTTTTTATATATTTGAGAAGGGTTGTCGTATTCAGAACCATATTTGATTGTGGCAACCCTTGGCAACAAGATAGTCGCAGTTAAATGCAGTCGCATTGGTGCGTTGTTGATGTACATGACTACAACACAGCCACACCAGTTGCACCCTAGGTTTAGGGAAAGGGCTGCAAGGAATTAATAACTGTAAAATTTGCTGTTTCTTCTTTTGGTTCAAGGACAACTACAGTTCACTGTATCTTAATACAGTAACCCAAAGAGCCACACCACTTACATGACCTCACACCAGAGCTGCATGGAAATTCACTTAGAATGTTTAAATAAGTTTGGAAAATAAAACCTGCATGAGGTCAGATTTCTGCCTTGCGACCAATCCACCCATCCGCCAACCAGGCAGGATTCATTATTTCCTCAAAATAAACCCAGCGTAATCCCCCGCAACCACAGGTCTACCACTGCGCACATTTCAGGTAATCCCAGCCTATTCCTTTGCACTTGAGAGTTTATTTAGTGTCATTTATGGCATTGATTTTATAGTAGTCAGTTGCTCCATTATACACTAAAAATATCCTTATAACATTTCATCAAAATTCCAAGACATTGTCCTCGGGCACTGGGAGGATGTGGGTGTATTATATGGTATGGCTGTGCGGCCTTGCTGTGGAATAGACTCGCAAAAACTGTCATGGGTCCAGTCAGGATAATTTGTAAAAATTTAAGCTCAACTCTGGATAGCTATGGCTGCAAGCAGCAAGGCTTGAACAAAGAAACTAGTGTAAAGCATTTAACTGTACCAAACAACGAACTAAGAAAGCCACGCTCACAAAAGAAGCACAACACAAATATATAGAAAGAAATCATATTTTAATTAATTTTTAGAGTCCAAGATTAGCAAAATCTATAAGAGTGTTCCAGAGATACAGATTTTTAAATAGAGCTAAATCTTTAATCCAACCGTAAACACACATTGGTAACTGTAAAGTTTGTAAACTTTTGAAAAGTTTATAAAAATTAGTTCTACTCCACCGGCCCGGTTTATGCAACAAAATCCAACAGGGTGAAGGCCTGGGGTCACAATGGAGTAGAGTTGGCAAATTACCTGGCAACAGAGTGCTTTCCAGTCCAGTTCCAAACTTTACAGAACGCCCTCCATAGACTTCACTGGAGTGGTCCTAATGCTGCAGGTACATGAGATAAAGATGCTCGAGGATGCTCTGGGTACTCTGCCGTCGACAGGGTGCTTTTATTCCTCAATCCACCAGTCAGATAGGGTGACTTTGGGCACAGAGGTCGGGGTCTCTCAAAGTTCTCTTGGAGACCGTAGAAGGCCAGCAGCAGTTGGTCTACCTGTCTCTGTCTACAGGAGTCTAAGTGATACCATTTGGTGATGGCTGGTGTTCCTCTTAAGTGACCAATTGGAACTCAGGACGGCACTCCCAGGTCCGGTTTACTCACGTGCAACTATGGGCTGTCAAGGAATGGTCTCGTGGGATGCCCAGCTGCAGCTATTAGAGAATCTTCTGTAGGGGATACCAACTTACCGACATGGGCTACTTCCGTTGTGATAACCCTGGTACAGGTTCAATGGGGTCGGTCTATTGTTCCTTTTACTCACTCCTTTGGTCTGGAGCGTGACTTTTTCCCAAGCTAGGAGCTACAGGCACAGTCTTATCTTTTCTAGACCAAGGTGCAGCAGTGCCTTCCAGCAGATTATGAAGCCTCTCTTTGTGCAGTCCAGGGGGCAGCAGGGCAGTCCTTCTTTTTTGTCCAGTTCCGATGTGATCTAAGGGTTAGGGTGCCAGGGGTACCATATTAATTCCCAGAAAGTACCCTGGCAGTATATTGCGGTTACTAGCCAATGGGCTACCAGGTCTCCTCCCTTGTGGCGATGACTTTCCAGCTATGAGTGGCATCTGGCAATCCCGGAGTTCACTATTCTGCCCACTCTCAAGATGTCGGGACCCTTTCTCGGTAGTTTGGAGCCTTGCAGCCCACCCTAAAGGTGTGGCTCCCTGTGGGCTACACACCCATGGGAAAACTGGTTTGGGCACTGGTCTCTCCTCTCTGTCCCTGTCTACAGCCCATCTGCCTGAACAAAGAGCAGATCCAAATGAGTTTGAATGCCATTTGCCTACCAAATGTGGCTTCGCCTTTGAAGCTCTCCCATATGGGCTGACACCCTGAGTGGCTTCCTGTGATGGGGAGGTAACACCTCATCCTGTCGCAGGCTGCCATTTGTTCCTAAGCCTGGGATTTGTTCACACTTCTCCCTAGGTGGGCAGAAAGCTGTCTGGTGTCCAGTGACCATGTGAGAACACTGGACAAACTGGGTCACAGAGTGGCAACTTTCTAAAGTTTGCATTTCTTTAATAGAGGCATTACATTTGGGCATCAAGTAACGTGTAATGCCACTATTAATTTGATACATTACAGAACCCAGTTCGGTAGTCCCATTAAGAAGTTAGCCGAGGTGAGGGGTCCACCAGTAAACTTGTGTTATCCAATAGGGCTACTAGTCCTCCCACAGCAAAATGACAATTTAGAGTGTTGCTGTTAAGACATATATAAACATACATGGCCTTAATAATTTACAGCTCCCGACCGTAGGGCTCAATTGGCAATCCTTATGGGAGACCTACATATATTGCTAAGGGAAGTGGGGACTTTGCCATTAGTTTAAATGGCAAAGCCGAACTAGCATTATTACCACTGCCCTTCCAGTCTGCAGTGGCAGGCTGGGAGCCATTTTGTACATTGCCACACACAGGTTACCACAATCAGTTCTTCAACCCTGTAAGGGCACTCTGCCTTGCATGACCTGGTACCGTATAATACGGACATAAGTAAGTCAGGCCTAGCCAATTGGGGATAGCCAATTTGACATACACTTTGTATAGGGTTAGAACACTGACACAGGTCTGGTTAGCTGGCCTCAGTGCACTGTCGGAGTCGATAAACCAGCAGCACCAGTCCGAAAATGGAGGGGGTGAACATGCAAAAAGTGGCATTTCCTTACAGGTACTATTTCAAGGGCATGCTGACTCCTGAAGGGCCCTCAGATTGTAGTCTTTGTTCTCCAAACTCAGCCAAGCCAGATGTTTTCAAGGAAACCATGCTTGCACTTGACCACCAAGTGGGTCTGGGCAGATTGTTTGCCAAAGAGATCTGCGACAAAAACAAAACTATCAATTTTAGGACTTTGGAAACAGAAGTACTTTTTTTTACCTTGAAGTTGACATTGGGATTTTAGGGTTAGGTGCTCCTTAGGTTTGCTGATGGCAACATTTTGCACAACTGCTGCCCAACGAACATGAAATTTAAACATCAGGTTTGGCTAAATTATTTGGAAATGTCTCATTTTTACATTTTTGCTCCTATTTACTCATACCTACATGTGGAAAAAAACAGTTTCCCTGTCTCGGTTATATTTTTTAAAACAGAAAAGTATAGAAAGCTGGTCTTTACTTGGATGCCTCTATGCGCTGTCAATTATAACCTGCAGTTTATGAGCTATTAACATTGACAGCATTGGGAGTGAAAAAAGGAATACGATTTCGCAATGAAACTTAAGTAGCTGCTGATGTGCATATATTCTAGCATTCATTTAGAAAACTAGTCATAGATATATTACATAAACTTAGATGGGCAGGTATTCCAGACAATATTGCTCCTAATATTTTCGGTGTTTATTCAAAACAATTCAGTGCATCTAATTTTGCGTTGTTTATTTGCTAACAATTGATTTGAATGAGTTACTGCATGTTTCCAGCGCAGTTCGGGCAATTCCAAATTACTTCACCACGAAGTAACTTCATTTATCTTGTGTTTGATAGAAATTAAACCCGTAATGTATAAGAAAACCTTTTATAGCCTGATATTAAGGCAATATTAATATAAAAATATGTGGTGCAGTTCATACCGTTGTCACAATAACAGCCAAACAAGCACTGGCAAAGCCAATAGGTCACGCCTTTGGCAGGCGCGCAACACCCACTGGACTCAAAGGGCTTCAGCCCCCCGTCGTGTGTGGCAGCCCGGGATGAGACAGCTTCCCGGGCACACACACAGCCGCACCCGAGCACATCACAGGTCATTAAAAGACCATTTGCATGGGGGCATGGATGGGTGGTAGTAACACGAAGGGCGTGGTTGGGGGAAGTAAATGGAAAGGAAGAGCGTGGGGGAAGCAAATGGGTGAGAAATAGTGCCAGTGGGAGGAAGTGCCATGGAGAGTGCAATCAGAGGGGATTGGGAAGCAACAGGATTGTAGGGGGCAAAGCAAAATGGAGGATGCAGGTAGGGGGGTGAAGCAACATGGGGCATGGGTGGGTGCAAGTAGCACAATGGGTGTGGGTAGAGGAAACAAATGGAAATGAGAAACATGGGGGAGCAAATGGATGAGAGAAAGTGCAATACGGAATGGAGGAGAAGCACAGAGGTGAAAAAGCAATGCAGGGGGATAAGCACTCAAGTATACCATGGAAAAGGGTCAGAGAGACACTCGGGGCAACAAAAGAGCAATCTGAACAAGCACAGCAGAAGAAGAGAAGTACATAAGGGAGACCGCTGGAAAACAGCACTCTTGTAGAGTGCTTAAACAAAAAAATGTAGCACCTGAAAAGGGAAAGAGCAGTAGGACTCAACAAATGCCTTTTATGCTCCATGGGAGGAACAAACACAAGAAGAGGAAGAAAGTCCACACACGCTAACAAATAAGAAGCAGCCAAATAAGAGTGACAATGAAGTCAACCAATGTTAAGCAATGGGCCGGCTACAAAACACCGTAAGCTAACAATACGGGTTCCTCCATCACAACGGTGATGGATATCCCGTTCGCCGAAATATAAATTCCATAGGATGTAATGGGATTTAAACTTAGGCGGACAGAATATCTGTCACCGTTGTGCTGGAGTAATCTGTCCGCCAAGATCTAATGAGCAGAAGGAAAAGTATCAAGAGGAAGAGATGAGCTGCCTAAGAGGCAACGCAGCTGAAGATGTGGCACACATTGTCGTCTCTCCTGACACAGGCACTAGAAGAAAAGAGTGAGGCAGAGTTTTGCTCATCTGGACATTAGGCTAATCCAGTCACAGAAACTCCATAGAGATGCTTGGCACCTGGGGCATCAAGCCTCACAGACACTGTGAAGATGGGTCCAATAATACCACCATCAATGTAAGTGACTCAAGAAATAGCGGACTCAAGAGAAAGGAGGACACTAGCCACAAAAGATCTGCCAATTTAACCATACTCTGGAAATCAGGACGCAGCCATGCCAGAGAAACATGCCACCAAGGAGGCAGGAAAGAGAGGCATCAATAAATTTCACAAAGAAAGAACACAGATATCACTCACATACAAGGGAGTAGCTAGGAAATTAAAATAACCCCCACTTTGAACTAAAATTTTGATTTCACCAAATGAGAGAACAGTAAGCCCAATACTTCCTAGATTCGTTCTCTTCACCTGTACATTATTCAATCTATCCATTGATACCTTACCCCACCCCATCATTACTTCAACAATCGATTTACAATCCTTTCATCCATTGATGCACTCATTCATCCATCCTTTCACTCATCATTCCATCCTTTCAACCATCTATCCATCCATCCGTTCATCATTCCATCCATTTAATGACCATTCCCTTCGCACATTGATCATTCATCTCTTCACTCTTGTATCCGTTTATGCTAACAATTTTCACCCAGCCTTCCATCCACCCATTCATCTTTTCACACTTCTTTCCAGCCTTTTATTAATTGATCCTTTCACCTATCTATCCAAATGTTCATCCTTCTAACCATGCATCCTTGCACCCTTCTTTGTTGTTTTCACCTTTTCTTCCTTGTTTCCACTAGTTTTCCCACCCTTCATGCTTTTCTCCTTAACAGTTTCTAGCTACCATCATTTTTTATTTTCTCAAACTATTTTTTCCATCTTATCTCACCACCCTTCACCACATTCCCCCCACTCACTTTAATTTCCCGGTCATTTCTTTTTTTGTTAAAATTAGTTTTTCAAAATGTATTTTTCTCTCTCCTTTCCTGAACTTGACTCGTTTAGCAGCTCTTGACCTCCACCTCTCATCCCTGTTCTGCTCTCCTCTACATCGTTTTATAAGCCTCTGCCTGCAGACATAAAATTCAAAATATAGAATGAACCAATATTTAGTGGGACCTTGATTCAAAGGCCATAGAGTTCAGGGTAACCCCCCACTTAAGCTGTCAAAGCGGGGGGTTCCCTAGGCCAATGCTCACATAACCCAAAGCACCAAAGCAAGAAACTCCCATCAACATAGAATGTGAACCTGTCCGATCCCCTTGCTGCAAACAGCACCCTAGATAAAACAGCATATGCAAACAGCCAATTGGTGACCGCTAACCGTGGACTGGAGCAACCCATCACAGTCCATTGAAACAATTAAATCGCCGTCCGCACCACAGTCAAGAGAACACTGTCATTGGAAATCACAAGAGACACAAGGGACTGAAACAACATGTCTTCTCAGTCTATCAAGTCAACACAAACAACAGTCATATCAATGTCAAGCAAACGTCCTCATCGACGACCAAAATAAACATCAGAGTTAAAGTACTTCCTCCATTCCAAGAGCAGTACACCAAGCTCTGGCTCCTTCACTTCTGAGAGCCTTGCACCGTGCTTGGATGTTCTCTGTTCTGAGAGACTTGTGCCACACTTCAATTATTCATGACAAACACCAGATATACAACCCAAGATATAATGTCAGCTAGAGCTACCCAAAAAACATGAACATTATACCATCTATACTATCTCCTGCCAACAAAGCAGCTCAGCTGGCTCAATGAACTTTGAGTTGACAAGACCAAATTCCAAGAAGGTACAGAGGAATTGTCTCCTCAGGTGTGGGGTAATATTATGTCATCTTTCTTTAAGATACGGAAGATGTAATTTCAGAAATGTATACTTTTTCGCTAAGAATTGGGGAGATGTCATGTCTGAAGTAGACTAGGACCAAGTGATGCAAACTGGACCCTGTGCACCACTGCCTGTATGGGGATGGAAAAAGGCAAGAAGTAAAAGGAGCGAGGGACATTCCAGAAAAGGATAGCAATGGGACATCATGGGGAGAGATAAGCTCCCGAGAAGTAGAGGAACAAGTGATAATGAGGAAACAACTAATAATGAAAAGACGTAGTACAAGGTACCTGACTGTGTGCTTCATGCCTCCAGAAAACAGAGAAACTGCATGGTGGTGAGGCACCCTTCATTATAGGCTTTTGTTTATTTCTATGTCATAGCAACTAAAGAAGGATTATAAAGAATGCTGCTTTGCCATCCAATCTTCATTTAACATAGAAACAAAAAGAGGAGCACAATGATAGCAAGGAAACTTTCAAAGTACTGCAGCTTTTGTTTCTTACATTTGCCTGGTTTTGATGTGCTAACGCTGTGTTTGCATGTATTAGCAGATTAAACCCTGACCTACTGGCTTTACCAATGCTTGTGTTTGGTTCTCTCCTTCTTGAATGCTTCCATGCATTAATATAAATGGTGAAAAGGTTTTTATACACCTGATTAGTTTAAGTCAAAGCAGGTTTGCACAGATTAGTTCCATTTGAAGGATGTCAATCAAGAAGCAAGATGAAATAACAAAAATGTGATATAACAGTATAACACACACATTTGCTAGTTGAATAATGGGAATAATGTCAGGCGAGTGTATTTTATGGCTACTTAGTGCACTAACCCCTAGGAACACTAAAGCGTGGATAAATGTGGCAGTATACTGATTGTAACTTCATTACCCGATCAATATAAAAATATATCGTTAAAAAATCAGTGGTTGATGAAAAAATTAAAATTGATAAATAGAGAGGGAACTGCCAAATACATAATTGGCATACATCCAGAAACCCCCCAATAAAGGCTACTATTTTTGCAGTTCTTTGAACACTAATGGCATGAGTAGTATAACAAATGGGAACCAGCTGAGTTGCTTTCCAGCTGTGCCTTCAGTAATAATCGCAGTGAAATAAATATTCGATATAAGAAAATTGAAAAATGGTTTTCTACAAATCCTAAAACCATTCCTGAGTTTTTTCGTGCTGAAATATTTCCATTACCCGGTTCCTGCCCCAGTACAAACTATGCATCCCAGCTTTCATCACTCTACTTTTTGCAAGTGTAAATCTATGTCTTCACTACTTTCAGCTGGAAGTGTCTGAAAGCCACATTACTGGTGTCCTTGGTTAGGGGTGGCAGAACCCTTACAGTTGTGATGACTGGGTTCTGCTGAACTGTTTCAAACTGTTCCATTTCTGACTGGGGCATTGAAGCATCTTTCTATTTTCCATAATATTTCATGTGCAATGGATTACCAGCCAGCCCTTCCTAGGAAGTCCATGCTGCTGTTCCCCCAGCTCAACCCGGTTGGGATTCACAAGCCCGAATCCCTGTGGTGGGCACCAATAGCGCTAGTCAATCTTGCATTGGTGAAAGGGCCCTCGTTTTCAGCTGTCTGTGTTTACTTAAAAGTAACATGAGTCCGAACATGAAATGTTTTGGCACAAATTCATAAAATACTGGGTCAGGTGGCTCAGTAGACTAGTGTGTCCACTGTAGGGGCCAGTGTTTAAGCTCAGGGTCACAGAGTCAAATCCCGGCGGGTCCACTCCGCCTTTTATCTCTGAAGTCGATTAATGAGAACCATTGAGTTGGGTAACAATAAACATCTTTTATTCTGCACCAAGAGGCCCTTCAGGGTGAAAGTGTGCTTTTAAAATACACGTTATGTTACTACAACATACAGTAAACTTACCCTGAGTCCTGCGTGATGCAGGGTCAAATTCTAACAAGCTGGAATCTGCCATTCATTTGTTTGGGGTCGATAAATCGAGACCTATTCTTTTGTGTGCTATGTAAATATTCTTTATTATTAACCCTTTCCGCTCTATGCGAATGTTCGCAAATTTTCGCGCTGTGCGGGGGTTTTATTGAGTGGGTGGGATTCGGACGGCACCCGGCCGTCGACAGCACCCGCCCACCGTGACGTCAGATGGCCGGGGGCCGTCCGAAGCACACAAGGGGTTAATGGTAAGGTACTACTGCATGTCTTTGAAAAGGCTTTTCACAATATGGTAGTGTAAGACAGAATAGCAGTATACAATAGTTGGTATGATTGTCTGTGGCTATTACAATCCTGAAAACAAACATGCTGTAACGACATTTGTGAAAGTGTGTAAGCACAGTAATGATGCCAGATACTTTGAGACTGATTCATACATGCATTTATGAGTTCAGGAAGTAATAACACAGGTGTACTATTACATGCCTTTATGAATCACCTTTGAATCGGCAAACTCCCCATTAGTAAAAGTGCAACTATGGTACAGTCCATTCTGTTTGTTCTAACTGTTTATAAATATTCCCATAGAACTAAATTATAGACATTTGAGGCCAGTAAAAGTAATGCTTACATGAATATTAGTTGTTAATGTGGTCACTTTTACATTGGGAGTAGCTTAACATTGTAGTATGTTACATTGGGTGTGCCTTTAATTCGCAGGTAAGTCAGTAAGCATTATTTCTAGATAGATAGATTTAAATTCTAAAAATCCCCTCATTTTTTTTATTTTAATAATTTAATTTTGTAATTAGAATAATAACACTGTTTAAAATATAATTTATTTGAATTGTAAAAACCCTTATTACCCCTAACTCTATCCTTCCCTGAAGCCTAAAAATTGTTTACTACCCTTAAATAATATCCATCCCTGAAACCTAAGAAGCCCATTATACCTCTAAACTCTTCCTATCCCTGATCCCTAAGAAAAAAACCTTACTACCCCTGAAAACTACCCATCCCTGAAGCCCAAGAAACCCTGACTACCCATGAACACTACTTATCCCTAAACCCCCATGCTACAGCTGAACACTTACTTCCTATCCCTAAACCATGTATGCCTAGAGTGAAAATTAAGGCTAAGTGAGGATGGCGGGTCAGAAACTAAGATATCACCTTACTTTACAAATGTCAATTTTGTTTGGTTTTATCCTGTAGCCACTAATGCACTGTGTCAAACTTAACTCATCTAGTCACCTATAACTTGAGTAAGGGAATATATATATATAAATTCATGTTTTATTTTGGGGGCATGGTACCAGAGGATTACGGCCTAAGTCTAATTTAAAAATATAGTGTCCTAAACATTATTAACGAAAATATTGCTTCATTGAGAGCAATAATAGAACATCTGCACCCAGTGGAACCGTGGACCATCTCCCGCTTCAGAGCAAAGCCTCAATGTTGTATATGGGCTTTTGGAAGGCTCTGAAGACATTTCAACTTTTTTAGAATCAATGAAATATGTTGCTGGTTGGTGTGAGTTTGGCTATTGAACGCCAAGATGCCCTAGGGTGAATGTCCCACTTTATATGCTGTTTCCAATTTAGCTATATTATTGTACACAAAATTTAGGCCACAGTATTTATGTAAGACAATATTTGGGTCAGACGATACCGATATTGACACATCATGGAACCTTTTTCGGGAGTACAGCCCCGCACTGCATCCAAAAAAAAACGTAACTTAAGCTGTTCTACCACTTAAGGGAGAAAGCAAGTCCTTAATTCTTCTGTGATAGGTAAAAGTACTCACTGAGGGGGTCATTAGGATGGCGGATTTCCCGCATACTCCGGGCCGGCGGAAGCCACCGCCGGCCCGGAGTATGCGGGAAATCCGCCGAGGAGGCCTGAAAGACCCACCGCCAAATCAGGATGGCTGGTGGGTCTCCCAATCCGTCCGCCGCTTTTCCGCCGTGGTCGGAAGGCGACCACGGCGGAAAAGCAATAACATGGCTGGCGGTGTCTATCAGACACCGCCAGCCATATTAGGATGCAGGGTGAGTCATGCTTTTCCGCGGCGGCTTTTCCGCCGTGGAAAAGCATACGGACAGTCACTTTGGGGGCCCGTTGCGGGCCCCCTGGGTGAAGGTTGCGTGGGGGGTGCACATGGGGGGTACCTATGGTACCCCCCTGCCCTTGCGTGCACGAAGCGGCAGGCACCGCGCGGTGCCTGCCGCTTTGTGCATGCAAATGCACACCTTTCGTTTTTTGCATTGCGGCGGATGCTGCTTCAAGCAGCATCCGCCGCAATGTAAAACATACAGGATGTGACCGCCAGGGTGGCGGTCACATCCTAATTGCTATGGAGGGACCGCCGCTGCCCATGCGGACGGTCCCTCAAACTCAGGGGTGGCGGACGGACGCAAGTCCGTCCGCCATCCTAATGACCCCCTAAATGACAAAATGAAATCACCTTTCTGTGTTATTATGCTGGAAGCTCCATGAGCTACAGAAAAAGTGCCAGTAGCACTTATTTCTGCGTGGTTAAATTGCATGTCCTCCTACTTTATGTTTACCTATTTTTTGATGGGTGATTTTCAGCAGGTAGTGCATTCCAATGGGTTATAATTTGAATAACAGGAATCACTATTGCCACTACAGATGGTAGCCAATCCGACTTCTGAAATACTTATCCTGCTCGTGGCCAGGGTGAGTGTGGCACGTGTGATATACACTGGTGACCATTGCTGTTTGAGAGGATACAGGCTGAAATGGAATGCCCTGCGGTCTCTTTTCCAATCATGCTCAGGTCTCCTCAATAGGAGATGGAGATATCCTCCCCGACTCCCAATTGTTTACCTTGATGTTCGGGCCAACATGGCTGCGTGATCCCAGGGTTGATATCTTTCATATTGCAGTGCGCATGCTGCCAAGTTCTAGTCAGCAATAGCAATAAAATTGTGGAGGCCTCCAAAGCAAACAGCAGCAGAGGAAATCAAAATTAAAATAATCCTCTCCAAGGAAAAATGAAGTATGTAAGTATGGTAGGGATAGTGGTGGTTTGGCAAGTACTGTTCTATAAATTCACTTGCATTCCCCTTGCTAACTACCATTTATATAATACACTTAGAAACAGCAGCAAGTGCTTTGCAGTGTTTATCAAGAAGGGTAAAAAGGTTTGCTAGTGTAGAAGTTTTTTGTACATTTATATTTGTGTGCGCCATTAACAATGTGCAGAATACACTTTGACATTGGACTATACATTTTATCTCTGTATAGTACAATTCTCTTTGAAACAGATTTCCTATGACATGTAGAAGTGTGTTTTCTGACTTTTGTCAACTATGCCTTAGCTTGGGTCTAGACATATTTTTTTAATGTCCTCCCTCTGCATATCCCACCATCTGTCATTTCTGCTGCAAGAAGTCAAGCAGAATATGATTTGTTTATTTCCATTGTCAATGTTTATGCTGTTTCTGATTAATCTTCCCCAGCTCTCTCACAAAAAGTCAACTATTACCACAAGGTCTTTCTGTTAGATAACTGTGCCCTTTTGCTTCATTTCAATTAGCTGTTTGTTTGTGTATCTACTTGGTTCTACCATCTCCACATGACATTACCAAAGAGGGGACTGAATAATTGTTCATGTAGTGGGGTAGTGCTTAGGTACTAAGTCAATGTGAAGTTTTATGAGACTGTGCTCTGATTTTCTATGAATGTAACATTTTCGGTCATACCTCAATATAGCTGCAGTATATAATCAGCAATATTTAAAAACCCTTGATTTAGGGGGTGAGCCAGAGACGGTTTTGCTACTTACTTGGCACATAGAATATTTTTTGATTTTGCATTTGTCTGTTATGCCCTATTTTCCAAGACCCTTTATCGGAATTAACCTGTATCATACTTCTAAAACTTTTGTAATACATGTTTAAACTATATTTAACTGATATAGAACTCGTTGTTGAGTGCAGCCCTTTACTTAATTGTCTGTATTTCTGATATTTTTGATTTGTTGGGAGGTGCCTTACCTCAGGGACACATTACTTCATCAAATTGAGGTTTAACACCACCTCCGATTCATTGAACCTGTGAGAGTTCTGTTGAGGTACGGTTTGGGGTGTCAAAATTGCAGGGTCCCCAGCGTCCCCAATAGATAGGGTCATTTTTGAAAATATAATTTTTAATTCTGAAGATGATACTACACTTTGTCTAAGTACTAGATTCCATACACTTGTAGTGTACCACTTATTAGAGAAACACACCTATTCTCTTTGTTGAACGCTGTAAGCAAACATGTAAACCAGCATTATGTCATAAATACATTTACATTCTTCCTGTAAAGTGCAACCAGCCTGCCAACGAATTTTAGGAAAGGAGATTTGATGAACTTCAAAGGTTTAAGTTCATCGTCCTGCCCCATACTTCTGTGAGACAGGCTATTTGCCGGATTTAGTAAGTTTAGCGCACTATATAACACATGCACAAAAATCGACAGCATTTTTAAAAGGGAAAAAATAGTGCAGCATTTATTTTTACTATGTGTTGCACACCCATGATGTTATCTGTGATATAAAACTAAATAGTGTGACATTCGTGCAACACAAAAGATTATTTCGCGATGTGCCAGGGCATAAAAGTCCTCACCGAATGCTATTTTACCTAGCTGTTTTACTCTAAGGTATCTCTCCAGTACAGTCATCACTCATACAACCACAAAAGGGTGACTTGCATAATATGTGTAATAATCGCAAATGAGGCACATATTATGTGTGGATAAATTAGTCATGTCAGCCACCCTGACTCATGCACATTGTTTCTACCAATGTTTATGTGGCTTTAGTTTTTCACACCACACTAGGATTTCACGCCGAGCTAGTTGCACTGTTTTGTCTGACTGTAGTAGCTATGGGTCAGCGAGAAATAAAATGGACGTTTCTGCTGTTCCTGCACTGTAACGTCCATTTTGATACATCAGGAGGCGGTTTGAGGTACGCTGGTCGATGCTGTATAGCGCTACACTCGCAGTGACTTTCAACACAAAAAATTTTGCAGCGCAAATGTCGATTTGTATTGTGTAGTCTTGCAGTAAATGCTGGTCAATCTGATCCTTTGTTTAGAATTTTACCTAAATACATGGTCATTTACTGATCCATGTCGATTTGAGACAGAGGAGCTACTAGATATAGCCTAAGGGCGGGCCCTTTTTAGATTTCTCCTGTGCAGCACTTGCAGAATGTTTGCAAAATATCTTGTAACCAAAAAACAAAATTTGTAAAAGTGGCTTAGAGCCCGCCCATTACTTATCATTGGTTGGTTCCGATGTCACTCTTGTTTCCTTCCTTCTCATCGCCTAGAGCCTCCTCCTCGCATTGGCTTCGTCCTGGAGCTTCACTGTGTCTCCCTGCCATGGAGTATGAACTTAGTGCAGCTTTTTGTGGCCAGTGTTCTTCCACTGGCTGCCGACTCCTGCAGGTACTCTTTTGGAGGTTTTCGACATGCACTCTTATTGAGTGCATGTCTCTACAGTCCCTCTCCCCCTCGTCTCCGTTTTTCTACCCATCCCACCGCCCTCCTCCCAGTAGCTGTTATTTGTCTACCCACCTCCGCCTGGTTTTCCCTCTCACTGTTGTTCCTCATTCCTCCCTCTCTCTCTCCCGCTTGCCGTTCTCACTCCCAACCACGGTTGTTGAACCCCATGCCCCCTCCCACTCAGTTTTATTTCTATCACCTCCCCAACCCCACCGTAACCGTTGTGTTGCTTGACCTCCATTTAGCCCCCTGCACTTTTTTTTTTACATGTTGCTCAGTAGCGCCGGCTGCTGTACAACATGGCTTATAGGAAAAAAAAGCATTATGACGCGGTCAACTCTGGTCGTGTCATAGTACTTTTTTTTTTTTTTACTTTAAGCCATGTTGTACAGCAGCTTGCGCTGCCATGCAACATGTAAAAGAGCATTGCCAAAGCAAATATTTTTTTTTCTCACAGGTGAAACCTGTTGGCTTTACCAATGCTTGTTTGTTCCTTTTGAGTGCTTAACATGTCTGTGCAAGTGATACCGGTTTCCAGTTCTGCACTGCCACACATGTGGGCCTGTGCTTTGTGCCCTTTTTCCACTGCTGTAGCCATGGTAATGTTGCTCAAAGACAGCCCTATCTTGGGTGAAGAGTGCCCCTTACTACTCTGGGACCAAGTGCCACTGCACCTGCTGCACTGTTGGTAGCTAGGCCCTTGTGCAGCGTGCATTTACAACAATAGTTGTATAGTAAACCTACACTTGCCTTCATATACTTATCTTCATGATATTTTGGTAATCGATGTTTAGGCAATGATATTTTGCCATATGCTGGTTCCCACATAGTATTCGGTCACACGGCCTTTAAATGTACATCCTCGGCTGCTACGTCTGAGCATAGCCATGCGCATGGCTGAGGCTGTGGAGCGTTCTCCTATGATGCACGAAAAGGGGTAAATTAGAGTTTAAAAAAATGTCATATTTGAGGCATGAAACTGGGTAGAGTATTTAAGGGTCATAATGGCTGGAGCAATCCTTTAAAGTCTTTTAGAGAAAGGAATACATTGTCTGTAATATATTTAAAAGATCACACACATGGAATACAAAAGATTTTGAGCCGTCGTTGACACTAGGCACTAAAATGACAGGTGTTATTATTGCCTGCTTACCAGTTCAAATTTCTATTTCTCCTTGGGAAACTCAACGCTTAACTGCCAATTCTGTGTATATTTTATTTTTGTACTGGAACGGCTTCTTGCTCAGCCCTCCAATCCTGTGCTATGCTACACGTTTCCCTGTTGGTAGTATATGTTTACGTTCCTGGAGGATCTGAATTGTAACACTATACACATTTAAGGGGGAATTTACGTTTGTTAAGTTCATTGGGTTACATTTCGAGTTGTTCTCTTCCATAATTATCGTAAAGCTTTTTAAAGCTAGATTCCGAGAAATCAGCGGAATCTGCCCGGTCTGTGTGCGAACGTTTAGAAACAGAGCCGCCTTCCAGTTACCACAGCTGGTTCCAACCTGTCTCGTACTATTTGCTGGAAAACTCATTTTATGATGCGTCCGAGGGGCGCCACGCTGACGGGAAAGTTAGTCTCTGTTACTCAGAGGGATTCTCTGTCACTCTTTAATTCAAAGGAGCAATCCTAAAGTTTTTGATCGACATATTTACACGTTGAAAGTGTCATTTGACATCTAGGCTGCTGACGTATGAAATTACGGAAGTTCTCGAAAGATCCGTCTCAAAATGTTATAATAGACAGAATCAGCGGTTCTGCATAACGCAGCAAAGCTTTCTATTGGCGGTATGTCCTTCTGCCTCTTTCATCATGCATCAGTCTTCTGTGATCAGCTCCATTTTTGAAGGTCAGAGGTCAGCCTTGAGTGGAATAACATTGGGAGTGGAGGTTGACTTGAAGGCCTTTTCCGCTTTTTTGAAGTTGTTTTCCCCAAAGGTTTTTGTACTGCTAATTACTGCTCTGCATCTGTAGACAGGGACATCTAAGGCCATGCGCCTTACTACCGCTTATTGACATGTCTGAACTGCGCAGTGTCATAATCATTTCAAGTCTGCACCCTGTACTTGGTCGAATTCACCTCTTGCCATTACCTCTTCAAGAAACAGTTCCTGGTTAACATTCTTCTGTTTCTTGAAGCCTGAGCTTCGCTTTACCGTTAACTCTTTCAGTGAATCATAAAATGGCCGATCATGAAGGGTATGGTCACATCCATGTTTTAAGGCCCCTATGGCAAGAGGGCCAGCTTGAGACAGTCCTGACTTTTTTCAAAAGGATTTTTTGCATGATCAGACTTGTACTTTTGCTTTTAGCATTTCAAGTTTGGGTTTATTATTACCATCATGCCAAATGGTCCAAGATGGCCAGAAGGTGACACTTGTGACATGGGGCCATTTGTATGTGTCTGTAGGGTATACCAAGCATGCGTAGTTAGATGCGCAGGCATGTGCTGGGCATGTTCCTCTCCTTTCCGCTTGTGCGTGACCTCTGGAATGAGTAGAAATTGACAGATCTGCTGAGGTGCTCACATAGAGTGCTTCCTCTTGCCAACTCGCTCGTCAGTGCACCTCTGTGGGTACCTGATTGGGTTACCCATTAAGGGGACACAGTTGGAGCAGGAATGGGTCCCTGTCAAGCAGGTCAGAAGAAGGTATCTTAAAAAATCCTTGGATGTTGTGCATCCCCTTCTGTGCATGTGTATGATTATGATTTTAATGTGTGCCCGCTTGAGTTTCTAAGTGTGTGTGAGCATATTTGAGAATGAGTTTGCTGGAACTTGGCCCTGGCATAGTTGTGCTTATTCTTACCATATTGGGGCATCTATGTGCCAGCAGCCCATCCCTATCATAACGCTTGCACTTGCATATTGGTGGTAACTCTTGGCATACTGTGTGCAGCCATTGAATGGTGGCAACCACTCTTGGTGATGCTGGTCTTGGCATAATAGTCATAATTTATAGTCTATTGTGGGCATGCATGGCACTCCTGGTTTGCTTTCCCTTGCATAACAGTCATATTTGTTACATTTTGTGGGTATCCATGCTCTGAGATAGAGTGATACATGGACATACATTGCAGGATCTCTCCATATGATGGGCAAGAGTACATGTGAGTACTTCATGAAAACTATAATTTGATATTTTGGCAGCAAACGTATTTACTAGAAACAAAAAACTGGCATTTCAGGTTAAAAAGTGTCTGTTTTCATGTAAAGGAAATGCACCTGGGGGGGCACTGCGTTTCTATATCCAGAATGAAAAGTATACATTTGATGCATTTTGGATCAAATATTTGTTCTTTGAAATGTATAAATTTAAAGCATGTTTTGTGCGTTGGCATTATGACAGTCTGAAACCCTAATATAGGAGTAGTGTAAATTATTTCCTATGCAAAGCTTTAAGGGCCCTGTACCTTGATTGGCAGCACTCTTTTGTAACCCTGTAAAATCTGCCTCTCCCTTATTCTGCCTGAGATCACAAGGCTTGTGTAATTTTGTATTTCTCCAACCTGCCCCTTCCAAGAATAGTCACATACATTACATATTACTAAGAATTCACTTGGATGGAGAAAGATGAAAAGGTTACAAAAAAGAATGCAGAAGCTATATTAATGTTGTGGTAAATGAAACCGTATTTTCTGAACTGCTTGTGTCTCCTTAGGCTAGGTGGGGTTTGGGTCATTCTGTTTGTAGAGCACTCCCTTATTCGATGTACAGTATTTAACTATCTCTCTTTGATTGTGAGAATATTGTCTTTCGTCGGAGTAAAGATGTGCCTCACACCAACAATAATATTAAAACTAATCCGCAGCAAAAAAAGCGCTAATATTTGGAAATCTGAGGCTGCAGTCTTGCCACAGTGGAAATGTAGCATGTTGTGGGCCTTTTCGTTTTATCGGCCTGGGTCACAATAATGACGCATTCCATATTTCTGAGAAACGGCAACCTGGCCGTCCCACGTGAAGGCACTTTGTGTTCCCAACCAGATGACAGAAGCAAGCGTTTTGAGTCCAGGGGGTAAACTTTGCACCCAGGACCGCAAACTTTGTTTTGTGTAGGGGCTTGGGAGGGTGTTAACAGGGGCCTAGTTTTGTCAGTAGGAATGGGGGGCGAGGGGGGTGCTTCAGGTTTACCAACAATCACACAACATCTTGTTAAACCACATTGCCCGACTGAAAGCATTTATACGCAACTATGTACATCTGAATGCCTTTTTAGGGGGGTGTAACAGCCCCCATAATATATGTCATCGCTTGTGGAGGAGGGGTGAGCGCTGTCCTGAAGTCTTCGGCCTCTCATTAATCACTTCTGGCAGCAGTTACGTCTCATGACAGCAGCCAGGCGCGCCTCTGAGGAGGAGACCCCTGGCGAAGCTGAGCCTATCGAGCAGGCATCTCCCCCTCCCCCGGGCAGGCAGTGAGGCGGCCCATATGCTTCGGATTAGGCCGCTACGCATGCGCACTGCACTCGAGATCCCAATCTCCAGTGGGTGAAGAGCGGCTCCGGCGGCATCTGCCTCCGAGTCTGCCAATGTCTGTCTCTTCCCCTCATTCTAACGAAGAGAGAGAGGGGGGACCTCGGTGTGACATGCCAGAGACTCCGGGAACACAACCCTTGGCGTGTTCAGAGTGGATTTATACTTTTTGGTGGTTTGGCGGGCTGTCTCTGCAGTTCTGTAATTTTACTTATTTTACGTCACTTGCTAGTGGGACTGCCAGTTAGATGAAGGAGAATGAGAGACGCACAATGCAGAAAAGCTCCTATGGGGCGTAACGCGGCGCAAGGGAACCCCGACCACTGCGGGGGGGCCACAGCCATTGAGGGGCCCCAATTCAGCTCGAAGCCTATGTATATCTGTGAGATATGGGAGACTCAGTCAGGGACCTCCGTTACATTCTGCTTGGGGGCCCTTTCATTTTAGATTACGCCACTGAAGCTCCTTTGGCGTAGGTTCCAGGCTGGGTTAGGGCGGGGCGTGGCTAGTGGCTCAGTGGTAGGAGTGGTTTGCACACTTCGAGTGCGCATAACTTTTTGGACAGCCGTCATGGGCAGGTCAAACAATCAAGCACACTTTGCATGTTCCCAACTAGGCTGTAATGCACAGCATGGTGGGGAACATGCACAGGATCCCTGTCCCCGTCTGAGCGCCGATGCACAGCGCTCATACCAATCACAACGCTGCATTGCAATGTGATTGGCTTAGGGAAGCCTATGTGCTTCCTGCTCGCGGGAAAAGGAGGCAAGACAGTGGAGAGACGGTCACAACGGCTGTAGGAGAGAAGTGGTTTTTTTAATTCCCCCCCCCACACCCTTCCCAGCCAGTCGCTACTGGACAATACCCTCGTAAATGTTTACACAATGACCCAATGCAAGATAGGACCTTTAGTTTTGACCTATGACGCGCGTGTTTTATGCATGTGATGACATTTCGAGTTTGTGGTGATCATCTGTGCATCTCCTTGCATGAAGAGGCTTGGGAGGAGGGTAAAGGCACAGCCCTGCCTGCTTGGGGTATTAGGGGTGTACATTTCTTCCGCCCATAATGCACGTCACTAAAGGAATAAGTATATTTATTGGGTAACTCAACAATGCCCACCTCAGACCAATGGAACTTTTAGTTCAAGTGTTTTCATTAAAATATAAAGTGTACAAATCAAACGTTATATATACAGTACATAATGAAACGCGGCGCCTTGTCTTCAGAGAAGAGAAAAGGAGAGAGGAAAGAAGAAAGAGGGGGGGGGTCTTTGCCTCGCCCCTCATTTGTAAAAAGGTTGAAACCTGCCTGAGATAGTAATCATTTTCTGAAATTGTCCTTAGTTCCAAACTGCCAATTTAGAAAATCTTTGCTCACTTGAGGATGTGGTAGGGTCTGGTGAGTGGAGGGGGCCTTGAGCTCCTTACTGCATAACCAGCAGGGAAGGGTTCTCTAAGGGGTGGAGCCAAGAAGAGGGGCTTTACTTTGTGCAAATCCTGCCAGATAGTCACTCCTATGCCCATCCTACACCAACCCCCCCTATCCCCCCCAAAGTTTGTGAGGCTTCCAACAATGTCCTGGGGAGAGTGTAAACCCCTAGTGGACATCAGCTGTGCAGAGCGTCCAAGTCCTCACTGGAGCTGGAAATTCTGGAACTGCACTCTCTGAAGGGTTTTCAGCTCACTTGTCTCCCACTGTATGATATCAGTTCTGTACTGGGTGACAGTGTGAAGGGAGCTGATATTGTGTGACACATGGTGGGCCTGTGTAAGTTTGTAGGCTTGGAGCTGTAGTATTTGTGATGTAATGTGCTATAGTGCACACATGTTTGTATGCATGGTAAATGGAGGAGTAAGTAAGAGACAGATGGGAAAACAAGGGACAACTTGAGAAAGCAGGGGTGAAGAAGAGTTTCCATGAGTGAGATAGACACAGGACATCTAGATTGGTGGAAGACAAATGCATGAGGTCGAATCAAAACTAGGTAGCCTTGGTAAATGGAAATCCCAGCATTTAGAAGCACTAGTGGTATGCTCCAAAGAAAATCTTCTGATCAATTATTTTTTAACACTAAGCACTATATGAGTGTTGTGTCTCAATGTTACAAAGTCAAACTGTTTATCCCGTGATGGGCAGCGGATCGCTCCAAGGACGTTTGATGAAGTGGACAATGGGAATAGGTGGAAAGATTACCTGTCACCTCTGGTGCTAAAACTCCATTCACTGGCCCAGCTATATGTAACATTTTGTTTTTTTATGCCAGTGAAGAAAACCTAAAAACCTATGGTAATCAGGCTCCATAGTTACAAAGCATCACACTCAGGTTGGACCAAGCGGCAGACTCTCTCCCAGCCTGGAGCCATCAAGCACTGTTGTGTTGTGATTGGCTACATTGCCCTGCTATTGATGAGTCACATAGTGACTTCCGGGCCACAATGGGCAGGTGGAAGCGGCACAGATGACGTTTGTGAGTCCTGTGGCTCCTGTCCGGCACTGGCGTATAAATGCCCCCACCATCCCCCTCGTATGACTCCTCCCTCTTTGGTTGTTTCCCTGACCCACCTCTAGCGGTGCTGCAGTACTGAAGGAAAGCTCAAAACGATCAGTCTTTATTCTCTTCTATGGTTTTGAATATGGCACATGTATTGTTAATAAGAGTAATACGTGCCAAAATGTTCTCTTATGTGGACGGAGGGTGTCTGTTCGTCACTTGCTTCAGTCATGCTTGTTTGGACTCCCTGACTGCAACCCTTTTGATTTACAGGGTAGAAAGGATGGTCTTGGGCAGGGCAGCTAGGATTTGTGCCTTCCCAGGACTGTCTACCAAATGGGTGCCCAAGGACGGTTTGCACAATCGTGCACAATTTGTGTTTTTGTCGGTATTTAATTTATGAATAATATTTTCTGTACGTATGTGAAGTCTAGATGATTCCCGGCTCACCCGTTAGACAGCAGTAACTGTGTATTCTATATCTGCCTGTGACATGCAGCACAACCCCTTCACTCTGACAAGCCAAAAACAAAAGAATTAGTATCCTCTGATTCCTGGTCTTGCATGAGAGAGGAGGAGGCAAGGAATATTTAGTCCTGGAAAAGATATGTATACTAAAAAGGTACACTAGTCTGTTTAAAGGCTGGTATTCTTCAGGGAACATGTGCACGCTTATGCCTCCTAGACGTTTTGGTAATTCTTTTCACATGGATCCAGAAATACTAACGAGTAGTGTGTCAGCTTCCTACGGAAATCCTTCATTTCTAATATTTACCTAATTTGATAAAGTGAGGAAACAGTTGCTAATAATAGCTCGAGTCACTCCACTTAAAATGCCACTAGCATGGTAGATGAGACGTGTGGCAAATTTTTGTTACGTTGTTTGTAATTCAACCAAGAATTGTATGTTGAAGTCTTCTAAATGTGGTCTTTTAACTTCTCAGGCATGCCGAGGCTCAGTATTTTAATATTCCCCTGGAGATTCTCCAGCGAATTCCATGCGTCCTGAAATCCCTGGGTAAGCAGAGAAGCGATCAGCCAGCCTGCCTGCTGCCCCTGAACTCCAGCCAGAAGGCTGGTAATGTTTCGAGCAGATGTTTCTGCGTTTTGCAAAGCTTTTTGAAAGAACTTTATTCTTCAGACGCCCTCACCATTCTTCCTCATCTCCAGAGGACAGCATCAGTGGACTTTGAAAAGTCACATGATATTTGAGGATTTTGTGGGGCCTGAGGTCAGGCATGGCTTTTGCCTTTGTGATCAGATTTTTCAGTGCATTTTCTTCAAAAGTTAACTCTGTGAACAAAATCAAAGAAAAGACCTCTCCACCCGCTCTACCAGACAAAAAACTCAGACCTTCTTTCGGATATCAAGTTGCACTATAGCTGTCAGCAGCACACGCTTCCTTCACACTTCCTGCCTATTATGTCACCAGGCGCACTTCCCAGCTAGTGTGCTGCATCACTCGTCTCGGAGTGGATGCGTAAGGCAATGAGGAATCAGGGAGGTGGGCAAAATTGGGAGGAGAATGGGAAGGTGACAGAGAGAGAGGGGAGTAAGACATTTAACCAGTGCTGGGAATGGAAAAAAAGTATCAGGATGACCAGCAAATGGAGCATGGGTGTTGGACTTGGTCCTCTCTACATGCTCACCCCCAAACCTTTTGCTTTCTCTCCTCCGGTGTTGCTGAATTCGTTTTTGTTGGCTTTACGACTGTGTACTTTACCACTGCTATCCAGTGCTAAACTGATTGTGCTCACTTCCTAAAACATGGTAAAATTGGCATATTTCATTTACTTAAAAGTCCCTTGTAAAGTAGAATACTGTTATGTCTGGCTTCCTTGGCATGTTTGTCTCCCTTGTTTTGCTGGCTTAGAATTCTGCACACTTTATCACTGCTAACCAATGCTAAAGTGCTTATGCTCTCTCCTTAAAACATAGTAGAATTGGCTTATACCCAATTGGTATATTTAATGTACTAGTAAGTCCTTAGTAAAGTGGTACTACCTGTGCCCAGGGCCTGAAAATGAATGCCACTAGTGGGCATGCAGCACTGATTGTGCCACCCACTTAAGTAGCACTTTAAACATGTCCCATGACTGTCATTGCAGCCTGTGTGCGTAGCTTCAAACTACCATTTTGACCTGCCAAAATAAACCTTTTGCCTGGCTAAACCTTCCTTTTTGTTACATATGAGTCACCCCTAGGGAAGACCCTGGACAGCATAGAGGGCAGGGTGCAATGTACTTAAAAAGTAGGACATGAACTCCCAAGTTTTACATGTCCTGGTAGTGAAAAAACGTCACATTAGTTTTTCACTACTGCAAAGACACA
This sequence comes from Lissotriton helveticus, assembly GCF_964261635.1. Classification (NCBI taxonomy): domain Eukaryota; kingdom Metazoa; phylum Chordata; class Amphibia; order Caudata; family Salamandridae; genus Lissotriton; species Lissotriton helveticus. The sequence goes on along the minus strand of NC_136063.1, from coordinate 968,203,722 downwards.
GGATAACATTGGAGTTACCTAATTACATTTAATAAGCTGTAAGTTCCAAATGGGAAAAGGTAACTCATTAATGTTTGGTGTCTTTAGAAGTGTCATGAAAAAGCCTGACTTATGGTGAAGTCACATTTTTAATTCCATTTTCGAAAATGCCACTTTTAGAAAGTTGGTGTTTTCCTGCCCTTGCCAATTGTGCATGCAGCCTGTCTATGGGTCACATGACTGGCTGTAGTTGAAAGGCGAGCTGTGTCTGTTCCTCCTAGATAGCAATACTCAATAGGGAGCCTTGTCGTTCCTGGATAGGCCATCACTGGCTGCATGGATGGTAGGAGTTGGGCACAGCCCCACTTACACTTGAATAGGCTGTGTCTTGCCTCCACACAATGGACTGCCGTTCCCCTGTAGTTAGTCTGGAACCAGTGCAAAAGAGGGCAGGGCACATGTGCACTGCAAAGGCAAGCCTCTACAGGCTTTTTCCACCTTAAAGGCATAACTTGGTATAAATATTGGACCCCAGACACTAATTATTAAGTGCACTTCTGGACCTGAGGATACTTTGCTTGGAAAGAAGGATTGCTGTGCTACTGAAAAGACTTCCACTCTGCTGGACTGCTGCTCTGAAGGACTGCCTTCCTACTGTGCTCTTGCCTGGGAGAGAAGGATTGGACTTTCATTTGTTGAACCTAGGGCCCCAAAGTGACTTCAATGGCTAGTTGGGTGGCCTCCTGGTTGGAGCCTCATGGACAGAAGCCTCCCAGAGCCTCAACTCCAGCACATTGACTCTTCCATCTGTGTGTCTACCATCCTAAGCAGTGCCACTCCAGTCCTGGACCCCTAGAAGTGGGCCTAAGGTGTTCTGCCAGCTTCTGTGGATCCAGCGAAACCAACACATCTTCTCTGCTGCGCGGCGCAACTCCAAGCAGAACCAACACATTGCCTCCGCTATGTGGGTCTTCCATGTCTTCGAAGATTTAGAGTCCAATACAGCACAATTTTCTTTTGTGCATTTTTTTCTTGTTGTGCAAGTTTGATGGGAACCCAGTGCTTGGTCTCTTGAGGAAAAGGATAAGTTGTTTTTGAAACTAATACCCACTGGCCATAATGACATCTTGGGCTAGTGGCAGTTAATTTTAGTGCCAAATACCTCTTCATCCACATACGTTCTCATGATGAAGTACTATAGACATTTACACCAAAACTTGCTGTAGTATTTTGTAAGACATTTCATGAACATTAACCAATTGTAGATAGAGAGTTTGAAGCAATGTTACTTCTATTTCAATTAAAAACTGGTCCTAAAATAAGATTTCCCGATGGTAGTACTTGACCAGGGTGTAAGGCTGATAGTTACATCTTAAGTGTTAATATTCTGTGCACAACAGACTGTGTAAAACTCCACCAATATCCTGTATATAGTATGTTACACCTGTTATGTTATGTTATGTTATATCCTAATCAAAAAGGAGTGCTTAAGGAGTCGGATGAAATTCTGTAGAATGTTCAGATAGTAAGTGTGTCCTCCAGTGCTTTAAATGGTGAAAGAGAAGTGCCGGTACTCATCAAATGGATTGGGTTGGCCTGGAAGGGGTGTGTCTGGGGGCGTGGCTTCGAGGCAGCCTTGTACACTATCAGCATTTTCTAATGTAAAGTGCCCCGTGCCCTTGGCCAAGTTCTGCTCATAGCTGCAGGGTGTAATTGGTGTTTGTTGTAATTATATAAAGCGTGAACTTAGCCCGAGGGCATTAATGTGAGAAGCAGAAGTTATACGCAAAAGCTGACTTTTTTTTTATGGCAAAAGGAGATTTAAGTGATTTGCCCTGAATCACAGGATGTTGAACCCACGCTGGGATATCACCTGTGCCATAAAAACAAAAAGTATGCGTTCAAGTAGAACTTGTGCTTCTCATGTAAAGCACTTTAATGCCCTCCTGCCAAGTTTGCACTATATATAAGCAAAAAATGGACCAATGTGCCCTGCACACACGAGCCGAAGTTGGCCGAAGGGCGTGAGGTGCTCTGACAGACACTGGTGCTGCAACCTTTCCCTATAACTGACAGCGCGACAGTTCCAATGTGGAGAGCTCTAGCTGTCAAACCACACAGGTATTTCTGTCCTGTCGCGCTGTAGGGGTGTGAGCAGGGCCGGCCTGTAGAGTGGCGAGCTGGGCCCAGGGTGCCAGCATTTCGAGGGGCGCACGAAGCTGTGCGCATTAAGGGAATACCAGCAGCAGAAGCTGCAGAACCCCTATCATCTTGCAACTGCCTTGTTCATGCCCTGCGCCTCTGTCTGACTTGCCAGATTAGAGTTGATTTAATTAATTGATTAGGCTTTTGGGCAATGTTTTAACACCTCATTGTCCCTTTCTTCACCCTCTTTCACTGTCTCACCCCTGCTGACACACACCAACAGACCCATCACCGTTAGCAGCTAAGCTGTCAGTGATTTAGGTGAGCTGGGGAGGTCCCGAGGTGTTTGGGTTCACGGGGCAGTCACTGTTCATCCAGGAACTGACCAGTCAACTTAAAAAGGACCCCCTGCTGCCTCATTTCAGACACAATTAGCAAGGGCGCCAAATGCCTAAAGCGCTATCTTAACAAATGCCGGCTCTGAGTGTAGGGCTGCAGCCGCACCTAGCGCCAGAATACACTCGCCATTAACTGTCACGCGCCCATAACACAGAGACTGACCACCGCATGCCAGCCACTGGGAGTACCGGTACTCTCTTAACCCTTAGGAGAAGTCCCGGTACTCAGTGGGAGAATACGGAGAAGTGTCGGTACTCAGTACCGGTGAGTACTGGCCCATTTAAAGCACTGGTGTCCTCGAGAACCTTATCGCATGTAAAATAAAACCCTTCAGATATCCATTAAAGTAGGAGCCATGAAATTGAGTTTCCATCCCAAATTATTCATTTATTGAATAATTCAGTAATCACCCAGCATCAGCCCAGCCAACACGTTCCGGCCCCAGAATGGAACTTCATCAGGGTTTTTGTCAGTTAATCTGAAGAATCATCATCAATAATATGTATCAATATGGGGTCAAGTTTCGTGTTCCTCAGTAATCTCTGTGCATATTGCAAAAGTAGATGCGAAATCCCTTCCACGCGAATCCTTCTGATGTTATGTTATGTTACGTTAGGTTGGGGTAGTATAAGGTAGGGTAGGTTATCTTAGATTGAGTGCTCTTGTACAGTGCTCATACAATGAAACAATTTCTTAGAGCTAAGTGTGAGCAAAAGACAACATACTCAAGCCCCGTAGCTTGTAGAAAAGATAAGCTTTAAGTCCTCAATGAAAAGCTGATAGGTCACTGTACGGAGATGTGATAGAAGTGAGTACTACCACGTAATGGGAGGATGTGCAGTATATCAGTATTCAAAGTTAATTGTAGATTCGACATGGAAACGTATGGGGACCCTCTTGATAAAAGCATGACTGAAGCCGCTGCACGACTTAGGCAGAGCAGAATTATCGTATCACAATTAGCCTAGTGTTCCCACATCCAGTTTGCCTGTGTATTGGAACACAGGACCCTATTTTACAGACCATTACCTTTACCTGTTATTATCATCTGAGGCTTTGACTGCAACAGCAGCTAAGCTTCGCCCACTAGACCCTGCCACCATTTTTCTCAGAGCTATTGTTCTTCTTCCCTTCCTTACCCTATTTACACCCTTTCCTCCAACCAGTCTCAAAAAGAGGCCCATGTCTATATTTACCACCTGCTCAGAACAGATATGCTAAATTATGCACAGTAAATCCATCTCCACACAGCTATTCCCCATTCTGATAGGTGTAACTCATAACTGGAAGAATTCTATATGAAGATATCGACTGATAGTGCTAATTGCAGCATAAGGGAATCTCTTTAAGCAATTTCACTTAACCCATAATCAGAGCCTTGGACTTGAATATACTCCATGCTTAAACAGGAAACTTGTGGAAGGACTGTAGCAGAGGGGTAGCATCAGTGAAGTGAGTGCCACTGTGCATTGCATTGTATTGTTCCATCTATATAGCGGTTACTTAACCTGTTTATGGTGCTGAAGTATTTTTTTTTTAACAGAGATTTATATAGCGCAAACTTGACCTGAATCGGGTATCAGAGTGCTTTACATAGCACCAATTGCATAACATGAGGACACATTCATTTTTGTTTGGTACTGGGAGATTAAGTGATTTGCCCAGAATCACAGGATGTTCAGCGGGGAAACATCCTTTACAACGCAACTTTTACCACGCAGTGCCTTTACGACGCAACTATTACAACGCATGTCATTACAACGCATTGCGCTGGGGGGCGCTCTAGGATAGGGAATAGATTTAATTTACTATCCAACACCCTCCCTACTATCCACGGGGACTGGAGTTGGAATAGTAAATTAAACTATTCACTATCCAGCACCCCTAAGCGCTATGCGTTGTAACAGCATGTGTTGTAAAAACTGCGTTGTAAAGGCATGCGTGGTAAAAGCATGCGTTGTAATGTCATACATCCAGTTCAGCGTCATTGCCGAGACTTGAGCCCAGTTCCCCAGATTCGAGGTCGACCGCCCTAGCCGTTAGGCCTACTCCTGGGGAGCACAATACATAATCTGAGTGTCTGGAAGGGTGTCGCCTTTGCTTTTTTTCTTTGTGGAACGTATTTCAAGGTAGTGCATGATGGCCACCAAGGTGCAGTTATCATGTTATGAAACTAAGAGCTTAGAGGGTTGGTGGAGGTGGAAGTATGATAGAAAGTCGTTTATGGGATAGTGGCTTTTCTGATTAGCTCTGCAGCTCCCTTTTCTGTGTTTATAATTGTTTAGTGTTTTCAATCCAATTTCTCATGCTTGCTGTAGCAGGAGATTGTCCATTCTATGATCTATGGACCTGGGGGAAGTAGCTATTGGGCAGAACGCGTAAAGGAGAATCAGAAATTTGCTTGGATAGATGGTGGTATAGTTCTGCTCTATGATTCTCATTATGAAGCACCAAATAATGAACTTTGCCAGGATGCCTCATGTTTTAATCATCCTTGCATTATTGAGGGATGTTGGTGCTCGAGTATTTTTGTAGATGAAGAGTACATTCATCCTTCCAGAGATCAGATCTGTTCCTAGGAAGCCCAATGACATTTTGTGCTGCGGAAAGACCACTGTCTGCCTTCTTAGGAACCACTAAGTAGGCAACAAGGGATTCCTTGTGGCGAAATTGCTAATTTAGGCACATAGTTTAATTATTCAAAACATTAGCATCAAGAGACATCAAAAAGTTTACACAATGTATCATCAAGCAAGTGTTAAGTATCTAAACTTTCAAATATGTTAACTATGACCATTTAGATGGAGAATAAATATGCTTATAAGGATCAAGCCATTAAAAAGGTAGGTGGTAGGTGCTCATAGTGATCCCTCAGTGCAGGGAATCAAGAAAGATGTGAACAAGTGTGTTTATTAAAAGACAATGGACTCCAGCAAACAGTTCTTTTGTACTGTCCGCCTGGTTAAACACATTAGAAAATGGATCAGACAATAAGCTTTTTTGGCAAAGTCCAATTGTCGGTGGCATCAATGACGTTTTGACCTAGAACAATTTACAGGTTATAATTAGGAGTGAAAATGTTGCAACATGAGCAATATCTGAAAATAAGAACAGGGGCAAAATATCAATACCAGCTATCAATGATGTACTGACGGAGCCACCCGGCCCGTCCACACACGCACGCACGCAGCTAGGGGGCGGGTCAAGCCCTCAGGTATAAATAAACGGGCGCGAGACCGTCTCGTGGTCTTCGGCCCCTAGCACGTAGCCAGGCTTCAGTGTCGTTATTTGTAAAGTGCACATTAGGCCCCACTTTGAGGCATGGGCGCTCCTTGCCCCTAGCGAACACTACACTGGCGACGAGGCGGGTACGTTGCCCACGCCTCGCCCCCGCAGATGCGCTTGCCGTGTCCCGCAGTGCTCTGGGTGCCGCGCTCGCGCTGCCTGCGCTCAAGCCCGCGGCCTGTACCCCTCGCGGGTGCCCTCCCGCCGCCTTGGCCAGTCCGGCCCTACCTGGTCATCTGCTTCCTCGTCGCGCCTGCATTGGCGCTTCAGGTGAGCCCCCCCCCCGGGGTACTGCGGCCGCCGCCTGCTGCGCAGGACAATCCGCGTGAGTGGCGCCTACAACCGAGGCCCAGCCCCGCCTCCTTGACGGCCTGGCAGCCCAAACTCCTGTGCCTGGGGAGGGAATCACGCGGCAGCTCACCAGGCATCAGTCGGAGGGACTGTGTCGGCCCTCGACGCTCACTCCGCCTCCGCGCACGCATCACGCGGACGCGAGTGCCTCGCCCTGCAATTTCTCACGCATCTCGCGGAGGCCCGAATTTCCCCTATTAAGAAGGGAGGTGCTGCTCCGGCGCTTCAGACATGCCGGCACGGAGGGCAAAGGACCCAGTGGGGGAAACAACACACGGCTAAAGCGCAGTCAGCGACCTCAGAGAGACGGCAAGAGGTCCACCATTCTGCTGCCACAGCAGCCGGCCAAGTACCATCGCCACAGGCCTACGTCAGCGCGTAGCTCACGCACCACCACGTGCCAGGGATGAGTCTACAGGCAGACGCAGGCAATGCAGCAGCCGACCCGACCCTGCAAGCTCCGGCTCAACAGCCGGTGGTACCGCAAAACGTGCAGGCTCCTGCCCCTATCGTCAACGCCACGCCAGTTCTGCCGGGACACGACATGGCGGCTCCACTCCCATCATTCAGTGAGCTGTCGGACCCGCCCACGGCCGCCGCGCGGTGGCGCCTCTGGCTAGGCCGGCTAGAACATTACTTCTTAGGGGTCAGAGAGACAGACGCAAAAGTCAACCGCTCGCTGCTCATGTGCTACGGAGGCGACGAGCTGTATGAACTATTCGAGACCCTGCCAGACAGAGGGGACAACAATGACTACACAGCCACGATCATGGCGCTCAATCGCCACTTTGACCCCCGCGCAAACCCGGATTATGAGTGGTTCAAGCTGCGCCAGGCCCGCCAGGCGGAAGGCGAGTCGATCGACGTCTACTACGCGAGGCTTCGCAAGCTGGCAACCTCCTGTGAATTACTGGACAGAACACTGGAAATCAGAGCGCAACTCATCCAAGGCTGTCGGTCAGTTCAGCTGAGGCGTCTCATCCTACGGCAGCCCCGAATAAGCCTGGACGAAATTCTGGTATTGGCCAGGTCGCACGAACTCTCGAATGCCCGAGCGGAAGTGATGCAAGCCGCACTGGACAGACCTGCGATGCCGGCCAAACACGTGTCCGTTAAAGAGGAGCACGTCGACGTCATCCGCAGAAGACCACTTCCATCCGCCCAGAAAGGCCCGCAGCCGGCAGCCGCGCGCGGAATGGACCACCCCTCGAATAGCAGGTGCTTCGCACGAGGAAAAACATTCTCCAACTGTGGGAAATTGAATCATTTCGCGAAAGTGTGCCGCAGCAACGGCAGTCGATGTGCTGGTCCAAGTGGAAGGAGCGTCAGCCAAGGAGTGCATCAAATCTTGCTCGAAGACCCCGGTCCCTGCGGTGACACCCCGCAAGCAGCATTCCGCATGGACGAGGAGGAAGACGACGATGTGTTCTTTGTCTCTTTCGTGGGTTGCGATGGATCGAGGAGACGACCCCCGCCAATGTGCGAAATCCAGATCGAAGGATCCCCGGTACAAGCATTGATTGACACGGGGGTGTCTGTGAATGTGATGGACAACTCACAGTATGAACAACTGTCCCCCCGCCCGCCGTTGTCACCCTCAAAAGCCAGAATATACATGTACGACAGTGATGATCCCTTGCCTCTACGAGGAGTAATCGATGTGACGGTAACATGCAACGACCAAGAGGTGAACACGAAATTCCACGTGACAGGAGGCAAGCGAGGCACGCTCCTTAGCTGCCACACAGCGGAGGACCTCCGGTTAGTATTTCTTGCCAACCAAATACACGAACGGCATCCAGACACCATGTTGAGTGAGTTCCCGGCGCTTTTCCAAGGACTAGGCCGCCTAAGAGGGAAGATGTTCAAGCTACATATCGACCAAAAGGTAAAGCCGACAGCATTGCGACACAGGAGAGTACCTTTCCACCTCCGGCCGCAGGTGGAAGAAGAACTGAAAAAGCTAGAGGAACTCGGGGTAATCGAAAAGGTGTCAGGCCCTACACCCTGGGTATCGCCTCTCGTAGTGGCCCCCAAGCCCAAACAACCAGGCACCATAAGACTCTGTGTGGACAGGCGCCTCCCTAACAAGGCAGACAAGAGGGAGCGACATCTCACGCCAACAATGGACGATATAGTGGCAGATTTAAATGGGGCCCGGTGGTTCTCCAAACTGGACTTAAACACAGGCTACCACCAGCTTGAGCTACACCCCGACAGCCGGAACATCACAACCTTTTCGACCCACGTTGGCCTCCGCAGGTATAAACGCCTGAGCTTCGGCGACTCCTCGGCCGCCGAAGTGTTCCAAAATGCAATCAGGGAGACGCTGTCGGGGCTTCCAGGGGTCATCAATTTAAGAGACGATATTCTGGTCTTCTCTAAGACGCTGGAAGAGCATCATGGACACCTTCGGGCCACACTTCGGAGGCTGGCTGACCACGGACTTACACTACACCACGAGAAATGCTCGTTCTACAACGTGTCGGTGGAGTTCTTTGGGTACATATTCTCCCGCGATGGCCTGAGAGTGGACCCGAAGAAGGCTGACGCCCTCCGGGCGGCGCCCAAGCCAACGTCTGCAACCGAAGTCCGCAGCTTTTTGGGGATGCCACGTACTGTGGCCGCTTCATCCCCAACCTGGCTTCCCTATCTGAGCCCCTGCGCGCACTCACCAAGTCGGGCCACCCTTGGACGTGGTCCGCGAGAGAGGATGAGGCATTCCGTGCCGTAAATGACGCGCTTATAGACGACAAGGTCATGGCGTATTTCAGGCCTCACAGACAGACGGAGGTTGTCGTGGATGCTAGCCCGGTAGGACTAGGGGCAGTCCTGATGCAGAAAACAGAAGACCAAGAATGGGTACCCACGGCCTACGCCAGCCGAGCACTGACGCCGACGGAGATGCGCTATGGGCAGATAGAAAGGGAGGCACCCGCCATAAAATGGGCTTGTCAGCATTTTCATTTGTACCTTTTCGGTCACGAGTTCAAGGTCATCACGGACCACAAACCACTAGTGCCGCTATTCGGGGGATCGGCCAGGCTTGCGCCACCCCGGATCGAAAGGTGGGCTGTCCAACTTCAAACCTACAGATTCTAAGTCGTTTTCCATCCAGGAGCAGACAACCCGGCGGACATCCTGTCGCGCCATCCGGGGCACCCCTCCCTCGCATCGGAGCTGGACGATCTGGAGGACGTGGAAGAGTTCGTCAGGGTGCTATCGCAAGATGCATGCCCCAAGGCCCTCACGCTGGAAGAAATTGGGGCAGCCACGGACCGGGATGAATGTCTCCGTCGGGTGAAGACCACGCTCGAGAATCGCAACTGGAAGCGTTTCCTGGACGGAGCTAGTGCGCTAACTCAGGAGGAACAGACTTTTCGACAACAGATGTGGCGAGCCCAAAGTGAGCTTTGCACGGGACCCCACGGAGTAGTCCTGCGCGGTGCCACCATTGTCATCCCCTCGAGCCTACAGCGGGAGGTAGTTCGCCTCGCTCATCAAGGTCATCAGGGAGTGGCCAAGACGAAAGCTCGCTTGCGCGGCAGGGTGTGGTTCCCAGGCATTGACGGTGCTGTGGAGGAGGAGATCCGCAACTGCCACTCGTGTGTCATCACAAGCCAGGAGCCGGCACCGCACCCCGTCATCACGGAGGACCTGTGTGACATTCCATGGGCGAAGATAAGCATCGATTTTGGCTCTTTTCCTGATGGACGACAAGCCCTGGTGCTGATCGACTCGTGCTCCAGATTCCCGGCGGTGGAGGTGATACCTTCCACCGCATTCAGTCACGTGAAGCCAGCGTTGGACCGGACATTTGCCATGCTAGGTTTTCCTGATGAAATAAGGTCAGACAATGGGCCACCCTTTCAGGGCAGTGACTTAAGGGCCTATCTAAGCAGGCGAGGAATAAACCATCGGAAGATCACGCCACAGTGGCCTCAAGCCAACGGCGAGGTCGAAAGGTTCATGCGAACAATGAACCGGGCGTTACAGATCGGCGTGGAACAGGGGGAAGCACCAGAAGAGTGTCTGGCACAGTTTCTAAGCGCCTACAGGCAAACACCACACTGCACCACCAAATGTGCTCTGGCACATGTCATGTTTCGGAGAACACCACAAGACTGTATACCAATGAGCCCGGCGTGGCAGTCCCCAGAGCTGAACCAAGAGGCAACACAAGACAGAAAGAGACACACTAACAAAAGAGCAAGCCGGGCGCGAGGGGCCCAGGTCAGACCACTGGCGGTCGGAGACCATGTGGTGCTGAAGACCCGACACCGTAACTGGAAGTATCAGACGACGTTCGAACCCGAGGTGTGGGAGATCGTGAACATCCATGGCACCATGGTGTCAGCCTCCCACGGCACGAGAGCCGTGACAAGGAATGTGTCGTGGTTTAAGCGTGTCTCCACGGAAGGAGCTCCGAGGGAACTGACGCCGGAGGATATGGAGGGTGGTGACGACGACCCAACTCTCCTCGAGACACCGGCGAACCAACAAGACCGGGAATTGTCGCTGCCCAGGCCAATAACAGAACCAAGTGTCACCCAGGCAAATCCCGCACGCCACACCGAAGAACCAGTGAGAGAAGAACTGGCCGGAGGGAAGCGAAGCATGAGGTACAGTCTCCGACCAAACCCGACCCCCAGTCAGAGACTAAAGGACTACGCATGGGGTCTCCGTGCTGCTGAAACATACAAGTAGCTGGGACTAAATAACTGTGAGTTTGGAGGGATGTACTGACGGAGCCACCCGGCCCGTCCACACACGCACGCACACAGCCTGGGGGCGGGTCAAACCCTCAGGTATAAATAAACGTGCGTGAGACCGTCTCGTGGTCTTCGGCCCCTGGCACGTAGCCAGGCTCCAGTGTCGTTATTTGTAAAGTGCACATTAGGCCCCACTTTGAGGCATAGGCGCTCCTTGCCCCTAGCGAACACTACAAATAGCAGAACTATGGCCATGTTAAACAGGAAAGGTCTCTAAGTGGTAAATATGTTTTACTTGCACCAGATGTTGGTTCAGTAGGAAGGTTCTTAGGCACCACCTAATATACGTTGACTCTTCTAAATGCTTTGTGTAGCAGAATAGATATAGCACATCTTTTGACTATAATCACATCTTAGGGCCAGTGTTCTCAAGGAAATGATGTCACAATGTGTTGACCCGGATGACATCCCAGTAAGTACATCACTAAGAGCAAGAACCCCACAGCAACAGCCAGATGAATAAAATATCACAACGGTTACTAATCAGATATGTATCTAGTGACCAATAATGTTTTAACAAGGGTGCTGGCAGTATATGCTAGGGATGCACCCAACACCTACCCATGTATAACCATTAAATGCAAAATACTGCCACACATAATTACAGCCTACAATTACCAGCCGTGGCCACTGAATGCCTAGGCATTCAGCAGCATTCCTGGTCTGCTCATGCCACCATTTTCTATGCAAATCATGAAATTAATCAAGTTACTATCTTATTAAAATGTTAATTCATATTCGATAATATTCCTATTAAGCTATGATTTAATTCTATGTAGTATCAACCCAATTCTGTATATAATAAATACGTTAATAAACAATCTGAACGATTTTGTATGTTTCTGAATTTTATAAAGTGACTCATGATGAAGAGCTTCTTCTTGCTCAGATGGAGTGATGAAGGCAACTGATGTCAAGAAGGGACATTTTTTGACGCTTCCCTAATTCCAAAACCCAGTGAAAAACTAGCAGGCATACTCCCTGCCTCCTATTCCCAGTACAACCTCCAGTGCTAAAAAAACAGCATCTACTGGCTGGGGAACACCCGTTACATCGGATGTATCGCATCGCGCTGCCATCGCAACGCGACCATTACATCGCGGCCGGCATGACAACGCATGTCATCCGGACGCATGGTACTACATCGCAATAGCATAGACATCGCTAACGATTACATCGCTAGGGATGCCAAGGTGTGCCAAGGGATGTAAATAGAAAAGGTACAGCAGGTGATAATATTTAATAAACAGTAAAACAGCGCTGATGTTAATATTGGCTCGCAGGGAAAGCGAATTCATTTGCTAATAAACAGTGGGTATACACTGCCTATGTTTTTTTATTTGTGAATTCGCAGCGAAAGCGAATTCATTTGCTCAGCCTCGCATATGTAAATAGGTGCCAATATTTAATAAACAGAAACATTTGCCATCAGCCGTGCAGATGTAAATATTTAAGAAACAGTTGCCAATATTTAATAAGCAATGATTTCACTACAAAACGTGTGTATATATATATATTATTATTACCGCCTCGATGACAGGAAGAGGATGTGGTCTGACGGCTAGCTCTGCCGACTTTGGTGCTGTCGACCAAAGTTCGAGCTTCCTATCAAGTCATTTACAGCGCAGATGTTAATATTTAATAAACAGTGGCTATGTTGGATATGTATGAAACAGTAGCTATGTTTTTATATGCTAATATTTAATAAACAGTGGATTATGTCGCAGATGTAAATATTTGATAAACGATGGCTATCACAAGTGGGTGGATGGATGCATGAATGAATGATGGGTGAATGCATGATGGGTGGGTGGGTGGGTGGGTTGGTTGGTGGGTGGATGGATGGCTGGATGGATGCATGAATGAAGGATGCATGATGGATGGGCGGATGGTGGATGGATGGCTGAATAGATGCATGAATGAATGGAGGATGCATGATGGATGGATGGATGGATGAATGAATGAATGAAGGATGCATGATGGATGGGTGGAGGGATGGATGGGGGGGCATGAATGATGGGTGGGTGGCTGGGTGGTGGTTGGATGGATGGATGGATGCATGTTGAATAATGGATGGATGCATGGATGAATGCTAGTTGGGTGGATGCATGATGGATGAGGTGGATGGATGCATGAACGGATGCATGTTGACTTTTGGGCCTATTATTGCAAGACACAGTTGCAATGGCCCGCCTAGTGGGCGGCTATCAGGACACTACTTGGCTAAAACGGGCCTCACAGCGGCCCACATAAACCATAGCATTACACACTGCTCTATTTTCCTATATCAGAGGGCATACCATCTGTGCCTCCCTCTTGGACCTGGTGCATAGCGATCTGTGAAACTCCTTAAAGTGCATCAAGGCTGCACCCACTTATGCTCTGCACTTACCATGCTCAAATTCTTGACTGCCTCTGCGACCCTGTATGCTGTGACACCATCGGTTTGTCCATGAGGGAGATCTGTTCTAAAAAGTTCTCCTTCTGGACTTCTAACTGTGAGTTTCCGGTGCAGACTTCCCACAGGCAGGTTCACTACACATGGCAGTATACGAATAGCAATACAGCAAACCTTGCAGAGCCTTCATCAGGAACCCCTGCTTCACACCACACTGCAAATCTTCAATACCATTGGCCACGGAAGGTGGCATATAATCTGGCTCTATAGGGGCTTCCAAACCTACGTGGGGGGATCATTGCTAATTGTTAGACAGAGTTGGGACCAGGAGCTTCAAACTGTCTTCGCTGTCAAGAATTTTATGCAATGCTGCAGTACTCCCTGCAATGCATGCTTCAAGTTTTCAAAACTTGCATTCTCCATACAGCATATCTCACAGCTATGAAATTACAGGCTCTATTTTCAACAGCCTCCCTGAACTGTCCGATGCCAACGTGTGACTATATGTTTGGGTGACATATGTTTCGATGACAGGCGACTTCAATAGATGTTCCGAAAGCAAATAATATGTATCAAGAAAACTGCAGAGCCGGGCAAAAAGGGAGAGGATGTGGTCTGACTGCTAGCGCGACCGACTTTGGTGCTGGGAAACAAGGTTCGAGCCTGGGCTGGAGCTGTGTGAAAGTATTATGGCCATAAAAATGTATACATGACTTAGGTGTGAAATAAATCCATGTTTTAAAAAACAAATGATGTTCCGACTAAGGTGTGAAATAAATAGATGTTTTAAAAACAATTAATATGAATCATGTATCTTTTGTGCTGGAAACAAGGTTCCAGACTTGTATCCAACACTGACAAGCTGTGTGCAAGTTATATGGTAAACCGCGTTGTTTTGCACTGCGATGTGATGTTCTGCGGGGTGATGTTCGGGCCAATGGGAAGCAACGCAGTCGCGTTGCAAAAGTCTTCGATGTGTTTGTGCACGATGTAATGGACGGGCCGATGTCATAGATGCGATGTTACAGCGCGCGATCACTGTGACCGCGATGTAACGTCATACATCCGCCAGGCTAGTCGAGCCTCCACAGGCCCGGCCCCAGTTTCCATTACTTCCAATGCAGATGTAAGTCATGCATCTTGATGCTCTGTTTGCAGTGAGCAGATTTCTCACTTTGCCAAACTTGGAAATAACATTAGCGATTTACCATAAAAGGTGTTTGGGCAGAAAACAGAGGTTTAATGTTGCCAAATTGTACATCATTTATGTTATCCCTTGGAAGGATGAAAGGAGGCTGAGTGATGTTGTTGGCTGCAGCACAGAAAGCAAGCTGCTGTGCAAACTTAGGACCTGATTTAGATTTTGGTGGACCAGTTACTCACTCACAACAGTGACCGATATCCCGTCCGCTGAAAAATATAAATCTCATAGGATATAATGTGATTTATGTTTCGGTGGGTGGGAAATCCGTCACCGTTGTGATAGCGTAGCCCGTCCACCAAGATCAAAATCAGACCCTTAGATCTCAAAACAAGTACTGCATGGATAGCAGCTGGGGAAGCATCAATCACCCAAAACAGGTGAGGCCACATCCTAATTGGCAGGCAGATCCTGATTAAGTTTCACACCCCAGTTTTCCCCTTAATATGAATTATATCTATTATGCAAACTGCACACCATGCTGGTGTTTGCCCACAAGGTTCATAGATATGAAACCAGTCGCACATCATGGAAACAAATAGCGCTCAATGTGGGTTTAACCCCTTCGGTGCTTACGGCGGCCTCCAGCCATCACGCGTCACGGTGGGCATGTGCGCCCGATGGCCTTCCGAATCCCGCCCACGCGTTAATTCTAACACTGCGTGGCAGGGGTTATACACATTGTAATGGGGGAAAATTCACTGTTTTCACATTATCCCACTTTCCCAGGTTGGAAACTCGAAATGCTGAGGTAATTGCACACCTGGTAAATTCTGCACCCTTATAATGTGCACAATTACTAAGCTGATTGTAAACCTGTTTTAAGCAGGCAATTACTGTGAGGACAGCAGCAAACCAAGCTTACCTCTCCAAATAAGTGTAGCAGAGAAAGCAAACAACAATGTATACCTCCATTTCCAAATAGGTACATCTAGAGCAGCAAATTAGGGCTATGTGTGCACAGCTGGCAAGAGATGGACCTGACACAGGACAGTTTCAAGGCAGTCGGCTTTTTATCCAGCAGCGCGTGCCCAGCTATGATTTTGAAGTGCATACAACAAATGGATAAAAAAACATACGTGTCAGAATGATGCAAATGGAAGTTAGACAAAAAGCTAGCACAACCCGAAGATGTAAAAAGCAGTATGGGGTGACTTAGCACCAACTTATGTCCATGGTACAGCTCTGAGAACTCTGTCAGGCACACACCTTTACATGAAACAATTAAACAAGGACTCCTTGCTGTTGCACTGAAGGGCAGTTGTGGCCAATGCAGTTAAGAGCGGTGAGGTGCGACAGGGGAGTGGGGGGAGTCGACGGAATAGGGAAAATACCACTTACCTTGCACTCGGCGATGCGGCGAGTGCAAGGTAAGTCATTTTATTTTTTTATTTTCCCTATTACGTCGCCTGTTGATGTCCCCGCCCCGCCGCTCTTACCTGCACCGGCAATGACTGCTTATGAGTGACATCAAATTCAATTCGGGTGTGATATTAAATGCATGCTTTAACCTAGCCGGGAGTGCCCTGAGCTTCTACACACAAGCATGTCAGCCATCTGCAGGGCTGACCAATGCATCTCAAATTTCATTTATTTTCATTGTATTCAGTTGCAATGGGCAAGTGTCAAAAATAACTAAGGCTACGAGACTGCAAACAAGGACTGCTGTTTAATGATTGTACTATTCAATATTGAGCATAGAAATATTGTGATAGAAGGACATTATGGACAAAATATTGAGGACAAAATATCAAAAGGTAAATGCATCTAGAAGAATCATAGATTTACTGTTCCTAACTCCCCATCTAAGCGCCCTAAAGATATACATATGATCAAGGTACATAATTGTCGAGTTAGGCGTAGAAAATCTATACAGTTTCAATATTTTGTCCACAATATTTTCATACCACAATATTCAATATTCAGGGAGCACACCCTGTTTAACGCTGAATAAGATTAGCAAGGAAATGAACAGGCATTTGCAATGCAATAGATCTTGCATTTGCGAGAGTTTAAGATATTGGGATTGTAAATGACAATGCCTTTTATTGATCTGTTTTGATAATTAACTCATAAATAAAAGGCATTGTCATTTACAATGCCAAAAGCTCAAACTCTTGTACATGCAAGACCTATTTAATTTAAATCGGGCTGCTTGAAAAGTGAAAGCGCGCATGGCATGCTGACTGTTGCTGCAAAGCATGTCGTGCCTGCAGTGGGAGAAACTCATTAAAGAAAATAGTGCTTACAGACTAAATAAGACGTACCATGTAGCAACAGAACTAAAAGGGCCGTCCTCGTGGAATGTTCCAAATGAAGACAAGGCGGTACTAAGGAGGGTCTAACAAGCCTATTAACGAACCAGAAGCCAGCATTTACATGGGACAGTGACACAAGCCATTAAACAATATGGGTGGAGAGTGGGCGGAGTTTCTAGTTCATAATCAAATACAGCATGCCTAGCAGAGCAGCGCCTGCGCTGCCCAGCCTCGACTCAAAGATAACAGAAAGCAGAAGTCAGCCTGCGGGCTCACTGCAATGAAGACACCAGACACCATGCAGCAGTTTACCAATCTCTCTATGCCAGCCGTACCTCTGGTCCAAGGCAAGCCACACACTGAGGCCTGCTGTCTCGCTGGGTTTACTTTTCTGCTCAAGAGAGAGACATGTGTGAGTTGCACAGCAGAAGAGAAATACAGCAGCAGAACCCAAAAAAAATACAAATTCTGCTGCCCGCTGAAGCCCTGAAATGAACTGAGGTGTTTGTTATTGCCAGTAGTTTAAAACATTTTAATTTATTACAATGCGTTTTGCATGCACTTGAGATTTAATTTATTTTGCTAACTAGAAACATTATTAAGTACACATATTAATGAACTGAAATCTCATGGTTCCTTTCAAACAACAGAAAGTAAACAAGACTGATCAGATCCCAGTTTTGCTTCTTTTCTTGACTTTTGTACGAGGGCAGTACCAGTGGTCAAAAGGTGCAAACCTTCGGTTGAAGTTGCTGTCCCTATTTACAATATCTTTTCTAGTGTGGACGAGTACAACCTTCAACATTGCTTTCTTCAGAAAGTAGACATCTTTACCATATTTTGCTGCGATAGGAGATATAGCAATATTATTCCTGCAAGAGGGAGCACCATTTACCTTCCCCTAATGTTAAGAGAAGCAGAAATCTCACACCATAGACCTTTCCATGGGCTGCACTTCACAGATGACCTCTCACTTGGGTACTTTGTTGAATGAAGGGAACCTTCAGGATTTTTTGCAGAGGTGGGGGGAATCAATATATCATCTATGGGGAAGAGGTTCTGCCTCCGATGGGATAGAGGGGCTGAGAGTCCTAGCACCACCGCTCTTCTTGAATGACATGGAAGATTGCACGCCACCAAGGGAGAGACAAGTTCGAAATGTGTTTTCTTAACCACTTCGGCGCTGATGACGAGCTCAGCTCGTCATGAGTTGCGCCGCTCACACGCTGATGACGAGCTGAGCTCGTCATGTAACGCGCGTTTTTAAAAAACGCCGCGTACAGCGGGAAAAGCTGCTGCGCGCATGCGGTTAAGGGACCTCTTATATTGTGGGCATTTAGATCATGCATTAGTTGAAGATTAAGCAATTAATATTCATGCAAACACCAATATGGAAGAGTTGCTGTAATCAAAGGGCGGGCCTCTGTTGTGACTGGGACTACTAATCTCTTTCTATGCTGAAACGGAATACATTTGTATATTTGGTGCAGTGGATACCACCTGAGAGATTTGGGGTGAGAGTTTTAAACAGTTATGGAAGCTCACCTTAGGAATTCTTACAGTAGTCAGTGCTGAAGGGCCAAGATTCTATTTCATTCGGTCACAGGATCACGGAGCAAGAGCAGCAACTCATGGAGGGAGGCAGTAGCCATGTTCCTGTTACTGATTGGCCACAGGCTTATGGGTGGGAAAGACCTGACATAACTCTGGCAATGATTCTAAAGGGAAGTGACACTGTAGGGGTATAGTCAGCATCAGAATATAAAATTAGAATGGCTCTTGTGTTTTTTTAAGAGTCACTCTTTGCCCTCAGTTCATGAATGAACCAGAAAGTAAATGTTATCTTTTGCGTGTATGTCATGCCTTTTTCTTCTTCAATGTCTTTTTTAAAGGTTTTCTGGGCCTTGCCTTTGGAAGCCAGTATTTAGAAGTAGAGCAGCTCACTGTAGCATGAAGGTTGCAAGTGGTCCTGTGACAGTAATATGGAAGAGCCGTCTGATGGTTCTTGGGTAAAAACAACAAAAACACAGTTGTAGGACTATTTATATGAGTGGCTCATCTGCCACTTTTGGCAGTTCCACTAGGCTATACTACTAGTGATAGCATACTTCACAGTGATATAAGTTGCCTTGTGCTGGTCTTGAGCAGTCTCTCCAGAGCATATTGTGCAGCTGGTAACATATTCCCCATTCCCTTGGTTACCCCTTGTTATTCTCACAGATCCCCCAAGTTTTTAATGCTACCAGTTGTGTAATGACTATATACATGGTTTTCTACTTTGCCACTCTAGTGCCTTCTTATAATCAATGCATGCATTCACCACTAGGGGAGGTTAACAGTCACAGTTTTAACTGTCATGCAGACCACTCTAAGTAGGTATTTGAGGCTTGCATGTGCGCAGCCTCAACTTGCAGCGACATGAGCTGAGCTAAAAACGTGCCATGAAAACTTTTTCCACATAGGCCGCAGTGCAGTCACAGACACTTTACCCATCCAGTCACAAGCTTTTATGCCGCAGCGTCCTATCCCTCCATTCGTTTTCACTTTTGCCTCACGTTTAAGCACAGCAACAAATCATGATATGAACACAACTCTCCTCCTCATGCACAACACCAAAAACACTGCCCATGTAGGGTTAGGGACAGACGCATGCTGTTCCAAGCACATCGCTCCCTTGGAGTACCAGTGTACCGGTCCGAAAAAGCACTTCAGCACCCACTGAGGAACTTGGAACACTGTATAAATACGACTAAAATCAGTGGTCGAAGTGCTTAAAAAAGTATGGTAACTGTGATCTTGAGTGCAATGGGGGTGGGGTCAGTGGCTGTGGGGATGGGTTTAGAGACGTGGCTTAAGAGAACAAAATATTCTGTAGCTATTTTGTTGCCTTTCACCTACAGGTAACTGCATATAAAATATAATGCATATTATGCTAGGGTTCCATTAAAAGGAGGCATTCCAGAACTGGTAACGCCATTACAGCACCTCTTAAAACATATAACTATTTGTGTCCATGAAGCTTCAATTGATTCTATCACCTCAATCCTATAGGGGCTCCCAAGAAGTCTTTAGATTTGCTAATTAACCAGCTGCGCGCATAGACATTTCTCTCAGGTTGCAGTCACCCTGAATTGAAGGCTCATTTCTCCTTTAGTTGTCTGTCCTATTTTCTGCTTCACAGTGTGAGAGGCTCCTGACTCCCTTTCCAGCCACGGTCGGCAGTAGGAGTTCCTGCAGGGCGGTGACGCAGGGAGGGGGAGGGGCAGGGTGGGGGTTAGTAATGTATGGATTACGGAGTTTAACAGGTAAGTAAACATTTAAATAAATCAAACAAATTTTGTTGCGCGCACTGCATTGCATTTGGTGATGCAGTGCATGCAACAAAATTTGTTTTATTTATTTATATGTTTGCTTACCTGTTAAACGCCGTAATCCATACATTACTAACCCCCACCCTGCCCCTCCCCCTCCCCGCGTCACCGCCCTGCAGGAACTCCTACTGCCGACTGCGGCTGTCCCTTTCTGCCTGAGGCAACTAAAGCTTGGCCATTCAGAAGTGGTTGTCTTTTAACAATACCTATTGGTAAAGAAAAAAGGCTTCAGAACGTTGTTCCCAGTAAATCCCACCCACTTTGACCTCTGACCGAAAGGCAATGTGATACAGCATATATGAAAGGGGTTGAGTGAGGACACCCCTTTACCAATCCTTTGTGCAAACACTCTTTTTAGGTCCAGCATGCCTGCTCTGCGACATGCTGTATTCGAGCATGGACTTGAAGCCCTGCCCTCTCTCAGCCCATATTTGACATTGGCCTGTGTCATTGTCCTTGTAATTGCTGGCTTCTGATTCCTTAATAGGCTTGTTAGTCCCTCCTTAGTTAGGCCTTGTATTAATTTTTAACCTCCCATGAGGACTGGCCCTTTTACATCGGTTGTTACACTGTAAATATTATTTAGTCTGTAAGCACTATTTTCTTTAATGAGTTTTCCCTAATGCAGGCACAACATGCTTTCCTGCAGCATTCAGCGCACCATGCACGCTTTCACTTTCCAAGCAGCCATGTACAATGGCGGCCGCTTCTTTGAAATGCAATAGGTCTCGCATTTACAAGAGTTTGAGCTATTGGCATTGTAAATGACAATGTCTTTTATTTATGTGTTAATTATCAAAACAGATTAATAAAAAGCATCTTAATTTACAATGCCAATCGCTTAAACTCGCAAATGCGAGACCTACTGCATTGCAAATGCTTGTTTACTATTCTGTGCCAGACAAGTAACGCTCTGAGTTAGAATGGACACTGTGATGTGATTTATCATTAGGGCACTAGGGATGTTCTGTGGGTGGAAGGGATATGGACTTATTGTTTTGAGCATTTAAGTGTCTTCGTGAGGTGACTCAACGCAGTGACAGCTGTGTCGGTTAGCAAAGGTCAAGCTTCTCCAGCATGCATGGCTACAGCTCGACTGAATTTTTTTTTTTTTACCATAATGCATGGAGAGGGAAACGAGTAAAAGCAGTGAAAAAATGTGAGGCTGTGGCTGTAAAACAAATGTTGGCTGGACATTGTGGCCATAAAAGGTAAAAGTGGTCCTGCTCCACTGCCAGCATACCCCGCGAGGGAGCGAGGTTTTAATTTACAAGAACAGCACAGTGAGAGCCATGTCGAGTGGGCTTCTCTGCTGCTAGTAAAGTGTGTATTTCTATTAAAAAAAAAGAGAGAACCTAACAAGAAAATGAAATCATGCCTTTCAGGCAACCACCCTCCGAGGACGGAACATACAACTTTTGCTACAATTGTTTTGAAAACTACAACATAGAAGAAGAGGAAGGCTGTAAAGGTGTAATCCTTGCTGCCCACATCTGCCTCCATTGGTTTGGGAGATAGGGGAGCAGCGAAATCACTGGCCATCCTGTAAGGTTTGGAAAAGGTCTGTTTATTGAGACAGGTGCACATTAACAGTTTAAACCTGGGCTGATACTCTACAAAACTACAACCTCACTAAACATCCAATTGACTAGCCAATGTCCTACCCCCATCCCTGCTGACCCACCCACAACACCCCACCCCTCAAGCATCTCATTACTATTAAAGAGCATTTGAAGATTTCAAACTTTAACTTAACTTTCCTGCCTAAAACTGCTTAAAGTATTAAACTATAAGCAACTCTGGACTTTGATTTTCCTGCCTACTCTCCCTTTCTCCGTGTTTCCCTATTGGTAGCACCACTCTAAGTTCTGCAACCCCCTAGAAAACCTTCCAGGCCACCGCCAGCCAGAAAAAGCCTGCATACTGATTTTGTCTGCCCCCGATTCCAGCTCCCACCTCCGATCTATCCAGGGTTTTCTGCTTACCTATGGATATGCAGCGCCCTTGCCGCTACCTCTTTTAATTTCAATAGGTACAACTCCATCCCTATCCAGGGAAGATGAACTCCATCACCCAGGAAAAACTCAACATTGTCATACTGAATATCTGAGTGACAAATGCGGCCAAAACCCAGGTCCCTGCAAAACCTACTCAACTCTCTGTTGATCTTTCTGCGCGCCCTATCCACTGCTGCTGGCTTCACTGCACCTCTCCACTGCCTGTGGGGCAAAAACTCTGTCCATACGACAACATAACCCAACCACTGCACCTTCAACAGTTTTAGATCGCACTTCATGGCCCTCATCAAGACCACGCCCTCCACCAAATACCATTTAGGCACCCGATGAAATCGCGCCATCTCCTGCCCCCCTTTCCTCACAAAGTAACAGGGAACATATACCAGTCAAAACCCAAATTAGTACCATATGTCCTCTGAGCCACCTGCAGCTGCGCCCATTTTATGAAGGAATGTCCAACTACCCAGATGGCCACATCCTCCACCGCTGGTCTTGCCACCAAACCTGAAACAAAAACAACAGTAAATATTCTCATAGAAGTACTTGTCACACTGTCCTCCCGCACCCCCAGGGTTGGTTTGCGCTCGTATCTCTGAAAGCAATTGGAGGACTAGCGCCCTCGCCGCAATTACCAGCTTCGGTCGCTGTGCCAATCCAGAATGAGTAAGTCCCAAATTCGGAGGGGTTGGCCACCAAATTTGTTAGCACCTTGCGCAATACAGAGGAGAGCTGAAAAGTGGTCACCCTGGCCCCTGACCGGTACTGGAAAACTATCCACCAGGGGACCAAGTGATATATGGACCATTTGTCATACCAATCCACTGGACAGGGACCAGGGCCAGACTGGGAACTGAAATCGGCCCTGGCAAACAGCTCGGACGGCCCCATGGGGGGGGGGGGGCACTCGGTGCTAGTGGAAAGCACCACTCTCATCTCACCACTGCTGCTTTTGTTACAGGGGCTGATTTTGCAGCCATGCTTCAAAACCACCCCCGGTAACAAACACGACCCCCCCAGGGGTCCAAAAGCGCCTGCTGTCTGGCAGCCCACCGGAGAAACTCCCGGTGCCCGCTACAGCCAGCCATGCCTTGTCAGGGTCCCAGCTCCGGGAGTGCCTGCAATAGCACTGATTTTCCTTGTGACCTCTTGTCTGTCTTGGAGCTGAGCAGCCACACTGACACACTACTCTCTCCTGGTGACATCCTCCCATGTCACTCCACCCCTGCCCCGGCAGCCCAGTAGCTTGGATACCCGAAAGGCCCCCAAGAACTAATATGACATCAGGGTTGAAAACATGCACACCTCCTCTTCTTCCCTACAATCCCCCGGCAGCTGCCTTAGTACTTTGCAAAATAAAATCCATGATTGGGGTCTCTGAGGTCTCTTGATGCGGCTCTGCTCCCTTGCCCAACACTCGAGCATCCTTTGGCCCAGCTCCCCTGCTGCTACGTTCCTTGCAAGTGTCATGTGCAACAAGCCCTTCTCTGTAATTGTCAAGATGAACAGCACAATGCTTTCGGAATGATATCTCGTTCAGGGTGCGGCCCGTGCTGGGAAGAGACAATCACATTGAGGATGCTTAGTCGCGTTTCCAGTGGGAGCTATTCCGTGGGCTGGTCTAGGGAGCAGACAGAAGCAAGATGCTTATACCAGTGGAGCTGTGGTCCGTAGCCAACACAGGATGGTACAATTAGTGGTAGGATTCCCTTGCTGTGTCAACCAGGAGAACTTATGATCAGGCTTGGTCGGAATTTTTGGCCTCCGAGGCACAGGGAAGATGGTTGGCACAGAACAGAGGACATTGTGCAGTTCATCTTGACAATGACAGAAAAGGGCATGTCCCAGATGCTGCACTGTACTGCGCCTCTCCCGCCTGTAACACACTAGTGGCACCCCCGTCTGAGCTCCAGCGCTTGCCTCCAAAGGTTCTTTCTCTACTTGCAGCTTGCCTTCCTTGATGCTGTCCTTCCGATAGTCCAACATTGACACCCCTCTGGTGTCCTCTGCCCTGGCCCAGCTCTAGCCTTTGTGCTCAAAGCGTTGTGATGTTGTTGCGCTAGATGGTGCCATGGGCCGGCACCTGGTGGCCAGGGGGGCGATTTAGGCGCCACCATACCGGTCTGCTGACACCACCTGTCGGTCTTGCGGTCCAAAGGACCTACTCCTGCTGGCTACCACTGGGTCCCTTACTGACTTCTGGCTAACCGCCCTGGGCCCTGCCATCTCTTCCTCTCTTTGTCCATGAGCAGCTCCCAGCATTCCCGAATCTGGAAAAAGGCAGTGTTCTTCCACCTGTAAGAAAGAGGACTGGACTAGTGTGCTGGTGCCCCGTCCACCCTTACCTCTTACTCGGGCCTCCAAGACCACTGGACCTGGCCGCCTCCTATATCCCCACCATCTAGGGGGTATCGCCCGCTGACCCTGCACCCCTTTCTTGCACCCGCACCCCAGCTAGCCCTCATCATCGCCAGGTCCTCTGACTTCGCTCCCTCCTCCTCACCACTCCAGTCCAACATGGACGCCATGAAGGCTGTAGCCTGTCCCTAGATTAGCTGGGGACCCCCAACCAACACCTTGTGCTGTCAACCGGCCTTTGCTGTCCAGCTCTCCATGGTCCACCCTCTGCTCATTGCTCTTTTATGCCCAGGGGATTCCTTTGCAGCCAATCCCATCTGCCCAGCCAGGGGTCATTGCCATATGCTGGTGACTCCTCCCCTGCCCTCCGGCCTGGGCCTATGTGGTGGGGAAACACAAATAGAAAATGTAGGGAGGGTCCAAGGGAAAGATATTTATAGACCTGCAAGAAGTGTATCCCCATTTACAACAATAAAAAAACCCCTAAACTTCTTGGGTCTTCAAAAAAGTGTAATGAAAAGAATGTCTCTCATAAAAAGCCCCCTGGGGACAATCCCTTTTAGGACGAATGCCCTCACTCACCATAGGTGACATGCTTCATCATATGGGCACCTCCTCCCAGTGGAAAAACATAGGTCCACTGAGGGCTACAACCACCTCACTGTGAAGTGGGAGATCTGGGATGTTTTATCAAGGTGTCCTATGTTGGACTAAGGATGCTAAAATCCCATATGCGAGTATAGGTGTAGTGAGGGTGCAGCGCTGTATGTGAAAAGACAATGGTGATATTAAAACTACCTAATTTGGTATAAAAATATCTTTATTTGCTTCAGCTAGAAAAGGTAGCAGTGTCCAAAAAATTGAAAAGTCCGCAACTTTCATTAGGAAATACTTTTTGTAAAGCATACAAGTAGATACGCGTTATAAATAAACATTTGAATTAAGTTTGTGTATAATGTGTGCTCCAGAAACTCAAGGCACCTACTACCTCAATGTGCTATATCGGTGCACAGAATGTACAGCCGGAAATAATGCTATGGATGAATGAGATTCTAATTACAGCACACCAATTAGTTAAGATACTTTCTGTCTTTACTTGTGTATTGCACCAGTGAAAACTCTAACTGCTATAACCATTAGAGTATACAGGAAAACACAACATTAGAACATCATAAGGGTCAAAGTAATCCAATGCAGAGTCAAAAAGAGTCCTCTTCAGATTTCATTCATTTCGTATTCTCCTTTATTCAGATTTCATAAAAAATAGGTTCTCCCAGCACGAACATCGCCAACACGTGTTTCGTCTCACACAGAGACTTCATCAAGGCATAGAGAAAGGTAAGAAGATATCTAGTGATCCACCCAAGCAGTTGGAGAAATAATATATTATTTTAATCACAGGTACACCCACATGTTAGTAAGATGGGTAAAATACAACGTTGAGTTCAATTCAACAGGTAGGTTGACAAGAATAAGGCAACGGTCGCGACATCCAGCATTGATACGCTGATGTAACCAAACAAGTAGAGATGCGGGCTCATAGGGTGTAAGTTCATAATTGTTTTACAATCTTATTATGGTCCAGTATTTCAAGACAGAAAGTATCTTAACTAATTGGTGTGCTGTAATTAGAATCTCATTCGTCCATAGCATTATCTTTATTTGCTTGCCCAAATTGGCAGGATTAAAAAGCAGTGCAAAGCAGTGTAAATTAAACTGCTTAGGTGATCAGGTCAGTTCCCCCAAAAACTGTGCTGGGCTCCCGCCCTCCTGCTCTCTTGCTGATTTGCCGGGGGTCTCATAAACTACAGGGGACCCTGATGCAGACCCCCATTCCCCAATCTGTCCCAATCTGTACTAATGGGGCAGCCGTAGGCGCTACTGCACCTCCAACTGTTGAAACTGGCCATCGGTGAATTGTGACACAGTGGGAGGCACCGCCACGACCTCCCTCTGCTGCAAAATGCCCCATGTTGTTGGAGCTGGTGGCTTATCCGCCGTCTGCCACTCTTCATGCACCCCTAGGGAGGGGGGAGGCGCTGCTGTGGCTTCCCGCCCTCCTAACCTGCTCTGTGCTGCAGTCCTGTATACAAGTCTTACACGCGGACAGGCAGACACTTGATCAGTGGGGGCAGGTGCTGCATCATCAAGCGCAGAAGTCTCCTTAGATGCAGCTGCAGTACCCCGGCCAACCCTCCCCCTACTAGGCACAGATGCTGGTTTAGGGGCACCGAGGCCACTATCTCAGTGCCTGTCCCACCTTTCCGAACACCATGTGAGGCCACACGCTGAGGTAAGGAGTGGCCTCGCCGCCTCATCTCTGTCGCCCGCAGTTTGCGGGGTGGTGAGCCGGCAATGACAACCACCGCCTTACAGTCCGAGGGATGCCGCGACGGCCAGCTGCCTCTTCAACCGCTGCAACCAGGTCCGAGCAGCCTGTCTCCTGAAGAAGGCTCTTCTTTTTTCTCAGAATTAGACACCATCACAAACACTCCTCGTGACAGAAAACAGAGACAAGTTACCAGGAAAAAGCTGCCAGGGCCACTGCCATCAGTCACTAGGTCACCAAAATCATGATTGTGGCAGGAAGCCCAAAATAAGTCCCCTAGAAACTTACATTTGGCTACACTGGGCTCCAGTGAAGCCCAACCCAAGAAAGTGGGAGGGCAGTCAATTCTGACTACACCAACTGCCAAAGATCCCTGGGGGGCAGACCGCCCTATGGTTGGCTACCCCCCAAAACCCCATTGAGAGGTGTGTCTCAAACATGACATTCTTAGGTGAATGGAAATAAGTGAAGGGGCTCAACAGATTAAATACACAACTCTGCATCTAAAATCGTTGATAAAGGTGCATTCCACCTCCACGCCCCTCAACACATACATTTTAAATGAGTAGAAGACAGAGAGGTCTTGATTTGGCCAGTTTCAAGGTTTCCATCTGACCCCTGGCCAATAGCTACAAGATGGGTGGATGGGGTTATAATCATCACAATTTAACCTTGTACGGCTTGAAATCTATAAAAGTGTACATCAGTAAAAATAATAAGTCAAATACAATAGCACAAAATACATGGAACATAAAATATAATCATTTTTAAAAACAATTCTCTTTCAATTTTTCCAAGATAAATACCTCAAAACAAATCCCAAAACAGCTTATAAAGTGCCATATCTATTCCTAATCGCCAAGGAACAGATAATAAAATGTACTACAGCAGCACATGTTTGCAGATTGTTCAGATGTTGCAAATACACAAAAGCTTCCTTGTGATTTCTGATACTTGCGATTGGCAAAATTGTTACCAGATAGCGCTTGGGCGAACAGGACTATAGCTGACTAAAAATCATGACGTGCATAGTCCTTTGAGGAGACGCATTATCACAAAGACACTTTGGCAATGAAACATCCCAATCACCCTGTCTGGGAAATGCTACAAAAAAATGGATACCGTGAAAACTGAATCTCGTAAGATAAAACCTATGCTTAACATTTGGGACACTAACCAGATAAAACTCACAGTCTAGAGACGGTTTAATTAGACTTTAGTTATTGCTGGAAAAGTTTGTCAAACTTCTCATAGTGAAGTCTAGCTTGCCTTTCCAGGAAAATGTATTTAACCTGCATCTTGGTTCGTGCATCAATATCCTCCAGGTTGTGAAACAACTCCACCAGACCCAGATCTAAAGAAACACTTTTAATATATTTAATCCATGATATTGTCATAAAATGTTCTAACGAAGCAATACAAAAGGGGATGATGGACGGAGCATTTGAACAAATCAAACACTCACCCCCAGTCAACTGATCTGGGTTTAATCCATCACCATTCTTTAGTTCACTCAGCCACCCCAGTTCAGACATGGCCATATGCAAATCAGTCTGACCCTGTGCCTTATGGGAACAGTCCAGCCCGAACTGCCAAGCCATGTCTTCCCTGGACCGGAAACAAGCATCCTGGGACCGGTTTCGGATTCATAATCCTCATCAGCCAGGCTATCTTGAATCCAGTGGCCAAGTGAACAAGGGACTCACGTCTGAGCATACCCTGCCACACTTAGGGCGAACAAAGCAATACAAAAGGGGATGATGGACGGAGCATTTGAACAAATCAAACACTCACCCCCAGTCAACTGATCTGGGTTTAATCCATCACCATTCTTTAGTTCACTAAAATGTTCTAACACCAGGCAATCCATCAGCAATTCCTTTGTAAAAATAGGCCTCAGAATTCCCTCACACTCCTGTCCACAAATGTAAGGGACGAAGAAATTTATTTTCAACCTGCTGTAGTTGGTTTGCACCCCTACACCCTCAAACTCCAGCTCCATACATTACCACTGAGACACACTTGCCTTTATAGATATTAACTAGCTCCTTTACAGGTTTATGTCCAAGTTGACGTGCAAAACTAAGAATTAACTCCATGGCTCTCGGGCATGCCATCACCATTGTATTAAACATGCGGTTCCAATTTAGCTGTGAATCCAACGGAAATCCTAAATATGTAAAAGTTGTTAATTTGCTAATCACTGACCCTCCTAGGTGAAATGTTCTTGCTTTTACATTTTTTGGGCCTATGCTCATAGCAAATGATTTCCCAAGATTGGTTTTAAGATCTAGCCTACCCCATAAAAGAGTGAAGAGCATCAAGAAGTTGTACAGCGTTGGCCGTTCTAGAGATTCAAACTGCATCATCTGCAGAGAGAAGAACTGGGATTGCACATGAGTTCATTGGGGTACATCTTTCCCTATATTGCACAGATGATGATCAAGGCCATTAATATAAATGAGAAATGGTAGTGGAGCCATCAATTATCCTTAGCGAACCCCTAAAGAAGATTTAATTAAGGGGGAAAGTTCACCCTTTGTTCACCCAATCCTTGCCACATTGAATCGGGTCATTCTGCTAACTGAATAATGGAATCCTCGTACCTGCCTGTAGACTGCCAAACGCCCACCATATTGGAATGTGATGGTGGTGGTACTAACCACATTATCTAGCATAGCGATGTGACATGACTAATTGAAGTGATTTGAAATTGCAATCCACCGTCTCTCAGCTGGTTGTAGACCCCGTATCTAACTCTTTAAGGACTCTGTGAACCCTCCTCAAGATATTGTTGGCCCTTTTGCCCTAGTTTTCTCAGATACCTCAGCAAACCCTAGATTATCTTCTCTTGGGAATGCAACTGCTCTTTGGCTTCATACTGGAAAATCAAACCTAGGCTTCCCCTAATGCTGGTGGCGTTTGGTCACACTTAAGGAGACAATTCTAGGGACTATCACAATCGAAGGTTGTGGGCGTTGTCCCATCGGGATCCTCCTGTGCTACTACTTCTCCTAGCCATGCTCGAATCCAACAGCAAGGCCAGCCACCCATTCCAACCTTGTGGGAATTTGATGGGCTGTCGGTGGAGGTGGGGAGTCCATTATCGAATTTGGCAAAACCCTTCACCTACATCCCCAACTTGTAATTGACCTGAGGGTGGCTGGTGGATCTTTGGTGGGGGAAGGGTTATGCAAAGGACAGCAAGGTAAATTAGGTAGCTGAACAAGTGCATTGAGGTAGTATGAAATTTCTATTTCATTAGTTTACATCTTTAAGGCAGCACCCTTAAGTATATAGGCCACACCTCTTGGAAAGTTATGCGTTTTTGGCTACACCACTTTTAGACACCTCCCTCACCACCTTTTTCATCCCTCTTAAATCTCTCTCACCCCTCTCCCATTGCTAGTCTTCACAGTCTCACGCTAACTCAAATTTCATAGCTGCTCTGTTTCTTTCATACCCTACAAGGATACAGATGTTTTAGCCACTTCGTATGAATATTCTGTCTTTCTGCAAGCAACGAAATAAAATATTGCACACTTGCCTTTGGAATGAGATAGGGAGTGAGGTGGACTTTACGTCTAACTATTGCCCGTTCACAAAGGAAAGCTTGGAGATCTTCCCAATATCCTGAAGCCGTTTCAAAACTGCGACAGTTCCACTGAGTGAGTGCGCACACAGTGGTATCCCTAGGAGGTCGCAAAGCATTTGCTAGTTTCTGTAGTTATTTTCTTTTGGGACAGTAGCTTTTTCAGAAGTTTCTCTAGTACTTTACTGAGATGAGTGGCTTAGTGAGGATTTATTTTTTCCTTTTCATATCTTCAATCAAATTTGTAAGTGCATCTGCGGATGCTGCACCTTCAATAGGTACTACTACTCAGAAGATAGTACTAACATTTCAAAGTATGAATGAATATTAGCATGGCTGCCCATCAGGCATGTTTTTCTTCCAAAGCTGGTAACAAGAGAGGATTGCGTTCATTAGAGTTCAGCTGTTGCGTCAATTTAATACCGTTATTGTTTTAACAGTTTATCCTCCTAAATGGAGATAAAACACATGCAATATAAAAGCAACCAACAAAAGGTATGTGAAAAAAATACATAGCATGAACCGCCAGATATTTCACAACTTCAAAATGGAATTGTCAAGTGCCGACAGCTTTTGTAGTTTCCCTTCACAAAATGAGTGTAAAAGCAAGATGAGAGACAAATTATGAAGAAAAGTAAATCTTGGGCGATGGATTGCCTGTTGTATGCAGGGGGCGGCTCCTCTACTAAGGCGGAGGAGCATGGCCCCACTGCTCTGCAAGCATGTGAAAAAAAATGATAAAAACTCATTGTTATTATCATTATTTTATTTTTCATCCTTGCTCAGCTGGTATGGGGCTGACCTGTGTTAGGGGAATGGGGGAGGGGCGGTGGCACTCTGTAAATGTGTATGATGGTTATCCTGGCCGTTTTGAGCAGGCCTAACAGTCATGCGCACTTTATATGTTCTCCGCCCAGACTGTATTACATCCTGGGTGGAGAACATGTTCAGGCTCCCGGTCCCTCTATGAGCGCCGAACCATGGCGCTGAGTCCAATCACAATGCTACTATCAGCAGCGTTGTGCTTGGCTAAGGGAGTCTGGAAGCATGGGTGCTTCCTGTTCCTGCTTCCTGCACTGGAGTCCTGGAAGTGGGCGAAGAGGACCCGGAGGCGGTGGCACACAGGTAAGTGATTTTTTCCCCCTTTTTATTACCTCCCCTGTGCCCCTCCTTGTCCCGCTCCTCCACCGCCGTTAAGTAGCAGCTGCTACTGGTTGTATCTTAGAATAAATATAGTTTGATATAAATATTGTGGCCTTAATATGATGTACAAAAATATCACTCCAGCAGGTGCAGATTTTCCATTATTAACTACAATGGATGATATTTTTGTAATCGAAATTTAGTACAAGGTATTTTTGCCAGACGATGACAACGATATTGTAGTATCCCACTGGATTGACCAGGCCTTCTTCCAACTAAACACAGGATAGTACAAAACATGACAGGAAGGATTTTATGGCAAGGTTTCACTATTACTTAAGCATCTAGTGTGCGTCCTAAAAACATTTGGGAATGTGTTGATAAAGTGTGGAACATACCGGAGTGGTGACATTTTCGTGCACTCCAATCTTGATAACACCGGGATAAAGGAAGGGATTACACATTCTAATATGTCAGTGGAACCATAATGGCTGGCAGCTACACAAACAAAAATCAAAAAGGAGTTACAGATGCATTCCATCCCTCTTCTTTGGCAATGAAAGACCGCCATGCCCTTGTGTACAGAGACAGCAGAATGGGTGGTCCAGGTTGCGTAAACTCACCACTCACGAACACACATGCGCTCTAAAGTGTCCATGCACAGGCACACACATGCATGTAAACTAAAATCATGCACACACACCCTGACACACGCAGGCAGGGGTACAAATAAACCATGTTAGGTTATTCCGCTAGAATTATGGTTTAATATATGAAGTTTGGCTGAGATGTTTTGCCTTAATTTTGGAGGAAGGTAGGAGCATATAGTGGACCTGATTATTTCTATGTACTTTTATGGTCTATCTCCAATCAGACCGAATAAAGTTTTATTGATTATGTGGTACAAACAAGCCCAAATACAAACACACACACACACCCAGAGGATGCATATACACAAAAAGGAATTTGTCCACAAACACTTAGAAATCCAATACACGCATACACTTAGCACTCACTTAAATTCACACACTAATTCCAAGCATGAATGCTCATTTATTTATTTATTGAGTTTTAAAAGAGACACATGAACACACATGCAAAATCATGCGCACACATTTACACATTCAAGACACTTGCAGTAGAACCCCCCACACTAAAGGTCACAAACCCCACATATATGTGTACAAACGCATACACTCGAACATGCGCCCCACACACAATGGTGACAGAACTGTATACCTTCCTCTTCCACACGTGCAATCTCTCCCCTGCCTTGGCTGTGGCTTGCCTCCCTTCCACAGCCATGGCCCGGATTATGACCTCGCTGTCTGGCTGCAGGCTTTGTGGTTCTTTTGCATGTGCTAACGCCATCAACGGGCGAGGAACGCATCCTCTGATATCAAACCTGTCTTTAGTCAAATGTGAGTTGACAGTAATACTGCAAACTCGTGCATATTTCTACAACCCAAAAGCCAGTGTTCTGTCATTCTTTTTAAGAGGTCGAATATGACCTACAGAATATTGTAATGTATGCATTCTGAGTGTCTGTTATTTAATTTTCGAACACAATAGTTGTTCTGTTTGGACGGAGGGATATTTTGTATTTAAACAGTCAGTGCTTGTATTTTCACTCTGTTAAAAATAAATGTATATTTAGCATCTGTCCTTGTTTCAAACCCTTTTGCAAGAATAGATTGCCCTAACCCAGTTTGTTTCAGAAAACAGACCTTTAACGGATTCACCAGACAGAAAATAATGTTTCAAGTAGGTATGAGGGAACCCATAATCACATGTTGAACTAAAGACAGGAAACAGCACGGGCAGACACTGTCCGAGTACGCGCCCCTCCCAGTCTCCTACGCCAACTCCCACTCTTTCTCACTCGCTCCTTCTCCCGCTCTTTCACTGTATCTCCCTGCAGTCCATCTATCTCTAGGTATTTCACTTTTGCTCTTCCTGTCTATTTTACCGTCTCTCTCTTTTTCATTCTGTCTTTCTCGTGCTTTCTTCCCGTTATTCCTTCAGCCTGTCTCGCTTCCTCTATCACTCATCCTTGTCTCTGTGATTATCTCTGTCAGTCTGCCTCTTTCTCTCACTCTCTCTCTCTCCTTTTCTCCATCCTGCACCTCTTCTGTAATGGCTGATAGAAGGCCTACGTATAGGGTCTGGGGGCTCAGCCTCGGGGTGTGTGTGATGTACACAGCACCCCTTCCCACTTTGTATCACATCTGAACCCCACGAGGACATCTACACTCAGTTGTTGGATGGGTGGTCGTGGGTTCTAGCCGTAGGCCGCGTTCCCTGTTCGCAGTCATCACACAGAAAAGCAGAATATACTGTTTTACGAGGAGTGACCACAAGCCCTCGGCTGCATTTGACAGTAGAGCCCAGGTGACACTCTGCATCCCTTTCAACTTTTATTTGCTGAAAATAACCCAACAGTTATTCAGAGCACACAGAAACTATGACTTGGCTCTGCATTGGGGCGAAGTGCATACCTCTGGTTCCCTACTCTCTCCCTCTCATCTACAGCCGGTGATGTGACAGAACAGGATTGTCTTTCTCACCCCTCTGACAGGTGCGACGGCCCAGCGGGGGTGAAGCTGTTCTCTCGAGTGCCTGCTGGGTAATGGTAAGGTACTGTGCATCAGGGATACAAACTTTGTCTCCTCATTATTGGTTATCTTATAGTTCCCCAGCCAGGGACCCCATTAGCTTGAACTAGGACACATTGAGGGCAACAGTTGTGTGGCCCTGCTGGACAGTGACTATGGTCCCTTGTTGTCCACAACTCTCCAAACCTCCTTTTCAAATGGTGTGCAGAACTTCCACTCTGGGTGGTGGTCCCACATTATGACTTCATCCCCCACTGACAGGTCTGAGACCATTGTTCACTGGTCTGGTCTGGACTAGCTTTGTTGTTTGCACTTCTTTTCTTCCCCTGAGTGGCCTGTATATCAATCAATCAATCATGCCACTTATAGAGCACACTACATACCCGTGAGGGTCTCAAGCCACTTGGGGGGGGGAGGGGGAGGGGGTGCTGCTACTGATCGAAGAGCCAGGTCTTGAGAAGTCTTCTGAAGGCCAGTAGGTCTTGGGTCTGCCGTAGTTTGGTGGGGAGGGTGTTCCAGGTCTTGGCGGCGAGGTGGGAGAAGGATCTGCCGCCGGAGGTCGTTCTTCGGATGCGGGGTATTGTGGCGAGGGCGAGGTCGGCAGAGCGGAGTTGGCACGTGGGGTGTAGAAGCAGAGTCGTCTGTTGAGGTATGCTGGTCCGGTGTTGTGGACAGCTTTGTGTGCGTGGATGAGGAGCTTGAAGGTTATCCTCTTGTTGACGGGGAGCCAGTGCAGGTCTCTCAGGTGGGGTGTGATGTGGCTTTGGCGGGGGATGTCGAACGTTGCAGGTTGCCTCGGAGGCCCTACCGGGATACTGTCTCTGGTGGCCCTTCGCATCAACAGGTCTAATGGAGCACAGCTCATAGTGCTATGTGGAGTTTTCTAGTAGGCTCACAGGAATTGGTGGAGGCAACCCTCCATATCTTCCCCATTGTCCACACCTATGTGGAATGCCCTATTCAGGGTGCACTCCATCTCTCCATTGGCCTCGGGCCAATGAGGTGTCACTTTCCGATGTCTGATGTTTAGTGATCACAGGCATTGTCTGAACTCTTGCCCCTGGAACGGGAGCCCCTTTGTCTGTCTTCGCTTCATCTGTGAGGCCCAACATTTGCCAAGATGGTTTTACTTTGGAGAAAGTAGTGTACTGTACCATTTCGACCATCGGATACTAGGTATGGCTGTCCACTATTACTGCCATGAGCCGGCCATCCAGGAAACTCACAAGGTCCATGTTGATCTGGGACCAGGGTCTCAAAGATGATTCTTCTGTGATTATCGGCGTTTGGGATGGGTCCCCACTAGTGATCGCACATGAATGGCAACCCGCACCTTTTCGTCCACCAAGTTGTCCATGCAGGGAATCCACATATTGTCTCTCAGTCTTGCCTTAGTTTTTACCACGTCTTGGTGGCCTTGATGAGCCAGATCGTAGACCCTGGCCTAGAGACATTGGGGTACCAGAGTTTGTCTTCTCCTGAATAGTGTGCCTTCGCTACTGGTACTCAGTTTATCCCTAACTCTCCAGAGTTGGCCTATTGTCCTTTGTTCCGTATCTGTTACCAGCACCTCCTTTACTTGACGGAATGCCAAGTCAGTACGCAGGTCCCACTCTCACAGTGCGTCTGTTCTCATGAAAACCCTCAGCGGGTCAGACAGAATGGCTGAGTTCGAGATGAATTTGCCATGCCAAAGGAACTCCTTACTTCAGTGGCGTTTCAGGGGACTGATGCTGCCTGTACTGCTTCCACTTTCTTCGCGTCATCCAGCAGCCATTCTCTTGAGAAGATATATCAGAAGAACTCTATCGTGTTTTCATAGACGGAGCACTTCTGAAGATGAAGTGTCAACCCACAGTCCGCTAGCCGCTAGGGCATGGCTGTGAGTCTCACATAGTGCTCCTCTAGGGTGTCGGAGAATATTAAAATGTCATCACTATTGTTCAGTACACCCACCAGGCCAGAGAGTGTCTCCTGGATGGTGTTCTGAAACACCTCTGCTACAGACCTTGTGGCTCTTTTGCATCTGTTAACGCCAGCCACAGGCGAGGAACGTAGCCTCTGATATCAAACCTGTCTTTAGTCAAATGTGATTTGACAGTAATACTTAACTCGTACATATTTCTGCAAGCCTCTGCTGCAGAGGTTATCCCAAAGTTCAGCCTTTGATACCTTCAGAGATCTATGTGGGTTAAAAAGGTATTGATGTATCTACTGGCGCGCTCTATTTCTAGCTGATGGCAGTCAGCGTTTAGGTCCCCTTTCAAGAGCCATTGGGCTGTGTTCATGTCTGTGTCAATATCGTCCATCGTGGAGGTGATGTGTCACTCTCTCTGAATGGCTTTGTTTGTGATGCACATGTCCATGCACAAGTGGATTGCCCCTGGCTATTTGGAATTTAGCAGAATCACAAGGGGTGAGACCCAGGGGGTAGGGCAGGTGAATTTCTCTAGCACTCCTTGTTATTCCAGGTTCTACAGTTCCACTTGAGGCGCAGGTGACAAGGGACCCTCTGGTGCTGAAGTGCAGTGGGTTTTCACTGTCTTGTCGATTTGTAGATGAACCTTGGTGTCCCTCAGCCACTTGAGTCCTTTGTACAGCTGAGGAAACTCAAGCATGATGGTGGCATGGGATTCGTGAACCTGCCTTGCAAAGAAGACAAGCCCCAGGTCCTCTTCTGTGTGGCAACTTAATAGGGTGCTGGTGCCTCCTTCCATGACATGGAATCAAACTCACTTTGATCTTCCTTCGCTTGTCACCATAACCTCCACAACTCCCATCAGCTGCAACAGCTCCATGCCAACATATGTGCAGATTCTTGCTTTTGACGGTTCAAGCTTGGGGCGACGTTTTAGTCTGCCAAGCTGTGAAAAGTCCATTACATTAATAGAGGTCCATGTATCAGTAAGCACTCTCATGAATGTGCCTCCAATTTCCACCTTGCACATCGATGGCGGACTCTTCTGATTGCCCTCTTTCCCAGCAGAGGAAATGTTGAATACCTCATTGTCATCTTCGTCATTGTCAGGGTAGGTTTTCAGACTGCCTCCTGTCGGTGGCCCCTCAACTTTGTCCTCCTCGCTCAATAGCTGCTGTAGCACTGCTCTCACCTTGCTTCTGTACCCTGATCAAGGGCCTTGCCTCTCGCTTCAACATACTTTTGTGAAGGGGTTCAGGCATCCACACTGGGAGCAAGACCTGCCTCGGGCAGGGCACATAATCGAAGTTCGATGCTCTCGGTCGCAGTTGCCTCAATGTCCCTCTGACGGCTTCACCCCACTCGGAGTCTGGGGTTGAGCAGGTCATCTCTGGATGGCATCTACCATCTCTTCTTTCACATTGACCGCTCGTGCTACCCCAGCCTGGGCTGCCCCTCTCACCAGGGCCATCTCCATTTCATTGGACCGGTTATCTGCTAGTTTGTGTGATCACCAGTATGGCCTCTAAGGTGATCCCAGGTTGTTGTAATGAGCCGCTGGAGAAATGCTGATCCGCAGCCTTGTATTAGCTGGGCATCCATGCACCGAATGCATTCACCGATTCATCCTCCCGGTGCCAGGCCTGTCGCAGCTTAAACTGCTTGTAATTGAGGTTGAGCTGACAGAAGTGTCTATTAAAAGCTGCCACCACAGCATCAAAATCAGCAGCATCTGCTGTGTGGAGCAGGTTCTCAACGGTTGTATAGTTCTGCTCCTCCGAAATGAAGCAACAGTGACCTCTTGACCTCACGTTCGGTTTCTTGGGTGGCACGGAAATAGTTCTTTAAGTGTCCAACCCATGACCACTAGTATGGCACCGCAGTCGCTGGGTCCGCCAGCTCGCTTAACGGGGCAGTGCCATGACCGATGAGTGGGTGTAAGTGGCTGATGGAGGTGGTGCTTGGCATTACTATTGTATGGACTTAATGGGGCTGGGGTCAAAGTTACAGTAGGGTCTGGTGGTGGCAGGACAAAGAGTGTAGGATGTTGCTCCTGCTTCTGCTTTGCTCCCCAGTTCACAGTGTCCTTCACCTCTCCCCTTATGTCTCTCCTGTTCTTCCTAATTTTTTATTTTTTTATTTTATGCACAGGACCTACTAGACTCGCAGTTAGGCAGCATACCTCACCTTCAGTATTCCATGGGTGGGTTTGAGAACAGTCATGCCTGTAGGCGGCTCAGCAGCATGTCCCTGTCAGTGCTCCTCATATGAAGCACCCTTTGTTGTGCGACTGCTCCGGTACTTTTCATCCGACCAGGAAATCCTCTTGCCCACATCATGCGGTCTCTGGAGACCACCAGCACGCGGCGCTGCGCAGACATGCGTGCCCACAAAGGGAGGTTACTGGGTCACTTCTCAGTGCTGCAACCTTGCTCCCAGCTGGCTCCTGCTCACCCGCAGGAGACTGCATGGGGCCACGCCTCCTCAATGGGCCTCAGCTGGAGCCATGTGAGGCATTGAGCCTGGAACCTGCCACTGCCAGTCTACACACAGCCTGTTGTGCCTCCAGCCCTACTGTAAGTGGGCGGGCTGTTCTCCGACAGCCGCAGGGATTATGACCATCCTCGTTGCCAGCATTGGTATGTGTTCATGGGTTCTAGTCGTAGGCCACACTCGCTGCTTGCAGCAATCCCACAGACATTCAGCATATACTATCTTACAATGAGTGACCACAAGCAATCGCTCCTCCCTCTATTTAAGCCCTCTGGCTGTGTCCGGCCTTCGGCATTAAAGGTGCTACATTTTACAGCAGAGTCTTGGTGGCACTCAACGAATAGGAAATGCCTATTCAGTTACCACACATAGTCTTGGAGTCTCTGATTGGATATGAGGTGTGGGGGCGGGTCATATCTCTGGCTACTGACAGTCAGGACGTGCTCAGCTCTTTGGCAAAGTTGTGATCAGGGAGTCTTTGGGGGTAGCAACCCATCAAGTGGTCCGGCACACTGTAGCTGTAACAGTGGCGGGGCCCATTCGCACTGTTTCTCTTTGGGGTTCTCGACTCTGAGCTGTGCCCCTGTGTGTGATGGCATCGCTGAAGGCATTGTACTTGTGATCCCTTTGAACAGCAAGATGTTCTTGGTGACAGTCTCTGTTGCTCTTGGTGCCATTAGCAACACCCCCTTTAGAGTGATGACAAGCTATGAACCTTTCTAATGAGGAGCATGGAATTTCCACCTTGGGTGGGATCCCTGATTAGTGCTTTTGCCCTTCAACTGGCTTGATTGTTTGTATCCTTCTTTGTCTGCTTCAACTGATTCGATTGATTGTATCCTCCTTATCCTTTTCACGCCTCTGCATCTAGTGAGTGGGACTCCATAGTGGAGCCTCTGAAATGTTGTCTCCCAAACAGGAGTGTGACTTGTGCACATTGAGTGGTAGAGTGTCGAGAGTACCATAAATTCTCAAAATGTTGAGAAGGGACCACTTCATGTCTTAATTTTGTTTCACTCCAATTCGTAGGGTTTTGTTTAGGATCTGCATAAATTGCACCACTTTACCATTGGATTGTGGCCAGTGATCAATCTCTGATGGGTTCCAATTTTCTAAACGGGCACCCTTGAAATGGCAGTCCATTGTCTGTCTTGATTTCCAACAGTATTCCACTCTTGCCAATCATTTTTTCCAACTTTTGTCTTACGTGGATCTTGGGGTTTCATGCTCGAAGGCTGTGGATGCAACAATCTCTACAACAAGAAACTTGGTGCCAGAGTCAATGATGACTACCGGCTGTCTTATGAATTAAGAAACAAATAAAACTAATTGGTGAAACACATTTGTCTATAAAAAGGGTGGGTGAAAATCTGCCTCACCGGTGGCAAGCAGGGGTTACGAGAGTCAATAGTGGACGCATGCATCAAGCAAAGGAATTGTGATTCCTTAATAGCGATTATTAAGGAATCATTATTAAGAACTCGCAGTTCCTTATGCATGTAGGAATCGCAAAATAAATTGCGATTCCTACACATTGCCTAATAGTGAATCGCAAATTGCGATTCGCTATTAGGGAATGCCTTCCCATTCATTCCTATGGGCCTAGTGGCCCATAGGAATGAATATGATAGCATTTGCAAATTGCGATTACCATTTAAGTAATCGTAAATTGCGACTGCAATTTCAAGGGTACTAGGGGGCCAAAAGGCAAACCCTGATGCACCCCCAAAAATGGTATATGTGCACATGTGGCGCACACACATGCATAAGGGTATGTGTTTGCGCCACATGGCACTTAGAAAAATGCAATGTTATGCATTTTTCTACTGATTTGTAACTTAACATCAACTTGAAGCTGATGTTAATTTGCGATTCCATAATGCAAAGTAGCATTCTGTGAATGCTTCTTGCATTGAATTTAGGTAATTGCAAATTGCGATTCCCTAACTGCATTCACAAAATAGGTAATCGCAAAAATTGCGATTACCTATTTTGCAAATTCATTTTGGGTCGATGCTTCGGAAATTACTTTTTACAGATCGCAAACGGGCCGAATCTGCGAATCGCCCCGTTTGCAACCGGTAAATAGCATGATGCATGTGCCCCTTAGAGCTCAGAATCCAGGTAAATGGATCAAAGCAAACAAATAGTTACGTCTTGGAGAACAATAAAAGTCGTTCATTGTCAGACTGCAGTCAAAGCTTGCTTGGCAGTCACTTGTCTTATGAGCATCAATCGATTGGCAATGGGGCTTCAAGAGTTTCATTATCCCTAAAGCAAGAAAGAGTAAGCACTGGAAAAACCAATAAGTCTCACCTTTTAGCTTTGCCAGTGAAGATATATTGGCATTGGCAATGCGTGTTTCAAAACTTGACCTTTTCTGTGTCATATTCGAATGCTAGAAACATTACATGTTCTACAAGGAGGAGCCAGACAGGGCACAACCACCAGTTTTCTCTGGGGCACCCAAATGGAATATGTCTCTTTACTACGAATGCGCTACAACGCATTCCATTACAACGCAGTCGTTACAACGACTGCGTTGTTTCAATGCAAACCATTACATCGCAAATCGCTACAACGACTTGCTGTAGGGAGCGTGCTGGACTTGGAGATGCAGTTTAGGTTATCGAACATAACCTAACCTGCATCTCCTATTTGTGTGAAACAACTATGGAATCCAAGGGCAAGGCCCTCTGTGGAATTTGTAGACTTTCAAACAGAGTTTGGTAGTGTCTCTAGAACAAAACTCTGCTCAAAGATGAATGCCTGGTGTATTCAACCTCATTTATTGAAAGCCATTATTGCGTTGTATTCCAACACCTTGGTGAAGATAAAAGTTAGTGTGCCCGGTTGGCCACTACTGCAAAAATCCTGACAAGTAAAGGCCTGAAGCAAGGCTGCATACTGACGCCACTTCTATTTAATTTGTATTTGGCAGACATAATGGAACATCTCGAGAAGGAGAGGACAATTCCACCAAAGATGGCTGGCACTAAAGTGTAGTTGCTTCAGTATGCAGATGACACGCTTTTTTTATCTGACACCCATAGGTCTGCAGAGACTTTTCAATGTACTTGAAATTTACTGCAAATCCATTAACCTGAAGATAAATGTAGCAAAAACAAAGATCATGATCATTTCACACAAACTGAAAAAAGTGGGAGCCTGGTTCATTGAGGGAAGTGCGGTCAAAACTGTAGACACATACAAATACCTTGGGGTATTTTTGGACTCCAGGGGCCCCATCAAACCACAAATCCACGCTCAGCAGGTGGCTTGGGTGGAATGGGCTTTTTGCAAGTTGCAGAAATCAATGGTGAAACTGGATGTATGGCCCCTCCTAAAATGAATGGACTGTAAACTACTACCTACCATCACCTTTGGGACAACAACATTCAGAGATAAGATGGAAAACTGGCTTGACAGAGCACAAGCTACTTACTATAGAAGAGTCTTCTCCCTTCCTAACGACACCTCAAATGCCCAAAATCGACAAAAATTCTGCCAATTTTCTCAGCATTTGATATTGAAGGCAAAATTCCTGCCTAACTGTCTCAAAACCAACCAGACAAAGTAAAACACTATAATACAGGTAATCTGGGTAAGACTAAGCAAGCCCCTGACAAGCTGGCATAGCTACCTAAGCAGTGCATTGAATATTTTGGAGGCCCGAGATATTTGGTCGAGTGACCTTCCTGTGTCCTTAGTCTCAAAACTGTTGGTCAAGCAAGCAAAACTAATATCGATGGAACAAGATGTGAGGCCCTGAAGAAATTGGCACATGGTGGCTGGGTTGCAGCACTGTATGATCCAGGGGTCCTGCCTCTCACTGCCTTTAGATAAGGTCATGAAAAAAACAACTGATGAGACTAAGATTTGGGGAAATCCCCTTGAAAACCTACTGATATGGCTGGAGGAACTTTGATGATTCCAACAGAATATACAATTTCTGTACAAAAAGAGAGGAATCTCTGATCCATATACTCTGCATTTGCGAAAAGCTGCTCCCATTAAGAAAGTTCTGGTTGCAGTCAATATGGCATACCTTAAACGTCAGGACCTGCCAAGATGTCCTGCAAGCTTGTTTAAAAGGCAAATCATCGCAGCTAGTGGCTCGATTCTTGAAATGTATGAACTCACCCTAGCACCTTCAGTGAATGTAGGGGACTTTGAATTAGAATCCTTTAAAGTGAATATGGCGCTAAAAATTGTGTACTTTTCTAGACTAAAACACTGTTCTTTATATGGGCTTAAGATTAGACTTTACACTACAGAGAAAGTAAGCACTCTATATTTTGGGGGTATAAGTGAAATGAGCAATGTTATGGGCCTCCTGGTCCTTATGGTCAGGAGGCTACATAATATTATCTCCAATGCAGGCCTTTTAATCTTTTATGTCTACCGCCTTTTAACTTATTGTAACACACTGTGCTTCTAAAACCTTGCACTCTACATAGGCTTTAGTCTTGCACTACTCATCAGAGCCAAATAGAAAATTTGGCGCTTGGATGTTAGATAATATTAGCTCCAATGCAGGTCTTTTTAATGTACTATGTCGTTAAAAATTACACACTTTAAGCATATTGCATTCCATTTAGGCATTTGAACACACAAGCAGAGGCAACATTGAATATGTCGGGTCCAGGGAGGTAAGATGATATTATCGGCAAGGCAGACCATTTAAACTAATATGTTATTAACCCCTTGGCCGCGACGGTAAGTCCTCCGCGGCGTTGTGGGGGAGGGGGGCCATGCGGCGCCGCCATGCTGGTGACGGTATCACTCCGTCACCAGCCACGGGTGGCCTGTGCTAATGACGGGGTGGTTCCGTCACGGCCCCGCACGCCATTTAGAACGCGCCACGCAGGCGCAAAATTAGTGCCGCGCAGGCGCGGCGGCCGGGCCGTGACGGAACCACTCCGTCATTAGCACAGCCCACCCGTGGCTGGTGACGGAGTGGTTCCGTCACCAGCATGGAAGGGGTTAATAACAATGCAGTTAAATGTTTAGCATTTTAATTAGGCCTTAGCATTGGAATCCACACCAGAGGAGAAACTAGTATCCTAGGTATTGCTAGAAATTTGAACACACTGAACTTTACCGAGGCTTTAGCACTGGAATGTTTACCAGAGTAAAAGTTGGTATTTTTTTGGAAGCACTTTGAACACTCCGCACTTTGCCCACGCTTTAGTATTGGAATTCACATCAGAGGCAAGCTAATACTTTTAGGTAGAGAGTTTTTAAATAGCTTTTTTTAAACTGTTTTATGTATGGCCTTGTAGCACTCGGCTGTTGGCACTCTAACTTATATTGCTCTTGCTCAGGAACTTGGGTCTCTATTGTAATGATTTTAATTAATTGTGCAATAAAGAATGTATCTATCTATCTGATGTCACTGCAAGTGCTGAACTAATGATGGCGAACTTGAAGCCTCTCAGAAGCTCCAACTTCCCTGGAAGCCCTCACTGGTGGAATTTCATTGGCCTTCAGGAAGCTCCTGAGAGTTAGGGGCAGGATAGTGTGCCGACCAGATATAAAGACCTCAAGAATATACATAGATTGCTTCTATATCTATAAACCATAGTTTTACGCAGATCTCTATTTTCTCTGCCTAACCCTCTGTCCTTCAGGAAAGTGCCCTTAATGGACTTTAAAAGAAAAGGCTACTGTCCGCAGCTCATTGATTCCACAGCAAGACACATCACCTATACAGCAAG
Organism: Lissotriton helveticus; assembly: GCF_964261635.1. Classification (NCBI taxonomy): domain Eukaryota; kingdom Metazoa; phylum Chordata; class Amphibia; order Caudata; family Salamandridae; genus Lissotriton; species Lissotriton helveticus. Next base: position 968,159,380 of record NC_136063.1, on the reverse strand, counting down.
CATTTGCAATGCAATGGGTCTTTCATTCACGAGAGTTTGAGCTATTGGCATTGTAAATGACAATAGCTTGAATTCTCGCAAATGCGAGACCTGTTGCATTGCAAATATTTTGCTGTTGTTTACAAGCGCCCCATGCTGTGCTTTCTCGTTAATAGAGGCCGCGCTCCCTTCTTTAGACGTGGCTCATCTGAAGAAAGGGGCACGGCCGCCATTGAAGTGAAAGCGCGAGATGGGGTGCTTTTACACAAAAAAGCATTTGTTGACAAACAAATGCCTTTTTCTGTAAAAGTGCTCATGCCAGTTTCACTTTAATAGTGGCTGCAGACCTTACTTTAGACATGGCTCATCTAAAGAAGAGGGCGCAGCCTCTATTAAGATGAAAGCATGGCATGGGGCGCTTGTAAACAACTACAAAAAAAGTGAATGAATAGTAAAAATACATGCGTTCGGCACCACAAATAAACCAAAGGCATGGCCCCACTGTTGCGTGCCCTGCTATTTAAACAAAAACTAAAGATTAGGAGCTAGCGTGTCTTGCCTGCAACAGCAGGCAGGTGAAAACAATTTAACGAAATAGTGCTCAGAGGCTGTAATTAAAGCCTACCGAGTACCAACACACGTAATAGGGCCAGTCCTTATGGGAGGTTACAAGATGAGACAAGGCCGTTCCAAGAAGGGACTTCTAAGCCTATTGACCAATGAAAAGCCACAGTTTTCAAAGGACAATGACACAGGCCAATGAAAAATATGGGTGGAGAGTGGGCCGAGTTTCAAGTCCATACCTCAACCTGCCTCACAGAGCAGCGCATTTGCTGCCCAGGTTCGACCTAAAAACAAATTCAAAAAGTAGACTCTCATCCACTCATGTGGTTTGCTAGTCTTCCAGATGCCCCAGCATAACCCCGATTTCTATCCTAAATACAAATTCACCCACTGCCTCAAACATGGTCTCTGGTTTTCTGCTCTCATTGTAGTAATTCACCAACAAGGCCCCTGATCAACTGTAACTCATTGCTGCCATAACAAGGTAATGGGGCGGCGTAGTGCAGCACTGTAGGCAACGTTTATCCCAGTGGCGTAACAAAGGCCCCTGCAATGCGGGGGAGGGGGACGAGCTTCAGGGAGCACCCTCAGCACATTAACCTGGCCTCAGAGTGCCTGAGTGAGTCCAGAGGGGGGACCCTCAATGTACTTTGCAGGCCCCCCTCAAGTTTCGTTACGCCAACTGGTTTAACCCCTTGCCAAGTGGAATCAATATTTTATATTCCCTCAAGGAGCCTGCGATCACTACATCTTGCGTTAGACGAACAAAGCGCATTAAGAAAGTTAGGTCCGAGGGCGATCCTTCTCATACTTAGCGGCAAAAAATGGAACGATATGCCTTTGGATCTACGGCTCACCTCCAAACCTCTATCATTCCGAAAAAAACTGAAAACCCATTTGTTCCCCAAAAACTAAAAGAAATATCAGCTCGACCGTTGTCTAGCTTTACCTGATTATGTGTTTCCAGCGCCTTGATATCCCTCCGGGATGAGTGTAGCGCTCTATAAATAAATAAATAAATAAGATTGAACAGCTATCTTTGTAACTGAAATTATTATTTTGTGGTACGCTGACAATAAGATTAAACAAATTACACAGATAAAGACCCAAATAAATCAAAGAAAAACTTGAGAATGGTTTCTCTTCTGCAAGATGGACTCTATCGCCATAACCAAAAACATAATTTCAAAAGTAAAGAATTTGGGGTATAGGAAAACACATATTCCTCAGACATGCAGTTTTAGAGACATGCAGTATTTTGCTGTTTTACCCTACAAAACAGAGTCGAAAGAGGCACACACGGTGTTATAACTCATAGCTTTGTATGTTAGTATGATTTCTGATTCTCCGGATAGGCATGAGAATCTGTGAATTCTACAGCAGTCATAAAATCAATATAACTTGGGTGCTAGTTCGACCTTATCTCGAATCCCAAACTCCTTGACATTTTCTAAATGTAAATCTGCTGAATAAAGAGCCCACCACATTTAGTATTGACAGCATATTAAAAGTATTCTACCAGCGTAAGGTCCTTTCCCCCGTTTCAGACTAGCTTTTCAAGTGAAACATATACATGCTTTATGGGACCGCTAATGACCTGTGCAGAGACCCTTAACAGCTAAATTACGACCAACCACAGTGTTGATGTTGAGACTCTAACCGATAAATTCTAGACTGGTAATAGCCCTCTAAACACATCCCTGCTGTGAATACACGCCCATTAATCTCAGTACTGTGTGTGGTAATAGTTTGCAGTTGGAGCTATTTGAGGCCAAATTGCCATTTTTTTTGTTTGAATTTTGTCTGAAGAAATGACGTCCCGTTTCGTTTGTGTGTTTTGTGGTCCTTTGTGGTCATAACATCAGGGGCCCCAGGCTTAAAGTGGCTAATATTCATCTAATGACACTTCTGATCATAACAACAGCAGAGTGAGCGCCCTTCACCACAGACTCAAGGTCCCCGGCGCCAGGAACAACAGTGGTGAAGCCCGACGTTTGTTCAGAGTATTTCAGAGATCACGGTTTTGTGGCGGACTGCGTGGGAGTTCCCTTAGTTTGTGTACATGAAAACCATTCACTGACGGGAACACACACAGACGGACAGCAAGCACTCTTCCAGGCCTCTCTAGCCTAAGCTTGCTACATAGGCACATGGGCCCAGTCATTTAAAGGTGCCTGGGTTTTTTGAAATGATGTGTGACGAAACTATGCATGTGTTTAGCAGGCCAATGGCATTAGCAGGCATGCCTTTACAACGAAACTTGCGATGTTAATGCATGTATGGGAAAGGCATATGTGTGGCAAAAACTTACCAGGTAAGTGTAACCCAAAATATATATATATATTTTCCTTTTCTTTTATTAAATATATGTATATATAACAAAAAAAATAATAATATATATATATATATATATACAGTTTTAACGTCTTTATTGCGAATTGTTATTCATAAAAGACACACATACAATACAAACAGTACGAATAAATTAACAGAATCATAAAGTATCAGAGCAATACTAATAGTCAAATAAAAAGTGACAGTAATTAGTTAGATAAAAATTCCCAATTAAACATACGTTTATAGACGTCAAAAAGGAAAATACCTAAAGATTGAAGATAAAAAATAAAAATAAAAAAAACTTCCAGATATACATTTGTATATGAAAGAAAACTGGACATCAGTTCTGATCAGACCATAGTATAATGCAAATGCATGTTATTCAAAATTATTCAAGACGATAAGTTTCGAACTGACTTGATCCTGATTAGCCAAGCCCATCCAAGAAATTTAGCCATTCCAATGGATAGCCATTCAGCAGTATTTGTTCTCAGAATATACAAAGCTTCGCTACTCACTCGGGTATTAAGTCTGGAGCATACAGGTTTCAACCATTTACATCGTGGTTCACTATAAGCAGTACATACAAATAAAAAGTGACCTAATGTTTCTCTGCAGTCAGTACAACAGGGGCAAAGGGATGATTCTGTCTTCTGCCAACCATTAGTAAAAACCCTCAGTGGAAGTGTTCCTACACGAAACTGATGGTATAATTTTCTATCTAATGTTTTAGGAATAACATCCCAATAGATCTCTATGTGAGGGACTGTTTTGTGAAGCAGAAACTGACCTGTCAAGTTCTGTTTCTCCGTAAGAACAACATGTTCTACTTTTACCGTTGACCAGAAAAGTAGTTTGAAGTCTTTTTTTGTAGGGAAAGTATTAGAACCCGGCTCAGACCAGAGCAAAGGAAGACCCATTTTGATCAAAGTGATCTTAATTTGCTTGAACCACGGTATGTCACCTATATATATATATATAGAGAGAGAGAGAGATATAGATAGATAGATATATATATAGATATATATTTTTTAAAGGAATACATATATATAATTATTTTTTTAAAATATATATTTTTAAATATATATACTCACACATGCGCACACCCTTGCCACCCAAAACCCATACCCAACCTAATTGTTAAAAATACCCTTACCACCCAAAAACCCATAACCGCCCTAAACCCTAAAATACCCCTGCCACTTCAAAAGATCTGCCCACCCTAAGCCCTAAACACCCCCTAGCACCCAAAAACCCATACCCACCCTAAACCCTAAAAATACCCTGTCACCCCAAAACTCACTTCCATCCTAAACCCCCTTACCACCCAAAAACCCATACCCACCCTAAACACCCCTTACCACCCAGAAAACCCATACGCACCCTAAATCCTATACACTTTCCTTGCCACCCAAAAACCCATACCCACCATAAACCCTAAAAAAACCTTACCATCCAAGAACCCATACTCCCATAAAGCCTAAAAATAACCTTCGCACCCAAAAACCCATACCCACCCCAAACCCTAAAAAGCCATTAGCACATACAAATCTATACCCACCCTAAACCCTAAAATAACCATTGCCACCCAAAATCCTAAACCCAGCCTGAACCCTAAAAAGGCCCTTGTCACCCAAAACCCCAAACCCACCCTAAACCCTAAAAACTTCCTTACTAGCCAGAAACCCATACCCACAGTAAACACAAAAGCCCTTGCCACACAAAACCCCAAACACATCCTAAACCTTAAAACTTCCTGCAACTCAAAACCATAAATGCTAACCTAAAACTAAAAAAGCCTTTCCCTAAACCCTAAACACCCCTTACCACCCAGAAAACCTGTACGCACCCTAAACCCTAAATCCTATAAACTTTCCTTGCCACCCAAAAACCCATACCCATCCTAAACCCTAAAAAAACCTTACCATCCAAAAACCCATACCCACCATAAAGCCTAAAGATAACCTTGCCACCCAAAAACTCATACCCACCATATAGCCTAAAATTAACATTGCCACCCAAAAACCCATACCTACCCTACACCCTAAAAATAACCTTGCCACCCACAAACCCATACCCACCCTAAACCCTAAAAAACCCTTAGCACATAAAAACTTATACCCACCCTAAAACCTAAAATAACCCATGCCACCCAAACTCCCAAACTCAGCCTAAACCCTAAAAAGGCCCTTGCCACCCGAAACCCCAAACCCACCCTAAACCCTAAAAACTTCCTTACTACCCAGAAACCCATACCCACCCTAAACACAAAAAATCCCTTGTCACACAAAACCCCTAACCCATCATAAACCTTAAAAATTCCTACAGCTCAAAGACCATATATTCTTACCCAACCTAAAACTAAAAACGCCTTTATCTAATATATGTGTGTAAAAAACACTTAAAACACTTAGGGGCATATTTACAATAACTGGCGCATCCCTGCAAATCAGCAGGGATGCGCCAGTCATTGTGCGCCACAGCTCCGCCATCATGGATGCGCCGCATTTACAATGCGGCGCACCATGGTGCAAAAACGGCACAGATGCGTGACGCGTCTGTGCCGTAAAAGTGACGCATTGCTGGAGTTGCGTCGCAAGCGCGACGCAGCTCCAGCAATGCTCTGGGGGACCCTATCTAGTTAATGCTGCGTCAATCCTTACGTCTGATTCAGGCAGGCGCAGGGTTTTGACACAGCATGGGCCTAAAAGTGACTGAGTGAAATCTCTTAGATTTCACTCAGCCACTTTTAGGAGGCGTTCCTGCGCCGGAACACTCCCCCCTGCACAGAAACGCCTACATGTGGCGCAGGGCATTACAACGTGACACATCTCCCAGATGCGTCACGTTGTAAGTACCCCTGCACCATGGAGCAGGATTTGCGCCGCCGCTGCGTCACAAAAGTGACGCAACGGTGGCGTAAATGAGGCGCAAGGGTCTTTTAAATCTGCCCCTTAAATCTTAAAACCAATAATACTTGTCTATACTTTGCCTTTAAAACTTTTACAACGAATATGCCTTCACAATCAATTTCGTTGTAAAATCCTGCTTGGTAAAGACTTGCGTGGTAGAGTCACCTGCATGGTTAAGCCTGGGTAATAAAGGCATGCACGGTTCCGGCTACCCTTTGAAACGGTAGATAATGGGAAGAAAGGAATACGTGTTGCTGTCAGTGCTTTAATTGGAAAACATTTACTCCAGGTACCCAAAAATCGGAGGTCAAGATGTAGCTGAGGTAAGGGGGTGGAGTCAGGAAGAGCATATCTTGAAAAGCAGAGTCTGACAGTCGATTTATACATTGTGTTTTTTAATCTGCTGCAAATCTATTCTAGATTACTTAATTGGCCACAAATAGTCTGCATTTTAAAATGTCTCATTGTGTTAAGATACTTGTTGCAGAGATCAATTTGAAAAGGCTTACAATAGTGGTAGTATAGCTCGAGTGGTTAACACACTTCTAGGAGAGTTCTGTATTTTGTCCAGTCACGCTTTTGACTCGCAAAGTAGTATAGTGGGTTAATGTGCCTCCACACTGTGTAACGTGCAGATCACAGATTTGTATGGTATTTAGGTAGGTAAGTGGATTATTGCTTTTGACACTGAGATCATTTTGTTACTTCCAGTTCATAAGTTGCAAGCTTTGTAATATACCACAGTGATCTATTTAGCGGGGTCAAGGAACTGCATGCAAACTGTAAGTCATTGATTCAGATCCTGGTTTTTTGTTTTCTCAATCTTTTGTTATTCTGTGATTGCAGCGATGGGTTCCTTAGAAAAGTAATACAGTCTTGTTAGTACAGGCAACCACAATAACTGTGTTACATTGTATACCCTTACTTTGCGGTTCACCTGGTCATTCACTTTTAACATATAGGCCCCTATTACGATGTCGATTGGCCACGTCTTGGTGTGGGAACTGACCAACCATAGGTCGTCGGTTCTGAACACAGTATTTCGGAAACCGCCCGCAGCACAAGCTCCCATAGAGAAATGGGAGTTTGTGTAAATCCCTGCACTGTGTGGCAGGCACCTCATGAAGCCCGCCACATGGTGCAGTATTTTACAGGGGGCCACCTAGCCGGAGGCCACAGAGAGAAGGGGGCCCTGCTAGGGGCCCCCAAAGTCGCTTTCTGACAGGTTTTCGATGTCAGAAAGTCCGACATGAGAAGCCTGTCAGAAACTAACATCATAATCTCAACAGTGGAAACCCCGCCCGCATGGGATTATTTTGGTTTCCGACTGGCCAACGGGCTCCATGAGCCTGTCGGAAACCAGCCGGAATGACCAGCTGGTTTGAATTCCGAGTGCCATAATCCTAATACGGCGGTCGGAATTCAAACCAAGAATGCTGGTCAGAAAGCCTCCGACCTTTGGTCAGAGGTTTCCGACCGACATCCTAATGAGGGCCATAATGTCTACAAGTATGAATGGATGATAAGTGATTACTACACCTTGTAACCCTCATTGTGTTATGTAAGATTCCCTGTACATTTAATTACACACATGTATGATTTATTGTGCCTGTGTGTGTGTTGTAAAGAACTTTGACACCCTACACTGGGATGATTAGCGATTTGCAAATAATAATTTAAAAACATTAGGTGTCATTTAAATCAATATTTGTGTAATTACTCATACTGACAGATAAGTCTTATATTCCTACAATGCAAGCACATCTCTTTTAATGGGAGTTGAACAAAGTTCAAATCTTGCCACCAATAATTTCCCTTATGTACTTGTAAAGTGGTACTAAGCAGTGCTACCTTTGTTTCCTTCCATTGCATTGGCCTCTAGGTGTTAGGCTAAAGATGGCTCACAGCCAGGATGATGCTTGAACTAAAGGAGGGCCTGACGGTTCTCTAAATAATGTTTGTTTGTGTCTGAGCCGGAAACGAAAATTACCTGATACATGTACTAAGCATTGAAGTGGGTATACACAGCCAATGGTTATGGCTTTTGTAGAATTATACGTTTCAGCCAAACCTCACTGGCTCATTGTGTGGGTGTAGCACAGCAGTAGGTTTCTGATTTTGATGGCTTCAGAGTGCCTAAATGAAGTTATCTACAGCCCTTGCCAGAGCCTGCTCCTTGCTTAATGTGATTGCACCTTGAATAATCTATAAATATATAAACATTGTTGGCACAGAACAATATATATTTTTTTGGTTTTTATAAACATATTTTTATTGGCATTTGTCAGTATAACAATATGTTGCCTGAGAGCATCCATTTACTAATTACATTCACACAATCGGGTCATCTGATTACTGATCTATTAAGTCCATCTATAAGATAAGAACACAGGACATATGGCTGTAGTATGACGGTTTATACAACAAAAACAGAATGCAAGAAACAAGTGACAAGACATATATATACGCTAGTGAGAGCTTTCAGTTAACCAATTCCCAGTCTTTGCATAAGAACATCATTCTCATTGGATCATGTGAACTCCAACACATCAATCCACAAGTATGAGCCGCTCCTCATATGGACTCTCCAACGGCAGTTACAGTAGCTAAAGAGCCAATAACAAAGAATATATAATGCGTCAACAAGTGAAACTAAAACTAAGCCATCCTGAGGGTCCAGTCATCTATCTGCTGTATAATGCCTCACGGAGATCTACACACAGCATGGGTCCTCCCCCTGGCTTTTCCAGACCTCCAGGACTTCCACCCAGAGCTCCACCAGAGGGCATCTCTGCACCCCTCTGACATCCTGTCTAATCAGGGCCCTCTCTTCCACCTTAGCCCACATAGTAACATCATTCATCCAGGTCGCGATTGCTGGGCTCAACCCAGAGCACCATCTCATTGCTATTCCCCTCTTGGCCAGGCTCTTGGGCCAGGTCTATGAATCTAGTATCGACCCTATCTGCCCGCGGTCTGGGGAATAGTCGCAGAAGGCAAGTCTCTGCTGTGCATGAATTGTGCGATCCAATACACCATTGTGTAGCGATTACTGTTTCCCAAAACCGGCGTACTCCAGAGCAGCTCCATGTTGTATGTCCAAAATCAACCACCCGGGCCCAGCAACTGTGGTATGTCCTCGGATCTCCCCTATAAATGTCCTGTCATCTACAGGACATAAGATCGATCATATGCAGATAATTTCAGCCTCGTATTCTGAGATATGCGCTTAGGATATGCCAGAATTGCGCTCCATTGACAGTTTGTGAGGACCAGTTCCAGCAGTGTCCCCCATCTCCCCGCCAGCGGTGTCCTGGCCATCTCCAAAAGTACCTGATAGAACCATTTCACGTGGTGGTGCGTGGTGCCCATTGTTACTAGCAGTTGAAGAACAGCATGGGACCCTGGATCCTGTCTGTCGTCTAACCACAGCTCTCCAAAACGTCATTACCAGTGCTTTATATTCAGGAATGGGCTTAGGGCCTAGGAACACTAAGCCACCAAGTCCTGTAATAAGATTACTGCTCCCAGTTGGTAATAATAATAATAAATCCACATTTGTAAAGCGCACAATCACCCGTAAGGGTCTCTAGGCGCTGGGGGCGCCTAGAGACACATGGTCACTAGAGCCCAGAGTCACATGGTGCTGGGCTAATCTGCCACCAGTGCCGGGGATCGAACCGTGATCCCCAGATTCCGGAGTCAGTCGCCCTGGCCGCGGCGCCACACCTCTTCCACTAATCACCCACCAAAACTAAACCTGCAGTCACCCATGCAGACAGCTCTTTATTTGTCAAGAAAGCTGGCGGGTTCCCATTCAGGAGCCCTACTAATGGCAAAGCCAGGGCATACCAAGGAGTCCTAGTGGTCATCCGCAGGAATCTTTTCCAGCATTGCAGGGAAACTTTCAGCAACACTCCCGGTAGCAGGGTTGCCATCGCCAGATTGAGGTGTTTAGCCAATAAGGCCCCCTGGTTACCAGCTAATCCCATGGGTCCCAGTTGTTCTTGATGGGCACATCTAGCCACTGGGTAAACTATTGGAGCTGTGCCACCCAAACATATCAGTCAAAATCCAGAGGACTCAGGCCCGCCTCCATTGGAGGCCTCCGGGACAACCTCCAGACAAAATGATATATTTTATCTAGTAATTTGGAAACGGCCTGGTCAATACTGAGTGAAGATCACAGAATTTATAACACACACCCTTCAGACCTCTGAATGACATCTCAGAAAGTGACACTTGATATTTGACCTGATGACAGGACCTTGTTTTGTTTTTTAAACCATCTTCATTGAAAAGATAAGAGAACGTCAAACTAGCAAGATAGGATAACATGCCCAAACAACAAGCTAGAAAATCCCACAAAAACATGTTTACTTTGAAAGTTCCAAACCATGGGTGGATAACTTTCAGGTGCTAGGAAGCCGTTCCCAGAGTTTGCTAGCAGCACCAAAGAGGCAGCATTTGCTAACTCAAGTTAACTCTAAATGATGTTCCTGGAAAGGTGCAATGTAGACTGGAACATTGTTAGAACAGGTAAAATCTGGGAACCCACCCCAGGTACCACCCGCCAGAAATGGACATATTGCCCAGAGAAGCATCCAATATGGCGTCCAACCAGGTGCAGGAGGTTGTTGGCAGCAGTACGAGCTCTCAAGAGTGACAAGGGCAGAAGAGCAATTGTTTTGCTTTAATTTGATGCACGTGTTCTTGGATAGTTTTTGGAAGCAGGCAGGGTAGAGTTACACATAGAGAAGCGGTTTGTTAGGATATCATTGGTCAACTGTGTCGAAAGGATTGGGGCGGCCAGTGAGCACTGCAGCACATATTTTCTTCATGATCAGGTTCACGTAGCGTGGAATGCGAGTTTCCGGTTGTAACCGAGGAAGCGGTAAAGAATGAGGACATTAACGAGAAGTGATGTGGCCAGGGGGTGGAAATCTGAATTTTCGCTCATTTCACGCGGCATGTTAACGGGCCTTACGGGACTTGAGGTGAACTGACAGTCATTTTTTGGCTGAAAAAGCTAAGGAATTGTTATACAAACAGCTTTCCAGTGAGGGGTAATTATGCTACCGTAGCAGATTGATGCCCTGATGAAGGGACAGCATTATAGACAGACCATAAGCCCTTATCATCTCAAGTGCATAAATCTATCCTGCCAGGTGCGGGCATTAACAGATTTTCCAGCTTTGAGCCAAAGAACGCCTCACATCCATCATCTCTGGGGGGGTAGGTTCAGATGTAATGACAGGCCAACTCAGTGGATCCTGAGAGAATAACACCTGAAGGTCACAGGTTCAAATTTGGGGGGTCCTCCTTCTAGGGTTTTAGTTAAATGTGTATAACTAACTGAGCTTGCAGCTAATATCACCAGATCCGCGCAGTGCCATGTTGCCACATTGTGTGGCTGAAAGAATGACATAAAGACACATTTTAATAAAAAAAAGTCAGTCCTAACCAGAGGGCTGTTGCATTTCAAGTCAGTAATACTTTAATTGTCTGTTTTTTGTTAACGACCCAAGTCACCTATTAATAATAATATTTATTTATTTATTTCGTAACAGCTGTCTTGTAGATTCATTGTAAAGTATATTTGTGTTTTACGTGCATCAGAAATATATAGGAGGGTGATATTCACTTTTTAAATGTTTTTCCGTTCAGTAGACTTTTCAAAAAGGGCATTTAATAACTACCTGTTTTAAGACAAATGTGTGGGTGGGTGAGGGTGTTTTAGAGCACCAAATGAATCTCTCCAGAGCCTCATTAAATTGTACTGTAATTTGATTTATGTAGCTCTTACCAGCCGTGGCAAAACTTTAAAGAGAAAGGGATAGTACATGCTCAGCCTTGCCAAGTACCACGCATCAGGTGTTAGACGAATGCATTTTAATGTGGTGGTCCGCATCACTGCATTAAAATGCATTGTCACGCATTTTCAGCTTCTGCCGTCCACCTGTGAGCCTAGTGAACTATGTATATTACAGGGGCACAACTAGACCCAAACTTTGGGGGGCAAAGACTCCCAGCCAGGGTTGGCACTAGCACTGGTCGCGCAAGGTGCAACAATCTTTTTTGGCGCCCCTCTCCCATTTCCTCCTCCTCCATGAAGTCCCTCACTACCACTCGCCAACAATGCACCTCATCTTTCTATAGCCCCTTTCTGACTAACATTTGATTTTTTTATAGGGCTACTCATATTTTACTCAGTTCTGCGATCTGCATGGTACATGTAATTTGTAGCAGGCACATTACCCCTCTATGCTGTGTGGGTGACAGGAGTGCCCATGTGAGTGCACGGTGAGCAATGCAACAGTGTGAGAGTAGAGTGAGAGGAGTGATTACAGGGTTTTTGAGGTGACCATATGAATGTGGGTGCAGATGAAAGTGCAAAGTGAAATAAATGAATGTATGGTTAGTGATGGGCTTGTTTGAGTGAGATTGCAGAGTGTGCAGTGAGGGGGACAGGTGAAAGACGTGTCCCATGAGTGCTGGGTGGGTGGTATGCTCATGTGACTGCATGGTGAGGTACAGGGTGAACAGCGCAAGTGCATTGTGTGTGCAGAGTGATCACTGTGAGTGCAGAGTGAGCGGAGTGCTCATGTGACGGCAGGGTAAGTGGAGGGAGAATGGTATGAGTTCATGGCGAGTGGCATAAATACTGTGTGGTCATTGTGAGTGCAGTGTGAATGGTGTGAGTGCATGGTGATCAGTTTTAGTGTGAGGTGATCGCTGTGAGTGCAGGGCGAGTGTGAAAGTGAAGTGTGAGAATGAGTAGTGAGTTGTCTGAATGCAGGGTGTATTCCCAGACACTTGAAGTAACTCAGCAGGTTACTGAGGGCTGGCATAGGGTTTCAGGTATAAGTTAAACTATTGCTATTATGGCATTATTCAGGGACAGGGACGGACTGGCCATAGTGGGCACCAGGTGTTTTCTCGGTGGGCTGGAAAGGTGGGAGCCGGTTTGTAACCGGTGGGGGCCATTTCTGGTACAGAGGGCTGGTTTTGCAGCAGTGCTGCAATAGCGGCCCATGTACCAAAAGCAGCTGCTGTGTTTTCCACGTGCACCCCCTCCCGCACGGCCGGTCCGACTGAATTGCCAAGGCCGGTTTGCATTCCCAGTCCAGCCCTGTTCAGGGATCAAGGGTGGAGGAAATAAATATTGTGCTCATCCTGCAACAAACTTTCAGTCTTGTGATTAGGGTTGCCAGCTCATTATATTGATGTCCCAGACATTACAAACATTTTCAGCACTTATCTGTGCATACTTGGAACAGCAAATATAAATAGAAAGCATTTTTAACTGTGTTTTAGGGCTGCCTGAATAATCCATGATTGATAATTAAAGGGAACAAAGACAGAAAAGCCACATTACAAATGAATACATATGATTTTATTTATAACACTATTTAGTGTCAAGACGAGGGCTTTGCAGGCTCTTTAAACAACAAATGGCTCGTATTTTTCTTTTGTTAATCCTACTTTATATTTCTTCCCATGAAATGCATTCTCACACTGAGGCAGTACAATTAAAGTCCAAATGTAAGGAATAGGCAGAGTGGGGGCCCAGGGGGTACTGGAACCAGTAAAAAACTATGCTTTGTTAAAAAGTTTACAAAGGTATGTAAATATGCAAAATCTCTTTCAAAGACCAGGCAAAACTAGGGCGTGCCGGAGTAAGACTCCAGTTACTGCCCAGCCGAGCACCCAGCAGCTCAAGCTGAGAAGCCCGGGCTGAGTCACACGATGGGGAGGGGGTGGGGACTGAAGCCCTTTCAGCCCTATGGGTATGGGTGTTGTGCCCCTGGTATATTACAATACAAAACACCATATTGTAATTTACAGAGTTGAATAGTTAAAGTTAACATGCTGTTGCAGCTCCATTTTCTATTTCTAGGGTGGTTGTGTCGACGTCACGTCCTCTTTCAAATTAGGTTGCCGACTTAGGCAGCTGTAGCTGTGCACCGCCCAGGGCCGGACTGGTCGTAGCGGGCACCAGCCAATCCCCCGGTGCGCCGCACGGGTGCGGGCCGGTTTGGGGCCCCTGGGGCCTTTTTTGTTACAGGGCCGTTTTTGCAGCATTGCTGCAAAATCGGCCCGTAACAAAATCGGCCGAAAAACGGCCCTGACAAAGAGCAGGGCGGCACCCACAACCCTCCGGGGGGAGGGGGTGGGGGGGGGAGGCCGAGCACTTTGCCAAGGCCGATTTTGGTTCCCAGCCCGGCCCTGGCACCGCCAAATGCAATTACAATACAATGCAGTACAGAAAGAACACTGGCAGAACCGACAAGCGCAATGGTTCTCAACCTGGGGTCTGCAGAATCCTGGCTTCTTAAGGGACCATGACTGTTTAGAAATTAAGTATTAGCATATTTTTAAAGTCTACATACATAAAAAAAGCAAAATGTGAAATAGTTTTTTAATGTGAAGGAATTTGAAAATGTATCTGAAAATTAAGTTGGTATGTACAGACGATTGGTAGCCTCAATTGAAGCACTGGTTTGCACCAGCAAAAAGAGATCTTGAATTATGAGCAAAAAGCCAAAATGGCATGCTAAAGTCAAGGGTACCACTTTGTTTTTTTTAGAAATGATAGCAATTTATTAAAAGCTCCAGCTTTCCCATTAAAATTAAAATTAACATTTTGTATATGTTTTGTTTGTGAATTAAATAACATATTTTAGAATGTGTGTATTTGTTTGATTTATACTTGCTTATTGTTTTGAGGCTCAAATAGCAGAAATTGCTTGGGAGGAGGTCTGCTGTTGTACTTTCTATAATAGAGATATTTTTTTCAGCGACCAGAAATACTGTGCCAAGTCTGAACTGTTCAGGACAGTTCCCTTCCTGTGGTGTACAGCAGGTTGCACTTTGTGTAACCATTGATTTTTTTCTGTTTTACTTGGGCTCTGGGTCGCTTTTCGTATTTGTTCCCTTTCTGTGTTTGTGTCATGGTCTTTCTAGAGTGGGGAGATTAGCACCTCAGCATGCCCTCACTCCTGAAGACAAGACCAAAAGATAAGCAGTGGTCAAGTACCACACAAGAGACCTCACCACTTTCAGGTACATTGACCTCTGAAGAGCCCTAGATCATTGCTGGGATGGAGAAAGATGCTATGCAAGGTTCTAAAGTTCTGCGACCATGCCTCACATTCACCACAGCAAGATGTGTCGTTCGTAACCCCTTCCCCAACACACACAACGGTCATGTATGTATGTATGTATTGCAGTCTTATATAGCGCAACACTATCACCCAAAGGGTATCCTGGTGCTTTGACAGAACAAAACTGGCACACTCTCACAGAGATCACACTACTCTTGGAAATAGATAAGTTTTCAGATTTCTCTTAAAAGATGGAAGTTCGTTTTGGCTCCTCAATGGAAGCGGAAGAGAATTCCAGAGACTAGCAGCAGAAAAGCTGAAAGAGCGACCTCCCATTCTTAACCTCTGAAACCTGGGAACCATTACCAGGCATGCAGAAGAAGAACGCAAGGTTCGAGGAGCAGTATACCAGGAGAAAAGATTCTGCAACAGAACAGGTCCCTGTCCATGCAACGCCTTAAAAACCAAACACGAAGCCTTAAAAAGAATCCGTTGCTGGACAGGCAGCCAATGGAGATCAAGCAGCGCTGAAGTGGAGGAGGCAGTGCGCGGACGAGAGAGAGCCAACTTGGCTGCCATGTTTTGGGTATGGGTATGCACTGGATGTATATGCGTGACACAGAGTGAGATCTAGAGTGGGGCTCTGTGATCAGGAGGGGTACACCCTGTGCACCCTCTTTGCCAAGCATGATTACAGTGAGATCGGGCTGTACAGAGCTGATACTGGTGCCAGTGATACTATTCATAGTGGTAGTGCAGGAGTTTTTACCCTCCCCCATGGCAGAAAGAGGCATCTACTGGCCTCTTCTGCTTTTTAAAGTGGTCTGCCTGTCCTCTGCAACCAGGTCCTTCACTCATCCATGGGGAGGGACATGGATGTAGCAAGCATCTGCTATTTTGTGTATGTAGATGACATATGCAGGGAGCATGCGTGGCACAGGTGGCTATAAAAGCACTGTGATCTTTTTTAGGTCTCGCCTACCAGGCAGTGCAAAGCTGGTTGGTTGACAAAGGCTGTTAGTGGGCTTTCCAAAATCCTACAGTCTGCTTTCAAGCCTCCCATTGCTTACCACTAGTTGGGTTTATTTTCACTCTCATTTCCATGCTTGCTTCTTATTCAATGGCTTGCCTTTCTCTTCTTGTGTGTGACCCCCCCCCCCCCCACCCCCCCCACACCCACTCCCTGCCACCGCCTTCCGGGCCATAGCTTCTTTAACTTTTGATTGGCTGAATTGAATCTTTCCACTGCTCACTTTTAGGTAACTGTTTTGTTTTTGGCTAAGCACACCATGAGAGTGCACATGTCTGCCGGCTCCCTCCTTCTCTCCCCATGCTCCATGCTATTCTCACCCTTGTGTGCTGCTCTGTGCCGCTCCCTCCAAATTACCCTGCATTTTGTGTTTTTCCCCACCCCTTGTTGCTCTCTACCTCCTGTGCTGCTCACTCTCGCTCTTGTGTTCTTCTCCTTTGCCAAACACCTCTACCACTCTGTGCTCCATGTTACTCTCTCTTTCCCGGGTTTCACCCCACCCCATGTTTCTCTCTCCTGCTAGTGCTGTTTTTTCCATTGTCTCCTCGCCCACTGGACCTTTCCTATTTTTGGGTGTATTTTTGTTTTCGAGGGCCCAGCGACTCCCATTTGCTGCCAGGCCACTCCACGGTGTAGAAAATGCATTTGTGCTGGAAAAAGTCAAATTTATTTACCAATTAATGTGGTGTCCATCATTTTGGATCAGTAATTAAAAATGAAAGCAAATAGAGCCTATGTCACGCACACACACATCATCTGAATAACATTGCTTAGGGGCAGGCACTTCAATTCCCCCTTTTTCTTTTTTTTTCTTTCCTAGCTTTTTCCCTAACAAAATCATTGTCAAAGCCAATAGGTCAGCAAGACGAGCCCTTTTAGTTTTGCCAGTGCTTGTTTTATTAGCTAAATTCATGTGGTGCACAACATGGAGGGTTGGAGAGAGTCCACACAGCAAATGCAAAGTTCAGAGCTCTTCCACTAAGATATTTAGTGGATCATTTGTTTTGGGTCAGACTGAGGAGTGTTAACAAGCTGGAACAGAGGAGCTTTGAAGCTAGGGAGATCCCCCATCATTTCGTTGCCCATTGTCCTCTGATTGGGTAACCCCAGCAGATTAACCGGTTGTAAAGTGAGGAGAGATACTCACTTCCTAAGTCAGTCCTAATAGGGATCACTTGAATGCATTTTACATGGGAACCTAGAGATATGCACAATTACAAGAGAATGTACTGTATTTCAGGATGCAGTAGGGTGCAATGGCTCGTGTTGTCTGGTTTACAAGAATAGAGACAGAGAGGTTTCCATAAATGTTACAGATCCTGGAGGTGAGTACAGCCTAACATCCAGACAGTTTCTATGGAGCCGTGGGTGGTGTATTGAACTGTGTCTAGATACTTTAACTGTGCCTCGTAACAGGGAATGCAGCTATACCAGTTCCATATCACCTCTATATGTGCCTTTGGGGGGTTTGGGTGGTTTGATCATGAAGAGGAAGCTCTATTTCTGCTAAGTAGATTCAGAGAGAGATGTTGCCCAAGGGAACGTTAGTCTGTGATGCTAAGATCTGTGTTACGTCATTGTGGAGTTATAGGAGATTGCCACTCTGGGGTTAAAGGACATGTGATATCTATTCCACCCCATTGCAATTCTGGTGAAAGTAGGCTGGTTTCAGGTCTAGCAAAGATCAGGATAGGGTAAGGTAACAGAGCTACGCTTGTTTTCTTCGGGGAAAAGGACTTCCTGAGAAAGGGTATAATATAAACAAGAGAGTGCCTGAAGGTTGGGAAGTAAGAGAGGAGTTGGCCTATCGGCTAGGGCGCTCGACCTCGGACCTGGGGATCTGGGTTTGAGTCTCGGTAACGACGCCAAAACCTCCTGTGATTCTGGGCAAATCACCCTAATCTCCCCGTGCCTAAAATGAAAGTGTGTCCTCATGTAACGTAACTGGAAAATATGTAAAGCGCTCTGATACCTGATTCGGTTCGGGTCTAGTTCGCGCTATATAAAACTCTACAAAAAAAAAAAAAGTAAGCAGTACAGAAACTGTGGACTGTAGCAGGTTATAGCAGATAGTGTAATGGGAAACTCTGAAGTCTGCGGATAAAATTATGATGAAAACGCTTAAAATGGTCAAACGAAACGATAGAGACACTACAGTCCAGTTTACAGATGATGATAACGGCAAGCGAATTAGAGGCTTTAAAAAAATTCAAGCCTGTGAAAAATTTACCTTGAATCTTACAACATTAAGGACAACAACACAACAACAGAACAAAAAACAAAAAATTAGAAAGGAAATAAATCAAAAACCGTCGAAAGGGGTAAGAGATTTGGAAAGAGAACTTAAAAAGGTCATTATGAGGCTAAAAAGATCTTGTCATGACCAAATAGCCTGGGACAAGGTCAGGCAATTGAGGGAAACTTGTAAAAAACAGCAATGGGAGGAAAAAATAACAAGCAACGATAAATTCTGTCCCGAACTGCTTAGTAGTGAGAAGAAAACGAACTCAAATACATTCTGGTGAATCATAAATAAACTACAACGACCGATGAACGAATTATCATCAAATATTCAAGAACATGAGCGGGCCAACTTTTTAACCACAAAATTTTCAGAAATAACAACCGACAACACGTTAGAGGCAAAGACTAAGGAGCACCATGAGGAAAATAAAACAACTGAAACCATCATACAACAAGTTAGTGATATGTACATCACCTGAGAGGATAGTAAACGTAAGGGAAGAGTGAGAAAGTCCTCTTGTCTTATGCCAATGGAAGTGAAAACCCCAAACTACAGAAAATATTGGCACCAACTCTCTAAATGCAAAGAACAGTGAGTCCTCCATGTTAGTTGACGGAATAAAACGCATAATAAAGAAGGGCAGAGGTGATGGCGCACCAAGACCTAATGGATTCCCACATTCCATTTTTAAAAATGATCCATCATTTTGGAGCAAGCATCTAGACAAACTATACAATGAAATAGAGCTCCTAAATTGTATTCCATCGCATTGGCAAGGCTTGACATTGACACCTATTTATAAAGGTGGAAACAGAGTGAATCCATCAAATTATAGGCTAATCGCCCTCTTGGACGTTGAAGCCAAATATCATGCCACACTCATTTTGGAAGACCTTAAGGAATGGACAGATAACCTTAATCGTATTCCAGTTAAGCAGATAGGGTTCAGGCAAGGTATAGGGACAATATCAAACATTTTAGCCCTTTCCCTAATAGCAAATAAAAGCAAACAGAGGAAACAACAACTTTACCTCTGTTATATAGATTTAAAGGCTGTATTTGACCGTCACCATTTTTGGAAAAAACTGCGAACCTGGAATATTCCCGAAAAAATATTACAGGGAATACTACTATTCGATTAAAATACATGGTTAAGAGTCAAGATAGGAGACGGCACCAGATTATCAAGAAAGCTAATCACAACAAAAGGCCTCAAACAGGGTTACGTTTTGGCGCCACATCTCTTGTTTCTGTCCGACCTTGCTCAGAGGTTAGACTGCACTAACTCTCATCCATCAAAGCTAGGCGGGCTAGCACTCACGCACCTCTGGTACGCTGACGATGTGGTGTTAATGAGTCAAACAAAGATCGG
Source organism: Lissotriton helveticus (assembly GCF_964261635.1). Lineage (NCBI taxonomy): Eukaryota > Metazoa > Chordata > Amphibia > Caudata > Salamandridae > Lissotriton > Lissotriton helveticus. The sequence goes on along the minus strand of NC_136063.1, from coordinate 968,139,834 downwards.
CCTTCAAAGAGTCTTAAATGTAATGTCAGACTATATAAGTCAGCAGAGAAGTAAACAGATCATCTGGCTCAATGGTAGCCAATTAGAGGAAGTAAAGAACTACAAATATTTGGGTTTTTATATAGACAATCATCAAAACCACTCAGAGCAAAAAAAGTATATGACTCAGAGAACTAGCGCACTTATATTCGCCTTCAGTCAATTAGCAAAACAATTGAACGGCCCATCACATAAACCACTGCTAGCGGTGATGACAGCGAAAATTCTCCCTATGATAACATATGCTAGTGCCGTTTTTCATGGCAATGATGCAGAGCTTCTAAACCAACTAGGGGTTTCCACGTATAAAAAAGTTTTTCAAGTAGAACGTTCAGCCTCCCCGGCACAGGTTTGTCTTGAATCTGGCTTAACCAATGAAACACTTGGGAGAATGTATGCCACTGTAAAGCTTTGGTACAGACTGAAACTGAATGCGGCCACATCACCAATTAATAAAGCCCCCTGGACCGAAGTAGAACTCAACGGAAAATCACCCTACAATCAATATCTAAATAAATCCTTATCTACAACCTGTACAAATGATTTATAGAACAAAAACCTGCCATACCAGTCTTTCAAACACGCACTAAATAAAGTAGCAGAAAATCACTCCTTACTAATTGACAAAATTATCTTCAGGGCAAGGTCACATGCCTGGATGGTGATCAACAATTATAAGACACTTGCACCAGCCTATTATTTGCATACAACATTTTCTATTTACCTGAAAAAGCAATTAATGGATATACGCCTCGGAAAATTACCATCATTAGAGGATCAGCCTACTTGGGTATATAAAGGGCCAAAATCAGGTCGACTCTGCGGGTACCACAAAGTGGATTTCATTCCTATAATTTGCATATATACCCAACTCCACAACGCTCGATCCACCCTTCTTAGACACATTTTTAAACACAGAGGTATCAGGACCTGTAGAGCCGCAATAATTGCAAGCTTAAATCCATCGGATACCCAATTAAATTGTAAATTGATCAAATTTCTCAAAGTTTTTGCACAGGCTCACAAAAAATTATTTGCAGGACTGACCACAGATAAAAGACAATAATGTGGTAAAATATTTGTTAAACAATGATATTCTACGAGCTTCTTATTTTAAAATTAATGTAAAGCAGCTTTTCTCTTTTAATGTTTTAACTTCTATTTTTATATGTGTTTATATTGTTACGGTTTTAATTGACCAAACAATAAACATTTACGAAATGTAGTTAGTTAGCTATGATGATAACGCATGTACAAGCAACAGCAAAGTAAAAGCAGGGAAACAATTTACAAACTATCATAAATGATTGTCTATCTGCTCCTTGGACATGATCTTCTGTGAGATGAAAAGCAATTGGCAGACTAATCTCACTGAGATCAGGGAGACTCCAGCAGTTTTTATGGAAAAAGAGCACTGGGCTGATATCTGTGTCAAAAGCACAAAGCCTCAGAAACCCACTGGACCCTGGCAACAATGACAATCAATATTGTAATATAATACACCATAAAAGACAAGAGAGTACAGAACAAGTGGCACAAAAACAGAAACTGGGCTCGTGAAAAAGCGAGACAGGACCAGGACTGGAATACACCGAGCTGTAAATACAGAAACATGACTAGCACAAAGCCTAACAAGGCAAGACGAAATATGAAGACACACAAGAACACAAAACACAAGCCAAAGATTCTGCATATCACAGGACAGATCATGTTGGCATTCATGTGAATAAGAACAATGGCTAACACAGGAACAGACATCCAGGAAATGCGATAGAAACACATACTACAAAATGGCCAAAAGTCAGGAAAATGGGTTTATAAGGGAAACAGAATGAGATTAAGCAGATGTCAGGTGTGAGGAGCTGCACTCTGGGGTCACAGTGCTGGAATAGGGAAGTTTTGGGGAGGAGCACAGGGGGCAGGATGTGTAGCTAGTGCAAGGAAAAGGCCAAGGAATCATGGATCCACCAATAAAGAGAAGGCTGAATTGAGGCTTATAAAAGGGAATATCAGAAAAGCCAGGAGACACAAGACAGGGAATAGGAATGCCATGAACGGAGAAGGGATCAGAACCAAGAGAGTGAAAAGTCTAGAATGCAGTGCTTAAGGGGTCATTATAACAGTAAGATCTAGGAATCAAGCTTGTGAACAGGAAACCACCATCAGGGTGTGATCTAGAAAGGGTCTGAAGACAGATGGAACTATAAGGACCATAATGCATCAGGGAAGTAGAGCAGGCTCCTGGACTGAACTATAACATGTTCTAATGATATAAAAGCTGGTTCTCAAAGGACCCTCGTGAGCGATACCTAGTGGCAGGATAGCAGAATCCTGACAGTGTGTACCTTTGGGAATTAGCTGAGGGAATTCTACATCTAGACACCCATTCTGTGATGCAAAGATTACACTTCCCTTTTAGTGCTCTGATTTCCCTCACATTACGCCAAGAAATCACAAATAATAATTGTGCCTTCCCAATATAAACTATTTAAAAAAACATTTCATCACCCCTCATATGCACTGTTGACTTTGGTCATGACTTCCATGCAAACACTCAGCGTTCAGTGGTAGAGTTAAACACATTTTCTGTTTGCCTTTCTCGTTTTATAGCCGAAGAGTGGCAGATTTTCTGTGTAAAAGTGTAACTTCCAGACTCAATACTAACAATTGTATTGGCATTACAACCCCCCTACCGATCACATTTTTGCATTCCTGGGAAATAGTTTTCCGCTGTAAACCTAGAGGAAGGTCAATATTGCAAACATCTGCTGTTTATTTATCTGACTCAGTTGTACAGTAACAGATCTGCTTTGCCTGCATGCTAAACTGCTTATTTGACTTGCTAAACAGTGGCTGTCTGTGCACAGCGCTCTGTGTCAAGCACCTTGCTGAGTCTGCCTTGCTTGAGCAACCGTAGGAGGCCGAGTTTTTACACGGCCCAAAGAGAACACGTGTTTTCCCCTGCTTGTGCATCTGTGGCTTGGCCTTACAACATTGATGACATGAATGAAAACAGAAACGGCAGCCATTTTGGGTATGCCTAGGCACTGCTTGCTGCAATTAATGGCTTCTCTGTCACATTTAACATACTGCCCCACAGGAAGGCAGGCACCAGGAAGACATGAGTACATCCATGGATTTTAATCAGGGATGGATTGCATACACTTCCCGGGTGGTGCTAGTTTTATTCTACACTACTTCGATCTTATGTGACGTAGTTCTCGAATAGTAAGTATGTAATAAAACTTTATTCGGTTTCTATTCATAGCAAACCATAAAAGTACATATATAAAATAACAGTACATTCATCATAAAAGAATAGTACATATTTACTTAAAAATATCAGATAGGTAACAAATGCAGCGAAAATAAAAAGGGGGGTAAAATAAGAAGGAAGAAAACTACAAAATATAATTTATAGATTCTTTCTATGTCTGATACAAAACTTTAAAAACCTAACAATGTTTAAAGCAATGAATTCAGGGTCAAGAAGTTGAAGAGCCAAAAGGGCGGGGCGACATTGACGTAAACCAAGCCTTTTTAAAATTGGTAAAAGATAGCGCTTTCTAGGGTCTAAATACAATTTGCAAAAGAGGGTCAAATGTAATGTGGATTGGGAAGAAATGCCGTCACAAGGGCAATATCAGGTGGGCTGGGACCAGTCATTAATGTTAGGAAAAGTTGTTAACCTGAAAATTGAATCTATTCTAAAGCGGGTCAACAGAAATCTGTCGTAGCTGCTTAGATTCCAGGTTAAGTATGGTTGAATCAACATAGAAGTTTGGGTCAATAAGGCATGCTGTGCTGAAGGTTTGCGGGCTTCAACGGCCAGACGGAGCTCTGCTAGATGGGATAAACATCTACCCTTCAGCACTTTCCTGGTGATATGGCCCAACTCTGAGGGGTTAAGATAAAGATGTTCTAGAATAGCAAGGATGGACAATATATAGAGTGGCCACAAAATCAAAACGTTGAAGCTAAAAAAATGGACAAGTAAGAATGTGTAGATCTTCTACACCTAACCTAACTCCAAAACTTAACTTATATGTACCTTGACAATAGATACACATATCTTCAGGTACGTACATGCGGAGTGAAGAATAGTAAATCTCTACTTACCTAAATGCAGCTCCTTCCTTATTTTTTGGTTTTCGATATTTTGATCACAATGTTGTGGCCTCATAGATATTCTAGATGACATTAATTTTAGGAGCTATTTAACACCATGGGCCAGATGCTTTAAAATGGTTTGTGTATGCAGTTTGCAAAATTACACAAGCTGCAACTGCAGAATGGCATTTTACTATCTAATAAAGAAAAAACGTTTCTAATTTTGAACAGTAAATTGCAAAAAAGGGTTTGTAACTCATTCTAAACCGAAATTAAGAAAGGGCATGAAAGGAGCATCCCCGCCTAATTGCGAACTGCATTGAGATGTATCAATGGTTTATGAGCTACAAACCTTTGAAATGGATCGACTCCCTAAAGTAAGTTGTAACATGTTCCCAAAGGGGAAGTTGTCCCTGTTGGACAGCTTCTCCTGTGGGAATTGGTGTTTGGTGGCCTCAGGTAGAGCAGACACATTAGCTGCAGGCAGTCTGCCCACCCTATATGTCCTCAATCTGAAACTAAATATTTTTTTTAATTGACGCAAGAAACAAGAGCTGTTTTTTGTTTATTTTTAAGTAGGTTTCCTATTTAGGAATGCTAACACATATATGGTGGTCTGCTTGGTGCAGGCCACCATCCCTGTGTTTATTCCTAATCATTGGTACCTGCCTAATTAATATTCAAAAGATATGTCATTCTTCGACCTCCGGCAACTTGAGATTTTTCAACACAACCTATACCTACACTTCACATTGCAAAAGGAGAGACAGGTTACAAATACTCGGTGAACAGTTAACAACCAATATTTGCAACCTATCGATTTGGACCTCCGATCCCACTTTACATATATGTAATTGATGTGCTGTTTTGCTCCATTTCTTTTCCCATATCATTAAGGTTTTGAGGAACCAAATATCACTGTTCCTGTTTCACTGTGTAGAACAACATGCACCAAAATGCAGACATATTCTCCTGATGGTGTAACTATCACCCCTCTAAGGGTAGAGTTGCATTTGATGTTAAAATCTCCATGATTCTGCTAATCGGCCAAGTTGCAGAAATCTTCTTTAAGTCCATGAACTAAGAAGGATGCTGCCAGTAATGCCTCATGGCTGAAGTTAGAAATGGGATTTTTAGTAGGCTAGGAAATGTGCCAAAGCCAGGCAGAAACCACCACTCTAGTCAGGATAAGAGAGTTACACTCCTAAAATAACCCCTGCTCATCCCCTTGGTAGCTTGGCACAAGCAGTCAAGCTTATCTTAGAGGCAGTGTGTAAAGCATTTGCACATAACCAACAGGACAGTAATACAGTGTAAGCACTACAAAAGGACACCACACCAGTTTAGAAAAATATCCACTATTTTTATATACTTAAGACAAGACCAAAAACGATAAAAACATCCACAATACAGTATTTAGAAATCTTCAGTTATCAAAATAACCTTGAAAAACAGTTCCTTGAAGTCGATAGTTCCCTCTGGGGCTATCACGGCGTTGTGAACAAACAAAGCCAAACAGTTCTGGCTGACCGCGGCATCGCAGACCAGCTACGGTGTCGGAAGACCCGCAAAACAGTACCTTTTAGAAATGCAGGGCGTCGGTGACCTCTCGTTGAGCTTCCGAAAGGACGGTGCAGCAGGCGTCGGTTCCTGAGGTCGGTGCAGGAGTCATCGGGCCCTCGATGTCACCCACGTTGCAAATCGAGCTCCTGTCTGTTGAAGTCAGGAGTGCTGGTGTCGGTAGGCGTCAGGTGCTGAGGTGCGAAGTGCAGCAGTGCGGCGTGCGGTGTCCTCAGGTCGCGGTGCGAACAGCGAAGCGGTGGCGTCATTAGATGGCGTAGTCGGTGAGACCCGGGTCGCGGTGCGAAGTGAATGCGGTGCTCGTCGCGGTATTGGCAGGTCACGGTGCAAGCAGTGGTGTCGTTGTTGCTGAAGCGCTGATGAACTGTTGTCAATGGCACCATTGTCGGTAGGCCAAGGCTGCGGTGCGGGATGAGGGCAGTGCGTCGTGTAACTTTACGAGTGGTGCCCTCAATTACGGTGCAAGCAGTGGCGTCGATTTTGGCGTGGAGCGGCGGCATCGGGGATACCAAGGCCGTGCCGGGAAGCAAGGCGATGCGGAGTGTGGTGCTCACAGATCACGCTGCGAGCAGAGGCTTGGTGGCAGCATCAGCAGGTCTCGTCGGTGAGACCAGGGTCGCGTTGCGGAGGTTCTCTCTGCGGTGCCTTCAGGACACAGAGTCGACAGCGTCGTCGTAGACAGCGTCTGGTTGCTTTTTGCTCTGTTGCAGCACAAAACACACAGTCGCCAGTGCTGAGGGTTGAAGAACTTGAAGTCTTTGCGGTTCGTGAGACTTCTTGAACAGGGGCAAGCTCTACCTCAAGCCCATGGAGAAACTCACAAAAGTAGATTGCAGAAAGTTCAGTCCAGTTCTTTCACTGCCCAAGACAGAAGCAGCCACTGCAGGCCAACACAGCAAAGCACTCAGCAAAGTGGTAGTTCCTCCTCACAGCTACTCCAGCTCTTCTTCTTGGCCGTATTCTTGGTCCAAAAGAGTTCTAAAAGTCAGGGGCCTGGGCCCCAATATTTATATCCCAAAATCCTTTGATCTCTTAGGCAGAGAGTGTATGTGGCCAGCCAGAACCAGTTCTGCCTTCTCTGGTGTGACTACCTGGCAGGAGGTGGAGACGGCATGGTCAGAGGCAGACCAAGCCCTATGAGGTCTCCTCCCCCTTCCCCAATTGCTTTCCTGACCCACCTAGACTATCTGGAGCCACTCCTGCTCCCCACTCTTCTGTCATCCAAAACCCAGACAGGCAGTCCACATTCCAGCAGAGGCACACGGGATGACTGAGCAAGAAAATACCTACTTTCTAAAAGTGGAATTTTCAAACACAGAATGTAAAAATCGCCTTCACTAAAAGATGCATCTTTAGATTCAGAGTTCAGGCATACTAAACGTTATTTCCCTACCTAATTCCCTGAGCCAGTTATGTTTATAAGATGTTATAAACAAACTCCCCATTCTGTCCTATGGGGAACAAGTAGCCTTGCAATAGCGAAAAACGAAATTGGCCGGAATCCACTATCAGGACATGCCACACACACCAGGGCATGCCCTACCTTTCACATACACTGCACCCGGCCCACATGGGTACCTTGGGCCTACCTTAGGGGTGGCTGAGCTTACATGTAAGAAAAGGGAAGGTGAGGGACTGGCTAGTGTGTGCACTGGCCATGTCAACATTGCAGTTACAAACTGCACGGAGACTCTGCAAAGGCGGGTCTGAGTTACCTTCTCAGGGCTACTCATGGGGGTGTCACCAATAGTAGAATTTGATTCACAGCCCCTAGCACACTCAGTGCACTTTACTAGGGACTAAAAAGTAAATCTAATATCCAATCATGGAAACACCAATCCATAACACAATTTACCACAGAAGCACTTGCACTTTACCACTGATCAGTAGTGAGAAAATTGTGCAGAAACACTACACCAGCAAAAACCGGAAGGTCAGGAAGCAAAAACTCAGGGGAAACACAGCAAAAGATGCCAAGTCTAACAGCTGACAAGTGCACACTTTGATAAATGTATTATCTGAGGTCACACTCACCATGCTCTCTCCAATCCAAAGACCTCCTAAGTTCCCTGATCGAGGCGTACACTTATTAATTAATTATTTGTTATTACAGCTTAACCATCTAGATTACAACACGCTCGAGTTAGCCAGGCGACTGCTAGATTTGCCCAAACAACTCATTTGCACATGCTCCTCCCGAAATGCAGCAGCAGACCATAAAATAATACCTGGTTCAAAGAACCACTTGGCCACCTCAAACAAAATAAAGTAAGTTAGAAATGACCTAGTAGCAGGATCACTCCCCCCAGGGAATGCTTGAGCTTCAGATTTTTCAAAAATAACGCTGGTTTATAATGTTAAAATACATTACACGGCAAGCAGGGCACTGTGTAGGGACTTAACAGGCAGTTGAAAGTGAGAGGAATACGGATTCGTAGGGGTGCTTTGTAAAAGAAAACACAAAATTTTGGAAAATAATCGAAAAATGTGAAACTTTCCTAACAGAAAGGGAGTGTGTGTGTGTATTTTTGTCTGCACATGTATGTAAAAATCTCTCACACATCACCATACCCAACTGAAAGCACGTGTACCCAACTATTTACCAGAAGATAACGTTTATTAAGGGGGTGTAACACTCCGACCCCCACCTGAAACTGCACCTCTGTGTATTTCTCCATAACGAATGTCCTTCAGCATTCACCAAACACAAGAAATCTTCAACACAGGCATAATTATTAACCTGAACCTGAAAGTAGAAGACATCAGGTTGGCCATAGCACTAACCAATGGACATTTAGCCCAGCTGGCCTCCGGCACAGCACAGGCCAAAAAGCCCAGAGGGCTGCTTCATCTTTTCATCTGTACGTACACTAGCTGGGCACCAGCAACTCAAAGGCATTGGAACCTTCGAAAACCAAGAAGACCCCTATCCAGCAATCAAAACACCAATAGGTTTTCCACAAAACACTAGCATCCCTGAAAGAATGATCTAACTCCAGATATAGATATTTCTGCTGCATCTTTGCCCGATGCAAAACCAGTTGGCACCCTCCTGTAGCACTATTTTAGTACTGGTAGTTATAATGAACACTGTAGACAATCCCTCTCGTTGTGTCCATTCTACTTTTCATCAATGTTTGTGAGGGTGGACCCCAGCCTCATCCTACACTGCCTACACACTACTAAGAATTCAATCCTGATTTGAGAGTCTGAAACCTCTCCTCGATCCCTAGTCCAGTGACAAGCTGAATCCCACTTGGCACTCCATCACAATCTTCCTTAATGAGTATTTTAAAACTCTCACTGACCTCCGATACCATATCCTATGCTACGCCAGTTATACAAAAATCTGCCTGCCTGTCACAGGTCAGCAGGACTAGTTCTCAACCCCCTAGTGCCGAAATGGACAAGGCAGTCCAACATTAAGTGGATCAAAAACTAACATCCCAGTCCTGGACCAACTCCACAGCACCAAGACGCTAGGCGCATTGTGCAGAGTTCCCAGATTCCTTGGAGAGGTATTAACCCTTCAAAAACACAGGCCATGAAGCGTGGAGTCTTGCCGATTGCTGACCTCAACCCGAACACTCAGGTAGGTGCAATAACGAAGTACTCATTCAAACCAAATGAAACACTTTAAAAATATCCTGCCCTGCATCCACAGCAAAAATTACCCACCTATGGTTGGTACCCTTGCGAACTCTCTGCTTGGCTACGTCAACTTAAGTCGTCTCTAACATGCTTTCCATCATAATTGCATTTTTGGATGGCTCGACACCCATGTTCCTTCAAGAAAAGATCCTAATTTCCCACCACACACATTCCCTGCAGTTAAAACCCAAAAAGGGAGATGCAAAACACAGTAATTAAGTGAAAAACTGAACACATCTCCTCTGAGTCCACTGCCTAAGGACATCCGCTACCAAGCCACTGCTATATCGCGCCCCGCTTGCACTATTTGTCTCATTGCCTGTTTGGCTGCCAAACAATCACCCTATCAATTCATTATGGAATCTGAATAAAAACAAGTCTGCTTATTCTCTGCACTCATAAATGAACAGCAAACCAGACTAGTGTAATCTCTGTTTACATCAGCACATCTCTGTAGCCAAGATGCTTGGACTCTTCTGGCTCCAAGAATCCATTACGGTCTGTGGTGCACGCTTCACAAACTCATAAACTCACACATTCGGGAATGCTCAAGCAATTTTTATTGACGAGTTACAAGAGGCTTAAAATAGCATAGGGCAAATAGTATGAGAACTGGTGAAATAAGAATACCCCTCAAATATGCAAAAACCTTTCAATGATAACTTGAAAATGAGGGTGATCTTCTAAATGTTAAGCAAGATCATCAAAAGTGTATCACCCCAAACGTTTGGAGGAGCTGTCGATCAGTGGCAAGGGATGACATTCATGGCTAATGGCCAAGATCAGGTGAGAGGACCCATTTCTGTACATTAAGCTATGGTCTTAAAGAAACTGCTGGTGCCCAGTAGGTTGTGCTTTGTTTGTTTGGTGGTTGCCTCTTTTTCTGCTAAGCTCTGTCCAGTTAAAGTGATCTGATTTGTAGGGGGTAACTTTGCTTGTGGATGAGGCTTTGTCTATATCTGTTCATATTTGAGCAACTGTGTCCGCACTCTCTTGACGTGTACTACTTTCTAGTTTTAAGCATTGAACCATGTTTTTAATGATCTGAATAGTCCTGTCGAGGTGTGCAGCTTCAAGGAAGCTCCATTAGGTGTGGGGGATGCCAGTGGGTGAAATGCAGGATTCTTGTGGGGCATATTACTTTCTGTTTTAAGCCATGGGGTGTTTAGCTATGTTTTTATTTATAAGAAATCACACAGTGCTACATTCATTCTCAGTGGTAGCTTGGCATTGTATGAAGAAACCATGTACATATGAGGCGGCTGCAGAGCTTAGATTCATGCTCTTGCTTGGGGGATTATGGACGCTTTTGTTTAAAAAAAAAAGATATGGTTGAAATTGCACAGCAAAATCTAAATAGGAAAAAAACCTTTGCTCCAGGTACTTTGCTCTGTAGAATTGTAGTGTCTAGAGACAAGAGCTCTGGGCCTCATACCGCTCATTGCATCTTTCAGAGGGCCTTATAATCTATAGTGAAATGGATTGGGGATGAGTACAGTGAGTGTAGTCAGTGCCTCAGAAAAAGGAGAATATCAGGGCATCTAAAAGGAATGGATTAAGATTCCAGAGGAAACCTTTAAAGTCTTGTGGGAGGAAGTTTAGGGCGCCCCATTTGTGAAGTCAAGCCTTGATGTTGCCAATGCCATAGTGGTCATCCCTTGATGGACAACGTGAGAATATTTAAAGCTATGTCAGAGTAAGCACAACTGATGATTATAACAGTTTGGAATCACCAATAAAAGTGGAGTCGGAAATCCAGTTCTTTATCGTCAAACAGACATATTGCCAAGGCCACTGGAATTATACGAATCTGCAACTGTAGCAGTTTATGTATAGCTATAGATTTGGTGAACTTCCCACATAGTCCATCAGCTTTTGCATAATTTTTAGATTTTAACAATCAAAATGTGGTTTTTAGCTCAAACGGTTCACATGTTTCTAACAAGCATTTACAATGCAATGGTTTCGCCTTTTGAAAAGTTTGAGCTATTGGCATTGTAAATGACAACATTTTTATTTATGTGTTGGTTTTGAAAATAAATAAATAAATGCCATTGTCATTTACAATTCCAATAGCTTAATCTCTCGCAAATGGGGCAGGGCCATGACGAAGTTGTTGCTTTTGAGTAACTACACCGATTTTCAAGAAAATGATATAATGTTACACTGGAGCATTCTGCGCAGGTGAAGGAAGAGCTAGGCCTTGAAACCCACTTCATACCCTCATGCACCCCTGGAGAGTACCAACACTGTAAGCAAGGCTGTGCTGCTTCATGATTTTATCGGTCAGTTTATAACTGTAAATATGTTATGCACACAGTCTTCAGATTACATACATCTACTAACAAAACGGGAAGACCCCACACACTGGTGTGAGATGGGATAGGAGAACCAATCAATGTTATATTATCCACAAGAGGAAAACAGCGACACTTTAAAATCCAAACACCCTGTGGCAGCCCAGACATAGGTTGATTAATTAATCGCTTCTGTGAAACTTGAGAAAAACCAGCATTTAGGGCCGGAGCATCAGGGCAGTGTGCCCTGGCCGTGCAAAGGTGAGCACATACATTTGTATTTGTTTCTAAATCCATTCTAATAAATACACTGCAAAGGGAGAGGGTGTAGGTTCTTGAGTGCAGGTCCACGGAGATTACAACATAAAACAGATGCATTGGTATCACCCAAGCAGCTTGTTATTTTGTCAAATTGTCTGGGGATTACCCTTGAGAATGTAAATACTAGTGATAAAACGAATTCGTTTGGACAGGAACAACGCAGATCCGATGCGTAGACTTGTGCGCCTCGGGCTCTTTGAAGCAGCGGAGCCATGACACGAGGTGATTGACAAACTGAGGGGTAAATGGCGCACCTGCAGGTCTTGTCATACTGAGTATATGAGAACGCCCATGCAAAAAGTAAGTGTTCGAAAATACGCAGTTATGGCACAGTTTAAAAATTTTCTTAATGACCGAAGGTGTCACGAAGTTGTGTTTTAGGCCCGCCCCCTGACGATTTCCATCTCTTGATGCCTGCATGTTTATATCATTAGAAGCTGCCTTCAGACTCGCGCCAAGTGTAGAATTTTCAACATATGAAAGCTGTTGCTCCCAACAGTGCTGTATGTTTAGAAAAGCCCACTTGCCGTGGCATTGCGCAAAAGGAGGCCCCCCACTTGCAAAAGGATGCGCCTCACTCACGGGAGAGCATCTCACGCATACACCTCACTCAGAGAAGGGCATCTCGCCCACATCCCTCACTTGAAAGGGCATCACACGCTCACAACCCCTCCGTCCTTGGCACTCAGTCAGGCAGAAATACTCATTAGGCAAGCCCCAAGCCGGCCAGGAGACCCAGTCGCCTCACCCATCAGACCTTGCTTAAACGGTCATGTATTTCTCGGGCGGAGATTTCAGAATAATTCAAAATAATTACAATATCTATCTTTGCCAAACAGTTTGCTTTTTAATTCTTTTTAGTGGGGATGGGGAGAATGTGTAGTAGTTTTAGATGCGCAAGCTGGTTTGCGTTGCGTTTTTTACATTTTGCATTTTTTTAAATTAATTTGTGTGCTCCTGTTTTCCCCGAAGTGGTCCCTTGCAGAAAAAAATAACATGATTGTGGAATTTATTTTAAAGTGTGGTATGTTGTTTAAACTCCACAAACATGTCCTGCATGCACAGGGTGCAATCTTCGGTCACCGTCGCTCGCGGTCCCCGGGGGATATTTCTCCGTTTTTACATACTTCGTTTAATGAAAATGTGCGGAAAGAGACAAAGAAGACATTCTTTGACCCGCGTTTCGTTCTTTTTTTGTGGGGAGCGCGATTGGGCAGATCTTCGATTAGAGATGCAAATGGGTCTCTTCACCCCAAGGCCGGATCGGCCCTCGAATATTTTATTTAATTTGTAAGTTTGAGTCCTTAGATTTCTCCGTATTCAAAGCCAGTGTAAATTCCCAAGCGAGGCGAAGTCTGTCCAACATACCGATACATTTGGGCAGTGGTCGTTAAAATCCTCGGGGAGGGGGCTCCGGGTTGAGCGGGCCGGGCGAGATGGATGTTTTAACCAGGGCTGGGCACTGTAGGGGGAAGTTGGATGGGCGGGGTCAAAGCGTTTTGTGAATACATTAAGAGACAGTCTCAACCTTTGGGTGGGAAGTCAGGGGTGAGACAGAGAGAGGAGGATGAGACACAGGGGGGTGAGAAACGCAGAAAAAGAGCAAAGGGCGTGGGTGGGTGAGACTAGGCAGTAAGCGAGAGACAGGCTCGAGGACACAGACGGGTGTAAGTGTGAAACAGGTCTAGTGAGAAAGGCGGGGCGGCGAGTGAGACGGGTATGAGGTGCATGGGTCTGAAGACGCAGGTCACCGGTAGCCTAGTATAATGCGTGACACAAGGAGAGGTGGGCAGCCTGGGCGTGAGACAGCTTGCTTCAATATGGTGTTAATGTGAGAGGCAGAGTACAAGGGACTGAAAACAGGGAGGGTGTGAGTGAGTTGCTCAGTAAGAGACCCTGACAACACACTTAAGGGTCGAAGCTGTGTCAGATAGAACACTGAGGGGCAGATTTACAAGTCCCTTTGCCCCACTTTTGCGTAATTTTTAACGGGGAAAATGACGCTAAAGTGGCGCAAGGGGTTTGTAAATCTGTCCTCAGTATAGAGTGAAGGAGAGACATGCACGCTGAGTGAGTAAGAGAAATTAAAACAGTGGATCAGTAAGAGAGACAAGGCGCCATGGCAAACAAGGTACATTTGAGATTCGGTGGGCGTGTTTTTCGCCCTCTCCCCTTCCCATTGGCTGGAAGGTAAAATTCCAGCCAATGGGAAGAGGAGAGGGCGGGACTTAAAAAAAGACCCAGAAACGCCCCCGAATCGCGTCAAGGCGGGCCCTGAACTGAGTGACGCTCCTCTCCTCCAATGGCTGGCCAGCATTTACGAGGCCAGCCAATGGAGGAGAGGGGCGTGTTCAGGCCACCATACTACAGACATAAGATTTCGGCTCCGCCCACTGCTTACGCAGTGCGACGGTAGCCGAAACCTAAAAACGCTGCAGCACATGTTGGTGCAGAGTGGCAGGCCCTTTACCACGGAGCGACAGGTCGCTTTACTTCTGATCGCTGAATTTAGCTGTTTAAATGAAACTGCAGTGGTGCAACCTCTATACAGATTTTGTTAGCATTGTAAAAAGAACTAAATAAGGAAGTAATACTTCCACAAAATGTGCAGCATTTAGTCGCATCATTTGCCTTTCCTTGTTCCATTATTTATTTACACCTGCCGTATAATTCCAGTACCCAGTGCGTAATTTGTAAAAAATTAAGTGCCAGGGCCCTCATCTGAAGACCGCTACAACTTGCACCGCCCGTTGTCCCTACCAGGACTGCCAGTGACATACCAACACAATTGCTAACCATCGCACTTCTATAAACACGACAATTCACACTATTCCAGGTGCCCAATACTATGAGGTCGGCTTGGGCAGCAGGTATTAGCCCTTTTTAATCTATATTGAATTAATAAACAACTATTGTATTGTTCATTTCTAAATTAGACAGACAACGCCACCATATGGCAGTGTCAGTGTTGACAATAAAGTGCCGGTGCCAAGCACTGGGAATCACCGGCTCAAATAAAGCACTGCAGTATCCCTCCCTGTTGCTAACAAATTACATAGTGTAGACTTTTGGTCCATGCCTTCAGCTATTGTGCTTCTTTGATCAACCTCTTTCAGCCAATGGCCTGAGGCTTTGTCAATAGTGTTTTGGCTAAGCCAAGTTTAGTATTCATCTATCACCAAATGCTGTTGGCTGAATGGGTGTATCCTGGTATGGGTGTATCCTTTCTCCTCCTCTCAAGTGCCTGCATTGATCTGCATGAGGAACTACTTTACAACAATAGCCCTCTCTGTCCGCTCGTGTGGTTCCTTTTTGATAGTCTCTCGCTCTAATGTGCTAACATTCATGAGTGCTAGGTTTTAACAAAATGCATAGTGGTCACCTATTGAATGAAGGGAACAATGAGACTGTTTCAGCACATTCTACCTTGTTAAGAGAAGGAATGGAATGTATGACGTTACAACGCAAACATTTACAATGCATGCCTTTACAACACAGTTATTACATTGCAACATCCTTTACAACGCATACATTTACATCGCATACCACTACAACAAATTTTTTAAAACTACATTTACAACGCATTGCATTGCATTACATCACTTTACACCTTTACAAGGCATACCATTACAAGGCATACCATTACATTGCATTTAAGGTAAGTGTTGGATAGTGTAGGGGTAAAAATTAGTATTCTAACTCCAGGGGGTGCAACAGTAGGGTAAGTGTTGGATAGTGTAGGGGTACTATGCATTGTAATGGTATGCGTTGTAATGACATGCAATTTAATGAATGTGTTGTAGTGACATGCGTTGTAAAGGATGTTGTAATGAAATGACTGCGCTGTAAATTTAGTGCGATGTAATGACTGCATTGTAAAGGTTGTTTCCCGAAGGAATGACCTCCCATTCGTGAATTATATGAAGGATGATCTAAGTACACAAGATCATGAACGTCGGTTTACCAAAAGGTAGCGGAAGGAATATAACACGCCATTTGAGCTTTATGTTTCACTTACACATGCATGTTTACACACACAAACACAATCACATATACACACCTGCTCTCACTTAAACATACTATAACTTGCTGTTTCCCTCTGAGGCGGAAGCCGGAGGCCCTTGTGCTCTCTTGCACCTTTTTTGCACTGAAAACGATTGATTTTGCTAATTGTTTTTAGAATTGTATTATATTTTAACTGGAGCGTTTTTAACCTCCCTGACATCCCTATAGCGAGATCAATTCGCTGGGCACACCCTTTCCCAAAGCGTCGATCCACTGAGGCGCTGGGAACATTGTAAGACAACTTTGGCAGCCATCTTTGATTGGGCAGGCTCGCCGGAGAGCTCGACGCCCCTCCCGCCCTCCCAGGGTATTTAATAGAGCATTATTCGGCTCCGCGAGGTATAACTTGCTGTTTCCCTCTGAGGCGGAAGCCGGAGGCCCTTGTGCTCTCTTGCACTTTTTTTGCACTGAAAACGATTGATTTTGCTAATTGTTTTTAGAATTGTATTATATTTTAACTGGAGCGTTTTTAACCTCCCTGACATCCCTATAGCGAGATCAATTCGCTGGGCACACCCTTTCCCAAAGCGTCGATCCACTGAGACGCTGGGAACATTGTAAGACAACTTTGGCAGCCATCTTTGATTGGGCAGGCTCGCCGGAGAGCTCGACGCCCCTCCCGCCCTCCCAGGGTATTTAATAGAGCATTATTCGGCTCCGCGAGGTATAACTTGCTGTTTCCCTCTGAGGCGGAAGCCGGAGGCCCTTGTGCTCTCTTGCACCTTTTTTGCACTGAAAACGATTGATTTTGCTAATTGTTTTTAGAATTGTATTATATTTTAACTGGAGCGTTTTTAACCTCCCTGACATCCCTATAGCGAGATCAATTCGCTGGGCACACCCTTTCCCAAAGCGTCGATCCACTGAGGCGCTGGGAACATTGTAAGACAACTTTGGCAGCCATCTTTGATTGGGCAGGCTCGCCGGAGAGCTCGACGCCCCTCCCGCCCTCCCAGGGTATTTAATAGAGCATTATTTCGGATTTATCCACTGACCCCAATACCGCCACCAACCAATTTCAGAAATGGTTGGCCGAAGCTACCACTCAGCTGGCACCCACCAAATCTATCTCAAAGAACAGAAACCGGCCTAAAGCTCAGTGGTATACTAAAGATCTGAAAATTCAAAAACAACTAACTAGGAACAGAGAACGGCACTGGCGAAGAACTTATGATAGCGAAAATAAGGAAAAATATAAACAAGCTCTTGCTTCTTATAAAGCTATGATAGTAGCAGCAAAAAAACATTATTTCACCGCCAATATAGAGACCGCGAAAAATTCTAGCAGAGAGCTATATAACATTGCTAAAACCCTTTCTGGAAACACTCCGGATCCTAACCCCCCCCCATCACAAGCACTATGTGATGCCTTATCCGAGTTCTTTTTCAAAAAGGTCAATGACATCTACCAAGTGTTTAACTCTGACCCTGTTAGTAGTCCTGCTACGTCCTCAATGATCATACCGAAAAACACTATGACCAACTTCAAACCCCTCACCACGGATCAAGTTAAGAGCATAGTAAAATCGATCAAAGCTGGGTCAGCTCTGGATCCCTGCCCAACCTCGGTGATCGCAACCGTACCAGACACAGTCATTCCCATCATTACATATGTCTGTAATACTATACTGATATCTGGAATTTATCCAGATTCATTAAAAAACACGCTGATTAAACCCCTGCTAAAAAAGCCTGGTCTAGATAAAGGTGAATTAAAAAACTATCGCCCTATCGCGAGTCTCCCTTTTCTAGCAAAAGTCACCAAAAAGGCCATGAACCACCAACTCTCAGAATTCATTGAGAGTCATAACCTGCTGGATGACACACAGTTCGGTTTCCGTAAATACCACGGAACGGAAACCGCTCTCATTAAGGCAGCGGATGACATAAGAGTCATCCGTGATCAGGGAGGAACAGCACTGCTTGTCCTTCTTGATCTCTCAGCGGCCTTCGACACGGTCGACCACAAGATCTTGGTCGACCGTGTCGAAAGGATGGGTATTCAGCTCACAGCCAAGGATCTCCTGGCCTCTTTTCTGGCCAACAGAACCCAGGCTGTCACCATGGGTCCTTTTCAATCAGCGGATCTGTCGTTGCCGTGTGGGGTTCCCCAAGGCTCATCCCTCAGTCCGACACTATTTAATATCTATGTGTCGGACCTTGCTAGTGTCATCAAAGCACACGGGATGGGCCTCACCTCATACGCTGACGACACCCAGCTGGTCTTGGCCATAAAGGGTAATGGACAGGAGGTGGCAGAAAGATTCCAAAGGGGGATGTTTGCTATCGGTGAGTGGATGGCAAGAAATTGCCTGAAGCTCAATTCCGATAAAACCGAGGTGGTGATCTTTGGCAACCTTTTGCCAGCCTGGTCGGCAGCTTGGTGGCCATCGGCTCTTGGTGTCCCTCCTACCCCCACCGCTAAGGTCAGAAACCTGGGAGTCACATTTGATGACAAGCTCAGTTTCATGGCCCATGCAAATAAGGTGGCAGCTAACGCCCATTTTAAGCTCAAAATAATAAAAAAGATTATCCCTTATTTACCAGATTCAGCAGCCAAGACGTTAGTCACCTCCCTGGTCCTGACATCGTTGGATTACTGCAACGGTCTATTGCTCAATGCACAAAGCAGAGTCACGAAAAAACTTCAGACTGTGCAGAATGCAGCGGCACGCATGCTATCCAAGAAACCCAAGTTTGCCCCCATCTCGGACACCTTGAAAGAGTACCACTGGCTATCCATCCAAAATAGGGCTAAATTCAAAGCGCTATGCATAGTCTATAAGACCCTGCAGGATCAAGGACCGTGCTTCCTCAAGAAGCTACTAATTCCCTACAACCCGTCCAGAACACTTCGCTCCTCCTCGCTTAACCAACTGGTGGTTCAACGAAGCAGAACAGTTTCATGGGGTGATCGCCGCTTTTCTATCGCAGCCCCCAAAATCTGGAACGCCTTACCGAACCACATTAAAATAAGCCCCACACTTCTTCAGTTCAGAAGGAAACTGAAGACGTGGTTATTCAACCAGTAAACCCTGTTACCAACCTCCTGATCAGGGACAGACAGCATTGCTTATCAGCGCCGAGACGCCTACGGGTATTTGCATGCGCTCTACAAATGCTATTAAATAAATAAATAAATACTCTCACCTACATGCATGAACACAACATGCATTTCAAAGCATTTGTTACTTACGTCAGCTATCAGGGAGGGTCATATTCCAGCTAAAAGTATTCCATTTTTTTCACACTAATAGTGAATATTGTTATTCACCATTGCTGTAATAATAAAAAAAACTGTCAAAAAACAAGGAGATTGGATCCCCAATCGATGTCCATGATGACGAGCTTACCCTGTGTTCCTGGCCCTAATTATACCACGTCTGAAGACAGGGGTCGCAAATGCAGTTCCACGGGTCTCAAGGGGCAAGCCAGGGGTTGCAGCTGTGTATAGGGACACTGCACTGGGCATATGATGTTGAACATGGGTATTGTGATAATGCGCTGGGTATTTGAGGATCTTTGCTTGGGGTGGGGAGGGATGACTGGGACATAAAGTTGCTACATATTAGGAGGCTGCACTGGTCATTTGAGCCCTGCCTACTCCTTCTCAAGCCTACATTTTTGGCAGAAACAGTTAAAAGCTTGTAAAAGAAGGGCAATCCTTGTGCACAAAGGAAATTTGTAATAGTGAACCAATGTGGGTGGGATTAGCAAGACTTTTTGTTAAAATTGGTGCAATATCTTATCCTACAAAATTTCAAATTGGATGTCACACTACAAAGATCAAAAAGTAATTAAAGGGGGGAGGAGCCAAGCAGGCATCCGAAATGGCCGCATAGTCGCTCGGCTCCGCGAGCCCTCTCTCCCCGCACGTTTATCCTGCCGCATATCCATGCCCACGGAGGCATACTTTGATCAAGGAAAGACAACGAGCACTTACTGTTTGCTCCCGGAGCTCCTGCATGCCGCCGATCCCGGGAATTCTCCCCGACTGCCTTGCGGCCCACGCGATGGTGAGACCGGGGCGTTGACTAGGCGGGGCCTCTGGCCGCAACTGCAGCGCCAACGACCGTTGATGGCGGAGGGGAGCCTTGCCGGTGAGAGCAGCTGTTCTGAAAGACCGCTGCCTGCGGTGCAACCCCGAACCGTTTTACGGTGGCCCCTGAGGGGCGGCGTGGTGGCGAGGAATCGGAGGGGGCACTTGGCTCCTGCCCCCTCCCCAACTCTTGTTGCCCGGGTATAGCCAGAGATCGCCCCCGACATCGGCGGGCGGATCCCGGGGTCCGGCGGGACCTTTAGCCTTTTGGTGGCCCCCCTTTCTGGACCCTGTCCCACAATCCGTTTGACCTGGGGACGCATCTTGCGGTGCCCTCGCAGTGAGGCCTGGTCCCTGAATATGTGAGGAGGGACGGTGTTGATTGGATTAAGATGGCGGCTGGTGCCCTTCTTCACGGCTCGCATACAGACCGGGCGGATGTTACAGAGATGGGGCCGAGATGCTTGCAAAGCGCGACAGTGTTCACACCCCGGGACGTGTTGGCTGCCATAACAGTTTTGCACGAAACCATTGATTGTCACGCCCACGATCTAGGTGTACGGCTTGACGCCATTGTTGTTTCGCTGTCTGTGGAGGCCGCGGTTCTACTTCAGGGGTTGGTCAATGAACTTGATACTGCCATCATGGTGGAGGTCCTGGATCTTCGAGTGCCCTCTGGGCCGTTTGCAGACTGGACTCCTGTGCCCGTGCGACCCGTCTCGACGGCTATATCCCTGGGACGCATCTCCGGCTGGCGGTTGAAGGTGGAGCGTTGCTTTTCTTCTTGGACTGGCCTGGATGTATCGTGGCAGTGGCCGGACTGTTTGACTTTCATCTCCCGGATGTTGCTACTCCTTGCCAGCTTTGGGCAATATCTATATTGGGATGGATTTAGATTCTTATGCCTTTTTATGGCCTCGTCCCTTCCGGGCCCGTTCATCCTGTTTGGACCCTCAAGACTGTGCTTCACCCTGATTACTGAGAGGACTTCAGGCAGTACCATCGACAGACAGGGTCAGGGTTGAGATGGCTTACGACTTTTCTGATCTATTATTGTTAAACGATGCAGTGGGTATCTTCGACTGATATTTCATTGTTTTTATGCTCGGGATTTGCTAATTTTCCTTGTGGTATTCTTTCCTTCGTGGGATTTTTGTAGTGTTGGGGTACTGGGCGGGGCTGGGCGGCGCAATGTGGGTCCTCCTCCGCTTATATTTTATTTTATTTTTCTTCTTCCCTTTCCTATCTTCTATATTTTGGGTTCTCTAGGGCGACAGGCACGCGGCTGGGGGGTAGGCCATGGCCTTCTGCGGGTGTGCAGGGTGGGGGGTTGCGGGTTGGGTGTTAGATTAGTATTTGTTTCTATGGCCCTTTAGTCTTTCTTCTCTTCTACGTGTCGTCATTGCCCATGTTTCTTGCGGGGTGTTTGGAGCGGAAGGGTGGGGTTTAGACTCGTTGCATGATGGGGTTGTGTTTTCACTTCTCCGGCCATTTGTATTTTATCCCCTGATGGGGACCCCCCCCGTATTGTCATTGTTCTTAATATCCTGATTCGTATACTATCGCGAGACTGGGAGTAACTGTGCGACACTTTTTCTTAGTTCTTTATTTGAAAACGAACCTTTTTCCATCCTGACTCGAGCTGCTGTGTTCACTTCCCACTTCTGTACTGTTTTGATACTACCTTATGCTCTGAACTGTTGCCACTATACGTAATGCTTGCACTGTTTGATTTTTCTAGCGGCCGGCCTTGATGGTTGTAGGCCCATCCTTGTAAACGTATTTGAATTTTTTTTTTAAATTACAAAATAAAAAGTAATTAAAGGAAAGATGCATCCTAGAGTCAAGCAGTAGCAATTTGATACACTTAGAAACGAAGAGCTCGACTATTCATCTCAGAGAATCCTGGCAAAACATTTCTATACTTTTCCAATGTACTGAATCCTGCAAGGTGTGGGTAATTTGAAAATGTACCAGAGGTTTAAATCCAGCCTATGCCCTGGGTAAGAGAAAGTGAAATATATATTCAGAATGCAGAAGTGAATTGTACTTTTGGCTTAGGTGGGCGTTACTCACCAGTGCATGTATTAATCAATTATTTATACTTTTTATCCTTTAGTCATTATTTTATAAAACTATTTTTAAGAAATATATAATTATGTCAACGATGAACACGATACAAATTATATTTAACGTGCAATTTTTTATGTAACTTGTGCGATGGGTAGATTCTTATTGGCTTCAAATGGTGTAGGTGGATGTGATAGGAACTTTTGAGATTATTAATTTTGAAAGTGTACTGTATAGTTTTCCAAACCTTTTGGTTTTAATCAACATATTTTTCACTACTACTTCTCCTGCTCCTGTGTAGTATAAACTGGACTTTGGATGCCATCAGTCCATGGGGAGGGCACACTAACAATTTGAGACTTAAACTAGCCAGAGGGTGCAGATGGGTGGTCATGTCTCCAGGTAAAGGGCTCTAACTTGCGGGGTCCCTCGGGAAGTCGAGCTATCCCCGTTGCTGTTTAACATCTATGTACAGCTGTTGATTGCTGCACTAGCGCAGTTGTACTGTCAACTGTTCAACTATGTGGCTATGTGGACGACACCCTGTTGGTCTTGCAAATCGAGAGTTCAACGCAATTACAGTTGAACATGCAGAATATTTTGCGGTTCACTGTGAACCGGATGACCGCTATCTCTCTGAAAATCAGTCCAGACAAGACCAAGGTGCTGGCAATCATTACGAAAGAGAATCCCTGGATGGACAGTTTTTGGTCCCTGGAGTTAGGTTCCCCCTGGGTACCAAACAAACAGTTAAAAGGCTGGTTATTAAGCTGGACAGTAACTTGTCTATGTCCAAGCAAGTGACAGTGTGTGGGAGTTGCACACGTCTCTTGAGACAGCTGCGGAAACTGGTTCCAATCCTTTAGCTTTCAACCATGCGAACAGTGGTCGCTGCAATGATTTTGTCAAGGATGGATTATGGAAATGCCCTGTATATCGGCCTCCCCCAAAAGCTGTTGGGCAAATTCCAGGTGACAATGAATGATACAGCAAGACTGCTGCTTAAACTATCAAGATGGGTGCATGCTACGCCACTGTTAAAACAACTTCACTGGTTGCCAGTTAAACAGATGGCCATTTCAAAGGCTTATGCATTGTGCTCAAGAAATTGCATGGCACTGTGCCAGTTTGCATTAAGGAACTTCTGAGTTATTACATGCCTGGTCAATGTCTACGTTCTTCCGAGGCCATCTTGCTGACTTGCCCACTTTTTAATAAAGTGTCTTTGGATGGTCGGGCATTCTCAGTTTTGATACCCCAGATCTGGAATGGACTGCCGGAAAGTTTGAAGTAAAACACTGCCATCTTCCCCTTCGTAAGACCCTGGAAACCTTTTTATTTAAACAAGCTTGGCAGTAGCATTGTTGTCTAACCCCCAGGTAAACGCCACAAGACCAGTGGCATTTGTGCCCTATGCAGGGGCGTAACACAGGCCCCCGCATCCCCCACGGTGCGGGAGGCTCCCAACCTCCAGGGGGCCCCCTCAGCACCACACTTTGGATGGAGGGCTCCAGAATTAGTCCAGAGGAGGGCCCCTCCACGTAGCCTGTTGGGGGGCCCCCTCAAGTTTCGTTACGCCACTAGCCCTAAGTGAGTGTTATTAACATAACATAGGAAGGTTATGCTGGTAATATGAGCCACACCCTAAACATAGTGAGATTGTACTAGGAAGTCACATTACACCTGCACACTGTGAAGCTTCACTCCATATCTGAGGATTAAGTTCTGTTTTGTGAGGCTACCCTATGCTTTTGAGATTCTATCTTATCCAATCAAGGTCATAGTTCTAGATATGCTGGTTGTGTATGGGCGTTTGAAGCTGTTCTTAGACTTGTGATGGTTCTGCTTGAGCATTTGATAGTTGTGCCTGAGCACCTGCATATTTGCAGCTGTTGGTGAGCTTTTAGGGATTTTCCTGTGCATTATTATAGATTTGAAAAGAAGCATAGCCTGCAGATGAATATTTTTTTAGACACATTACCTAATTAATTGGTCAGTGATGTGAAATGGTAAGTTAAGCTCTTTCCAGAGCAATCCACATCCTTCACAGGTCCCATACCCAGCAGGGCTGACTCAACCTTTCATCTTTGCTAGGTTAATAAATGAGGACCATTGATCTGAATGGTGTCTTTGAATATACCATACCTCAAACAGACAATGAAGCGTGTGTTGTTTTACATTAAAAACAAATCCTTCAAATCAAGGATTTCATTATTTATATTGAAGGGAAAGGAAAACCTCAATCAGCAGAACCATCCAGCAGTGGCTCTTCCACAATGGCGGAGGAGCGTTGCCCCATTGCTCTATGAGCAGTGTCAAGGAAAAATAAAATGATAATAATTGAACATTGTTATTATTTTATTTTTACTATAATGGACTGGAGCCAGATTAGGGTGGGGCGGGGCTGGGCTCATTTCAGAAGGAGGAGTGGATGGGGCACCTATTTGGGCCAGTCTTCTAGGGCCCGCCAAATCGTCATGCGCACTTACTCCACCGGGCGGTAATGCACAGCCTGGGTGGAGAACATGCACAGGCTCCTACTCCTTGTCTGGGCGCTGAAACACAGCGCTCAAACCAATCATGACACTGGTAACAGCAGCATTGTGATTGGTTAGGGGAGTCTGGAAGCCTGAGTGCTGCCAGGATCAAGGAAGAGCAGAGGACAGTGGAGAGGGGGAGGCTGGCGGCCGGCAATGAGCAGGTAAGTCTTCCCTTTTTGTAACCCCTGCCTCCCGCCACTATTCCCTGCCAGCCCCCACTGGAACCATCAAAGTCATGGCACATTCCTAGTAAGATCAATTAGGAACCGAAGATTCGCTTCGCAGTCAATTTTGATGTGTATGTTTCTTTATTTGAAGCATGCTTTCAAAGTTTTTATGTTATGTTATGTTGCACTGTATTTGTAAAGTGCACATACACTAAAAAGGTTTAATTGCGCTGAAAGCACAGAGGTATAAGAGACACAAACCGTTGCATTATATGGCATTTTATGTTTACTTTATGTGAACAAATTGTACAGAAAAACACTTAGGAACCTAATAAATTTGTGGACCATCAAAAGATTCCTAGAAAGATATGAATGTAACCAGATGTGTATTTATTCTTGAAAAACATTTAAACGTACAAAATCGTTACAAATTGATTTTCAGTAATTACATAATCATAGACAATAAATAGAGTCATGCTCTGAAGCCACATCTGTAGTTTTGCAAATTCTAAATATCCTATTCATTCATGCTCCCACATTCATACCATATCTAGCATTTCCATATCTCCAGGGGTGATATATACAGACTGGTGATTTGGAATTTAGTGATTTAAATATGTTCATTTGTATCCATCCTTTTATTCACAGTGTTAAATTCACTAATACAGTTTTCTCATTTTTAGTTGAATGTTTTCTGTCATAATGCTTTTGATGGTTCACAAATGTATTAGGTTCCTACGTATTTTTCTGTACAATTTGTATATTTGCCCTGACTTAGGAACCTATCTGTTGTTCAGGGATGCTCCCTCTTTTTGTCAATTGTTACTTTATGTGAACACACTTGTTTTTCAAGAGAGTTGAATGGAAAGATTCTTCAATCTAATCTTAAATTCGTTTCTAAGTTTGTTTTCAGTGCTCCGTTTGTTTTATTGACTTGGTAAATGTATATATTCTAAAAGTGATGTATGCATTGCTGTTTCCTTCCGGAAAGATTGGCACAGCAAGTATTCCTTGTATTCAGTGATACTTTTATATTAGTAGCAAACTGGTGCCATTTCATCAAACAGAGAAATCATAGAGATATCACGTGCCCTTTATTCCTTGATAACATCAGAGGAAGAGACGTTACATGACCTTTAGTGTTTCTCCCTGCCCAATGAAATCTTGTGGCTGCAGCATCCAGTAAATTGTAAACTCCAAAGGCCTACAGGCTTTTAAAAAGCTCAGATGCCATACTAAGTAAATAACATGGGCTACAAAGCTGGAACGGATGTATGACAGTACAACACTATCATTTTGATCGCGGTACTTTACATCGCGGATTTTACAACACAAGTCGTTACAACGACTTGCGTTGAGGGCGCGAATTGAGGATTATTATAATTTTCTATTCCATCACCAGCCCACGTAACAGTAGGGAAGGTGTTGGAATATAAAATTACAATATTCCTTATCCAACAGCGCCATCCATCGCAAGTGGTAGTAACGACTTGCGTTGTAATGGCAGCGTGGTAAAGGTCGTGCGGTGTAAACACCGCGTTGTAACCGACATTTACCGCTGGAAACAGGGGCGGGAGGAACAATACAGGGTGTAGCATTTCTATCCCTTGCCAATGTAAACTTTACACCCCGTAACACATCCAAATACACAACATATGGTGATCCTCTTCAGTCTGTACTATGGGGTTGTTCAAGGCCCTGTGGCTGCCCCAAGGCTGGTCAAGAAGTGTTTAGTGGGACTGGGTTGGCACATGAAAGGGTGTAGTGTTTGGTTTTATGACTCTGTGAGGAGAGGAAATATAGAACGCTTTGGTATATTTCCATGTGCTATGTGTTTTTTCAAGAAGACCCTAAGCAAAGCTTCCGTTTCCTCTCGCAGGAACCAGCACAGTGGTCTCCTGCCTCATATAAGCAGGACCCTAAACTATCCACGCTGTGTAAAAATGTGCTGAATAAATGTGCCTTTTCCAACAAGCCATGTCACGCCTTAGAGAACTATACACGTCTTCACCCCGGGAAGCATCATTAAAAAGAAAATGGCTGAACTTGCCCATGACCCTGACCAGTAAACCAAGTGTACTCCAACATGGCTCCATCTGCGGGGACATCCTCCCACACTGCGTCAGAACCCTTCAAATACTTCCCAAGATGTATCGGAAACAACCCCATAAATCAAAGATTTAGAGCCCGGTTGTCTGGGAACAGAAGGGCCCATCCCATAGGAAACATTAAGCTGGCCCTGTAATTTGTTGTGTTTATGTGGACATCCTGACCTGAGCTGGATCTCAACCCGGGCTGTACCACTGTCTTGAGGAGAGAGGGGGGTGAAGAGATAGGGGTGAGTGAGAGGCCTGAAGTAAAACATACTGATGGCAGTGACTTACGTTTTGTGTTACCTCGTGGTCACTTGACCCAAAATGATCTCTAAAGTTAATGCAGTCATAGAACTGTCGAAACCGACTAGTTTATGTGAAAGAGCAATGAATGTGCCACTTTGGAATTATGTGCTGCAGAGACTCTTTGTAAGTGTTCAAAAATAAATTTTCTGTTGATGGAAATTGCTAATCGGAGGCGCCTTTCATTGTAGACGGAAACAATCTTTCACAGTTCAATTAAGGCAAGAAGGTACACCTAAATAGTTGATAAATGCGTCACGGATCGCATGCTATTGCTGCTGTGTGAAAGAACTGCAAAAACACGACGCTTGTAATTATAACACGTTTATATTTGGTTGTGATGTGTTCATATGGTTTAAAAAAGGGGTTCAGACATTTATCGCATTTAAGTCTCCAGTACTCGTGCCACAAGCAGGGGCGCAACTAGGTCTTAATTTCGGGGGGGGGGCTAACATGGCAAATGAAGGGGCGTGGCTAATGTTAATCAATGGGGCGGGGCTAAAATGTCAGATAAACGGGATCGATTAATGCTCAGGTCAAGTGGAGAAAACATGCAACCCTAAAATTACCCCCTCGCACCCCAAAACCCATTACCACCCTGAACCCTGAAATCATCCACCTAGAACCCCAAACCCACACCAATCCCTAAAATTACACCCTTACCCCCCAAAACCCATACCCACCCTGAACCCTAAAATTACCTCTGGCACCCCAAAACCCATACCCGCACTGATCCCTAAAATTACACCCTTGCCCCCCAAATCCATTACCACCCTGAACCCCAAAATTACCCCCCGGCACCCCAAAACCCATACCCACCCTGAACCCTAAAATTACCCCCTGGCACCCCAAAACCCATTACCACTCTGGACCCTAAAATCACCCCCTTGGAGCCCCAAAACTCATACCCGCGCTGATCCCTAAAATTACACCCTTGCCCCCCCAAACCCATACCCACACTGAACCTTAAAATTACCCGTGGCACCCTAAAACCCATACCCATGCTGAACATTAAATTCTCCCCTGGCACCCCAAAACCCTGTGGCGTCACTGGGGTTGGTGTCACCCGGTGCGGGTAACTCATGGTGTCACCCCCTCACGACTTACCGCATGGACCACCTCTGTCAGAAATGTATGGCGCTAGGTACTGTCTTACTCCCTCTAGCTCCTTCTCTCTGTCTAGCTCCCGCTAGCTCCCTCTCTCTGTCTTACTCCCTCTAGCTCCCTCTGGTTCCCTCTCTCTCTGTCTTACTCCCTCTAGCTCCCTCTCTCTCTCTCTTACTCCCTCTAGCCCCCTCTCTCTTACTCCCTCTAGCTCCCTCTCTCTCTCTTACTCCCTCTAGCTCCCTCTCCCTGTCTAGCGCCCTCTAGCTCTCTCTCACTCTGTCTTACTCCCTCTAGATCTCTCTCTCTCTCTGTCTTACACCCTCTAGCTCCCTCTCAATCTGTCTTGCTCCCTCTAGCTCCCTCTCTCTCTCTTACTCCCTCTAGCTCCCTCTCTCTGTCTAGCTCCATCTCTCTCTGTCTTACTCCCTCTAGCTCCCTCTGTCTCCCTCTGTCTCCCTCTCCCTCTGTCTTACTCTCTCTAGCTTCCTCTCTCTCTGTCTTACTCCCTCTAGCTCCCTCTCTCTGTCTAGCTCCCTCTAGCTCCCTCTCTCTCTCTGTGTCTTACTCCCTCTAGCTCCCTCTCTCTCTCTGTCTTACTCCCTCTAGCTCCCTCTCTCTGTCTAGCTCCCTCTAGCTCCCTCTCTCTCTCTTACTCCCTCTAGCTCCCTCTCTCTCTATCTAGCTCCCTCTCTCTCTCTGTCTTACTCCTTCTAGCTCCCTCTGTCTCTCTCTCACACTGTCTTACTCCCTCTAGCTCCCTCTCTCTGTCTAGCTCCCTCTAGCTCCCTCTCTCTCCGTCTTACTCCCTCTAGCTCCCTCTCTCTGTCTAGCTCCCTCTCTCTCTGTATTACTCCCTCTAGCTCCCTCTCTCTCTGTCTTACTCCCTCTAGCTCCCTCTCTCTGTCTAGCTCCCTCTAGCTCCCTCTCTCTGTCTTACTCCCTCTAGCTCCCTCTCTCTCTGTCTAGCTCCCTCTCTCTCTGTCTTGCTCCCTCTAGCTCCCTCTGTCTCCCTCTCTCACTGTCTTACTCCCTCTAGCTCCCTCTCTCTGTCTAGCTCCCTCTAGCTCCCTATCTCTCTGTCTTACTCCCTCTAGCTCCCTCTCTCTGTCTAGCTCCCTCTCTCTCTGTCTAGCTCCCTCTCTCTCTCTGTCTTACGCCCTCTAGCTCCCTCTGTCTCCCTCTCTCTCTGTCTTACTCCCTCTAGCTCCCACTCTCTCTGTCTAGCTCCCTCTCTCTCTCTGTCTTACGCCCTCTAGCTCCCTCTGTCTCCCTCTCTCACTGTCTTACTCCCTCTAGCTCCCTCTCTCTGTCTAGCTCCCTCTAGCTCCCTCTCTCTCTGTCTTACTCCCTCTAGCTCCCTCTCTCTGTCTAGCTCCCTCTAGCTCCCTCTCTCTCTGTATTACTCCCTCTAGCTCCCTCTCTCTCTGTCTTACTCCCTCTAGCTCCCTCTCTCTGTCTAGCTCCCTCTAGCTCCCTCTCTCTGTCTTACTCCCTCTAGCTCCCTCTCTCTCTGTCTAGCTCCCTCTCTCTCTGTCTTGCTCCCTCTAGCTCCCTCTGTCTCTCTCTCTCACTGTCTTACTCCCTCTAGCTCCCTCTCTCTGTCTTGCTCCCTCTAGCTCCCTATCTCTCTGTCTTACTCCCTCTAGCTCCCTCTCTCTGTCTAGCTCCCTCTAGCTCCCTCTCTCTCTGTCTTACTCCCTCTAGCTCCCTCTCTCTCTGTCTTACTCCCTCTAGCTCCCTCTCTCTTTCTAGCTCCCTCTAGCTCCCTCTCTCTGTCTTACTCCCTCTGTCTCCCTCTCTCACTGTCTTACTCCCTCTAGCTCCCTCTCTCTGTCTAGCTCCCTCTAGCTCCCTCTCTCTCTGTCTTACTCCCTCTAGCCCCCTCTCTCTGTCTAGCTCCCTCTAGCTCCCTTTCTCTGTCTTACTCCCTCTAGCGCCCTCTCTCTCTGTCTAGCTCCCTCTCCCTCTCTGTCTTGCTCCCTCTAGCTCCCTCTGTCTCCCTCTCTCTCTGTCTTAGTCCCTCTAGCTCCCTCTCTTCCTGTCTTTCTCACTCTAGCTCTCTCGCTCTCTGTCTTACTCCCTCTAGCTCCCTCTCTCTTTCTGTCTTACTCCTTTATCTCCCTCTCTCTCTGTCTTTCTCTCTCTAGCGCCCTCTCTCTGTATTACTCCCTCTAGCTCCCTCTGTCTCCCTCTCTCTCTTACTCCATCTGTCTTCCCTGGATTTCTATAAACAAGAGTGCGAGCAACAGGTTGCACTGTAGTGAAAAGCAAGCTGAAATTTGGAACTGGTTCACTGGAAAACTGAAGACTGTGCAAGATACTGAAAAATAGGAAACCATGCACCCTCAGGTGAGCTAGGCTGCTATAGAGTTGCCTTGTGAGCAAAGAAAATTGCAGTCAAGAATTGCAGATCTCCTGCGAGACGCTGCCGAGTGTGAACAGCATGAGGAACAAGCTTGCACAGGGAGCGACAGTAAAGGTGAGAGCAGATGTGAGGCTGCAGTGC
Organism: Lissotriton helveticus; assembly: GCF_964261635.1. Classification (NCBI taxonomy): domain Eukaryota; kingdom Metazoa; phylum Chordata; class Amphibia; order Caudata; family Salamandridae; genus Lissotriton; species Lissotriton helveticus. The sequence continues at coordinate 968,108,945 of NC_136063.1, read as the reverse complement.
AGATTGGTGTCACCCCATGTGTTGGTGTCACCCGGTGCGGTCCGCACCCCCCGCACCCACCCAGTGACGCCACTGCCAAAACCCATACCCACCCTGAACCCTAAAACTGCCCCCCTGCTCCCCTGACACTCGAAAACCCACACCCACCCTGAAACCTAAAATGTCCCCCCCTCACAAACCCAAAACCCATACCCGCACTGAACCCTAAAATGAACCCCATGGCACCCCAAAACCCATACCCACCCTGAATCCTAAAATTGCCCCCCTGACACCCGAAAACCCATACCCACCCTGAACCCTAAAATTAACTCCATAGCACCCCAAAACCCTTAACCACCCTAAACCTTAAAATTACACCCTGGCACCCCAAAACCCATACCCACCGTGAACCCTAAAATTGCCCCCTGACACCCGAAAACCACACCCACCCTAAACTCTAAAATGTCCACCCCCTCACACCCTAAAACTCATACCTGCCCTGAACCCTAACAACCCCATGGCCCCCTAAAACCCATTACCACCCTAAACCATAAAATTACCCCCTGGCACCCCAATTCCCATACCCACCCTGAACCCTAAAATTACCCCTGGCACCCCAAAACCCATGCCCTCCCTGAACACTAACATTACACCTGGCACCCCAAAACCCATTACCACTCTGACCCCCAAAATTACCCCCGGAACCCTAAAATTACACCCTTGCCCAACAAAATCCATACCCACCCTGAACCCTAAAATTACTCCTGGCACCCCAAAACCCATACCCACGCTGAACCCTAATATTACCCCTGGTCCCCAAAACCCATACCCACCCTGAAGCCTAAAATTACCCCTGGCACCCCAAAACCCACACCCACCCTGAACCCCTAAATTACCCCCCTGGCCCCCATACCAGTCCTGAACCCTAAAATTGCCCCCTGGCACACCAAAACCCATTACTACCCTGAACCCTAAAATTATCCCTGGCACCCTAAAACCCATACCCACTCAGAATCCTACAATTACCCCCTGGCACCCCAATTCGTAACCCACCCTGAACCCTAAAATTACCCACTAGCACCCCAAAAAATGAACACTACAAACGTACACTACATATTCATATTCGGAGGGGACTCTCCTCTTTAGAGAAAGATACATGGCCCTGTTCACCATTTATCTGGTGAGGTGCACTGTGGATGTGAATTCCCTACAAGTGCATGGACAGCAGGGGGAATGGGATGTCCAGTGCAAGTGAAGCTTTTCCTTTGTAAATTAATTCCTTCTGGCGTCATAGCCCAGGGTTTGCTGTCTGTGCACTTGTATGGAATACACAGCCTTACAAGTGCACAGACAGCAAACCCTGGGATATGACACCAGCAGAAATTCCTTTACAAAGGAAAAGCGTCACCTGCACTGGCCAGCCCTTTCACCCTGCTGTGTGCATCTTCCCACTCCCACCCCATGCTGAACACATCAAGTGCTTAGGTGAAATCCCTGCCTTCAGGCAAGGATATCACCTCGGCGCTAGTAAAGGAAAACAAGAGGGGGGGGGGGGGCTGGGGGTTTACTTGATACTGTTCAGAGGCTGGCTGGCTCGGGCTGCCGGGCCTCTCAGAATGCATCAATAACAATGACATTCTCAGCTCCAATGCGCAGTCATCTCAGTGCGTGTCAATTAGCCCGGGCTGAAGAAGACGAGGGGGGGGGGGCTGAAGCCCGGTGAGCCCAATGGGTGTTGCGCGCCTGGCCACAAGTATTCTACAGTATTGAGACTGTGACAGTTTAGCGCCTGATAGAATTTTTTATGATATTTGTTGCTTTTTGTGTGGAGTGAAATATACCCAGAAGCCATAGTGACAAAGCCTTTGACAATTAGCATCATTTTTGCCATTGGCTCTTATACCACTTTTAAACAACCAGGACTAGATTTGCTGTTGATCTCCACACAAAGATGAATAGTGATAAAACAAAATTCAGTTGCTAACCAACAGGTCATTGAGTAGTTCAACACATAGGTTAACATGTAGAGGGGGCAAGGATGGATCCGTTAGATACCCCAACAGTGACTGGGCGTCTGGGCTGTGTTGTGGGAGTTTACCAATTTTGAGGTCTTTCCCCCAAACAACTCTAGCTTTCTGGCGAGAGCTATTGTCTTGCATACAACACGCACACACAAAGACATACATACTAATACGTATAGTGGAGGAGTGTGGCTCAATGGTTAGAGCGGCAGACCCTGATGCAGAGTTCTGGCCAGGGACCAGGGTTCGATTCCTGCCTCAGTGGGGTCTCAGGCTCAATTTCCTCGGACCTGTTAATTCTCGCCTCAGTGCCTATTCTAATCACAGGCCCCACACTGCAACTCTGGGCAATAGCTTGCTTAGCCTCCACACTGGCCCCAACAGCGCTAAGGATGCCTGGCTTCACCCTGGGGGTGCCCAGGAGTGGACACTTCACAGGGAAAGCCAGGAGGGGTTCCACAGCGGTATGAGTATCAGTGCCAGGAAGCCGATTAGGTGACACTCAAAGGGGCTTTTAGACAGCCCTTGCAGCCATTGGCTACTGTGGTTCAGTTAGCTTTGGTTATTGGTTATTAGGACTGTCATCACGCGTGGCATGATCCAACAGCATTTAATGATGTAAATATCATAAAAAATATTTAAACACTTACACTCTTTTTCTTATCTCTGAAGAGCCCACCCACTTCTCTATTTACTTACCTCCTTTCTTGTCCTTTCCTTCGCTGTTCCCCGCGCCCCTACTCACCGTGTTCCCTCTGTTTTTTTAAGGGGTCTGAAGCTGTAAAGTAATATCCAACTGCTCAATTTGATTTTTTTGCTTCCATACTCTTTATATTTTTATTCATTTTTTACTGTTCTAAAATGAAAATTGGTCAAAATAGGATTGTAAAGCAAATGAGCCAAAATGGCCGCTGGTGTTTCACAACACATGCACATAAGAATGCTGTTGTGTGCACTCATGCATATGCACATAACATGGATAAAAACATGCCAAGATAGCTGCACTGTGGACGTGTGCTATGCAATACATCCCCACAGATGTAATGACGGGCTGGAGCCAATCTGGATGTTTTTCTTTACTGTTCCAACATGTAACAGTCATTTTAGTATGATAAGCTAAAAACAAACAAGCACTGGGAGGCCAATAGGTGGACACACTCCTTTTACCAGCTAGACAATGCCACTTAAAACCATTGCTTCTATGAGTATTTACAGAAGGATGTTAAGGTCAACTGTGTCAAATGTTTTAGACAAGTTGAGTGATAAAAGTATGAGTGAACGAAATATCCTTAGGGTTTCATGAACAATCCTAATAATCGTGGACTCGGTGCTTTGCCCTGGTCAGAAACGAGATTGAAAGTCATCTAAGATGTGATTATTTGTGATGTAGTCTTGTAATTGTCCAGAAACTCATCTGTCCAATAGTTTGTCTAGGAAGGACATATTATGGACCCGTTGCTCTCTGTAGGTTCGGGCGCACCATCAACTTTTTTAAGAGCAGTATACGTGTAATCAAAATTAGTTTTTAATATGGAGCCTGAAAACGATCAGGATTTTATAGTGTTGTCAGATAAAGTCAAATGGGATCAGATAAGAAATTAGTTTGTTTTTTATATTCTCCAAGGAAATGGCAGAGAAGCGACCTGATAGGCTCATTTGGGCTTCCTTTGTATATTCATGTTCATCCCAGCGGGTACTGGCATCTCTGTGTCAACCCATGTCCTCATATTAAGAATATTTGCCTGTGAACTGATGTACAATAATGCTGAAACCAGATTTCTAACTGAGTGGACGGATGCACCTTAGAGAACTGTTTGTATATTGTATTAATGACCTCCATTTAATTTGGATTTTAGATGGACAGATTTTGCTTTGTACAGAGTGTAGTACTTTTCTTTATACAGATTATGTGGGAAATGTATTCCATCTGCATTCCACAAATGTTAGTATTTTGTGTTTGGCATTAATTTTAATTTAAAACCAATGGGGGCGATTTCTTGGCACTTTTGTGGAAGACTGTTAACTTGTTATCTTGTCACATATTCAGTAAAGCTCTTTTTTATGCTATCTAAGCTACTTGTTTGGATTAATGTGGTAATGTGGCATTATGATTTTGGGCACATGGTAGGTTGGGTAATCAGAGTTTATTCCACTGTGGTTTCTTGAGTCTTATTTGGTTTGATCATGAATGTTCAATGAATGATGTCAATCAGCTAAGAAATAAGAAAGCAATCGGACCAGGCAAAAATGAAATTTCCAAAATATGAATTAATTCTTTTTTGGTGACTATAAATTCAATAAGGACCATTGTTTGTTAGTGATCTTAGTGGGTACACTTTAGTTTCATATAGAAACTGCTTTAGCAGGGTGTCCTAATTCTCTTTTTTTCCAGTGAAGTAGGAAACCTACTAAGAATATATTTTCCACATTCAATGTTTGATTTTCAGAGATGACATGGATCAGTTTCTTAGAAAAGACACTGTATTGTCCCAGAGGGGGATAAAATATGTTGATAATGTGGGGGTTTCATAGAACTTCTTTAATAGAAGCTCAGTCTTCCCAATTTGAACTTTGTGCATCATATAATTGTGTTGAAGGATTTCAGTGACGTGTGTTATTTGTTTGGACACCAGACATTTGATTGTCCCATTGTCGAACTCATGTTTCCTCATTGTAGACTCAAATGGGTGTATTCTGTACTTCTGTGCCATCTGCCCCAAATGGTGTATGGTAGGGCGTGTTTTGCCAGATATAGGGCCATAATGGAAATTGGATCCGTTCCATTAGCATTTGAAATAGTAGAGTTCTCTTTTCCGTGATTAGTCGAGGTCCTACATTGGTCCACTTTGCTTCATTGATCTAACACTTACTTGACTTTCGAGGTTTCCGAGTGGAACGTTCCTTAGTTTGATCCTGGATTAACCAGCTCTTCTTTTCCTTTGCCAGTCAAACCCAGCTCTGTTGGGCTGGCTTCAGTGCTGATGCAGTTGTCTGCATCACTTGGAGGATATATTTGAGATTTTGTTTTCCTTTACCTAATGACAAAAGGTACCTTGTGGGCACGCAAGGGCATAGCTTCAGGGGGAGTGTAAATGCTTTCTTGGTTTGGTAGTTGGATCTGTAGGTCCTTAGTCGAGTCTGCTATGTCAGAATCAGTTTTTCTCATTGTTCTCATTTCACGAAGAGGTTTTAACTTGTTCACTTTTTGTACTGGCAACTTAAATATATATATATAGTGACCATTTTATCATATATAGTGACCATTTTATCAAAAAAGTAGTAAATCTGCATCCATAGGCGTACTTCTTGAATGAGTGTAAATGGGTTTATTTAGTGAATTCACAAACATTGGCAATAGTAAGCTTGGAAAGCTCCACTAGAATCAGATTCCGAGCAAAACTACTGGCAACCAGACAGCCCGAGGTGAAGGGACAAATGCTTGCAAAGTCTAACGAGTTGCAATTAGTCGGGGTAGCATTCCAACCCATTGTTTTGTGCCCACTGGGCCACTCTAGACAGAGGCCCACCTAATGCAAATCAGTGCAGAACGTGTTCCTCATGGGAACTGTGGGCATGTCACCACTCTACCCTGCGGCCCACCACTCTTTCAGTTGGGCAATTTGAGATTCACACCCCCAGAATCTCACTGACTAAGCTACACCCCTGTGGACACCCTCAAGTTCTGAAGCAATTGGTTGTTCCCTTTTTTTCATGAACAATCGGACAGTGATCCGCATGTTTCTGGAGCTGTAATGTTTTCTTCTTCCCAAGCCTTACTTTGTTGTATTGAGGATTCCATCTTGTGAGTGTGATGTGTCCCAGACATCACCTGAGCTGTAAAGTCCCAGATTTTCTCCATTACTTATTCACTTTGGGTGAGTTGGTATTTAAAGTAGCATATGTGCTTGTAAACCGGGTCAAATTCTAGGATCAACCATCCCTCAAAATGTAACATGTCTTTAAACTGCTCAAGAACACAGTGTTGAACATTAATAACTTTGAGAGGGACGCACTCTGCGTTTGTTCTTTCCTGCCTGGATGTGACTCGTATATGCCAATTACATCTGTGTTTCCACGAAACTCGCACGTAAAATTTAATCAATAATTGGAACTGGGTATCTATGACACAACCATTTCAGTAGCTGCATTGGTGTTGCACCATAGCTACAATATAACAATGCATCTCTTCCACATTGTGGAGTATTGTGACAAGGGGGAAGCTGTGAAGTTAGAGAACTATTTATCTCCTTAGTATGAGTGAAGATATCAGGTTCCACAACATGGGACAGACCAGTGGGAAGTTGGATGGGACGAAGATACACAGGGAGATTGTGGAGTATGGTCTGAGGGGTATTCCTTGAGGGAAGCAGTGCAGGACAGGAAGAGGCTGCATCCCTCAGTGAAGCTGCAGGCAGGGACTGTGGAGCCTACAGGTGCTGGAAAAGGGTGGGAAAGCATGCAAAGACGGGGAGCAGAGCAAGAAAATGACTCACCATGAGGGACAGAGATCAAGGATGGACACTGACAAGAGAACTGGGATGGGCAGGAAGAATTCACGTATCTGGGAGCTGTTTTGGATGGACAGAACTCCAGAAGGAGAGATGGGATGCTTTAAAAGAGTCAGAAAGTGCAGGAAACAGAGAAAATCTAAAATCAGAAAAACAGATAAGGAAACGAGCCAGAGGTTCTGTTCTCCTCCTAGTCACTGACTAATAAGTGTCAAACAACATAGGGGAACAAACATGTGCTTAAACATGTTGAGCAAAAACTGCAACATTTAATCTGCAAATGCTAAGCATTCTGCTGCGAATCTCCTTGAGCCCAATATTTGAACTAACGGGAGTAAAACGCAAGAGTTGAAGATAATTTGTTAGGCTTAATATTCAGCACCGCTGAAGATGGATTACAGTTTCTTGAGAAAAGAAGACACTCGTTTTTAAGTCTTTTTCGTTGGGTGGGAGTGAGTACACTGTTTGATGAATACATTTATGCTGTGTGCATGGCTTCCCAGAACTTTTCAGCTCCTTTAGCATTTTGCGTGCTTTTATGTCATTCTACTGAAGTTTATTTTAATGGGAAAGATGTGTCACCCAATGGGCAGAGCTGCCGACTTTGGAACTGGTGAACCAGGTTTGAGTCCCGGAGTCAGCTGAACTTCCTGTGATTCTTGTCAAAACACTTCCTGTCATATACTGGAAGGAATGAAAGAGCCACAGAAGAGGTGTGGTGAAATCTCTTAATTCATGAGCCATCAGCACAGCATATCCACTCCTCACAACGTCATAATTCCACTGCCCCCGTTTTCCCGTATTGACATCCTCTTCCTTCCTCCAGTCCCACCCAAAGAGAGTGACCATTTGGTCACTGGTCAAGTAGCAGGGTCCTAGTGACCTGTCCTGATTTTTGTTCTGCATATGATATTACATCTCCCCTTCACTTGATTGAATGCTCACATTCCACTCATGACCCCATTTGTCTTCCTGGCCAGCATCTTACTGTTTCTCGGGACGTGGTCCAGCGAATGTGATTTCCATGTGGGCACTGTCATTCTTGGCACCTTCCTCTGAGGTGTTCTTTCTTCCTGTTCACTTGGCACTGTTTCTCTGGGGCATATCTTATAAAATACGATATGTTGCGAGTCACTCTCCTCTCGTCTGCCGTGGCTGTGACCATGGTCCCCTTCCAGGACGTTATTTGAAGGGGCTGGCTAGCATACCTGGTTTCCTCCTTTGAACCCCCCATTGGGCATCAACATATCTCTCTTCATCTTGTCCTTTCACTTCTTGTCTTTGTCATGCATTTCTTCTTCTTTCACACGACTTGATGTTGCAGCCGGTTCCTTCCAGTCAGGGATCCTAATGGGTACTTCTCTCCCTAGCATATTGGTTGCTGGGCAATGGTAGTGCTATGAGGTGTATTCCAATATGTCCTCAATACGATAAGTGCCAGTTGCACTATATGTCCATCATGTTCATCTTGTTGAATGGTTCTTTTCATTATGGCCATTAACCGCTCCACCATTCTGTTTGTCTGGAGCCATAGTGGGGTGTTCTTGTGATGTTTGAAGTTCAGATGTGTTATAAATGCTGTGAAGTAATGTCCAATGAAGGTGACCCATTGTCAGTCTTGATCCCCTTAGGAATACCTCACGCTGCAAACACTTCATCTAGGACTGGGATGATAATTTCAAGCTCTGGTCAAAGTTACATGTTGAGCTATCGGAAATCTGGAACATTTATCTATGATGACAGGCTGTAGAGGGCCAAAATAATGAACTGTGGCCTGGCATCAGATGTCTTCCAGTTGTAAAGACATATTCAGGGGTGGAGGCCTATTTCCTTGACTGATTACTTGGCACTGGGGGTTTCAACCATCTGGTCTAGGGAGGGGAGTCCGAGATGCTCACTTAAGGTCAGTTTAGTTGCTATTCTGGCCCTGTGGCCTTCATATGCCAAGTTCACTATCCCTAGACACATCTTCTCAGGCATGTCAATGATTTTTTGTCTCTTATTACCGGTCCACATTCAGCCTACAACAGGTCATCCTTGATGTGTTGAAATGAGAAGAGTTCCCTTGAGCCCACCACAATTGTGGCGGCATTGTCACCCGCATGTCTCCACTCATTTATGGTTAGGTGTCTCTTGACTTCAGTGGGAGTGGAATCTTCTTTGGTAACATCTGTGATGATGTCTAGTGGCATCGAAGGTGGTCTGGCTTGTTCTGTTATAAAGTAGAGGTATTCTGGTGATGGTTTTTGTTTGGCTGTGGCAATTGGGTGCTTTAACATATAGTCAGACAGATTTTTTGCCTTCCTGATTTGTGGATAATAGTGCATGTGAGTTGTTCAAGGCACAATCTCGAGCGTTCAACTCAAGGGGGCATTTTTGCATGGGGGTTCCTAAAGATGGTCATAAGTGCTTGATGGTTTGTTACTACTGTGAAATACTTGCCAAATATGCTTTCCATATATGAAGATGTGAAAACGTTCACACGCGCATACCACTGTGAGACTCTCTTTTACAGACTGTGAGTATGCCCTTTCTATGTCAGTCAGTCTTTGGCTTGTGTTTGCATAATTTGACATTGCTCATCCATTTTATAATGTTGTGCTAGTGTCGCTCCTAGTCCTACGGGGCTAGCATTCACAGTGATCTCTGTGCACAGTTCAGGGTAGAAGTATGCCAGACTGGTTGCGTTCCCTACTTTGTGTTTAATTTCCTAGAAACACTTTTCACACTTCAAGGTCCACTTGAATATGCAGCCTTGTTTTATAAGTTCCGGGAGTGGGTGAGTGATAATGGTGTAGTACTTTATGTTTATGTATCCAGAACAGTAGCGGAACCCCCAGGAAGGACCAGTGTCACACACATTTTCTGGTCTGGGTGTTTCTCATTCAATTTTTTGATCTTCTCTGAGTCTAGTCTCATGCCCTCCTCTGAGAAGATTGTCCATAGAAATGTAGCTTGGGTTTGTGAAACTCCCATTTGTCTTCATTAAGTGTTAAGCCTGTCACATGTGACCTAGGGCCATGTTTTGGCCTTCCATCATACATCCAAAAACCAAAATCTCATTGCTGTAGTTTAGGGTGTTCATCACAGGGTGAATGACTTTCCTGATGGCTTCTTAAAAAATGTACACAGTTGTCAGTATACTAAAACATAACTGTTTGTATCCAAATAAGCCTTCACGAGTTGTGAATGTGATGATGTATCTTGAGTCTTCATGTAGCTATAGCTGCGGTCCCCTTTTTTGAGATCTAGTTTGGAGAATATTTTGGTTTGGTTCAGCAGTTTGATCATGTAACTGATGTGCGGTCCGGGATGCCTCTCCAGCTCAATGACTATGTTGGGTAGCCTCATGTCTACACATAGATGTACTTTTCCTTCTGTGTTCCTCCTAGGCACCAAGTTTTGAAATGTCCTAGACATAGCACAAGATCTTTGGTCATCCAAGTGAACACTCTCACATCAGCTCGCTGTGTCTTTGGGTGAGGTTTTATCTTTACATATTCTGCAGCACAGATGTAGTTGAGCAACGCACCACTGTCAGAGGAAACTGAGCGTGATGGGTCCTCATCCGATGTGGTATTTCTTTTTCTTTCTTGATCGTAACCATGAAGGCATATTTTTCACTGTGTCACTCGATCAGTGAGAGAGATCTTGGGCATGAGTCTTGTGATGGTGACCGATTTGATCTGGACATGTTTCACAACGTTGTGTTTGACCTTAAAGAGATTGTGGGCTGGTCACTGTTTTATCTCATTGCTCTTGCATGATGCCGGGATTTTGACTATTTCCCTCGCCACTCTTTGTTTTGTTGTGACGCCTTGCACATCCTTTCATTGTAATTCTCCTTTCCGCAGCATCTGCATTCTTGGCCCATAACTGGCAGCTCCCAGAGGGTTGGTATGCTTGTCCATATCAATAGCATTCTCGTTTTTATTTATTCCCGATGTCTCTCAGTGTACCCCTTGCTTCCACAACGTCTTCTAGACCTTGACCTTCTTCGCTGATCTTGACGATGATTGAAGTTGAAATGTGTGCCTGCCTTTCTCAGCTTTGCCTGCTTCTGTTTTCCTTGCTTGCTCCTCAGTCCTCAGTCTGGTCATTGACTCGTGTTAGCACCTTAATGTCGTCCAGTGTGTTAACATAAGAGCGTGAATCTCGCAAGCCGAATAGTTATCACCCTGTTAATTCACATAAAACACCATATCATTAGCCTCATCAAAGTAAGAAGCAGACCCAATCTGTGTCAATTCAAATGCATCCTATGTGCTCAAAGTCAATGCCAGCAGCCGGTATTAGGCTGTCATCATGTCTTTCAACAGCCATTTCGCCGTCCGTGCCCTTTATTTGGGGCTGTACCTGTATCTTTGGCATATTCCCTTCATTATAAGGAATCTGCAATTTGGCTGATATTTAAACGCAGTATCGACCTGCTCAGGTGTGCTCCTTTTTACGTATTATTCCGCATAGCCATCTGTGTCCCATCATTGGACCTATCCGGCATCCTTGTTTCTTGCATCCACTTGTTCTTTATGATAATGAGGAACCTTTTCTATACACTTGATACAGAATAACCATGATTTAGATGTGGAACAACGCATAGGCTGCTAATCCGGTTATTTACTGGCTTTCCTTTTGCTGAGACTGACCTATTCGAACTATCAGTGCCCTGAAGAAGTCCTTTAAAAGTACAAAACACGTCAGCTGTATCGTTGTGAAAATTGATGTTTATGACCACGTTTTAAAAACAATAGAAATTGGAATAAAAGGAAAACTTTGAAGAATATTTGTGTTGTATACAGATTACACAATTGTTTTTTTCTGTTTTTGAAATTGACTTGTGGTGCACCTGTGCTTATGTTTTAATTTGTTATGTTCCCATGGGGACTTGCACTGTGACGGTGGGTGCGTTTCAGTGTGCACACAGACCCCAATAAGTATAGAGGGGCTAGAATAATAAAGGCATAACAGTTCAGGTGCTGTGGATTTAAGGGTTCCACTGTCAGGCTTGTTAGTTTACATATTATTCCATTATATGCTGGAGTAAATGAAGTCTCGTCCTGCTGAAAATGGAGGCTGCATTTATATGTTCAAGAATCTAAAACTAAAACAAAGAAGCCAAAGCAAGAGAATAACATAGCTAACATAATAGAATTATGGCAGGAAATAGTCATAAGATTTATGACATCCCTGAAATAATTTCTAAATTAAATAGGCACTAAATTATCACTGAATGAGTTTTTAACAGATCTTGCTTTTCAGACATATTTATTATACATTTACAGAATAAAAGTAGTGGTAGGCGAAACTCGCGCAGTTTTACTCTGCGGAATTTCACAGAGTTACAGAAAAACTCTGTGAGATTCCACAGAGTTCCGCCCAACCCTTCTGTTACTGCCAAAGCATGCCACCAAACATGGAGACAGAGGTCAGTCGTGAAGGGGCTATCAATGTTCGAAGGACAAATAGTTACTACTACCTCAGCTCGTGTTGCCACATGGCTATGCATTATGCAGAAAGGATCAAGGGTCACAACCCCTATTCTAAAAAGGACCTATGAAGCATAGGCATTTTCCATTCACTTGAGTTCTCAGCCTGCCCCTTGCAGTGCCTGTTCTCTCTCTGCTGGCTTTTCTGGTGCCCGTACACAGCCGCCACTCTAGCACTCTTTCCTGTCACTTCTATCCCTTTCTCAGACCGGCTGCGCCCCTTGGCCCTCACCAGTATGAAGAATCCTATTGGACAGTGACCTCTCAATAATGCCGCAATCTATGGGCTGGGTCGAGTTGTGATGCACGTTGACGTTTGTTGGTTTTTTTCAGATTTTTGGCAAGAATGGAGTCTAAGCGTTCGCGTGCGGGGAGCACATCACTGGTTCCAATACCAAATGTCTGTAAAGGTGTACATGCAGTGACCAGATTTAAAGAGTGCCCTGGAAGTCCTGTATTTAATCAGTTGTTGAAGTGTGCTTACATCTTCCCCCATTTTCCCTAGGTCTGTTGATTAACTAGCCAGCATCTTTTTAATGCTTTGGCTACATTTTTACTGTACAGTCGTGCTTGTTCTCCAAGTACATCTTGCCATTCACAACTGTTTCAAAACCATGTGGGCATTTTCTAACAGTCTAAGAAACCCCGTATGTCCATGCCTCCAGGAGGTACCCGTATTTTGTACCAGACACATAGGAACAAATGTCCCAAATGTTGGAGGAGAGCATGGTTTACTATTCCATGTTATGCAGCATTTCCTTTTGAGGCTATCGAGGGAATGCTCTTGCTTGCAGGAGGCCCTGCATGAACTAAGATTGGCTGGAGTGAACGGGGCGGCGGCACTGTGAGGTATGTTTGATTGCCCCTTACAGACTGCTTTTGGTGTGCTGACATGGAGCTGATATTGCACCTTTTGCTGTGACCTAGGGAGATGGGTCCTACCTGGGAATCGCGTCAGAGCATGGTGTAGATCGCCTGCGGCCCTCATATGCCTGATTGCCGGCGCTGTTAGGGCCACACAGATGGCACCTCATAGACATGATGTCAAACAAACCAAGCTCCCTTTCCTAACTCCAGGTCTCATTGCAGCCACTATCGCATAGTTTTCCACAGCCTTTGCTGTTCTTCAACCCCTTCATTCGTAGATTTTTTTTTTTAGGGTGGGACTGCCGGTGCTCAGCAGTCCTGATTAATTCTGCCGGCGGAGTGGAGGGACAGAATGTATTAGTAATTCTGCGTTACCAGAGTAACGTGGAATTACTAAATTCATCCAATTCCACCGGCGAAATTAAAAATGTTGTCCCCCCAAATAAAAGCAACTGCCTGAAAAGTACATTTCATGAAATAGCAGTTACCACTTGCTACATGTTCAATAACACATGTCTTCAAACAAGAGTGATAAAGTGGTCTTTGCGCTGGAGTACATCATCCTCACAATAGCCCAGAGGACATTAGCATTAGAAGGAACCACCGCCATGGCGGTTCTTGCCAATTCATTGTAACTTTGCTGGATGGCTTCTTCGAACATGACCGAGCCGTACGCCAAAGTAGAATTTTTTTGTTTCATTTTCAAAATCCTAATGCGGGAGTTTGTTTTTGAAAATAAAAAAACCAATGCCCAAAGGGGGGCATTGAGCGCTTTCCCTAACAGTGATATTTATGAATATTTTGACTGCAGACAGAAGAAGCCCCTAAATTGCTAATTATTAGGTCAAGCCTAGCGGCAGTTCTTGTGCACTGGTCGCTCTGTGAGTCATGCTGTATTAGGGTATGCACTGGAAGCCCCGCCCACTCTCCGCCCGTATTTGTCATTGGCTTGTGTCATTGTCCTTTGTAAATGCTGGCTTCTGATTCGTAAATAGGCTTGTTAGTCCTTTCTTTGTACCCTAACAATTGTACCTTTTACTTATCTTGGTACATGGTCTACATTATAAGTGGGTGAGCACTATTTTGTTTATTGACAACGATGGCGCAATGGCAACCGATTTACTTATACAGCGCTATGCCGCTCTAAATTGTATGCTGAGTGCGGTGCCCGCTTTAGGGACATCGCGCTCAGTTAATAACATTTATATAACTTTGATGTTGAGTGCGGTGCCCGCTTCAGGGACACTGTGCTATGTTTATTTTTAATTTTTTTAAACTTTAATACTGATCGCGGTGCACGCTTCAAGGACACCGCGTTCGGTTTCATTTTATATTTTTTTTAACTTTAATACTGAGCGCGGCGCCAGCTTCGGGTACACCGTGCTTGGTTTCATTTAAAAAACAAAACTTTTTTAATGAGTGTGGCGCCCACTTCAGGCACAACGCGCTCTGTTTCTTTTTTTAATCTTTAATGGTGAGCGCGGCGCCCGCTTCACGGACACCATGCTCTGCAATACAATAGGTATTGCTTTTGCAAAACTTTAAACTATTGGTATTGTAAATGACAATGCCTTTTAATATTATAAAAGGCCTTGCCATTTACAATGCCAATAGCTCAAAAATGTGCAATTGCGAGACCCATTGCATTGTAAATGCTTGTTAATTTGGTGGGCCCAGTAAACCAGGTCATTCGACCCATTGCTCACCCCCACTTAAGTTGCTAAAGTGGGGGGCTCACTACACCCCTGGGTACTAGCTGTAACCCACTGAGGTTTCTGAGGCTATACCAGCTGTCCATTTCTAGTTGAGTTCTTGCCCGTGATTTATTCTGTACACACTTTCTTTCAAAGGGGGTTTGTACATTGAGCTATATATGATGTTAGACAAAAACACGGAACATTCTAAAGTGCATGAAACTACCACAGGAAATTAATCGTTTTCGAGATGCAACATACATCAAGTAGCATTTTCTCCCTACCACTTTCAAACAGTTTCAGCTGTACCCAGTTGAAACCATTGGTAACTGGTAGACCTGCTTTTACTTCAGAGCATCTATTTCGGAAACACACCACTCACAGTGACACTTCAAACAACACCCTTTCCATCCATGCACTACAGAATAGCTACTTGCTCCCAAGAGAAAAGCACTTTGTCGAGGTTTAGAAAAACATAATTGAAAAGCTACAATGCAATGCGATACAATACAACACTCTTTTTCTATCTCATTCCACTCTCTGCACCTCACTGCTCTGTTTCCTTTTCTCTTACCTGTATCTGTCCTCCATCTACTTGAACTTTCTTTAAACCTAGTCTCTCTCCTCTTTACCTCTCCATCTCTCTATAACTGCCTCTCTGTCACTCCTCTGGCTTACCTCGGACTTTAAATCCACATTCTCTACCTCACATCTCACAACCTTATTTTCTTACCACCTTCCCTCATGTCCATAAGTACCTCATCTCTTTCCCACCCCTCTTTATCTCTCTCTACTTAACCTCTAAGTTAATAAACCATTTGTATGGTGCTACACTTCTCCACCCTTCGCTCTCTGTCTAATTCTATCTCTAAAGCTTTCCTCTCTCTACCCTTATTTCACCTCTTTTACTACCTTGCTTCTTCCTTGCTACCTTTTTTCTTTATATCTTTTTCGCTATTAATTCCTCTTTTTTATCATTACCTACTTTCTCTGTATACATCGTTCTCTATTTCAACTCACTCTCTACCTCTCTACTTGTCTGTACATTTTTCATGCACCTCCCACCCCTCTCTCTCTATACCTCATCTCCCTCTCTAGCCCACCACTCTGCACCCCACTGCTTACCTTCCATCTCACCTAACTATATCTCCCTTCTCTCTACTTCCCCTCTCTCTCTCAACCTCATTGCTCTTTACCGTGCTTCTCTCTACATCTCCTCTGTCTACCCTCTTCTTAAACCTCTGGCTAGCTGATTACTCCCTACCTCACCTCTCTCTCTACCTCATTCCCCTTTGTACCTCACATCCCTCTCGCTACCTAACCTCTACCCCACTTCGCTTTATCTTTCACAACCTAATCTATCAATTTACCTCGCCATTAATTTGCTAAATTGTCTCTTTCCCTCTTCTCTTTCTACCTCTTTGGCTGTGTCTCATGTCTCTCGTTATTATACTTATTTCTCTCTATCTTTCTACCTCATTATCATGTCTACCTCTCTCTCCTTACATCCAACTCTATTTCAACTCACTCTCCCTACCTTACTACAGTCTCTTCCTCTCCATCTCTCTTTATACACCTCTCTACATTGCTTCTCTTTCTCAGGTCCTTTCTATACCTCACCTCTATTTCTACTTCTGTTTTAATCTCATCTCTTGCTCAACCTTACCCCGCCTACTAGTTCACGTTTCTCTCTTTAACTCATCTCTTGTACTTCCCTTTTACTTATGAATATGTAGCTATTAAAGCTACAATTTCAAGCACTGTGTGCACAGTCGTATGTTATTATTATTATTCACTAGCCCACTGAACATTCATGAAGTCACCCCTTTACCATGTCCTCCCTAAAATGTGAGGAACAGGCTGCTATGTTCCTCATTTACATGTAAAATAGGGCTGTTGCAGGACCAAAACAAGCATTTGCAATGCAATAGGTCTCGCATTTGCGAGAGTTTGAGCTATTTTTATTGTAAATGACATTGCCTTTTATTTATGTTTTGGTTTTTGAAACATAAATAAAAGCCATTGTCATTTATCTTGCCAATAGGTCAAACTCGCGTAAATTCGAGACCTATTGCATTGCAAATGCTTGTTTTATTATGTACACAGTAAAATAATAATAAACTGGAAACTGCTTTTTTTTTTTATATACAGACAACGCTTTTAATAGCAAGGTATCATGTTGAATACTTCGTATGAACCCAAAGAGTCATATCTTTAATGTGTTCTTAAACCAGGACCTGCTTTTTTTAGTTACACAATTATTTTAAAATGTGGACAGAGGCAAACTTAGTAATGATAGTTTTAACATAGCTCTTCCTACCTCACATCTGGTGTTTCTAAGCGCTGAACGTGACAGACCCACTCGTCGAACCATCTTGCCGGGTTTAAAATAACTAACAACAAGCTCTGGAAACCTGAGATGCAAATTATATTCCTAAATTCTCTACTAAACTGCCACATGCAGAATTTTGTGCGTTCGATTTGGAATGGCAGATAAAGGTTTGTTGCCTAAATGTGACACTGCGAGTAAGTAATACGGTATACCCTCGCTCTCTAATGAGCCGCCGCGTTTCACACCCTCATCTTGCTGCAATTCCCAGAACTGCGCCGTCTTATCAGTAGACAACATATACTTTCACAGGCATGGCTACAGGACAGTATCACCGACCACAGATCGGACACACGAAACTCAACTTCTTTCAGCAACACAATTCCTTACGTGAACAACTTCTCACATGCTCCGTACAGGAATTTAAAAGGACATGCCTGTCCGCCCATGCAAGTGCAGACGAATCCATTTCCAGAAGCGGAGGGGTAGGGAGGGATATAAGAGTAACCAATTCAACGCGGGGGTGTGGGGGGTCTTGATCAGGAGGCAAGCCCTAAAACAATGGCATTTCTGAACATTTTGGAAGAACGTAGAATTAGTAATTTGATTTACTTGGTGCAATATCCTCAACCCCCCCACACACACACTGCGATGGTAGATTCCGAAGGGAGATGTGGGAGTAGTATTTTAACAGGAGCTGGAGTCGACTCGATAACGGAACATTTTAAAGATATATTTCGAGGGCTTGGATGTTGGTTGGGGTGATAAAAGCAAGCATTAGCCAAAATAAAGTCCCCTCCCCCTCTGGTCTCCACAAATGCTACAGCGCGGGGATGCCTCCGGGTCACCAGGCGCTCTATAAATCGCTAAATAAATAAATAAATAAATAGGTCTTGCCTATGCGAGATCTATCGTGTTTGTAATTTTTTTTAGCCATATTGTGCGTGGCTGCTGTGGAGCATGGCTGAAAGAAACAAGCAAACTCACCGCCGCAGCCCGGCTTCAACAGGAAGCCAGGCAACCTTGGTTGGGACGGGGCGGGGCCGGACAAATACAGGAAGCAGGCGCTCCTGTGCCTGCCGGAAGATTTCCGTTGTAGCTAGCGGGGTTCCCGTGCTCGTGGAGAGTCCCGCGGCCCCCGCCTGTTAATGAGAATGACCCGCTGGCTGCCGAGGGACACGCAAGAAGAACCTGGTGAGTGGGGTGTGAGGGGGATGTGCGCGCGCGTGTGTGTATGCGTGTGTATGTATGCGTATGTATGCGTGTGCAAATGCGCGCTCACGAGTACAAATCTGAGACAGCAGAGGCGCGTGGCCGAACGCTGTCTCAGATTCCCACGAAACTGAAAACAATAGTTGTCGAGCTAGACAGCGCATGCTACTCATGCGCAACTCTAGCTCGACCTAAACATCTAGTGCCAAGCACAAAAATAAATGCTTTGGTACTTTTTAGTTCGTAGATGCTGACAGCTTGAGCTGCCATGCAGTCTCTGAAACTTTAATGTATAATTGTTGAGTATCCTTTGGCATCATGAAGCATGGAAATCATTGAAAACGTGTTATAAATTCAAAGCTGTATTGAGGGGGGCAATATATTTCTTGCTCTTGGTCCCATAGCGCTGTAGGAAGGCATTACTTGTGACCTGTACAGGTGCTACATTCTTTGTCATGTGTGCTGCATTGCCCAGTGCAAAAAATATTCTGCTTTATATAGGACGAGCTGTGAGAAAAAGAAAACTATTTCACTTGAATAAAGCCTATTATCCAAGTTTATTAGAGCTAGGTATGCCACCTGGCACTTTTTTATATCTGCATGACCAGTATTGTAACATTCCTGCCAGTACAAAAATTAGTAAAATTACCTAAAGACCTTATTTTTACAGCTTATCAGTACATACTTTAAACAGTAAATGATAGAAGAAAACACGTTAAAATGTGTTTTTATTTTCTACTTATTTACTGACTGACTAGCATGTAAGGCATCAATGAAGGACCTCCTATTCTACCTGTCTTGGAGAACTTTTTTGCACTGTGCTTAAGCTATGGTTCAGGGTGTTAAATTTGTTACAATAGTTTATCTCCAAGTTTTCTTTGGTCTGCCTCTCTTCCGTTTGCCTTCAGGGGTCCAGTGGAGAGCTGTTCTTGTGATGGAGTCTTGTTCTCTTCTGATTATTCATCCAATGCTCTCTGTCTTTTGCTCATTATGATGATGTCCATGCTCTCTTGCTTGAATCTCATGAGCAGTCCCTGGTTGGAGATGGTTTGGTGGCCAGAAAACGTGCACAATTCTTCTATGGTTGCTGGTGTGGAAGGCTGACAGTTAGGTGATGTCGCTTTTTGTTATCCACCAACATTCTGATCCATACAAGAGTGTAGAAAGGATGCAGCTCTGGTAAAGCCTCAGCTTGGTGTTGGTGCTGTACTGAGATGATCTCTACACATTGCTCAGCATCATTAAGGCATTCATGCCCTTGTTCATTCTGCTCTTGATATCACTGCCTGCCCTTCCGTCATGTCTGATAGTCCTGCCTAGGTAGGTGAACTCTTCAGCCATGACTAGGTCCTCTCCATCCACCTTGATTTGTGAAGGATTTAGGATGTTGAGTAGTCAGTCAGTCAAAAACATCTTTATTCGGATAATTAAATATCCCTAAAAGAAATATCACATTAAGAACACATAAAAACATATAAAGTATAAAAAATGCAATAAACCACGATTCATCACACACAAAAAACGCATATAAAAAAGCACTACAATTTCAAATGGGTAATCTTGACTGGGAAAAATTATATAGAATAAACACAATTCATCACACACAAAATAAAATAAAAAACAATCAATGGCGGCATGTATAATCACTACAATTTCAACACGGCCATCTTAATCCGAAATCATGGTATGCCAGGCCCGAACAGCTGCTTTAAGAAAAGAGCCTACATATAAGCTTGTCTCGTCATCTGTCATTTGTAAGAGAAAACTGAATGGCACCTTAAAATCCTTAAGATTGTGTTTTTTAATGAGCAGAAGTAAAAAGTCGTAAATCTTAAATACAATTTGCAAAAAAGTGTACAGTGCTGTATGGAATGACCAGAACTCATATCACAGGGGTAAAGGCACGCATCAAGGTTCAAAATGATGTTGTGTAACATGACTTTTGATTTCTTCATGTTGATCATCAGGCCCACTTGCTGCGCATAGATGCTGAGGTGAGACAGCTATTCCTGTATGTGCTGGTTTGAATGAGAGAGCAAGACAGGTCATCTGCTTAGTTAAGGTCCTCCAGTGCACAGAATATGGCCTATCTGATGCCTGTGGCTTGGTCATCTGTTGAGCGTCGCATCACCCAGTTGATGACTAGGTTGAAGAGCTATGCTGACTTCACACATCCTTGCCTCACACCAGCTTTTACTTCTAAGCTATACCCATTAGCTCCCACCTGGCAGGTAAACGTATCAATGATTTCTCTTTATAATTAGAACCAACTTCTGCAGTTTGCCATAGGCTCTCACAATAGGCTAGAGACTGTCACAGTGGACACTGCTAAGGCTTTCTCAAAATGAATAAAGTTGATGTATAGTTCTCTCTACTAGTCCGTACACTACTCTATGATATTGCATAAAGTAAGGATCAGATCAAAATACGCTCTGCCCTAGCGGAACCCATCCTGTTATTTTCTTAACTGTTTGTCCACAGCATCAGAAATGCTCTGTATGATGATTTTTACCATGATTTTAATCTGGATTGACAGAAGAGTGATAGCACATCACTTGTTAATGCTTCCTTCTTTGGAATCTTGAGAAGGATGTCTTGTTTCCAGCCACCTAGTAGTTTCTTTCCTTCCCAAATCAATGTAAACCGTGTTTGGAGGACCTTGGCTGATGTTTCAGGATCTGGCTTGAGCATTTCATCATCATCAAAGCTTTATTCGAGAGTTATACTCATAAAAGCACAAACATACATTTAAAATACATCATTTAAAAGATTATATCCTAGTTATACAAACATTTTTAAAACAATTGTGCAAACATATACAATAAAAAACTTTGATGCATAATTTACACAGAAACCACAAACAGTACCCAATCAATTTGCTTTTGTAAGGATTGCCCTCCGTCTGATGGACCATGCCCACCCCAGGTACTTTGCTGTTGCCAAGACAGCAGGCATATCGGTGGAGGTACAGAGTATTCGTAGTGCCTCAACACCCCTAGATGTCCCTAGGTTTCTACAGACAGGGGCTAGCCAGACTTTTCTCGGGCGGCATAAGCTTTGCACACAAACAGAAAGTGGCCTATACTTTCGTCTGCTGCACCACAGACTGGGCAGCAAGAGGTGGTGGAACTCCTCCACCGACCAGTCAATGATCTCAGAGGGAGGCCACCTGATCCTAACTGGAAGAGAAGCTTCCTGTCCCCTGGGTTCGTAATGCTTGAACATTTCTGCAACTAGGCTGTCTTGGCCAGGAGCTTTTCTGTTCTTGAGAGATTGAATGACAGTGACAATTTCTTATTTTTCTTCTTTCTGTGGTCGGGTAGTCTTCACATCCAAGTTTGCCTCTGCATCTTGAATGTCTGCTTCGCTTGTCGGTCTGTTCAAAACTTCTTTGAAGTGTTCGGCCCAGCGTGCTTCCTCATCTTTCTCTGTTGCTTGTAGTCTACCTTACTTGGCCATGATGGGCATGTTGCATGCTGCACAAGATTTATCACTGACTATCTTCGTGATCTTGAAGACGTTCCCCCATTCTCCTCTACTGGCTTCCTCCTGTGCTTGCTGGCAAGGTTATCCATGTACGCCCGCTTGTTCGCTCTTGTCATTTCATTGATTGCTCTGTTTGTTTCTGGGTACTGTTGCTTGTACTTCTCCTGCAACCTCCCGGATTTGGCATCCATGAGTTTCTTTTTTGCTGCGCTTCTGTCTTAAATGGCTTGCCATGTGTCTTGTCTTATCCATTCTTTTCTATCCTTGACTTTGTCCATAGGTATGTTTCACTGCCCTTCAAATAAATTGGAGAGACCTGTCCCATTTCTTGTTGACTGCAGCTGTCACATGCTGATTTTTAGGGTTCGGGCCTACGTCACCACGAAGTGGGGCGGGGCTTCCGAGCTCTTATGTATTAGAAAAAAAAAGAATTCTGAAAGGGGTCCGGGCTGCCACATTCCAGAAAGCGCGCGGTTTTTGCGTGTGGAATTTTGCCATGTGCATGGTAATTGGTCCAGGCAAGGCTGTGTTTAAGTAAGGCAGCACGCCATAGGACTTAGGAATTTGTCAATGTCCACCTCCTGCATAAAGTGTTCGGACACGCGCAGAAGAATACATAAATCCTCAATTACCAGCTGTCCGAGGTGCCGGTAATTGAAGGCAGATGGTGCTGGGAGCGTGTGCACTGCTGTGTATTTTTTCCCTTCAGCTCTGTGTGCGCGCATGAACAGCCGGCCAGCAATGTAGAGAATCACATGCATCAGATCTTGTTTTTTTAAACAATTGCGATCGCGAAAGTGATCTCTTTCTGTGCTGCTTGTTTAAACAATTGCGATCGCAAAAGTGATGCTTTCTGTGCTGTTTGTTTAAACAATTGCGATCGCGAAAGTGATGCTTTCTGTGCTGCTTGTTTTTTGTATGTAATCTTGTTCTTCTACGAACTCGATGGTAGCGGAGTATCCCATCCTCACCCTCTAGGTCACTTCATTAATTTTCCACGAGTCCGCCGTGTCTGGTGGCGAGTGCAGATTGGTAGTGCAGAGTGCAGAGTGGTAGTGCAGAGTGCAGAGTGGTAGTGCAGAGTGGTAGTGCAGAGTGGTGGTGCAGTTTGGTAGTGCAGAGTGCAGAGTGGTAGTGCAGAGTGCAGAGCGGTAGTGCAGAGCGGTAGTGCAGAGCGGTAGTGCAGAGTGGTAGTGCAGGGTGCAGAGTGGTAGTGCAGATTGGTAGTGCAGAGTGCAGAGTGGTAGTGCAGAGTGGTAGTGCAGAGTGCAGAGTGGTAGTGCAGAGTGCAGAGTGGTAGTGCAGAGTGCAGAGTGGTAGTGCAGAGTGCAGAGTGGTAGTGCAGAGTGGTAGTGCAGAGTGCAGAGTGGTAGTGCAGAGTGCAGAGTGGTAGTGCAGAGTGGTAGTGCAGAGTGCAGAGTGGTAGTGCAGAGTGAGAGTGCAGTTTGAGAGTGCGAGTGGTAGTGGTAGTGCAGATTGAGAGTGCAAAGTGCAGATTGGTAGTGCAAAGTGCAGAGTGGTAGTGCAGAGTGCAGAGTGGTAGTGCAGAGTGAGAGTGCGAGTGGTAGTGCAGAGTGGTAGTGCAGAGTGCAGAGTGAGAGTGCAGAGTGCAGTTTGGTAGTGCAGAGTGCAGATTGGTAGTGCAGAGTGCAGATTGGTAGTGCAGAGTGCAGAGTGGTATTGCAGAGTGCAGAGTGGTAGTGCAGAGTGGTAGTGCAGAGTGGTAGTGCAGAGTGGTAGTGCAGAGTGGTAGTGCAGAGTGCAGTTTGAGAGTGCAGAGTGCAGAGTGGTAGTGCAGAGTGCAGAGTGGTAGTGCAGAGTGGTAGTGCAGAGTGGTAGTGCAGAGTGGTAGTGCAGAGTGGTAGTGCATAGTGGCAGTGCAGAGTGGTAGTGCAGAGTGCAGAGTGGTAGTGCAGAGTGGTAGTGCAGAGTGGTAGTGCAGAGTGGCAGTGCAGAGTGGCAGTGCAGAGTGGCAGTGCAGAGGGCAGAGTGGTAGTGCAGAGTGGTAGTGCAGAGTGCAGAGTGGTAGTGAAGAGTGCAGAGTGGTAGTGCAGAGTGCAGAGTGGTAGTGCAGAGTGCAGAGTGGTAGTGCAGAGTGGTAGTGCAGAGTGGTAGTGCAGAGTGGTAGTGCAGAGTGGTAGTGCAGAGTGAGAGTGCAGAGTGGTAGTGCAGAGTGCAGAGTGCGAGTGCAGATTGAGAGTGCGAGTGGTAGTGCAGAGTGCAGAGTGGTAGTGCAGAGTGGTAGTACAGAGTGCAGAGTGGTAGTGCAGAGTGGTAGTGCAGAGTGGTAGTGCAGAGTGCAGAGTGGTAGTGCAGAGTGCAGAGTGGTAGTGCAGAGTGCAGAGTGGTAGTGCAGAGTGCAGAGTGGTAGTGCAGAGTGCAGAGTGGCAGTGCAGAGTGGTAGTGCAGAGTGGTAGTGCAGAGTGCAGAGTGGTAGTGCAGAGTGGTAGTGCAGAGTGGTAGTGCAGAGTGCAGAGTGGTAGTGCAGAGTGGTAGTGCAGAGTGGTAGTGCAGAGTGGTAGTGCAGAGTGCAGAGTGGTAGTGCAGAGTGCAGAGTGGTAGTGCAGAGTGCAGAGTGCAAAGTGGTAGTGCAGAGTGGTAGTGCAGAGTGGTAGTGCAGAGTGCAGAGTGGTAGTGCAGAGTGCAGAGTGGTAGTGCAGAGTGGTAGTGCAGAGTGGTAGTGCAGAGTGCAGAGTGGTAGTGCAGAGTGGTAGTGCAGAGTGGTAGTGCAGAGTGCAGAGTGGTAGTGCAGAGTGGTAGTGCAGAGTGGTAGTGCAGAGTGCAGAGTGGTAGTGCAGAGTGCAGAGTGGTAGTGCAGAGTGCAGAGTGGTAGTGCAGAGTGCAGAGTTGTAGTGCAGAGTGCAGAGTGGTAGTGCAGAGTGGTAGTGCAGAGTGGTAGTGCAGAGTGCAGAGTGGTAGTGCAGAGTGGTAGTGCAGAGTGCAGAGTGGTAGTGCAGAGTGCAGAGTGGTAGTGCAGAGTGCAGAGTGGGAGTGCAGAGTGGTAGTGCAGAGTGGTAGTGCAGAGTGCAGAGTGGTAGTGCAGAGTGCAGAGTGGTAGTGCAGAGTGCAGAGTGGTAGTGCAGAGTGCAGAGTGGTAGTGCAGAGTGGTAGTGCAGAGTGGTAGTGCAGAGTGGTAGTGCAGAGTGCAGAGTGGTAGTGCGGAGTGGTAGTGCAGAGTGCAGAGTGAGAGTGGTAGTGCTGAGTGCAGATTGGTAGTGCAGAGTGCAGATTGGTAGTGCAGAGTGGTAGTGCAAAGTGCAGAGTGGTAGTGCAAAGTGCAGAGTGGTAGTGCAGAGTGGTAGTACAGAGTGCAGAGTGGTAGTGCAGAGTGCAGAGTGGTAGTGCAAAGTGGTAGTGCAGAGTGCAGAGTGGTAGTGCAGAGTGCAGAGTGGTAGTGCAGAGTGCAGAGTGGTAGTGCAGAGTGAGAGTGCAGAGTGGTAGTGCAGAGTGCAGAGTGGTAGTGCAGAGTGGTAGTGCAGAGTGGTAGTGCAGAGTGGTAGTGCAGAGTGGTAGTGCAGAGTGGTAGGGCAGAGTGGTAGTGCAGAGTGGTAGTGCAGAGTGGTAGTGCAGAGTGCAGATTGAGAGTGCAGAGTGGTAGTGCAGAGTGCAGATTGAGAGTGCAGAGTGGTAGTGCAGAGTGCAGAGTGGTAGTGCAGAGTGCAGAGTGGTAGCGCAGAGTGCAGATTGGTAGTGCAGAGTGCAGATTGGTAGTGCAGAGTGCAGATTGGTAGTGCAGAGTGGTAGTGCAGAGTGCAGATTGAGAGTGCAGAGTGCAGAGTGGTAGTGCAGAGTGGTAGTGCAGAGTGGTAGTGCAGAGTGCAGATTGGTGGTGCAGAGTGGTAGTGCAGAGTGCAGATTGAGAGTGCAGCGTGCAGAGTGGTAGTGCAGAGCAGAGTGCAGAGTGGTAGTGCAGAGTGCAGAGTGGTAGTGCAGCGTGCAGAGTGGTAGTGCAGAGTGGTAATGCAGAGTGCAGAGTGGTAGTGCAGAGTGGTAGTGCAGAGTGCAGAGTGGTAGTGCAGAGTGCAGAGTGGTAGTGCAGAGTGCAGAGTGGTAGTGCAGAGTGCAGATTGGTAGTGCAGAGTGCAGATTGGTAGTGCAGAGCGCAGAGTGGTAGTGCAGAGCGCAGAGTGGTAGTGCAGAGCGCAGAGTGGTAGTGCAGAGCACAGAGTGGTAGTGCAGAGCGCAGAGTGGTAGTGCAGAGTGCAGAGTGGTAGTGCAGAGCGCAGAGTGGTAGTGCAGAGCGCAGAATGGTAGTGCAGAGCGAGAGTGCAGAGTGCAGATTGAGAGTGCGAGTGGTAGTGCAGAGTGCAGATTGGTAGTGCAGAGTGCAGATTGGTAGTGCAGAGTGGTAGTGCAGAGTGCAGAGTGGTAGTGCAGAGTGCAGAGTGGTAGTGCAGAGTGCAGATTGGTAGTGCAGAGCGAGAGTGCAGAGTGCAGATTGAGAGTGCGATTGGTAGTGCAGAGTGCAGAGTGGCAGTGCAGAGTGCAGAGTGGTAGTGCAGAGTGCAGATTGGTAGTGCAGAGTGCAGATTGGTAGTGCAAAGTGCAGAGTGGTAGTGCAGAGTGGTAGTACAGAGTGCAGAGTGGTAGTGCAGAGTGCAGAGTGGTAGTGCAAAGTGGTAGTGCAGAGTGCAGAGTGGTAGTGCAGAGTGCAGAGTGGTAGTGCAGAGTGAGAGTGCAGAGTGGTAGTGCAGAGTGCAGATTGGTAGTGCAGAGCGCAGAGTGGTAGTGCAGAGCGCAGAGTGGTAGTGCAGAGCGCAGAGTGGTAGTGCAGAGCACAGAGTGGTAGTGCAGAGCGCAGAGTGGTAGTGCAGAGTGCAGAGTGGTAGTGCAGAGCGCAGAGTGGTAGTGCAGAGCGTAGAGTGGTAGTGCAGAGCGAGAGTGCAGAGTGCAGATTGAGAGTGCGAGTGGTAGTGCAGAGTGCAGATTGGTAGTGCAGAGTGCAGATTGGTAGTGCAGAGTGGTAGTGCAGAGTGCAGAGTGGTAGTGCAGAGTGCAGAGTGGTAGTGCAGAGTGCAGATTGGTAGTGCAGAGCGAGAGTGCAGAGTGCAGATTGAGAGTGCGATTGGTAGTGCAGAGTGCAGAGTGGCAGTGCAGAGTGCAGAGTGGTAGTGCAGAGTGCAGATTGGTAGTGCAGAGTGCAGATTGGTAGTGCAGAGTGCAGATTGGTAGTGCAGAGTGCAGATTGAGAGTGCAGAGTGCAGATTGGTAGTGCAGAGTGCAGAGTGGTAGTGCAGAGTGCCTAAAACACATTGCCATTTACAATGCCATTATCTCTAACTTAAAACAAACCCGAGCCCTAATGCATTCCTAATGCTTGTTCTTGTGTGCCAGGAGTTGGAGCAGGTTTTTTATTCTAAAAATAAATGACTTCTTTTTTTAGGTGGGCCTGCATGTTTGCCACATGGAAGTGCTGTTGTCCTGATGTTGTGCATCCTGTTTTTCTAAGCTTGAGCGTTACAAGAGCAATCACTAGATGGTGACCACTGCCGACATCCACTCCCCTTCTTCCTCTGACCTCTTGAACTTAGTGTCCCCAAGTGCTGCTTATCATAAGGTGGTCAATCAGGTTTCTTTCTCTGCCATGGGCCCTCTTATAACCTGATCATTTGTGGCACAAAATTCTAACTGTCTTTCTACATTGTCGATCTTTGTTCTATAACCTTGTTGTGTTGTCATTCCCCACTTTAGCATTCAAGCCCCCCCATCAGAATCTTGTGGTCGTTGTTTGGCATAGCTTTAAGTTTATCTTGCATCTCTTGGTAGTATATATCCTTTACTGTTTGCTCTGCATCATTTTTTGGAGTATAGCACTGGATAAAGGTGGTGTTGATGTCTAGGTGTTTGAACCTGGCTTTCATGAGTCTGCTGATGACTGGCTTTCGCGCAATTAGGCACTTCCTTGTCCCCTTGCTCAGGATGATGGCTACCTTTTTGTGATATTGGTCCTTCCTGAGTACAGTACTGTCTCTCCTGTGGTGGTTTAGTTCTACCAGATCTAGTTCACCTACTTTTGCTGACCCCCGGGCTATGTAGGTTATTTCGCCTCATCTCAGATGTCCATTGAGCCAACTTTCCTGTGACATACATAATCCGTACTTTCCAGAATCTGAATCTCATCTTGCAATTGGCACTCAGAACTTCGTCATTCTGCTAGTTGTTTCCTTGCAGCTTTAACTGCTGTCAATCATGCATGCCTCATGAAGAGATTCCGGCAGTCCCTCATGCCCAGAAGATTTAGTAGATCTTCCTGCTGTTTCCATAACAAATAGCTCTCCAGATTACTGAGACAGGCAAGCCCCTTGAACACATCATAGTTCCAATCCTTCAGTGGAGGAGGGGGCAGAAGGAAAATGATTTCACAAGCTGCCCTAATGACCCCTGACCAGGGCCGGACTGGGAACCAAAACCGGCCCTGGCAAAGTGCTCGGCCGCCCCGCCCCCCGGTGGTGGGGGTGCCGCCGAGCTCTTTGGCAAGGCTGGTTTTCGGCCGATTTTGTTACAGGGCCGATTATGCAGCTATGCTGCAAAAAAGGCCCTGTAACAAAATCGGCGCCCAGGGGCCCAAAACCAGCCCTCACCCGTGCGGCCCACCGGGGGATTACCCGGTGCCCGCTACGGCCAGCCCTGCCCCTGACTGATAATTAAAGTAAACAAAGACATAATGCCATGGTAAAAATGAATATTGTCCACTCATATAAACTTCTAAGAATCATGCCTGGGCCTTTGCAGAATCTTAAAACGTGAACAGAGGACTGGTATTTTTTTCTGGAAAAGGTGGCAATCCGAATGAGGTGCCAGTACACTCACAGTCTTCTTAGCAGTAATGTGCTAGCCGTATTCGTGCCAGTAAGCTCCACTTCCTAACAATTCATATTCTTCTCAGGATGGGTGAAGTGTTTTCCATGCCACAATGTGTTACAGTAGTGATAGGAGTGAATGATCCCCAAATGGCCGCCATGAGCCAAAGAAAGCAGAGGTAATGCCACAAAGGCCTGCTGAAACTGGGCTAAGGAGGCTGCCGTGTGAAAGACGTGACTGAACGTGGATATGGTTGATGCTGAGCTCTCCAGCTGTAAAAGAATCATGTTCTTGGGTTTCGAGCTGGCGCTCTGCATTGGGAAACCGCAAAAAACAATAGGAATTTGGAAGATAAATCTTTTTGAGAGTAATGGAAATATTTATCCCATATTGAACGCTCTTGCTAAACGAGAGGCAATTTGAAAAAAAACGTATTTTATTTTTTATCAAAGTTGGCAAAACAGTAGCAGGATTGATACCACCGTTCTCGTGCAGTATTCGGTTCCTTCCTAAAGAAAGACTATTATTACAGCTGAGAGTAATATTCAAGCCGTGGAACATTTCCTAAAACTGAACTTCTTCTGGGAACCAGTGATAATCCATTTTTTGTCTCATTATACTTTTTTTGTGGGACGGCAAGGAGGGAAAAAGTATGCTAGTGCACAAGTGGGGTGTCATTATATTAAAGTGGAACGCACTAAAATGACCCTCTAACCTACCCCACTGATCCCATTTTAAGGGCCGGATTCTTAAAAGATTTACTAAAATGGTGCCAGTGCATCCATACTGTGGCCATGTCAATATCATGGACGTCGATTCACCAAAAAGCCGGGAGTAGCAGAAGTGACATCATATGTCCTTTGCAATATCAAGGACATCAAAGGAAGTGACATCACAGTATTTCTGACCCAATTACATTTTAGGAGATGACATCACATAACTTTTGACGGTCTGCGTGTGGTGTCACTGCAATCAGGACTTGTCCATTTTAATACAATTCTGGCCAATTGAGAAGTAGATACGGTACAACGTCTCGTGCAGGAAATGCTCACTTTCAAGCTACCCTTATTTGCCAACTTCTCATCGTAATTTGAATCAAAACAGTATGCGTTTCTTCCTGTTCCTCTCAAATATTCATTACCCATTCCAGTGGGAATGGGTCATGAAAGCTATTCTGAAAGCCATGTGTAGTATCCAGTTATGGAAATGGACCAATCTATACCTCAGGTACTTAACATTTTGTCCAGATGAAACGGGTGTAAAATACTATTCCCTAAGAACATGAAAGTCAAAGAGTAACACATTATTTTCGACTAGAGACATTGTACTGAGGATTTTAAAAAAACTGGCAAACATATTAGGCTTCAAAACAGCCCTATATGCTATAATGCAATGTGTATGCATATGCAGATATAATTCAAAAAGCATGAAATGTAGCCCCAGTGGCATAACAAAACTTGTGGAGTCCACCCTGCAAAGTACATGGAGGGACCCCTTCCGGAGTCAGTCAGTAGTTCTCGGGCCAGGGAAGTGTGGAGGCGGGCCCTGGAGCTCGTGCCCCCCGCTCTGCAGGGGCCTATGTTACGCGACTGTGTAGTCCCCAGCATATCATTTTACCATTACCAAGATTAACCTAATTTAGTTTGTTATAATTGCTACCCTATAGAATAGTCTTGATCCATTCCAATGCATCTGTATTAGACGTCAATGGCCCACCAATGGTCACTGTTTGTAATAAAGCCAGGTTAAGATTCATGCCTGGTGTCCAGTTAAGACAATGATCATTCTTATGATGAAGTGCTGCAGACCTACCAATGGGACAATAGAGAGCATGGCACTCAGTTTTAATGAGCAGTTCCAAAAAATGACAAGTTTAACATTACCTCAGAATTCTTGGTTTTAACCCCTTCCGTCCTGGGGTAATTCCCCCACTGTGCTGGGGGGCGCGCACAGCACCCCCATGCTCACGACGAGCTCAGCTTGTCATGAGGCACGGCACTCGTGTGCTCATGACGAGCTTAGCTTGTCACGGCCACACCCGTTCCCGTAGAACGCTCAGCACAGCAGGGGAATTATCCCCACGTGTGAGCGTTCCACGGCTCATGACGAGCTGAGCTCGTCATGAGCACCGGAGCGCCGAGCATCGATGAGGCTAAGAGTTAAGCATTTCACTAGGGTGAATCCATGCATGCAGCTAGTGTGTCTTTTATTATTATTGGTGCTTCAAGAAATAGGTGGAATTGAAACAAATGTCACCAGACCTTACACAGCTATCAAACATTAAAAGACCATCTTTTACAGTTCATAAACCATTGTTTAATTGTAGCATATTGTATCGCACCTTGATGAACCACGCCCACCTCTACATGAGCAGCCGGTCTCTTCTCATGTTAAACCGATGGCAGATAACTTTCCTTCTTCTGCTGGAGAGAAATATATTTTCCTCGCTTCCTTCTCTATCCGTTTAAATGCTGAGCAAGAACTGTGGGCAATAAACTTGGCTCTGAGACACTCATGTTTGTTTTGTGTTGTACCTTTGTGATCTGTAATACAGGGGTCGTAAGGGCAATGGCAGGGGTCGCAAAGGTAAAGCCAGGGGTTGTAGCTGCGGCTCTTGGCAACCCCTGAATGACACCTATGGGTAATACCACAATGGATACATATTCCATATTTGCATATGGTTGCTCTGCCATTGACTCCCACCCAGATCCAATAACCAGTCCCAGCTCTAGTAGCCGGAATGTGAATGTGTGCAGCACTTAGAGTGTGTGCCGGGCAACCCTCACCACTCTCCACTATGCCGCGTGATAGAGGTGCTGCGTCTTCTGGCTGCGATCCTCCAGATCCCATCAGAGGTGATGGGGACAATTCTAGAAATGAGTTCTAACCACCGGCAGTCACGGGTGTTAGCATTCCAACCCATTGTACTTCTGCCCACTATGCCACCTCAGTTTGGACACCGCCATTTGCAAGTCAGTCTAGACCCTGCTACAACAGGCACCGTCCAGCCCAAACTGCCAGGACATGCCATCCCTGAACGAGAACACAAGCAACCCAAGACCAGTTTTGCCCTGATTGGTGCTCTTGAGTTGGGTGTTGCTTAGTTCCAGTCCCATCACCTTTTGTGTGTTTGATCCTCCGGAGTCCCGTCTGCGAGGATTAAGGGCTGCTGTATCCGACAGGTTACGATCACAGCTCCTTGTGGTGTGTCTTACCAACTGCTGTAGTGTCTGGACACCATTACATTCTTCGATGACCCTGATAGAAATGGATATAAATAAACCTTAAATAGTCAACGTGCAGAAGCTGGAAATGGAACACATTACAGCATATGCAGAAGCCTACCAACGGTATAGGTGACCCACGAGCAAGCAAGAAAAAATGTCCCCAACTCAGGAAAGTAGTAAAAGACGGAATTAATTAGTGGCAGAGGGGGGTCCTCAGATTCCTAACCAAATGATTGGTAAAATATGAAGCAATACCCCTTTAAAAAACTCCAAAAAGTCCATCAAATGTCAAGGGTCATGGAGAGGTAGGACAAAGTTAAAAACAATGCTTAGTCACTACTTTAAGATATTAAAGCAGGAGCATGATTACAGCTTTAAAAAAAAGTAATTGTAGTGTTGCATGCGCTTCTCTCTTTCTCTTATCATGGTGATGAGTCTCTGGATGCCTCAATTGAGCGGAAGTGCACACGTGCATAAGGAGACCGGATAGAAGCGTGGCTCGAGATCAGACAGGATCTGCCAGACCGCGTTAACTCCTTGGACCCTGCTTCACATCTCCATGCTGGCCAATCACAAAAAGTGGGCTGGGCAAACAAGCCTATGCTGAAGCCTATCATTATCATCCCAGTTTGTTTATTTGTGGCCTAATCTGCCCATATAAACAAAGAAGGGTAAGTAGTTCAAGACTCCCATCTACCTGCCCTCTGTGTTTGGCAAAAGCTGACCTCTGGTGAGATTAAGGGGCGGATTTATATATCGTTGGATGGAGTACTTACTGTAGCCATGGCAGAGTACTTCACTCAATAAGGCTGTTGGAGGGGTTTGACCACGGCAGAGACAGAGTAGTTCTTTGCTGTTGTCAAATCTATGGTCCGCCCGATTGGGCTGGTGGACCATCATGTTGGCGGGGAGAGAACTTCTTCGCTGTTTCAAGAGTTCCCTCGCCACCAACATTTAAATAAGGCCCTAAGTCACTACTGTGATCATGTTCCAAAATAAACATAATCCACGTTTTATAATGTTTAATTACCATTTTTTATTTGTAAAATAGTGCACTGTGTGTAAAAATATTGGTATGAATAAATACATTTAAATGTAATAATCCATTGTCTCACTAAACATTTGAACAAAAGCGATTTATATAAGCGTTAAGATAAAAAGTGTATGTTGTGTAGGTCAGGCAATTTGCTCTGATGAGATTATGATGTGTTCCTTGTCAAGGCCGGAGTGTGTTCATTCATTACACTGTCATTGGGATCATTTTAGCAGTCTATTGTAGCATACCACAGTGACCTTTCCACAGAAATACAAAGTTATACCTGGACACCACGCAAATAGGACATATGGCGGCGAATTCACAAACTGCATTATGTAGTGTGTTTAGTAGTACTACAATTGAACCACTCACGTACTACAACATGCTATTGATAACCACACATGCTGAGGTGTCCCCTCTCCTCCCTTTTCTGTGTGGAGATAATCGTCCTAGCTGCGGAGATCTTGACACATCCACGCTTTTGTTTTAGTAGTAAACGTGGGAAGGCCGTGGGAATAGGTGGAAGATGGGGAATGCTTACTACTCAAGGGAATGGGTTTAAGGAGTGGGGTTAAGGGAGGAGAAGGGAGGGATGTGCACTAACTCACAAAAGAGTAAACCTATTGCTGTTCACAGATCGTATTTCTAAAGTTACTACAGCCAACAAGCATGGACAAAGCCAATAGGCTTGCCTATGAGAGATCTTTTCATAGGTGCTGAAAGTAGGAGTGCAGGGGGTGCTGCAGCACCCTAAAAATAGCCATGCAGAAGTTCCTAAGGTGACTGAGCATTAAAGATGACTTCAAGTTTTTTATTTATCTTGTCACAATTGTAGTGCAATTCAAACACAGAGGTCAAATGTTAGTGTAGTCTTCTGACAAATTTCTGCTTTTAACATGGAAGCTGGGGTTTTCTTTCTGGTACTGCAACTGTGAAGATTCATGTATTTCTGGGTATTCCACAGAGTGAAACTCTGCTGTGTTGAATGTATGACGTTACAACGCACACATTTACAATGCATACATTTACAACACAGTTTTTACATCGTAACATCCTTTACAACGCACTCCATTACATCGCATGACACTACATCGCATTTTTAGAACCTACCTTTACAACTCATTCTATTACATCACATTATACCTTTACAACACATACCATTACAACGCATACCATTACATTGCATTTCTGGTAAGTATTGGATAGTGTAGGGGTAACAATTACTATTCTAACTCCAGGGGGTGCAACAGTAGGGTAAGTGTTGGATAGTATAGGGGTAAAAATTACTATTCTAACTCCACGGGGTGCAACAGTAGGGTAAGAGTTGGATAGTGTAGGGGTAAAAATGACTACTCTAACTCCAGGGGGTGCAACAGTAGGGTAAGTGTTGGATAGTGTAGGGGTAACATTTACTATTCTAACTCCAGGGGGTGCAACAGTAGGGTAGGTTTTGGTTAGTGTAGGGGTACTATGCGTTGTAATGGTATGCATTGTAATGGTATGCGATGTAATGCCTGCGTTGTAGTGACATGCCATGTAGTGTCATGCGATGTAGTGTTGTGCGTTGTAATGCCTGCATTGTAGTGACATGCATTGTAATGGATACTGCGATGTAATGCCTGCGTTGTAAGTGTAGTGCAATGTAATGGTTGCGTTGTAAAGGATGTTTCCCGCTGTGTTCCGCTCACCCCTGCCTGGTATGATGACACCAGAACACATATTGGTGCAGATACACGGGATCAGATTCTGGTTTGGTAGCGTCAGAGCCCAGGATCTGCAATGAAGCAGCGGCACTTCAGGCACGGACAGATGTCTCCTCAACTTTGGAAGTCTTTTTGTGGGCCAACCACTCCTTCCCTGTCACACACCACGGGGCAGGGTAAAATAGAGGGAGTGATTAACATGCAATAGCACCTTGCTGCTGGCTGGTAACAAACTACAGCTGGACTATAGTTCACGTTTTAATACTGCTTCTCACTCTGTCTGACCTAAGCTAATTAGAGTTAGGGGTGCCTGAACTTTTATTACGCCTGTGGTGCTGGATAATTGGGGAATTCTGGTTTCCAAGTAGTGGCAGCAGTTTTTATGGTTTTTATCACAACTACGTGGCGTGTAGTTAAAATCTTCCTCCTGGCTCCCTTGTCACCTCCTTCACAATGTCCTGCTTCTGGATGCCTCTCATGGGAGATCCTGGACCAGAAATTGACAACTGGGCAGGCTGCACCCTTCCATTAACAATGGTAGGTGCCAGGAGGCATAGCAGCTTGTACCAATTGGGGGAGGTGGGGTGATGAAAGGTGAGGGCTTGTGAAGCAGTGGGAAGGACGAAGCAGACCAGGCCAGGGAGATAACCTTGGGGGGGGGGGGGTGAGGTGTGCTGAGATCAGTGGATGGGGGTGGGTGAGCGGTACCAGTTCCCCCTCTGGCCTGAGTTGCAGCTCGCAAAAGCTGAACCATTTTTGAAACTATGGGTGGGTAACACTTAGCTTAACTTTCTGTAGCTGAAAAAAAGTTGGCCAAATTGCAAGCGGTCACCCTACGCACCTTCGCCTGCCTGTAAATAGGGATTTCTGAACTCACAATGTCGAAATGTTTTCCATCGGTTGTCAAAAAAGAGAACATGAGAAATAACCGTCTTTCTAAGCCTCATTGGGGTTTTGTTTTGGGGGGGAGTTAGCAGAAAAATAATAAATCACATGTTTTTATTCGGGGAAGTTGGAAAATTGATTAGCGTCACTATATACTCCCCAATTGATCATCTTTAGCAATATAGTCATGCTGTTCAAACCAGGATATTAGCAATTGCACCTATTCCTTTTTTCTTAAAACACTATTTTGACATATGTTGGAAGTCACTTTTTACTGTTTGGCGAGAGAAGTGGACAAGCATAGAGCATGCTCTTGCGATACCAAAAATAGCTTTCAGTATTATCATATTTAAATGCTTTCATTTTCACCTAGGAACATGCAGACCTGGGTTCCAATTCTCACTTTGGCACATGAGCGGAAGCAGCATGGTTGAGGGCAGATTCAATTTCAGCTTCTCTTTTTTTCTACAGGTTGTAAAATGCGTAATTTAGAAACTGACTCTGAGGTATGCTTTGTGGTACTGCCCCCTCATCTTATTATAGGGTTTCCAATTTGGTTTTAGCCAGACTCAACATACATAGTTGTATAGGGCCTTCTATGCAATTCCTTGTGTTTCAGATGCTTGCATTGCCATGGCTATCTTTATCATTGCCAGATGCAAGACTAAGTGTGCTGTCATGAAGCATTGGCATTTGCGATAAAGTAAGTCAGACTAGCTTACATATAGCGTTTATGCTTGATGTCAATTTCTTTCAGGGCAGAGGTTGTAAAAATAATACATAGGTACTGCCAAACTATGGTGCTGACTCTGCTCCTTCTGACCCTTCCAAATCTGCCAATCACCTGCTCCAACTTGTTACTTCTTGAAGTATTTTTTCTATTTCCAGCACTAATAACATGCAGTCTGCTGGGGTGTAACCCACACACCTCCAGAGCTAGCAACATGAGCAGGTCCCACTCAGTAGTCCAGTTCAAGGCCTTAGACACTGATAGCAAGCCAGACCTCACTGCCATTAAAACAGAGTGGTTGGCATGCTTAGAGTTTCAATATTATGCAGCGAATGATGGAATCTCACTGCCCCCTCAACATATTTCACACGATGGCCACACCGCTAGAGGTCACATTTGGCTAGTAAAGGTGTTTTTACGGTTGTTAAATTTTTGCATGAAGCTTATGCAGCTTAGCACCAGAACGTCTTTCCCGCAGCATATTGCATATTTGGAATCCTGTCTCAGTGACTGTTAGACCTAATGCAGCAGTAAAAAGGCAGTGAGCGGTAATGAAGACCTATGTCACAATTTCTGCCTTCTGGTGGGTTCTCCTTGTAGGCCATTGGTCTTGAGGGCCATTCTCATTCAATATCACCCAGCTACCTAGCAGAGATATTCTCTTATGACAATATATCTGGGGTGTACGCAGCCTTTTTCACTACCTCATACTCGTTGTGTAAAAAAGTAACCTCAGGGGTTGGATGTAGACCTTCAATCTCAAGCTGCAAAACCCACAACAAGAGAGTGAGGAGCACCACCCTCTTTCATAGTGCTTCCAATCTGTACTGTACTGTGGAGATCATGGAGGCTTTACATAGAAGTCATAATTTACAGGTAATTAGAATATTGGAATGTTGAGAGCTCATTGAAGACAGTGGAGCAGCTCTGGGCTTATAATGACTGGTATATGCCCGGAGCTCCAACATTCCAAAGTTTATCTTCAAGTTTCTTTTTTATTTTAGAACATTCTACCCTCAGAGGGTGGAATGTTCTAACTGCCTTATAGCCCTTCTGCCTCAGAATATAATGGTTGTTAAAGACACTCTCCTTCGTTTTAGACACTCACCTACGACTCTGGCCTGTAGCTCGGGTTCATGCCCTTTAACAACCTCGGTAGCTGGCTATAAGGCTATACTGATTTACTATTTCCATCAAATGAAGGACGTAGGTGAAATTATCTGTCATCTGAAGATGAATGAGCGAGCAAAAGCACTTTTATAGTGTGGGTCTGCAAATTGAATTACCTCAAGGTATTTTGTGGTAGGCGAATATTTTGAAAACTTTAAAAAATGCTCTACCTCTGTTATGCAGAATATTTCCTTACAGTGTCAAAAACAAAACTGCTAATGCAAAAAGAACAAAGGATGGATGGAATGCTGAGCAATGTGAAAAATTCACTCCAGTCAGGGATCTGGGCCTAAATCCATTGTTGTTTTGCTCACCACGCCGTTACAGTTTGGACCCAGCTGTATGCAAATCAGCCTTGACCAGCCTTCCTCTTGGGAACAGTCCAGACCGAACTGCCACGCCAGGTTCTCCCTGGACCAGAAATAAGCAGCCTAGGACCAGTTTCAGGGTATCACCCCTCATCAGCCTAGGAAAGCTTGAATCCAGTGGCAGGATGAGCACGGGACACACGTCTGGACATACCCGCCCCACTTGGGGTGAAAAATGCAAAAAGAACAAATAATGGGCGGAATGCTTAACAATGTCAAAAGCTCACCCCTGTCTGAAATCTGGGCCTAAATCCATCAGCAGCACTTAAGGTTCTGTTTGGAGAGGTTGCTGTTATTTTAGAACATATGTTTGTTGCCTTTTAATACCCTATTGAACTGATGGTGATGCCATAGAAATCCACCAATTTCTCTGTTCCCGACATCACTAAACCCACTGTGAGCCACAAGAAAATATTTGTAAACCTCATGGAAAGGGTCACAGTGGCCAGAAATATGTCCAACTCACCTTACTGTTAAAGCTGCAGTGATAGATTTTAAAGTCAATAGCGCAGAATACCTCTGTGGCCCACATTAGTTGGTTACTTTGCTGCGTTCCAGAAACGCCCCTACGCAATGTCGGTCAGAATGTACTCCTTCCTGCAAACACATGAATTGCAGAGGAGCTTGACAATGGGTGTGCTTCTGGGTAATTGAGTCAAACTTCACAATGGGATCATAGTTTCACTTATAGTCGAGATAGGTACTTTGTGAGTTGCGGCCTGGTGAAGCTCTAACGAGAAACTACTACATTGCTTTTACAAAAGAAGGGCATGGGACAGAAGTCGAAATACTTCATATTTTCTCTTTACTCCAGACGCATATCTTTGAAGTGTGTCCTGCCACTGTGCACATTGGTGTGTGCATGGCTCACTAGCCCTGTTTTATGCAGAGTGATGTTTCACTGGGCATTTGAACAGTGGCATGGGGCCCATTTGGTTTCCACAACAGGCGATGCAGCCTTTCTTACACTTGAGTAAACTGCATCAACAGTAACAGGAAGAATTCACTAAGACTTTAACAGAATTATGATGCCTGTGGTAATATCTTTTTTCATAACTGGATTTATTGACAGTTGTTTCATGCACCTTGGTACCTGGGCTTATGCTGGCTTGTCTATGTGATGATACTTCTGTAGTGGAGACCTAACTGGGAAGCAACAGAGTGATAACCAGTGCAAGTAGTAAATAACTTTATGGAGCCAGAGGCGCTAGATTGTGATCCATGATCATTTGCAGGGATAGAGGGGGTGCTACTGTGGTAAAAACGGGGAGCTGAGGTTTTGAAGGTGATGAGATGTAATGTATTTTGATGGGGTGTGTTTTCAGCTCTTTTCAAATTGGCTGAGGGTTGGGGCAGTTTTGACAATTACATGGATGTTGTTCTTAGATCCTGGATGCACAGATGGCTAAGAGCCGTCTGCTGGTATTTCCTTTTTCTCACATCTCATGCTATTCATTTTGATCCTGCCTCCAGGTGTGTTGAGACCCAATCAAGTTGCTTGCTTTGTATGCATGGCAGGCAGGTATACCATACACTGTTTCCTTGCAGCTCTTGAGTACGATGCAGACATGCCCAGTGAGCCCTTGAATTTCCTGCAGAGTGGGAGTAAGGTCGTTGAATTTGTTCAGACCTGTAATAAGGTATGCTGCAGCATTTAGAATGCATTTCAGAGGGGCTCCTGTGGTATCTGGGAGGCTGTGGACTAGGGCATTGCCTCAATCCAGATGCAGGGGTACGAAGGCATGGATGGCAGGCTGCAAGTTGTTAGGAGGGAGGAATTATTTCTCTTTTTCGAAGAGGGAGAGCTTGACAATTTATGTGTTTTCTTACTGGCGGTGTTCCTTGAGGGAGTGGTTTGTTGCCAAGAGTGAATCCAAGTGACTTGGTGTTGGTAGATAGCATGGGGTTGAAGTTTATGTCATTCTGAGTGGTTTGAAAGAGCTGTTTGTTGCTGCCAAAAAGAGGAATTTGGTCTTGGTGGAAATGAGTTCCAGGTGCCCCCCCCCCTAAATGAGGTAGAAGTTCTTGCATCACAATGTCGAGAACAGAGGAAATTTGATGTAGATGTGTGTGTTGTCAACGTATTGGTGAATTTGTAGAATTTCAATGGGGTTTCCAGGTGCTCAATGTAGAGGTTGAAGATGGCAGTGGACAGGAAAGAGTCTTGGGGTACTTTAAAAGTGGTGTGAAGATTCTGGCATCTTGAGGTCCCATTTGGATGAACTGACAGGGATTAGCAATATGTGAATCAATCTTGGCCTCATCTCCAAAAGGGACTTTTTAGACAAACTTCTAGGTGTTCCCTCTGTTCAGGAACACAAGCAACCACCGAAATCTTTCAGAATTGTTGGGCCCCACTGCCCAGTGAAGCACTGCTAAAGTCTTATGGCCCATAGAGCTATGCATCACCTACCAGGGAACACCTGTGCCCTCTATGGATGGCTCATTGGCAGAACCATTCATTGACTGATCGACAACTAGAGTTAATTCAGCTTATGGAAACTACGCTGGTCTAAATCTTGGTAAATCATTTTTTGCGCACTCTGCCACTGCACACAGGGATTAACCATATGCAAATCATTCTTGGTTAGCCTCACAAATTTCATTCAAGCCCGCACTACTAGGCAGCATCCGTTGTGCAAGGGAACCCAAGCAACAGTAAATATGTTTAAGACTTGTGTAGCCTCATCTATCGGGTGCAGCTTGGATCTGATGGCAGAGCAAGCTTTGAGGCCCATTTTGAAGCATACATGTGCCATTTGGATTACTCTCTGAGTAAAGTAAAAGATGGTGGTGGATTGAGTGCTCTAATAGTAAATAGCATGGGTCACATTCCAGGCCGCAAATATTTAGTTTAGTATGGCACCTCAGACAGGAATAAATCGCATTCACATCAGGATCGATCCAGACTGGAACTGCTTGGCCATGCCCCTTTTGTACTGGAATACAAACCACTTTTGAAATGTTCCATTTTAGTTGGGCATCAATAGTGAGGTGCATCTTGAGTCCCTCTCGCGTGGTCCGCACCTCAGTCGATATTATCCTAAATATGTATTGCGATGTAGGACATCTGCCTTATTTAGGTGGCACTGTATGTTGTATATCACACTGGATGAGAACAGTATTGGCGTTTTGCCAATGCTCTAAATCCATCCATTCATCAAATGGTGAAAACATCTGTGAGCTGCAGGAACCTTTCAAGAGGTTCATAAATAGCGTTATCATTCTGACACTTCATTTGTTTCAGATTCCTTCCGATACAGGAGATCTCCATACGTCCTCTGAAGAGAGAGAGAGAGAGGCCCCTGGAAGTGAAACCTTAGGCACAGCAGGATAGTAAACATGTGATGTCATTTTTCAAATGCTCTATAAACGTCAGCCTGTCCAAGTGCAATTGGCACACACTGAAGTGAATAACTGGGAGAGGAAGCATAGCCCAATAAAAGGCATGCAAGTACATTTCTTACAAGATGCTTTTTTTCTTTTTTTAAACAATGAATACCCCGATGTGTATGTCTGGACCACAGACAAAGACAGTAAATATGTTATAACTTTCCATGAAATCATTGTAAAAGAAACTGTGTCTGCTCATTGTTACTGCACTCTTGCACTTTTGTTTTTGTCATAGAGCAAAATTGCCAATCCCCAGTGAATTCTACTAGGCATATGTGTTGCAATAAAATCTTGATTTTATTTGGTTGTGGCGTTCCATACAAAATTTGCTGTATTTCTAAATCTTTTCGATCATTAACAGCCTTAAGTGGTGGCAGATGTTCTGGTTAGCACATTCTGATCTTTCTCAGGTTTACAATCAGAATTGTGTTTTGTTTTGGGGTGAACCTTGAAAAGAAGCAAGAACACAACATATACTGAAATAAATCATAAACCAGACACGTATCCCAGATAGAAGGAGGAATGAAATATGATCTGAGAGTACAGATCGAGAGTTCAGGATTCACTGTCATTGTGTGTTATGGGGAGATACAGAGGAGCAGACAAAGACAAACACCACTAAAGAACAGACACACACAGGGTAAGGGACAGTAACAGGACAGAGAAGGCAAAGCAACCCTAATGTACACAAACAAGGAAAGAAACCAATAATAGACAAACACATTGGATTACCATTTGAGTTATACACAGGTAAGACTCAGAACTTCCCAATGCAATAGGGAAAGTAAATGCCTCTATGCAGTTTACATTACATATAGTCTCCTTGTGAACCACAATGAGAGGCAGCAGAAATGATTCTGTATCTGTATCCTAGAGCACAAACAAGGATTGTATACACAAGACAAACCCCTTCGGCCCTGGCACTGGAGACACAGTGGAGATACCTATTCAAATAGCAATATCACAGTGCCACAATTAAGGCACTTAAGACAATATGTAAGGCAAAGAGTAGGACAGGAATTACTTTCTGGAATCCAGAAGCCAGCCAATGTACAAAATGAATACACTTGTACACAGGTGAGGACAGAATAGTACACTTACCAGATAGGAGCGCAAAAGGAGTACAAGTCAAGAAGTAGAGACAAGCCTACTGTATTTAAACAAGCACTCATAAGCAGGAGAAACTGGAATACACTCATAGGATTAGCAAACCAAAAGGGCAATGCTAGAGCAAGGAAAAACTGGGGAACAAACAAAGCAGGACAAATACAAGGATTCTAGGAACTGCAGCAAGCACGAGATTGGAATGGCAAGGAAATTAACTAGGTGGTGCTAAGCCATTTAGCATGGCTTAACACCACCTATAAATACGCCCTTTTCTGCCTCAGTCCTCTGTGGCAAAGGGGCGTTCAATTGCTGTTGCTGTGGACTTTCCATCGCAACACCCATTTCTTTTTGACACTGCCCCAGATTTGCAAGGCTGATGCGGATTCAAAAATGAACGCCATGGAATACAAAGCTTTAGTATGGCGATATGTGGAGAAATTATTAATTTCTCCTCCTTTTTTTGCTCTTTCCATGTGTGCTGTATTCTGCATTATCGCCATCATTGATTGTTTATGCTCAGGAAGGTGTCCTTTCCTGCACATAAACAATCATCCCATCAGCGCAGGCACCCTTGCAACATGGCGGCAGGGTGCCTGCGCTGGTGCTAGGCAGCTTTTATTGCACCAGCCCTAGGGGAAACACTGGTGTGCATCGTAGTCTTGTGAATACGGCGCATCCCTGCATTTTCCAAATGTTGGAACTCGGCGCTGCCTAATTTGGCACAGCTCCACATTTTTTTGTAAATAAGCCCCATATTATCTTCTTTGATACCATCAAATCTACTTATAGGAACTGTTGGATTTGTATTTCTCTCTACCTTTGCAGGAAATGAAGTAAACACACAGGGGTCGATTACGATGTCTGTCGTAAAGGCTCCGAACAGCATTTGGTTTGTCCGAATCCGATTCAGAAATATTTTCGACTGACAGATTACGATGTTAGGTTACCGTCTGATCCTTCCGACTCAGTTCCGACCGGCATTCAGAAAAACCGAGTCGGTTGGAGCCGACTTCTACGGCTCTTTCGACCCGATTTCAGACCAGGCAATTACAATGTCAGATTCGGACAGAATTTCTGAATTGGTTTGTCTGACACAGATCGGCTGCCGGAATCTGATTTCTGGGGGCTGTAGCAGGCCCCCCTTCACCGAAGGCTTCTGGTTGGAGCCCGTGGGGGTACCCATGGGTTCCCTCTTTGCAACCATGCACAGTGTGACAGGCACCATGGGGTGCCCGCCACAGGGTGAAAGGTTTTCCGCACCGACCTTGTTTTTCAATGGGAGGCTGTGTTGTTGGTCGGAACACAAGCTTCCATTGCAATCAACGGGAGTCCGACCGAGCGGTGTTCTGAAACATCATAATCGGTCAGTCAGACTCCCCGAATCCGATTCGGTCAGAAACCAATCCGACACTGAGTCGGACGTAATGCTTTCCGACTGACATCGTAATCAGCCCTACAGTGTTCTAGTAAGGGCGTCATGGGCCCTAATATGAACAGGGAAAGTGAGCCTCTGCAGTCCCCCAATTTCCAGGTCTGTCTAACCATAATTTGGGTGCAATGTGCCCTCACCCTTCCGGGCAACAGTTCCACTGCACCTGCTACATTAATGATAGCTATGTGCCAGCTTAAGGGTTTCAGAATTTCTTAGTATACATGTCTTTCCTCTCTTGCCCTATCTACTTCCATCTCTCCTATCATTTTCTTAATCCCTTTCACTATCTCCCCTTACTGTCCACTTCCTCTCAGTCTCCATCTATCTATCTATCTACCTATCTATCCATTCATCCATCTATCTATCTCTCTACCTATCTCCGCTCTATCTCTACCTTTATCTCTATCGTCCTTCTCGTACTTGTACTTTGTGGGGTTCTCATTGACTCTCTTCTTTCTTTCCTCTTTTCCTCTCTTCTTACTACCCTCTCATCTCATCTCGTCTATCCTCTATACAAACTTTAACCCTTCCTCTTCATTTTCTTACTTGTTCTTTACTTGCTTCATTTACTCTCTCTTCTTTCTTTCCTATTTTCCTCTCACTCCAATTCTCTCTCACCCTCTCTCCTCTGTCTTCTATGTACACCTAAACCCTTCTTCAATCTTCCATCATACTTTTCAGCTCCATCCTCTCTATTCCATTTATCCTTGTTTCATGTCTACATTCCATCTTCGCTTCTCTTCCTCATCTCCTTTCTAAAGCTCCCTCTGATTTCTTTATTTCTGCCCCTTTTACTTGCTCCTTCTTGTCTCCTTTATTTTGCTTGCACTCATCTCTCCTCTTCTTTATCTTTCTCTTACTTGTACTTCTCCTTTCTACATTTGGTCCTATCCTTTTTATCCTCCCTTCTCCATTTCTCTTTTAACCTTCCCTCTCGTTTTCCTCTTCCTCATTCTATCTCATATCTAGAGCTCAACTTGTTTTCTATACTCTCTCACACGTTCTCTCAATATTTATTTTCTTGCTTCCTCCCTCTCCTTTTCAATCTCTTTATTTCCATTCTGTGTCTTTCCTATCTCCTTCTTGCCCTTTTCTCTCCGCGTCTCTGATCTTCCTGAGCCCATTTCCTCAACCTTCGCTACCACTTCCTTCCTTTTTTTCTCTCTTTTTTATATTGACCCTCATTTGTACATCACTTCCTTAACTGCTTTCGCTATTTGTCCCCTTCTGATCTTTTTGCTTTCCATTCTATCTCCTTCCTTTCTTCTCGCTACTCTCTTTCCTATTCTGCACCCCCACTGCCGCCTCACTTTTCTTCTCCTTTCTCCCTCCTCTTGGTCTCTTTCTATTTTTTTCTCCTCC
Organism: Lissotriton helveticus; assembly: GCF_964261635.1. NCBI lineage: Eukaryota > Metazoa > Chordata > Amphibia > Caudata > Salamandridae > Lissotriton > Lissotriton helveticus. Next base: position 968,064,149 of record NC_136063.1, on the reverse strand, counting down.
TTTTCTCTGTCACTTCCATGTTCCTACAGTCAAGCCCTAAATTTGTCAAAGCCTGCCATGGGCCTGTTTCCATCTCAAAGATGGCAGGCATCTCTCTGAACCTAACAAGGGTCCATACATAACCATGTGCCAGGGCACACATGCAAAAATAATTCTGAGCTAGGTGAATGGTAAACTGCATCCTGTGCAGAGGACGCCTCTTTCACCTTGCCCCCCTCCTCGCTTTCCTGGGCCTCATACCAATGCCTTGGCTGCACCACTGAGAGGTACGGTCCTGTAAATATATCTTGAGGATACTTAAAAGTGGGCACCTGTTACTTCCACTAATGTATCTGTTTCTTTGTCAGCTTTACTTTGTTGGGCACAGACCCGGTATTCCTGGCCCATGTTACTCGCCATCATGGGATAAGAGCCCAAGTGTGGCCGGCTTATGCCTAAAACGTTAGGACATCCTCCCAAATGTATTGGCAACTGGGGCATCGGGTGCTTTAACAGTCATCATTTTGCTCCAATTGCTCTTAGTCTCTGGGTTTTCTCACTTGCAATGTTCTGCATGCTGGCACTAGAAGATATATTGCATGCACGAAATAGTGCAGTGAAGAGTCACAAAGACTTTTTGTTTACACCCACCATTCACAGTACCAGGGCACAAATGGTGGGATGAGGTGAAAATACATGATCTGGGACCGTGCGTAAACAGTCCCCTGATTTTTTTTCCATACGATTCTACTATGGCTCTCACAACGGGTAGGTTATAGTAGGCTCACAACGTGCAAGTCACTGGCCCCGAGTGTAAAAGGCTAACTAGAAGAGAGACAACATTGATTAAGGTTTAGCCAAGGCACAGCACTTTATCTTTATTCTCACAGCTTCAGTGAGAAAAGAAAACCATAGTTAAGCAGACCTTATAGTTATGAGAATACAGGACATAAAATCAACAAAAACAGCTCAAAGCAATACAAGCATTGTGCATAGTGCCAGAAGGCTACTATTCCCTATCCATCTCCCATGCCCTGAACCAAGGTCATCCTGGGGAGCACTGGCAAGCATACTAGTACATTTGGAACGACTTCTCCGTGAGGGAGACATGTATACTACAGGGGCATATCATAGCCCTAGACTCTGCGATTACTAACACTGCAAAACAACCAGTGGATTCAATATTAAAAAAATACGTGACACGGTTTTCTATTCTGACAAAGAGCTAAAATACATTTAGGGACAGACGATTCCCAACTACAAGACTTGGATATTTCTATACAACTTTTTGGTCACTTACTTTACCAGTTATCGAAGCCTTGAAAAAGTTTCTATGAAACGAAACACGTGTCGGCTGCCAGTTCAACGTTTAAAAGGAAGATTGTTATACCAAGCTGTCTACTCCTGGATTATAATGTCACTTATTTTTAAATTTGTGATTCAAGACTCTGTTGTATATTCATATTAAATTGATACGCCAAGAAAAAAGCATATGTCCTGCTGGTACTTTAAACTGACTTGTATGAACAACTGTATGAATTAATACAAAATTGAACAAGAGCGCCGAGGTTTATATATCTGTTTAACGTTCTCACTGGGTCCAATAGGGCCTTGGTGATTTGGCACCTTAGGTAGTGGGGTGCAGTTCTCCTAACCTCGAGGGGCCCCAATATTTGGATGCTTATATTTAAAGCACAAAGAGAATAGATGTGCTACCAATTAGACCACCACTGCCATCTGTGAATATTTGCATTCCACATGTGTACACCTAGCGTTGAACTAAAATGAAATAACAAATCACGTGCCTTTGCTTTGGTTTTATTCCACTGGTCGCCTTGTGAAAACTCAAGATGTCTCTATCGTGAACACTTTTTCAGGCAGCCAAGTAGATAGAATGACTCCATTATTTACGCCCCTCGGGGGTCAAGTTAACCAGCCTGAGCTTTCCCACCCCCTCCCTGTTACCAGGTGTGCTGGATGTGGCTACAGCTTCCTTCCTCTCGGCCTCGGGATCCTCTCCTGTGTCTAAGGCATCATTAAAGCACACATTTCCGTTCATCACTTTTTGTTGTCTCCGATCCGAAGTGACTAGAGGGCTCATGGTGCAGCTCCCACCAGCCGAGTTCCTCCTGTCGTCTTCTTCAATTTCCTGAAATGTTTTTACGAAGCACGAATTTCCTCATCTGTTTTAAAATGTCCTGTTTTCGTCCGTCATTGAAAAAAACGACCTTATTTTGATGCGTGGGATTCTCTCGTATTCTATTATTGTACTGCATATCTTTTATGCCTCAAAACCGAGAAAAAAGAAAAATGAAAAAATTAATGATGGATATCAACCTTTTATTTTTAAATTCCGAGCCAAATCACAAAATATTTTGTCCCTGTAGTATGCAGTTTTATATTTTTGTAAAGAGTGATAAAGAAAATGTTTTGAATGTAAAGGATAATGAGATTTAACAACAAAAAATATTTTCATTTAGACAGTACCACAATCAAACATAAATATGACTGAGAACAGTTCATCGAAGCATTAAATTTCCATGAGTCGCTACACAGTTTTTCAGCATAAGACTGAATTAGGGAACCTGTAGTACCTGTTTTAAGTTGCACTATAGGAAGCTCCTCCAATTGACCAAACCCAAAACATACCCTGGGCAATCGCAACAAGGGAAAACAACGAGCGACTGGGTTAGAAGGAGTTAAAAGGAGACCAGCTGCATGTCAGTTACGTTTGTAATTGTAGTCTGTAGACTAAATAATGTAGGTGATCATAACAAGTTATAGCACTTTCCCATATAGAGTCGAACTAATGCATTGCGGAACTCCCCCGGTGCATGGATTGGTCCATAGATGTAGGAACAGTGCTATAATTTGTGATGCCATTGGCAACACTAAATGTTGCCAATGTATCCTCTCCGATACCCTCCTCTCCCCGTAAAAGATCCTACTAGCAGCTCCTAGGAGCAGTGTGTCACCCATTCGCCCGACACCCCTCCCCCCACCCTGCATCCTGATGGGATCCAAGACCATGACCCTGATTACAAGTTGGGAGGAGCAGAATTCCCTTGTGGAATTCCAGTTCACCTGATCTTGACTAGCCTGGTGTTCCCAAAACTGGTGTGCCTTGTTGGGGAAAATTCTTGCCTAATTTTACCTGTCGGACGTTTCATCCATTACAATCGCTTGAGGCTTCAACTCAACAACAGCCAGGCCTCTACCTCCGTCTCATCCGACCTATCGCTACAGCAAGGGGGGTACATGCAATGCTCGTCTTGACAGGACAATTTTTCCCCCTCCCTCCCATGTCTGGCCAAATTCCCTCTTTCCATCATCCCCTGCAGAGAATTCCCTGCTCCGTTTACCACCTGCTCAGAACATCTTGGTATAGGGAGGACTGTGCAGAATCTGCATGGTGATTTTGTGCCCACATAGTTATCCCACATTCTGAGCAGTTTGGATGTATGACAATACGACGCGTACCGTCACAACGCGTGCTGTTACAACGCGTTTTTTACAACGCAAGTCGTGACAACGACTTGCGTTGGGGGGGGCGCAGATCGAGAATAGTTGAATTTACTATTCTAACACCAGTCCCCGTGGACACTAGGGAAGGTGTTGGAATAGTAAATATACTATTCTTAATCCTGTAGCGCCCTCCAGCGCAAGTCGTGGTTACGACTTGCGTTGTAAAGGACGCGTCGTAACAACACCGCGTTGAAACATCCGCGGTGTAAAGGATGTTTCCCCTTGCCAATACTATGCAATTCGCAATCTAGGCCCTTATGGTAGCGAAGGTCCTGCAGAGATGCTAGGGCACTCAGGTCCTACAAGCACAACACAACATTTGACTTACAACTTGTTTTCCAGAGTTTTAGAACATTTTTTTTAGCTACAAGTAGTGCTCAAGGCAATTTTTTTTTTAAAGTAAGCTTTCCATGCCAGAAGGTACATTGATACAAGATCATCAGCAAGATTTTGATCATTAAAACTGATGCAGTACTCATGTAAACTATTACTGATACGTTTCACTCGGTGGTAAAGTCTGAGGAAATCCAGCAGATGTTCATATACCTTTCACAGGGCCACATTGCAACTAATGCAGGAGATGGGGTATAATTAACGCATCCTGCAAATACAGTTGACCCTGGTTTTGGTATTTACCAGGTATAGTAAATACCTCCAGTTACAAGTTCTGCATATCTGAATGGGGAAAAGCATAAAATATTAGTGCTTTCTGCACTGATTACACGTTTCGACTTTTTTATGACCATTTTTCTTTTTTTAAATGTGGGGAAAATTATGATCAAACAGGAATTATTGCATGAGGTAATTACCAAAGTGTGGAATTACCACATGCATTAAACGCTGCTCCTTTCAGATCAATGACCCGTGCTCAAACTCCTTTAAAGCATGGATCGGAATTTTCTTCGCTACTCGTAATGAGGCCCTTAGTATTTTTTATCCACCGTTAAGGTCCCTCTTCGGGTTTGACAGTGTTGCGTATTCTCAGCTTACTGGACTGATGCTTCTAAAATTCTGTCCGCCAGGCAGAATCAGAGCCTAATCCTGATCCTGTTTGTCTGGAAAGCAGAGAGTGCAGTTCATATTAACTTTGTGTGTACATTGTATCTATTTTAGCCCACAGGATAATTGCCAAACTTGTGGACATCTAATGTAAAAGCACCGATGTCCCAAAGAGGCGAAACTTATCGCAACCTTTGTGAAGCACTCTTAATACCCCCTGGGTCCTGGTTCATATTAAAGAAAAACTAAACAAATAAATGAACTATGACTAGCTCCAACATAATTATCTGTAGCCTAACTGCCTGGAGCAACTTTAAAAAAAATGATTTGTAGATCTTTACTGGTCTTTAAGGAAGACCGGGAATCATTTAAAAATTGCATTTTGCGGCATTTTCCCTCCATCAAACTCTCATACTCTAAAGGCATTAAGCTTGCAGTTTAGCTGTAAAGAAACTTGGCTGGTGCAAATGCTCCTTTCTCCCTCGCAACTATTCTATTTCACTTTATCTTGGCACAGGCTCATGAGTACGCATAGTTCCAAGTTCCATTTCACTGCACTGGGTTTATGTTACTGGACAAGGACATTTACAGGACGATTTCAAGAGGGGTCTGAAGGTCAACCGGCCTCTGTAGCATAGGCATGGAGCATCAAGGTGTCCACAGCATGGCTGCTTTGAATCAGAATGCTCGGCCTCCCACTGCTGATTTCTGGATGCGGACTGACTGTTTGAAGATGGAAGAGGCACTAGCAAATGGAGTCAAGGTTATATATTTAAGTCCATCAGTTTTCTTTATCTATACTACTATAATAAAGTAAGAACTTTCAGGCTTTGAGGCGGGTAAACTCGGGAACCACGGCACCAATCTATACACCCGATACACCGTTGAAATCGTCAGGGTGTGTAGATGGTTATAGGCTATATAAATATAAAAAATAAACGTTATTTACAAAATGTATATTAAAAAAAAAGTAGTCCCTCCAAAGTAGCGCCGGCCGCGACGTGCGTGCTCACGTCAGGAGCACGGGAAGGAGCGGCGTCCTAGGAGCGGCGGACATGGCACGGGGGAGGACCGGTGACATGGGGAGCAGCGGACAGGACAGCGGCGGTGCGAGCAGCGGAGAGGCGGACATGGCGCGGGGAAGAGCGGCGGCGGACAGGCGATGAGGAGCAGAGCGGCGAGGAGCGGTGAACTGAGGAGCGGCAGCTGAGGTAAGGGTCCGGGGACAATGTCGGGGCAGGCGGGTGTCGGGCCAGGCGGGGGACGGAAAGTTACAACAGAACAGACTACAACAGAACAGATCGGCTGAGGAAAGGCAATGTCGGGGCAGGCGGGGGTCGGGGCAGGCGGGGGACGGGGACTAACAAGGTGACGGGTGGAACATTTTGCACGTACTACTGTCCGACCTCCATTGACTCAGGACAGGCGGGGGTTGGGCCAGGCGGGAAAACAGATCGGCTGAGGAAAGGCAATGTCGGGGCAGGCGGGGGTCGGGGCAGGCGGGGGACGGGGACTAACAAGGTGACCGGTGGAACATTTTGTCCAACCTCCATTGACTCAGGACAGGCGGGGGTCGGGCCAGGCGGAAAAACAGATCGGCTGAGGAAAGGCAATGTCGGGACAGGCGGGGGTCGGGGCAGGCGGGGGACGGGGCGGGCGGGGGCACGGGCTGCTGGGCAATGTCGGAGTAGGCAGGGGTAGGGGAAGCCTGAATGCTCCCGGACAAGGTCGGGACGGGCTGCTAGTTAGTAATAAGAGTAAAAGTGGCGATCAGCCAAAGCGTTTTGTTCCTTCGACCAAAGGGACTTCATCAGGGCTCCAAAACATCCAGTAGAGTGTTCAACCCTTTTAAAAAGTAACTGTAAAAAACGTGTAGCAACCCGGGAAAAAACCCCACAATAAGGGTCAACCGAATCTGATCCAGAATCCCAATCTAAGTTTTCTGTTTCCCGAAGATACGTCAAGTACGCCCGATCTTAATGTTTCTGTATAGGGATTGATGTGCTGAACCTTGGGTCAGCCGCTGTAAGGAGTGTTTTGTTTATTTCTCTGGATGTGGGCTGTTGTTTAGAGAAGATTAAAGGAAGATCTAAGTTATCAATGCTGTATATAGCTAACAGAAGAAACCTTAATTATAAATCAAACAGAGGTGCGAAAACTCAGTGCCTGTTGACTGACTGCCAGTGGACCTAGGAAAGAACGAAACATGGTCTTTCTGTGACATTTTGTACTGTCTGTAAGGACTGAATACGATTTCGGGTGATCCAAAAGCAGTCAACTACAATAGTCACAATTATGGAAGAGGAGATAATAACTTTGATCATTGCTGTTTTGGTTCGTCATAAAAATAAAAGAACTATTTTGGGCACCCTGCAGTGGTGGAATCAGACTTTCAATATTACATTGATGAGAGGGTTGCTCTACAGATGGATGCCTCTCAGCAAGTACTCAAGATTATCTACTGTGTATGGGGACAGCTGAGAACAGTTCAACATTTTCCCATGCCACCCACAATTAGGAACAACTTTTGTCTGCTTGGACTTTAGTTAAGTTTCAATTGGTCCTTCGTTTTTAGGATTTGTTGAGAGCAAAGCTAAATGTTGATTCCTTGGACTACTAGCTTGAAATTGTAACAAATATGAAGATGAAACCTACTTAAAGTGCCAAAAATAAAGACAAGTATAATGAAAAGAAAGGAATAATAGTTGACAAAGTGCTTTCCGCAGACCTGTTACAGTTGAGAAGACCCTGCTGCTCATTGAAAGATATAAGCAGCCTTGAATGTATACCTCATTGGGTTGTTACAAATGGTCTAAATGCAGCCAGTGAGAAGGGCATGACCCAAAAGAGTACAAGAAGAAGAAGTAAATTACATTACCTACAGAAATCTGTGTGGTGCCTTGTACATTCACTCCACGGTCAAAGGATACATTGAATGTAAAAACATGACAAAGGGATATTGCGCTATGCATGTGGACTAAATATTTACAGTATGAGAGCAACAAGTGTTGATGATCACTGAACTTGCGTTGCGGGGACTGTTTAAAACAATATATGTATATATTGTTCAGCATGTGCGCCCTGGTTGTCTATATGACATGAGGTGCAACTTGAGGAAGTGTTTGAAGGCACTCCTGATGCAGAATCTCACCTTGCATGACACTTTTGTGATGTCAGCATGGACTAGCACAGATGTCCTCAGTTTGCCCTGCCCCTGTTGTGTTTATTTGAAGTCCACAGGCCATCTGGAACAACGTGCAAGCTCATAGAGTTTCCAGGAATATAGAGTCTCGCTTTTCTTGTCCTTCACTGTTGCCCGCTTTATTTATTTCTCTTTCTCCTGAGTATACGCGCCCCTGCTGCATGAGGCAGCTTCCGGGCTTTGCTTCTTTGAGCAATTCCATATTCCCTGCACCCCCCACCCCTTTCTGCCCTCCCTCCATCTTCCTTCCTTAATGAAGTGTATGGAGGGCATGCATTCCTTTCATTTTTGCAAAACAGCGTAACTGCAACCGTATGCTGTAGCTGTGAGCGCACTACTTTCCATCAAAGTCCCCGTTCTAGGGTTTATTTGAAGAGCTGAGTGATTCAATATACACAGCGCGACCGGCCGACCTGCACACGGTCGCCTTTTTTATTCCTCAGTAAGGACTGCGAAAGAATACTGATTTATTCGACAGCGAGAATATTCTGGAATGTGAGTAGCCGGAGTAGTCGCGTCGACGTTGAATGCATGGGCAGCCTGAGAGGAATGTCTCTCTAGGGTAAATTGTTTTCATTTTTTCCGTTTTTCTTGTCCTTGGGCCTCGCACGTGCATCGACTGTACGAGTGAACCTGGCTCTATTTAGGTAAACATTCTTTTTTAACTGCTAACACTGAGCTTCATTTTTAAAAGAGCTGGACTTTCCTGCTAAAATTGAAATCTCACACTTCTTATCAGTTTTCCGCTTGGAGGATTTGCATTCGTTGTTCTTCTTTCTGCTGGAAACACTTTCTAGGCTCTTCCCTCTTCTATCACTCTTCTATCCTTTTCAATCCATCTAACAGACTCATGTCCACTGCTCATATTATTTTCATATTTCCCTATACTAATTCATTATTAATCCTGTTTTGGTTCCGGAATAGCATGCTACTCCTTCAAAGCGCTTGATGCCTCATCAGTGGTACCAAGTGCTATACGAATGCAAACCCCTCCATCTTCTATCCTTCCACTATACTTTTGAACCCAAATTACAGACTCAAATGTCCGCCGCTCAAATAGATTTCATATTTGCCTATACTAACTCACCACTAATCGTTTTGGGTCAAGAGTAGCGTGCTACTCCCCGAAAAGCGCTTCAACGCCTCGTCAGGGGGAGTAAGCACATATAAATTTAATTACAATTACAACATGATCCCTAGTAAGCAGCAGTAATTGATTGGTTCCAGTAGAGCCGGTCTGAATGCAGCAATAGTGAAGTGAAGTCGGGTTGGAGGGGTATTTAAGAATCTGCATGATGCTGGGCATGGTCGGACTAGGGCAGAAAATAGGCTGGGCAGCAAAAGTAAGTGTCCCCAATTCAGAACAGCTCCGAACCTGTAAAGACAGCTTGTATACGTGTTTTGCAAGGAAGTAGATACTGCGTGCATTTGTGCCTGCTGCAGGCAGTGGTAATATGAGGGAAATCAAGAGTACAAACCGGCCCTCCGGACCATAAAACAGGGCCACAAGCCAATAGGTCTGACTTGAAAGGAATGTTGTATGCTAATGCGAAGCATTGCAGTAAAATAGCCAGTGAATAAATATGTTATTGTGTGGAAGCGAAGAGTGGTATATTTCTGTGAAAGCAAAGAGTTGTAGAATAATATTGGTGTAGGTTAAAAGGTCAGGTGACAATTGCACTGTCAAACCTAAAAATCCAAGTAGGTTAATGACTGTCCTCATCCCATCTTTTGCTTCAGCCACAGGAAAAAAGCCTAAATGATCTAGTTATCTAAGACACTTTAATAGCATTCCACTGTCATGTGTGTGCCCCTGAAAGTTCAAGCTTTGGCAACTGCATAAATAAACAAAAGGATCACAGCTGCATAGAGGGCAGGCACTTTTTTTTCGTGGAGGCACTCAAATTCTGCCCAATGAAAACATGTACTCCTGGATCTCAACATGTGGCCAGAGCCAAAGTACCTCTTTAGTAATACTCACATAGTCATCTTTCAAGTTAGACCATAGAAATGGCCCACCCACTGACCTATCAGGCCAGCCCTTCAGGCAGTGCCAGACTGCCCTATCAACCAGTCCGACGGGACAAAATACCCACTACCTCAAGGATGTATAGAATGGCCCAAACACTGGTTCTACTGCATATCATGCAGACAAGCCGGGATTATGTCTCACAAAAGATGCATGCAGAGTCTTCACAATATATACTCAACACATTTTCATGAGCTCATTTTGCTAGGAAGGCCCTCGTAACCAGACGGTCTTCCGATCCTTATGAAAAAGTGCTCCTAGATCGTAGTTGGAGGTTATGCTGTAATTACTGCCCCCTGCATTTATCCCACTTAATTTTGGCAGCTCAAGCCTGCTATAAGTTACTGGCTAAGCAGGGACATATTAATGATTTTGGGGCTAGAGCCAAACATAATTTTATCCATATTCCTCTCATTCTCAACCTCATCAACTATGGTCTGATCATTGAAAACCCTCTTCAGTGAGATCCTTGTCCTTCATAGCGCCTCCATTCAGTGCAAAGCCTTGAATAATTATGAGATAATGGAAACCTGGGAGCTCTTTTTCATATTGTTCAGGGGCCCTATCAGTTTTGTGTGATGCCACTGCTGTTGACTGTGCTGAAATCTTAATGATGGGCCCCTACAAAGCTGGGGGGCCCTGGATCATAGCCCGCTTTGCCCAAGCCTTAATACGTCTCTGTGGTTAAGGAGAAAATACCTGGTGAATGCCAGTACATGCTGATTTTGGTGCAGAAAAAACACCAACATCTGCATGTAATTTCCCATTGTACAATGGAATATTGTGATAGGTGCCATTTCATGCTCCCAGTAAATTACATCTAGTATAATGGGGTTACCCAGTGCCCCTCAATACCTGGGTGTATAAGAATGTGGAGAAAATTGATTCTGTTGGGTAGAGGAATAGTTCTTGGTTTACTGAATAATAATGAAAAAGCAAACAACAGTACTGAAGCCTTTCAGTAATAATTAATGAAAAGGACGAAGACCATGAATCAAAAAACACAAAACAAAAAACACACCGAAATTGGATCAAACAAAGTCTGTATTTAAGGATAAATCCATATATTCTTTTACATTTTATGATATTGAAATGACATTAGAAGGCTGTCAGAGTGCATGAACATACAATTTGTTCTAACAGTGCAAAGTGATGTGGGGAAAAAAGGTGCAAAAAAAAGTGCTAAATGTGAACAAAATATATACAGTGCTGTACGGATTGTTGAAAGTGGTCATTCGAAAGACATCCATCCCTTGGTACATAAAGCTTTGCCCTGCTTGGGATTTTAAATTTCCATTCATGTGGGGCGCAGAGAGTAGGGTCAGGATTATCGCAAGCACGCCGATGTTTCGACCCAAAGAAGTGCATGATTGACTGATATGCATGGCGGGTCTTCCTCAGGATAAGGTGATACAAGGGACAGCCAGAATTAATGAGAGAAAGGTTTCAGGGAATGGTCCACCGTGGGTTGGATTCAAAAGGCAATGACTGAAGTAAGGTCTTTGTCCTTTCTTCTTTTTCCTTTTCATTGATTATTACTGAAAGGCTTGATTACTGTTGTTTTCTTTTTAGTTATTATTCAGTAAATCAAGAATCATTCCTGTACCCGACAGAACCAATATTCTCCACATCCCAGTAAATTACAAACGCCAGGATATTGGATTTTGTAGGGTTGAGAATATATTGATCACACTGTGGGGCACTGACAATCAGCTCCTAAGCTTCTTCAGTTGTGATACGTTGCTTATGTCAGCTATTTCACAGTCTGCCATTCATATAAGTTATCACTGCATTTCCTGCGTCTCCTCCTTTAGCTGCGACTCAGTCTTGATAGCGCGGGGACACACCGATAGGTGTAACCAGGCGCTCTAAAAACTCAGAATTATTTTATTATTTATTATATACACAACAATTAGGCCGCAATTACTAATGGGGCCGCTGGTGGAGAGGTCTGACACCACTAAGTTGAGATATTTACCTGGTGCAGGAAATATCTCCAGTTCCAAGTGTTTTCATGGAAAATGGTTCATTAAAAGAGGATTTTGATGCTTACCGCACCAAATTTCACATGTATCGGTAATTACTGGGTTTTTCTTCTGTGAATTTTGACAGACTTGGGCTGTAGAAATTTACCAGGTGAAAATTTGTGAGATGTCGTAATGACTATGAATTCAGAATTACGATGTGTACTATAGCACTAGTCACTGTATATATCTGAGTTTAACAATCAATTTGTGACTAGATTTAGTGTGAGGACACCAGACAATGCCCTTTCTTCACATGGTGTTGCGTTCTGCTAGAGTGTGTTGCACAAAAGCTCTGGTATTTCAGCTTTTATCGGTGCTTGAGTCTCAGCCAATGATTTATCTAATGAGTGAAAATCTCAGCAGCTTACGGGTTGCATGGGAAACCATAGGTTCTAATTGTGAGCACTGACGACCTGTATATGAGGTCCATAGAGCAAGGGACCTTTAACCTGTTGAGTGCGTTGGATGGCCCCCGGCCGTCCGACGTCACAGTGTGCGTGTGTGTAGGACGTCCGGGGGCCGTCTGAAACACGCCCACTCATTAATTCCCCAGCACCGCGGCGGAATTTAGGCCACGGTCAAGGGGTTATATGAGGTCCCTAATGCAAGGGAGAGTTCTTCACAGATAAAGCAGGAAGAAATGTAATGATCTAAATAGTTATGCTAAAGCCTAACATTTAGGAAGATGTGCAAAGTGCCCTCCTCTCTTCAGGCTCATCTTGACTCATACTTACTTTGCCTACTATTAAATGCCACATAAATGTCTTATTGGTTCATGCTCGTTTGTGTGCTCAGCCCTCTCATTGTCTATTAAACGCAGCCGAGATAAAAAAGTATTAGTAAATAGTACAACATTTCTAGATGTGTCCATCTCACTGGGAATGGAAAGGGATGAGCTTCTTCACCCTTGTTATACTGCAAGCACCACCTTGAGTTGATTTCAGGCTCCATCAGAGTAGATGATAATAGTACTCTATGCTGCAGTTGTCAGTTGTCGTCTACCTAGAACTTTCTTTGATGGTTTTTTCAACATCTTCTTCTGGGCAACTGGTCTTTGGTTGTGTCATAATACCCTGGATCTCCCAATCTTTCATCACTATTTGTGCGGAAGTTTGCATCTTACAGTCTTACCATTCTCTTTCCTGTGTAACCCACTCACACCATGATGCCACAGTTAGTCTCATAAACCTACCACAGGTTCTGCTGACCACTGACCTTTTCAGTTTTTCTCTGGCCTGTTCTCTATTGTTCACAGTGAGAAACGAGCATGGGCTGATGGAAGGACAGTACCGTTTGACTACTCTTTCAGCTTCTCAAGTCTTTGTTGGGCTTTATTTTCCTATTGCAGTAAATGGCGTGTTGTAGATCCAGGCACGGCTAATAACTAGGTTCAAGCAGGAACCACGGGGACAGACACTCACAGCTTTTTTGTTCATTGGTATCATGCCACAGATGGAGCCCTTGAACTTAGAATGATGGTTCACATTTGTAAGTGAGATCCATCATAACCACCAAATGTACCCAGTATCTCAGACTTCTTGGAACAGGAGGCACTATGTCTGCACCTTGCACTTTTCTTTTCCAAAGCAAACTATCCCTTAATTGCTCTTTTACCTTCCCCTGTTGCATTCTCTAAATGTTTCGGTTTTGCCACACAAACAGCAATGTTAGATACCATAGTATACGTCATGGCCTTTCTGTTTTTATGTTCTGACCCTGATACCATACGTACCTTCTTTCGTTTCGACAGTCCCACATACATTGTACTCTTTTTCAGTGGCGGCTGCCTCTGTACTGGGGTGGTAGGATAGGAAGGGGGAACAGGCGGAGGCATGAAATAAAAATTAACTTACCTTCTTCGCCGCCGGCGCACGTCTCTCCTCAATCCTCGCAGAACACCAGAAGCACCCTGGCTCCCGTACTCTCCCGAAAAATCACGACGCTGCAGGAGCTGGACGAGTAGCTGGTTTGCAGTGACCTAGCAAAGGAGGAGGTACGAGTTTTGGGGGTGGCGGCCCCTCCGCCGCTCTTACATTCAGACGCAGTGGACGGCAAGTGCACGGGCTGCCATGGCCGGCATAAGTCCTAACTATGCCACTACTGTTTTGTGGACTGTTTCTGCATTATAATGTAGTGTTCTTTAAAGACATGAGTATTTTTTTTTTACTTCATCTTCTGTCTGACAGGTTGTGTCCGTGCTGAGCCGGTGCTGAGAACTGTTGGAGAACTTTTCATCCAAGTAGGCAGGTGTGCCAGTCATCATGGCTTTGTCGATGATGTGGGCCTCGTAGTGTTGGACTAGGCTTCAAGGCCCTGGGAGTGGGTCCAGGCATCTAGGGTCGGCACCTGGCGAGTATTTTACCAGCATGGCCAGTATTTACATGTCTAAACAAAAGAAAAATGGATAAACGAACACAAGCTGGTATTTAAAAAGGATAGTAGATAGATATCATTTATAATTAAAAATCAGCGAATCCAAGAAAAGTTACTTCTCTATTTGCATTTGATCTTATTGTAATAATTATTGCATATTGTATTATAACTTCTATCTCCTTCAGCTTCCTCAGCTACATTACAACACTCCAAACAGCCATTTAATAATCTTGCTCAGTTCTTCTTCAACAAGTGTAAACTATTACATGACACATGCAGCACAAATTCCTACACCGATAACCTTTCTTTGACCACTCAAAATATCCAAGCTGTGATTGCTTTAAACTCCTTCACACTGATTGATAGGGCTGGTCTTGATTCCCCCTTTACGAGCTGTCATCCTGTCGGTTTACACCCAGGTAAACTCATGCAACTTCCCTTCCCTTTTCTCAAAACTCAACTCCAGGACATGTTTAACTGTTCTTCAAGATGAGTTACTTCCTAATCGCATGGAAAAATGTCACTGTGAAATCATTAAAAAAAACACCCTTGACCCATAAGACCTAACCAATTGAACTGCAGAGGCCTATCATGTCCATTCTGCTTTTTCATTCACTGTCCTAAAAACATTAGGGGTGAGTTTCTATATGTATTTGGAGGACACTCAGATAATAATTAGCCTGTCTAATCTCAGTGCAATATGAACCTTGTACATGACAGAAAGGCTAATTGTGTTTCTTTAGCATGCTTATGCAGGTATTTTAATGTTGTGAAGATAAATTATACCAAAACAGAGGTGCTGCTAATGACCAAAGCAGCTCCTGCCTGGCTAACAGCCTGCTGGCCTGAATCTATGCAAACTACTCCATCCTCACCAAAGGACATAACACAATTTGCACATCAATTTTACCACTCATCTATCATTCGAAATATAAGTAATAAAAGTGTCCGCTATGTGATTTGGCCTTTGGCTAACTCAAGATCTCGAAGAAACGTTTATCCTAAATCCTCAACAACTGGCACAACAGTAGTCACCGTCTTGATTCAGTCTATGGTGAATTAAACTGAGAGCATTTATTTAGCTGTCCCGAAAAATTCCTCTATCAACTTCAACACATACAAAATGCTGGCATCTCAAGACATCAAAGGATATTGCAAGAAAAAAGTGGAAGGTGCACTTGTTGTGAAGTCAAAACGCACTAATCAAAATCTGTTTCAGAATTGCTTCTTTTAATTTAAATTAATCTTTTGAACTGGCACACAGCCAACGAGTTTCGTTCCTGGTTTTTGTCAGAGGAAACTTCCTCAAGGCTGCAATTTCATAGACAAGACATGATATCAATAATACATTAAACAACATGTAAAAAACATTTAAAAACATTAAAAAAACATTTAAAAACATATAAAAATTAGTAATGACAAGTTCAAACATTACATCCACTCACATTTGCAAAGTACATGAATAAGAGCAACCAGACCCAAGTTTCATATAGAGAAACCCACAAGGAAAATACATATATCTAGTACATAAATAAAATGTACGTACAGCTCACAAAGCAACAAAGATAAAGCAGTTTATATAACATACCCAAAACTACCAGAAATATAGGAAAGTTCAGAAAAACGCACCTTCCGCTATTTTCTTGAAAAATCTGCGATTTCTGGCGGGTGTGGAAAGCAATTGCACCACTTTCAAATTCATTGTACATGTGGACTGGATGTGTTTGACCTTGATCTGCCATTTGCTCTTTCTTTGTTAGTTTATCATAGGATATTGCCCTTTCTAAGAATCCTGCACGGACTACCATTTTATCTATAATTGCCTCCATAACCACCCCTTATAATCATACATAAATTATTGCATCACCACTGTCCTACCTTTCTATCTCCAAATTATTACTTTTTCATCCAAATAAAATGTAATGCTCCGCCAATCATTTCCTAACCATGCAATGGACTAGAACAATTGCTCATGGTGACAGATCATTCTCCATGACGGCCGCCAAAATAGGGGAACTCTTTCCCAGCTGCGAGTTGCTCAGAACCCATTTTAAATAAATTCAGAAAAACTCTCAAATCCTCACCTTTTAGCTAATCACTTCTATTTCTCTATTTATAGGGTTGTTATGTTACCTGCTTTAGCACCAACAAGCTTAGTGTTACTGCACTCTGCAAATTAATATAGCACAACATAACATCTGTTAGGTCTCCTGGCCTGTGAGAAATGAAAGTGAGAAGAATGGGTACAACTGGAGACCATGAATGCATAGTGTATCAAGAAAGTGCAAAGCTGGATATTTCACTGGTCAATATAAGCTATCAACTCAACCGAGGCCAGATGCTTGCTACAATAAGTTATATATTGTACAGTTTCAATCAGTCATTTCTGGTAAAAGTATGTGGATTGTGCTTTAGCATAACACAAATGATTTGCTACTTCTTCATACAAAGAAGATATATATTTAACAGACATAGCTTTGTGCAATCTGAAAAGTCACTATGCAAGAACACATTAGAGGGATTTTGTGCAAAATACATTGTATTTCCCAATTAATCAAAGGCAAACCTAGAGCCCCCTCCTCTGAGTCTCACAGTGGTTAACTAAGGCTTCACCCTCAGCCACTCTAGCCCTTGGGATCCCTTCCCAGCACAGCTGTCAACTTTCCATTATCACTTCTCAGGACCCCTGGCGCACTTGTGGTTTCATTAAAAATATGTTTATTAAGGGGTCACCAAAAATCACTGAGTTCATCATTGTGTCCTAATTCAGGCCCCAGAAATCTTTAGCAGATAAAGTATGTGGTATAATTAGAAAGTTATGTGATGCAGTCTTGGTTCTCCTGCTCGTTTAGGGTTGGTTCATAGTCAGTTTTTTCACTCCTCCTTTTTTTGCATGTCTAAAGATACACATTTGTATTAAAGTGGCCTATGTCAATCAGGGATTTATAGAGCGCGCTACTCACCCATGAGGGTCTCAAGGGGGGCGGGGTGCAGCTCCGGATCAGTCGAAGAGCCAGGTCTTGAGTAAATGTGTGCAGAGTGGGGGAGCGTCTGATGTTGACTGGGAGTTCGTTCCAGGCCTTTGCTGTGACATAGGAGAAGGGTCTTCCACCTGCTCTGGTTCTGCGGATGCATTGGGTCTCTGCCAGGGTGAGGTCGGTGGAGTGAAGGTTCATTTTGGGTACGTGGATGGATACTCCCTCGTTGAGGTATTTGGGTCTGATGTTGTGGAATGATTTGTAGGCGTGGGTGAGTAGCTTGAAGATTACTCTCTTCTCAATGGGGGGCCAGTGGGGGTCTCATAGGTGCTGGGTCATGTGCTCTGGTCGAGAGGTTCCGAGGATGAGTCTGGCTGAGGTGTTCTGGATGGTTTGGAGCTTGTGTAGCAGGGATCTGCTGATTCCGGCATAGAGGGCTTAGACGTAGCCCAGTCTGCTGGTTATGAGTGCGTGGGTGACAGTTTTTCTGCATTCAGGGGGGATCCACTTGAAGGTCTTGCGGAGGATGCAGAGGGAGTTGAAGCCGGTGGAGTCGACAGTGTTGGTCTGGCGGGTCATGGTGACGGAGGAGTCTAGGATGATGCAGAGGTTTTGGGCGTAGTCTGTTGGAGTGGGTTGAATTCTGAGGGCGGAAGACCACCAGGTGTTGTCCCAGGCAGTGGATGTTGAAGAGTGTGGGGCTGAGTGCGGATCCTTGGGGTATTCCACAATTGATCTCTGTGGGTTCAGAGAGGAAGGGAGGGAGTCTGATCCTTTGGGTTCTGTCGAAGAGAAAGGAGCGGATCCAGTCGAGGGCGGTTCCTCGTTTACCAGCGTCGTGGAGTTTGGCTGCGAGCGTGCGGTGTGAGATGGTGTCAAAGGCACCTGAGAGGTCTAGTAGGATGAGGGCCGCAGTGTGGCCCTGGTTGAGTAGCTTACGGATGTCATTAGTGGCAGCGAGGAGGGCGGTCTCGGTGCTGTGGTTATTGCAAAATCCGGACTGAGAGGAGTCGAGGATGGCGTTCTCTTCGATAAAGGTGGTCAGCTGGGCATTGATGAATCTCTCGGTGACTTTGGCTGCGAAGCGAAGGAGAGAGGTGGGCCGGTAGTTTTTCAGCCGAGGGTTTCTTGATGAGAGGCTTGACCTCTGCCTGCTTCCAGTCTTCAGGGAAGATGCCAGATTCGAGGGAGGCGTTAATGGTCCTGCCTAGTTCGGGTGCTATGGCAGTGGCAGCTCTGTGCTAGATGTGTGTTGGGCGGGGGTCTGTGGGGGCTCCTGAGTGGGTGTTCTTTATGGCCATGGTGGTGTCTTCAGTGGTAAAAAGTTTCGAGGTGGTGATGGTTCGGCTGGTTGTCGGTGGTGGAGAGGGGGGTGATGTCTGTAGTCTGTTTGCTGAAGTTGTCGTAGAGGGCCTTGATTTTCCGGTGGAAGTAGGAGCTGAGCTTGTTGCAGAGGTCCTGCGATGGTATGATGTCTGTGGCTTTGTTGGGCGGTTTGGTAAACTGCTATATCATGTTGAAGAGTTCTTTTGCGTTACTTGCTTTGGTGAGGATTTTGTTCTTGATAAAGGACCACTTGGTGGCTCTTATACGCTGGTGGTATTCGTTCATGGCGTTCCTGTACTTCGGTGGTTTTCCTGTTCCGCCAGAGTTTCTCGAGGCATCTGCAGGAGCCTTCAGGGGGCGTTGTTTGACGGGGTGGAGGAGGGGTGCGAGCTTGTCTGCACAGATGGAGATCCAGCGGTGTAGTTCTTTGGCTGTGGAGTTGGCGTCGGCCGTGACGAAGTGGGGGTCGTGGAGGAGGGTGGTGGTGAGGTGTTCCTCTGTGATCTTCCTCCTGTTCCTTCGTGGTGGGCGCGGGCCAGTTTGGGTGCTGTGCTGGTGTTGAAGGTGAAGTGCACACAATGGTGATTTGTCAAGAGGGGCTGCGTGGTGTGGCTGTAGTGGATGTTTGTCCCTCCTGCGAAGATGGGGTCGAGGTTGTGTCCGATTCTGTTGGTGGGGGTGGTGATGAGCTGCTTAAATCCGAGGTTGGCGAGGTTGTCAAGGAGGGTGGTGGAGTTGGGGTCGCTGTGGTTGTCGAGGTGGAAGTTCAGATCTCCGATGAAAATGTAGTCCATGGAGGCGATGGCATGGGGTGCGGCGAGGTCGGCTATGGTGGTGGCAGAAGAGATGCGAGGCCCGGTGGGTCTGTTGACGAGGGTCCCATGCAGCGTGGTTCTGGGGCTGGTTTGTATCGGGAAGTGGAGGTGCTCTGTGTTGGAGAGGGGGTCGCTCGTGCTGGAGGTGGAGTGTCAGAGGGAGCTCTTGTGTGCTATGGCGAGTCATACTCCTGGGCATTGGGGGTGGTCTTTTCTTTGTATCTTGTATCTGTCCGGGATGGCGGTCGCGATGTCAGGGGCGGAGGTGGCATTGGTTCATGTTACCATGAAGAAGGCGATGTCTGGCGAGAGGGTGTAGAGCAAGTCCCAGATCTCTGTGGCATGTCTGTGGTGGGAGCGCAGGTTGAGGAGTATGCATGCATGCTGAACAAATAGTGGTAAGAGCTGGTGCCTGTGAAGAGCTTTGATTTGATGACTCCTCCCTGCACCATGTGGCCTTGTTTTCTGGGCCAACGCCCACTCTCTATAGGCAGACAAAACATCATATTGTAGTAAAGGAAGGTGTGGTTTGCTGTGTATTATTTGGGTTATAGTGGAGTAGACGCTACCCTATTCCTTAGGTTTGTACCCTTTAAATACCTTTGCCAGCACTACTGCATCTTAGGTCCAGTTTCAAATGTGTAAGATAAAGGAAGAAGCTTTGACCGAAGAAATTGCTTTATTGGTTTTGTTTATTTCTTAAATATGCTCATTCGATGGGACCTGCTACATATCCCTGCAGCATGCAAGAGCCCTGAGGGCTTTCAGAGTGGGCTGCCTAGTGCAAATAAAGAGGGTCATTTGAGGGCATTTTTCCTGGTGATGCTTGGGTAGTGGAGCGAGCCAAGCAATTTATGGAGAGACCACTGCCGCTGATTACCATTTGGTCAGCAGTCTGTGGACACTGACGCAAAGATCTACTAAAATATAGTTACTGAACAGTTTTAAAGGACTTTCTTTCTACTCCAGACACTGCACTGAAGTATGACACAGCTTCGCTAGGGGCCTAAGTCAACTCACTGACATGGACTTACGATTCTGGCTTGATGTTTCTCAAAGGCTTCAAAAAATTGACTCGAATGCGAGCACACTGCTCAAGGCAAAACGATGTCCAGTAGGAACCCTGCACAAACTCCCCAAGAGTCAATTACTTTCAACTCTTTTGATCCAGGCTGAACTCAGGTCCTTCCTCTCATGGAATTACTCACCATGAGAGAGGAGTACATGCAGGGATCCTTTGTTTCCAGTCTGGCTCACAGAGAGAGCACCGCCACCTTCTATAAGCACAAGGTAATTGTAGAGAGGAACTACAAAACCCACAACCTGCCAACAATGTAAAAACATTAAAATGACCTCCAAAATAGAACTTCAAAAATATTCCCCAACACATAAAACAATTAGAAAAAATGACAAATAACTAAAACTAACGTATTAATAACTTAAAATACACACAATTAGAAAATATTACAAAATAATACATAATCAATATTATATACAATTATATTTGTAAACAACAGTATTAAACCCCTAAAAATGATATTTTTACCTGCGAAACTCTCTACCACGATTTCGTTAAGCACAATATTTTTTAATATATTTTTGTCTCATGATATTTTTGAGACAATTTTAAGGTTGCGCACTGCAAAATATACACCAAAATGATTTCTTTATTATATTCACCATGGTTTACAGCAAAAGTTGTAATCGGGTACCAAATCACCCATGATATCACCCCAGCCACCATTTGTACTGCGGTGTCTGAGCTGGTTGTAAGTGCCTAATTCAGAATCAGGCCATTGGTTTCTTTTTGCACTTTGACTTCAGAAAGAGAATGACATCAGTTCGCCATTTCTTCACATATAGCCTTTGCTAGTTTTGTTCGATTGCCTAAAGTTATATGGATCGTCTACAAGTACTTAAACATTCAGATACTTGCTATCCTGTGTTTTATGTGTGATAGTAGTTTTTTAGTAGAGCACTACAAAGATGCAACAGTTAAGGGTTGTCTAACGTTGGCCTATGAGGGCCAGAGATATGCCTGATTTTTAGAATAAAATGCTGAATATGTAACTATCTCCAATGTAAAATTATCTTATGTGGAAATCCTAACAGATTGGCATAAGTCTAGTACCCCGGGACCAAAGTTTGACAAACTAGCTATAATTCATCACCTTTTGGAACATTAGTCATTCGTGAAAGTCTATGCATTAATTAAAATTCAGTAACTGAAAGCGACTTTTCCAGTAACCACTTACTCTTTTTTTTATTTCCATTGTTTAGTTTGTGTAATTGTTGCATCTACATGTGTTTGCAGAGCAAGGCCTGAGCTTCTCTCTGCCTCACAGAGTGCTGAAAATATCAGGGCTAGCTAGGAGACATGTGTCCTGGGCTTAGGGAGGTCAAACGAGGAGAGATGTCTTTGGCCCGTGTGTATGTTTTCCTTCAACCCTGGATGAAACTATGTTAATTTGATAGAGTGATTGCACTGTGCAGTACTATAAACATCTCCGCTAACCGCATGGATCTATACATTTAGTCGAATCAAGGGAAATGTTTTCAAAAATATAGATTGTTTTTCATTTATTTACACTGAGAGATGGCCCAGAGATCAAATAACCCTTGCTGCTTTTACTGAAATAAAGCCTAGACACGCTGTATGGAACATTTGAGACTGATGCAATCCTAAAGCTTTACCATAAACATAAGCAAACAAGCGCAGGATGCTTACATCTTTTATTCCTAACTGGAGCAGAGTGTCTATAAATGATCATTTAAATGTATGTGTCAGAGATATGTCACGGGGAGCCGACTGATGAACATAGATGTGTTATACTGAATGTACTGTTTGTTTTTGAATGGAATGATTTTGTGCGGTCTGAACGTCACTGTAATGAAAAAAAGGCTAAGATGTACTAAGGCTTGGCACCACTGCAGTGCTTAATTTGAGCCCGTGGTTTCCGGTGCTCTGCACCGGCACTTGATTGTCAATACCGGAGCTGGTGACCGTCTGCCACAAGGTGGCGCTGTCTTTCTAATTTATAGATGACCACAAAACCAGTTAATTATTAATTCACTGTACATTAAAAATAACTATTATCTTCCACCCAAGCCTTTCTTATAACTTTGGGGGCTTCAAATAGTCTAAATTTTAACCCTTTTAGGAGTGTAATGTTTAGTAGTTTTGTTGTTACTCTCATTGGCAGTATCACAGGGACAATGTGTGGTGCAAGCTGCTGTGCCCTCCCGAAGAGAGCCCTGGTACTTGTTTTATTACAAATCAAGCACTGGGCACCAGCGACAGCGCAATGCCAAATGGTGAAGCAGAAGCTGTGGTTTACACTCCAGCACAAAAGGTAATGTGCTAATTTCTCCATGAAAACAACACATTGCATGTGGGCTGCAATACTCAGCAAACTTTCAGTGCTTCGGAATCTGCTGAGTTTATCTGCACCTAGGACTTTGTACCGGAATGGTATGCTTCGATGAGGGTTGGACTGGCCGTAGCGGGCACCAGGGCTTTCCCGAGAGGCTGGAAGGGTGGGGACCGATATTGCTGCGGTGGGCGGCGAGCTTGTTATTGGGGGTCTGGTTTTGAGGTGGTGCTGTAATATCGACCCCCAGTAGCAAAAGCAGCTAGCAACCGTTTGCAGCCTCCTGGGGCCAGGCAGTTCTTCCCCAGGGGCTGATCCGAGAAAATATCCAAGGGTGCTTTGGGTTCCCAGTCTGGCCCTGGCTTCCATAACAAGTTCTGCATTAGATACCACTCACTCACCTCTGTGCCATGGTGTGAGGCTGTACGTCATGCAAGGAAGCTGATTTGGGCTCCATCGCAGGGTATAACACTAGCAGCAGATCAATCAGTGTAGCGCTGTGTTGTGTTTTGTTGTTCCCATCACGTAGCACAGTGCAGCAAACTTTGGCTCTCTGCTGATTTGATGAAATCTTAGCAAATCTGGGCCATGGAGCCATTGTGTACTTATTATGAAGCTAATTTGGGCTAGGGAGTCTTTCACAGAACTGTGTGCTATTTCCCTTTTTTTAAAGTCTCTTGTTATAAACTCCACCTTTGTAGTAATACAGGTTTGAGCAAGTAGTCAGGTCAGGATTTGCCTTTATCACCACAATACATTAAACATATACATTTAACCTTCAGTAACCTAAAAACATTGGTCTGCTTGTCAGTCCACCAAGTACTAAGGTCCTTACTACGATGGCAGTCGGACAAGAGTCCATCCGCCAGATTACGATGTGACCACCCATGAGGCGATCACTAAAATGCCCTTTTCAATCCCGGAAAAGGGCCACAGCACATTGTTTGTAAACATCCATGCACAGTGTGCCAGGCATCAGGTGGCGCCTGATGCACAGTGCATGGATGTTTGAGGGGTACCACATGTGCCTCCCTGGCCGCATACCAGTGGTCCACGGGGGACTTGGGCCCTACTGTGTGCCCCCAAAGTCCCTTTCCAGCTGACTGTTCATGGTGGTGGGACCTCCATGAACAAGCTGTCAGAAAGTGATATCCTAATCCCTACAGCAGTGCCTGTGCACGCACTGCCTCATTGTAGGGATAGGAATCCGACCGCCGTCCCGACTGGCTCCTTGAGCCTGTCGGAGGCAGCAGTCTTCCTTCCCCTAACTCTTTCTGACCGCCGGAATCTTATTCTGGCATTTGAACCAATGGCATAGATGTCGGTGGGACCGCCACCAACGGCCTGTTGGTGGCGGTGCCATCACATCGTAATGAGGGCTTAAATTCCAGGATAGTTTTCAGGATAGCCAAAACGAATATGTACAACATCAATGTACATGTAATGATCTTCAATGCAGATCAATAGTATGTGTACTGATCCTGAAACCGCACTTGATTCTACAGTATTATGATTTGACAAGTGCAGGACCAACCAAAACTAGCATGGTCAAAAAAGAGACAAGCTTATCCAAGATGGCTAACGCCATACAGAGCTGCCCCCCATCACCCACCGCATTTCTACTATGGCTCTAGATTTGTTTTTCAAATTTATTTTTGATGAATAAATAGGTGAGTCGAACTCCAAACTACAGAAAACAGAGAAACTGCGAGCGCCGTTTTCCTTAGAAGCAATGTCAAGTATTAAAGAGCATTGCTTCAATATGACAGCCACTCCCTTTGGTGCTCTGCCAACCCATGACTTTGTAGAATTAAAACTGCACTGATGAGTTCAAATGGTGAAAAACCTTTCTTCCTTAAACACAGGGAAGTTCCGGGTGGGATATCGAAAGAGAGTAGGTTGCGTGAGCTGCCACACAAACAAATGTGGACTTTATGTGAGTTTAGGCTGTCTCTTCGAAGTGCAGCGTGGGATGGATACGGGTCTTTTTACCCCCCACTCAAGCTCAACTAAGGTCTTTTTGCTGGGGATCTTGCCAGACCTCAAACCTCAGGGCACTGCTCTAACCTACGATTGATCTGGTTGTTTTAGCTATTGTGCTTGTTAATGAGTACTCTAATAGGTGTTTCTAGCTAACAATCGTTCACCTGGTTTAGCCTTGATAACAAGTAGTGGAACTCCTCCACATCGGATTTTATCATTGTCATTGCCTTTCCCCCTCCTTGGCATTGTGACTGTCTACCTAAAGAGCAAAACACACAAGATGATGGACGGAATGTTGCACAATGGCAAAATATTCACCCCCAGTCACAGATCTGGGTTTAATCCATCATTATTTTGCTCACCAAGCCACCCCAGTTCAGACATGGCCATTGTTTTTGCATTTGTCTACCTAAAGAATCGGGCTCTGCTCCCAGGGATATACTGGAACATAGATATTTTAGTCATATCTGGAGTTCTACTTCAAGTAGTCTGGCCAGGCTGCAATTTGGCCCCTGTGTGATTCCCAGATCCTACTAGATACTAGCACCCAAGGGTCCGCCTCACATCAATTTCAGGTCATATGATGGTAAAATTGACCTTAACTCAAGGTGTGGACTGGGCTGGGTCATCACTCTGTGTAGTAAAGAGGTGCAGGACTGCTTTGCCTCTAAAGTCTGCCCCTAGTGCATATTTTCTGTGGTCAGCCTCTTGGACTCAAGTCCTCTCAGTTACTTTTGCTCTGTTCAGCAGCTGACCTTCAATGACCTCTTTCTCTGAAGTGAACTCTAAATTCCAAGTGCTTCATGCAGACATCTCTCTCAACATTTCAGTGCCTGCACCCAATCAGAAGGCACAGTTCTCTGTCACGGCACATGCTGTACATGCTTCACCCGCGTGATCAGCCCAGAATACATGCAATTTGTCAGACGGCAGCCTCACATACCACACGATGATACTGGAAAATATGGAAATCTCTACATCCAGTCCTTATTATTAGAGTAACCCTCAGTGCAATCAGAACAGCACCTCTTCGGAAGTCCCCATAAACCAAGTCAGGGTGGTTACAATATTATAAATGGATTATATGTTTAAATATCAGCAGAAAGGGGTCATATTTTGACCTAGCGTGATTCGAAATTGATGCATTAACTTGACGTGAAGGTCTAGTTAATGATTAGTCTTATTATTGAAAAGGGCAGATTGTTTAGCCATGTGCAGCCTCAGCTTGCAACCATCACATATACTGTGTTCACACCCTAGGCAACATACATTGCAACACCCCTGGATTGTGTATGTTTCAGGCGATTGGGTAACTATCATTGTTTGGCTAGAAAATTGCTCACCCTTCTCTAAAACACAAAACAAGCATATTTTTGCTCACCTTTTCGGTACCTATGGTTAGTACAGAGGCGGCTGCTGACAAATTAACATGGTGGGGCATGGGCGAACATATTCACCCACCGACAAGCACTGTTAGAAACCAGCAATGCCCTTAGGGTCAACACCATACTCTCAATCGTGGTCCACTTTAAGCAGTGTTTATAATGGGTCACGATCAAGAGCTCTGGAGTTGTGAGTTTCTCGCAATGCCTGTCAGTGAGTCAAAAGGAACATTTAAAAATAAAAAGTTTAAAAGCGTACTTACCCGTTGCCTCCGTGTTCCTTTCCGGTCTTAGGAGGCCATGGCTCCTGCACAGGGTTCCAGAATCTAGTCCACTTCACTAACCAATCCAGATGCTGCTCTCATGCACAAACTGGACAGGAGGAAAAGGAGAAGGCAGAAGGTGAGAGTTATGAAAGGTACAAAGAAGGAAGGAATGGTGGTTGAAAAGAAGAGTGTATGCAAGGAAGAATGGTTGAAAGGATGCATCGATGGATAGAAGGGTGAAAGGATCATTTGGTGAATGGATGGAAGAAATGATTGATGGAAAGATGGATAAGTGGAGAGAAAGATAGACAAGAGAGTGAAAGAATGAATGGCTGGAAGAGTGCAGGATGATAGATCTACGTGTGCAGTGTATGGTCATTGGATGGATGGACGGAAAGGTCAAAAGGTGGATGGATAGGTAAAAGGATTGATCAATATGTGAACAGATGGCTGGATATAATTTCAGTAACTGGTTAGAATAATGAAAGGATGGATGGAAAGGTGAAAAGATGATGGATAAATGGAATGGTGGCAGGGTGGATGGACAGATGAATGGATGCAAGGGTGAAGGAAACTATTATCGGAAGGGCCACAATACTTTCTTTGCTCACTTGGTGTCATTAGAGGTGTGGTTAAAAGGGTGGGGTATTTTCATATTCTGGCCTCTCACTTGCTTCCAACTCCCCCCCCCACACCAACTTTTTGACACCCTCATTTCTAATAAAGCTTCATAAAAATAGACAGTTTTATGGTGACAGGTCTGCAAATAGTATTTGCTTACAAACATGTGGGCATGCGTTTACAATAAATAACTGAACAACCTGCAGTGTTCAAGTTGTTACTTTTCCGCAGAACTGCCAAGTGGCCCCATGTCTTGTGCATCTCCTTCAGCCAGTCATTGTGCTTTAGCTAACAGCACATTGCACTTTCTGACCTTAGCCTTGTTAATATGAGCAGAGCTCACAAGTTCCAGATTGCAAAGTGATTTTTGTGAAAAAAAGCCAGGCCAGCCCTGAACCTGTCACTTGACATCTAGTAAAAATAATAAATTGTAATGTGCGGTAAAATGTGACACAATATTAAGGGCCAGATGTAGGTAGGCTTTTACCGGGTGGTAACGGCCGAATTCGGCCGTTACCACCCGGTAAAAGCAATTTGACATGTAGGTCCCTGTAATTTACAGACTCGGTAAATTCACCGGTAGGTAAATTTACCGAGTATGTAAAATAACGAGTCGGTATCATTACTGATTCCGGACAATTGGTATGTAGGTGGGACTCTTCTGAGTCCCACAAGCAGTACAACATCGGTATTTTACCATCAAATACTACTTGATGGTAAAATACCGTTTCTGGTGTGCATGCACATGTGTGCATGCACACCTATGCCATATGACAGGCAGACCTGCCCTTAGGGCAGGTATGCCTGCCACATGGCACCCGAGCCTCTTTTGGGGGTGCCAGAGGGTGTCAAAGTGACACCCCCTGCACCCTTGTGACAGTCGGTATTTTCCGATGTGGTAAATACCGACCGGTATATGCCCAATCAATCCTATGGGCTTCAAAGCCCATAGGAATGCATGGGCATTGACTGGTCGGTATTTACCACATCGGAAATTACCGACTGTTTCCGATTCGGTAATTGCACATCTGCAATTACCTACATCTCGGTATTTTTATTTTCCGACCTCTTAAATACCGAGTCGGTATGACTCGGTATTTAAGAGGTCGGTAAATAAAAATTACCTACATCTGGCCCTTAGTGAGCATTTCTTTGATGCACTGAAGTTACTTACAGATTTTGGATCCTTTAATCACAAGATATCTTCAGGTTCATATATGATATTTACAGTAAGCCAAATAAGGCAGAACATTGCTTTTGAACACTTCTTTAAATATACCCGCTACCCAGCTGTTTTATTGTAATGTCTGGCTGGCTATATTTTAGCTTGCATATATTTATTCTGCTACATTGAAAGGCACTACTGTAAATTGGTTTTGTCTACAGTTATTACATAATGTTTCCTGAAGGACCTCTAAACTTCTTTAGTTTGCTTGCAATATTTAACTTTTTATAAAATACTTGTGAGAACATATGTTTATCATTTTGGGCAGCTTAATGAAATATTTTTACTTGTGAAGTAGTAAACATAAGATAGAGGTGAATCTAAGTATGTTTGTTCTGCAATAGCAGAAAAGTACCGTCCTGTTCTCCACTACTCGTCACAGCAACTGCAAAGAGGCAGAATGCACCCGGTGGCAATCGCTGCACGAGCAACTTACAACACAATACATCTTCTCCCTTTAAAAAAAAACCCAACATAATATACATTTGATAGTAGTATGCAACTTAACAATAAACGAGCAAAAGTGGCAGTACAAACATGGAATAAAAGCCCTAAAAGAGTAAGAATTATAACTCCACACTCTACACAAAACCAAAAGAAAAAAGAATAAAGACAAAATGGTGCATGGTGAAATGGAAGGTACACAGAATAATCAGGAATCACTGACAAAATATCAAATACAACAATATAGAATTACCAAAATATCAATGAAAAAATATAGAATGCAAAAATATCGAATTCCTATCTACAAACAGGTATCGTTGTAAAAAATATAGTTAGTCAAAATATCGATTTTTTTAAATGTCTTAAAAGTAATTTAAAATTAATGAAATAATAAATATAATTAACTAAAACATACTTAAAAATACGAAAATAACCTTAAAATTATTAAATAATTAGTCATAAAAAATAAAAAATTATTTTTTAATACATATATATATATTAACGTAATATTCATAAAAAATATACAATATATTTTAGCGTAGGATAGGGGGACGGTAAAATGTACTATTACCACTCCAGTGAGTGCAACAGTAGGGAAAACGTTGGATAGTGTAGGGGTAAAAATTACTATTCCCAACTCCAATGAGTGCAACAGTAGGGAAAGCGTTGGATAGCGTAGGGGTAAAAACTACTATTCCCACTCCAGTGAGTGCAACAGTAGAGAAAGCGTTGGATAGTGGGAGAGTAAAAATTACTATTCCCACTCCAGTGAGTGCAACAGTAGGGAAAGCGTTGGATAGCGGGAGGGTAAAAATTACTATTCCCACTCCAGTGAGTGCAACAGTAGGGAAAGCGTTGGATAGCGTAGGGGTAAAAATTACTATAACCATTCCAGTGAGTGCAACACTAGGGAAAGCGTTGGATAGTGGGAGTGTAAAAATTACTATTCCCACTCCAGAGAGTGCAACAGTAGGGAAAGCGCTGCATAGCGTAGGTGTAAAAATTACTATTCCCCCTCTAGTGAGTTTAACAGTAGGGAAAGTAATGATTTAATATATTAATAAAAATAAATGAAATATCAATACCAATAAAAAATTAATTAAAATCAATTACCAATTTAATATTATGTAATAATTAATCAATTAGAAATACAAATAAATATTAGTTATTAAAATTAACTACCTATTCATAATTGATTAACAACTAATTATTTTCAATAACAAAAAGTACTTAATTTTTTTTATTACCAATTAATAATTAATTAACAGTAAATTAATTATCAATTCACAAAAGTATTTTTAATATGTAACTAATTACAATTAAATTACTTCCCACCCTATTCCCCTATAAACCCACAATCCGCTACATAAAATAAATTAATACAATTATTGTAACTATCAATTATTGAATAATACAAATTAGTTACAAATTAATAAAAATTACCAATTAACAATTAATTAACAGTAAATTAAAAATCAATACCAATAAATAAATACAAATTATTTACTTAATTACAATTAAATTACTTTCCACCCAATTCCCCTATAAACCCACAACCCGCTACGGAAAATAAATTAATAAAATTAACATAATTATCAATTAATCAATTAATAAAAATAATAACCAATTAAAAATTAACAATTAATTCAAAAAGAATACCAATAAATAAAGACAAATATTCAATTAATTACAATTAAATTACTTCCCACCCTACTCCCCTATAAATCCACAACCCGCTACAGAATTAAAGTAAGCAAAAATTAAATAACATAAAAT
Organism: Lissotriton helveticus; assembly: GCF_964261635.1. Classification (NCBI taxonomy): domain Eukaryota; kingdom Metazoa; phylum Chordata; class Amphibia; order Caudata; family Salamandridae; genus Lissotriton; species Lissotriton helveticus. Next base: position 968,033,828 of record NC_136063.1, on the reverse strand, counting down.
TCATTACTTAAAATAGATTACAAAAATATTATACGCTTCACACATCTAATAATATACAAAACACTTTAAAAAATTCGATATTATTAAAAATTTGATATATTTTAATACCTATATTATAAACTTCAATATTTTGACTATCTATATTTAAAAAAATCGATATTATATTACTTACCTTCAATTCGATATTTTTCACCACTATATTCTGTCCATTCAATATTTTGTCCACTCTATATTTTGACTTCGATATTATGGCTATTCTATATTTTGGATTCGATATTATGTCTAGTTACCAATAATCAGATATCCACACAGGCCTCCTTCTGATTATTTTTATTCGATCACTAACATCTTCACTACTCTCCTTGCAAAGATTCCCTACATCCTCAGTGGAATTTTGTCACAGCTCCCTTTGTCTTCAATTTGAGACTCTGTGTCACTACTATAATCATCAATCACATTAGAGGGAGTTTTGGAATATACACTTTTTTCTCTCCTAAGGATAGCAATGCGTTTAAGATTCCAAACCTTCCAATCACTCAACCTCACAGCATTTTGTAGAACTCCTACAACATCAAATGGTCCCACAAATTCACTCTCACCTTTTTTCATTCTCCAAGGCTTCTTAACCTTAACAGACATTCCTATCATGGCATCGCTACCCCTGTAGAGCCTTTCCTACAGCCACTATTGGACCTATATATGCCATGTGTGTCCTTAATCCTGCGCCGCACCACATCCAAATCCATGTTGACAGCAGAATCCTCTACCAACCATTAAGTATTCCTTTTAGTTCTGACAACCCTTCCCCTCATACTTTCAAAAGGGGTATGCCTCATCATCTCATTAATTGTGGTGTGATACAGCACACAGTTTTGTGAATTTGCAATTCCCAGTCAGCATTACCTATGCCTGTAGACTGAATAGTACCCTTGAGTACTCCTTTGAAACGCTCAATCAGGCCTTTTCCACTAGGATTACAGAGGGATCTGCTGTGATGTTTTAAACCCACTCCATTAAAATAGTTATTTGCTTTCACAGACAGAAACTGCACGCCATTGTCCGTAATCACTTGAGTGAGAACACCGTCCTCTGTAAAAAAAATATTCTCCAGAAAATACAGGACTACTTCTGTGTCCACTTTATCAAAAATCTTGAACGCAGGTCATCAAGAGAAAACATAAGTACATCAAATAACATACTTGGACTCTCTGCCTATAGGGCCCATAATATCTACAGTGATGGCCTGCCACAGATTCCTAGGAATACAATGTTCACTCATATAAGGTCTTAAAATGTTCAAGGATATATTTTTCGTTAGCACAAATAATGCAGTTCCTGGCCACCAAAACCCATTTTTGACTGATTGCTTAATCCTTACAATACTTCCATGATCTTCATGGCATTGCATAGTGATAGACTTCCTTAACTTGACAGGCCACATTAGTCTATCACCCCTCCATAAAATCCCATTGACCTCAGTTCATTCCAGACGTTCCAGAAACATCTCAAATCATGTATCTCTAATGTACGTCAAGACACACTGTATCACCTCATCCTTAGCATACTTTTCCACTCAGGTTTGTTTTTCAATTAAAGGAATGTCTTTATCATGCAACAAAGCAATATGATAACCCTCCCATGCTCTACTAGTATTTCCTTCATTTGCAATGGCATTCTAGATAACAAAAACATTATCTTTACGGCACATAAAATATTTTGTCAATAAAATCTTGGAGTCTCATTGACATCCTCACAATACTCGCAGATGCTTTAATCATACCATCAGTGGTAAGTAGTCTAACTAACAGTTTATGATCCCTTCTCAAATCACACGGCTTACCCCACACAAATGCTCTAAAATGGTATAGGGCTCAAACGTAAGCAAAAGTCTCCCGATGACTGAATATTTTTCTTCTGCAGCAGTGAGGGCTCTAGAAGCATAAGAAAAGATAGCTTCATCTCTCCCTCCAGCTTTTGGGATAAAACAGCTCCAACCCCTTGGAGCTGGCAGTGATAACACTAATGAGATTAGGATAAAACCCAGACAAGGTAGTGGCTTTCACAATGGCAATTTTGACATTTTCAAATTCTTTCTTACACTAAGTGCTCTAATTAAATGTACACTTATTCTTGAGAAGTTGTCTAATTAAAAATATTCGCAACACACTTTACCAACATCTGATCATGTTCTGCTTTGTCCTTCGCATAAATAAGTATGTTGTCCTAAAAACACTGGAAATTGGGTAACTGACCAAATAACGAATGCATCAATCTTTGAAACACAAGTGCCGCCAACACTAGTCCAAAAGGCATTCCCTTATATTGGAAGCACCCTTCAGGAGTGATAAATGCAGTGTGACTTTTGCAACTCTCATGTAGCACAATCTGATGGTACACCGGGGAGAAGTCTATTGTGCAAAAAAAGTGCCTTGCCCCCTTAACAGAAGCCAGCATCTCCGCTATGCGAGGTAATGGAAATTGATCTATGAAGATATTACTGTTAAGGTATCTTAAATCTATACACAAATGAATATTACCACTGGCCCATCTGGCGATCACAAATTTATTGGACCATTGCGAAACTGTTCCTAACCCCAAACTTGTGGGAAAGAGAGGGGAACGTTTTAATAAACATGTTGACAGTCTTCTTCATTTCATGCAGCAGCAAAGCAACCCCTTTGAAATGACTGAGCCTGTGGGACTGCACAACTTTGTGACCTAACAATATGTGGATAACGATCTAAAGAAACATCTACTAAATGTCTTGGAACATGGATCGAAACTATACACAGATCTGAAGCAGGAGAGATTTGTATTGAAATAGAAAAAGTTGTTTGAAACCCATTCAGAGGGTTCGATCTTCTCAATAATATTCCGCTCAACCAAACTGTCCAATTCTTTTTCTACTTCTTTCCTGACAGTCATAGGAATATTCCTTGCCATAAAGACCTTGGGACAGGCATCTTTTTTCAATACAATATTATGTTAAAAATTGGTGAATCTTCCGATCTTGTCACTGAAAACTCGGGTAAACCTTTCTAGCATAGTCTTGCCTGTATTCTAACCATTACCCAGTACCATGAATGGTTCAGGACTATTCGGGTTCAGTAACATTACAAGTTCACGTTGATGAAACCACCTCAGAATGGAAGGTCCTTTCCTGGCTACATATAGTTTCCCAATGCTTTCTCAGTTTTTAAACCTAAACAACATGGAGGCAAAAAATGTCTGAACAAAATTAATCTAAACAGTGTCAGTGAAACCATACGTGCCAACTCACACAGTATCAGCTCACTTTACATGATCACATGGTGATGAGCTGAAATCACACTGTGTGCACCTAGTGAGCTGGGAGCCTTCCACAGAGTGGGCATCCAGCTCATTTGTGGAGGCTTTGAAGTACTGAATTCATTACTTATTTCTCAAACTCCCCAGGACACACATTGAGGCGGCTTCAGTTCAGAACCTTTCATCTTTTTTTAGCCCACAAAGGAGCAGCCACCCACTCTCCAAATCATGCCCCCTCCCTAGTTTCTCCAAAGCATCTAAAGTTGAGAAAGCTTTTAGCCCCACACCTTGTCTGTGGGCCACACCAGTGGCGCGATACAAAATGATTACCTTCCCTGCAGAATGTGAAGAGGGGCCCTGAGTCTCATATTTCTTAGAGATATTCATTAGCTTTCGGCTGATTAGGGCCACCAGGTGATGGGTTGGGGATCCCCTAGAGTGTAGGGGCAACCCCGGCACCTTGGGATGCAGGGGCTTGGTTTACTCTCCTAGGCCACACCCCACATCCCTTCAATGTACACTGGGCTCTGATGGCCTTAATACCGTGCGGACATCCGCAGGGCCCACCCCTCCAGATGTGCCGCCTTTACCTTCTCACCGTGAAGAATGTACCCAAGTTGGCAGGTCTGTAACACTGTCATCCAAAATCAATCCACATTCTTTTGTTTACTATACCTCGTCTACTGTACATGAACTCAGACCCAATCTACTTTTAACTTTCTGAGCACCGCCACTTCCTCAAAACACACACTAATGATACCAGTGTAAACAACGCAATTGTCTAATTCAGACTGCAAATTCAATCTGTCAAGGGGTCATTTGACCAATTCATAATAAAACTCCTGCTTGAGGCCAGCTCTAGCCAAATTAGATATTTGCGTTGTATTTGGTGCTGGGCGCTTTGCTCTCTCTGCATCCAGCCACCGTGTAGACAGAGACAGCTGGGAAGCTTTTAGTTTTGGAATCTTTAGAAAGTTAAGTAAAACCATGGATCCTTGTCATGGAAACCAGCATTGGCGCCAAAATAAAAGGGATTAGCCCTGACAACACATCAACAAGCCTTGTAACTACGGGAAATGCAGATTGAGAGGTTGTGCCCCGTTGGCTTCCAAGTGAGATGGGAACATTAACAAACACAATGTCACTCAGATATGTCCCGCAAGGCAGGATGCGAATGCTTGTTTGAGGTGTGTGTAGAGAACATACACAAGATTGTCCTTTAATGTCAGGGCCAGCATGCTTTTCTGTTATGGGAAACTTGGCAGCTTTACTGAACATTTAGCTTTGCATTGCTGTAGAGCAAGACTGCATTGGCCAGTCGATGGAGCCTGAGCATGGAAGACATTAGCGGTGGAGCTGATTTGGAAATTTAGGAGTTGAAGAGTTCTGTGGTGGAGCAATTAGCTCTGGCTTCAGCCCAGTCGTGAGAGCCGTTGCCTGCCTCTTTGAGGCAGGGCTGGGGAAACACGTGGACAGGCTTGGAACGGGCACCATGTGTGGTTAGGTGGCCAACTTCTGGCATAGAAGATTTGGAAGAAGCCATGTTTGCAACAGATGATTGGCAGAAGGGAGTAGCCTACGCGAAAGCAATTAGTGGTTCTTCTGTTTCTGATTTGTGTTACTAGCATTTTATGTTTTGATTTTTTTTTTTTTATGAATCTTAAGTGGAATATGGTTTTTTTTAAGCTGCATTTGGTACCTGTGCATTTTTCGTCTTACAGAAGGTGGCACAGTGACCCATTTAATAATCAAATGTTCCATTTGCCAACTAGTGGCCTGGTCCCCTGATTTTGATCCAACCTGTAGCTAGTCTAAAGCCTGTCATTTTCTATGTGGTATTGTTTGGCCAGGAAGAGGGGCCAGGCACTGGTTTCCTGCAGAAAGCATGTGTATTTCAGACCGAAAGAAATTCCTTCTCCACTGACACATTGCTTTCCTGCGTTTACACTAGAGGGGAAATATTGTGCCTATCCAAGTCACTGAAAGAATCTGTTTAAGATTTGTAGGAAAATATGGGTTCTTTTTTTATGATGGTGACGTTGAATTCGCATTCTTTGGATTTCAAAGAGGGTCATCTACAGTTTTGCTCCTTGAACACTGAAAGTTGTAGGAGTTTGGTGGCTGTGAACACAGAGGTACACAGAGGTAAGGCTGGTATTTCTGGAACTTTGGCCTTAGGAACACTGGCTCTCACGTTCATTGGGGTCAGGGTGTATTCAAGTGGATGCACTTTTTAGGTTGAGCCTTCCACAGCGCAGGTACTCTCGCTTGCTACTGTGTATAAAAAGGGGCTTGCAGCCCACTCATAGCTTACCATTCATTGGCTTCTTTGTCACTTCTTGTTGGTGTCTCCTAATTGGCCAGCGCAGGCTACGTGTCACTTCCATTCCTTTTTGTGGAGCATGAACCAAGCAGAGATTGAATCCACACAATTAGTGCCCCTCCACTGCTGGTCACGTCACAAGTTTTTTTTCCACTTTTTTTTTTATTTCAAACGATTTTATTAGACTTTTTTTAACATAGTCAGTACAGAGAGAATGAAGGCAATACTGGTCATGGTATAATGCCTTTGGGGTTACAATTGGCGTACATTATATATGGATAGGCATTTACACGTTGGGTAGGTATTTACGATCTATGGCGTTTGCAACCTTGATGGGCCTATGCAACTGCTCTGCACAAGAGCCACACTGCCGTACAAAATAGATTAATATAACATTATGAAAGCCAAATGATAGACATGTTTAGCTTTGTCCATTTCTTTGCCATTTTGTCCAGTAGTGCAGCTGCTGTACAGGGCGGTTTAAAGAAAAAACAAAAGCTATGAAACAGCGACCATTAATTGCGTCATAGCGCTTTGTTTTTACTTTTACTTAACAGTGCTAAAAAAAACAGACCAAAGCCAATAGTTCTTGCATAGGTGAGACCTACTGACCTTGCCAATGTTTATTTAATGGAAGGCATTGTAAAGAGCAAGGAAAGGAAGAAACACACCGTGGCAGAATTGTCAGAATCCTGAAAACATTTTATCTGCATAATTCTGGACATTTTCATAAACATTAAAGCAAGTAGTGAAGCAGGCACAGGCAAACATGCCTATTACCGAAATTCAACCTTGACGGCACAGTTATTCTAACAGCCTTAACCACTTGGTGTGGACAAGATAAGTACGTGAGTATCTACCTCACTTATTTTAGTTGAAAGTATCAATATTTAGGACCAGCTGAAATCTGAGGAGTCATAGAAAAGGTGGGTCTGCCAGAGTTCCTTGCTACCTTTATTAGAGTTGGGCACAGTCCAAAAGACGGTGGCCAAATTCAAGTCTCCCTGATGGGTGACATCTTATGAGTAAAGTAAATCTCAGACTTGGTCAGGATCAGCTTTGGAATATATGTGGACATGCCACATTGAACTTCAGCGAGGAGCAAGGACGTGTTGACTGATGTGGTCTCGGAAAGACAAAAGAGAAGTGGATGGTCATAGATGTCGAAAGCAGCAGATAACACCACTGCCATCTGCCTACATACTTAGGTCATCCAAGACAGACAATATTGACATGGCAGTATTAATATCTGGCGGAAAATGTGTTTGATAGAGGACCTGGATGTTAATATGTCCTGCAAACATTTTTTCGAAGCATAGAGCATTAATCAATTTATTTAAACAGTGCAGGATCAGGCTGAACCAAAGAGGGTTTTCAGAAATCACACTACTACTGCTGACTTCTTACTAGTTGCAATCTGCATTTATCCATTGAGGTGTTTATTCCTTGGCGAATGAAGGGGCCAGTTAGATCTTTCACAACTTTCACCAGTTGGGTCTGATATTGGGTACATTTACCCAAGTGATATTAACTTTGTGGTATTATCAGTGATTGGTAGTTGAAAATCTAAAGAGGAGGTCAGGATATATTTACTGGGATACCTCATGGTAGGTTGCCAAGTGGATGAAAGGGTTCAGGGCCGTGTCACATAAAATGAGCAGGCAGGCAGATACAGGCCGTTTCTCGAAAGTGATCGCTGTGAAGGGCGAATACAGCACAACAATTGCAACATAAAGGGTACCTTCAGCAGAGGATCACAAATGGCTTTCTTCACAAGAATCAGCCGTTCGGTGAAGCAAACAGATGAACTTCTAGGCTGGAGATGCTGTGATCGGGAGCATCTGCCATTTTGAAGCCGATGCAATGTTCCAGTACGGTAATTTTCGGCTCGTCGGCTTGTGCATCTCCTGCCATGGTTATGAATGGAGATGTTAACAACATACAATTGTTTCTGCGCTTTCTCCATCCTAAGCCTGTACCGATGACCCATCAGTCTGGCGACCACCAGCTGAGACCCCAGGCAAGTCACCTCCCTCGGGCCTCCATGGAGCCGTTGCTCCGGTTTCGAGAGCCACGCAGTCTACTCCTTGCCAATTGAATCCATTGTTTTTTGCTCCCCATGCCATTCCAGTTTGAACCCAGCCATATAGCTGGGTTTGAATTGAGGTGGCGAAGTGTGCTAAAGAATGATTATGGATTCAACCCAGATCTGTCACTAGGGGTGAGTGTCTGAAAAGTTGCAGCACTCCGTCCATCATCTCCTTGTGTTAGAGTTATATGCCCCTAGCATACCCCTAACCTTTAATCCAAGTTTGCCCTAAATTGACAGGGTATGCCCAGACATGGGTCCCTTGATCACTTTGGCTGATGAGGGGCGTTACCCCAAAACCGGTCCCAGGATGCTTGTTTCCGGTTCAGGGAAGACCCGGCTTGGCAGTTTGGGCTGGACTGTTCCCATGAGGCACAAGTGCAAGACAGATTAGCAAATAGCATGGTCTGAACTGAGGTGGCGAAACGAGCTAAAGAATGATGATGGAGTCCACCCAGATCTGTAACTGGGGGTGAGTGTCTGAAAATTTGCAGCACTCCGTCCATCATCTCCTTGTGTTAGAGTTATATTCCCCTAGCATACCCCTAACCTTTAATCCAAGTACCCCCAATATGCAAACTGAAAGCGACTAGGCAGATTTGAAGGTTGAAACTGGTCTGCATGGGAGACCAGTACCAAGGAGAGGCATTTGCACTTTTCCCTGGTATTGAGAGACAATACTACAAGGTGAGCACACATACTTAGACACCTTCCTTTATCACAAGCTTAGAGATGCCTCTCATGAGAGACGTGCTGACTTTCCAACCTCATGACCGACATTTGATACTCTTGAGAATGTCCTCTTCAAACCCACTCCCAAACAAATGGTATCATGTATATACAATCATTGGTGCTGGAACAATTTATTTTCTGATTGGGGGTGCTGCCATCAATATTACATCACTGAACTCATTGGGACTGTGACAAATTCAAGAGTCACACAAAGTTTAGCAAATGAACCACACACATTCAGCAACAGAGTGGTAAATGTGCAGTATGTAGGTGTGGATGCGTTTTGGAGCACAGTATTCCAAATATATTGCTAATGCACAGTGTTAGCAAACTGTCATTTACAAGCAGCACATTCTCCATTGAAAGGGCACTAATTTTGCACAGACGTACAATTTTAATGATAAATCAATATATAGCGTACAAACATTAAAGTGTGGAAATCACTGTTCATTGAATATTTGTAATTCACACATTATCAAGTATAGTGTCTTGATTTGTTTTGATACTATCCTATTAAAATCTTTGTTTCCATCACTCTTCAGATTTACAAATAAGTGGTTTATTTGTGCTTTCCTAAATGCCCTTATAGTTTGAAATATCTGTACAATTCAATTATATAATTTAACTTTTTTGTGTGTTAGAACAAAATTACACCCTACAGTCTTTATCCTCACACCGCCAAGATTGTCACAGTTTCACTGTGCAAAATCTTCTCACTTTGCAGTGACAAAAAGCAAGCATTGGCAAAGCCAATTGGTCTCATCTTTTCAAGATCTATTGATTTTGCCAATATTTTTTTAGACAACACGTACAGCAGCGCAGCATGGTTTAAAGTCAAGAAAAAAAGGAGTGATAACTTCTCAAGCATTGACGGTGTCATAGCACTTTTTTTTAGCCATGCACTGCTGTGCAATATGATTTAAAAAATAAAGTGACACTATATCCAACAAAAAGTACGAAATGGACGGGCTCCAACCCCTTTTTTGTAAACAATAGTCTTGCAAGAGAAAGAGCAGGCAGTGCAAGGGTTGTTCCAGGCTCCACCTAAAGAATAAACACCAATCTCATGTTAAAAGAAAAAGCAAACATTTGTCAGAAGCCTTAGTCTAACATTTGACCTGTCTTTAAAGTCATCTTTTTTGCTCATTCACCTTGGGAACTCCAGCATGAATATTTTGGGGGTGCTGCAACCCCCCGCACCCCTAGTTCCGGTGCCTACGCCAATAATAGCATGCATAAAGAGGCCCCGAATTGCCACCCCCTCAAAACAAGAATGGGAAGACGAATTGCAACTACAGATGACTGATGCACACTTGGTGTAACGCTGTGCAGAAACAGAAGAGCTCTCTCCCAGTTGTAAGCTTCAGTTACTACACTGAAAATCCCTCCATAGGCTATATCATACACCCCCAAAATCAAGTAAAATAGGAATTAAACCAACGGCTTGCTGGCGAGCGATGGGGAGAGTCCATGGCGGGTTTTCTTCATCTGGCCTGGGTGTGCCCAGAAATATATTCTTACTGGACAGAGGTGGAAAAGAAATTATTAGAAATGAAAGAGGCACCAATTAAGCTAATCCAATTTTGAACACTACTGGGTTGGGTCGGTGACCTGCACCTAGCTGGAGTTTGCACCTGGCCGGTTTTCTAAGGGCATCACCGGTATTTTAATGTACCATCCAGTACATAAATCAGCAAAATCAGTTCAAGCAGGTGTTTTTAGACCTTTATTTCTACAATCATTAAACAGCAAGCACTTTTTAATATGTTCTAGGGATGCAGTAACTGTCCCTGACTAATAATTAAAATAAACGAAGGCGGAAAACTGGTTACAAATTAATACATACAATTTTGTTTAACATCCTATGTAGTATCGTCTGGGCTTTTGCGAACTCTAAACAACAAATGGGCAGTATTTTACTCATGGAAAGGTGGCGACCCTACCCCCAACAGACAGGAAGCTGTCATCGTTGCTTATGGAGCTGGCCAAGCATAGGGTTGCCGTGGGGTGGGAAAAGGGGCTGGTGCCAAAAACGTTAGACTGGTTATGAGATAAAGAATCCTGTAAAGAACAATTGGAGCTAACGCTTCCTAAAAGAAGGCCCAGAGGCATATGGATGCCAGTGCGCCAGTATCTGCAGCGAACAAACCATCAAATGAACTAAATGCGAAAGCGAAACCCAAAAGAAAACTGATCGGAACGGACCGCAATGCACTTATCATGACTGGCATCTACAGATGGAATTATTAATGCTGTGTATTAAAATATTTGCTTACACCAAAATAAGACTTGCCAAGTTCTTTACACGTGATATGTAAGTGACTAACCGATAAATGTATGCTAATGCTTTGAACCTGTAAAGGTGAAACTAAATGATACCTTTTGAAAGTTTTTAAAAAGGTACCCCTTGAGGTTCTTAACAGCTTCGCTGCAGTCTGAATTCCCCAGCGGTGCGGTAGAATTCCACGCGTTCGCGGATCGGACTGCCCCCAGCCGTCCTCCGCACACGCCCACTGTGACGTCAGACGGCCGGGGGCCATAAACATATACCAAGTCAGCAACATACATAAACACTAGAGTAATATTGTAGTAATATGCAGTACCTTTAGACTGACGCTTTTCGTGCCACATGCATACCAGTGATTCATTTATTGGCGCAAAAACATTGGTGCAAGATGGCACCCATCTTGCACCATATATACCTAAAAGGTGGCACACTGTCAGTGCGCCCCCTGTGAGCAGTCCTCTGGAGGGATGGAAGGACCCCTCAGACATCCCCTTGCAGGCGGGTGCAGTCTCTCACTGCATCTGCCTGCAAGGAGATTTCTAATCCCCCTTCAAAGTGCAGGCGGGTTGGTGCCAGCACTGTGAAAACATGGAGCGGCTTCAATATAGCTGTTCCATTTTTCACCTAAACGCGCTGCCCTGTGGGCTGCTCGAGTTCGCGGATGCGGTGGGGACAGCACATTCATCATAATATGGCGCATTTTACTTCATTTCGCTGGACACACCTATTAAAAGGTGCGCCCAGTGCAATGAAGCAAAATGCGCTGCTTGTATAATGCGGCCAATGATGTTCAACATTCTATTCTCTGGATTAGTGCAGAGTAGCCGCTCTTGATGATGGAAGAGATTCCCAACCCAGCCCTCCTGGGCACCTCAATAAGAAACCGCAATTCCATGTGGAAAGAGAGGAGTTGTCCCTGAAGTCGGTATGCAGTTGTCTTCACACATCCCATAGCTCGAACAGGCGAGACACCAGTAACCATTTCCAGGACACAAGTTAAATAAACTGGAATTTACTCTGTTAGTTAAGTCAGTGTCCAAAAACCTATATACTACAACCGGATTCAATGGAAACTATTTATAAGCAGTCAACCAAGTATATCAACTTATTTTCGACACGACAGCCATAATGTGCATATTGATTAACCCGTTTACCCATTAAAAAACAAACAAGACATAACTGAAAGACTGTAAGCATGTTATCAGTCAATCTAGGATCCATATTGTATGACAAATAACCATATTTAAAACAGAGCTTTGATGCTGAAGGTCAGGTTTCCTTTACCCTCTATCTTCAACTTTTGCGTCAGCTCTCTTAACTGAATAAGACGTGTACAACCTATTCCAAGATTGATTTTATGAAGTGCTTAATTTATAAAACAATTAAGTGCCAGGGCTCTTGTCAGGAGGCTACTGCAGCTTGCTCCACAGATTGCCCCCTCCAGTGCTCCCAATGATGGTAACAACACAACTACCAACCATAACGCTCCTACAAGTGTCACAGTTTGAACTATTTCAGGCCCCAAAAGCTATAAGAATGAATTGGGCTGCAGTTATTAGTCATTTTTGATGTATATTGAATTAAAACTTAAAGGTTGTGGTCATCTCTATATTGGCCAGACAGTGCCACCTTCTGGCGGACTGTCACAAGCACCAGTGCTGAAAATTAAGTCCCAGTGCTGAGCACTGGAAACCACTGGCGCAATTTAAGCACTGATTGTATGACTTTTGGAAGCACTTAAACCACCACTGCAGTTGATGGCACCTTCAACATACCAGGCAACTGACATTGTGACCACGATACCCTGCTTATGACCTTTGCGGTTGCATCCAAGGGAATATCCTCAAATGCTCCTCCTCATTCACTGCAAATTGTTACAATGGATATGTCACCCACAACTTTTAGCTATGTGCAGGATATACCAGGGATCAGTACTCTCTCACATAATCTCTAATAAAGCTCCAAATGTATTTTGAAATCAGAACATGTAATGAATTTTTTTGCCATCAAGCTGAACCAAAAACACCCTTGTATTTCCTAATTTTATCAGAAAATATGGGAATTTTCAGTGCCTTTTAAACTACTACTGTAATACCAATCAGCCAGTGTTGTACGTTGCTCTACACCTGGAGGCTTTCCTTTTCGAAATCATTGTTATGAGGCTAGCCGGTTAGTTTAATTGATGCAAACAATGATTACGGGTCTCACAATGTCCCGATATTGTAATTTGTATTTATATAGCACTGACTACACCTGACAAGACATTGAAGCGCTTTGAGGTGAGTAGAATGCTACTCTGGTACCCAAGATTAGAGGTTAATAGTTAGATCATTAATTTCGTTTACTTGTTTGCAGTGTTTTATACAGTGCAAACTCTACCTGAAGGTATCAGAGCTCTTTACATGAGTACCAGTCGCATTAGAGGGACACATTATTATTTTTTTTAGCACAGGTAGATTAAGTCATTTGCACTGAATCACAGGATGTTTGAGTTTCCTGGCAGATTTAAACCTGGTTCCCCAGCTTTAAAGTCGGCCACTCTAGTTGTTAAGTCACATCCCTTACTCTTTTCTGCATTTGTTGTGTTAGGTTTGTGCTCTTGATTTCGTGTGTGTTTAGTAAAGTTTAGACTAGGGAAATATAATGATGGACATGGATCTGAGAGGGGAAGTAGTCATTTGTTTTCGGGAAATAGTGATCTGTGCCTGTTAGTTGGGTGACATGGCTAAAAAAAGAGGGTAAAGTTTGAAAAGGATGTTTGGGAGTTCACAGTAGTCAGAAAGATTTGGGATGAGTGAGAGGGAGGAAGGATGGGACACAGGTTGACAGGAGGATTTTTTTTTAAATATAAAAGAACCTGAAATGTACTTATGCATGCACATGTGCACATGATAGTTGGTATTGTTGTTTTGGCTGTAGAAACCCCTAAATACCCATATATGCACAGAAGCAGTAATATTTCATGGTCTGAATTGCAAACTTATCTTGTGGAGCGGTATGAACATTTTTCATGATATTTTTCATGTGGTCCCCCTCCTTGAGCACTATTAGACCTTGGGGTCCCCATACCCCAGTGATGTGTTTTTTTTTTTTAAAGGAGAGGGGGCCCCTCATCCCCCTTCCTGAGCCAATTTTAGCCCCTGGGACCCAATCACCCAGGGCCTCTATTTTAAATTGGTGAGGGCCCCGGTACCCACCTAGGGCATCCACCATGCACATCACTGGGGGGCGCGGGAGAGTCCCAGGGTTCCCACAGCCCCTGCTGGCTCCCTGCATGCTCTAGGAGATGGCATTGATCCTGTGCGGGCAAGGAAACAGATCAAAAGTCTGTTCTCAGCCAGCGGAAGCATTTTTAAAGCTACCGCCTGCTGGGAGCAGTCTTTGGGTTTGCTCCTGTTTGACTGGAGTTTTAAAAATGCTCCTGCCAAGGCGGGAGCAAACACAAGTTTCCCTGCCTATGCCAGTGAGGGCAGTGAAACTGCTGTGTCCCAGGAGTAGGCTCTCTGGGACACAGCCACTGAGCCTGCCTCTGAAGGCACCTCAAGTGCTCCTGCTTGGTATACAGGCTGACATCTGCTCCAACATTGGAACAGCAGACCCCCCCCAGGCTGAGGGCCTCAGGTCTGTGGGCCAATACGATAGCTGGTGGAGTTCACCTCCCCCAAATCTCTACTTATTATCTGTCTTTCCAGCTCTCTCAAATAGCGTCCCATATGGGTGACAACAAACCGGCCCCGATGTGGGTAGTTATTGAGTGCCACCTCACAGTCTCAGCGTGCACTACCGCAACGTGATATCTTCCGCCATCTTTCCCCCCTTGAAAGGACAACTCTATGCTGTCAACCACTACTGCAGTCTGGAAATCGGCACACAGCCTTATGGAGATTGATTCTCTCCTCCACAGCGCAGAACCTGTTTGGCACAACGCTGCTCTCCCCATTGCAGGCCCCCATTGCAAAAAGGGAGCGATACATATCGACCATCTTCTAGATGGCGGCACCCTCAAGCCCTTTCCTTTGCTCAGGAGGGAATTTAACCTCACCCAAGCAGACTACAGGATATGTCGCCAGCTCTCCTATTGTCTTCACTCCACACTGGGTCCACTGCTGGAAGGGAATAGGTGCTTGGTCTCTGGTCTATATAGAGTTTCTGTCTGAGAGGTTCACTCTATAACTATCAGGTTCCGAGACTAGAACCAACTGGCATATCACCTTGGTTATAGACTATGCCCCAACTGACTGGTCATACTTACTCTTCTCCAACGACCGGGCACTCAGAGACTCTCGCCATAAATTTCAAAGTACTATATAATTGGTGTTCCGGGGGCGTGCGGTGTTAGGCATTTGACAGACACAGGTCTACAATTTGGACACTACAGAGTTTTCTCTTCCACAACCCCTCACCCCACACACCATTCCCCTGCTATCCTCCCCCTGTTGTCTGGGCAACAGGTGTTTTCCTGGTGAGCCACCAGAGTAGGGGCTGATTTAGGACCCCTGAGGCCGTTTTTGTTACCGGAAGCAGGTTTTGCAGCATAGCTGCAATATCGGCCCCCTGTAACAAGTAGCTGCGTTGTTTTCCACGCCTCCCCCGCCATTGCAGCATTGTAATTGGTCAGTGGCGCCTGGCTGTGCTTCCTGATTCTTGAGTGCATGATGCAGAGACGTAGGACCCGGTGATATGGTACGTTCATTTTTTGTTTTGTGTTGCGCATCTTTGCCTGACCACCCTGTGGCCCCGCAACCCCACCTCACGCCCGCCTCGCCACCTGCGAGCCATGCCGGCCACACTGACAAAGATGAATAAGTCTCTAGGAAAAGTTTCTGTGCACGAAGGTATGACTTTCTGCACAAAACGTATTCTGGCCATAACGCAGGCACCCTTGGTCGTGGCGCAAGGGTGCCTGCATTGGCTCTAGGCAGCCAGAAGTGTGCCAGCGCTATGAGAGAGAAGAACTGTGACATATCATAGTAAATATAGCGCATTTCTGCTCTCTCCCTTTGACGCAGCACAGCAACTTTCTCTGCTGCGCTACGTTGCCTCAAAGTTTAGTAAATCCGGGCCTGTATGTCTTCTCATTGGTTGGATATTGCCAGCATCAGTGGGGCACAGAGAGACTGAAAATTGTTTTAAAGCCAGAAACTGAGATCAGCTGTTTGTGTGAACAATGAAAAGTCTAGCAATAATGAAGATTTTTTTGTAAATGTTTTATTCTAAACCGAGCTGCATGGCACTTGGAAGCACTGTGGCACCAACATTTATTGTTGAAGAATAAAACGTATTGTTCCTCATCAGACTGATCAAGAGCCAGAGAGAGAAAGGCACAGCAGGATAAAGAAGGAAGAGAAAGATAGGAAAACAGTGACTAAGCAGTGTTGAACCTGCAAGAGTGAAAAAGACAGGCAGCAAAGAATGGTGGAAGAAAGCAGCATGAGGTGGAATCATGACTTGACAGCTTTAGAATTCAGCAATCATGGTGTTAGCCAGCACCAGAGGTGGGCTCCTAAGAAAAGCTTTGAGCCACTGCCTTTAACATTTTGCACATTAAGCTCTTGTTAATGCTCCGTGGAGGTCGTGTACTCCAGCAGCAACAATACATTGCCGATCTGAACCAGCTGAAAGGTTGGAAGGGGCTCATTTGATTAGGTACTTTGTTGATGTACCGGAGGGCAGCTTTCTCAGTTTCCATGAGTCACTTCGACTCACTGAGCTCGATAAGTTTAATATCAATACAGGGCTGCGTCATTGTGTACACAAGGCCATATCACCAGGAACCAAAGGGACCTTCTGCATCCAGGAAAATACAGGCCAACAATTGAAATTATGCATAGAAACAGCGTTTGATGCGTTTGTTTTATTCCTATTGTATGTGCGATTTTACGATTAGAAAATATTCAGCTTGGTGCAAATGGTATTTTAGTAAATTCTATTACTGCAAGCTCAAAATGTTTCTTTTTTTAAATATTTCTTTGTATTGTTTTTCAATATCACATTATACATCATATTATCAGAGAGGTTTACGTATTCTTACTATTCTATACACTTTTATTGTAAATGAATTTACAGTCCAGATACCAGATCAAGAAAGAATTCCCAGCACTGGCCCAATTTTTATTTTTATTTCCTCAAGCCTCCTCTGGTTTTTGTATACTGTTTTTTTCTGCCTTTGCGCAGTAGTCCTTTCCTCTCCGCTATTTGCTCACTAGCGGGACCTTATCAAGTCGCCAATGACGAGCAATTTCTTTTTTTGCTATCAGGAGTCCCATTGCTACCACCTAACCTGTTCCTCTGTGTCCCTTCCAACACTTCATTGTTCCCAGGAGTACTCATTTGGGGTCTGGTATCTCACAGGTCTTCCCACTACTTCCTCAGTTATGCAGTGCAACTGTGCGTAATCTTTAAACATGGGACAGTGTCAGGCTCTATGCAGGAAAAAAACTTGGTTGTTAAAATTAGGGTTGTGCCTTATACCCATTTTTCAGAGTCATTTGAAACTGAAATGGCTATGCAGGCAACACGTATCAAAATGGGGGTAAATGTGTAGCCTTCCTTCTAGCAACGATCCTAACCTTACAACTAAGGCTTGTGCTACAGGAATCGATTGGAAATTAGGGAACCTATTTTGAACGCCATTAAAAGGTCCCATAACCCACTGTACAGGCTATCGGATGTACGTTGTTACAACGCATGCTTTTACTACACATGCCTTTACAACGCAGGATTTACAACGCAAGTCGTTACAAAGACTTGCGTTGGGGGGTGCTGGATAGTGAATACTATTGGGAGAGGTGTGGCGCCGCGGCCAGGGCGACTGACGCTGGAATCTGGGGACCACGGTTCGATCCCCAGCTCCGGCGACAGGTTAGCCCAGCACCATGTGACTCTGGGCAATAGCTCGCTTAATCTTCCCGACGGCCCCCAGCGCCTAGAGACCCTTACGGGTGATTGTGCGCTTTACAAATGTGGACTTTACTTTACTTTATTCCAACTCCAGTCCCCGTGGATAGTAGGGAAGGTGTTGGTTAGTAAATTAAACTATTACCTATCCTAGAGCGCCCCCCAGCGCAATTCGTTGTAATGACTTGCGTTGTAAATCCTGCGTTGTAAAGGCACTGCGTGGTAAAAGTTGCGTCGTAAAGGATGTTTCCCCAGGCTATCTAGTAACACTGCCTGTTTTCATGGAACTGAGACCACATGGTAATCTGTTGGCCATGTAGAAGACACCACAGGTTTAATAAATAAATACATTGGGAACTTCAGGAATAGGTTGTTATGTTATGTTACACAGAATTTCTAAAGCACAAGTACACCAAAATCGTTTCATGGCGCTAAAGTAATAGGAAGCAGCAGCTAGCAAGAGAATGAGCCATATGCTTGATTAAGCAGTCAGGTTTTTAAGAGTTTCCTCGCATAGTTGGCTGCAGATCTGATGTCAGAGGGGAGGATGTTCCATGTGCGGGGGCAATCAGAATTGTACATCTTGGAATAGTTAATAGGTTCAGGTGGGCTGATCTGAGATTATGATTGGAGACGTATAAGTGAATTGTAGAAGACATCAAGGGGGGTATTTTGTCGAGAAGGAATTTGAAGATGGTGTAGCCTGTTTTGAAAATGATCCTCTAGGCTACTGGAAGCAAATGTAGCCTTTCCATCAATGGCTTAGTATGGCAGTGTTTTGGTTGTCAAAAGACCACCGAGCTGTCTGATTCTGTGCTATTTGTAACCTGTGGTTGAGACCTATTGGAAGTCCCAGATAGAGGGCATTTGCATCGTCTATCGAATGCATTATTTAACTTCAACTGATGGCTGTTCATCCAGTCAAGAATATATAGCATTGTGTTTTGGAAAAACTCCATGGATTCCACTGTTTTATCAATGGTGAAAAGCAGCTGCATATCATCAGTGTGATTGTAAATTTTCACTTTGCGCTGCTGTAGAGAGTGTACCAGTGGGTAAATGTAAAGATGAAAAAGATGTGAGGCAGTAGTTAATTTGTAGAAAAGTAAGTATCAGGCTCTCGTCAGGAGGCAGCTTGCACCAGTCCTGTTAGCACTGCCTAAAACAGAACCACCTACTACCCATGAAAGTTGGGAAAGGATGTGACGTGATGGCCAGAGCTGCAAACTTTGGAGCTGAGGAACCAGGTTCGAGTCTCGGCTTCAGCTCAATGTCCTGCGATTCTGGGCAAATCACTACCATAGTTGAATGTGTCCTTAACTGGTGCTCATGAAAAGTGCTGGTGTTGATGATTAGGTGCTGGTGCTGAGCACTGGAAACCACTGGCTCAAATTAAGCACTGATTTAACTGGACTTTGAATGAACAAAAAGGGGAGAGGCAGACTGATTGGGAGCGGTCTGAAGAAAAGATTTCATCCAGTCGAGACAACACCATGCAGGCCACCAGCCTCGACACGGTTGATCAGAGTAGCATAGTCAGCCGTGTCGTAGGCCGCTGATTAATCTAAGAGGGCCAGGGCCTGTGTGATGCCTCTTTCTGTTTCTTCTCTCACATCATCCCACCATAGGTATTGAGTGAGCTCAGCAAATAACTTGTGTATTTTGTCAACCTGCAACAAATGAAGTTTTCAGGAGGAACTCTTAATTTCAGGGATATAGTATTCTTTCTCGGGATATGTGTGTCATCGTCTGTAAAGGCCATAGGTATAGATGCATCAAAGGAAAAACCGGTCGCAAACGGGCAGATTCTCAGAATCTGCCCCTTTGCGACCAGTATTTTTGCATTTGGGATGCATCATCCCAAATGCAGAAATCGCAATTTAAGAAATCGCAAAAATGCGATTACTTAAATTGTGATTGCATTTAAGGGATCTCAAATTGAGATTCCTTAAATGCAATGCATCAAAGTAAAAAAATTAGCGATTTCGCTATTAGGGGGAGCAAATTACTATGAAGTTGAACTTCATGGTAATTTGCAAAAACTTTGGAAAATGCACTTCCATTTTACACACACACATGCCCTTGGGGCATGTGTGTGTGCAAGATGTTCTCATATGCAGATTTCAGGGGTGCAACAGGGTGTCCTTTTGACACCCTGGCACCCTTGAAATTGCATTCTCAATTTGCGATTCTCTAATTGAGAATCGCAAATTGAGAATGTCTTCTCATTCATTCCTATGGGCCTCTAGGCCCATAGGAATGAATGGGGAGGTATTCCTTAATTGCGACTCGCAATTTGCGAGTCGCAATTAAGGAATGTTTAGAAATCGCTAGTATTTTTGCGATTTCTACATGCATAGCCTTTTGCTATTCCTTATTAGCGAATCCTTATTTTTCGCTAATAATGAATCGCAAATGGCATTGTTGATGCATCTATACCATAATTCTTTGACTATGAGAGCCAGATGGTTCTATGCCTAACCCAAGCACCCTGCTAGGGCATCAGGCAGAGTGCCCTGAACGTGAGGATTCACACACGCAGGCCAAGTATTGGACCAGATGCCCCAAACCTCTGTCTCTCCGCAGTCCAAACATGGGCCATGCTCTCTTCATGCGATGGCTCAATGTTCTCGATGTTTCCACAGCACTGTGCTGCTAAGAGCACAGCGCGTGTTATTGGCTTCAGTGACAAGTGCTATCAGATTACCAGGCCTCACTTAAAAACCTATTGTCGTATTAGCATAGTTATTTTTAAAATAATGCAGTACAGTACACATAACATGGAAATGTAATTAGCCACATTTCCACTGTGAGTTGGTGTTTTCCTGTTTCTTTGCTGCAGACTGGTGTGTTTCTGGACTCGATAATTCTGCAAGAATTTTTGCCCCCAAACTTAACTTTCCTGAAGTGGTCAGTGCCTTTGGGACGTCCTTGTTTGACTCAGGACACACCTCGGGGTGTGTAGGGTTGTAATGGTAAAAGGCTGTGTCTTACTGCAGTAACTGTTTCCATTGAAACGCCAAATCGCAGGCAGCACAGCGAGGCTGCCAGAATTCACATTATTGGGGGATAAAGTATGTGCATCTGACAAGAGGTAGGAGCGGTATTGCTTGTTGCGAGGCCGTGCCAAGTTTCCCTGGCAAACGCGTGTAGGCTTGAATGTAATCAGACGTCGTGTGTCTGTTTGATGTAATCTTCGGCTGCAATGCATTCTGAGGAGTAATTGTGTCTAGCATCTCGACATGTCTGCTGCGAGCAAGAAATCGAGTTGTCTGATGTAGAGACAAGAAAAACACAAACCCTGTGTTAAGCACTGCCTCCCTGGCATGCCTCTCAGTCAGAATCCAGAGTCAGCAGCCACAGCAGCGAGGAGGAGGAATAAACACAAAACCAGCATTGTGGCTCAGGTTTGAGTAGCGGTTTCCCGCCTTTGGGATGGCGAATGCATAATCCTGAGTGCGTTTTAATTTAAGTACATATAAACAAATGCCGCTGGCTTTTGCGCCTGTCAGGTTTGAGCGCTCCTAAAAGATGTGTTCTTTATTCACGTCAGAAGCGTTTCCAGACCAAGGTGCTTAGGCGGAGCCAGACTCACAGAGGTGACACCGGGGCACGACGCCTCTCGCGCCTCAGCGTGCTGCGTCAGTGAAAGAAACTGACTAATCTACTTCCTGATACTTTTTTTTTTTTTAAGTTCAAGAAAATTTTATTTCATATTGATAAGAGAGAAAACCAGGTGTCAAAACAAAATACAATGCGATATCAAATTAAAGACTTTGAGCAGAATAATACAATCATACAAATGCAAGCATTATAATAAAAGAAAGAAATCTGGGTACAAGACGAGAGAGAGGGAGAAGGCAAAGAGAAGCATGTTAAGCATAAAATATGAAAAGCATGAGAACATTGGAAAGCATTAAAACAAAATGGTACAATGAAGGATAAGTGGAATGTATCGAGCGATTAAGGAGGTATAGGAACTTCCTGTTGTGGAGGTGGGGGGTGAAACAAGCGTTTACTACATGAGTCCAGATAGAGTGTAACGGGAGTCCATAAGTCCATGCGTTTAGTAGCCATACATGCCGGGAAAACATGAGCAGTATCGAGTCTATGGTTATGGCACACATTAAACCACCACGCCTTGAAGGAAATTTTGGAGAAGTCTTTCCAGTTGGCCGTTATTTGTTGGAAGGCAGCGGCAAGTAATAGGTCAACAATCTGAGGTTTTAGATCGACGTCATCCCAGCAAGGGGAGAGGCTACCCATAAAAACACGTGTGTGGGAAAAAGGGATAGAAGTGCGGAAAATTAAATTAATTTGAGCCCAGACCTGTAGCCAAAAATTACAAACACGAGTGCATAAAAATAACATATGAAATAAATTAGCTTGTGGTGACGAACAAGACCAGCATGTATGGGGAGTATTGGGGAAGCGTTTGTGAAGGTCAGAGGGTGTAAAGAGGAGTCTATTGTAAATAAAAAACAAAGTCTGAGTGAGGGTTGCTGCTCTGGAAGATTTGCGAAGTTTGATCCAGATATTGTCCCAGAAGGAAACCGACCAAGAGATAGACAGATCATGCTCCCAGGACTCTTCCACTTTAGATTTAGGTCTAGGAGTCTCACCAGCGTGAAGGTATTTGTAAATAGCAGCAGCTGTTGGTGTAGTGCGTAAGAAGGAATGAAGTGTGGAAGTGGGAGTGGAAGAAGCAGGAGGAGGACCAGGCTGGGAGAGGTCATTGTATTTCGTCAGGACTCTGTCTTTAAGTAATTGGTATTTGCGTGCAAAGGAAGTAGGTAGGTCATAAAGGGAGCGAAGGGCGTCAAAAGATAAGAAAGAGGATTGGGAAAAAAGTTGGGAGATCCGCTGAAGACCTCGGGTATGCCAAGTTTTCCAAAAAAAGGGTCTATTACGTATAAGTAAGGACGCGTTATGCCATATGGGGGAAGAGAGGAAATCAGCAATGGTGGTAAGAGGTGAGTGAGTGAAGGAGAGGAGTAATTTAGTGGTGAACTTATGAATCGGAGTAGAGATAGAAGTGGGTTTGCGAGAGAAGGAGAGGTATTCAGCGAAGGAGAAGGGAGAAAGAAGGAGGCGTTCAAATTTGGCCCATAGAGGACATGGGGTGTCAGGGTCTTGTAGCCAAAAAGAGGCTTGCCTCAATTGGAACGCCTTGTGGTAGGCTGGGAAGTCAGGAAAGTTAACCCCACCCTCTGACTTAGGACGGATCAGACGTTGTAGAGACATTCGTGGCTTCTTTTTATTCCAAAGAAAGGACACCAGAATAGAGTTGATCTTTTTGAAAAATTTGGAGGGGACAGGGACCGGAATATTGGAGAGGGTATAGAGAACAATGGGAGACAACATCATTTTAATAGTGTCAAGGCGACCCCACCAGGATAGGTAAAGGGGATGCCACTTGGATGTGAGATCCGTTAATTTTTGAATACATTTGGACATGCACAGAGAAACAGTGTCTGGGATGGTAGGGGTAATATGCATTCCAAGGTACTTAATATGGGAAGGTTTCCACGTGAAATTAGAGGCGGCAAAATCAGGTTTGAATGTGAATTTAGTCAAGGGGAGGATCTCGCATTTGTCGTTGTTGAGTTTATAGCCAGATATTTGGGAATAAGCATGGACTTCACTGAGAAAGGCAGGAATGGAAACAGAGGGGTTGGAAACAAAGAGCAAAATGTCATCTGCATAGGCAGCTAGTTTGGTGTGGGAATCTGACAATTGGAAACCATGAATGGAGGGATTTTGACGGAGTTTGGAGAGGAAGGGTTCTAAGGCTAGATTAAAGAGAAAGGGTGATAAGGGACAGCCTTGGCGAACACCTCTTTTTAAATCAAAAAAGGAAGAAATTTGGCCATTGGCACAAACCGCTGCACGTGGGTTAGAATAAAGTAGTGAAATTAATGATATAAAAACAGGACCGAAACCAAACCAACGGAGGGTGTGAAATAGATAAGTCCATTCGACTCTATCAAACGCCTTTTCGGCATCCAGGGCAATGGCCGCAAGGGGATGGGGTAAGAGGCGAGATTTAGAAAGAATATTGAAGAGGAGTCTGGTGTTATCCGTAATAAAACGACCTTTGACAAAGCCCGACTGTTCCTCACCCAAGAGGTCTGGAAGAAGAAGGTCGAGACGTGCCGCAAGGGACTTTGCAAAAATTTTATAGTCAATATTGACTAAGGAGATTGGCCTGTAGTTTTTGCAGTGTTGAGGATCCTTCCCCTCTTTGGGTATGAGGCAGATATGGGCATCCGAAAAAGAGCCTGAGGATGAACCCAGGGAAAGGAAGGTGCCAATAAGGGAATGGAGTCTGGGAATGAGGAGTTTTGAAAAGTGGAGAAAAAATTCTACTGTGAAGCCGTCCGGCCCAGGGGCCTTGTCTTTCTGGAGGGTGTGAAGCGCTTTGAGTAGCTCTTGTTGAGATATATCAAGTTATAAGTGAGAAAGATCAAGTGGGAAGTGAGATGGCTTGTGAATGGAGGAGAAAAATGTGTCCAAAGAGTGAGAAGAAGGCTGAGTTTCAGAAGAGTACAAGGTCTTGTAGAAGGTAGAGAATTCAGTGAGGATGTCTGCGTCTGTATGTTTGAGGTTTGAGCTGGCGTCGTAGATTGATTCAATATTTAATTTATTGTGTTTCACCTTGAGATAATTGGCTAAGATCTTGCCTGCCTTATTTTTGCCTCCATAGAACTTGGCACTAGATTTTAATAAGTACAAAGATGCGTCGTCCGTAGATTTTTTGTTAAATTGCATCTTAGCGTTGACCAGGGCGGTTAGAGTTTGCTGTGAGCGGGAGGTAAAATAAGAATGCTCCAATTTCTTAATATCCAAAAGAATAGCTTTGGTAAAATCGCGGGCAGCTTTACGTTTGTTAGCAACAAAGCCAATGATGAAATCTCTTGCCGCCGCTTTAAAGGCATCCCAAATGGTGTGTTTAGGGACATGGGAGTTATCGTTTAGGGAGAAAAATTCATTAGAGAAGGAAGTAAAGGAGGTGGTGAATTTAGAGTCCAGCAGGAGAGAATTGTTGAAACGCCATCGTTTAGGGCCTATTGATTTGGGTAAGATGTCCAATTGAACTAATGTGGGGGCATGGTCAGAAAGTAAAATTGGACCAATTTCCGCATGAGTGAGAGTTTGGGCGATGTTGTGGGTAACAAAAACATAATCAATTCGGGATTGGGAATGGTGGCATGGAGAGTAAAAAGTAAATTCCTGAAGTTCTGGATTACAGAGGCGCCAAGCGTCTGTGAGTTTGTGTTGGGAAATAGCTTGAGAAAAGGATTTATGAGATTTATTAGGGATGAAGTGTGCTTTGGAGTTCCTATCTAGGAAGGGGTCTAGGGGCTGATTGCAATCTCCTGCCAGTATAAAATTATCGTCAATAAATCTGGTGATGTGCTGGGAAAATGAGTGCCAAAAAGTGGGATCACCAGTGGTAGGGGCATAAACATTTAGGAGAGAAATTGGAACATTCTTGATAGAAAGTTTGGCATATATCCATCGGCCCTCAGCGTCTGATTCTTGAACAAGCAGGGAATGAGAAAGAGCTTTGTGACATAAAATAGCAACACCATTGCGTTTACCATCCCCAGGAGAGTAGTAAACATCGCCCACCCAACTTCTTTTCAATTTAACAGATTCCTCAGCAGATAAATGAGTTTCTTGTAAAAAAGCAATATCCACATTCAAACGTGCAAGGTGAGATAGGATTCTCTGTCG
Source organism: Lissotriton helveticus (assembly GCF_964261635.1). NCBI lineage: Eukaryota > Metazoa > Chordata > Amphibia > Caudata > Salamandridae > Lissotriton > Lissotriton helveticus. The sequence goes on along the minus strand of NC_136063.1, from coordinate 968,008,472 downwards.
TTTGATAGGGGAATTAACGCCCTTAACATTCCATGTAATTACTTTCAGAGACATATCAAATAAGAAAGGAGGAAAATGTCATAAGACAGAAAAAAGATGCAAGAGGAACCCAGAGGAAGAAGAAAGTCAAAGAAAGTAGGAAAAGCAGTAAAAGGCAATGCATTAAAATGAGAAAAAGAGGGGTGAAGGAGTAGAAAATAGAGCGGAGGAGAGAGAGATAGAATCAATTGATATAAGAAATAGGAGAAGGTAGACCGTGAAGTAGCAAGAATGATAGGAAGGAATTGAAAGTAGAAGAGTTGTCGAGAAATATGAAAGGAAGACACCTGTGGAATAAAGGAAACTAGTGAACTTGAAAGGGAGAAAATCGCAATGAGGAAAGTGAACATTCGGAAGGAAAGGGAAAACATACTTACGGAGGGTAGAGGCGGGGAGGAATGATCACCAGGGAAAGGAGACGAGGAAAAATGAGTGGGAGGGGAGCGCCAGGCAGAGGAAGCAAGCATCCAATGCAAGCGAACCGACAGGTCGAGGGGAAAACGCCAAACATACTATAAACCTGCAAAAAAAAGGGAACGAAAACATAAATGAGTGAGACGAATGAAGGAAGATGAAAACAGAACAACGTTAAAAGAGAATACTTGGCCATCCATCGAGGATGGAAGAAAGATAGGGAGGGGTCAAAAGGAACATAGAAACTGAAGATGCTGGGAAATCCATGAAAGGCAAACAACAAAACAGCGAACATCAAACATGAAACATATAATTTTGGTTAGGCCAGTAAAGTCACGGAAAACAAGATTCATGGAGGGAAAGCTGATGAGGAGCCAGAGAAGTCCATGTCAGATGACTGTGCAGCGTTCAAGAAACTTCGGAGACGAACAGGATCCTCGTAGGTCGTGGTCTTGTTGTTGTGTGTAACTCTAAACAGGCAAGGATGAAAAAGGCCGTATCTGGCTCCAAGAGCACGAAGCTCTGGTCTCATGTCTAAAAAGGCTTTACGACGGCTTGCTGTAGTTTTGGCATAATCCTGCGCAAAGAAGAGATTGGATCCTGACCATTGAAGACGAGGTGATGCACGTGCTGCTGAAATGACTTTGAGAAGGTCAGTGTACTCTAAGAAGTACATGATGACACCTCTCGGCCGTGAAGAGGGAGAAGGAGTAGAAGGGAGGCGGCCCAACCTATGTGCACGCTGGATATTAAGCGTAGTACCCTCAGGCAAATGAAGGAGTTTGGGTAAAAAAGACTTGAAGAAGGCGATGGGGTCAGTCCCTTCACAATTCTCTGCCAGGCCATAGAGACGGAGGTTGTTGCGTCTGTTTCGGTTCTCCAATTCTTCAACCTGCTTTTGAAGGGAGGAAATCTGGGACTGCATGTGGGAGACCTTGGAGGACGACTCTTGGAGAGAGGTCAAAGACTTTTCTACTGTTGTCACCCTGGCATCCGTCTGAGACCAATTATCGGTGAGAACCTGTAGCTTAGAATTAGTTTCCTCCATGAAAGGTCTGAGGGCACGGATTTCCTCCAGCAGAAGCTCCATGGAAACAGTTGAAGTAGATCCTGTTGGCGATGGAGGATCCTTTTTAAGGCGTTTCTGCGTGACTTTCCCTGGTGGCTGGGCAGGCCGCTCCGTGCTAGACTGCGACATCTGAGTGACGAGCGCTTGAGAGGCCTCGAGGTGCGCCAATGCAGAGAAGACTTTTGAGTTCTTAATGAATACACGACGTGGAGTCTTGGGAGTGCGAGAAATTGCCTTTCTTTCCATAAAAAGGAGTTGTTGGTGAGAGAAAATAAAGTTCAGTAGTAATCTCTGCTGGTCTGTAGACAGCTGCAAGTGTGCGCAGGAGTTCGTGATAGGAGGGAAACAAGCAAATTCCCCCCCAAAAAAAATGAAAATAAGAAGAAGAGAGCTGTCTGCGCAGAATTCAGGAACGCCAAGGATTTACGCAGATAAATGGAGCAGCATTCGAGTCATTTGAAGAGGCAGCACATTGAGGTTGAGAGCGAAAAAACAGCACTGCACTAGGGCATGCAAGGATGGCACATGGCGGTGCAGCAGAGATTTAACTGGTGAGGAACATCATAGATGCAAGAAGAACATGTAGAGAGAAAAAAAAAAAAAAAAAAACCTTGTAAAAACAGTGCGCCGGAACAGCTTCACGTAGTAGATATCTATTAAAGTAAGAGCGTGAGGAAATGAAACGCTCTCATAATATAGAGTAGGCTGCAGCTGAGTAGGCATACAGGGTGCCTGAGGTAAAGAAGCAACAATCAGCAAACATGGCCGCCCAGGTCGGCAGAAGAGAAGTGGAGGCTGTTGAATGCACTGAAAAAAAGGCGTCATGAGAGATAGTTGCCCAGCGGTGGTGCTGAAATGCAGAAGTTAGCTCACCCAAAGTAGTTGGAGGCACGAAGGGCTCCATGGTAGGCTGTCATGGTTAGCGAACGGGAGCGCCGCCGTCCGTGGTGACAGGACCCAAGATGGCGGGCGTAACTATCTCACAGCCGCGTCCGCTACAGCGTGTGAAAAACGACCATTCCGCTGCTCGTTTTGTTCCGCCGACAGGAGCCCGCTGGTGTCCGTGAGCTCCGGTGCATGAAAATGCGCTTTGCAGGAAGTTTTGATATGAAGTGTGAAGCGAAAGCCCCTTCAGACCGGGAGCGCTCACATGAGAGCCGCCGTCCCCGTCAGGCGCCAAGCCACGCCCCCACTTCCTGATACTTTTGTGGCCTACATTTGTGAGTTTGGTTTATTTATACGAAGTGAGACTTCACCGGAAGAGAGAATGAAAGCTGGGAAGAAAGTGAAATCAAATCCATGTCTCTTACACAGATTTTAGACATACTCCAGGACTGTGGCATACACTCTGGAGAAGAAAAAGTGCGGGGGTGCCACATAACCCCCCAAATAACCATGCTGGAGTTCAGATGGTGAATGAGCCCTAACTAAAGATGGCTTTGCGTTTTTTTTTATCTCGTCACATTTGCTGGTGTTCAGGGATAGAGGCCAAACGTCAATCAATGTTATCTGACACATTTGTGCTCATTCTTTTAACATTGACATTGGTGTTTACTTTCCTTTCTCTGATTGCAAAGTTAAAGGACTTTGTAAAGTCAACTATCCGACAATCTTCCTGGGGCACAGGGAGTGTGAACAGAAAGGCTGTAGGATGTAATTTTTTTCTAACACAACAATATTTAAATAGGTGTAAACTGACTGTACAAATATTTCAAAATATACCAGAAGTTAGGAAAGTTTAATGAAACACATTTTATTCTTCAAAAGTGTGATGCAAAGATTTTAAAGATCAAAATAAATCAAGACGCTTTACTTGTTGATGTGCAAATGGTATATTTTTGCTGAAAAACGATTCCCGCAAATTATCATTTGTGCATTTTGTAGTTGTATCAGTAAAACTGCACATCAATGGAAATGTTCCAGGCATTTCAATGGAAACGGTGCTGCCAGTTAATGACAGTTCTCCTCCACACCATACTATAGAAATATGCTTGCAACAGTATTCTCTAAAATGCACCTTAGTCTACGTATCCATACCTTTACCAATCCTGCTGAATGGAAGTGACTCATTTGCTATATTTGTTCTTTGTGTGACATTTGGGTTTTTCACAAATCCCTATGACTTTAGTGATGTAACAATCATGGTGGCACCGATATTACAACTTACATACAGATTCCTCATAGATCAACACAATTTATTTGCCATCTATGCTTATCCTTGGATAAGCATGACAAATTTCTAAATAACATGTGAATTCTGTTGGCATTCAGAATTATGGGCCTGATTGTTTTTATGGTTGCAAACATTTCGATTCAGAGTTTGTAACCGCAAAAATGTTTTTTTTAAATCTACTGGTTCTATTTTTAGTTTGAGCCAAAGCAGTTAATGCGCTGTCTCTTCGAGACATGCTGTATTCACTTTGTAGGCTTACAGCCCACTGATTGGCATTTTATTAGTTCCTTCAATTGTCTTTCAAAATGCTTCTTTGCAAGTGGTGCATCCTTCTTCTGTGTCCCTCCTTCTTCTCTTTTGTTTCCTCCCACAGAGTTTTGCCCAATGACTTGTATCTTTACGCTTCTGAGTTTATGAGTTGTTTTTGGGTATTATTTCTTCTTTGACTCCTGCCTGTGTTCTTTCTGCGTGTTTATCTTGTCTCTTGTGTCATATTTCTTATTTTCCCTGTCCCCCCACCCCTGCGCTCTGTCCTTGCTTTCCACATACACCCACCTTTCCCCGTCTTTTTATATGATCCTTCCCCCCACCTTCCAAGCTCCAATGCAGCATTTCCCTTAATCAGGCAGCGCCACTTCATGGCGAAGAGCTTCATGTTTAAGCATGACGGCTGCGCGCCTTTATCAGCACGGCGCCCACTTCTCGGTCGCCGCACTTCATGTTATATGAAGCGCATTGGGCTTGAAGCAGGTGCCATGTTAATAAAAGAAAAAGGCGCAGCCCCTTCATGGTCGCCGCCCTTCATCTTTCAGCATTGCGGCGGCACGTCTTTCTTGTGTCAGCACGGCGCCCGCTTGTTATCCTTATCTTAAATCATTTACTCTGTTTCTATTATTTTCTCATTTTCCTTTGTACGGCTTATTCTCTAGTTTCATTCTGCTACAAAATTGCTGCCTTTTTCTCTATAGTGGAGTATTTTGTTCCGGGAGACCTGCCCCGGCCTTTCCTTTGTCCTTTCTTTATTTTAAATCTCCCCAGGGAAGCTGTAGTTCAGCTTCTATTACTATGCGCCGGTGTGCTCACACAAAACACCTTGATTGGCATCTCAGACAGATTGTGGCCCTTGCCCAATTCACTACACTGATCAAGGCAGCTTACTATTGGGCTTTCCCACTTCTGCATCACCAATACCGTTTGAGGCCGTACAGCATTTTCGGGTCATGGTGCTCACAGCACTAATTGCCACAGACTGATTGTAGCTTCCAAGAACCCCGCTGGTTGAAGCCGTCCTTTGCTATCCTATGCACGTCATACAACAACACAACACACTCTTTTCTTTTGAACAACCCCTATTCCAGGGATCAGTAAGTTTCTTCATGCACTGGTTATGTTTTTTTATTTGCCAGTATTTTTGCTGTAGTACTCTATTTGATTATGTTAATTATACTACGTCCAGCCCAGGCTCTTCTTATGTAAAGCAGTCCACCCTTCTAGAATATTGGCATCTTCTTTAGGCAGGCAATCTCCTGTGTGTACCTTAACTTGGCCATCCCCCCTCGTTCACAGTACTAATAGTTAGAATCTATTTGCTCTTCTTTCTTTCAGTGCACCTGTCTTCATTCATTACTTACTCTGAAATTACAGGCCACAATCTTTAATTCACAGCATGATCCTTGTACTACTTTCTCCCTTGTAATATCACTATTCCTTTACTGTTTCAGTTTTGTCTTGGGCTTGATGATGATCCCACCATTCATAATGAGATCAAAACGCAGTCGACCATAAAACATGGACAATAGTTGGTTGCATTATATTTTTCACCAGTACGTTTTGCACGTTTTAATGCCGCAAAGTACTGGATAAATGTACTATAGCATTTTTGCAGCAGTCCACAGTGTCGCATATTTTGCAAAAGAATGCAACATACATATTTTGTAGTACTGTATGTTTGAGTACACATTTGTGCAGCAGCGGGCGTGATTTGCAGCTGTGCATAATGGTTGTTGTCGGCTGCAGTGTCAGTGAGCGGCGCATCATGGTTATAGTGCATTGTTTACCTTTCACGCAGCAAACATGCACTCCTAAATCAGACTGCATTACCCAGTGTGTTGTAATTGTATAGCTCATCAATCCCTGGCGGCGCAGCAACAAGGATAATGTGATGCATGGCTAAACACTTATAAGGGCCAAAAGGCGAGACCTATTGGCTATGACAATGCTAGTTGGAATCAGCAATATTTTACTGATTCCTAAGATCGGATTGCAAAACCATTCTGATTCAGTATTTAGAAGGGGCATATTGTAGGCCCCCCTTCCAAATACCTAATGCATTTGCAGTGTATCAATGTTTTGTGACCATAACCTTGTCACAACACATTGAAAAATTATAGACTCCTAATTTGGAGTGTTAATGCATTCACAAAGGAAAGGAATCCTGTAAGCAATAAGGTTGTTGGGAGGAGGCAGCGCTTTAGGGAACCACTGCCACCTTGCAAACAAACTTTTGAAAAAAGAAACCTTTTCAAAACTTTTCTTTGGAAAAACAACCCCATTTCCTTTAAGGAAAACATGCTGTATCTATTATTATTATTTTGACTTTTATATTGCGCTAGCTAGACCCGAAGGTATCAGAGCACTTTAAATGTTATGTGATAACAGTTACAAGAATTACAAGAGGGGATTCATAAGAGTCATAGTTGAACAATGCAGCATTAAGTGGTTATAAAGTCTAAAGCATAACACAAGGGCGCTTTGGGGAATGGCATCGGGGACAGAATAGGAAATTCAGAGAGTCATGTGTCTGTCTTGAAGGAACTTGTGAAAGAGGGAAATATAGAAAAGCTTGTGCGCATCTTGAAGTAGTTGTTGAGGAGTAGAACTTTAAGGCCTGTGGACATCGCCTGTTAAAAAACACACCAAGAATACAACAGATAGCGTATTCTGGCATGGACTGTGTTAACACTCTCCTACAAACACTTTAAAAACAAAAAATGTTTTAAAAACATTTTGTCAGCCTTAAAGCACTGTCTTCTGTTCCCAATCTCCCATTCTGACTGGCAGTTTGCATGCAGAGGGAGGTGGGAGAGCCCATCCTTGAGATTGTATGAATATTTCGGATGAGCACTGGTGGGAGGGACTGAGATCTGCTACATTCTTCTAATTTATGGTACAATTTTGACATTAAGGCAGTCAAAGTCTCAATTGTACCTTTTAGGGCTACTATTTCCCTCTGAAGGTCTAAGTTGGAGGGTGGGAGTTCACTAGCAGAGGTCCTTTTGCCATGGGAGAGGTTCCTCTTTAGCCCAATATCTATTATCCTTGTACGCTCCGAATCACTATATACATCGTTTGTAGGGGATTGCTCTGCGAGAGGTGCTAATCGATTACTCAAGGGGAGGTCGGCTAGCATAGCACATTCAGAGATGCAGGCTTCACTCACAGGACACAGAAAGCTGCAGGGGGGCTCTTTTAGTGCTTCCGGGGCTGGCACTGGGTGTTTTTTGCTAGCCACTTTCCTAAATAAACTTGTTATGTTCCCATACTCTGTGTTAGTAGACCCAGCAGGGGTATATGGGTGAGAGGCCGTAATGGGGGGAGCAGGGGCCGTGGTGTCAATGGATGGAACAGGTGTTGTGAGCAACCCCTCACAATCTGCAGTGATGTTCTCAATACGATCTAGCATGTTCTCCCCATGCACCCCTTCTCTCCCTGGTTTGTGGCTTGAGTCCTGGGACAGTTTCTTGGATTTTACTTTGTAGCGCCTCCCCGCCCAACCTCAGTCACTTTCCTTTTCCCCATGCCAAGCAGTCAGTGAGTCAATACTGCAGGGGACGGTAAGAGAAATTTGGCGATGAGAATATGAGGCAATAAGTAAGTTAGAAGCCAAATGCCAAAAAGTACCTTAGGAATAAGACAAACCAAGTTCTCGCACAGTCGGTATCAGGGGAGTGGCCCAGCCCAGCGTCCTCCGGGCGCTGACGGGAGCCCGCAACGATGTTTAAAGCGCCTCCTGGTGACGTGAGCTGCACACAGCCACGATGTTGCCTGGGGCTTGAAGTCCTTGCCCCGTCCTGGTCGCAGTGTAGGGAGCAGGGTAGTGGCACAAAAACGGATGTTTAAAGCGCCTCCTGGTGACGTGGGCTACACACAGCCCCGATGTTGCCTGGAGCTTAAAGTCTTTGCCCCGTCTTGGTCGCAGTGTAGGGAGCAGAGTAGTGGCACAAATGTGCTTCGGTCCATAAGATCTCACAATGGATGAACCTGTGTGGTAACCATCAAGGTGGACTGTAACATACAAGAGCACCATAAAGGTACAGAGAATATCTAGGCTGACAATTTACTCGTAACCATAAACTGTGTGTCTGTCTCTCTCAAACCTCTTCATCCAGTACATTGCTATGTGATGTGTCCTGTGACATGGTTACTGCACGCCGATAGTCATCAGGCACAACGTGGAAACGCATACCACATAGTATCAAAACGAAGACAAACTTCTTCCAACCACACACCCTGCACAATGTAGCATGCTACCTGCACATTGGGATTGTAAGTATACACATTACAATACAATAACAATTCAATAATGGCTTTTTATCTTCCACAGATATATATGCCCCTGGTTCATCACAAATGTCATATGATTTCACAGATTTTCCATCTTTGGTAAAACCCTTCAGATTCACAGTGAAGAATCACATTTCTTGCACCAAAATGGCTGGCTTCCACATTTGTTATACTATTCACAAAAGAGGGAACAAATAGAAGGTAGGGTCTGGATAATACATCTTCCTAGTCAAGTAACAACATACAAAAGATACTCCTGTTTTTCATGATTAAGTGTCCCAGTGAGTGTAAAAAAGAATCTATCCTGAAAGGGCAGTACGCCATCACCCATATTCAGGTGGCAGGCTTCATCATCTTACCCTTCCCTACAATAACATGGTCCATGCCAGTGGAGGCCGCCACCCTTTTGGATGGGAGCGATTTAGGTGTTTTTCTTGTTTGCAAGCGGGGCTCCCTATGTGAAACAGGCGTGGGTGTGTTAAAGGCCATATTGCGGGGGAGGGGTAGAAAGAGTTGCAGACTTTAGAACTACCTAAATTGTGACTGAACAATTTCATTAATATCCCAAATGGAAGAAGTAAATGTAATACAGGTGGTTAATTCGAGCCGCATTAAGAGGTCGACAGGTTTCTGCTTTTTAACACTCTCTAAAGTAGAAGTCTTCATACTGGGGGGTGGGCCTTAAGTGATCTCGGGGGAGGGGGGGTGGGGCGCCAGTCTCTGGCCAGGAGAAGCATGATGCTTTGTTTCAAGTGTTAAAAACATGAGCAGCAGTTTGCCACCTGGTAATGGGTCATCACTAACAACTTTTGTTATTTATATCCTCCCTGGGAATATGTGTAAAAAGAGGTAACAAAGCTTAACTGCAATGCTTAAATATGTTGAGACATATTTAAACATTGGCAATTTAGCAGAAGACTTGTGGAAAAATTAAGGGGGGCCCGAAGATTTTTTATTTTTTCACAGGGGGGCTCAGCATTACTAAGTTTGAAGACCGCTGCTCTTAAGAGATGTACGGGGTAATCTTCAGGACCAGTGTGCCCCTCTGCACGTGATTATTGTGGTTTCATAAAACTCAGTGTTCTGGTGCCGATATTAAGAACGTTTGTCCAATGTTTTCAGTTCTCTGCTTGTCCCAGATGTTTACAGTTTGGGATTCTTTATTGGCACAAAAGGTGCCCCCTGAATGTGTGCCTTGGGAATTCGCAAATTGTTTCCACATCTCGCCTTCCGACGTCTTCAAATTGTGCTTACATTCTTTTTCTTTTTAACTCGAGAGCTTCAAGACAAAAATCGATGGTTTTCATTAGGGTTCTATATCTTTGATATGTACCAGCTTTCATTATTGGGGCTCCAGCAACCCTCAGATTTGTTGCATCTGTTCAGCCTGTTGCGGTCACCTTTCACTTCCTGGTTCGGGCTCCTTCGTTCACTCCACCAGCCCACGGCTTAGTAGTTGCATCGGTACCCTTGTCCCACAACCCTCACCGCCCAAATGATACACAGACAAGTATGTTGGGAACTGACAGGCGACCCCTCACACCCCGCAACCCCTTGTTGCAGGGCGCCTGAAGTAGAGCCAAGGAAGCAGACACTAGTGGCCCTGGCCATGTGTCGAACCTGGGAGGCAAGCCTCCCACCGATGGACCTATCGTCCACCTGCCCCCCCCCCCCCTCTGACCCAGGGAGAGTCAACTCACACCTTGCCCAGCCAGGAGGGGCGTTATTAGCAAACCCCCGGTTGCTCAGACTTACAACCGCCCTAAGGACTAACGGGGTGCCGTTGAACCAAGTCCCCAAGAAGGGCCCCTCGGCTTATGTATGACTCAGTATTGTGCCTCTCGCACTGTGGCTTCAGGTCCTGTTCCTGCGCCTGTCCTGCATGGGGGTCGCCTTGTAACTCCTCCTGCAACCTGGAAAACAAAAACATCATTAATATTCCTCCTCCCCACTTCCCCCTTTTCAGCGGGTGAGCGGTAGGGAGGGGAGTGAAATTGCGGGCCTCGCGTCCGGCGTCGTGGGGGGAAGTGAGAGGGAAGGAAGGGGCTAGGGGCCTGTGTCTGAGGCTGGCGAGGACATCCTGGAGCGACCGACAGTGAAAGGGGGCAGCAGCAAAGAGGGCGCCAGGACGGAAGTGCTCCCCATATCAGTCCAGAAGAAAAGGGGGGTGGCCTACCCTTGTCCGACCCCGCCCCCCTCCATCCCCCTGGCGGGCCTGCGGTTTCCTACGCCCTACTACGGGGTTTGCCCTCCTATGGGGTCCCCTGCAGGGACCGCGGGCCTCCCGCAGAGCGCGCCTGTGCTCTGCCAGACAGAGCTGAATGGGTTGTCGCGTGCTTCTGCACATGCGCAGAAGGGAAACAAGCGTGTTGACTGACAAAGGGATGTAATAATGGAAGTCTCTGGAACCACACTCTGCCAGCAGCGGAAGGGCTCTTCAGATATGATTGTGAGTCTTTCGTGGCCAAGTAGTGGCTTGGGCCTCACACTAACCGTCAGCGTCCCTTTTCCTGCCACCTCTGCTTTGACAGACTAATTTATTGCAGCTGGCATTTCGTAAGTATAATTTGAGCTTCTCCCCTATAGACCATTTCCATGTTCCATATATGATGATCTTTGCATTATATATCTCCTGTAAGTGTTCTGTCTGCGTCCAAGTGGCAATGTGGGGAAAACACACACACACACAAAACACACACACACACATTCTATAGACAGCTCTTTCAAAACTGACACATGGTAGCAGTCACACAATAAAGACAAAACTCTCACACCACTTCCAGAATAGCAGTGACGGTCTATCAACAACACTCACACCCATCACAAGAAAGCAGTCTCACTGGACAGAGAACTCCCATACCCTTCATACACTAGCAGTCTCACTCGGCTGACAGCACCCTCAAACCTCTCCCAGGCTAGCAGTCTCGCACTACTGAAAGCACTCTCATACCCCTCACAGACTAGCAATCACAGCCTACTGAAGATTCACTCACTCTTCTAACAGTCTACCTATCTCACACTACTAATAGCACACTCACAGAGCAATATCACTCTACCAGAAGCCTTTCCACAACCATCAAAGAATAGTCGTCATACACTACTGTTGTAAATGAAAGACGGCTGGTACATGTAGATTATGTAGGTTGATTTATTAAGATAGATGTTATCGTCAAGAGCCCCACCAGGAACATTGCTGCTTCTCAGCCCATCCTCCAACTGACTCTCTCACTCACCAACATTCCGCAGCATCCCCACACACCAGCATTCCATAACCACGGTCACACTGGCTGAGCAGCAGGTATAACACATCTCCTTTCTTTACACAGAATAACCTTAGAACACTTGCATGAATGCTTACCATGTAACAATGAAAATTAATGCAAATGCATGAAAAATAATAGGTGGAAAAAAATTCACGCACGACGTTGTAACACACTAATTGCAAACGTGCATACAAAGAACAGATAGAAAACATTGAATGCAATTTGCACAACATGTCATAACATAATACTTGCAAACAAAGCCACAGTAAGTAATTATAAGAATACACTCACCTTCAGCTTCTCCCTTTGTAACGAGACCAACACACACTCTACCACACCACAATACCTCAATCCAACCCCTGATACCACAAAACATGCCAGCTGGCGAATCTAACATAAAAAGCAGCATGTAGAGTACCAACCACAGGGCACAGTAGAGCACTGTCCAAACAACTGCAAAAATAAATAAATGGAAAAGGTGAAACATCTTGGCATACCACTGCCCCTCAACCTAACCCTTAGTAGGGATGGAAGAAAACTCCAATAACAGGTCAAAGAGTGGCTTAGACTTCGCCCTCACCCTTACCCCGTAGGAAGGGTGGAACATCACTCCGCATTAACTATTTGGCATCTACACTGCCCTTCACCCAAACCTGTATTAAGGATGGGAAACACTGCAATCACATGTAATATGGCTTCACTCTGACCCTTACCCCATAGGCAGGGTGGGAAAAACTCCACACTCCAAACACTAGTCATTTGGCATCTGCCCTGCCCTTCATCCAAACCCATAGCAAGGCTGGAAGCAAATTCTAATAACACTTCAACCCTTCAACCACTCAAGAGTTGGCTTAATCCTGCCTCTCACTCTTACCCCCTAGGAAGAGTGGAAAGAACACATTAATTTGGCTTACTCTCTGCCCTTCACCCAAACCCATAGTAAGGGTGGAACAACACTCCAGACACACAAAATAAGACTTATCTGTCCTTTCCCCTTTAGAAGACTGGAACAGCCCGTCACAAGTAGCACTCAAAATCAACTCTAGAACTTGTACATGACACACTCCCTTAATCTACACTTCACAAGTGCTCTGACCACCTATATAACTCAAAGCGCTCTGCGAAACCTGCCAGGGAAACAAAAAAACGAATCACAGCAAAACAGCAAAACCAAACAGTTTAAGCATTGAACATTTGACAATAGGCCAGCATTAAAATATTCACTCTCAATGCAGGCCACAGCAAGCATTAAAGAATTTAACATTAGAAATTACACCAACATCAAGGAAACTGGTGCTTCCCTTTGGTGAGCGACTCCTCACCCGAAATCCCTCACAACTCCCAGGTACCTCAAGATTCTTTGCAGTTACTAGTCCTCTCTATGGTGTAGAAGTCCTCTCTGTGGTGTAGAAGTCCGCAAACAACAAAAAGTACACAGCGCAGGAATTAGATAATGATGTAGAGCCCTCTCTAAAACTCAGGGAGTATAGTTGTGTCGCATCTTCAAAGTGTTTGTAGCTGCGCCAAGAAAGTCAACTCTCGCCGAGACCGGAAGAGCGCACTCAAAGCTTGTCATGGGGATGGCACACTGCAGGCACCGCTTCCCACTTGTAAGATGGCGGCACGTAAGGGAGAGCCGCGCCGAGTGGCTCAAGGCACGTGCATGCGCCACACATCCAGCATCACAGAGATGCTTCAAATCCTCATGCTACACCACCACGTAACCCAACAAACAAGGTAAGGACAGGCACTCTACGTTTTGTTGCTTTTAAAATGCTGTGTAAAGGAAAACGGCCTATACAGATGAGACCAAACCCCCAGCATCACACAGAACACCAAAATTGAAATGTGGGCAAAATAATGCCAAAACAACTCACAAAATACTTCAACAGTCCCGCAATGATTCCGACGGGCTGAAGTTGTAATCCACATGGATGTATGCGCCACTTTCAAACATCGATGTGCTAGAAGCAGTCCTGATACTGAAACTGCCAGAAAACATACTGCTGGGTCCGATAACCTCAAACTAATTTTCTCTACAATTAATTCCTCATATTGATGTTGCCTCGACCCAGCAGCCAATAACCTCACACCTGCTGGACCACAGCAGATCTCCACACGGTGAACCAGACAGGGGCACAAAAGGCTGCCCAACATATGCTGAGATCAGATCCTCCCACACCGTGGTAGCAGCAGACAGATCCAACGGTTGTAGGTGGGGCAGTACGCCGCCAGTCCAGCTCCAATCACCGAAATCTACACCTTACAAGTCAAAGGTGACATATATAGTTGTGGCTCCCCCAGGTAGGGGCAGACCGGTCTTGAGGTCACTGGTGGGGCACGGGCTGCAGAACTATGTAGTTACACTCCATACTCTAGTTTACATGAAAAGTTCCTCCCACTGTAGTTTCTTTAGGCTCTAATTTCTTGTAGATTTTGTATGCATTGTTTCTTCTTTCAATCCATTTGTACGCATAGGTTCTTGAGTCATCGTCAAAATGTGGTAAATGAAAGAGGTCCAGTAGTCCAGGTTAGATTATGAAGGTTAATTTATTAAGATAGATGTTATCATCAAAAGCCCCACCAGGACCAGCCTTGCTGCTTCTCAGCCCATCCTCCAACCAACTCTCTCACTCACCAACATTCCACAGCATCCCCCCACACCAACATTCCACAACCATAGTCACACTGGCTGAGCAGCAGGTATAACAACGACCAGCAACACTCTTCCACCCCTCACAGACTAGTAGTTGTATATAACTGACAGCTCTCTCACACCACTCACAGAATAGCATTCTCACACTACCAATTGTTTTGGGCTTCCCTTTAAGGAACCACTGAGTCTGCATATTCCACCCAGTGACTTGAGTGGTGTCTATGGCAGCTAGGGAACAGGACGTCCGTTGGTGGAGGCAGCGAAATGAAACTGTGAGGTGGGCGGATCAGCTGTGCCTTGTTGTTGAAATGAGAGATAAAGAGTCAACCAATGTCATGTATTTCGGTATCTTATCACTGGTGACGAGGCAATGTCATGTATTTCGGTATCTTATCACTGGTGACGAGGAGTACCTGTGAGGGGCCGCTTATTTCACCATCACCCCTCGGATCGATATAAGGACACAGCATGAGATTTTTTTGAACGACGTGCATGCAGCCCAATGGAACCAGGCGATAAGACATTGACTGGTTTGTATATGGTGTAAGGGCAGAGACATTTTGCAAATATTAAACCTTTTAACAGTATGCATTAAGAAGTTATGAAGCTTACAACAGTTAGCCGTTAACTTAATAAGGCTCGAGGGCAGCACGCTTTTGAATGTAAGCAGCGTTTGTTGTGGGGAAGCAGCATAAGGAACAAAAGTAGTGAAGCTTTGTTAGACAGGCTAGGGGTAGCAAATCAAAGGTAAGTTTGTATGGACTGACCAACTTGCGACAAGAAGAGAGTATGGGAGCTGTACAGTATGGGGAAACGGGTTCTCAGCACCAAGTTTTAGGTGACAACAAACTGACAAGATGGTGGCACATGGTCCAAATGGAGGTAATTGTCTAACCACATGGTTACTTGCTATGCTTGCTTCCTAAGAGAGAGTGGAGACTCTGGATATAAAGGAGGCAGCTCAGGATCTTCAATGCGTTTTTAAACCAACTGCACTAGCAAAACATTATTTAACAGAACTGTTGTGTGTTGTGAGGCTATGCCCAAAATAAACATTGCTTCAAGATTTTAGGCTCTTCTTCAAATGAATAACTTCCATCATCACAATCACAAGTTTACTGAGCACCATCTGCAGTTCGGTATAACACTGCAATAAACCACTGCATACTTAGGAAGGGGTTTCTGAGAAAGAGAGTTTTAAGAAAAGTACAAGAGCAGAATGCAGAATAATTGGAAAACACGGATGTTTTCCATTGCCAACCTCCATTGGCAAAAGTAGATACGTATGGCGTAGACTGACAGCTTTTTGACTTTGTCAGCGCTTGTTTTGTTTTTATTTTTCATGGTTTTGTACAACTTTATTGCTAGCGGGCTGCCATGCCATTGTCAATATTAAAAAATTAAAAGCAAAAATAATATTTGTGTTAATCTCAAAAAGCACACATTGCTATAGCTGCCAATTACATTGAAGGGAACTATTTTATGTGTGGATCTGCTCTTTGTCAAAGAACCTAATGCTGTCACTCACAGCAAAGTTAGCAAGTTGCTCAAGTGAGCTGAACCACTCGCCCATGCAGCTAAAATCAAAGGTTCTTGGGTAACTCCAGACCTAAAAATGGTCAAGAAGCTAAATGCAGCAGTGAATTTTCCACAAATACAAGGAGACTGCCCCTATTGTACAGAGTTCTGACAATACTCGTGAAAATGCAGTCGCAGAAATAATAATGCTGCAGTTCTTGCACGTTTCTCTGTTGATGCTCACCTTTGTTTTTGCTTGCTATACACTGTTGAAGACTCCAGCTGAGCCTCACATTTTTAGGTCTGACCTATAGTCCGCTTATTTGCGTCGTCATTCTCATGTTTCCCAACGAATTCATAATAAAAATACATTGAATATACATGCATACACGGACTCTCATTTTGATATGTTTTGCCTGTTTTTTTGCATCTTGCATGTGATTGCCAGTAACTAAAATCACACGCTTGCCAAGGCCAGAGCTATTAACTTTGCCAGTATTTGTTTACAAAAAGCAACTACTCCACCCGCTGCTGCAACTTTGCAAAACCATGTAGCATTCCTAGGAGATTATTGCCACTGAAGAATTCACTTCATATAGGAGTGTCACGTGTTGCACACTGCCATGTTTGCACTATATGTGGCACTTTTCAGGTAACCTAGACACCTTGTCTGTAAATTTCTGCGGGTACGTGGGAGGAAAGCGTGGAGAAACTGGTGGTGCTTGCGATGATAGAATGGGGGCACAGAGAAGGCCACACTTTTATGTCCGCTTGATACATCGGAGGTATTGCATTTTTTCAGACACAATGCAGTACAGTACATAGATCCATAGAAGGCAGTAAGTCAAAGAGGTTACACTTAATCCTTTTACAGTGTTATATGCACCTAGCGCTCACTGATGGGGAAATACTGGCACCCTCCCAGGATCAAATTAATGAAACTTACCAGACATAGCAGGTTTGCTCAGAAACAGAGTGAAACTTATTTAATGGTACCAAAAGCATGCATCATTGCTAATTAGCAAGGAAAAAGTCGGATCTGCCACCTTACGGGCTCTCAGACCGCTTCTTCCCAGAGTGACAAGTTTCTAGGTGCTATATACCTAAAGTAATGCCATGTCAGCGGAACTAGAATAAGGCACCAAGCCAAATATGGCTGACATGGATGTGCAATGTCTGCACCATGCAAAACAGCCAGATATGGGCAGACCAGAAAGGCAGGCTCTGCACTGTGTAACAATTGCATATCATGTAGTCAAGACAAGCAAGGTGACCTGTAAGTGGGTACAGAATAGCTTGTTGAAGCTTGTCCAGTCAAGGTCAGATAGGAAGCCCTTTTGAGCTCCAGGCCTCACCTTAATGTGAAATATCTAATCATGATATCTTTTAAAGTGCATACACATGAATTTGTATGGATAGTCATATATATTTTATAACACTTGTGGTTATCCGAATCTTCCTTCTGTAGCTTAACCCCGCAATCCCCTTCCCTTCCCCGTGTGTCCCTCCCAGAGTTAGCTCCTATAATTCTTCCAGACATCCCAGATCTTTTGAGGTATTGAAATGTTAAACACCAGCTTCATGGTGCAGCAATAGCTTGGTAAGCAAATTTGATTTGATTCCTAATGGGTTCCTGGAGAGACTCCCCACCAAGAATTTTTTTTTAATGTTGGTGCAACACGATTCATGTTTGGGCGGAGTTGTCTAAATATGTCAGGTTATAGTTCATAGGTTTTACAGGCTGCGATGAACAGAAACCTTAAAACAGTCTAATACTTCAGGATCTGGCATGGTACTCTGGAGCATTATTTCTCTGCAGCAGCAAATTGTGAATGGTCCAATAAGAATAGTGTGCGCTTCTACCTCAGTGCTGGATGTGCTGAGGATCCCTCAGCCCCCTCCAGCCAAGAGCGCGGTCACCTGCCTCCTATCCTACATGGAGTTTCAGGTATCCTGAATGACCATTCCAGCCCTGATTGTTGCTTCTTTACTATTTCTACTGGTAAGGCAGCCCATGAAGCGGACAGCTACATTTTAGGCCTAAGCTTACAAAGCAGCACATCTGTCTGTTTTACTTACGACTTCTTGTGGACATTCTGAAAGCTTCCTGGGAATGCATTTTCCCAATTTCTTACTATTAGCTTTGTGGTTTGTAACTCACAGCCGCTTACTTTCTATTTGCTAGCTTTATTTCCTTTAGGCTGACCAGCTTGAGTTCATCCCTCTTGTGAGCATCCCTTAATTACTGTACCCTTCCTTGTACTCGCTTTCTGTAAACAAGTCTTTAAATCTTGTTCTAATGTAGTCACATTTGGTGTGCATTGAAAGACAGAAGTAAAATGTCAATCTCTGTCTTCAGAGGAAGCTTGGTGTTTACTTTTATTTCTGTGACTTCAAAGTGATAGAATTTATAGACAAACCTGCTGAGTAGCCATGTGAGATACGAGGGTGTAGGATGACATTTTTTTCTAGCACACAACAAAAATTAACTGTGCTGATGTTTCAGAATATATCAGAATTAGGAAAGTGACAATGAAGCACATTTTTTGTAGTTCTGAAGCGTGGTGACAACAAATATTGAAATCTGATCAAACACATCAATACATTATTATTTGTGCACAGTAAAGCTGAATGTCTTTGCAAAGGCAATGGTCCTTTGAATTGAAAATGTTACATCTGTAAAGGCAGTGTGTTACCACACCATGCCTATGACACACTACACCGTTCCACTTTACACCACTCTACTCTATAACACTCTACTCCCCTCTATGCCCTTCCACTGTACACATCCCACCCGCTTCTACCCACTTCACTGTATGGCACTCCACTCTAAGACACTCTATGCCACGCCACTCGACTCTATGCCACTTCACGCTACCCCACTCAATCCACAACACAACACGTCAATCTACTCCATGCCACTCTACTCTACACACCTCCACTCTATGCCCCTCCACGTTATGCTCCTGCACTCCTCACCACTTACCCCACTCTAATCTACCCCACTCCGCTCCAATCTACCACAATCTACCGCATTCACTTTACTACAATCCGCCCCACTCTACTTCACTCACATCTACCCCACTCCACTACACTCTACACCACCCCACCCAATCTACCCAACTCCAGTCTACCCCACTACACTCAACCCACCCCAATCTACTCTGCTCCAATCTGCCCCACTCCACTCCAATCTACCCTACTTTATCCCACTCCAGTCTACCCAACTCCAATCTATCCCACTCCAGTCCTCTTCAATGGACCCCAATATACTCCACTTTACCCCACTCCACTCTACCCCACTGCACTCCAAACTACCCCCATCCACTCCACTATGATCCAATCTACCCCACACCACTATAATATAACCAATTCTATGCCACTGCAGTCTACCTCACTCCACTCCACTCTCCCCCACTCCACTCCACCCCAAACGATCCCACTCCACTCCAATCTACCCCACTCTTCTCCTCTAAAATCTACCCCACTCCACTCAGTCTAACCCAATCATCCCCACCCCACTCCAGTCTACCTCACTCCACTCCAATCTACTGCACTGCACTCAAGTCTACCCCACTCTGCACCAATCTACTCTAATCTACCCCACTCCACTCCAATGTACTCCCCTCCAAACCATCTACCCCAATCCAACCCACTCCAGTCTACTAAATCCAAACCACTCCACCCCAATCTACCCCACTACACCTTCCACTCCAGTCTACCTCATGCCACCTCAATCTACCTCAATCCACTCTACCTCACTCCACTTTAATCTGTTCCAGTCTAGTCTATCCCATGCCATTCCAATTTACCCCACTCCACTCTCCACTCCAACTCTACCCCACTCCAGTCTATCCCACTCCACTCCACACCATTCTATTCAATTCCACTCTAATCTACTCCACTCTTCCCCACTCAAATTTACCACAATCT
Organism: Lissotriton helveticus; assembly: GCF_964261635.1. Classification (NCBI taxonomy): domain Eukaryota; kingdom Metazoa; phylum Chordata; class Amphibia; order Caudata; family Salamandridae; genus Lissotriton; species Lissotriton helveticus. Next base: position 967,988,844 of record NC_136063.1, on the reverse strand, counting down.
ACCCCACTCCAATCTACCACAATCTACTCCACTCCAATCTACCCCACTCCAATCTTCCCCAATCAACCACACTCCACTCCAATCTACCCCACTCCACTTCACTCCAATCTACCACACTCCATTGAAATCTACCCACTCCAATCCAATCTAACTCACTCCACCAAATCTATGCCACTCCACTCCAATCTACCTCTCTCCACTCCAAGTTACCTCACTCTCACTCCACTCTGCTGCACTCCACTTGAGTCTACCCCACTCCCCACCAATCTACTCTAATCGCCCCTATCAACTCCACCCAAATCCATCCGCCTCCACTCTAATCTACCCAGCTCCACCCTCCATTCCAGTCTACCCCACGCCACCCCAATCTACCTCACTCCCCTCCAATCTACTCCAGTCCAATCTATCCCACGCCATTTCAATTTGCCCCACTCCACTCTCCACACCACTCCAGTCAGCCGCACTCCACTCCAATCTCCACTCCACACCAATCTATTCAATGCCACTCCAATCTACCCCATTCTACCCCTCTCAAATTTACCATAATATACGCCACTCCAATCTACCGCAGTCTACTCCACTCCACTTCAGGTTACCCCACTCCAATCTACCACACTCCACTCCACCCCAATCTACCCCACTCCACTTCACTCCACTCTACCCCACTCAAATCTACCTCACACCACACCACTCCATTCCAATCTAATTCACTCCACCCCAATCAGTGCCACTCTAATGTACCCACCCCAATCTGCCCTACTGCAATCTATCCCACTCAATCTATCACACTCAATCTACTACACTACAATCATCCCCTCCCCATCCCACACCCCACTCTACTCTACTCACCCTACTCTGCTCTACCCCACTCCACTTAAATCTACCCCACCCCATCAACTCCAGTCCAAACTACAACATTAGTCTATCCCACTCCAATCTACCCCACTCCACACCAATCTATTCAACGCCACTCCAATCTACCCCTCTCAAATTTACCATAATCTACGCCACTCCAATCTACCGCAATCTACTCCATTCCACTTCAATGTACCCCACTCCACTCCACCCCAATCTATCAGAATCCACTCCACCTCAATCTACCCCACTCCACTTCACTCCAATCTACCCCACTCCACTCAAATCTACCCCACACCCCTCCAATCCTATCGAATTCAATCCACCCCAATCCATGCTACTCTAATGTATCCACCCAATCTGCCCTACTGCAATCTACCCCACCCCATTCTATCCCACTCAATCTTCCCCACTTTACCTCACTACAATCTACCCCTCCCCATCCCACTCCCCACTCCATCAACTCCAGTCCAAACTACAACACTAGTCTATCCCACTCCAATCTACCCTACTCCACACCAATCTATTCAACACCATTCCAATCTACCCCTCTCAAATTTACCATAATCTACGCCACTCCAATCTACTGCAATCTACTCCACTCCACTTCAATATACCCCACTCCACTCTACCCCAATCTACCACAATCCACTCCACCCCAATCTACCCCACTCCACTTCACTCCAATCTACCCCACTCCACTCAAATCTACCCCACACCACTCCAATCCAATCGAATTCAATCCACCCCAATCCATGCTACTCTAATGTATCCACCCAATCTGCCCTACTGCAATCTACCCCACCCCATTCTATCCCACTCAATCTACTCCACTACAATCTTCCCCACTCTACCTCACTACAATCTACCCCTCTCCATCCCACACCCCACTCCATCAACTCCAGTCCAAACTACAACACTAGTCTATCCCACTCCAATCTACCCCACTCCACACCAATCTATTCAACGCCACTCCAATCTACCCCTCTCAAATTTACCATAATCTACGCCACTCCAATCTACCGCAATCTACTCCACTCCACTTCAATTTACCCCACTCCACTCTACCCCAATCTACCACAATCCACTCCACCCCAATCTGCTCCACTTCACTCCAATCTACCCCACTCCACCCAAATCTACCCCACACCACTCCAATCCAATCGAATTCAATCCACCCCAATCCATGCTACTCTAATGTATCCACCCAATCTGCCCTACTGCAATCTACCCCACCCCATTCTATCCCACTCAATCTACTCCACTACAATCTTCCCCACTCTACCTCACTACAATCTACCCCTCCCCATCCCACACCCCACTCTACTCTACCCCACCCCACTGCTCCCCACTCCACTTAAATCTACCCCACTCCAATCAACTCCGGTCCATACGACCCCACTCCAAACTACCACACTAGTCTATCCCAATCCAATCTACTCCACGCCACTCCAATCGGCCCTACTCTAGTCCACCCTATCTGTCTTACTCCAGCATGCTCCACTCCACTCCAGTCTACCCCACTTTACTACAACTTAATCTACCTCACTCCAATCTACCCCACTCCACTCCAATCTCCCTCACTCCACTCAAATCTATCCCTCTCCACTCCAATCTACCCCACTCTATCCCGAACCACCCACTCTCCACACTTCCCCAATCTAACCCACTCTAGTCCAGTCTCCAATCCCCTCTATTCACTCTCCCACAATATACCCCACTCCAACCCACCACCATCTATCCCACTCCAATGTAGCACAATTGACCACACTCCACCTCACCCCATCTTCCTTAGTCCCCTCCACTCCATCCCACTCCACTCCACTCAATCCCAGTCTACCTCACTCTGCTTCATTAAAATCTACCACACTCCACTCAAATCTATCCCACTCCAGTTCAATCTAATTCACGCCACGCCACGCCAATCCATCCCATTCCACTCCAATCTACACTACTCCAATCTACCCCACTCCAGTCTACCCCAATCTACTACAGTTCCATCTACTCCACTCCAGTCTACCTCAATCCACCCTATTCTACCCCACTCCAATCTACCCCACCCCATCCCAATCTACCCCACACCACACTACCCCACTTCACTCTACCCCACTCCAATCAGCCCCACTCAACTCCAGTCAACACCACTCCACTCCAATCTACCCCAGTCCGTACTATCCCAATCTAATCTACACTACTCCACTCCAGACTACCCCACTCCACTCTAATCTACACCAATCTACCCTACTCGATTCCAATCTACCCTATTCTAATCCACCCAATCTACCCCACTCCAATCTACTGCACTTTACTCCACCTCAATCTACCCTACTCGAACCTACCCCACCTCCAATCTACCCCACTTCAATCTACTCAAATCTACTTCACTCCAGTCTACCCCACTCCACTCCAATCTACCTAAATCTACCCCGCTCCAAACTATCCCACTCCAATCTACCCCAATCTAACTCGCTCCTTTCCAATCTACCCCACTCTGCTCCAGCTCCAGTCTACCCCACTCCATTCCTATCTCCTCTACTCTTATCCACCAAATCTACCCCACTCTACTCTACTCCAATCTACACCACTCCACTCCACCCTAACATACCCCACTTCACTCGAATCTACACTACTCAACTCCACCCTAATCTAGTCCACTCCACTCCAGCCGACCCCACTCCACTCCAGTCTATCCCAATCCACCCCACTCCTATTTTCTCCAGTCTACCCCACTCTACTTCAATCTACCCCAATCCACCCCACCCCACTCCAATCTACCTCAGTCCACTCCAGTCTACACAAATCTACCCGCTCCAAACTATCCCACTCCAATCTACCCTAATCTACCCCACTCCTCTCCAAATTACCCCACTCTGCTCCAGTCTACCCCACCCCATTCCTATCTACCCTACTCTAATTCACCCTATCTACCCCACTCTACTCTACTCCAATCTACACCACTCCACTCCACCCCAATCTACCCTGATTAACCCCACTCCTAGCTGCCCCAATCCACCCCACCCCTCTCCACTCCAGTCTACCTCAGTCTATCCCACTCTATTCCAATATATCCCAATCTATCCCACTCCACCACAGTCTACCCCAATCCAACTCAATCTATCCCAATTAAATCAACCCCAAACCAATCTACCCCACTCCCATCAACCCCACTCCAATCTACCCATATACAATCTACACCAATCCAATCTGCCCCACTGTACTTCACTACAGCCTACCATAATCTACCCCATTCCAGTCTACTTCACTCTACCCCAATCTACCCCACTATAATCTATCCCACTTCACTCTACCCCAATCTACCCCACGACAGTCTATCCCAATCAGCCCTACTCCAATCTACCCCACTCCACTCTACTCCAATCTACCGATTCCACTCAATACCAATCTACCTCACCCCACTCCATGCCACTAACTTTTAGTCCTGCTGAACAGCAGCCATATTTGTGTGCAACATGGCTAAAGCACAGGCGAGACCTGTTGTCTTTGCAAATGCTAGTTAGATCTTTTTTAGTTTGTCAAAATGTTACATGCAGACATCACATGATCAAACCTATTAAATACTCGTATAAATTCTAGTCAACTGGTAACACATAAATCAATGTGTTTTATAGGTGTTGCTTGAGTATGGCTTTATTGTTGGCCCTTGAGCCATAAATTATATTAATTCAGCAAAGGACTAACACATAAATCAATGTGTTTTATATCTGTTTCTTGAGATTGGCTTTATTGTTGGTCCTTGAGCCATGAATTATATTAATTCAGCAAAGGATAGCAAAAGCCAAATTGTGTTTTATCCCTTGCAGCTTGCAGACGTGTGACTTTTTCAAAGTATATATTTATATTGTATTTCTATAGCATGAACCTGACCAACAGGCAGTGGGATGCTGTGCAGCATCACAGACAAGCATAAGGGCAAGGTATATTTATCTGTTTCTCATAGTAGTCTTGGAGACAAATAATTTTCAGAGGGAACAGGCTTTCTTTCTTCAAGTACAATTACCATAGTTTATTTTCAGAAACTTTTGTGTGAAGCTGAAGCATCTTAGGACCAGATGTTCTAAGAATTAATTTGGTAAAAGTGGTTGCAAATTGCACACTGACTTTTACTATTTCGATTCTGATTCTGTGAACTGACCTATGTACTAATAGGATGATTCACGGAATCATCATTCCTAGTATGGGTTGAAATCCGACCTACCTCCTCAGTATGCATGAGGTAGGTTGGAAATTGTGACCCACCACGATTGGCTACAATCACAGGGCCAGTGACCTGTTGGGGTCAGCAGACCACCATGTCTGTGACTGCTTTTCAGTCAACAATTTTTTTTATGCGTCCCATTTTCCTAAAAAGAGAACAAGATGAGTTTTTTAAAAAAAGACAACTTTTGCAAACATTTCTTATGAGTAAGCAGTGGTTCCATGGGCCACTGTTTACTCCTAAAAATGTTTTATGAAACATTCACAAAAGGCACTTTTTGCAAATGAATTACCACTACCTTTCAGTGATCAGTAAAACGTTAATGTTTTGTGACTTCAATGATTTCAATCATAAAACATTAATATATAACATAGCGGATTGCTTTTTTGAAGGGACGCCCTAAACACGCCTTTTCCAAATAGAGATTCGGTATACAGTCGCAAAACCAAACTCCGATTCGGTAACGTTACTGAATCGCAGTGACCCTCTGCATCCGTAAAATATCTTAGAACATTTGGTCATTAGCTCATAATCCTCATGAGTTCTCTACCTGGCATATTGGTTTGTACCTGTTCCTTTAAGTTCTGCTTCTATTTTATCATTATTTAAGTCACCTCTAATGATATTAGAGTATCAGCAACTCAAACACCGAGCTCCATGGTTTGGCCTATTTTCAAACTAAGTTGCAAAATAATTACAAAAGTATTTCTGGGAGATTTTGTGTTTTTTTCGCAGCACTTGAATATTTTGGAGATATATTGCTTTAAGTAATGAATGAATATATACTTTCTATAAACCCCATACAAGGATCTTTTCAAGTGCACCGGAAGAAAATCCCTTTTCTCTTTATTATGAATATGCAATAAATGGTACAACGTTTTTAGCTTGACTCATCTAAGTAGGCAAAAATAATTTACCTTTTCTGACAAGATCCTTTGCTCTGACACAACTCCCAACACAAGAAGCAAGTCCACCACTTGCATGACTGATGTCGCTAACTAGATGGAAGCCAACTGTCTCTAGCTCAACACCGACAAGACAGAAGTAGTGATCTTCTGCAAGAACATCTCACCATGGAACTCCAACTGGTGGCTCGCTGAACTCAGTACCACATTCAACACCAACGCCTGGAATTTAGGAATAACCATCAATAGCAAACTGGACATGACTGTTCAGGTCAACATTGTCACTGCATCCTGCTTCCAGACCCTGACAACGCTGAGGAAGATCTTCAAATGGCTACAGAGCAACACTGAAAAACGGTCTCTCACTCCCTAGTCACCAGCTAGGTAACACCCTGTATGGTGGGATTATCAACCAACTTACTAGAAGACTACAAACCATCCATAACTCAGTAGCCAGACCCATCCTCAACTTCCCACACAGAACTCACATCTTACCACATCTCAGGGAGCTCCGCTGGCTCCTGGTACACAAAAAGGCTAATTTCAACTCCACACACATTCAAGACACTAAACAATCTAGGCCCCACCCACCTGACCAGTCGCATCTCCTTTCACCAACCACCCAGACACCTGCGCTCCACAGGGCTCCTTCTTGCACACATCCCGTTCATAAACAGAACCAGATTAGGAGGGCAGGCATTCTCTTACATTGCTCCGAAAGCCTCGGAACGGCCTTCCTCTCCACATCAGAGCCTCCTCCTCTCTTTTTGAATCCCACGAGAAGCGAAAGACCTGCTTTTTAATAAGCAAACCTGCCATAGGCTGGGCTGGGCACACACACCTGTTCAGTGCCAGGATATCCATGCGGGTAACAGTGTGTTTTACAAATACACATAACCTAAAACTAATAGATTTTCAAAAGTTTTATATTTGAAGGGTAAACAAAAATGAAGTGCACAGTCATCAGAGTGAAGAAATGGTTTACACATTTTAACAGTGTCAGGCTTACCCTGCATTATTCTACCAAAAGCCATATGTGTTCTACACTAAAGAGCCTTTGTGTGATTGTGAATTAAAGAGCTCCTCAGCAAAGATGACTGCAATCTAACAGAGCCCCGAGGAAGGCCGCATCACCGTGGGGAAGCTGAGCTTTCACAACATGCAACGAGAATGTTAACGAGAGACATTCTTCACAATCTGCAACTAATAAGTACAGACTTAAATGCAAATGTAAACAGTGCCCGACATGTTTTTCCCATCAGCGTCTCAAAAAAGGCCAAGAATTTGGAGTTTTGGTCACGATGCACTCTCGTGTGCAGCCAGCCTATCAGGATCACGCCCAGTGACTCCAGAGGTTGAATGGAAACCATAAGTGTCAGCTTTGTTTCCTATCCCGAGTGGAGCGCATCCCACCCCGCCTCTCTTTACTCTGCAGATGAGAGAGGATGAGTCTTGTGCAGAGGCCTCAGGCGTGAATCATCCCTTTGTCAACATGGCTTCCTGCGGCCGCTTCTTTCCTCAGCCTGAACCTTTATTTTTTTTCATTTTTTTTTTTAATTTAATGCGATTTTATATAGCGCGAACATTACCCAAAGGTGTCAGAGCGCTTTACATAAGAACCAGTTGCGATACATAAGGATTTAGGATTACGTGAGTTACATAAATGATACAAACGGAAAAAATTGCAAATGTACAAGTTGTAAAGTCACAGAAGGAAGAGATAGAAACTTAAAAAAAATTGCAAATGTACAAGTTGTAGAGTCACATAAGGAGGAGAGACAAATGGATGAACTCTAAGAGTCACATAGGAATGGTGGAGAGTATAAAGGTCTACTACATATACTAGTGATTAGAGCTCTCTCTATATACATATATTTATATATACAAATCTCACCAGTGTACCTTTGGGCCTACAGATGGGACTTTTGGGAACGGGCATCACACATTGTGATTTCCCTTTTCCCTCGGTGATTCCCGGGTCGGTAGTTTGTGAGTTAGATGTGGAGCTTGGGGGTAATGCTGAACGTTCCCAACAATCAGTGGTGTATACCAAACAAAAAAAAATGGTGCACCAAACTGATAAGCGTTTTAGGCTGCACATGGCTGGGAGGGTGATAGTCTGAAAAGGCTAGCAGCATTCTTGCCTGCATCACTGTATCCAGCCTTAAACCACAACACAAATTCTCAGATTTTAGTATAACTGACCTCAGAGAGAGTCAATGTCGTTAGCTGATAGCCCTAATCCAATCACTGTCCCACTAAGACATCCAAAGAGATCGCTCAAAACATATCTTTCTAGATTACTGTATGTGGATAAATATCGGTGCTGCACACGTCACTTAAATATTTTCTTGGCACATTTCAGTAGGGAGTTACAGCAAGTCCCATTTTCTGGTGAGATAGTTCATGGGGTTGACAAGTATTTTGTAGAGAGCTACTTTTCTACAAGTCCACAGCTTCAAATTCCAGAGATTACATTCAGCTTTTTTCTTCTTCAATTCGAAAACATGAATACCTTTGAGTTTAGTAGTAACAATCACTTGTTGTTAGCTGCCTCGAGGCTGCTCACTTTAAATGTTCTGCAAATAATTTCTGTATCATCTGCATGGCCCACAACACTTATAAGAATTGCTATAGGGGATGACTGAAATGATTTACACAAATGTTTGTGTCAGCAGGAGCATTTCAAATGTAAGATGCTTTACATCGAATAGTATAGTGTAAGTCGGGTCTGGTTGAAGGTTGACTACACAACTAGAATGTAGCAGGAAACAGTAAGAGAAAGCATATTACTCAGATACATTTGTATTACACATTTGTTTTTATTACATATGTTAAGCGCCAGAGGTAAAGACAGATACATAAGGTTTTCCACATTCATGTAATGTTTGGTCACTCCCCTGGGCCTGAACCAAGGTCTACTGGCTCCATGGTCAAAATGGGTGCATTTGGATTTAGCAATACCTAACAACTATTTTTCAAATTAGGAGGTAGGAAGAATGCTACCTGATTCCCACTTCACTCCCCAACCACACGAAAAGATGCCTTCCAACATTAAGCTGAACATGAAATGGAAAAAAAGAAGTGAAATACTTACGCAACGGCGTATCTAAAGAAAGGTCTGACAGAATTATGTTGGAAACAAGAAAAATCTAAGACATATGAATAGCTATAGAGAAGGATGCAAACATATTTCCTGCTTCCCTCTAGGAGCACTTTAAGCACAAGGAGACATGATGTATTTCTACTACTCTTCCACTTGTCCTCACCATTCACGATGACAAAAATAAGATCTAAATTATGTATACCGAGGACCATTGACAGTTATTATCATTTTATTTTCTCTTTCTTTCACTGCAAAAATGCAGTAGGGTGACGCTCGTCCACCTTAGCAGAGGAGCCGCCACTGCTGTTAATAGGTCAGGGTTGACAGGGAAACATCACTTACAACGAAACTTTTACAACGCACTACCATTACAACGCGGTCATTACAACGCAAACTATTACAACGCATTGCGCTGGGGGGCGCTCTAGGATAGGGAATAGGTTAATTTACTATCCAATAACCTTCCCTAGTGTCCACGGGGACTGGAGTTGGAATAGTAAATTAAACTATTCACTATCCAACACCCAAAAGCGCTATGCGTTGTAATGGTATGCGATGTAAAAACCGCGTTGTAAAGGCATGCGATGTAAAAGCATGCGTTGTAACGTCATACATCCTCAGCTACAGTGTCTCCTGATAGTGCTTGCGTGTCTCCCTTCCGCACAGCACTACAAAAGAAACTTACTGCCAAGCTCCAATCTCAGCAGGCTCTCTTGGTTTTGCTGGCACATTCCAGGAGTCATCTGCGCTCCACCTGTGCCTCACTGACCCCTGGCAGGCACCGAAGCACAGAGCATCAGAGATGCTCAGCTGGGCCAGAGCAATGATATGCCGACATCTGTCTGGCCGCTGTGGCTAACTTTATCTGTGATGCTTTTACCACGTCACATATTGGGAGGCACTGAGGCGTGACAGGGGCCGGAGGCCAGGGCTGGGGGTTTCACCAGCCTTGGATAACCTCTGATGGCTGGTGCAGATGCCTTGGTGCGCCTGTGCCAGACATCAGACCTTCTCTCTAGCAGAGTTGTCTTAGGCTGCTGCCAGGCGATTTTTTCTTTTTATACCAAGAGTGAATAAAGGATTATTATTCACTCTATGTATAACAAGTGGGGGGCGTTGCCCTGGAGCCCTAATGGTAAAACTGCCACTGCATACTGTATCCATAGGTCCTCAAAATCAGGGACCCCCATCTGAGGAACCATTTGACCCAAGCCTCAATCTCAAAGGCAGAACTCTCTAAGTCACGCGTCATTTTACAAGGCTAGAATCATGGCGGGGGCTGCGGTTCCTAGCTGTGGTCCAGGCCTCTCAGGATCTCTAAGAAATTCTGCCTGGATCTAAGAAAAGTTAATTTATGGTGGCGCTCCATACTTTAGACAGTGTTGATAGGAGACTTTTTTAACAGATCCCTTCTCAGTGACTTGTAAATTAAGCACCATCTGCTTTGCATTTTGGTGTGGGCTTGCTGTGTACCTTGAACCCCTATTAAAAACAGGATGCACTGCTCTTTTATTTATATTTGGAACAACGTGTTGTGTGTGGGACAGCGCTAACTCACTGGTAAGCAAACAAATGATAACCTCGCTGTACAACTCATTTAAGAAACATTTAAATAGTCCTGTTTGTCTAAAGAACTGGCATTTGCTGTCCCATTGGCATGCCACAATCACTGATGAAGAAAACTCAAATTTTGATGGCCTGTATTGGACCTCAACTCACTACTAAGGTTTATTTGTCTCTCCCAGGGGCGATCCACCTTGGTCCATGAGGGTCATTGACAGATTATCAGGATATCCACGAGTCAAATTTTAGATACACAGACCCCTGACGTATCTTGATTGCATGTACAAATAGCTTATCCGCTCTAATTTTCTTCTCTGCATTCTGGTACTTTTTTGTCCTAAATAAATCATGGGATCCATTGGACAATGAGTACTAGGACCCAAAGTAAAAACCAGGACTCATTGATATTGTGTGACAAACCTTAATTCCTTATCGTCGGCCGGATCTTAGTACTGGACTCACAGTTTAGTTTATTTGCATAGTTAATAAAAACCGTTGCAATGCAATAAAACAACAAGTTAAAACAGTGCCTGGACTCTGTTGTTGCCTCTTATATCTGCAGCCTTTTGCATTTGGACCTTTAAATTAAGATCTGCATTTCTTACTGCCATGCACTCATAGGAGGCCTATGCAACACCTTTGTTTTCCACCCTAATCCTGCAAGTGGCCACCCCACAGAGGAGAGAAAGCAGGATCCTTTTATACTCCGTGTATGGCTCTTCAGAGTGCCCTTCTCACCTCACCAGATGATTTTGTGTTAGCATGTTTTATACAGAGATATTACCTTACACAAATATTGATTCCTACGTATGGTTTCCAAAAATATTGTCCCATTGGATTTAGATTTTCAATTAGTAACTCAAATGGAGCAATATTTTTTAAGACAATATTTCGGACAAGAGATTTATGTCAGGCAATATTCTTGATCAATATACTGGTTACACACCTGTTGATGTAACAAAAACACCACTGGAAAACTGCCCTTGCTAACCACTGGAAGAAAGCAGGGCTGGATTGCCACTTTGGATTTTTCTGGTGGGCTGCAGACAAGGTGGCTGTTACCACAGCAGTATAGGCTGCCATTACCCAACCATGAACCCAGGGCCCAGTTCTAGTCATGCGTTCCTGCAATGTGAGACTGATGGATATTTTTCCAGGGTTGAATTTGGTTTCTATTCCAGCCCTAGTTACTACCAGTATATGGTTTGCCTCTAGTGTTAATTCATTGAAGAGTTTTGTAATGTTTTTATATATTTTTTCCATGTCAATTTAGATGTTCTTGTGGCTTTCATCATTGTGGGGCTTTTTTCCCTACCTTAGCCGGCACTACAAGAAAGGAGGAGGAACAGAAGATACTGGCACTAACATTGTCCAGCAGAGCCAGGAGGCACCAAGTAGCAGTAAGCAGACTACCCTTATGAACTTGGGGCCTGATGTTCAAATTTTACCTGCGCAAAAGGTGGTCGCAAATTGTGCACAAACTTCTTGCGAATGGAAAGACATTTTTCAAATTGACTTATGTACTTCTAGGTCGGTTCACAAAATTTCAAATCGTAGTGAGTTTCAATTTGACCTACCTCATTAATATGCATGAGGCAGGTTGCAAATTGCGACCCACTATGTTTGGCTAGAGTCGCAGTCATGGTAGCCTGCGGTGGGCCAGCAGACCACCATGTCTGGATTACTTTTAAATAAAGCAATCTTTTTTTTAATGCAGCCTGTTTTCCCAAAAGCGAAACGGGGCACATTTAAAAAAAAAGAAAATGTTAAACAACATTTTTAGGTCTCGCCTGTCGATGCGCATGCGCATCGAGCAAGCGAGACTATAGGGGCTCATCGACTCTTTATCTAACTTGCAAGGAATCGTGGCGATTCCTTGCAGTGCCCGTGACTTTTAAGCTCAATGCGCATGTGCATTGAGCTTAAAAGCGCGTGCACAGCCGCCCGCATTCCTCCGACACCTTTGAAGTGAAGCTTAGCTTCACTTCAAAGGCCCGGCTTCTTCACACCCACATGCCGCTCTGCCCCGCTCCGCCCCCTCCCCTGAGTCATCCTGCCTGCCCAGACTTCTCCTCCCCCCTACTTACATCCCGCTTTCACTTGTTTTTTGTTCCGACTCGACGTTCCCCCCGCCCCCTCCCGCCACGCAATGCCGAGAGCTTGTTTGTTTTAACCAACAGCACCGAGCAGTGTCCCTTTTTTGTTTGTAAATACCTGATCTACGGCCTAACGATTTTCATGCCTACTTTTCACAAATGCTATATTTCTTTGTAGTCTTCCCGAATATAAATATATGAAAAAAGAAAAAGAATCTCATCCCTCCAATGCATGTGAACGGTGGTAGGGATCGCAGCGATGTTTCTTTCAATGTTTCCCTCGTTGGTGTTTTCAAAAGCTCGTCAGCGGTGCCTTTGTCTGATAAGCAGCTGTTAATGATCACAGAGAAAACCCAGCGATCACGTGACTGTGGCAGATCATTAAGCGGCGTTGCCTTTAGCTCCGCAGTTTAGCCTCTCATCAGTGATGCTCCGAAAACATCTTCGTACTCCACAAAACACACAGTGGGGCTTGAAGTACCACCCGTACTGTAAATAACATAAAACGTGCAAGTGTCTTTCAAGCGACGAGAACCGAAGTTAGCATTGCCACAAAGACAGCCTTCCTTAAAATGATCCAAGCCAGTCCACTACAATGCTGCCGGGTCATAGGTCACCACTATTCAAAGCCCGGTATGTATGCTAGTTTAGTACGCAGATTAAAGCTTGCGATTTGCTCGGTTGGCTGGCCCTCGGCTCCCGTTTCCCACCAGTACCGCTAACCAAAAGGCTCCCCACTGAGTCGCTCTCCTTTTTCGAGGGTCATTGTTTCTGTTACACATACCGTGAATACGTTGAAACACACAAACATGGTAGATATGTTTACTGACCACGAGCAGTTAGAAATAATTTTGCAGAGACCAAGCCTAACGCATTGTGCATGAGAATCACGTAAACTGGGCTAAGAATCAGCTGTCACGCCGAGAAAGTCATTGCAACACACAAAGAACCCTTGAAATACAGTCGCAATGAAACTGAATACAGCATGTTGGCAGGCAGAAGGGCTCATTACTCAGTGTAAAGGCTAATATTACAACCAATCAGAGTGGGCTATGACTTTTGGTAAACGTGCTCTTTCGGGACGTTTCCAGGCTCGACGTCATGGGCAGCTGTCGCTCAGGACAAGGGGCTTGAGTTGTCGGAACTGATGCAGCTCGACCGAGGGTGGCGGGGAAGGGAGGACAGTATAACTTCTCTGCCGCGGCCCCTGCACACTGCAACCAGTCCGCTCCCGGTGAGAGAGACTCGGCCTAACACGTGGCTCCAGCAATGCCCTGGATCATATCTGTTACTTCTGAATGCTTTGTTTCACTTTAAGATAACACAATTTGCCTCTACATGGACATCTGAGAAAATGTTTTTAAACATGAACTTTGGCGACCTTCAATAACAACTGCCATAAGTGAATCATATGCAGTGACATGCACCAGAGTCCAGGCGGCACCTCGGCGGCAGTAGTGTGGCGAGGATGCCATGCCCCCGGATACAAGACAGGCAAACAACACCCCTTTGACTGCTGTTCGTGTTGTAAAACAGCAATTATCTGGGTTTGGGTTAGCTCCTCAGGGCTCTGGACCCTGGTGCCACTGCCCCAGCTGTACCAATGGTAGTTACGTCCCTGATGAGCAGCACCCTTGCCCAGGCCAACATTTACTCAGGTTATGTTTCTCCACTATTTTTGTAAGCAGTAAGTTTACTTTTATTACATCTTTGACGGTATTTTAAACTTGCCTTGATTTAATCATTTCATTGATGCCCCTCCTTCTCTTGCCATTAATGTAAAATTTTGTGTGCCATCGCCCCCTGTGACATAATCATATTATGCTAATCAATTCTCGCTCCTACATATTCTCCAAGCTTGTTTTAAGAGCTTCCATTTGCTCCCAGAGACTTTGTGCGCGCGCGCCGCGCTCTCCCTCTGTTGCCACGGGCATTAAACTCACCAGGCATCCCACCCCCTCCCTCTCCATATGGCCGCTCGAGTTCACTTCGGAGTGCTCTCCCCGATAGGCTCTTCCCCACTGCCCCATTTGTCTGTGCCTCGCATCAGACTTCAAAGGCTGCCGCTCCTCCGCATGACTTCCACTGTACCCTCCCTCTTGCTTCAGGCTCCCTGACCCCACCTTGCTTCCCCCACATGCGGTTCTTGTCTTGATTCTGCCCCACCCATTGACCCCCGATAAAAGCTCCTTAATAACTACCGCACGCCCAGATATCTTTATCTGAGACAGTCCTTCTCCTGGACGACCTCATCCCCCCAACCCAGTCCCCTCCCTCCTTTACCCTGTAATCAGACCCTTTGCTATCTCTACCTCAGCTACGTAAATTGCTGCCCCTGGCGCGCTTTTTCCACCTTCTAACCCTAGTCAGCGTGTAAGTGTTTGCTATTTTGATTTACCAGCCTATCCCAGAAGGCTCGTCCCCTCCACTGAGACCCTGCCCACTGTTACCTGCTTCTTCCACCCCTACGTGCTCCCCGACAACCCCCCCCCCCCCAGCCAGCATTCCTATACCGCCATTCAACCTCCCGCTGTCCGGGACACAATCACCTTACAGGTCCCCCCCCTTGCTCCCGAGCATTGCGACACTCCCTCACTCATCCAAATTGGAGCCCCACACCCCTCCGCCCCGTGAAACCGCACACCCTCTGCCCGGTTAACCCAGGTCACTCCATCCATGCCACCTCTGAAGGTGACAATCTGCTCGGCAATACCTGCACCCATCACCCTCAGCCCTCCCCACATCCTCCCTTGCAATACCCCCTTCACCCCTCCCAGACAGCGCCTGCATGTCTCTCGAGTGCCCGGAGACACTGTACCCAACTGGCCTCTGAAGGATAAAGGCATTGGCATGATGACTACCCCCTCCCCCCCCTGCCGCAACGGTCCCCTCTGTCTACAGCATCGCCTCCCCATCCGTCCTGCCGCCAGACCCCTTGCTATCTCCTCCCCAGCTGTCCAACTTATTGCCCCTCCCCCACCGCACACCCAGGTGCGCCTCCGTCCCAACCCCCAATCCGTCTCCTCCATCCTAACCACGAACCTCCAGTGGCAAAACAGCAGAAATGCAGCGCTCCCCCTAACTCAGCAATGAAAACTCCTCGCTGCCTCCTCCCCAGGCTGCCTAAACATGGTGTCGTCCCCCCTTGCACCCTTCCACATGAGCCCCAGGACGATAAACCACACCTAGACCCAAACCCAACCCCACCCCCTCCAAAGACGGCAGCTCCGAACCTAAGCCTCACATCCCCCCAAACCCCACCATCCCCCCACTGTCCTGTTACACCACACCCTATGCTCCTGAACCCCATCTCAGCAGCTGCAACACCGTCCTCCTGTCCGTCTGTACTTTTTTCAAGCCCACAAAAAGATGTTAATATTTCACTTCTGTTCTTGGGTTTTCGTCTCAATAAAATACACTGAACATAATCTTCACAAAAGTTAATTACAAAAACTTACGCTAGTGCCATTATAAAATACAATAACTTTTTTTTAAGTATTAATTATAAAAAAAATAAAAGCCATTGTTATGTGTATTAACAATACATCTAAGTCATGTAAATACAACACATATTGCATTACAAATGCTATAGGTGTCACATTTGCGAAAGTTATAACTATTGGCATTGTAAATGACAAAGCTATTCATTTCGCTATTTTCAAAACCAACACATAAATAAAAAATTTGTCATTTACAATACCAATAGCTCAAACTTTCCTAATGCGAGACCTATTGCATTGGAAATGCTTGTTACGTGTAGTCAGCAGTCCCAGGACCACTGCCTTCTACTAAGATATGTCTTTGTCAACATTCTGAAGGGGGGAGGTGTCTCCAGGAGATTCCTTAACATTTGCTAATGGCTTACAGTCAGTTCTGAATTGGTGGTAAAATATTAATGTATTGCAACTGGATTTCGGTTGCAGAACATTAATAAATACTTTAAGAATTCTGCATTTGTAAGGGGTGCCCTTATTACGCCCTTTTCAAATAGAAATTCCGTAATGTTTACTTAACCCTTTAGCAGTACTTAATTTGAACCTGTGGTTTCCGGTGCTCGCAACTGGCACTTAATTGCTGGAACATGCACTTATGACAGCTGCACATGGTGGTGCTGTTTGTGTAATATAAAGACGAGCATGAAAAGAGTTGCTTGTTAAATCAATATGAATTCAAAACAAATAATACCTGCAAACCAAGCCATTCTTAAAGCTTTGGCAGTCTCGAACAGTCTGAATTGTCACACTTGTAGCAGTTTGAATGTTGGTAGTTGAGTAAGTACAGTGGCAATGTGTGGTGCAAACTACGGTGGCCTACTCACGAGGGTCATGGCACTTATGTTTTTTTTTTTACAAATAAAGCACTGCCCATTTAAAGATTCGGAAAACCTATTCTGAATCATTAATTGGTTCTAGTACATCACACAAATGTTTTTGCAGTTGCAAACACTCAGATTTACTACATTTGTGGGTTTTCGACCATTGTAACGTTTTGTACATCAGGCTCTAACTTTGTTTACTTTGTTTTTTAACTCTGTTTCTGTAGCCATTATTCACTATTTTAAAGCAAGCAACACCCTCCTTCTGAATACATTGGTACGTGTCCGATGTAGTCTTTCGAGCCATGTAGGTCGCACTAGCGCAGAGATCATATATCACATGATGCTGGGTCTGGTGGCTTAGTGGACTAATGCATCCACTGGAGGGGCCTGTGCTCGAACTATGGTCACAGGTTCATATCCAGGTGGCTGTGGCCACTATACCTTTCATCTTTCTGAGGTCGATATAATGAGCACCATTGAGTTGGGTAACAGTAAACATCTGTTATTCAGTACCAAGATACCCTTGGGTGAGCGTGTTCTTTACAAATACACGTGTTATGTAATGTTATCTAAGTAAGTGCTGCTGCCAGGAACCCCATTGTTTATACTGTCGCACAAACTGCAAGTTCTTGTTCAGTGCCAGTGACCTAAGCAGGGGACTAAAGCCAACACCACATTCCACAAAAGTAGCACTCAGCAAGCATCATTGTCTATAAAGTAATGAGTGGAAATGAGAAGCGATAACACAGATTGTTAGAAAAGGGTCAACGTACAACTGCTAAACAGAAAGAAAGCAATGTGTGAAAATAACATTGTTGAGTTTGTCCAGGGGATGCTAATCAGTATTCTGTTAATTGTAAACTTCAACGGAAATGTTCTTAGTTCTCTTTACAGAGAGTTCTGCCTCCAGACAGGCTGCCAATGGTATACACCCGTTACAACGCATCTTTTACTCCGCACTACCATTACAACGCGACTTTTACTCCGCATACCATTACAACGCATTGCGCTGGGGGGCGCTCTAGGATAGGGAATAAGTATAATTTACTATCCAACACCTTCCCTAGGGTCCACGGGGACTGGAGTTAGAATAGTAAATTATACTTACCACTATCCAGCGCCCCAAGGCGCTATGCGTTGTAACGGTATGCGGAGTAAAAGTCGCGTTGTAATGGTCTGCGGAGTAATAGTATGCGTTATAACGTCATACATCCGCTGCCAATACACCTTCGTATGGAGCACTACCCATACCTTGACTGTATGGCACTTTCGACTAACCAAAAACAGCTAAGGTGATCAATCATCAGTGCAGGAAAAGAACTCAGTACTCAGCATGTGTCCACTGCCAATCTACCAGACCCGCAGGCTTGCCTGGATCCCCGACTCTGAAACCACACTTTGGTGCATGCTTGTGTGCTGGGTGTGTGGCGGGGCCCCAACCGCTTCCATGGAGTAGGGTCCCACATCTGGGCTTCTCAGCCTCCCAGTTTAGCGGCTCTACAGTGAGTATCTACCATGTGTCACCAACTTGCTGCCCCTGCAGGTGTCTGTTGGATCCAAGTCCCCAATGACATACATCACCAATCATGAACACATGCCTTTAGAGACGACCTAGGTGCGGGAAGACCTTCTATGTATGTATGCATGCATGTGTGGGGACTTAAGCGCCCATGCTACTAACAAATCAGCACTGCACCAATTCAGGTAAAAAGCTGTGCACAGCAACCGAGTGTGAGAGAGAGGGTGCACTGTATGTCCAACCGGCCAGCTTTCGGGTCAGGATTGGTGTGTTGGGTATGTAGGGTAAAAGGAGACATGGTTACACATTGGTGAGTGATCCTAGAATAGCAGGGTCTTGAGTGGCTCCAGCCTGGGGCCCTTTCAATCAATCGTGGTATTTGTAAAGCGCGCTACTCAGCGTGAGGGTCTCAAGGCGCTGAGAGGGGGGGGAGGTTCGCTACTGCTCGAAGAGCCAGGTCTTGAGGAGTTTTCTGAAGGCGAGTAGGTCTTCAGTCTGTCGTAGGTGGGTAGGTAGGGTGTTCCAGGTCTTGGCGGCGAGGTAGGAGAAGGATCTGCCGCCGGAGGTTGTTCGTTGGATGCGGGGGACGGTGGCGAGGGCAAGGCTGGCGGAGCGGAGCTGGCGGGTGGGGGTGTGGAAGCTGAGTCTGCTGTTCAGGTAGGCTGATCCGGTGTTGTGGAGTGCTTTGTGTGTGTGGGTGAGGAGTTTGAAGGTGATCCTTTTGTCGACGGGGAGCCAGTGTAGGTTTGTCAGGTGGGGGGGGGGTGATGTGGCTGTGGCGGGGGACGTTGACGATCAGTCGGGCGGAGGCATGTTGGATGCGCTGTAGTCATCGTAGGTGTTTGGCTGGGATTCCGGCGTAGAGTGCGTTGCCGTAGTCCAGCCTGCTGCTGACGAGGGCCTGTGTCACCGTTCTTCTTGTTTCGGTCAGGATCCACTTGTAGATCCTGCGAAGTGTGCGGAGGGTGTTGTAGCAGGAGGAGGAGACGGCGTTGACCTGTTTGGACATGGAGAGGGAGGAGTCGAGGATGAATCCTAGATTGCGTGCGTGGTCGGTGGGTGTCGGTGCTGTCCCGAGAGTGTTCCCCCACCAGGAGTCGTCCCAGGCCGAGGGGTTGGGTCCGAGGATGAGGACCTCCGTCTTGTCCGAGTTCAGTTTCAGCCGGCTGCTCCTCATCCAGTCGGCGATGGCCTTCATTCCGTCGTGGATGTTGGTTTTGGCGGTGCGTGGGTCCTTGGTGAGGGAGAGGATGAGCTGAGTGTCGTCGGCGTGAGAGATGATGTTGAGGTTTTGGTGGCGGGCCACTTGTGCGAGGGGGGCCATTGCTTCTCCCCTTCGGAGGCGGAAGAGGGTCTAACCCAGCAGCTGTTCTACTTGGTCCGCTTGTGTCTCCTGCTTCTATGGCACAACACCCTACAGCCACTGTTAAAAAGAGGTATGCTCAAATTACAATTAAAAAAGAGAATACCGTACAGGCTGTGCAGTGTATAATAGGGTGGGTGCCATTTTAAAGGGTGAAATCACGCAAGCATGATGAACGAGGTGGCAATGCGTTTTGCCTGTAAGGAAATTAAATACATTTTGCTGCAACCCCTAACAAACTTGTTTTCCGATATGGGAAGCAGCCTGTGGGAAAATATTGCAGGCATTCATTGTTCGACGGGTCTACGGGCATTGTTTCCCGCGCTCCCCACTATCTGTAACCCCAGTCCCTTTCTGGTCTGGGTGACGAGGGAGGTTTGGGACCCCGGCCTGCTCGCTGCTCACACAATTGTTTTCTAGGCTGCGCCGCCTGTGTGTAGCCGGGGACATAAACAGGTCATTGTTTCAAACCTAGCTTTACTACAAGGCAAACAAAGAGGAGTTTCCTGTGCACAGAGAGGGCTTTCATCCGCAGACACACGTTTGGCCCTGATCTTCGCCTCAGAAGCAAATACAGATTGTTTGCCCACAGCAGAAAAATATTATCCTTTTAATTTTAGCAAATTATTAATAGCAATTGTCACAGGGGCGCTTGAACTAGGGATGCGGCAGGTGGTGCAGTGCCCCTAACTCTACAGGGCGATTAGAAAGATTATGGAAAACGCTGAGGCATTTCAGTCAGTTTGCATTTCATGCAGCATTAGCTGCTCGGTTCTGTGCAGTCAAGGGTAAAAGTTAATTAAGGAGAGTTCAGAGGACAAATTGCACTAAACCTCGGCACGTTTGCATGTCCTACAGATGTATTGTTTTTTAATTGCATTTCTATAGCGCTTAGTGCCCCTGACGATGAATTTATGAGCTTCTATCTAAATTTATCTTATGTGGCTTCAAAGAGATGACTTTTGCTAACTAACGTTTGCCACTCTTGTGACCTGAAAGGCACCAGCGCAAACAAATACTTCTTTACATATATTAACAAGCATTGGCAAAGCTAGTATTTCTTTCTTAGGAGAGGTATTGGCTTTGTCAATATTTGTTAACCATGTTGCACAACAGCGTGGCTGAAAGTTGAAAAAAAAGCGCCCTAATGCATCTAGCACAGGCCACCTCGTCGCTTTTATTTTAATGCTGGTTGGATAGAGGAATAACACAGGCAATGGAGGGTGTGTAAAAAGGTGCTATGCCGCGCCAGGCGCTGGCCACGTCAGAGTGCTTTTTTTTAAAAAATTTTTTAGCAGGTCTGGTCCAAAAGGCAGGGAGGGAAGGAGACAGGAAACATGGAAGGCGGTTGAGGGCGGCAAACATGGGCAACGAAGGGTATGAGCAGGGACATTTTAAGGATTTGGGGGCAAACGTTCTGTTGGGGGGGGCCCTGTTTGGAACAGATTTGAATTTATAATCCAATTTCAGCTCTTTCATGCCCTCTTTGGTCATGTCACTGACAGTGCACAGGCACACCTGTCCACATTTTAAGTGTGCTTACATCTAATATCCAGGGATAGTGACAATATCGTTACACAGCAACGGCTCACTAATATTGCTGAAAATAAGCTCTGCAGCACCCTCCCATTTCTCATATTGAGGTCTTGTTTTGATCTAAAAGAAACTTTTTCGGTGGATGTTGCGTAAAACATAAACCATGTACACAAAGGAGCTCAAGAGGGATACAGATCAGGTCGCCCTCCACTCACAGTATTCCAACACATTATGGACCTGATCCTTTAGCAGAACGTAATAATTGGAATTCCCTTCACCATCGTTGGTCACACACACTTATGTGAGTCAACAGCAGCTTCAATTATACTGTTTGTTATGGGGAATCCATGTTCACCTTCATAAAATCTTGTACTTAGTCTCCCCCTGTCAATACCACCCAGTGGTGTAAAGCGTCAACAAATGAGAAAAAGTGGTGAAAAGGTTAGCAGTGCCTCACGGGAGTAACACCATTGGAGTGTGCAGATAGGTTCTCACCCGCACACTCAGGTTCTCATCATCAGCAACTGCCAAACCACAACAGAAAAAGTATAAGAGAGTAAGGAAAAAGTCAAAAAGTCAACGTGCTCAGTGTGGTGAATCGTGAAGCCAGCACTTGGATACCTTATCCGTATGCCCGACTGTACCAACCCAATTAAGGAGTAGCGGGAACTGCACATGAATACCGCTATTCCAAAGCTAAAAACGAGCTAGACATCCAGTGGCTATCCTATTTTATTATGTGCTGTGGGTCTGCTCACATTAAAACCAAGACACACTGTTGCCAACTATCTATTTTGTTGTAGAGGGCCAACATGTTTCATTGACATGGGTGAACTTACGGCAATTTCTTCAGGGCAAGGGTCAGTTCTCGGCACACTGCCACGTATCTTTATATGCATTTTACCGGGCGGTTGCCCCTCCTGGGCAGACCTGCAACCCCCTCTTTTGCGAATGTGTGCCTGTTCACCACTTTTTCTTATTTTTTTGACGCTTTACACAACTGGGTGATATTTACAGGGGGAGACTAAGTACAAGTTTTTATGAAGGTGAACATGGATTCCCCATAACAGACAGTATAATTGTAGCTGCTGTTGACTCACATACGTTTTTGTGTCCAATGATGGTGAAGGGAATCAGGTCCATATTGTGTTGTATTAGCATAAAACATAAACACAACATTTCTCTGCAAAATGTCTGTAATAGTCTCTCACACATCACCCACATTAAAATTAATTAAAGGAAAACAGTATTTAAAACAATATGTTTAAAAATTATTCAAGATTGTCTGGGCCAGACTCTCTGCAGAACAGAGTTGGCTTTATCAGGGGGGCCATGAAAGGCTTGGGCCCTGGACGAGAGCCCTCTTTGCTCACGCCTTAAAACGTCCCTGGGGATTTGTAAAAAAAGCACTTTGATGCAGACAGCGATGTCGCATCATAGCCTTTTTTTTTCATCACAGCAGATCTGAGGGAGACACGGACAATAGAGGGAGGGCAGTTGTGGGCAGTGCCAGGCCATGGGATGGCAACGGTATACAACGTTTACAACGAAACATTTACAACGCACTACCATTACAACGCAGGCATTACCACGCATACCATTACAACGCATTGCGCTGGGGGGCGCTCTAGGATAGGGAATAAGTTTAATTTTCTATCCAACACCTTCCCTAGTGTCCACGGGGACTGGAGTTGGAATAGAAAATTATACTTACCACTATCCAGCACCTCTAAGCGCTATGCGTTGTAATGGTATGCGTGGTAAAAACCGCGTTGTAAAGGTATGCGTGGTAAAAGTATGCGTTGTAACGTCATACATCCGATGGCAACACACAATGGAGTCTCAACACAAGCAAGGGAGGGTGCAGGGCAGGACTGGGAACCACAACCGGCCCTGGCAAAGTGCTTGGTCGCCCCCCCTCCCCACTTGGGGGGGGTTGGAGGTGCCGCCAAGCTCTTTGCTGGGGACGGTTTTCGGTCGATTTTGGTACAGGGCCGATTTTGCAGCTATGCTGCAAAAATGTCCCTGTAACAAAAAAAATGGCACCCAGGGGCCCAAAACCTGCCCCCACCCGTGTGCCGCACCAGGGGATTGCACGGTGCCTGCTATGGCCAGTCCAGCCCTGGGAGGGTGGTCAGGAGGGCTGGGAGCATGCAGATGGGCATCAGAGGGTGGGAGAGAGGGGATGGCGCAAGCGGACAGACAGCAGAAGGTTGGAGGAAGAGGTTGGCAAAAAGCACATCGACAGCTGAGGATGGGAGGGTGGGGCTGGGGCAATCAGATGGAAACAGATGATAAGAAGGAGGGGCTGGGATAAGGAGACAGGCAGCAGAGAGTTGACTGGTGGGAGGAGCACAAAGGGGAAGTAGTACACGAGAGAGAGAGAGAGAGAAACAAACTACTTGTAGAATGCTCAAAGAAAAAAAATCGCACCTAAAAAATGAGCAGTGGAAGGGTGCAAATACATGCACCCATGCTCTAGGAGAGGGACAAACACACAGAGAGGAAATAAGACTACAGCACCTGACAAATGAGTAGCTAGCAAATGAGAGTGACAATCAATACAATCAATGGTAAGTGACAGGCAGTCCCTAAGTCGACTGTTAGAAAACAAAAGGTCTTACAAGAGACTGCACATGTGCACTCTTAACCAAGACTTTAAAACTGGGGCTCATTTCATTTGAGCCTTTTAATCGTGGAATGTGGTGACAGGCAAGATTCAAAGTATGGTGAGAAATGAAACCAATAAACATTTATTGTACCCCTGTTTGCACCCATGACTAAAACCACTTGGCTTAGTAAGAGTCTCTGTTAAATATCTCCTTTCTGAGCAAAAATTGACAGAATCTATTCTCATATTTAAGAATATTGCAGCATAATGCAGCATTTAATCATATTTCCTCAAACTCATATCTCCGACTACAATCTCATCCACCTCCTTCTCTCCCATTAAAATTTTTAAGGAACTTTTGAAGGCTCCAACCCCGCCAGTTGTGCATGATAACCCCAAAGAAAAATGCGAAGAACTGGCTTACTTCTTCCATGAAAAAATAGAGAATATCTTGTCTTCACTGCCTGTGTCCCCTCAGATTCCGGAGGCGGTCGTTAGCCCAGCAATATGTCCTGCTGAGCTCTCCTCCTTCGGTCCTTTCTCGGAGGAGGAGGTTGTAAAAGTACTGAAGGAGATGAAGAGTGGATCCCCTAGTGACCCAGTGTCCATGAAATATCTTAAACTAGTGGCGAACACTCTGGCTACTCCATTGACCGACCTTATTAATCTCTCAATCACGCATGGGACAGTGCCCCAGAGATGGAAAAAGGCAGTGGTAAAAGCCTTATTGAAAAAAACAGGATTAGATTCTGCTAATTTGGCCAATTTTAGGCCTATTTCACTTCGGCCCGGTTTTTCCAAGGTTGCAGAGAAGTTGGTCAACCGTCAGCTCTCATATCATCTTGAGTCCAATCACCTGTTGGGAGATTCCCAGACTGGTTTCCGCCCTGGCCAGGGAACGGACACAGCCCTACTGGCGGTAGTGGAGGAAGCAAGGAGCACTCTTGATACAGGAGGGTCAGTGGCAGTGATCCTCCTGGACTTGAGTGCTGCCTTCGACACCGTAAGTCATCAAGTGCTCCTCCAACGCCTGTCAGAGGTGGGTGTGTCAGGGACGGCCTGGAAATGGTTGGAATCCTTCCTCTCCAACCGCTTTTACCAAGTCTGGGAAGGGGCAGAACAATCGACCCTGTTCCCTCTTCAATGTGGGGTCCCGCAGGGCTCATCGCTGAGCCCTACTTTATTTAATATTTACATGACTCCGCTTGAAAGAGTGGTTTCCCCCTCAGGAGTGAAGATTATCAGCTATGCTGATGACACTCAGCTGGTGGTCGGCCTCACCCAGCTGGCGGAACAACCTGAAGTTTTGCACGACTGCCTTGCTAACGTCCATCGCTGGATGTCTCACTCTGCCTTAAAACTTAATGGAGAAAAAACGGAGCTTATGCTCCTGGGTAAATCCAGCCCCTCCATTATCTCTAGCTGTTGGCCCCGGTCTCTGGGCGACCCACCAGCTCCCAAGAAGGAGATCAAGACCTTGGGAGTTTGGTTGGAGGAAGATCTGTCCTTTAGGACCCACGCCAGGAAGACCGCGGGGGTCTGCTTTGGCCTGCTGCGGTCAGCCCGCAAGGTGCTACCATTGCTCCCCGACTCAGCAAGGAAGCTTCTGCTGCGGGGTTTAATCCTGTCGAGGCTCGACTACGGGAACGCGTTGTTTCTCGCTGCTCCCGTAGCAACTTTTAAAATCCTCCCAACAGGTACAGAATGCAGCCGCTAGAATGTTAATGGATGTTCCCAGAAGACAGTCTGCTGCCCCGGCCCTGAAAACGCTTCATTGGCTCCCCGTGAAGGAGCGGGTAAAATTCAAAGCGCTATGCACGGCCCATAAAATCCTGCATGGTAAGGGCCCCCCGATTCTTTCTATTATGGCATGCCCTTATAAGCCCTCACGTTCCTTGCGCTCAGATCAAAAACATCTACTGCAGTCAGCTAGAGTAAGGAGAGTTCGCTCGGGGGGCAGGCGTTTCTCAGTGCAAGTGGCGATTTTATGGAACTCCCTGCCCCTCAAGATCCGTTCAGAGCCTAAGATCTTACTCTTTCGGAAACTCCTGAAGACTCATTTGTTTCCACTGTAGTGATTGAACTGAGCCTCTCCTGCTGCCCTGCTTTTCTGCGCCGGGATGCCCCTGGGTAACTGAGCGCATTACAAATTTTATATAATAATTAACAGACTCCTCACAACGATTTTTGCTCATTTGCTGCACGTGCTGGTCATTATCACAAGGTTTTTTAGAATCCCTATAATTTTGGTGAACTGATGTCCCCCACACAGTCAGAAATTTGTTCCAGCACCACTGCAACAGTGGATTTGAATAATTATTAAAATCAATCATTACTTGGAACACATCACCAGTCATGTTTTCCGCAATACCACAGTTCACAAATTTGTTCCTCAAGATTTATATTGCAGATTTCAATCCCCTTTGTGCTTCTCAATGCTTGAAGGCTCACAACAGCAGCTTTTGGGGTTGAGTGGAAATCAGTGTTATAAGTTTCACAATTCACCCCTTAGAGTCATAGACAAGTTTATGTTATGTGTTATGTCTCGGTCACTCCCTCTATCGTTTTAGGTGGAAGTGGTCTCATCTGTTTTTGTTCAGATGGTTATGTAAATAGCTGCTAGATTACAGTGTCCTTCATAGGAGGTGTAATATTGTTCTTTTCAGTTACAGAAAGCATGATGGTGTCCCTGTCACCAACACCTCTCTATCCTGTGGTTTTTTGCATTTAATAGCACACTCTCAGCTGTGGACCATGCACGTTTATATCTCCTTGTGAATGTTTGTGGTACATTTGGCAGGCATTTGGCAGTGCTTGGCAATACTCCTCACAGGTAAGCAGGAATGCCACATCGGGGTCATTAAGCCCAGCAGGCATATCTTATATCTAAATATTTTACGTTGCTTAGTGTCATGACTACCCCTGGTGATTTCACACCAGCAATTGTGTGAAATTGAGCAAGACCACAACATATGTGTAAAGGTTGCCCTTTTGACCCTACATATCAGGCATTTATTAGGGATTTATTTGTTGCATCCTTTGTTGAATTATACAGATATATTTAATGTAGGATGATATGTTGCAACAACTTGAACCTCGAGTTCCTTAAACAGAGGTGGGAAATGCCTGTGCTCTCACCCCTTTAATGGGGAAACATCCTTTACAACTCGGTGTTTACACCGCGCGACCTTCACGACGCAGTCATTACAACGCAAGTCATTACTACGACTTGCACTGGAAGGCGCTCTTGCTTATGGAATAGTTTGATTTTCTATTCCAACACCTTCCCTACTGTTACGTGGGCTGGAGTTGGAATAGAAAATTAAATTAATCCTCAATCCAGCGCCCTCCAACGCAAGTCGTAACGACTTGCGTTGTGAAAACCGTGTTGTAAAGTACCGCAATCAAAATGATCGTGTTGTACTAACGTACATCCCTTTAATGCCTTCTGGTACGCTACCCAGTCATTTATTAATTTTGAAGTTTTATATAGCACGAACAAGACCCTCGCGGGTATCAGAGCGCTTTACGTTTGTTAATGAACAGAGACATATACAGTCAAGATAAATGTAGTTGAGAAAGGAACATTGAATGACGGAATCTCTGGGAGGGTGGGATCGCCTCCATGATAGTGCAGAGAGTCAAAAATCATTTGCTTCAAGTCTCGGTGGATCTAGTTTACCCCTGACACCTCGAGCAGTGTCCTATCGAGTTTTTTTGGTAGCCCCTCTTGCTTTGCACATAGTTTGGGTAATCTTGAGTCAAGGATGTGTCTGTGGTTCCCTCATTTTCGCCCTTTATGTTCTGAGGAGCTGCTCATAATGCCCGAAAATAATGAAATGTGAGTGAAGCAGAAAGTTTGTGAGAGTGTGCACACCTGTGGCAGTTCATGCATGACAGACAGCATGTTTTTCGAAGTCTGTTTTCACCCCCCCACACAGAATGTATGTCACAAAAGGATGACTTTAATGTATACCTGCAAAAAGTAAAGAGATCAACCATCAACTTATTGTCATTGTCAGTATTTAAGAAAGTGTAGAATTGCCAGTCTAAACTCCACATCTACTTACCTAGATGACTTGCTGGTAGTCAATATAATGGATACATTTTGGCTGTTGGATATTAAAACTACAATATTCTAGTGTAACACGACACCACCACCAATTATTGATTTTAAGGTTCTGAGCTGCTTCAGGTGGCATCACTCAAGAAGGTTTGGAGAAAGACTGGCTTACCAAGGCTTACTCTCACTAGTGCAATGGCTCTGTTTGTAGGTTCTTTCCCACGTCCTGGACGGTACTTTACGCATGTTAGAGTTTAGAAAAAAAGGGTGTTTTGCCATAATATCAAGGTTTTTATATTGAACTGCTCTTATATTGCTTATACAATATAAACTAGGAGCATATTGCTTAGTTAAGCAGATATGGCATCAGAATAGTAAATCACAAACCCCCTGTGTTTTCTCACCTTGATGATGTGTTGGAAGTCAGTCCACATAAATGCCGGTTGATATTCTTAACCGGCATATTTAGAGACACAAGCATAAACATTTATATATTGTGGGTGATGGTGTTTCCACTCACAGTCTGGCAGATAGTCTCATTCTAATTGCTTCTAAATTTGGGGATAAATGGAAACATGGAACAGAGAGGCAAGGACCCAGTTTGCAAAGTGCTATACCTAAGTGTTACCTATTCCTGTAGTACTCCTGGCTTACTTCTAATTTCTAGGAGTAGGTCAGGCTTTCACCTCGCTTACCCACAGAATTCAAGAGTTAGCCAGGAACTCTACAGCAGCAGGTCCCATAAAACACACCGTGTGGCCTATTAGAGAAGCCAAAATAAGAACGTGTGGTTTATGGGAACTGATGTTGATGCAATCAATTACCAGATCTCTTGACTAGGAGTGAAGAAGAAGGGAATTGGAAAATTAGGTTGTGCAATCAGAGCACATCGCTTAGTCGCAAGCAAGCTACAACACTGCTATCCAGTGGGTTGCAGTCAGAAATTTGGAGTAGGCAATGTCACGATACCTTAATATTGTAGCCAATATATCGAAGAACAAACTATTGAGGAGGCAAGTGGATATAGGTAAGTATAGATTTACTATTCTTAACAACACATCTACGTATCTTGCCAATATATGGTTATATATCGTCACAGTACTTATATGTGGATTAAAGCATAGAAAATCTATGCATGCATATCTGTTTATTTTTTGGGCCTCGACACTTGGCAGAAAAATTAAGATATCTTGATATTGGCTAGTCGATATTTCGTACCTACACAATCCTGTCTGGTTATAGACAGAGCATATGATTTGACGAATACTACCTAATGATGAGAGATCATGAAGTCTCAATAGTACATCTGCTCAGTAGGGCATTGGTATAATCCTTAGTTGAGGTATTGCAACTCTTGAATGTGGCTTCTATTGGGCCGTTACTCCGCTACTGTGTGGTGTCAAATATTTTTTATTCCACGTGTGCATTTGCATGTACACTTTCTTGCTTGTCTTTTTTAGCCTCTAGGGCTATCATGTTGACTCATCAAGTTGTCACTCGTACTGATAGTAATGCGGATCTTGTGTGACAGATAAAGTTGCGGTATCACTGTCACTCATCCATGGACTAGGTTCGAAGGATCAGCTTGCTCACATCAAGAACTCAGCTCAACGGCCTGACTCCCAGCGCCAACACCAAGATGGACTCCTGCCAAATGTCACACTTCGGTTGGGTGGCTGGCTCCCTTTTTGTTGCAGATCATTTGGAAACTAAGCCCGCAAAACCTTCATTTTTTCTCCTTTAATGGGATTGCTCATTCACTTTATGTGAAACAATGGCCAAGTTCTCATTGTGCAGACGACGGGGGTCTGAGTTCCCCACATTCCACCATTCATAATGAAAAACTCATGTTGCGGTGTGTATTAGCCAGTTTTTCTCTATTCCCAGGATGTGTGTGACCAAATTACAATATAGGAGAGCATACCCTCAAGCAGCCTGCCTCTCTGGAATCAGCACTGTTATTTCTGTTCATGGCTCACTTCTAATGTATTACAGTTTATTTCTCTTTCCATCGTTGCTGGCAGTGCGTTGCAATACAGCAAAAATAGACTGCAATATGGCAGGCAAAGGATAGAACAAAGTGTCAAAGAGGAAGAAATAGTATTCCGACAGGGGGCGTTTTGATCCATGTGTGCCTCAGTGGAATGATGTGGCCGCCATTGCCCCTTTTTTAATGTATTTATTAATGAACGATACTACAGAGCGCCCTGACACTCTACAGCACCTTCAAAAGTAATGGACAAAGCCAGTAGTTCCCAAAGGTGCGACATATTGGCTCTGCCAATGCTTCTTTCCCATGGTTTATCTTGGAACTTTTGTGGACAGGCCTGGTGTGGTGAGGCCCTCATGGTCGTGCTTTAGTATACAGGGGTGTTAAGTATATTCGTAATGTAGTAGCTGCATATAGGAACAAGCATTTGCAATGCAACAGGTCTCGCATTTTGGGGAGTTTAAGCTATTGGCATTGTAAGGGACAAGGCCTTATATTTATGTTTTTAAAACCAAAACATAAAAAAAGCATTGTCATTTACAATTCCAATAGCTCAAAGTCACGTAAATGCGAGACCTATTGCCCTGTAAATGCTTGTTGTTTTTGCATCTCAATACCTGGCATTAGTTTGTGGGAGGCCTAATGTTAGGTGATTCATGGCCAGCCTGTGGTGGGTTGGGCCCATGGTTGGCAGCGATACTACAG
This sequence comes from Lissotriton helveticus, assembly GCF_964261635.1. Taxonomy (NCBI): domain Eukaryota; kingdom Metazoa; phylum Chordata; class Amphibia; order Caudata; family Salamandridae; genus Lissotriton; species Lissotriton helveticus. The sequence goes on along the minus strand of NC_136063.1, from coordinate 967,957,998 downwards.
GTTAACTTGGCGTCTTACTATTGACTATGTATTTGAACGTTGTGGGGATGTTTGAGATTTGATTCTTGGCAGGGGCCAGAGGATAGGCGCATAGCGGCTGTTTCTGACCCTCTAAGTAGCTGATAGCACCATCTTGTAGCCCCTGGGGGTGAGAGCGGTGCGGTCTGCACCAGGGAGCCAAGCCATGGCCCGGCTGCCAAGGCTCATCTCTCTGAAGGGTGCAAGGGGTCCTTCAGGAGATACCTCCGGCATGCTTATTTAGATTTACATCTGAGCGGCCTTGCTCCTCCCTCGAGGGAGCTGGTTAGGCAAGATTTTGGGGGGCCTTCACAATCACGTGCAGGCACTGAAATGGATGAGAGGTGCAAGGAGCATCTGAAGAGGAGCCAGACAATGAGATTTCAAAAGTATTAGGCATTGACGCTGGTCAGGAACTGCAAATGCCTAGCTGTCTCTGTAAGGAACATTCCAAAATGGTTTAGAGTGAGAAATACTTCCTAGGCAATTTCAATCAATCCAGTACACGTATAAGCATAAATCAGGGAAAAGTAAACACCGAGAATTATGTAAAACATATATTGATTTTTAATTATATTAAAAAAGATATAAGATTAAAAACTGTGTTAATAACACAATAAAAAATTCATTTCATAACAATTCAATCAAATACACAAAATTTATAATAGTGGCAATTTTTATATTCTTTATCAATTGTGTCAACGCTCGTCGACACAATTGATAAAGAATATAAAAATTGCCACATTATACATTTTGTGTCTTTGATTGAATTGTTATGAAATGAATTTTTTATTGTGTTATTAACACAGTTTTAATCTTATGTCTTTTTTAATATAATTAAAAATCAATATATGTTTTACATAATTCTCGGTGTTTACTTTTCCCTGATTTATTCTTATAAGTGTACTTGATTGATTGAAATTGCCTAGAAATTATTTCTCACTCTAATCCTGTTTCCCTGTCCTAGGAATTGAAATATATTTACTAATCAGGGGGTCCTTGTTTTTCACATATACATTCCAAAATGGTGTCATTGCTAAATATGTTGTGAAGTTATTTATGAGTGCATTTTATTCCACTGTATAATGTGCAAAATAATACGGCATCAGATATTTAACCTCAAAGTTGTGGTATCAGTTCCTTCTGTTGAGTGTCCCTGCTCGGGTCCCCTCTTGTGCATGATGGTTCACCCCACATGGGGACACTCTGGTAAGAGCGGGCCACGTGGCAACGGCGGGGCAGAATAGTAATGGCGGGCAGGCGTGAGGGGTGAGGGCTCCTCCTTTTATTCAAGAGGGTAGAGCCCAACGAAAAGGTGGCTTTCTGGGGAAGGGCTGTGGTGGTCACCAGTATAATGTGGGGCAAGAGCTAGGCAACCTCGCTTCATTTTGACCCACTGCCTCCTTCCTGCCTGCCCTCGCCTCAGGAGCCCTTCAGCTGGGAGCAACAGGGACCTGTGTGATATTCGGAAAGAGGAAAGCGCAGCATTTATCTATTTTGCACTTTCCCAATATCATGTCTTCTTTTCCAAGCAGTTTCTAATGGATTGTACGAGAACTCCAGAGAATGAAAAAATCTATCTTTCACCTGCCCTGGACTGGATCAGAAGAGAAATGGGCAGAGACAGCTGCGGCCAAAGCTCGCACCAACCTCCCAGTCCATATCAGTTTGGACTCTCATACCTCGTGACCCCCACCCACCCCGGGCAGAGCTTGTTTTCTCGGGATTAGCTGCTGGTGCGCGTGCTAGGGCTAACTGCCCCTCAGGCATTTAGCACCTCGTCTGTGGGAAGTGAGAAGCGGCTGCTACAAGAGGGGTTGGGCCGATGGTGGAGGGGGCAGAGAGTGCAGCAGAGGCAACCACGCAGGTGTGCCGCCGCCCCCACCCCATCACTCCAGGCATTCTCACTTTTAGGAGAGAAAGTAGTGCATGTGTCCCCCCCACCTCCCGGACCTCAGCTATCTTTATTTTTCTCAGCTCTCTGTGTCGCTATATATTCATCTATATGCACCCACTCACCCACTCGGGCAACTCGCTCTCAGTCTCTTTTCCACAGACAATCCACAGCTGTCTCTAACCCACTCTCATTACCTTTCTTCACCACACACACTTCCATTCTGACAAAAATACACTATCACAAGCAGACACTCTCTCTATGCTCTCCCAAGCCACAATTTCTCTCTCAAAGAAACTATCGGTTTCACACACACTTTACATTTTACAAACTATTCCGCACAGTAAGTCCCTGCCCTTACACATGCAGTTATAACTTTGTTTTTCTGTCACACAGACAGACACATCGCTTCTTCCACTCTCTCTATCAAGAATAGATGCCGGTCATTCTCACATTCTTGCTGTCTCTTTTTCTGACTCTCTCACAATCTATCTCTCATGCACACGGCCAGCCTCTGTTCCTTCAGACACACACGCTCCAGCAGTGTCAGTTGCGCACCTTGTGCTCTGCGCACCCGTCCCACAGATCACGCTCTCGGGCTAGAGGATTTAGGAGGAGAGGGGTGCAGCCTGCCTGCCGCCGAGCCGGGGACTGAGGGGAGCACGTCCTTCCCGCAGCTGGGCTACCCGCAGTACCTGAGTGCCAGCCCAGGAGCAGTCTACGCGACAGGGGAGCGCCAGGAACTCCTGGCTGCAGCCGCTGCCGCGGCCTTGGAAGCCCGGGCAGGTGGAGGCAGCGAGCTCGGAGCCAGCAGCCCAGCTGCCCTCACCGCCTCAGTGTTGGGCATGTATGCCACTCACGGGCCCAACGGGGCCGCCCCCAACTACAGCGCCTTCCTGCCTTACACCACCGAGCTGGTGCTCTTGTCGCAGATGGTAAGTGTTGGCGCGGGGGCAAAGGAGCAGCGGAGAGTGCCGGGGGGGCCGAGGGAAGGGAGGGGAAGTCCCGACTCCAAAGGGAACGAGCTGAGAAGGAACAAAAAGAGCTGGGGAGTAGGAAACACACCCGGGAGTGCCTTCACCTCAATTTCATGCTCTGCTCTGACTTATTTAAAAGGCAGCATGTTTGGCTCAGAGGTGCGGGCCGACCTGCTTTCAAGCTGCGCTGCCAAAAACGCGCCTTTCGTCGCCCGGTGCAGCGCTGGCGCAGGATGAGCGGCGGTTGGAGGAAGGTGTACGGGCTGCATTTTGGGGAGCATAGCTGTCGACAGAGGCTGTGGCAGGTGCATGCGTGTGGAATACAATGAGCCTGTACAGCCATCACGAAACCAAAAGCGATCTCTTTTTAAAAAAAACAAAGCCGTGAGTGGTACGCGCCCATATGCTTTCAATTATCACGCCTGTATCTGGGCACGATAATTGAAACCATATGGCAGGAAATGCGCGTAATAGGCACCAATAGGCCAGGGGCGGAGCTATGCGCCTGCTTCTGGCCTATTGTGTGCTATTTTACAAAAGAACACGCAGGGAAATGCCAATAGCAGGCCACAAAGGTAAAATCACACGCACGAACGTGTGCATTTTGCAGGTCCATTTTCAAAACCCGGACAAAAGGACTCTCGCTGCGTGAACACTGCTGCGCAGTGTATCGCTAGGCGTGAGACCTAAACATGTATTCCAGGAGCCCACACATGAGAACGGCACGTGGTGTCAAGGGCAGGAAGCAGAAGTGTTCGGTCATGGGGCGGAGTCTCAGAGAGTCAAGCCTCAATGAAGCCTAGGTACCAAATCAATGGATGCCAGCCGACGCCTTGCCACACTTATACTTTAGTTGCAAACTCTGCTCCCAGAGAAATTGAAACAGATAAGAAAGATATAGATAAGATATGATGTGATGTGATGTATTTAATGGATCACATACAGATATTTGAGGAGCTTAAAGGTACAGCTGAAGAGATGAGTTTGCTTCACAGATACTTGTGTATCTTACAAATCACTGCTCATAGTGCAACGTTGGCAGAGGAGCTAAGGAGCAAAGGAACGCTGATCGGCAAGATAGCTTAGCATGTTATGTTCCAGTTGCAAACAGCAGTATTTAAACCTACAAAACATACGTGTAAATGTTTTCTGCCATGAATTCTATGTTTTGTTATCTTAAGATTGATGGAACAGAGTCCTCTGGGTATCAATAAACAAATAAGTCTGGGCTATTGAAATGGTTATGATTGGTGTAATTACACTCACATTCCTACAGTGGAGCACCGTTCGTTGTAGTATGCTTCATTATTTTTACCTTATATTAACACCTCAATTTCCACAAACTTCTTAGGATTTCTGCATAGATTTTACATTTTGGAACACAGACATTTAAATATATTCCTGCGGAGATTTGACATATTTTTTCCAAAGATTGGGACAGCCTCAAATCTTGGTCCACCATGCACTCCATGTCACCTTCCTACATATTACCACAGAAAAAGGCTTAGAGGGGCATATGTGGCATTAGTGGCTTCCCACTCAGCACTGGACTAATCAATGGCAAACATGTAGCATCAAAAGCCAGATAGAGGCCATTCGGTTGGTATGTGATGCTAACCAATGCTTCTGGATAAAGACTTCTTGGCTTGATGCTGCCACCACTGGTAACAGTTGCACCGCAAGACATTTGTCTGTAATTCCGCTTTGTATTACGTTCTGTAACTTGTGGACTTATGTCCATGCCTGATCTGTATTTTCCTCAGCCACGCCCTGTCAGTCACATGGTTCGCATTGGCATTTTTCGATTGACGTCATTACCCTGTCATTCTGTCACATCAGTTTGACCCTATGCCACTTACCCATGTGTCTGTCGGTGGTGTCTGTCACTCCATAGATTACTGATAGACTCTGTGCTCTGTCTGCAGTTCCAGTAGGGGCTCCTTCAGGGTGATGGTGGTTTGTTGGATATGATATGGATATGGATATGAAGAACACAACATATACAGTTAGCTCCAATATCCACATATGTGTACACTCACACACGCACAGACACGCAAGCACACACACACACTCACTCACTCTGCCTGGGTCTATTATGTCAAACAGAGGCTATGTTGGCAGAACTGTAGCCGTTCTGTAGCCTTTCATTGCTTGGCAAGGAGGGGACGTTTTGCTGTCCTTTTAACGTGTCTCTGATGCTTCTTTAAAAGAAATGGTGCCTAAGTGTTATTTTATGGGTTCTTGTGGAGAGTACTAACACCCTATGGTACTCGATAGTGCTCTTGAAAAAATATCATTGAAAAACAAGTGTGTTCAGGGTCTAGGAAATTTGAAGTGGTGGAAATCCAATCATACAATGTGTGGCCATCGTATAATGAACTGGTTTCCAAATGAGTACAGCTTAGACCCAAACACCTCTAAAATCAAGTTTAGCAGAGCAATAGAGTGGGATTGTTAACATGCCACTGATCCAGTGCCAATCAGGGATCAATAAAGACTTGTAACACATGCCTTTGGCCCGTACACATTCGCCCAACTCACAAATCCCTGTTTCACTGTTTCGCTGTTTCTAGTTTGAGTTAAATCAGTGTTTCATAATACAGGCTCATTCCTAACACAAAAATACATACCTAAACCTGTAATCAACTCTCTTTCCTCTGGTCGATGGACCAAAAGTTGAGAAGTTGATGGTAATAATTAGAACTGACTAACTATCTATTCTTCTAAATAATTCACAAACACAATGTAAGGTTAATATTATTTATTGCAAAATATTGTGAAGGTAAAATGCTCATCATGTACAGGTTACAAAGCAAACAAAAGATTCAAACACAGAGAGATAGAGAGAACAATTTTGTATGCAAAACAGTGTCAAACTCATATCAATCGAACATATGCAAATTAAGGAGTGGATAAGTGGAGAGACAAAAGGTTTCAAAGGCAAAATACATTTGCAAAAGAATATGCAAAGTACGGATCATTTAGCTAATACTAACCTAAAGAAATTTGGGGAATACCACCCCCTGGCCACGGGGATAGTAGGGGTCCCCTGAGACAGATTCAGGTAACAAAGATTATCAGGATACTGGTTACAGGATAGGGTCAGGAAACAGGTAGGCCTCAGTAAACCGATGGACAGCGACAATCTCCCTCTAAGCTTCTTCCCAACTGCGACTACCCCACACCCCCTGGGGCACCTCAATTATACCCTAAACCTACATGTCCAAGCCACACTTGTTGAAACATTTATGGAAACTCTCATTGGCTGATTTGGAGGGTGTTCTATCACACCACCATAGTCACTTTCCCATTTTCATAGTGTTCTTTGTTACGTTTAATCCTCATTACATAAACACGACTTTTAAAATCACATTTCCTTTAGTAAGCTACATGTTACAAACTTCTACATTTCCATTGTTAAACACTGCCGCTTCTGCGGAAGAAGTTTGTACATTTCTTCTCGTTCCCATGGCCATCCTTCCGTTTTTTGGCAGACATACAAAGCTCTTCGAAGGACATCATCCTTCTGCCTTCTCCACTCTCTGTCGGAACTCAATTTTCGACTCTTATTCACATTTGATTTCTTTTAAATCCAGAATGACATGCAAAGATGTAGACCCATACAAGCATCACTATGATAAACAAGAATACAGACATGTATTAATTTCATGAATACAATCCTCACTGTTTTACCACCCACCACTTGCACTATCGCAGATTATTTATCTAACTAAGCATTAATGCACAAAGCAGCATTATTATTTTTTTGAAGCAGAACGCAAATACGTCCTAGTTTTTCATGCATTAATCTCCACATGAGTGCAAGCATGAGCAAATCATTTTCCAGTGTTTTCGTGTTTGTGCACATTAATCTCAAAGCACACTGTTAGTAAATATTACTGGGGAGGTAATTCAAGCAGGTTTAATTTTCAAAACCCTGCTCCATCAACTCCCTCCTTTGATGGCATTTTTGAGCCATTACAAAATTACCCATCATACTAATTGCCTCCTTTATTTTTATCTAAAGGTCTGTACTTCTTTCTCATTTCGCCATTTTCTCATCTAAATCTTTCATAACTACATAGTAATCCCCTCTCGTATCCTCTAGTTCTATTTCTTCTCACTTTTTATTCTAGCTCTACATTTACTGTCTGATTCTTGCATCTTCTTCCTTCCTTGCAATTTCTCCAACCTGATGAGACACAGAACGCACCAGATCAGCCAATCCTTTGCAATAATCAAGCCCTAGATCATCAGAAATATTCATCAGTTTGTTTGCTGGTACAATTGCTTGTCTCATTGCTCTTTCCATTAGGACTTCATGAGGACTCAATCCAGTCTTTTTTTATCAGGAATGCTTCTTAGACTCATCAATACCAGGGATGAAGCGTCAGGCCATTTCAATGTTGTGGATGCACAAACTTTTCCCAGGCTAGATTTTATAGCATCGTTAATTTGTTTGACCTCTCCAGATGCTTCTGGTCGATAGGCACAATGCAGCTTCTGCTCAATCTGTAATGCTGCACAAATTATCCAAATTATCTCGTTATTAAAATGAGATCCCCTATCTGTTTCCAAAGTGACTGAAAAACCGAACCTTGGGATTAGTTCTTTTAGAAGAAGCTTTGCAACTGTGAGACTATCATTCCTTCTTGTTGGATAGGCTCTACCCAACTAGAAAACAAACAAACAACAACTAACACATATTTTAGTCCGTTACACTGGAGAAGCTCGAAGGAAATCAAGCTGAAGCCTCATAAATGGTCCTGCTGCTTTTCCAATTCGTCCCCAACTCCCTACTGTCTTTCTACCTGGATCTTGCTGCTGACATGTAATACACCTCTGACATAGACTCTCTGCAATGACCTTGAACTTTAGTTTGTACCATGACTGCTTGAAGACCCTGATCATTGCATCTCTTCCAACATTTGCAATTCCATGGTACACCCTTGCCATTTGGGATAGTAAAGAATCTGGCATGACTGCTCTTTCTTCCATATACAAACTTCATCTTCTGCTCTCTTCTTGCAGCCTAATTTCTTCCATATTTCTTTTTTCTCATCACTTGACTCTTCTTGTAACTGTCTAATCTCATCTCAAGTCTCCCAAGAAGAAAACATTAGGTGGCAATTGGTATTTTTCTTCTACACCCCTCTGTTTATTGCAATTGAATTTTATGCACAGAAATGCGCTACTTGATCAGCGTATCTGTTACCGTTTGTCACATAATCATTTCCTGACTTATGTGCAGAACATTTGACCACTGCAATCTTTTTAGGCAATTGCAAAGCATCCAATAAATCTTTCACATTTTTGCCATTTCTAATCGGAGTACCTGAAAAAGTCAGGAATCCCATTTGCATCCATAACTGCCGAATTCATGAACCACCCCGAAACCATATTTACTATCAGTAAATATGGTTACTCTCACATTTTTGCGAATTTTGCAAGCTCTAATCAAAGCTATCAGTTTAGCAATTTGTGCAGAGTTTACCCCTTCTAGACAGGATGCTTCTAGTACTTCAGCTACCATGCACACTGCATAGGCAGAACTCAATACACCTCTTTTATTTCTCAGACATGATCCATAAACAAACATTACACTATTTGATTCCTCCAACGGAGTATCCTTAATATCCGGCCTTGGCTTCATGCACAACTCTGTCACCTCCAATGATGATCTGCTTCATCTTTCACTTCCTCACAAAATGGACTTGTCATACATCTCACCACAGTCACATTTTCAGCACCTAGGATTACTGTGTCATTCCTAGTCAGCCGACTATAGGTCATGTGCTGCGTTCGTGTTCTTGTCAAAAGAATCTCAACTGAGTGTGGCACATATACTTTAACTGGATGTCCCATCACAATTGCTTCACTCTGTTCCAAACTCACACAAGTAGCAGCTACTGCTTTCAAACAACCTGGTAACGCTGCAGCCACTGAATCCAAAGTAGCAGAAAAATAAGCCATTGGACATCGTGCCATTCCATTTTTTTAGTTAAAACTGATAATGCACACCCATTTCATCACCAAGTGAGCTGTTGGTTGGGACTCACCAGTTGGCTCACGTTTTCATCATTGGTGACTTTCATAACCATGAAGAAAGGAAATTAGTGTCAAAATAATGCTTGAGAGGTGAAGAAAAATAAAGAGGAGGAGTGCAAGCTGGAAGCGCCCTGAGACGCGGTTGACGGGTGGCGACTGTGACTGTTTACAGGGGATGCGTGGCTAAAAAGTGTGAACACTCCCAAGGAGGTGTGTTGCCGGTATGAATTCTGATAGCAACCACCTGGCTTGAAGTATCAGTGAGGTGAAGACTGCTCCCCAAGCCCTGATGAAATCGCAGCAAGGTAGTGGCAATGAAACATGTTGGCCTTTCCTAATTGAGATGGTCTAAAAAATACCATTCTTTTTAACATGAGTGTGCTCACAGCATTCAACAAAGTACGTACATTTGCGAGTGAGCTACAACTCATTTTAGCTTGGAGAAGCAAGTTTCGCTCTTTTTTCACTGTGGGGGTCCAGTGCACTCTTTGGGCATTCTTTCACATATCACTTCTGTCTCTTTATTTTTCTTCACCTCTCAAGCATTATTTTGACACTAATTTCCTTTCGTCATGGTCATGAAAGTCACCAATGATGAAAACGTCAGCAAACTGGTGAGTACCAACCAGCAGCTTCCTTGGTGATGCTTACGTGAGGTACTTTCTGACATTACACACATTTTTTCTTCTTGATTACTTTAACAAGAGGATTTGCATTGTGGTAGATTGACAAATAGTGAGAACTGCACACACAGATCCGGATGTGATTGGCATTCTTTAGAAGCCAGCATCTGAGCAGAGATATTATTACACTGCCCCTGGGATCCTTGAATATGGTTGGTGTTCAAGCACAATCAGGTCTTCTATATATTGTGATTTAATTGAGCGGAAGGCGACCTGATTGAGAATTCCCTCTTCTGCTCCTTATTGTGTATGAGTACAGTATCTCAACCTTATAATGTGGGGCTTGGTACCAGGTCCACTTTATTGTTCACCATCGCCATAAGGACCCAGGCCTGCTGTGCTTGCACTGCAAGGCTTTCATCATGAGTTAGAGGTCCGAGGGCAATCCCTCAATGAGGCATTATATGCAGCCAATGTGCTACTCTTTCTCCAGGATGTTGGAGTGGACATGCCAGAGCAATAGGTTTTGTTAGAGCTTTGGGGCTGTTTCTGGCCTGCATATTAACTAGCAGATATTCGATTTGTTCTTTCGCAGTGGGGGTATCCCCTTCCTCAAAATCAGCCCTACTTGCCTTAAATAGTTAGAAGTTAAAATATTCCATAGCCAGTGAGACTTGCTGGATAGTAATGTCGGGGAAGCTTTCAGAGTGCTTAGAACTAATATGAGCTTTTGGACGACATTGCCATTAACTGTGGCTAGCAGAAATGCAGTGACAGAAATTATGGCTCTCCTGAGATTGCTTTATTTCTTTGCCACACTGCTACTGCCGGTTGTTCTGGGATCTGGAGAGTTCACTGTTGGAGTTGACCTGGGGGGCAGGTAGATGTAGGGTGGCTCTGTCTAAAATGCAGTGCCCTGTGGTGAAGGGTGGGCTAGCTGCATCCGACCTTGAGACTTATTACTTAGCGGCCCAGCTGCAGTGGTTGAACCAGTGGATTTATAGTAGGATGAATCCTGGCGAGGGTGTAGTTGGCTCACCACCTGTCTTACGGGAGTTACTGCAGGTCCCCATAGTTGCCCGTCGGTGGCTGCTTTCATCCTCACTGGAGCTCCAGGTAATACAACAGTGCTGGTGGCGCTGCCTTCAGTGGGCCCATGTTCCGTTGCCTTATTTGCCTGATCTCCCACTTAAATGGATGAAGATTGCTTGCGTAGGTGCGTTGGGGGTCATTGTGAGGTGGGTGCCTATGTGGTTAATCGTGTAGGTGACATACTGGACTGGAGTAAAGCCCGAGTTTGAAGATTTTGCAGAGGAGTATGGTTTCCCTAGTGGCGAATTCTTGCTCCACAGAGCAGCAACTGCCACAATTAGAAGGCATTGGGGGATTCGTGAGACCAAGCCTGCAACACATCTTGTGTGTCTGCTACTGCTCTGTACTGCGACAGGCCGTGTAAAGGTGGTTTGGTGTCTATATCATGCTATGCGTGCTGGTGTTCTTACCCCTCTTGCTGCATTGAAAGTGAAATGGGATAGGGACCTAAAACTCCAGATGCATGAGGAGAGGATTTTAGCGCATATACCTGCTGTTGCATGTAATGCTAGGTTCAAATTAAATACTTTTTTCATTCTGCATAGAGCCTACCTTACTCCGGGCACAATCAACCGTTTCTATGTGATTTCAGCTGCGAAATTTCCGAGATGTGGGGCGCTGTAGGCAGAATTGTTTTATATGGTATGGTCCTGCCCGTCCTTAGCGGGGCTCTGGGAAGCAGTAATGGCCTGTGTAAATGAAATAACTTTACAAACGATCCCTTGTACTCCCTTGACCTGCCTTTTTGGGGGATATCCTCAGCCCAAAAAGAGGAAGATCACTTATAGACTTACTGACTTAGCGTTGATCCTGGCAAAGCGTGAAGTCGCTATGCACTGGAAATCGGTGCATGGCGCTAGGGTGACTAGATTGCGAATAGAACTGGTTTACAAGGAGGGACTTGAGAGTGCCATGTTGTTTTGGGGGTTGTAAAGAGGGCAGGGATTGATTGAAATGGCACGTGCTTGGGAACACCTTGTGGACTGCTTGTTGCCCCGGATACTGACTCTGACTCGCTGAATGCCTCTCTGGTAGCTCTGGGGGACTTAAAGGTGGGTAATAAGTGACCTTGCATGGGTAGGTTCGGGAGGGATTTGGTACAACTGAAGAGGCAATATTTGGCAGTTTGAAGAGGGGTAACTATTATAAGAGGGGGAGTAAGTCGTTGATGGTTGCTATTTGGAAGCTGTAAGTATCTAGTGGGTTGTTGCATTATGTTGTGCACTCAAAATATATCTATTGTATGTGTTAGCCAACCATTTAAAAAATATGTTTTGGGTATGTGCAGAATCTATTGTATGTACTTGCTTGCAAAACATTTTTTAACAAATTGATAGATGTTTTTGCTTACTTGTCATTTTTAACCTTTTTATTATATGTATTTGATAGCTGGTTATTTTTATCCTATGTATACATTTTGAAACTATTAGACGTATTTGCTTACTTGATATTTTTAAACTGTTTGTTGTATGTATTTGCTGGTGTGCCATTTTTAATCTATTTAGTATGTGTATTTGCTTGCTTGTCAATTTGACTCTATGTATTATATACTTGCTTGATTTTTTTTAGCATTTTATATGCACTATTTAGTTTGTGTATCAAAGCCATTATTTGAAAAAAAATGAAAATGTGTGTAAGCCTTGTAGCCTGAGCAGAATTCAATGCAACTTTTGTTTTTGCCTACTAATTGGGAGCTCCGCGTTCCCTAGTGTGGGCACAGTTTTTCTCTGCGGACAGTTGTGTGTGTTTGGTAATGTGCAGAATGATCCTGTGCCAGCCAGATGACACCTCTTGTCATGGTTGCTTTTGAATGGTGGGGCTGGTGCTGAGGTGAAGGAATATCAGATGAGCTGACTGATGTGTAGAGTTGAAGGTAGTAGGGTGGAAGCCAGGAGCTGCAGACTGATGTCAGTGACCTTGAAGATGCCTTCACTTCATAGCTCCTTATTTAGAAATGATCATGGGCCTCCCTCAGACTTCTCCTGAGATAGGTCCCAAGCTCATAAGGTCAGAATTAATGTTTCAATGAGCCACCCTATGCTCTTCAGTACAAACACTGAGTTTGAGTGATAGACCTTGTCATACATAGAACCATAGTGATGTCAGAAAGTACTGCAATTACCTACCATTGTTTTCATTACGCAAATGACCAACAGGTAGCACTTGGGAAAGGTGAACAGTGATTGTTCTCTGTAACGCTGAACTCCAGTGGGAATTACATTTTTCTTAAATGAAGAGAGATATAAAAAAATATGTTTTTATGATAAAGTTGTAATGGTATCAACTGTGCTCTGCGAAAGTATCTGCATATTCTTAAGGCAGAGAGTTTTAAGGAGTGTAGACACTCGCAAAGAGCTGGTCTTTTACCTATAGATGTAATCGGGTTTGAGGTATAGCATGAATGTACAAGTGAAAGAACCTATGTAGGAACCAGGACAAGTAGAAACTTCGACCATGAGTTACAGATGCAATATTTCAAGTGACTGAAGAGTTTAGGTTGACTAAACCTTAGGCAAACTGTGGAAAGAGACACCCCATCACATGGTAACACATAGAACCAACAAATAAACTGGGAATGACTCATGTTCGAGTTCACCGTTAGGCTAGAGAGATAGTGACAGTGTGTTGAAAGAGAGTAGTTGGAATGTTGCATTCCTACATTATAAAAGCAAAAAGAATAGACGATGGAAGCATTGATACACAAATCAAACTTTCAACCTCATTCACAGATCTGGGTTTAATCCATCATTTGTTTGCTCACCAAGCCACACCAGTTTGGACCCAGCCATGTGTAAATCAGTCTTGACCCTGCATTATAGCACTTACGGAAGTGTTAGTCATATAACACGAGATGAGTGAAAGGACATGCTCTACAATAAAGCATTTTTATGACTTTGGTACATTGAAATTTACTTCTGCCTCAATTATCGCGACAGCAGCTTGCCCCACACATTGCTCCTGCTGACACTGCTAATGACAGTATCAACACAACTACTAACCATCACACGCCTACAAATGTGACAGCTCAGACTATTTCAGCCCTCCAAAGCTATGCGAATGGTGTGGGCGGCGAGTAATAGTCATTCTTAATGTTTATTGAGTTAATATTTACCTGTTGTTGTAGTCATCTCAAAATAAGCCAGACAGCACCACCCTGTGACAGACTGTCACAAGCACCGGTGTTGACAATTATGTGCCCGTGCCGACCACCAGAAACCACCGGCTCAAATGAAGCACTTGTTGCGATGAAAACCACACACCTCATAGTTCTATATTTCTGAGCCCTGCAAAAACTGTGGTTTGTGGGCAGGTTGGAATTTAATGTGGCACTGGTAATTAGGCTTATGTGTGCCATTTATATTGTTTTATTATTCATGGGAGCCTGTAATCACTGTATTAAAGGCCATCACTACTGTTTAAAAAAAAATCCCATCTCTAATACAGTTGTGTTTTGATGTCTCTAGTCCCCTGTAATAAAATAATGAGGTAGTTGCTTAGTTGACTTCTGAAGTCACAATGGCTGCTGTTAGAGCTAACAACCAGGGTGAAAGTCATGTCATGCAGCACAATGACAGCTGCAAGTTAAACAAAGAAAACAGGAGCTGGCTTTTTCTTCTTATGAAATGTGTTTCTAAAAAGAAAAACGTGATCTACAGAAAGATGTTAATGACAGTGTTTTTTCCCCCATCCATTAGGTCATTACTGGAAAGACAGGATCTGTGCATGTTTCTAAACAATCTGAGCCACTGCATTTGTAACCTGATGTACATTACCCAGAATCTAATGTCTTTTTTCAAAAACGAACTGCTTTTTGGTGTGTTCCATTTCACAGTGCAGATTCTATTTCTATTCTTCAGATCTGCAATGAACGTGAACGAGCAAGACCCCAAGGACTGATTCATTGTTTTGTTATGTTATGTTATATTGGCATTTGTAGCGCACACAACTACTCATGAGTATCCTGGCGCGGAGCAATACTACATAGACGGCGAAAGATAAGCATTTTAGTAGGCCTGGCTAAATAGGTGGGTTTTGAGATGTTTTTTAAAACTTCTTAGGTCCTGTACATGGCGGAGTTGTAGTGGGAGGGCGTTCCAGAGAGAAGCTACTCTGCTCTGCTAGGAATGGGTGTCGGTCTGACTATGTATTGTAAAGAATAAAATGCCCTCTGTCATACTTTTGTTTGAAACATATTTAAAGTCACCTTTGAATTCCATCACTGTAAAAGGGACTCGGCCTTTGGCCTTGTTTCTTTATATGGCCATGAAACTCCTCAAGAACTTGGAAAAACGTATTATGGATTTAGGGGGGGGGACGGGGGAGGTTTAGCCCATATATTATGTTTTGGAGTCAATTTCCAGTAAACGTGGTTACTCTCAGCTGCGCCTTTCGCTGCCTCCTTGATATATTATGACTCATATGACACCATTTTTATTAAACCTTTACAGTTTTTGTTGTTGACCATTGGTCAAGTATTTGTATGTAGCACCTAACAAAGTACAGTAACTTCTGGGGATTTGTTTAATTCACCCAGCACTCCTTCCATTGTAAAAAAGAATAATTTTCCTCCTCCTGGGATAGCTCCCTCCTCAGGTTCTGGCCTGGCACATTGTGTGAAGGTAAAATTAAGATGCTGGGATCTCTTTTCTCTCCATGGCACACGCCTTATTGAACTTAAAGAATGCTCTTTACCCGCAAACGCTCAGCGGGTTGTAGAATTAACTCGAAAGGCATCTAATTTCTAGAAGGAATGCATGTTTAATGTGTTTAATTTAATTAAAGAGATGAATGGCAGTTGTTAACTACTTTTATAGTGGCGCTAAAGTTATAAAAAGCTTAGCGAGTTTTCACAGGTAGTGGCCGAGTCAGGAACCCTGTTGCCATGGAAAGGGGGCAGCAATGCAATATTTTAGTTTTGCTTAATAGCAGTTTTGCTGCCTCCAAGGGGTGCCTCACCTAATTCCATACTTCCGCACAATGAGATCGTAGCAGGGGATATGTTACCAGGTGCCAACAGGGTCAAGTAGCTACAGAAAATGTATTTAATCACAGGACCAGTGGTTATAAAAGAGACATGCAACACAGCTTACTCTGGGATCTAGAGGATTTTGATGCCTTGGAATGGTGTCTTGCAAAGGACAGCGGACAACCTACACTTCTCTCAAGATGGTGTCTCCCGGCAGTGAGTGATAATGTACGTTGAGCCCTCTCTGCCAGGAAATTCAGTAACACAGCAGGTTTTGCCTGCCATTTTCTTGGCATCCAATGCCATCTTAAGGATTTCTGTGGCGTGGCCCAGGCAAGAAACACATTAGGATCTCTTATACAGCACACCTTTGAATTTATGACCCTTTATCAGATCATTTAGGTCCTCGTGATGCCAGACAATATTCAATTATACAATAAACTTTCAGAAACAGGGGCACAAAAACAGCGGAAAGCTAAAGGTGCCCAGCATGAGATAGCCGTAAAGAGAAGCGAAAGAAGTAGAGATTGCTAGACAGAGGTAAGAAATACGGCGTGAGGTAAGTGTAGTGAGGTAGAGGGAGAAAGAAGATTATTTTTTATTTTAATTGCTGTTATTGCCTTTGAGCGTGAGGGTTAAGGTTTGACAGTCCGAGCTTGCAAAGCTGTAAAAAACAATCTGTTTTGGATTCACATCGTTATCACTTTACCTGGTGTCCCCAAGAAGGCTGGGAGTCTCGTCAATTGCTCACTTTGCCTATGCCCTAAAACCACCTGTGGTAACATTGGCGTGCAACTGGTAGCCTAGCCAGTGCTCAGTGTGTAAAGTGTCATGCTCTTCTCAAGGGATCAGGGGTCAAGCCTTGCTTCCCCATGGTGTCTGTAGGGCCAACTCAGATTTCCTGGAGATCGTCCAGTGTACCCCTGCAGCTCCAACCTTTGATCAAACCAACAAAAGAGTGAAATTATTTCGGGAAGCCCTGTCCCTGCCAAGATGGGTGTGCAAACTTACAGCATTGGGTGAGGTATATGTCAATGGCTTGTTGTCCTGTGAACAGAGACTGGGACTCTGTAATGTGCACAACTGGCTGTAAATTACTGCCGAAACCCAATACCTCACCTCTCTACCAACCCTTTCTTAATGAGTTCTGCTCAATGTCCGGTGGTAACATTCTGGTAGTGCCAGATGTACTGTACCAATCTGCATATAAACAGGAGATGCTTAGGTTCAATAAGGTTCAAAAACACTTTTTAAAGGCATTCCAGGGTGGATGTCAACATTTGAATTATGGATGCCTCCTGATTTAGGACCACGAGTATGACAGCCTCTTCCAACCAGGGTGGACCTGGTCATTCAGTCTGGATTGTCATGGGGAGCTGGGTCAAGACTGATTTGCATATGGCTGGGTCTAAACTGGAATGGCATGGTTTGTAAAAGCACCCAATGTATTTAGGCCCAGATCTCTGCACTGGGTGTGAATGTTTGACATTGTTCAGCATCCTGTCCATCAAATGTTCTTTTTGCCTCTTTTAATCCGTACAACTTCACTATTCTTCAAGGCAGTCCTTAGGGGCACCATCAACTGAACTAAGTTAACCACTTGAACAGTCAGAGTTATAGCAAGGGTAAGCTGGACCCTAATACAAGCAAGCAAAATGTGCCCCTTATAAGTTGTAGAAAACAGCCATAATTGTGGCTCAGGTGCCCACGATGACAGGGCACCTGCTGAACTGATTATAATGGTTTCCCTGTGCTCATTCAATGGAAAAAGGCGTTCCGTAGCAAACTGCATCTAGACCTCGTGTTACTGTATATTTAGGTTCTGAGACAGGAACCAAAACAACAGATGGAAAAATGTCAAAATAATGTATTTTAGACAACTGCTGTTCTTTAGCATTTTCCCTAAAAAACGTATTCCTTTATGTACGTAAATCTATCTTCTTTCAAGTAGCCAATTGAAGGACATGCATCTCTTATAACAGGAAAGGTGATGAGTTTTCTGAAATGTATTCCAACATGATAAGGTTAATAATGGCATTTAGACTTCCCATTCAGTCACTGATGCAAATGCTTCTCGAAAGAAACAGGGTTTGTTTCACAAATATTTTGCTCTAATTTGCACTTTTAGTATTCCTAGTATAGTAAGTCAGAAGTAGTACAAGAGTAAGTCACAGATACTCACAGCAAAATCTTTGTAAGTCAGGCCTGTGGTCTGTACTACTGAGCGGGAGTCACAGCTTCTAATTTGGACTAAGTGTTTGAAGGGTCAACCCCTTAGTTGCCTGAGTCGTCTGTCACACACGAACAGCATTGTGAATGTCAGCCCTGAATTGTCTCATGGGTTGTCTTTAGAGCCACAAGGCATTAAAACAATTTCTACCCCAACTAATCTTGCCACTTCAGAAAATCACTTGTAGCAACTTTGGTGGTTCTGAAATGTTTTTAGAGTGGGGCAGGATCCTCAAAATATCATTAAATAACTACAAAATGGCAGGCAGCAAAGATGGCCACTTGGCATATGAGCACCACAGCCAGTGTCTAATTTGATTTTTAAAAACATAAGTGCCTGCACTCATATTTGTCTTATGAGGCTGACACCGGTGCAGCTAAGTGCCATTGTTGTCAAATATCAAGGCTGCCTGGTCTTGATTACACCGCATGCCTTTTCCCCCCACCATCCTACAAGTCCTGTATCTTTAGCTCACTCTTGCAGGTTAGTTTTCATCCCTGCTTTCTCCATTTATTTCTATTTTTATATAATTCTCTTTCTCATTGTTGTCTCTTTTCAGATTTTTCTTTCTTGCTTTGATCACAGTCTAATGATAAACAAATGTGTTCCAGTATCCAAAGTCGGGTGTTGGTGCCCACACAAATGAATCATTGGTTTATGCAAGTTTGAATGGTTTGGTGTTGGAATTAAGACACATATGCGGAAACATGTGAAAATTCTTCCCCACGCACCTGTGTGTGTGTGTGTGTGTGTGTGTTTTAACTTGTGCTTCCACCCTGTTGAAGCTTGCTGAACTCACAGATGTATCTGTCCATGATTCCCGAACAAGTGGGTAACACATTTCCCATTCATTCCGGATGGACTGGACTTCATTTCATTGGTACGAGTAACCGGTCTAGGCCGAGACTTTCCTTTCTACTTCCATGGGGAGTGTGTTTGCCATCTAGAGCGAGCTGTGTAGCCGCCCGGTGCGAGCCATTTCTAGTGTGCAGAGAAACAAGTGGCTGTAGGACAGGGGTCTTCAAACTAGGGGGGCGGCCCTTCTAGGGGGGCCTCGGGTGATCCCGGAGGGGGGGGGCTCCAGGCTCTGCCCAAAAGAAGCATTATAATCTGTAATGGGCCATCACTAACATATTTTGTCATTTATATCCTGCTGGGAGTATGTGTCAAAGGGAGGGATTCCAAATATTCTTAACAACTCCCAGCCACACATTTTGGATACTTTTAATAGGTACAATTTAATAGATTAATTGTAAAAAAGTTTCAGAGGGGGACCGATGATTGCTTTTTTGCCACTGGGGAGGCGGGCATTAAAAAGTTTGAAGACCACTGCTGTAGGGTGACCAGATGTCCCGGAGTTGGCCGTGCAGTCTCGGGTTTTCAACAGCTGTCCCCAGTAATTTAGCTCATGTCCCGGTTTTTAGAGAGGATTGACTGAAAACGGTGGGAGGTGCCTTTTTATCTTCTCCAAAATATGGACAGTTATAAGAAAGCTATTTAATTGACAGGCATGCTACTGGCTTTAAAAATTGTGGTCTATTTTTGTTCTTAATGCTTCTTCTGTAATTCTCTGCTGAGGAGCGCTGCCATTCCGTGTGCTCGGTTGAAGTAAAGTTTAAGTCCTTCCTCTATTTCTTTTTTTGGCTTTCAAGTTCTGGTCACCCTAAGTGGCTGCCAAAAGCACCCCTCAAAGGTTGTCGCTGGCCATTTCGGTGATCAAGGGGACTACCAGTAAACCAGCCACCCGTGGCCTAGACACTTCAGGGTAATGGGCGCCATTTGCCCTTCTGGCTGTTTTGTGTTGTGTAACAGGCAAACAGGCCAAACGCATTCCCCGACCCATGCGGATTAAGGCGCGGGGACCTGACCTCCCTTCCACTCCCTGCCGCTCCCATCAGAAAGGACACAAATGCAGACTCAGCCTCCCCTTTGTTCCCAGCCGCAGTAGCATATTTCTAGGGCATTAACCTCTGCAGGTGATCTTCTCATTTCCCTGCAATTCTTTGCTGCACAACAAAGCCTTCCAGCGGGATATCAGCCCTGAGGATTTGATTTTGTAAATTTAATTTGGTTCGAGTAGGAGGGCTTTTATCTTTTCTTCAATAGATATTTTGGGTTGCCTGAGTGTGGGAGGATGGAGCACTCTTTTTTGATGCTGAAAATGAATTCTGATCAGCATTTTAACTTTCTAAAAAATCATATAATCTAGTGTAAGCTTTCTTGTTTACCATGTAATCACAGGCACGTTTTTTTTTTCATGTCGCACACTAGACCTTTGTAGGGTCGGACAGGTAGTAGACCCTATTTAGTTCCACACACCTCACACAAAAATTGTACACATTAGACACAACTCAAGGCGCCACCACGCATGCAACACAGATTCAAGCTATATAATTGCTACATTACAAAACACTTCCGTATCCAGTCACAAATCATATATCAACCATTACTTAACTTACCACACCCTCATTATCTTAGAATTACATGAAAACTATATACTGGGCAATGTTACCTCAAAGTATAACAAGCGCATTGAAGCCAAACTGCCTCACACCATAGCAGAACGAAACAAAGACCAGGGTCATCAAAAACACACATCAAGGCATCAGGAACGACTGGTCTGTAGGGCAATTTGCCAGAAAGGTTGATCTAATATATCATTGTGTGGGTGGTTTTATGCCTGTTTTTTGGGCCTGTTTTATGGTCTGTTGGGCCACTTCGTTTTTACTGTTGATTTCCCTGATATTACCACAATGTTTGTATGTACGATATGGTCCTTCAATTCCATCTGAGGATTTCCACTTGCCAATCTGACCATTATTACCTTGCTTACAGTTTTTGCGACTACCATTATTATCGCTAAACTCCACTGTCCATGGTCTAAAGCGTCACCAGTTTAAGTAACAATCCAATGCTTCCTTCACCAAGGGTGCCAATTTTATCTCCCTGAATACTTTGTTTTAGAGAATGAGCAATTGGGGGACCAGCAAGTTATGTAGCACCTTATAAAATAGGACTGCAAGTCTCTCCCTTTCTGATATTCTCTCGCCCCTTGTAATGGATGACAAATCTTCCTCAAATAAGCCATATAAGTCGGCTTCATTCGATAATTCAGTAACCTGCTCCAGATGTATCCTCTCCAGGCAGACATTTATAGAAATCAAAACATTCTTCATTGGCTGTGTACTAGTTACTGACAATCATCAATCTCTTACCTCGAGTGGCTTCTGTGTTCATTCAGTCTTGATTATCATAGGATAGCAGACAGGCATGTGTTTGCCCCACTGTCTTCCTTTTGATGTGCCGCCTGCTCATGATAGTCTTTAGTCATACTTGCCCATACACACCAGACGTTCTGCATGCTACAAGTGCTTTAAATGGGCAGGTACGGAAATGGAGAGTACCTGCACGTCTCAGTGCTGCTATAATACATTTAATGTGAGAGTACCGTCACTTCCCAGGAGTAAACAGGTTCTCTGGATAGTGAGCACCAGTACTTATATATCAACTTAAAGCACTATGCTACACCCTTGTAGAGTTGCTGGGTCGTGTGCGGTGGAGTGCGAGAAGGTGAAGCAATATGGCCGCCATCTAAACCACATCCCACTCAACAATACACCTTTAAGTGTGACGCTCAAGTATTTTCAAAATTATGCTTGCGATTTGGAATTCCCCTCTCTCTTGTCTGCAATGGCATCCCCCTCACTGAAGGAATAGCAGCCCCTCGAAAACATCATCCATGACCACACCTGAATTGATTATAAGTGTTTCTTGTGACGTTGGAAGTCTGAAATGGTGTTGTCGACCGATAAAGCCAGAGCCAAATGTGGGAGGTGAGAAGAATGATTGGGAAAAACAAAAGCCAGCAGAAGTCTTAGAAAGGCATAGAAGAGTCTTATTTCAAGAGTCTTCAAGAAAGACTGTAAGACTATTTTGTTGCGTGTGGTACAAAAGAACCTCCCAAACTAACTCTATCTGCCCACCAAAGACAATTTCTCAGAGCCACGCATTTATTCCATCATGGTATGATGCAACACTTGGTGGATAGTCCAATGACCTTCAGTCAGTCAAGTCTGACACATGCTTGCATGTATAGTGTGGTTTTGTTATGACTATAATATATATGGCAAATCAAGAGGTTCTTGAATGAACCAGGTGTTCCCCTTTTTTGCCCATACCAAATATTAAATTGGGGGGTTTAATTGCTGTGTCAGATAATGTTTGCAAACTGGAGGAGCATTTAACTTCACATCAACATACCATTGTATAGCTTTCATAGCTTTAAAAGCCACAAGTATGAGATAGCCCTGCAAAGAGACGTTAAAGTTGGGCACCCAAAAGTAGTGTAGTACGGATCCCAAGAACCCTATTCACTGGTGTAATGCAAACCCCCTTGCAGAATGTGCAGAGCTGCTGCTGAGTCTCCTACATCTCACAGCAGTGGCATAATGCAAATTGATGCCCTTCTCCAGAGTGGGCTCAATGGGGACCCTCTTCATGGTTGCCCCCACCTACACTGCAGGGGCCTGCTCGGTAAATCAGAGTAGCTTTCCAGAGCATTTATTTCTTATTCCTTGTCATTGCACACATTCTGCAAGGCATGCAGTGGCATGGCTTAGAGGATGAGAGGCCCCCTTCAAAACAAGAAAACCTTGG
Organism: Lissotriton helveticus; assembly: GCF_964261635.1. NCBI lineage: Eukaryota > Metazoa > Chordata > Amphibia > Caudata > Salamandridae > Lissotriton > Lissotriton helveticus. The sequence goes on along the minus strand of NC_136063.1, from coordinate 967,935,494 downwards.
AGCCCCTGCTATAACCTTGCCTCACAGATATTCTTTGGCCTTGAGCGTAATAGGCATAGGCATAGGCCTTGAGCGCAATCCTAAAGGATTGAGGGGTGGGGGTGGGCTGGAGAGTTAAACCACCCATCAGGACACTAAGGGACTGTAAGTGCCTGAGTTACGCCCCACCACTAGTGAGAAAAATGGCCCTGTACATTCTGATTAGGTGCTGAAACTAAGCCACAATTGGTGTGCTGAGGTCCATTCATACACACGGCGCCACTGCAACTGCTGCACTATTGATCTCTGCACCCTTGGTGCTCAAATATAATGATGCTGATTGTTCTTTTAGGCCTATCATATGCTCATGTTTGTTGAATTAGAGATGCAGGCGGCCAGTGGGTGGTTCGCGATGTGTGATTTGGCATTTTCCATTAACCTGGATACTTGCTGCAGAGGCTTTCCTAAAGAACCTTTATTCCACTGCGGTACTCTGTCATATGTGGGTTGGAGTAGGTTAATATGACATGTTCAATGCTTCCTGTAAATTTCATTTGTCCTAAACATCACTATTAAATCCTTGTTTCTACAGCTGTATGTTGACCTAGCCCGGACTAGCCTGGTATTGGGGCCGGAAGCGGAAGTGGGAGTTGTATAAATAAGCTGTACTTATTATCTACAAATATAAACATAATTATAACCTCTCTTGAGGGCGTCTTGGCTTGGCCAAGCTGGTAATTGCTTCGCAATGCATTGAACATATCCATTAGAGCGACAGCTTGAACTCTAGAAATATTTTGTTTTCGGGAACAGGGAAACTGCAGGTGATAATCCTATTGTGTGGCTAGCTTGTGAATATTAAAAGACTTTGCTGAATACTGGATTTAAAGTCATATGGCCGCCTGGAATCGCCCATAAGAAGTCAACCATGCTATGAAAAACACTTTTCATAGCATAGTTGACGTCTCCCTCCTGGAGTTAGTTTGTGTAAAACATATATAACATTGCACTGAGCAGAATGGGAAACATCCTTTACAACAAAACTTTTTCCACGCAGTACCTTTACAACGCAGGTATTACAACGCAATTTGTTACAACGACTTGCGCTGGAGGGCGCTGTAGGCTAGGGAATAGTTTAATTTACTATCCAAAACCTTCCCTACTATCCACGGGGACTGGAGTTAGAATAGTAAATTAAACTATTCCACTATCCAGCACCCCCCAACGCAAGTCGTTGTAACGACTTGCGTTGTAAAACCTGCGTTGTAAAGGCATGCGTGGAAAAAGCATGCTTTGTAACGACATACATCCTAGCAGAATCCAACCCTCATGTCCACACGTTTTGTAATAAATGGTGTGCCTCATTTATTCAGTACATCCCACTAAGGACCTGATTATGATGTGGTTGGTGTATTCCGAACTGTGCGTAAACCCCTTTGTATGCACAGTTTGAAATGACAAATTAAAGGGTATTTAACATATCCGATAATTATCGGATACGTTAAATACCTCAAGGCTCATAACATTTTGGCAGATCAAACATGCCGAGATTTAACAGGGTAAAAACGTAAGGTGTGTACTGTATCATGCAGATTTTGGTGTGTTAAATACATTCCAGAATCCACATGTTATTCCCCATAAACTCGTAATAGATGCTGTTTATTTCGTCAAAAAGTAGTAGCGTAGCATGGGGGGTCCACAGGGGAAGTTGCCCCCAGGCGCAAAATTCATGGGGGTGCAACATTTTAAAAGAAAGTATTGCGCCCCCTAACTTGTAGACCGTTAGCACCTCCTGAACTAACTGTCCACAGTTTCAGGGGCGCAATACTTTCTTTAAAAAAAATACCCCTGAGTGACTGACGTGACCCAATGTGAACGACTGGATATGAGTTGAACTATATATCACTGACCCACGGAATAAAGTCAGCACGAATACCACCCACTATGATGTATCCACTGATATACTAATGTATGCTATAATGTGTCAACTATAGGTACCATTGAATAATGCTGAAATCTGTCTAACTGTCCCTTCACTTAAAATAACAAAAACAATTGTTTTAAAACAAAAAAATCCCCGGGCGCTGGCAAACTACATAACGCCACTGATCAGGCGCACTCATAATCAGGGACTTAAATTCCAAAACTTGCCTTAAGTGTTGGGTTTAATCTGTGCTTCCGGGACAGGAGCTGTGCGTGCACCTCGTTCAAAAATAGCTGTGAATAACACTGCAGAATGTTTCATATTGATTATGTACTAGTCTCACAAGGACATGCTGTTAGGATACCAGAAAGAGGATGTTCAAAGTGCCCTGCCGAAATAAATGTTTCCTTGAGAACAATGACCGTGGTGTGAACATGAATATGTGTCAATAGTGAAACAAACACATTTCATAACGAGGAATGAATGATTCTTTCCCCCCAGTTTCAATTACTTTTAATAAGTAGCGTTTTTCCCAGCTGCAGACAAAAGCCATTCCTTGGCCCACTATTATTTGATGTCTACACCACATGGCAACATTGTTACTTCTCTTATTACCAAAGCACCGCAATACACTGTTGAATGCGACCACTCATTTTAAGCAAAGTGTCTGGATCCGCATGCTTGTGCAACAGTTTTAACAACTGTTGATCCGTTTAAGATAGAAGGAATATTTGTATTAATATATGCACATTATGCAGCAAATGGTGGGTAATCTGGCAAGTGTTTATGCTGAGAACAACACAGCCACACAATTGCATGTTTTCCAGTGGGCTTGGTAATCTTTCTTAAGAAAGCAATGTAACCAGAATTAGGGGACAAGGGGGTTATTCCACAAGCTAAGATAAGCTGTCATTAAATAGGCCTTGTCATTATGGGAACAGTTGCCTTCCTCTGTAAAGGTATTGTGGCTTTGCATCTGTGAGGCAGTTTCTCAATTTCAGATGGATTATGGCAATAACCTGGACTTCGGCGTTTGCACTATATTAACAAATCTTTGAATGTTCAATGGTGTGTGTGTGTGTTTACATCCAACTTGTTGACAAGGATTGGTGCAGGCAATGAGAACAAATCATCCAGTTAATCAGCTGAGAAACAGAAAAGTTCAAAGCCCACTCCTGATATCCGTGGACTTTATTGTTTTGTGTCTATTAACTCTGTGGCAAGGATGTGCAAGAGCACACCATCTCTGGACCAAATATCATGACAGAATCAAATTAGCAGGGTGAGGTCACATGCCTCAAAAAGGAACAATAAAAAAAACAATTGATGGACAGAATGCTGAACAATGTTAAACATTCACCACAGTACAGAGATCTGGTCCTAAACCCATAGTTGTTTTGCTCCCCGTGCCATTCCAGTTTAAACACAGCCATATGTAAATCAGTCTTGACTCTGTTCCCCATGGGAACAGTCTAGCCCGAACTGCTAGGCCAGATCCTCCCTGGACAGGAAACAAGCGTCCTGGGACCGGTTTAGGGGGTTCAGCCGTCATCAGCCAGAATAGCTTGATTCCAGTGGCCTGGAGAGCATGGGATCCAAGTCTGAGTATACCCTTCCCACTCTGGGTGACAAATCCAAAAAGAACAATTGATGGACAGAATGTTGAACAAGGTCAAACATTCACCACAGTACAGATATCTGGGTCTAAATCCATCATTTATTTGCTTCCCATGCCATTCCAGTTTAAACCCAGCCATATGCAAATCAGCCTTGAACCTGTTCCGCAGAGGAACAGTCCAGCCCAAACTGTCACTGGACAGAAAACAAGCATTCACTCCAGTACAGAGACCTGGGCCTAAATCCATCGTTTTCAAATAGGAACAGTGCAAGGGGTGTTTTTTAGCACTAAAGACAAAGTAACATTTTGTCTACTAGAACAATGAAATTGCAATTTTAGGTCTTTGATAGAAATTTGGTGTTGCCAGTGGATGGTGCCATAAGACTTCCTCCTGCCAGGATGAATGAGGATTATATAGGTCAAGATGCCGGGTGCCGGCATGGGACAAATTGCCACGATGCCTCCCCCTCACCCTATACCTATGAGGCAGAGCAGAAGGACATAAGTAGTCATAGGTTCAATGCAAGCCATCAAGTCATTCCAACAGAACAAATCGGGAATGAAGACATGTGAGTAAAGACTTACGAGTCCACAGAATTCAATAGTAAAGGACCCATTGAACTAGCAATTTGGTCCTGACGAAGGCACAGACCCTCATGGGCACTATAGGCCGAAACATGTTGACCACTCACAAGTGATGATAAGCACACAATTAACACTTCCGAACAACATCACAATTTCAGTTTTTAATCATACCCTTGTATACTTCACCCATATTAAAGCATCGTATTTTAGATACAGGAGGTCATTTTATTCACCACCACACGGATCCCATCAGTTCTTTCCCTCGGAAGGAGGCGTTACTCACCTAGGGAAGTGAGTACCTAGGTGCAAAACCCAATGATGACACCACCCAACTTCACACCTTAGTGGTGATCTCTTACACCACCAGTTGAAACGGTTGGTTGAGGGTTTCGTGTCTACATTGGAGATACTCAGACCCTGGACAAGAAGCAGAGCTCACTCTCCTTTGATTATGGCCATAAAACTGCTGCCTTACATCATCTTGCGGAACCATCGATTTGGTCTCAAATATGGCGGTTGTCTGTGAAGGCAGATTAAGGCCTTTAAAGTCTTGGTCTGGTAGCTCCATGGACTAATGCATCCACTCCGGAAACCTGTGTTTAACATTGTGGCCTTAGGTTAAAATCCATGCTGATCCACTTAGACTTTCATCTTTCTTAGGTTAATAAAATGGGCAACATTGAGTTGGGTAATAATAAGCACCTGTTGGTCGTCACAAAGAGGGTGAACGTGCACTTTACAAAAACGTGTTATGATTAACATCAGCCTTTTGTTGACTTAGGAAATACTTTAAAGTACTAGTGCCAGTGGCGTAGCTAGACCTACTGAATGGTAAATGGGAGGAGCACTCGAGAATTTTCAAAAAGTATATATTTAAACTTATTTTTCGGATTATTATTCTGTGCGCTGAGGTTAAGTGTCACAGGCACTTAAGATAGGTAGCTAGACCTACTGCCAGCCACCCTGGTCGCCCCCTAAGCTTGCCGTGCAGTGTGGGTACGAGCGGAGGGATGTCTGACAGATGACTTGTTCGGGGGGCCGGGTGGATGGTGGTGGGTGACAGATACGACTTGCTCACCTCCACCGCCGCCAAAAATAGTGCCACCTGGGTCGGACTGCCCCCTTTACCTACACCACTAACTAGTGCCTTCAGTCAGTGTAACACGGTAATGAAACTGTCAGGACTGATGCCAATGAAGAGAATTTTTTCCGCCCACATTCCTTTGGCTAATGTGCCCATATTTAATGCTTCTAGAGGGACTGGCACGCCCCCTGGGCCCTTGGTGGTCAAGCAGCAGTCTAACATTGTCTTGCTGTGGAATTAACCTCTGTGGGTACTGATCATAGCAAGACTAGTGCCATGCACTCCATGCACTATCCTGCGTTGGAAGCATTATTAGGCCAACAAAATTGCTTTCAATTGCTAATAGAATAATCTACTTGTTTTATAATCTGTTTGTGATATTCAGCACAATAAACCTCAATCGCATCAATGCATGGGGATGTGGCGCAGCGGGCAGAGCTGCTGACTCAGTAGATGAGAATCTGGGCAAATCACTTAATCTCCATGTGTCCATGGACAGGCTTGGATACCCTCATGGTTGATAAGCCGTGCTATATAAATCTACAAAGTAACCAATGCAAGCTATAGTCTGATAAAGGAGGATAAGATTAAACAAGGAGGATTGAAGAGCCCTTGCGAAATGTACAAAACTGAACAGTAGTTTAACTGGTACAAAGTTAAGTCTCTTTAGAGTTAAGACAAAAAAAAGTCCGCAGGCCTGCTTTTACAGCGTGATTTTGTAACATCCAACAGCGCTTGAGCAGCGGTGGAGGCTGCAATGTTGTATTTTGTCTGCATGTATAAAATGACAAGACCCTCTGACCAACAATTGTATACCACAATTATTTACGATGTTCAAGGATCAGTCGTGGCCTTATTGTGACAATTCATTCAGATTCTCTGTAAAAGTCACAGATTTGATTCCTCATAAAACACAAACTGCTATCAGCATAAAAAATATTTTAAAATAATTTTTGGTACATAATGAAAGTCTATTGGGTTATCTTGTCTACATGTCCTCACTGCCTAGAACTAAAAGAAGCCTCGAGTCGCTAATCAGGTCAAGCCCCATGGTTGTTGAATCATCTTGTCTCTAAGCACTTGGCAGGACTGTGACACTGGTTTTGGGGCTGCAGCGCCTGCATGCACTTAAATTTAGGAGTACTTTGAACTACAATTGCTGTTTCATTAGGAGTCAATGTCTTCAGCATCTTAGAGATGACCCCTTTTAGTGACATCACTTTGTGCAATCCTCAAATAGTCCAATGGGGAGGGAGGAAGACAGTGCATGCACGTTGGGGGTTAAAGGACCAATCATCATGGCATGCAGGACTTGTGGGCTGGCAAAGCTAAATTTGATATTCAAAGTAGATGTTTTCTTTCCACAGACCACGAGGGCATAAATGTGATAATGTTTCTTGCTTTTTCTTTATTAAGCCCAGAGTTACCTTCAGATAGCACGAACCTGATAGGAAAAAAAATCACAAATGAAAAGTGACTTCATGGTCGGGTTTTTAGCCAAAGTTTTAGTGGGCCTTTCAACCGCATCTAGAAATTCCAAGAAATAAAACATTGATTGGCCTTGCAAAAAGAAAAGCGCCATAATTAACACCTAAATATAGTTTTACGCAGGCAAAGAAGTAAGCTGTGTGGTCTCCTGTGTGAACCATAAATTCTGGCCACTTAAAACCCCCACTCATTATGTGTTTATTAGGTGTTCGGCAAGCAAAGTATAGCATTCAACAAGGCCTACTTCTGAAAAATATGACAGAGTAGACATCAGTCTGGCTGGAGCTGTGAAGAAGGCAGAAGTTCTGGTCACATGCACTTTCGGGGCCTAATACAGGCCACCGTAGCCCGTGTGGTGATGGAGTGGAGAGGGTCTAGATCCCAATAGCTGTGAGAAATGGGAGTGTCAGGGTCCTTCACCACATCCTGCAGGAGTGCCCCTCCATTTTGTGTCCCTTGAGTGCTGTACAATGGAGCAGTAACAGTCAGGTGGCCACTTGGATTGGCTTGTGCCAGCTGTTAATTAACTAGTGCTGCATTAAGTTGGTAACACTGCAAGTTAGTGCATGAGCTGCAGACAGCACAGCTCTGAAAAGCATAAAGACGGCTACTGCTTTGTGTTTCTGAGCTGAGCTGCCTGCAGCTAATATACTTCTCACTTGAGCTATTACCGGGTTAGTATATGCGTTGTACAAGCCACAGTGGGAAAGTGAGGAAACTGGTTATTATTACATGGTATTATTACTGGTTATTAGAACATTGGAATGTTGAACGCTCCATTGAAGACAATGGTGTGCTCAGAGCTTCTTTTGACTGTTGGAAGCCTGGAGCATCAATATTGCAATGTTTGTTCATGGCTGTTGCTGCGAACAAAGGCCTCACAAATGCGGAGGGGATTTCAACACCCTCTGCTCTGTGAGGCCTTTGTTTTACAAATTAGAACATTCTGCCCTCTAGGGGCGGAATGTTTTAATAGGCTTAGAGCCCTCCGTAGTGGGCTCTACCAGCCATTAAGGGCCTGCTCCCTTGTTAAGGGCCTGAGTCAAAGGCTCGGGCCTTTAATGCTGGAGCGGGCCTTTAGGGGCAGGTAGAGCCAGCTACAGTGGGCTCTAAGGCTATATTATTCTCAAATTCCGTTGTGCCAAGGTTTCTGCTCAAGCCTTCTGTTCAGCTGCTGCTCCAGACTGGAACATGTCACTGCAGTATATATTCCTCTTTGTTCCATCCAGTGCTTCATCACCTCATTTGGGGTAGTGAGAACTATATCATTGCAATTACAATGCAATACAATACTGAATCCTACAAGACAGTGTTAGCATGTGTGAAAAAGACAACATAATGAAGTATACTATCTCAAAATGTGATGGATTACGCTGCACAATTTTCCGGCTCCTGCCACATAATTTCGCCAGCATTGCCGCATAATTTGGTCCTTGCCTGCCACCTAATTCCAAATTAAACATAGAAGCAAATATGGGCTGTACACAACAGCTTCTAGCAGCAGAACATTGCTTAGTTGAAAGGTCAGAAATCAAGCATGCTTTTTTCTTACATATGAATCAATTATACAAATACCAAGACGTGACCACTTAAAGAGACCTTCCTGTGTTTATGTTCATGTAAGTTTCAAAATAGCATTTTAAGTGGCTGTCTACTTGATTACAAAGTGTGGAACTGTTCGCACAATTAATAAAGACTGGACTCCTAAATCAGGCCCTGCCAGGTGGACTTTGAAAACTCCTCCCCCAAAGGGCGCGCCGCAGTATGCCACTTTTCTCCGGAAATGGCGTCATCAAAACTAAAAGGCTCAGAGAGATCCAAGCAATGGGCTTGATTAAGCGCCGGGGCAATAGCTTACAAATGTGTAAACAGTTACTTCGCCATGGGAATTGAAAGGATGCACATGGCCTGATTTCATTCACCCCCTCCCTGGGCTGTTCTTTCTTCAGCACAACATTTTGACTCCAGGGATTAAAGAACAAGTCGCTGGAATTGAATGTTTAATTTACAGCAGAAGTTAAAACAAATCTTTAAAAATCAAATGCATACATTATATTAAGTAGTTGGGTACGGGAAAGTAGTTCTTGTTCGTCCTGTTTCCTTAAAAAGACCCTCACCCTCCACTTTCTTTCAAATATTTGATGAAACAAAATGTAGGGCTTTCTTTCTTGGGTAAAATCCCAGGCAGTGAGTGCAACTGAGAAGAAACACACAAGTTATAGTTGAATGATTGTGTGCAGCAAATACAGGGGAAATCGAGCAAGAGAGACAGCAACTGCTACATGACAACAGTCTGTGCATTAAATCACAAGGCAATCGCACAGGGCCCAGTACGCAAAATCACTGGGAAAATAGTCAGTCCTGTATGATGACTCCTATGTTTGGACTAGATATCCGACATTTTGGAGTTCACAAAAAATGTCAATGTCAGAATCAAAAATATTGTGTGGACAGAATATTGTGTCAAAAATGTCGAGGACCAAAATAATGAGAAGGTCAGTGCAAATAGGTAAGTATGGATTTGCTATTCTGAACTCCACATCTATGGGATATATATCGTCAAGGTACATAGATGTGGAGTTTATATAGTAAAACTTTGCTTACCTATAGAAACTTACCTTCACAATATTTTGATATTTTGTCTCGCAATATTTCTGTTTCTGTTATTCTGTCTAAACACCATCTATGGGTACTCTAAGAAATAGAGTGCAGTTGTAGATTTCGGGAGGTACTTCAGGTGCCCAAAATGTAAGCATTCAAAATGGAAGTTAGAGCATTCTGCCTGCCTATGGGGAGAGAAGATGCGTTAGTGTAGCATGTGTAGTGTTACTTCACCTTTGCCTATCCCAAAGAGTTTTTTCCATTTGGAGAACCACTTCATGACTTTTTCCCCCCTAGGGCCAGATTCATAAATATTTTTGCGTGGCTTACTCGTAAAGTACTCACGGCTTGCTTATGAATTTGAGGAGTAAGCCACGAGCCCAAGTCAAATCGGCAGATCTTCCTGGAGTCATTCTGAAGTCATCTCAAGACTTTAGCTGGGCTGTTCCCGCAATTATATGGGGAAGTCACCCCAAACCATCCTGATGTATATGTATAGAGTGAAATATTTAAATTAAATGGCTCTATATTCATCACAAAAACAACTCTAGGATGGTGTTGTGTTTACTTGAATGTGATGATCATTTACTACTGCAAGATAGTCATCTTATTACTTTAGTGGAAAACATGTGATGATCGTTTACTACTCCAGGATGATCCCCTGATGATTTCAGGGTGAGGCTGGATTACTCCAGATCATAACATGATCGCTAACGGACAGGCTTTTTTTACTCTTGGATGGTCTCGGGATGACTTCAGGATGAGGTAGCATTACACCAGGATGATCTGAGGATGGCTTTAGGAGGATGTTTTATTACTCCAGGGTGATACCAATGAATTGAGGATGAAGAGTGTATTACTCCAAGATCATGTCCCAATAAGTTCTGTATGCTGCTGTTTTACACCAGCGCAATCTCATAAGTAGTACTGGTGAACATTTGTGCCCGTTGTATATACCAACTACATGCTAAATAGGATACTGACATGATAGGACATTACACATTTTTTATTTCGGCATATTTGATTTACTAGTAAGTCCCTTGAAAAGGGCTTTACCATATACCCAGGGCCTGTACTTCAAATACTAATAGTAGGCCTGCAGCACCTATTGTGCCACCCACATGAGTAGCCATTCAAACCTGTCTCAGGCCTGCTACTGCAGTGCCTGTGTGTGCGTTTTTTGCAGCTTTAGCTTGGATTTTAAAACTACTTACCAACCCTTAAACTCCTCTTTTATTACACATAGGTCACCCCTAAGAAAGGCCCTAGGTGGTCCTAAGGGCAGGGTGCTGTGTAAGTGAAAGATAAGACATGTAGTTTTAAGTTTTCTATGCCCTGGTAGTGACAAACAGCTACGTTTGTTTTCACTACTGTGAGACCTACTCTTCTAATAGGCTAGCAATGAGAATTTCTTAACACACTTTAAAACTGTAATTCCTGATTAGAAAGGAGTAGGTAAATCATATATCATGTCTTTGGAATGGTAATGATACATTCTCTTTAGTGGTAAAGTTGGATTTGACACTACTATTTTAGAAATGCCACTTTTAGAAAGTGGACATTCCTCTGCTCTTAACTTTGCTCTGTGTGCCTGCAGCCTGTCTCCAATACACAACTGGGATGGGTGACAGCTGCAAGTTGTGCATTCCCTCTAGACAGCCGCAAACACAGGAAGGGTGGGTGTGACAGGGGACTCATCTGCATTCTGATAGCCTTCCTGGGCAGGAAGGGAGAGAGGGAGCTCACACTTACATCTGAATAGGATGTGTCCTATCCCCACACAAAGGGCCGATGATTATCCCCACAGATAGCCTGGCAGAGAGGACTGGGATGAAAGTGGACCTGTGCACTTCAAGGAGCTGCTTTGAAGTCATCCCCCCACTTCAAATGCACATTTGGGTATAAGTACTGGGGCTCTGACCCTTCCAAATCAGTATGCTACTGGGCCTGGGAAGAACTATGCTGGAATAAAGGCTGCTGTGCTGTAAGGATTGCCACTTTGTCTTTACTGACTGTTCTGAGGAACTTCTTCTGTTGTTTGCTGAGCTGCCCTGCTGCCTGCTGATCTCTGCCCTGCTGATGACAAGTACTGGAGCCATCTCACTTGAACCTAGAGAGTGACACCAAGGCCTTGCTGGCTTGTCTGGTCTTTTGTGAAATCTCTGGTACACAAAAGAATTCCTGGAATTTTGATGGTGCTGCTGGACTCTGCTATCTGTGAGTCCAACCCTTGCATGAGGTGACCCCTCCAGTCCTAGGTCTCATAAATGGGTTCTGTAGCTGTTTTGCTACAAAACCGATGCATAGTCACCTTGGAGCCGATCGCAACTACAGCATCACTCATCGACTCTGATGCAGAGGCTGTTTGACGACAGCAGTTCTGCATCCTGCGCTGCCTGATGTCGCTGCTCCGCGCCTCTCGATGATGACGCATTACCTGTATCTCAACGGAGCATGACAACACCGCAGTGACTCGACTGCTTGGAAATGATCGCTGCATCATGCCCTCAGCCTCTATGCTTTGCTCCATCCAAGGTACTTTTTTCAGCAGGACCTGCATGAGTCCCGTAGCCAGCCTGCCCTCCCGGGTGGTCGGTCTGAACTTTGGATTCACCCTGGTCCCTCACGACCTCAAATAACCTTTTAGCGCTAGTGACTTCAAAGCACTGTTCTTGCATTTCTTTCTAAAAATGTATATCTCGACTTCTTCTGATTTTTGTATTTTATTCTTGTTTTACTCAGATAAATATTCTCTGTTTTTCTAAAGTTGTGTGGAGTCTTTTAGTGGTGTTTTAATTGTGTTACTGTGTGTGTGTGTGTGTGTGTGTATGTTGCAAAATACTAATTTGATTACATCTTTAAAATTCATAACTCTCGTTCTACCTATTGGATATTTGTCATTTTGGTCTTGTTCTACTCATAACATTGTATCCATCTTTCTAACCCCGAGTGGAGTATTTTTGTGATGTTTTCATTGTGTTACTGTGCGTGTATGTGGTGCACAAATACTTTACACATTGACTCTATAGATAAGCCTGCCTGCTCTGTGTCAAGCTACCAGAGGGTGAGTACAGGTTATCTTTTAGTGTGTAAGTAGTTTACCCTGACTAGAATTGTGGTCCCTGCTTGAACAGGGTACATACCTCTGCCATCTAGAGACCCAATTTCTAACACACTAACATCCTTTCCAGTCATCGTAAGTAGTTACATTTTGGCAGCATCATGTACTGAAGCTGTGTGTATGTGTTGCTGGCCCGGCGTAATTTCCAAATGAAAGTTGTGTCCATCTCTCTTACCAAATAACAGGCCTGTAAGAATCAGTACAAAGCAGATAATTACCCAATGTTCCACCTTCCGGCAGCCACTTCTGGTCAAGAGATCTAGGCAGTCAGAAGTCCTGTCAAAATGTCAGTGGGCAAAGAAATAGATTGCCTTTATTCGGATAGGTAGGCATGACCACTTCACAGACATTTAGTGTAAAGTTAACCCTCGCACTCTCAACCTGCTGGTGGCAATTAAATTACCAAGCATTTACAATGCAATAGGTCTGGCATTTGCGAGAGTTTAAGCTATTGGCATAGTAAATGACAATGCCTTTTATTTATCTGTTTTGATAATAAACACATAAATAAAAGACATTTTAATTTACAATGCCAATAGCTCAAACTCTTGTAAATGCAAGACATCCACAGCCATTGCTGCTTGGAGAGTGAAAGAACGCGTGGCTCATTGAAAGTTGCCTGAAAGTATCTCAAGACTGCGGTAGGAGAAACGCATTAAAGTAAATAGTGCTTACAGATTAAATAAGACATACCGTGTAACAATTGAAGTAAAAGGGCCAGTCCTCTGGAACGTTCCAAATGAAGATAAAGGGGTACTAAGGGGGGGGGGCTAACAAGCCTATTAACAAATCAGAAGCCAGCATTTACAAGGCACAATGACAGAAGCCAATGGAAAATGCAGGCAGAGTGTGGGTGGAGCTTCAATTCCATTCTCCAACACAGCTCGTGCCCAGGCCCGACCTAGAAAACGTAATTTGCTTCATTTCCCGCTCTTTACTTCGCCTCACCTGTTGTATGTCACTATGCCTCTACCTCTTTCTACCACTCTCTCACAGCCTAATTTCCCTCGCTACTTTTTTCTGTGCCTAATGCTACGTCAACCTTTCTACTCCCTTTCTCTATCTCAGCTCTCTTTCTACCTCAGTAGTCTCTCGTCACCTCACTTCTCTTTTTCATCTTAGCTCCCTTAGCCCCCTGTGCCCCATATATTTAACCTCTCTCTTAACTTTATCTCTTTCTTCACCTCAGCTCTCTATCCCCCGCTCTTCATCTGCTTATACCACACCTCTAGCTCTCTGTCTTCTCTCTACCTTTTTCTTCTCTACAGCACATCCCTTGTATCTCATCACTCTCTAACAAAACTCTTTCTCTCAGCACCAAACTTCTCAATTTACCCCACAATGCTTTCTGTGCATTACCTCTTCACCACTCCTCTCCCTCTTTTCCCATTACCTCCTTTCTCTGTACCTCACTTTCTCTACCTCTACCTCTTTTTCTCTGTCAATCATTATCTACTCTCTCTCATCTCTCTCTGTAGCTCCTCTAATTCAGCTCACTATTTCTACCTCAACTCTCTCTCTCTACACATTGTGCATCTCTACCTCACCTCTTTGTGCCTACCTATACTTACCTCACAACGTTCTCACAAACTCACCCTCACATTTCTCTCTGCCACTTTATCAACCTCACCTCTCTTTCTCTATTCTACCTGGTTCTCAATCTCACTTTTTCTCTCTAATTCTCATCTCTTTATCTACTTCTCTCTCTCTACCTCTCTTTCTTCCTCCTTACACTCTTTAGCTGACCTCACATTCTCTGCCTGTGTCCATTTTGCCCTAATATCTACCACATTAGTCTCTCTACCTTCCATCTCTCTATATTTCCCTCACTACCTCACCTTTCTATATGTCTACCTCTACCTTTCTTTGCTTGTAGCTGTCTCTAACTCACAACTTTCGACCATACCTCTCTTTCCACCTTACCACGCAGTAAACTCCACCCCTCTCCCTACATTTCTTTCTCCCTATCATCTCTCTGCGTACCTCACAGTAACACATCCATATTTCTGTACCTACCTCCCCCTACCTCTTTGTATCTTTCTTTATGGCTACCGCACCTTCCTCTTTTTACGTTGTGTCTCTGCAATCCGCGCCTATCGCGCCTATCGCTCTATATCATCTTTACCTCTGCCACACTTCTCCCTCAATACACCTTTATTGTCATACCAAACTCTTGACCTTTCTGTCCATTTTTCATTCTCCAACTTTCTTTCTTACTCAGCAGAGTCGAAGGACACTGTCTAGCCAGAGAAGTGTGCACATAGAAAGAGAGGAGGGATAAGGCAGGAGAAGAGAATCAAAGAGAAAATGATAAGATTTCACCTGATGGTATGGTGACAATCATCAGAGCAGTGCTTTGATTTCCACTGTTGCAACACGTACGCAATTTCTGAAGGAGGATTTATTTGCAATTTCGAATATCTGGCAATTAAGGCTACAATTTCAAGTGCTATGTACATGTCTTAGTTTAATAGTATGCGCACATACACTGTGTTTCCTATAGTAGGAGGAGAAGGCTGTTTGGACTCTAAACGTGTTCTTGCAAGACAACAAAATATAGATCCCAGTCCAAAAAATAAAAGTAGTGATTGTTCCAGTGTACTTTGGCACTGTTTGGGTGGTGGACTCTTGGCATCTTGAGCTTTCGGCTGTTTTTGGATGCCCCCATTTCTGAGATTTAAACTATAAATCATTTTTTGGCATCACAGAAGGCTTGAATCAGTTTTGTAAGTAGGTAAGTAATCTTTATTTGGCATGGTTACTTAAAACCATTGCAATATAAAAATGGATTAAGAACAAAGAAGATACAACTGCAGTTTTAAAAGAATTAGGAGTTAAAATGTTCACATTCAATAAAATTTAAAAAGGAGTTTTTGGACTTCGTATTTGTAAGGTATTGCTCAGTGTCCTCATGAGCTCATGAAGTCGGTAAAACAGTCAGCAGAGTGATGTCAAATCGGTTGAACTGGGACAGTTGTGGGTTAGGTTTTTTGCATCTTCTTTTCAACTGCCCTCAGAAATTTTACAAAGCTGCAATTCAAGCCAGGGTCATTAGGATGAAAGCAAGCAAGGACCGCCGTCCTTCTTGTACGGATCCCTTGTCGATTGAAATGATGCTTTAGCCAGCGTTTCCGTTCGTCCCGTAATTTTTCACAAGAGCATATCAAATGCAGCATGTCCTCTTGTGCCAAGCCGCATTTTTTTTTTTTTTTTAAGTAAGTAATCTTTATTTGGCATAGTTACTGAAAACCGTTGCAATATAAAAATGGATTAAGAACAAAGAAGATAAAACTGCAGTTTTAAAAGAATTAGGAGTTAAAATGTTCACATTCAATAAAATTGAAAACAGGAACATTAGTTTTTTTCTGAACATGGGTCCACCAGGCATATTTTGCTCAGGCCTCAAAAAGTCTTAAATTGGCACTGCCCATGGGGCAATGCAAATCTCAGCACTATTACTGCCTCTCCCGCGTAAGCTTGGCTGATGCAGAGGGGCAGAGTAGGGAAGTCGGCACCATCCGCAGTTCTGAGCGTTGAATAGATCTGTTAGCATGACACTCTCCTTGAACTGTTAAAAAAAACATTAAACACCTACTACTTGGAAACATTAATGGCAGGCTCATTTTGTGTAGCACAGGGCCAGTTCGCATGTAAATTTAAAGGCTATGGCTTGTGACTTTGGTCCCAAGGCATAATTAATCAAAAGCAAATGCAAAATATCATGCCTCCCTTGCCTGTTGACGAAACTCCAGCCCCAGGCTCAGATGCGCCAGTCTATTGGTGCTTAAAATTTATTGCACATACATAAAACTTTCATTATGAAGGCAGACTCAAAACTGCCTAAGTCAACTGTTGTGAAACACCCAAACATATCCCTGCAGAGAAAATGAAATGTAACCTTTGGAAGCAAATTGGATTTCTATTTTATTGGGCTTAGCCATTTTTTCAATTTTCCAGAGTAAATTGACCAGCTGTGTCAAATCAATTGAGCACATACTTAGCATTTTGCAAATTCTAGCCATGTCAACTTGTTCCTAAGAGAAAAGGGAATGGTAAAAAAAAAACACGCATATGAAAAAGAGCTGCTCCATTCCTGATGTGTAAAAGCTAAAGGCAGTGGGCTGGTGATCCAGCCAAAGAGGTAAGAGAACTTGAAGAGGAATGGATTTTGTGCTAAATATATTATGTGCCTTTCATACTCACAAAGCCGGTGCTGTGCAAAAAGTCTTGCTTTGCTCGGGTGAAACATGGGTCCGAGTCGCAAAGTCATTTTCATCAGTAATCCTATATATGGCAAAAAAGTGGTGCTACTAACAACTGACAGTTATCCATAAAACGATACCTATGTGGCGTAGGCAGTTTTACTGCTGCGTAATCGTATGCCAAGTCTGCACACAATTACGCAGTAGTAAATCCCAAGGGCTGGGGAGAGGCAGGTTCAAGGCATGGTTTGACATTAGAGTTTATGAACACACACAACTTGTTTTGTTTGTTGGCCTTCACAAACTTCTTTCTGAACTCTTCCCTCCCTGGAAGGGGTCAGAGATTTATTCGAGCAAAAAGCTGGAGTAACTCCTCTTCCAGAGAAGGCGGAGGAAGAAAACTCCCCCAAACTTTTTGGTGTGGAAAATGGGTTACTTCATGGCGAAAATGTTATCCCCATGGATAAAAAAAAGAAAATAGAAAGAATTTAATTTACTCATCAGGCTGCATTGAGCTCCTCATTGGCATTAGAGCAAAGTCACATGACATTCGGAAGTACACCTGGAAGGCTCCCACTAGCACAACTTTCCAAGGCTGGTAGAGTTAACAGTGAACCTTAGTGGAGCCAGAGGTAGCTTTCCTGAATCATCAGTTGCGGGAGATACCCTAAGGCCTTCGTTATGAAGCGCCTGGGAAATGGAGCAGTGCTCCCAAGCACCTGCTCCTGGTAAGGAGGCAATTGTGCCCATTGCGGGTTAGACCCTGAGGGCCTACTACAAAATGAGAACTTACTGAAGGAATTCATAATTGCATGTCCAAATCCACTGGTAATTCCTAATTTTTCAGCAGCTGAAATCTTCGGTTGAATGTAAACAGATTTGTGGTGTTCAAGAGGATCTCATCGTAATTCAAGGGACACTTGTAAAAAGGCCCTAAATAAGGGGTTATGCCGTCAGAGGTGTGGATGGGGAATCCATTGGTTTTTGATAGAAACTCTGTCATTGCCCTCCTCTAAAACAGGCATGAGTCATTAGCAGCAGTGAGCCTGTTTCCACCAGCACATTTACTTTCCCTGTCTACCATATTTGTTTCCTTGAGAAGCTACTACAAATGTTCAACTGCAGGTTGAACAGTTTGTGAACTTGCAAAGCAGTTGTACCAGTCCTAAGATGGCTGGCCCATTGGACCATTGCTAGTCTCCTAGTGTCCCTGCATTATATCGTCTAGGGTATTGTCTCCGACCATCTGAAAATAGAGAGAAGGCCTCCATGCGATTGCCTAGAGGTACTGTGGTCTGAGTATAGAGTGTTTTTTTCTGTTTAAGTTGGGTTTTGCTTAATATCCACTACCTACCCGAAAATTAAGATCCAGCAGGTCTTACTTCTCCCCTACTGACCTCATCGTCAGAATTGTCTGAGTGAATACGTGGATCTCTTTTTTACTGTGCTTGTCCATAATCCTCGTGTTTGCAGGATAGTTCCACTTCTAATGTCCCTAAGAAATGCTATTTACCTCCTTACTTCAACCTATTACTGAGGCAGTTAAGTATTCTGGGTAATTTTCCCAGGGCCCACTGTGGCTTTTCAGTATCTTTATTCAAAGTCACACGTTGTAATAATGCATCTTCTCAATGTTATCGTGGGCTACATTCAAACGCATTGGGCAACTTTGGGTTGGAACCTGCCTTCCACATCCCAATAGACATGTGTTGTGGCACCTCGTGTGTTGTCACTAGAAATGAAAGTCACCCAGTGGCAGCACAACTGCCCACCTTAACGAGAGTGAAGATTAGTTCACAGATGTAGACATTACATCATAGGTTACTCGTCTACCACTGAGGTCGGTTACTCTTCCACTTAGAGAATGAGTTGCCACAGCTCCTTAGATGTGGTCATTGTGCTTCCTTGTAGACAACAGCAAATACGATAACCCTACTCTTCCCGACTGTTTTTAGTCAGTGGTGTTTTCTGTAATGTCTATAAGTTCTGGGTAAAATCTAATTTAATTTAGCAGTGAAAGCAGCGCAATGTGAGGCTTCATTTCTAACTTTAAGGAGTCTCTCTGTGTATTTTGATTTTATTTAGATTGATGATCTGTACCTTAGATTTACTACAAATAATATTTGTGAGTCACAGAAATGATTTTGCTAATTGGAATGGTGAATGTGACTCACTTTGTGCTGTTCTGCTTTTGCATCAACACAGTGCCTAGCCGTAAACTGATGTCTCATGAATCAAGTCAACAGAGTTTTTTTAAATATCTTTCTCCCTTACATGGACACTTTCTACATTTTAGAGCAGGCGTACCCCCACTCAAGAGTCGAGCCTTGCAACATCATTGTTTTACCCCATTACTAAAAGTGCAAAAAGAACAATTGATGGACAGAATGCAGAACAATGTCACACATTCACCCCAGTACAGAGATCTGGGCCTAAATCCATCCTTTTTTGCTCACCATGCCATTCAAGTTTGGACTGAGCCATATGCAAATCAGTCTTGACCCTGCGCCAGATGGGAACAGTCCAGCCTGAAGTGCCAGGACAGGTCCTCCCTGGACTGGATACAAGCAACCTAGGACCGGTTTCGGGGTTTTACCCCTCTTCAGCCAGGATGGCTTGACTCTAGTGGCATGGAGAGCACGGCACTCACGTCTGGACATACCCTTCCCACTCGGGGTGACAAAAGCAAAAAGAACAATTGATGGACAGAATGCAGAACAATGTCACATATTCACCCAGGTACAGAGATCTGGGCCTAAATCCATCATTTTTTGCTCACCATGCCATTCCAGTTTGGACCCAGCCATATGCAAATAAGTCTTGACCCATCGCCCAATGGGAACAATCCAGCCCGAACTGCCAGACCAGGTCCTCCCTGGACTGGAAACAAGCATCCCAAGACCGGTTTCGGGGTTTCACTCCTCTTCAGCCAGGATAGCTTGACTCCAGTGGCATGGAGAGCACGGGACCCACATCTGGGCATGCTCAACGCACTCGGGTGACAAATGCAAATGACTAATGCAAAAATAACAATTGATGGACAGAATGCAGAACAATGTCACACATTCACCCCAGGCTTGGCAGTTCGGTCTGGACTGTTCCCATGAGGCACATGGTCAAGGCTGATTTGCACATGGCAGGGTCCAAACTGGGGCGGCGTAGTGGACAAAAGAACAATGGATTTAACCCAGATCTCTTGACTGGTGGTGAATGTCTGAATTATTCAGCATTCCATCCATCATTTGTTGTAGATACACTTTTCGCCCTAAGTGGGATGGGTATGCCCAGACGTGGGTCCCTTGCTCACTGTGCCACTGAATTCAAGCTACCCTGGTGGATGAAGGGTGACATACCCTGAAACCGGTCCCAGGATGCTTGTTTACGGTCCAGGGAGGACCTGGCTTGGCAGTTCTGTCTGGACTGTTCCCATGAGGCAGAGCGTCAAGACTGATATGCATATGGCAGGGTCCAAACTGGGGTGGTGAAGCCTCGTTAGCAAGTAAATGGTCTTTTAAAGACCTGTGAAGTATTCTGGTGCAGCTGTGTGTGTGTGTGTGCCCGGGAAGCTGTCTCAGCTTGGGCTTACACACACGGCGGGGGTGGGGGAGCTGAAGCCCTTTGAGCCCAATGGGCGCTGCGCCCCTGCTAGCAAATGGAATTTGAGTTTCAGTTGTGGAGCCTTGCTAAGTTTCCGCAGCATTTTCACATTGTGCTTTAGGCCTCGCAAGCAGAATGGAAAGTGCTATATTGTTCGGAAACCTATAGAAGTATACCGAGGTATGCTGCCCCACACATCCTTTGGCAGTGGGTATCTAGTGCTTTAAATGATAATATAGAAGTAAAAGAACTCACAATTTAGAGAACCTGTTTGCTGTTGGAAATGCGTATACTCTCTCATTAAATGCAGTGCAACAGTGCAAAGAAGTACAGGTACACTCCCTTTCAAATTAAAGAAGTGCGGGTACTCAGTACTGGACAGTACCTGCCCATTTACAGCACAGGGTATACCTTTACCAACGAAGATACCACACTACGATCAAATATGAGGCATTTAACATTTCAAGTTTGTGAAAAAATCAACAGCTGTTGCACACGAGCAATGAACGAATACTAACTATAAACTGCATGAAACAAAACAATTCTATCCACCTATGAAATATTTTTCAGTCAACAATTTTTCAGTTTTTGCAGAGGAAACCCTTTTTGGTAAATGCAATTCAACTAGTAGGCAACCACACAAAACATGAACGGTTTGTTGGCCAAATGCAGTGCATTAGAAACCAACCAAATAAACAGAGCACAACTTGACAAAATATTTACTCGGACTTTTCGGCTTGATGGTTTACAAGGGCTCTCAGTGGGCTCTTAAAAAACACTTATTAGAACTTTGTTTGACATTCCGGTAATGCCCTGGACACGCATGGACAGCAGAGCAGTGATCTGCAATATGCCACCCACGTAGAGCGTCGTGATGTCATCATATACTCCGGGGCAGCTGGGAAGGACAGGAACACACAAGGCATGTTTATAATACGATTGTAGACAGGGAAAATAATCAGTAGTTTTCAACCATTCTAGGGCTTATTCAAGCTAAGCCACATGTTCCTACACTATAAACTGTACAGATCACCCTTAGAATGTTCTATAACAGACATTGTTGTAAAGGGCTGGATGTGGCTTGTGGTAGTTGATGGGATCTAAAGACCTGATGTACGAATTTCAATATGCAAAATGTGGTTGCAAATTGCACAGCAACGTTTTGCGAATGAAAATGAATTTTGAAAACCAAAGAAATATACTAATAGTCAGGTTCAAAAACTTCCGAATTGTAGTGGGTTGCAATCCGACCTACCTCATCATTATACATAAGATAGGCCGTAAATTGCGACTCACTATAATTACATCCCATCATAGTGATGGTGACCTGCTGCGGGCATCAGACCACCAAGTCTCTGATAGCATTTTAAATAAAGTCAGCTTTTTTTTTGTAGGAGCCTGTTTTTCCTTCATGTCATCAGGGTTTCATTTAAAAAGAAATTTGTTTTTTGTTTGTTTGAAAGTTGGCATTGGTCCCTTGTACCACTGCCTACTCCACAGCAAACTGGTTTTAGCATTCACAATGGGTTAACACTTCCTTTGAGGTGTCAGTAAAATGTCAGTGTTTCGCGACCAGATGTAGGTTTCATAACATTGATACATTCCTTAACAAATAGCTATTTGGATGGAACCCCCTAAACACACTCTTTCAAACAGCCATTCGTTCTGGGTTTCTAAACCCATTTCGCATTCGGTAACATGTTGCTGAATAGGAAAAAAACTTTTAGTACATTAAAAAAAGCCTTTTTGCGGTTGCAAATCCTGTGTTTTTGCAAATTGCAGGCATTGCATCCGCCAAAAAATGACTTTGTACATCAGATGCTAGCTAAGGTAACCAGAAAAATCCAGATGTGAGAGAGGGTAAGAAAGTTGACTGCGGTGGAGCGTTTCTGATGGGATTGACTCTAGATTGACACACAGACCTTAGTTGACCAATCACAATCTACAAAACGTTTTATAGTCATTAATTCGTGGTATATCTGTGTGGTTCCTCGAGCCAGTGGTTGCGTGCCTTGGTTTGTACAGAAGACAACAGGCTGATCAAACTAGATATGAGTCGGCTCATTGTGTTTTGTCAAAATAGCAAAAAGATGAACACACTTTTGAGTCTGTAATAAATGTCCAGTTTGTTTATGAAGAATTGATCAGTTCTAAATGCAGCATGAAGGTTGAGAAGGGTAGATTTTTTTTAAGGGCTTAAAATATTATTTGTCATAAAACTATGATTCATTGAATTCTGACCAAATGGCAGGATCACTCATGGGCACAGAGAGTTAGAATACAGTCAATAGGTAGATTTCGCATAGAAAGTGGATAGTTCAACAATACACATGAATGCATTTTTTTTCCATGTTTACACTTTTTTGGGCATATGTGGTGAAATCACGTCCCAGTTCGTTATCTTATCTACTAAAATCGCCTTGGTAAAGTTAATTAATTAACATGAAATAATTAATCTAGTAGTATAAGGTGTAATGATAAACAGAGAACGTGATGGAGAAAAACAGACACATTTGGAAGGTGCTGATTTATAATAGGCAGTCATAGTTACCTGTGTAGGCCTTAGAAAAGCTATGAAGCAATTTTTCTTTAACCAGAAGCAAACCTAAAATGGCTGAAATGTGCAATGTTAGAAATATTGTCATAACTGCAGAATGATTCGGTTTAACAAATGTATTGTTGTATAAGCAACACTTTATTAACTAAATATGATGACTTTCCTACTTTTTTGTGTTTCATTTAACATTTGAATGGAATAATTTGAGCATTTTAAGCAAATGATGCTGGATTCATAATAAAAAGAATGCATCACCTAACAGTGATTTTGCCGTTTAGTTAATAGTTCATTGTTCTCCTAGTAAAACAAACTGAGATGTAGATGGTCGATCTGTGTTTTAAGGCTTATGAGAACCAAGTCCAATGTTTCCAGGATATAACTACACAAGACTGTCCGTAGCAAACCTTGTGACTAATGTGTATGAGCTGCATGTAGTTTTGTGGGAACGGAGGAGCTGAACCTGCTTACTGATGAAGACTGCTGCCTTATTGGCACATGGAAGAAAAAGCGTGATCCAATGTTCAAACATGTTTTTCTGACTTTTATATTAGTGTGTGTTCCTAGTTTGAGGCATCACAACCCATCGCATTCCCATCTCATTCACCCACTCTCAGCGCTTTTGCCCCAGACCCTCAACGGTTGTGGCTACTGCTGCTACTCTTTCCCTGTTTGCCTCACTTTGCTATTTGATTTTCAACAGTTTGCAACTGTAACTATACGCTGATTTTCTTGGATTTATCGAGACTCGGCTGAGTCGTATGGACTACTCTATATGGAAAGTTCTACTACACTAATTTGACTTCGAAGCTTCATGCTCCTCTGAATTAGAACTCTTCATTGGTTCTTGAAATCTAAAACTCTGATCCTGATTCCTTTGTGGTACACACTTTATGAAATATTTGATGCTTTGTTCTAACCATTCTTTAGATGAGATTTCTGTAAACTGCTTGATTAACGATCTAACTGAAATAAATACAAAATAAAGAAGAGAATCTCCGTAAGCTCTTAATGAGAATATAGGTATTGGGAACATGATCACAACTCTCATCATTGTCTGACCTTAAAACTGTTGATACTATTTACGTTTGAGATGTCTGATTGGTCTTTGACTCCTAATACAACATTTCAAGATCTATCAAGAAGAGGAAGAATGATTTAACGAGGAAAACAGTGGTAGCACTATAATTGAGTACTGAGATTTAAAATATTAGGGCCCATTCCGCGCTATCAGCCTTTTGAGCCGCTGGGTTTTTCTAAAGCTGTGATGGCTGTCGTAATGTGTTTGCTTATTCATTTCTCGATGCAAGGCTCTGTGACTCCATAGAAATTTGAAGGAGAGGGTCTTTGTAGAGAGTACTGTAAAATGTACCTTTTGATACCAAGCAAATGGCAGTTTGTTTTAACAGTCCAGTATGCCTACATTTAGCAGATCACCAAACACATAAGCATGTTTCCCTCCTAAAATACACTCTACTTGTCAGTGGTGTTGACTGCTAAAAGTGTTTGTTTACAATGCACAATTCATGAGTATATATATGTTTGTATAAGTCATGCTGTGGGCCAGTGTAACCTTTTCATCTGTTCTAGGGAATAAACTTGTTCATTATGAAGTACACAAATCGTTCAGATGTAATTCTGCTGGGGAGTGTACCGCTGTCTGGCTTCTTTGCAACACAGCGGCCCTCTTCAAAGAGATAGTAGTGGGACTGCTTCCAGGTTTGTCTCTCAACGACAGAGATCATGCTGTGAGGCAAAACTCTCCAAGATGGCGTCACGTTATGAAAGTATTTCCCGTTAAGGAAGGCCATCACTCACAAAAAAGCCATTCATTTTTGCACAACCTTTCTTTTCCCAAAGTTGCCACTCGAGACCAGGATAAAGCTTCTCCATCAAGGCAACTTGTTGAAAAGGTAGAAATGAGGTTAGGTATTGGGGATTCAAATCACACTTTGAGAAAATAAAAACGTACAAATGATCTCATCTGGAATCCATTTGAGGTTTTTGAAAATGGATTCCGCGTGCAACACGTGGGTGCGTTGACCTGCAGAGAGGTGTTACGCTTGTGGTATTTTTTTGAGATTTTATTCTCCACATGCAAGACATTCCTTTTGTAACCAAATAGCCTGCCACATCACATATTTCCTCTGTGAACCAACCAATGCAAAGACGCTAAACTTAAGCTGATTCAGTTCACCCCTTTTGTACATAAAATATGCATGATAGAAATGCGTGATTTCAATAATGTGGAACATTTTTGCATTTTTGGTTGATGATGTTCCTTTCAGGTGGAGCATGGGAACGCCTCAAAGGACCTGAATTATGAAGTTGGAGATGTTCCAAACATGTTTAAGAAGAATAAAACAAGCTATCATGACTAATGGAAGCAATACAGTACTGCACTACAATTCACAGATGCATCTAGGTTCAATTTAACTTTTACAAACCATTATTAAGCAACATATTCAATCAATCAATTTGTACTAAAAAATACAACAGAGCCATCCTAATTCCAGTCAATAAACATCCCAGAACCATGTAGAAAGAGTTCCCAGCTTCCAAACGTACTACTGTATCTACCAAAAAATGATAGGTAGTGCTATTTAAATCCATTACATACTTTGCTCACTGGATTTAAATACCAGTTAGACGTACTGAGTTGCCACAAGACTAAGCAATTGGTGATGATTGGAACTATCTGTAGGAGGGCTTAGAAAAACAATACGGCACAAGTATCTTTCTCTACTCAGCATGTGGGGAAGTTAGTCCATAATTCCTTGTTTCTGTTAAGACTCATGGGCCTTTGTTTCAGTATTAGCATTTCTATATTTTCAGGGAGAAAGTAGTGCATATCTAAGCAGGAATCTTGATTTTTAGTGAGGGGTTATTGTTGTCAAGCCCTTCTAGCATTGTAAGCTTTCATATTTTTAAGGTATTTTTTAGGTCGCAGCCTACCAGACAACGCAGCTGTCTATTTTACTAAAGACATCTTGAGGACATTAAAAAAGTTTACCTAGGAATGCATTACGTCTGCTGCTTACCATTCTAACTTTGTGTTTGTACATCACATTTCCTGGCTTTCTATGTGCTGGCTTTATTTGCTTTAGGCTTTCCAGCTCCAATTCGCCTCTGCTGTTGCCCACATCTTGTTTACTGTATTCCTCCACAAACTCACTTTCTGTAAACAGGCCTTTAAATCTTGTTCATATATTGTCACATTTGCTGTGCCTTCAAACACAGAGGTCAAATGTCAGGCTGTGTCCAATGGGGATCTTTGTGTTTATTTCTTTCTCCTTAACTTCAAAGTGAGAGGACTTATGTAACAATCATGCTGGCTACCAGGGCACTGCTTGAGGAAGGCTGTACAATGTAATTTCCTTTTTTACCACACCACAAAATGTAAATGTCTGTAAATAAACTGTGCGGACTATCGAATCATTACATTGGGTGATGACATTTCAACACATTGTCGTTTGTGTGCTGTATACTTTTATCAGGCAAACTCTATGTCTGTGCAAATGGCTATTTCAATTGAAGATGTGTTGTCTGTAATGGCAATATGCTACCATATCATGCATACTCCATGTTACCCCACTGCATTCTACTATGCACCACTCCATGCTACTCCACTCTGCTCTGCACCACTCCACACTATGCCTCTCTACTCTACTCTACACCACTCCACTCTACTCTATGCCAATGCACTCTACCCCACACTACTCTGCTATGCACCACTGGACTCTTCACCAATGCACTCTACACCACTTCTTGTAACTCCATCCCACCCTACTCTGTAACACTGCAATCTACTCCAATGCTCTGTACTCTGTACAACTCCTCTGTATTGGAGTGCACTATATGCCAGTTCCCTCTACACCACTCTAATCTACTCAGTACCACTACACTCTACTCTGAAACAATCTACTCTATGCCACTGCACTTGACACGAAGGCACTCAGGACCACTCCACTCTACTTTGCACCACTCCTCTCTATGCTCATTCACTCTACACCCCTTGACTCAAAACCAAAGCCCTCTATGCCAGTCTACCCTGCATCACTGCACTCTACACCATTGTAAACTGTCACTGCACTCTACGCCATTCTATTCTACTCTACATCCCTGCCCTTTACACCACTCTCTTCTACTCTGCACCACTGTACTCTACGCCACACTACTCTACATCACTGCACTTTATGCTACACTGCTCTACACCACTGCACTCTACGCCAATCTACTCTACGCCACTGCACTCTATGCCAATGCACTCCACACCACTCTGCTATAGACCATTGCACTCTCCGACAGTATACTCTGCAACACTGTGCTCTCTGCCTCTCTACTTTATGCCACTCTACACTACTGAACTCTACTTTATGCCTCTCTGCATCACTGAACTCTACACTACTGAACTCTGCAGCACTCCACTCTGTGCCACTGTAATCTACGTCAATCTACTCTAATACACTCTAATCTACTCTGCATCGCTGTACTCTACAACATTATTCTATAACCCTGCACTTTACCTCCACTTCACATCTACTCTGGATCAATTTACTTTATGCCACTGCAGTCTACGCCACTCTATTCCACTATGTGCCACTCCTCTCTATACCACGCCGCTGCACCACTGCACACATTGTCACTGCACTCTGCGCCACTTTACTCAGACTCAATATACTCTACTCCATTGCACTGTATGCCAATCTACTCTGCACCACAGCACTCTACACCACTATACTCTACATCACGGCACTCCATGGCACTCTATTCTGCAGCACTGCTCTCTCTTTCATTAAACTGTATGCCACTGAACTCTATGCCACTCTACTATGCATCACTCTACTCTGTGCCACTCTACTCTGTACCACTCTACTGCACTTTATGCCACTCTAATCTACTATGCATCAACCTACCCAACTTCACTGTATGCATCTCTACTCTACTCTGTACCACTTTACTGTATGCCAGTACACTCTACCCCACTCTACTATGCACCACTGAACTCTTCGCCACTGCAGTCTACACCACTCCAGTCTGGGCCACTCCACTCTGCACTATTTCACTCTATGCTACTCCACTCTGCAACACTGCACTCTATGCCAATGTAGTCTATGCCACTCCAGTCTACACTGAACCGTTCCACTCTACACCACTTGACTCTACTCTAAAACAATCTACTCTATGCCACTGCACTTTACGCCACTCTACTTTATGTGACGCTATGCCACTGCACTCTGTGCCTCTTTACTCAGAACCAATATACTCTACTCCACTGTATGCCAATCTACTCTGCACCACAGCACTGTACACCCCATATACTCTACATGATTACACTCTATGTCACTTTACCCTGCAACACTGTACGCCACTGCACTCTACACTACTTTACTCTACTCTCAAAACCAATGCACTGTACGCCACTGCACATTACGTCACTCTACACCATTGCACTCTACCCCACACTATTCTACTCTGCACCACTGTACTCTACGTCACTGCTCCCTGCCCCACTCTACTCTGCACCACTCTACGCCATTGCACTCTGCATGACTGCACTCTATGTCACTCTACTGCACTCTATGCCACTGCATTCTACACCATTCGACTGCACTCTGCAATCTATGCTACTGCACCACTCTACTCTATGTCAATGCATTCTACACCACTCTACTCTGCATTACTCCACTCTATGACACTGCACTCTACCCTGCACCACTCCACTCTACACCACTCCACTCTATGTCACTTCACTCTTTCTCACTCTACTCTTGGAAGTAAGCACAGAGAAAAGCTCCTGAAAAATGGACGCTGCAGAAAATTAAGCTTTTTTTGTAGCATCCATTTTTGAGATGATTTGGCCTGTGCTCATTCTCCAATGGTACAGGGCCACTCGCTGACATGTGAAGTAGCCTCTCTGGCATTCCAATGGATGTGGAAGGATACACACAACCGGCCAATAGAAAAAGGTGTGAATAAAAAAACTCGTTTGGGCGTATCCAAGATGCAATGGATAATGCCCAAAGGAAAAGGTTCCGGAGCAAAAGTAGCCAATGACTGGAGAAGGCACAACCAAATCCCCTTTAAGTAACTATATAATTGAAAATGTTTGCCATGAATGGTGCAAGCAAGATACTCGTCAGGCCTAAATATAAATTGACCAGGGTTCTGTTTTTACATTTTCCAGTCATTGCCTCTACTTACTCCTCTGAAGTAAAATCACACAGATTTCTTTGACAGTAATTTAGATTTTAATTTAGTTTATCCAAACTAGGACACTGACCAAGTTTAAAGTTGGCAATGTGGGATCTCACATAAAATCCACGCTGTTTAATTTAAAAGAAGCCATCGTGTTCTTTTTGGGGAGTGTTTTACAATTTCACGATCTGAATGAAACATGGCAGACAGATGGCCTCGTAGCCAGGAGCACTCTGTGTACTTTCAAGTGCCTCGCTCGGTTCCTGCAGCGTCTCAGTGCCATGTGCACTTAATACGGCTGCTCGTGTTTAGAAAGGCAAATGAAATGTGAAAAACCGAGCCAAATATTAATATTACCAATTAAACAACCGGGCACACTATCAAAACATCACTCGCCCTCGAGGGAGTGTAAATAAACAGGATCTGCAAGAGATATATACGGAGACGTGCTTTTATAGTGTCCTGAAGACCTTCTCGTGGGGTTTCTAAGCCCCTCCTCAAAAGAAGGCCGAATGGACTCTCTGTACGTCCCTCAAGCAGATACTATGAGCTACAGATTCGCTGAGTCAGCTGTGGACATGGAACAGACCACGTGGATCAACATGGCGCCCAAAACCTTACTCTGGCTATGGTATAGGAACTATCACGTACTATTGTGCTCTACTTTATCGAGGGAAGGTTGAGGCCCAGTGAGGAACTCCAGCTAAGTCATTACAGGCACAATCTCCTCTCAACAAGCCAGTCACTTAATCTCTTTATCGAAGACTAAAATATAACAGTCTTAACATGTGCACCCTTTTGAAGGGTCATACACATCTTCTCAAAATAAATATTGTTATGTTCAGCTAGGTCCCAGAGTACTTGGTGCACCAATAACAGCTTTGCCCTCTGGGACACATTCACTCAGTACAGAGGTCCGAGTTTGAGCGTCACTTGTACCGTCTCTGTAGAATGCACTTCCTGTTCTCCTCTGATGTCACTTCCTAGTTCATCTGTTAAAGGAAGTTCACAAAATAGAGGACAGCCTGAGTAAAATGCTTGCAAAAAGTTAATTTGTGGCCCTGGGGAATTGTTCCATGCGCGTCTCCTCTTCGGTAGGGCAGTGAGTGCTTAAACGACAAGCATCCACATCTATGTTTACTTTTAAGATAGGTGATTGCAAAATGAGGCTCGGAGGGAGCTAGAAGGATCTTGAGTTGTATTATTCGTATTCCTCAGAGTCAACCAATGACATCAATGTCTCATATTAAGCCATAACACTTTATTTACTGATTACAGAATTAAAATACTACCAACCAAATATAGTTGTTGTAATGTATATGTATTTATCAAGCAGGAGCCCAGCCTGGAAGCAGCAGGCCCCAGCACCGAAGAGGATGTCCAAAGTAGGCCCAGGAGCGGTGGATCCAGGCCATAGTTTCAGAGATTCCTCATAGAATACCTTTACCTACCAATAATCTTAATGCAGCTAATTTACACAGTCACTGGTTATCCTGCACATTTGACATGGCTCCGACCCTCCAGGGCCTATGTTGGACACCCCTTGTGCAAGGGTTCTTTCAAGTATGATTATTTGGGAGGAAAGGGACAATACATATTAATCATGGCTGCGTGCTATGATTTTGAAGTAATCTCCACATTAACAATAAAAGTGAGAAAAACAAAACATATTAACTCCTGACAGTGAGTAGTCATAAGACAGCTGAGAGATACAAATTACCTCTATGGGACCAGTCTTTTTGAATTGCCCTATTCCAGTCACAAGACGCACATTTCCCATTCTATGGGTTATTTTTCTTCAGACAAAGAAATGGAACGTTCTGTTTGTTGTTTGCGTCTTAATCGTGTTTGCTTCTTTTAATAAAAAAATTATTGAAAAATTTTCATTTTCATTCAGTAATATAGAAATTTAGCTACAAAGCTATCAGTTGTCCCTTTTTATCATAAATACTTTTTTTATTGGATAATTTGACTGTAAGGAGTTTTTTTTTTAATGCTGCTCACTGCAGATTCTAATTGGTTTGCATCTCTTAGGCCTCACTACATCACGCGGACTGAAGGCATGGAGAGCTGTCTCATTTTTTGGTAAGGAAATATGGTTGGGTGCCGGGAGATCACAGTACAAATCACACTCTGCCTGTGTGGGTGGTAAATAAGGATGAGTGTCCACTCTTCCCACATGCCTTATTCAGTGCTTTAAATGGTCCGGTACTGAGTACCAGGCACTTTTTTATTTTGAGAGGTAGAGTACTGGCACTTCTCAAGAGAGACGTAATACTTTTAATTGGAGAGTACCGGCGCTTCTTAGAAACAAGCAGGTACTCTGATACAGAGTACCTGCACTTCTATTTTTCCATTTCAAGTACTGCCCTAATTTCTGCTTAGTGTTCCACTGGTGGAAATTGCTCATTTCAGAAGCCTCCACCCCAGTACAGGTGTCATTCTGGTAATACTTCACTTATTTACTGGTAATTGCATTACACCAAGTCCTTCCTCACTTTGATTCATTACATGACTGCCTCACAAGTTGCATGTCATGTTAAACAAGTCCTCAACTAACATTAAACCAGCAAATGTCATATTTGAAACCTGTATTGTTAAGCAGTGCTAACATTTTGCTCTACATAGAAAGGAATGTGAAGTTGCAAAATTATGTTTTTGTCGTCTTCGTGAGGTTTTATGGAAAGTGTTGTGGAGGCTGTAAAGTTTTTGGGGACTTTGTCACTTGTGCTTAGAAAAAACATGCATATGGTAAACGTGCGGAACA
Organism: Lissotriton helveticus; assembly: GCF_964261635.1. Classification (NCBI taxonomy): domain Eukaryota; kingdom Metazoa; phylum Chordata; class Amphibia; order Caudata; family Salamandridae; genus Lissotriton; species Lissotriton helveticus. The sequence continues at coordinate 967,903,776 of NC_136063.1, read as the reverse complement.
AAAATAGCCAAAAATTGCTTTTTGCATAGAAATGTTTTGCAAAAGGGAAACTAGCAGAGAAATATTCTACATACATTTCCCATCTTGTTTGCCTTCGATTACAATGGAAATCATCTCATTAGGCAGTGACAGTTATTTCAGAATGCAGGAAAAAAATGATGCTGACGTAAACCGAGAAACTTTGCCACATTTGCAATGGGTGAAAATCGAGAACTTTGCTGGTGAGAAAAAAAACACCTCTGCAGTCCTTGCAGACACATAGGCCCTGAAACAGCAGTCAGAGGACCGCCAGACTCGCAGCGGTGGTGGTCCAGCCACCAGCGCTCCAACTGCCCCATTACGATTAGGGCGGTCAGACTGCCATTGCAGTGCAGATGCCATCAGGATACAGCCGTTCCCTAGCGGTGGTGCAGCGGTGTAGAGGTAGGAAAATGATTGGCGGATTCGCAGTGGTCCCACCAAGCATATTATGAGTTTCCTCTCCGCCACGGTTTTCATGGCGGTTTCTCCTCAGGGAAACCATGGCAGAGAGGAACCAAAGCCTTTGGGCCCAGGGGTGCATGCCTGGGGGCAGGGGGGAGAAACATGTGCCCCCCAGTGTGCATGCACCACAGTTCCTGCATGACATTGACTTTACAGGCCATACCATGGAGGAACTGCTTTTGGCGTTTCTAACCATCGGTTTGGCGGATCAGGAGTGGGCCGCCGACATGGTGGTCCGCTCTAGCACTGCCAAACTCATAATCGGGCCCTTAATGTCCGATCCAACCAGCTAAGGACTTCCACTTTACAGGCTTGCATCTCTCATTGAGTACATGTGAAATAACAATAATCCTGTATCTTCCCGGGACAGGTTTACACCACTGATACCAGGGGTGCGCATAGTTTTTCGTATACAAGTGAATCGCGTGATTGAGCTACCCTTAGTGTATAGTTTCACTCTTTTCCTATATTTTGGCCCTGGTATAATCTATGCCCGCAAAATGCAAATATGTCCTTGCAAGTGTTGTTTTGTACTTAAAATTGCTATGCTGTATTTCAAGAGTTACCTGTGAAACTATTCTCCTTGTAACTTTGAAGCTAGATAAATGGTGGCAACTTTTGTTTCCTTGCAACAACTAAACAAAGAGATGTAAATGTCCTGATTTCCATGTGAAAATCTACATGAGAACTCGATGACCTATTGTTATTGATTATAGGTATTATTAAAAATATGGGAGGTTTGCAAGAGAACCATTCCAGTTTCTCAAATCCCTACACATAATCCATTCATTCATGTAAGACACACTTTGCAGCCTGTGGCTCAGAGCATCTCAGACCATTCACATAAATAAAATCTCTTGATCGACTGCTGTGCAAAACAATGTGTTTATGTATTTTTAAACTACTATCAGTGCCACATTGTCAGTGTCAATCTTAGATTACAGAGGATTAAATTAATGTCAAGGTTCATTTCTATAAAAAGGATATTTAAAATATGGTTATCAGCATTTGGTTGCCATATAAGGCAATCAAAAATCATTTAACTGTATAAAAACAATATGGTTCCTTCGAAATAAAAAAAATACAAATGTGCCCAGTGGAATGCGTGCTCAACTGTGGTAAAGGTAACAATGTGCAAACTAGAATGCATGTCAATCTGTTGTCGGGTGCACGTGCACAAGGCGGAATTCCTGTCAAGCCAGCGTTGGGCTGAAGATGCAAGATGGGCAAGTGGAAAGCATGTGGTACTGATATGTGGCTCCCCCTGTCAGAGGGGAAGGCTCCTCTGCGCACTGCCTTAAAGATCAAGTCTTAATGTTTTTGGTGTGGACCCTAGTTAGGGTTTCTGCTTTGGTTAGTTCACCAATAACTGCAAGGTTGCTTTACTTCTGTATTTATTTCTGGTATATCAATGCATCTTATAATTCATTTCATTTCAGGATTATAGTACATGTTGCATCCTCATGCCGACCAAAGTAATCACGTGTCCCAATGCATTTCGGGCCTACTGGAAGCCCTTCATCAGGGGTACTCTACAAGTCAAAAGAAATACGGATCTCCGTCAATATGAATAAATGTGGTATCATACATGCGTAATATGATTGTGTACATTTTTATACTGTCTTGTGCCTAAGGGTTCGCTTAACGTGTACCGGATAAGTGGGTTGGTGCTTACGGTGATGGTGTTCAAACTTACGGGTGCCAGTTCCACCTACAAATTTGTGCAAGTGGAAAGCATGTCAAACCACCTCGTGCCAGGCTGAAGAGGCGCAAAATCAAATGCAAGTGAAGCTATCATGGGAGTGAAGGAGCAAAGGGAACCCTTTGAATTAGTGCGACCTCTTGTGATGCAAGTTTAACAGGGCCATTTTTTTTAAACATTTTTTTTACCAAATCTCGTAGCAATGGAGTGTTTGTGCATGTGTGTGTGTGTCGCAGTGGGAGTTCGGTTGCTGTTTTGTCGCCTTATACACTAGCATGGGAAATCCTGACCAAAGCCATAACGTTCCCCTCATGCACACGTCAAATGGACGATTATGTTGCTTTTCAAAACATACTTGACCTGACAAAGCCAGGTCAACGTGGAAGTGATAAGAAAGATATGAGAAGGGGTTCGAGCCTCCACTTGGGAGTGAGGTGCAAGAAAATGGATCAGAGAATTCACGGTTAGGACGTGGCTAAGGTCAAGGGTCAAGCCCCGTGTACAACTGTTTGCATCCTCCCTAAACAAGATTTGAGTGCGGGTTCCGAGCATCCCCCCTGGGGGGCTGTGGTTGTGCATAGCTGGCATTCCTCGCGTGAACGTGGCCTGTGTTTTGGTAAACAGAGGTAATGACTGATTCCTCGAAATCCAGTCAAGCAGACGAGGCTAACGAGATTCAGGCCCAGCAGTGACCGACTCCTTTTCTAACGGACCGGCCTCCTCGGACCTCCCTGGACTGCAGGTCTGTGGGTAATGGGGTATGGGTAATTATTGCAACAGCGTGCATCAGCAGTTCACTCATGGGGAAGCAATTTGTTGGTTTTACAATGTTCCTCGCGCCAGTTTTATAAGAAACCCTTTGCAGTGTAAGCCCAAAACACACATTTTTATTGCATCACACTACACTGTAGCCTCGGTTATTCATTCTCTTTTCAGGCCCGTCACTTTTTTGTCAAGCCCCATACTTCATGTGCTCATTACTATTCTTACTGTTAGTATTAGACACAGTCCAACTTTTTCGAAAATAGTTGGATATGTTACTGTCTAAATGTTATTGTCTAAATTGTATTGATTGTCTTAATGTTATATATTGTCTATATGTGCAGAGTTCTGAACGTTTAGAAAGCGAGCTAATTTAAATTTGACAGGACACAGTCCAACTCTCACCCCCCCCCCCTTTCTGCACCATGGTGTTTCTGTACTACTCACCCACATCTCTAAAGAGCCTCTTTGTGTCAGGATGCCATGACCCCTGCGCTCACCCACGTCTTGCCTCAACCTCCCTACGTGTGTACATGTGGCTGAAAGACACACTTGAGCTTTGCACATTCACTCATACGTGATAGGAGAGAGACTGCACGGAGTGACTGTGTAATTCCAGCTGGGAGGATTACTCCAGAACAGTTACTATGCAGATGTTCAGAGCCCAGCCGAGCACCTCTGAACTGCCACTATAACAAACGTTGAGAAAGACAGTATGTTTGGTGCTCAGACTAAAGTGGTGACAAGGACAAAAAATTGTATATTGAGATTGCAGTGCAAAGAAAAACTTGCCTCTGGGTATGGCTTTTATGTGCTATTGCATCCAAACTGCACTTGTGTATACCCATGCTTTCAAAATTTACGACATCACATATGTGCATACCCCTTCTTCCATACTTTACAACATTACATTTGTGCATACCCCTGCTTCCATACTTTACAACATCACATTTGTGCAGACCCCTGCTTCCACATTTTACATCACATTTGGCAATACCCCTGCTTCCATACTTTACAACATCACATATGTGCAGACCCCTGCTTCCACACTTTACAACATCACATTTGTGCATACCCCTGCTTCCATACTTTACATCACATTTCTGCATACCCCTGCTTCCATACTTTACAACATCACATCTGTGCATACCCCTGCTTCCACACGTTACAACATCACATTTGTGCAGACCCCTGCTTCCACACTTTACATCACATTTCTGCATACCCCTGCTTCCATACTTTACATCACATCTGTGCATACCCCTGCTTCCACACGTTACAACATCACATTTGTGCATACCCCTGCTTCCATACTTTACAACATCAATGCTAAACTTGTTTTTTCCAGTGCCTTTTTAGGTCTCACCTACTAGACAGCTTTTAGCTGTCTGGTTGCAAAAGAGCTTTTGTGGTCTATGCCAAGAATTTACTCTAGGCTTTGAGTCTGTCCGCTCTTTCCATTGGAGGGCTTTTTTGTCACTGTCATTCGATTGCTTTTTAGGTTTCGACCTGGCGATCTGCGCAAGCAGTTCGCGCAGGTGAAATCTTTTGTTTACCATATTGGCTATCGGAACGTCCCCCACCTCCCATTAGCTAGCTCCATAAATGGAGGCTAGCCATTGGGAGCCGGATCTGTCCGTCAAGGCCGGACCAGATTCGGGGGCGTTCCCGCGATTTTTTCCCTCTCCGCCTCTGCGATGTCGTCATCGCGGCGGTGGGCGGAGTTTCGTTTTTTTTCCTTCTGTGTTTGTTTTGGTCATTCCATGCGAGGAAGCCCAGGTGAGTGCTTGTTTTTTAGTGGTGGAGCACGTGAATTCAGTGTACGTTGGTTAAAAATACATGATGAAGACACAGGCCACGATCTGGCTGTTCATCAAGTGCATGGGCGCTAAAAGTAGTTTTTGCCCCTTTATTTGTAGTGAGGACTCCGCAGTGGTTTGTCTGATGTGAAATTGCTCGGCTGATCCCCTTTGTTGCAGCATGCATAACTTTTCATTCTTTCAGTTCGACTTTAAAGTCCGTTTTAATAATGTCCTTAAAACTGCGGGTGTCCAGTACCCAAACGGCCTAAATAGACTCGTATGGGCTAAGCATCTCGTGCCCCTCGTGAGACACTTGTAAAACTGCTCATAAGATTTGCAACAGGGAGTTTTTTCATGGTTTGGCATTTTTCGTAATGCATTACAGTTGAATTTATATAGCGCTTCATATCCTAACCGCACTGCAAAGCGCTGAAGAGCATCAGAGGCCATAAAGTACGTGCTGCAAAGGTGATTAACAGCAAATGGGTAGGGAGTGCAGGGTGGATAGGGAGTGCAGGGTGGATAGGGAGTGCAGGGTGGATAGGGAGTGCAGGGTGGATAGGGAGTGCAGGGTGGATAGGGAGTGGACAGTGGATAGGGAGTGGAGAGTGGAGAGTGCATAGGGAGTGGAGAGTGCATAGGGAGTGGAGAGTGCATAGGGAGTGGAGAGTGCATAGGGAGTGGAGAGTGCATAGGGAGTGGAGAGTGGAGAGTGCATAGGGAGTGGAGAGTGCATAGGGAGTGGAGAGTGCATAGGGAGTGGAGAGTGACGAGTGCATAGGGAGTGCAGAGTGCATAGGGAGTGGAGTGGAGAGTGGAGAGTGCATAGGGAGTGGAGAGTGCATAGGGAGTGGAGAGTGCATAGGGAGTGGAGAGTGACGAGTGCATAGGGAGTGGAGAGTGCATAGGGAGTGGAGAGTGCATAGGGAGTGGAGAGTGCATAGGGAGTGGAGAGTGGAGAGTGCATAGGGAGTGGAGAGTGGAGAGTGCATAGGGAGTGGAGAGTGCAGAGTGCATAGGGAGTGGAGAGTGCATAGGGAGTGGAGAGTGCATAGGGAGTGGAGAGTGCATAGGGAGTGGAGAGTGCATAGGGAGTGGAGAGTGCATAGGGAGTGGAGAGTGGGGAGTGCATAGGGAGTGGAGAGTGGAGAGTGCAGAGTGCATAGGGAGTGGAGAGTGCATAGGGAGTGGAGAGTGCATAGGGAGTGGAGAGTGCATAGGGAGTGGAGAGTGCATAGGGAGTGGAGAGTGCATAGGGAGTGCAGAGTGCATAGGGAGTGGAGAGTGGAGAGTGCAGAGTGCATAGGGAGTGGAGAGTGCATAGGGAGTGGAGAGTGGAGAGTGCATAGGGAGTGGAGAGTGCATAGGGAGTGGAGAGTGCATAGGGAGTGGAGAGTGCATAGGGAGTGGAGAGTGCATAGGGAGTGGAGAGTGCATAGGGAGTGGAGTGCATAGGGAGTGCAGAGTGGGGAGTGGAGAGTGCATAGGGAGTGGAGAGTGGGGAGTGGAGAGTGCATAGGGAGTGGAGAGTGGGGAGTGGAGAGTGCATAGGGAGTGGAGAGTGCATAGAGAGTGCATAGGGAGTGGAGAGTGCATAGGGAGTGGAGAGTGCATAGGGAGTGCAGAGTGGAGAGTGCATAGGGAGTGGAGAGTGCATAGGGAGTGGAGAGTGCATAGGGAGTGGAGAGTGGAGAGTGCATAGGGAGTGGAGAGTGGAGAGTGCATAGGGAGTGGAGAGTGGAGAGTGTATAGGGAGTGGAGAGTGCATAGGGAGTGGAGAGTGGAGAGTGCATAGGGAGTGGAGAGTGCATAGAGAGTGCATAGGGAGTGGAGAGTGCATAGGGAGTGGAGAGTGCATAGGGAGTGCAGAGTGGAGAGTGCATAGGGAGTGGAGAGTGCATAGGGAGTGGAGAGTGCATAGGGAGTGGAGAGTGGAGAGTGCATAGGGAGTGGAGAGTGGAGAGTGCATAGGGAGTGGAGAGTGGAGAGTGTATAGGGAGTGGAGAGTGCATAGGGAGTGGAGAGTGGAGAGTGCATAGGGAGTGGAGAGTGGAGAGTGCATAGGGAGTGGAGAGTGGAGAGTGCATAGGGAGTGGAGAGTGGAGAGTGCATAGGGAGTGGAGAGTGCATAGGGAGTGGAGAGTGCATAGGGAGTGGAGAGTGCATAGGGAGTGGAGAGTGCATAGGGAGTGGAGAGTGCATAGGGAGTGCAGAGTGCATAGGGAGTGGAGAGTGCATAGGGAGTGGAGAGTGCATAGGGAGTGCAGAGTGGAGAGTGCATAGGGAGTGGAGAGTGCATAGGGAGTGCAGAGTGGAGAGTGCATAGGGAGTAGAGAGTGGAGAGTGCATAGGGAGTGGAGAGTGGAGAGTGCATAGGGAGTGGAGAGTGGGGAGTGCATAGGGAGTGGAGAGTGCATAGGGAGTGGAGAGTGGAGAGTGCATAGGGAGTGGAGAGTGCATAGGGAGTGCATAGGGAGTGGAGAGTGCATAGGGAGTGGAGAGTGCATAGGGAGTGGAGAGTGCATAGGGAGTGGAGAGTGCATAGGGAGTGGAGAGTGCATAGGGAGTGCAGAGTGGAGAGTGCATAGGGAGTGGAGAGTGCATAGGGAGTGCAGAGTGGAGAGTGCATAGGGAGTGGAGAGTGCATAGGGAGTGGAGAGTGGAGAGTGCATAGGGAGTGGAGAGTGGAGAGTGCATAGGGAGTGGAGAGTGGAGAGTGCATAGGGAGTGGAGAGTGGAGAGTGCATAGGGAGTGGAGAGTGCATAGGGAGTGGAGAGTGCATAGGGAGTGGAGAGTGCATAGGGAGTGGAGAGTGGAGAGTGCATAGGGAGTGGAGAGTGGAGAGTGCATAGGGAGTGGAGAGTGGAGAGTGCATAGGGAGTGGAGAGTGCATAGGGAGTGGAGAGTGCATAGGGAGTGGAGAGTGCATAGGGAGTGGAGAGTGCATAGGGAGTGGAGAGTGCATAGGGAGTGGAGAGTGGAGAGTGCATAGTGCATAGGGAGTGGAGAGTGCATAGGGAGTGGAGAGTGCATAGGGAGTGGAGAGTGCATAGGGAGTGGAGAGTGCATAGGGAGTGGAGAGTGCATAGGGAGTGCAGCTCGAGGGAGTGGAGAGTGCATAGGGAGTGCAGCTCGAGGGAGTGGAGAGTGCATAGGGAGTGGAGAGTGGAGAGTGCATAGGGAGTGGAGAGTGCATAGGGAGTGGAGAGTGCATAGGGAGTGGGGAGTGGGGAGTGGAGAGTGCATAGGGAGTGGAGAGTGCATAGGGAGTGGAGAGTGCATAGGGAGTGCAGAGTGGAGAGTGCATAGTGCATAGGGAGTGAAGAGTGGAGAGTGCATAGTGCATAGGGAGTGGAGAGTGCCTAGGGAGTGGAGAGTGCATAGGGAGTGGAGAGTGCATAGGGAGTGGAGAGTGCATAGGGAGTGGAGAGTGGAGAGTACATAGGGAGTGCAGAGTGCATAGAGAGTGCAGAGTGGAGAGTGCATAGGGAGTGCAGAGTGCATAGAGAGTGCAGAGTGGAGAGTGCATAGGGAGTGCAGAGTGCATGGAGAGTGCATAGGGAGTGGAGAGTGCAGAGTGCATAGGGAGTGGAGAGTGCAGAGTGCATAGGGAGTGGAGAGTGCAGAGTGCATAGGGAGTGGAGAGTGCAGAGTGCATAGGGAGTGGAGAGTGCATAGGGAGTGGAGAGTGCATAGGGAGTGGAGAGTGCATAGGGAGTGGAGAGTGGAGAGTGCATAGGGAGTGGAGAGTGGAGAGTGCATAGGGAGTGGAGAGTGGAGAGTGCATAGGGAGTGGAGAGTGCATAGGGAGTGGAGAGTGGAGAGTGCATAGGGAGTGGAGAGTGGAGAGTGCATAGGGAGTGGAGAGTGCATAGGGAGTGGAGAGTGCATAGGGAGTGGAGAGTGCATAGGGAGTGGAGAGTGCATAGGGAGTGGAGAGTGCATAGGGAGTGCAGAGTGGAGAGTGCATAGTGCATAGGGAGTGGAGAGTGCATAGGGAGTGGAGAGTGCATAGGGAGTGGAGAGTGCATAGGGAGTGGAGAGTACATAGGGAGTGCAGAGTGCATAGAGAGTGCAGAGTGGAGAGTACATAGGGAGTGCAGAGTGCATAGAGAGTGCAGAGTGGAGAGTGCATAGGGAGTGCAGAGTGCATAGAGAGTGGAGAGTGGAGAGTGCATAGGGAGTGGAGAGTGCATAGGGAGTGGAGAGTGCATAGGGAGTGGAGAGTGCATAGGGAGTGGAGAGTGGAGAGTGCATAGGGAGTGGAGAGTGGAGAGTGCATAGGGAGTGGAGAGTGGAGAGTGCATAGGGAGTGGAGAGTGGAGAGTGCATAGGGAGTGGAGAGTGGAGAGTGCATAGGGAGTGGAGAGTGCATAGGGAGTGGAGAGTGCATAGGGAGTGGAGAGTGCATAGGGAGTGGAGAGTGCATAGGGAGTGGAGAGTGCATAGGGAGTGGAGAGTGCATAGGGAGTGGAGAGTGCATAGGGAGTGCAGAGTGGAGAGTGCAGAGTGGAGAGTGCATAGGGAGTGGAGAGTGCATAGGGAGTGGAGAGTGCATAGGGAGTGCAGAGTGGAGAGTGCATAGGGAGTGGAGAGTGCATAGGGAGTGCAGAGTGCATAGGGAGTGGAGAGTGCAGAGTGCATAGGGAGTGGAGAGTGCAGAGTGCATAGGGAGTGGAGAGTGCATAGGGAGTGGAGAGTGAAGAGTGCATAGGGAGTGGAGAGTGCATAGGGAGTGCAGAGTGGAGAGTGCATATGGAGTGGAGAGTGCATAGGGAGTGCAGAGTGGAGAGTGCATAGGGAGTGCATAGGGAGTGGAGAGTGCATAGGGAGTGGAGAGTGCATAGGGAGTGGAGAGTGCATAGGGAGTGGAGAGTGCATAGGGAGTGGAGAGTGCATAGGGAGTGGAGAGTGGAGAGTGCATAGGGAGTGGAGAGTGGAGAGTGCATAGGGAGTGGAGAGTGGAGAGTGCATAGGGAGTGGAGAGTGGAGAGTGCATAGGGAGTGGAGAGTGCATAGAGAGTGCAGAGTGGAGAGTGCATAGGGAGTGCAGAGTGCATAGGGAGTGCAGAGTGCATAGAGAGTGGAGAGTGCATAGGGAGTGGAGAGTGCATAGGGAGTGCAGAGTGGAGAGTGCATAGGGAGTGGAGAGTGCATAGGGAGTGGAGAGTGCATAGGGAGTGGAGAGTGCATAGGGAGTGGAGAGTGGAGAGTGCATAGGGAGTGGAGAGTGGAGAGTGCATAGGGAGTGGAGAGTGGAGAGTGCATAGGGAGTGGAGAGTGCATAGGGAGTGGAGAGTGCATAGGGAGTGGAGAGTGCATAGGGAGTGGAGAGTGCATAGGGAGTGGAGAGTGGAGAGTGCATAGGGAGTGGAGAGTGGAGAGTGCATAGGGAGTGGAGAGTGGAGAGTGCATAGGGAGTGGAGAGTGGAGAGTGCATAGGGAGTGGAGAGTGCATAGGGAGTGGAGAGTGCATAGGGAGTGCAGAGTGTAGAGTGCATAGGGAGTGTAGAGTGCATAGGGAGTGGAGAGTGCATAGGGAGTGGAGAGTGCATAGGGAGTGGAGAGTGCATAGGGAGTGGAGAGTGCATAGGGAGTGCAGAGTGCATAGGGAGTGCAGAGTGCATAGGGAGTGCAGAGTGCATAGGGAGTGCAGAGTGCATAGGGAGTGTAGAGTGCATAGGGAGTGTAGAGTGCATAGGGAGTGTAGAGTGCATAGGGAGTGTGGAGTGCAGAGTGGAGAGTGCATAGGGAGTGCAGAGTGGAGAGTGCATAGGGAGTGCAGAGTGGAGAGTGCATAGGGAGTGCAGAGTGGAGAGTGCATAGGGAGTGGAGAGTGCATAGGGAGTGGAGAGTGCATAGGGAGTGGAGAGTGCATAGGGAGTGGAGAGTGCATAGGGAGTGGAGAGTGCATAGGGAGTGCAGAGTGTAGAGTGCATAGGGAGTGGAGAGTGCATAGGGAGTGCAGAGTGTAGAGTGCATAGGGATTGGAGAGTGCATAGGGAGTGCAGAGTGTAGAGTGCATAGGGAGGGTAGAGTGCATAGGGAGTGCAGAGTGGAGAGTGCATAGGGAGTGGAGAGTGCATAGGGAGTGCAGAGTGCAGAGTGCATAGGGAGTGCAGAGTGCATAGGGAGTGCAGAGTGGATAGAGAGTGGAGAGTGAGTGGAGAGTGGAGAGTGCGTAGGGAGTGGAGAGTGGAGAGTGGAGAGTGCATAGGGAGTGGATAGTGCATAGGGAGTGGATAGTGCATACGGAGTGGAGAGTGCATAGGGATTGGAGAGTGCATAGGGAATGGAGAGTGCATCCCCTCTACTTCTCTTCTATGGACACTTGTACTTCTTCTACTTCTCCACCAGCACAGTGTGTGTTTCCACTCGCCCGTGGCACTGGAGACTGAAGCACATCCTTCTTAGGGTCTTGCTGGTCATTATGGACACTCTTTCCAGTTCTGTACTTTTATGTGATCACACTATGCATTATGGGGGGTGTAGTGTTGCTTTGATTCCATTAGAACACAGCTGAAAACAATGATTTGTAGATAAAAGTGCTTATTCACACACACACATGCATGCACGCACATATGCAAACACACACTCTCTCCCTCAACAGGTGCACTACCTCCTCACAAGCACGGACACATGTTTGTAAAACAGGTTCTTTAACCCACCATGCCATCCCATAATGCAGTTCGGTTGGCTAGCACACCGTGGCTGACTGAAGATGCGCACTAGGATGGCGCCGGCACTTGACAGCCAGGCACAGAGAGGCGCGTGATTGACAATGGGCGACAAGACGAGCGTAACTGAGAGCAGACGCCAACTGAAATGTCCAACCCTTAAAAAGGAAAGATTTAATGACGGTATTTTTTGTTGAACTGGTGGCGAGCTTCCTGTTTCAAGATGAGTGAGTGGACCATGTCCAAAAAGACTGACACTCCAGTAGGGTAGTGTAGTGCTTTCAGCAAGTGTTGCCTTAATGTGCCACCCCAGCACGATTTAACCCCCTCATCTGTCAATTGGGCATCTGTCACGTGACACCTGCAGACCAGACTCTGAATTTCTTCAGTGAAATCCAGTAGGGTACAATAGGTCTTACATTTGCAAGAGATTAAGCTGTTGGCAATGTAAATGACAATGCCATTTATTTATCTGTTTTCAAAACCAACACATAAATAAAAATATTGTCATTTACAATGGCAATAGCTCTAACTTTGGCAAAGGCGAAACCGTTGCATTGTAAATGCTTGTTATTCAATGAGTTTCCGTCCTCTTTGTGAGAAAGTCCCTCTTTTTATGTGATCACCCCCACTTTTTGCCACTGTTATGGCAGGTGTCTTTTTTAACTCTGCACACTGGAGCACTGCTGCCTCAGTCCCACTGCATGTAAACTGACGCTTCAAACATGACAGTATTGGCTAACTCCTAATTGGCAAATCTTCCTTTCTAGTAAGGCCATATAGCCTATCAGCAGCTGCCCCTTAATGAGTAGTGACAACTGCTCCCAGGGCATGGAGAGGATGTTGTCCAATGGCTAGAACAGTTGACCTTGCAGTTGAGGATCCCGGTTTGAGTCTCGCCAGGGATTCTCAACATCTGGGCAAATCACTTAATCTCACTGTGCCTAACAAAAATGAATGTGTCTGTGTAAAGTGCTCTGATACCTTTGGGTCAAATTTGCGCTATATAAAACTCACAAAAAAAGGGCAGAAATAGTGTTTTAGGCCCTTTGGCAGGAAGACCTTGGTGTGAGCTGTGTGACTCTTATTAGATCAAGAAGGAGTGAGCTAATATGAGTCACATAGAAGAACTCCTCTGCTGGTGCGACTCCTGGTCAATAAGTGCTGTCCCTGAGATCCTGAGAGCCTTTGAAGTGGCCAAGAGGAACTGCTGCAGACAGTCAATCAATCAATCAATCAAAGCATTTGTATAGCGCGATACTCACCCGGAGGGTCTCAAGGCGCTTGGGGGAGGGGGGTCCTCTACTGCTCGAACAGCCAGGTCTTGAGTTGCTTCCTGAAGGAGAGGTGGTCTTGGGTCAGGCGGAGGTGGATGGGGAGGGAGTTCCACGTCTTGGCAGCCAGGTAGGAGAAGGATCTTCCTCCTGTTGTGGCTCTTCAGATGCGGGGAACGGCGGCGAGGGCGTGGCTGGTCGATCGTAGCTGGGGGGTGGGAGTGTAGACGGTCAGGCGGTCGTTGAGGATTCTGGGGCCTTGGTTGTGGAGAGCTTTGTGTGCGTGGGTGAGGAGTCGGAACGTGATTCTCTTGTTGACGGGGAGCCAGTGCAGGTCTCTCAGGTGTCCGGCGATGTGGCTGTTTCGGGAGATGTCCATGATGAGTCGTGCTGAGGCGTTCTGAATGCGCTGGAGTCTCTTCTGGAGTTTGGCTGTGGTTCCGGCGTAGAGGGAGTTGCCGTAGTCCAGTCGGCTGGTGACGAGGGCCTGGGTGACCGTCTTCCTGGTTCCGGTGGGGATCCACCGGAAGATCTTGCGTAGCATGCGTAGGATGTTGAAGCATGACGAGGACACGGCGTTGACTTGTCTGGTCATCGAGAGGGAGGAGTCCAGGATGAATCCCAGGTTGCGTGCGTGGTCCGTTGGTTTGGGTGCGCTGCCCAGGGCAGGGGGCCACCAGGAGTCGTCCCAGGCGGAGGGTGATGATCCCAGGATGAGGACTTCCATCTTATCTGAGTTCAGTTTCAGGCGGCTGTTCATCATCCACTCGGCTACGTCTTTCATCCCTTCGTGTAGGTTGGTTCTGGCGGTTGCGGGGTCGTTGTGAGGGAGAGGATCAGCTGGGTGTCGTCGGCGTAGGAGAGGATGTTGAGGTTGTGTTGGTGTGCGATGGCCGCGAGGGGGCTCATGTAGATGTTGAACAGCGTGGGGCAGAGTGATGAACCTTGTGGTACGCCGCAGATGACTTCGGTGGCCTCGGATCTGAACGGGGGGAGGCGGACTCTCTGTGTTCTTCCGTCGAGGAAGGAGATGATCAACTCCAGTGCCTTCTCCTGGATTCCGATGTTGTTCAGGCACTGCACTAGGGTGCGGTGGCAGACAGTGTCGAACGCTGCGGAGAGGTCCAGGAGGATGAGGGCCGCTGTTTCCCCGTTGTCGAGCAGGGCTCGGATGTCGTCGGTGGGATGAGGGCGGTCTCGGTGCTGTGGTTGGCCCGGAAGCCGGACTGTGAGTGGTCGAGGGATCCATTAGTCTCGAGGAAGGCGGCCAGCTGCCTGTTGACGGTCTTCTCGATGACTTTGGCAGGAAAAGGAAAGAGCGAGATGGGGCGGTAGTTTTTGAGGTCGGTGGGGTTCGCTGATGGTTTCTTCAGTAGGGCGCTGAGTTCGGCGTGCTTCCAGCTCTCTGGCAAGGTGGCGGTGTCGAAGGAGGTGTTGATGATGTCCCGGAGATGGGGTGCGATGACGGAGTCGGCCTTGTTGAAGATGTGGTGAGGGCAGGGGTCGGCTGGTGATCCGGAGTGGATGGAGTTCATCGTGTGGATGGTGTCTTCGGTGTTGACCGGGGTCCAGGCACGGAGGGTGGTGGTGGGGGGCATTGGTACGGTCGTAGGGTGCGTCGGCTGTGTGCTGAAACTGTTGTGTATGTCTGCGATCTTGCTGTGGAAGAACGAGGCGAGCGAGTTGCAGAGGTCTTGCGAGGGAGTGATGTCGTTGTTTCCGGCGCTGGGGTTCGAGAGCTCTTTGACGATGTTGAAGAGTTCCTTGCTGTTGTGGGCGTTGTTGTCCAGTCGTTCCTTGAATGCGGTTTTCTTGGTGGTGTGGATCAGCTGGTGGTGTTTTCGGGTGGCGTGCTTGAGGGTGGTCATGTTGTCTGTAGTCGGGTCTCTGCACCAGGCTTTCTCGAGGGCCCGGCAGTTCTTCTTGGAGCTCTTGAGTTCGTCGGTGAACCAGGATGCTTTCTTGCTGCCGGGTCTGACGCGGGGGGTCTTCAGTGGAGCGAGGTCGTCTGCGCAGTTGGTGATCCATCTTGTGAGGTTGTCAGCGGCTTGATTGGGGTTCGTTGAGCGGGCGGGAGGGTTCTGGCTCAGGGATGTGGTGAGTTGGTCGGTGGTGATCTTGTTCCAGCTTCTGCGGGGGACCTGTTGCGGGTGGTGGTGAGTGGTGGTCCTACTGAAGCTGAAGTGGACGCAGCTGTGGTCTGTCCAGTGGAGTCCGGTGGTGTGGCTGAAGGAGATGTCCTTGCTGGAGGAGAAGACGGGGTCAAGCGTGTGGCCGGCGTAGTGGGTGGGGGTGGTCACCAGTTGCTTGAGTCCGAGGTTGGCGAGGTTGTCCAGCAGGGTGGTGGTGTTGCGGTCGTTGTTGTTCTCTAGGTGGAAGTTGAGGTCCCCTAGGAGGATGTAGTCAGCGGAGGGGAGGGCGTGCGGGCTGATGAAGTCGGCGATGTCTTCGCTGATTTGTGTGCGTGGTCCCGGGGGTCTGTAGATGAGGGTGCCTCTGAGGGTGGTCTTGGGGTCGGTGTGTATCTGGAAGTGCAGGTGTTCGGCGGCTGTGAGGGTGTCGTCGGAGTTGGTTGTGATGCAGATGGTGTTCTTGTGGACGATGGCGATGCCTCCTCCGGTCTGGTTGACGCGGTCCCTCCGGGTGATCTTGTATCCGTCCGGGATGGCGATGGCGATGTCGGGCGCTGAGGAGGCGTTCATCCATGTTTCCGTGAGGAAGGCGACGTCTGGAGATGTGGAGTCGAGGAGGTTCCAGAGTTCGACGGTGTGTCTGTGGACGGAGCGGGTGTTGAGCAGGATGCAGTTCAGTTGGTTGCTGCTGGTTCTCGGCTTGGCGGGTGCGGTGCAGGTCCGGGTGCAGGAGAATTTGCAGGATTGGCAGGTGAAGGGTCCGTGGGTGCGTCCTGGGGTGGCTCGGTGGCAGCCAGGGATCCGGCCGGTGTTGAGTGCGTTGAGGGTGGTGGTGTCGTAAGTCCGGCGGGTGGGCGGGCAGCTGCGGGGGCCAGGGTTCCTGG
Source organism: Lissotriton helveticus (assembly GCF_964261635.1). Taxonomy (NCBI): domain Eukaryota; kingdom Metazoa; phylum Chordata; class Amphibia; order Caudata; family Salamandridae; genus Lissotriton; species Lissotriton helveticus. The sequence goes on along the minus strand of NC_136063.1, from coordinate 967,888,059 downwards.
CGCTGGGCGCGGTCCGGGCGCACAATGAGCGCGCCCGCTGCACGTCAACGCTGCTCGTACGCATGCACTCTGCCATAAATGGAGAGTTGGGGGGCGGGGAGGGAGGAGCAGCTTGGAGGCGGGAGCGGGGTGGCAAGTGGGGGGGAGCTGTGCGGTGATGCTGGAGGGAGCGTGGGTGGGGCTGCGGGGGAGCAGCGGCAGGGAGCGGGGTGGGGCAGGGAACAAGCAGTGACAACGGGGCAAATAAAGTACAATGTGAAAAAACGACGAAGGAAACAAAATACAAGTACAGTAAACGAGGCAGGCACAGAGGACGACGGAACCAATATAAAATACAATGCGGGAAGGACGGCGATACAAGTTACCAAAACACGAGGCAGGCACAGAGGGCAGGCAGGGTCAGGGGGCCAAACCAGCAGGTGCAGAACTCTCTAGGCAGCAGGAGGAGGCCGGGCACACTCGGGGTGGGCCACGCGGCAGGAGGAGCGACCGGGTCTGACCAGGTCAGGTCAGGTCACAGCTCCTCGCCCGTGAGCCTCGCCTTATGAACCCTTGTGGGAGGGAGGGGCAGCTGGGAGGCGGGAGCGGGGTGGCGAGTGGGGGGGAGCGGTGCGGTGATGCTGGAGGGAGCGTGGGTGGGGCCGCGGGGGAGCAGCGGCAGGGAGCGGGGTGGGGCAGGGAACAAGCAGTGCCAACGGGACAAATAAAGTACAATGCGAAAAAACGATGAAGGAAACAAAATACAAATACAGTAAACGAGGCAGGCACAGAGGACGACGGAACCAACATAAAATACAATGCGGGGAGGACGGCGATACAAGTTACCAAAACACGAAGCAGGCACAGAGGGCAGGCAGGGTCAGGGGGCCAAACCAGCAGGGGCAGAACTCTCTAGGCAGCAGGAGGAGGCCGGGCACACTCGGGGTGGGCCACGCGGCGGGAGGAGCGACCGGGTCTGACCAGGTCTGTAAAGTTTGTACATACAAAAGCTTTGAACTTCCAAGGCGTCTGAAGTGTCAGCTAGACCTCGTCGCAAAGGTGTCTGATGGCAGAGGACTTTGTCGAACAGTGCTTCCAGCCTTTTCCCACTGAAGGATTTTGAGCTCATAAAAAATTGACTTAGGGCCTCATTATGATGTCAGGCGTAAAGACATCCAACAGCTCATCAGAGGCTTTCCGTCTGACCTGCGTATTTAATAGTGGCAGTCAGAGTGAAACCTTTGCGGGATACCGCTCTGCTTCTAACGGGCGCACGGAATCCGTTGGGGTGGCGGTCGAAATGTAATACACAAATGGCAGTGGGTGCGTCCTGGGGTGGCTCGGTGGCAGCCAGGGATCCGGCCGGTGTTGAGTGCGTTGAGGGTGGTGGTGTCGTAAGTCCGGCGGGTGGGCGGGCAGCTGCGGGGGCCAGGGTTCCTGGCGCTGGGCGCGGTCCGGGCGCACAATGAGCGCGCCCGCTGCACGTCAACGCTGCTCGTACGCATGCACTCTGCCATAAATGGAGAGTTGGGGGGCAGGGAGGGAGGAGCAGCTTGGAGGCGGGAGCGGGGTGGCAAGTGGGGGGGAGCTGTGCGGTGATGCTGGAGGGAGCGTGGGTGGGGCTGCGGGGGAGCAGCGGCAGGGAGCGGGGTGGGGCAGGGAACAAGCAGTGACAACGGGGCAAATAAAGTACAATGTGAAAAAACGACGAAGGAAACAAAATACAAGTACAGTAAACGAGGCAGGCACAGAGGACGACGGAACCAATATAAAATACAATGCGGGAAGGACGGCGATACAAGTTACCAAAACACGAGGCAGGCACAGAGGGCAGGCAGGGTCAGGGGGCCAAACCAGCAGGTGCAGAACTCTCTAGGCAGCAGGAGGAGGCCGGGCACACTCGGGGTGGGCCACGCGGCAGGAGGAGCGACCGGGTCTGACCAGGTCAGGTCAGGTCACAGCTCCTCGCCCGTGAGCCTCGCCTTATGAACCCTTGTGGGAGGGAGGGGCAGCTGGGAGGCGGGAGCGGGGTGGCGAGTGGGGGGGAGCGGTGCGGTGATGCTGGAGGGAGCGTGGGTGGGGCCGCGGGGGAGCAGCGGCAGGGAGCGGGGTGGGGCAGGGAACAAGCAGTGCCAACGGGACAAATAAAGTACAATGCGAAAAAACGATGAAGGAAACAAAATACAAATACAGTAAACGAGGCAGGCACAGAGGACGACGGAACCAACATAAAATACAATGCGGGGAGGACGGCGATACAAGTTACCAAAACACGAAGCAGGCACAGAGGGCAGGCAGGGTCAGGGGGCCAAACCAGCAGGGGCAGAACTCTCTAGGCAGCAGGAGGAGGCCGGGCACACTCGGGGTGGGCCACGCGGCGGGAGGAGCGACCGGGTCTGACCAGGTCTGTAAAGTTTGTACATACAAAAGCTTTGAACTTCCAAGGCGTCTGAAGTGTCAGCTAGACCTCGTCGCAAAGGTGTCTGATGGCAGAGGACTTTGTCGAACAGTGCTTCCAGCCTTTTCCCACTGAAGGATTTTGAGCTCATAAAAAATTGACTTAGGGCCTCATTATGATGTCAGGCGTAAAGACATCCAACAGCTCATCAGAGGCTTTCCGTCTGACCTGCGTATTTAATAGTGGCAGTCAGAGTGAAACCTTTGCGGGATACCGCTCTGCTTCTAACGGGCGCACGGAATCCGTTGGGGTGGCGGTCGAAATGTAATACACAAATGGCAGTGGAGCCAGCTTGGCTCTGCCGTCAGAATTACAGTGTTGCTTTCCACCTGCCCTTTCATGTTGGTCTGCCTGCCATTAAAAGGCAGGCAGAAAGTGACTTTGGGGGCCCCTAGCATAGTCCCCTTCCACCTTGTCCCTCTGCTATAGAGCCTGTGAGGCACCTTAGGTGCCCCCTAAACATCCCTGCACCTTTTGGTGCCTGCCACAGGGTGCATTTTTTCTATTGCAGCTTGAGCTGCAAGGAGTAGCACAAGCCGCAATGGAAAAAATACAGATCCGGCCACCAACACGGTGGTCAGATCGTAATCTGGGAAGCAGGAACCTCCGACTATTTATCGGGTGATCTAGCTTCCTCTACGATACTGATTGGACCATGTCCGACTGGCATCGTAATTGGCTCTTTTGTTCAAAAGTAGCAATCTTGTCCAGACAAAGTTTGAAAAGTATCTGCCTGAAGAGAGGAATTTGGCAGCAAAAAAATAAATAATTTTCCTGTTCTGAACTTTCCCACCACAACAATGGCCAGCAGGATCTTATCCAATGGCTGTACAACTTCAAAAGGTTGCTGGATACATCCTTACACCTTGCTTTGCTGGAGGATTTAGACTTCCATTTCAGATACTAAGTCATAAGGTAAATTTTGTGACTGGGTCTATCCACTCGGTGTATTCAACATCTCAATCGCTGCCTGTCTGAAATCACTCGTGGGTCCCAGTCAACTGTGACCAGTGACTTCTGATTGGCATTTTACTTTTATAACTGTTTTGTTACTGCTAAATACACACTTTCCCTTAAGTTAAGCCTGTCTGCTCGCGGCCATAGCTACCAGGAGATGAGCCCAGGTTTATTTATTGAACTTGTGTGAAGGACCTGACAAGATATTGGACTACCTACTTGGGAAGGGCACACATCCTCCCCAACTAATACCTTATTTTCTTACACTCTTCTCATGTTTGTCCTGCCACGGAGCATAGCGTTGTTAATATTCTTTAGGTTGGCTGACTGGTATCCTACCTTTCCTCACTGAAAGGCAACACATTTTTTCATTTTCATTGAGAACTCCATGACAGTGCATGTCTCCCTTGGGAGCTTATGACATTTCAAATGTTCTTGGTAAAGTACTCTAATATGGATTGGTATAGTGCCACTATAGGAAATAAATAAGATAAAATAAGCCACCAAATTCCAGCAATTATAAATATTGTCCCTGGAATGGGCAATAGCTACAAAGACCAGGGAATACTGATTCCTTTACTGTGTGGTTTATCTCTGATTCCCGAGACAAATCTGCTGACAGTTTCGTTTTCTTTAGAGGAGGCAGAAAATGTCAGTGCGAGGGACATTGGGGATCAGTATCTGGGGATGCAGAGCTGACTTGAGTAGTCCGGGGTAGCATTGTCTTCATGTGTTGTATTCTTGTCAGGGATGGAAATGGAGTGCACACAGCCTTGGGCTCTGCATTGGCCCAGTGGAGAGACCAGTGGTGCAGAGCTTGTTTTGGGAGAGCCTAGTCTGCTTCCCTAGTCTGATCACTCCTGCAGGTGTTGGAATGGGTGAGATCCTGCTTGTTTGCCCTGGGCCACAGCCTCTAGACCTGGACTCTAGATGTGGCCCAGTGCGTTACTGACCATGCTGATTTGGGGAGATAGATTGGTTGGAGGAGGATCGAGGGAACACCTGAGTCTGCACCTGAGAAGCATTGTGCTCCCGTGTGGCACTGGCGTAGCACAGCTTGGACGGGCCCTGATGTGCTTCAGGCCTCAGCCCTGGCCCTCATCTCCGCAGCAGTTTCACCGGGTGTACATTTGCACCTGGTGCAACCTGGCACAGTGTCTCCAGGCCCAAAAATATTATAGGGTTGAGATAGTGTGGGCCTGGTAATTCTAGGCCCGGGAGCACTCATGACGGAGAGTGGTAGAAATCCACTCAGAGTTACCACCAACAGTGTGATTCGGCTACTCATAATCAGGGCCTAGGTGCCCGGTTGCTACAACTCTCTGCTACCATTTTGGGCAAGGTTTATTCTATATAAACCTTTCCAATCAAATAAATAACATGAAGGGAGCTTGTACTCTTTGAGTTCTGTTCACTAACAGCTTTGCATTCTTGATTGTCACATAGATTCACAAAAAAGATTTCAGGTTAAAAATACCATTTCATTCGTTATTTTCAGTTATAACTCTGGTGCAGTGCCACACAAGCCCTTCTTTTGCCAAAGACTACGTTGATGCCTGGCTGGGTTGAGCGAGTTCCCTACCTCTGAAGCGACGCCAAGTAGTGCGTAGGCTCGTAAACTGCCGCCATTTGCAGGTGATAAAGATCTGCAGACCAGAATGTAAATAGTTGGCGCTGTAGCTCTCAGCAGGGCTACCCTGCAATGAATCATCAGCGAACATACAGGCAGGGCGATAAGATTAGGTCATGGAATTCACAACATTGACCCCCTGCAAGGCTAGATGCATTGTGGAATGCTGTACAGAAGCCAGGACAAGACTCGATCAATCAGTCTAATGGGGCGCCATCTTTGAATAGTTGGCATTTTAACCAGAGATATACTCCTTCTGCTTGAAACACATGGACTGAGACGCCAGTCGTTAAGGTTGTCTGAGATTACCTGTTCCAATACTCGACCCATCTCACTTTCTTCAAAACCTGGGCTGAAAATGTTTCACTGCTTTGGCGTGGCTTTCTGTTTACTAGAAGGGCTGTGGTGTTTCTTGTGCACTGCTTTCAGGTAAGGTCCATTGCTCATGGTTTTGTGGTATTTTTTTTTTTAACATTTCTGTCTGTATTTATCCGTATCTATTTTTTGCCCATTTTAACTGTATTTTCCATATTTATTTTGTGTTTTGCGTATAAATGAAGTAGAAAAACTGTACATTTCCATATTTATTTAACTGATAGACACGCACTCGTACTTTGATGCCTATCGTGTTTTAGCTATTTAAGCTGTCAAATATTACATGACAATGCATCCACTGGTAAATACCAGCATTATACCATAAATGCATGTTGACATGTTATTTAAAGAAATTTCATCCTGTTTTTTAATTTCCCATGCTGCCCATCTTCTCAGCTGCTGGGCAATATTTCATGTAAGACAGCATGGAGAGTCACTTAAAAAGAGCACAATTTTCTGTATTTATCCACTTTTAAAAATAAATGCAGACAGAAAATACATTGTTTTCTATCTGCATTTATCTGTAAAAACCCATAAAAATGGAAAACAGGGAGTCTTATTTATAATTGTCCGTCCCGCGCAGATGTCTAATAGATGTAGCCTGTCCGGTTTAGTCTACTAGTCTTCCATTTTAGCTAGTTGCGTATGGTAGTTGACAGTAATATAAAGCAACTTGTATTTATATTGCACTTCGAACCACATTTCTGCCATTTGTAAGTGCTGTAGTAACAGTACTCTATGTATCAACCTTGGGAGGCAACTGAGCTGCCATTGTGAGGGTTTGTACATATTATCTGGAATATGCCAAACAGACACCCAAATCTTGGGTTCAGCAGTAGAGTGCTGCTTGCTGCGAAATGCGCTTCATTGCCTCGTCAAGGGCCGTAAGTGCTATATAAATACAATTATAATTACACCAACCGATTGACCATCAGTTCCTTACGCTAGTTTAGGGGCATAAGCAATTCTTTGCAGCCCAGGCTATTGTTTGTGACACAAGCAATTTATGCAGTCAAGCATGTGTGTGTCTGCCTGGCATTTTAACTTGTGTATTTTTACATTGAAATAAAGTAGGCTCCCGAAAGTGATGTTCCTATAACACAGAGGTTTTAAAACTTTCTGCTCTGAGCCCCCGGTTTACAAAATGTTTTCAAGTCGGACCCCCTTCTAGAACTTTATTGCAAGGATTGAAGGACCCAGGGCTGAGCGCAACGGATGGGGCTAGTGAGATAATTTCAGGGTACTTTGTTTTGTAGACAGATATCCATATTTAATGTGAGACAAAGAGCAAATGGATCAAACAAAACCAGAAACTGGACACACAAAAAGCACTGCTCCCATAATTGGGGTGATGTGAGCCCACATGCTCATGCGTCCCCGTTCAACTGCACCTTGTGCACTAGTGATGTCAGCAGCTCTGCGTAGAAGGTTATCTACTGTGCCTCTTTTCCTATTTCCTAACTGTGACTGGCCATAACTGCCTTAAAACAGCCCTCTGTCCTTTTCAGAAAAAAGATTAGCTCCCACATGTTGCCCCCTCTGAGCAGCAAGGATGTCCTCTGTCATAATGCCGGCAAGGAAATTGAGCTCCCATGCACCTTTCGTAAAGTTAGACCGTCTTAACTGATATGTAGGGGGGCCCTCGCACTCCTGAGCCCCAGTGCCACTGCACCTACTTCACTAATCATAGCTACTACTTCACAACTAGGGCTGTCTCTGCCCATAGTTAAAAACACGGCTCCATATCTTGCCCACCTGGTTCCCACCATCTCTCTGTGTCCAAGCTAAGATGTCTCTGCTGCTTCAATTATCCCCTACCGTGGGTCATTGCTCTTTGGACCAAGCAACACTGGTACATCAAGTGTGCACTGGGCCCTAGTGCAAGAAAGCATAGTAACACAACCATCATTGGGGTTTAGTTGGTCCCTCACACCACTGGGCCCCGCACCATTGTACCTTCTGCACTAGTGATACCTACCGCAAAGTGTCCTATCTCCTCTCCACTGGGCCTTCAGTCCTAGGCCTGAGACATTCTTTCCTATTCAATCGTTATGTGGTTCTAACATAAACATGAGTTTGTTACTTATCTCTGTGAATCGAGTTCCACCACTTGCGCACTATTGTCTTGCATGGTTTGAGGGGAGGGGTAGGGCCCCCATACATCTGAGAGGCAGTTCCAGTACATTATTGCTGGATAGGAAGCTCACAACGATGTGTTCCGCAACTACCAGAGGTAAACAGACCTAGTACAGTAATGTTATAGCATCATATGTAGAGGGATAACATTATGATTGGCGATCTTCCCCACACCCCTTTGAGTTAGTAATTCCCCCTTTTTCCTCATTGTTGCTGGTACGCCCCTCTCAGTGTATTAATCAGTGGTCATCTTGGGTTTTCAAGGGTTGCTTGCATCCACATTTGCCTCTGCCCTTGCTAGGTAGTCCTTCCAGGCTTCGAGGCGTTGCTCGCCCTCTCTCCCTGTGTCTAGTGTGGAGAAAGTCAGAAACAAACGTTTGAAAGAGGGTCTAAGGGCATATTTAAAGACCAAAACATAGACATAACCCCCAAAAAGAAAGAGAAAGTCCCCAGCTCCACATCTTCCACCTCAGCATGTCTCATAGCCAGACTGAGGTCTCAGGTGCGGCCGGTGCCTTCCAGTACATCGCCATGCAGCACTTTACTAGGACTAGTGTTTAGTTTAAGAAACCCCACCGAGGTGTAGTCTTCATCGTGCAAAGCACTGGGTTTGGTAAGCAGGTGATAGAGTCCCTAGGAATCAGTGTACCTGTTATTTCCATTAGGATCTGGAGCACCCCCTCCCAGAAGCTAGAGAGACCCGCACACTGCCAAACCATGTGTAGGAAGTCTGCCTCTGGTGTCACGCAACATGAACAATTAGCTGTTGAGCTACGGTACATTTGTTTTAAGTCCTTGGGTGTCATATATGCATGATGTATGTAGTTGAACTGTGTATATTTTAGTCTCGCATTTCTGAAGATCGTTTTGATGCTTCACAGACATTCCCCTCATTGTGATCTCTTGGTGCAGATGGTCCTCCTATCATTGTCGTAGCTGGGACATCAAAATGTCTCTCATCTGCAACTGGGCTATACAGAGCACAGTAATGGCCATGCAGCAATTACCATGCTTAATTAGCTCCTGCAGTTCCATTGATGCTATTGGCTGGTTATGTGCTGTGCCACAAATTAATTGTAGTCTGCGGTGTGCTGTGTAATGTGAATGTATCTGGTCCGATGTTGTGCTGGAGTCTCAGGTCATCGAAAGGGATCCACTGGCATCCTTCGAACAGGTCTCCCATGGTGAGTATCACTGCCTCCTGCCAGGAGCCTGTGTCGTGGGATCGTGTGAATTAAAAGCATGCTAGAAAGGACCATAACTGTAGCTCCAGTGAGTAAGGTGTCTGTTTCCCCCATGTGTGATGCATGATCTCCAGGTGTGCTTCGCAACTATCATGACTGTATTGCTGGTCATGTCCCTCCTTTCCCAAGACACAAGCCACCGTAAGATGTCAGGGCCACCAAAGCGAGTCAGAACATCAACACCATCCTGGTTTTGGTTATCCATCAGCCATCTCAACGGCCATAAAAGCTGGGCTGCAACATGGTACAGATCATAGTTGGGGCTCCCTGAACTCCCTCCGACAGTGGTGCATAGAGTTGCACTAGGGAGACCCTTTGTCTGCCTGTGTCCCATATCAGTGCTGCCAGCAGGGAATGCAAGTCTCCAAAAAGGATCAGCAGATTATCACTCTAAGAGCCAGAAGTATAACAAGCGAGGGAGAATCAATATTTTGGAGATGGCTATTCTACCCATTGGTGACAGGGGCAGGAGCTACATCCTATGCCTGAGACTTAAAGCAGACATTCTTCCACTTAAGGATAAATCTTGTCCCTGTTGCTTGGGTTCTGTTCCCTGCGCAGCAAGGGTGACCTAGGCCCTTATGCAAGTAAGAAAACAAATGGGTCTCCATTTTGCTTTTTAGTCATAAAGCAGCCTGGGAGAGAAGCCTATGTCATGACGCACATGCATGATCCGTGTTTGCCTATGACAACAAAAATCAGCATCAGGATCCACACAACAGTACAGTTGGGATACTTGTTCATTCCCATGCAGAGGACTTTTATGTCCAAACAGGCACAAAGTGCTTCTTGACGCCTACCCAACAACAGGAGATGCAAAAGTGCCCCATCCCTCAAGGACTGTCACAGACTATCCTGGATTACTTGATAGGTTTATGTGAGGTTTTTATTTTTTACAACAACCTAGGAAGTCTGGTCCCAATCCCGGATAGCATATCTAGAGAGCCAATGTCTGCTTCAGTCTCCATCATGTGCACCCATACAATATTGGTGTACTGGCAATGCATCCCTTTTCATCAGCGCACACTGCACCAGCACTATTTGTTTGATGCAACAGATGATTTCATGTAGTTAAACAGCGGTATGGTTATCGTTGAGTTATGTTAATGCAGCAGTTTCTTGCACTTGTGAAAGGAGATGTAAACAGAAAGGGTAAAACCATTTGGTGTGAGTTGCAGGTGCACTCTTCAGGAATAGGAGGAAAAGCAGTAAATGTGTTAGACCTTTGGAATAATTAGCACAACCGTGGAGCATATATATTTTTTTACAGAGTTTTATATAGTGCAAACTTCACCCGAATCGGGTATCTGAGCGCCTTACATAGCACCAGTTCCATTACACGAGGACACGTTCATTTTCGTTAGGCATGGGGAGATTAACAGGTAGATGCATCAAGCATTTTTGCGAGCGCAAACGGTGCAAATCGCAAAATTCGGCCGTTTGCGCCCGCAAAAATGGCATTTGAGATGCATCAAGGTTTCATGCACTCGCAATTTAAGAATTCACAAATAATTGCGAGTTCTCAAATTGCGATTGCATTTAAGTAATCGCAATTTGCGATTCCTTAAATGCAATGCATGAACCATTCAAAGATTGCGAATTCGCAATCTGGGGCCGCTATTTACCGCAAAGTCTAACTACGTGGTAAATAGCAAAAACTTAAAAATATGCACTTTAGTGCATATTTCTAAGTTGTATGTTACACACACACATGTCCTTGGGACATGTGTGTGCGCAACACCAGTGAACATTAGCATTTCAGGGGTGCAACAGGGTTTCCTTTGGAGACCCTGGCACCCTTGAAATTGCTTCCTTATTTGCGATTCGTTAATTGCTTATCGCAAATAAGGAATGACTCCCCTTTCATTCCTATGGGCCTTTAGGCCCATAGGAATGAATGGGAAAGCCATTTCTTATTTGCGATTAGCAATTAGAGAATCGCAAATAAGGAATCAGTAGAAATCGCAAAAAATATTGCGATTCCTACCTGCATCCCGATTTCCCATTCTTTAATAGCGAATCCTTCAAATTCGCTATTAAGGACTCGCAAAACATGACTTTGATGAATCTGGGGGTTAGTGATTTGCCCAGAATCACAGAATGTTTAGCATCATTGCCGAGACTTGAACCCAGTTCCCCAGATTCTAGGTCAAGCGCCCTAGCTGTTAGGCCAACTCCATTCTCCATATTGACAGACTAACAGCATTTATGACACCCACCACCCACATATATTGCACCCACCACCCAAATGGTCTCTTGTTCTGGCCTTAAATGCCTAGCCAAATGGGCTTAACTTCAGCTTTTGTCCAAAAAAGTCAGGGCTAAAACACTAAGTCCAATTACCAATTCGGAAAAGGTCTTCCAACTTGTTAAAAGGGTTAAGCACACAACAATGAATCTGTAATTGAAAGGTTTGTGTTTAGAGTTTCCCTTCCAAATTTTGATTACTTATGGTATGTATTAATGTTTTGTTTTCTAATGAAAATCCAGATCCAGGCAAACAGAAATGCCTGAGGCAGTCAAACCATATGGGCGGTGTATTTTATGTAAAAAAACTTGGGCAGACATCATTGTGCAATTGGATTTGATTTGAAATGTTTAAGTTCATAATAACAAAAAGAACTTGGTGAGTTACACATTGTGAATTACATTTCATTTTTTGTATCCTTCTCTTTCCTCTGTGTTAACTTTGAAACAGTGAGGTCATGCTTTCTATATATTCCTTTGATGCTTTTTTAAATCAGGAAAGATCTCCGACCCACAATGATTTAGGATTTTCAAAAACCCCAAAGTACAGGATAATCCAACCTCATATTTATGGCAGTAGAAATTTCAGGCTTTAAATAGAGCTCATCGTTAGGCCATTACTGTACAGTTTATTCCTGTGGCTTCTGCCTCCTTTTGCTGGCAGTTCTCGTGGTTGCCTGGAAAGACCCATATCCCTCTCATTTTGCAGCATGAAATGGAATGCCAATTACACAGCCTAGAGGCTGTAAAGACAAAGTTGGCAGGCAGGAACCATGTGAGGATCTTTTGCGCTACAGGCATAAAACATTTTGCCGCTGACGTGCACCCTGTCCACTGATGATCGCCTAATAGAAGCAACAGCTTAGCTGGCAGGAGTTATTGTACTAGACACTTGTTTAGTGCACTGTTACTTCGTGTGTGGCTTCAGAGCGCTTGATCTTGTTTGATCTTTGCAAGTAGCACTGATGAATTTTGATCAACACATTGATTGCAATTCTAATTGCATTTATGTAGTGCATACCACCCCTGATGAGGTGTTGAAACACTTTACGCCAGGCAGCACATTGCTCCCGAAACCTAGGTTATTGGTTAGTCCAGTGTTATTGGTTACTGTTATTTATAGGGATACGTCCTGTGCAAGTAAATAATGGTAAACAACCTTTACAACGCAACTTTTACATCGCAGAGCCTTTACAACGCAACCATTACAACGCAAACTATTACAACGCATTGCTCTGGGGGGCTCTCTAGGATAGGGAATAGGTTAATTTACTATCCAATAACCTTCCCTAGTGTCCACGGGGACTGGAGTTGGAATAGTAAATTAAACTATTCACTATCCAGCACCCCAAAGCACTATGCGTTGTAATGGACTGCGTTGTTATACTTGCGTTGTAAAGGCATGCGATGTAAAAGCATGCGTTGTAATGTCATACATCCATAAATAATTCCATGGAATCATTCTTGTTTCTTTATGGTGGATTGCATTAATAGGGATATTTACAGTCATTAGTGAGGGTATGTGCGGTCATTCACATGGTTGGTGGGAGGAGATTAGGTATTGTTAGGTTGCATAGGTAGGAATGTCAGAGGAAGGAGGAGAGATTGTGATCTTGTAAATGAGTTTTCAGACTAACGATAATAGAAAACAAGGCAAACATGCATGTGTCAGACTAGGTTATGCTCAGAGAGAGAAGGCATGTTGAGGAAGAAAGGGGAAAGTAATAATGTGGAAAAAAATGAATTCTTGCTAATCCCCGAAACATAAATTTGGAGTTGTGGTATCTTGTTGGAATGGAGAGAATTTTGTAACAATGTAAACTGCAAGTTAAATGTGAGGCGGCAACCGACAATGGGGTTAGAAGCCAGTGGCATGAAGTCACTAAAATATTTGGGTAGCAGAAGTGACATCACATAACACTCTAAAAAACATTGCTGATGTAAAAATTACAATCTGTGCAAGATTAATAAAATAACAAAGGTACTAAAGTCGGTTAAAGCTGTTGCCGACCACATATTAGCTAGGGTTCAACTATGAAGCGCAGAGACCGCCCTTTAGCACACCCAGGCATTTGACTGTGGTGACCAGAGCTGAAGGTCAACAAACTCAATTTTTCCGATGCAAATTTGTCATCTTGCCAGAGTGGCTGTGTCAGAAAGAAAATGTGGTGGTGGTAAATGGGAGTGGCTAAAATCTGGTGTTGAGACACATACAGAACTGTAACTTAACTTTTTGCTAAGCAGTAACACCAATCACTACCTCTTTGAGCAAGTATTTGCAAATCCAGCAGGTCAAGTATGAATTTAAGTCCTGACTAAAACATTAAAAGCAGTAAAAAAAACTTACCTGTGACAGCTGGCTGGCCAGCTGCCACCTCTCCTCCGTCCGCTTCTTCCTGTCTCTGGTCTGCAGCAGAATGCGGAAAGCAGCAGGAAGCACCCTCCGAGCCTCCAGATAGCCAATCACAATGTGGCAATGCAGCGTTTTGATTGGTCTGAGCACCATGGATCGACACTCAGCCAGGGAATGGGGGCCTGGGCATGTTCTCCACGCAAGCTGTAATACAGCCTGCATGGAGAAGATGCAAAATGAATATGAATGTTTGACCTGCAAGAGAGGGCCGGCCAAACAGCCATGTGTGCTTAGGAGTGGGCAAACCACTCAACCCCTGCTCCTCTGTAGTCGGAGCAGCCCTGCCCGAAAGCTGCAGCAGCAGAAGAAAACATAACATGATAATAACACAAGTTATTATCATTTTATGTTTCCTTTACTTCACTGCTGTGAAGCAGTGAGACAACGCTCCTCCACCTTAGCGGAGGAGCCACCACTGAATCAGAAGTCTTATTCTGAGCACTAATAGGAATAAAATAGGACCACAAAATTCAAATACTAGCTCACACATAATCTAACGTGTTCCTGTATCAACCTGATGAGTGAAATATAAATGATAGCAACAGACGAGCTGAGAGATTATCAAAACGATATAACCATTCCTTAATTTATGTTTTAGCATGGAAAGTATGTATGTTTATTAAGCTATGCTATGTAATTAACAGTTTATAAATGCATGCAGTATTCTTTTAAATGCAGTCTCATATATTGGCTCACATATTCAACAAGCAACCGCACGGACATCAACGTGTGGTTTATATATCAAAGGAGCATTTCATAACTGCATTTTGTGGCTAGATAGTATTCTGTAACCTGTAACTTTGTGGCTAAATAGTATTCTGTGAACTGTAACTTTGTAGCTAGGTAGTATTTTGTGAACTGTAACTTTGTGGCTAGAAAGTATTCTGCAAACTGTAACTTTGTGGCTAGATAAAATGTTTACCAAAATATAAAACTCAGGTTAGATACTTTCCTGCAGTGACCTTACAAAATATCCAATCAGTAGAATGTATTACAATGAAAAGTTAAACTAAAACCAGCAATTGAATATCAAAGCCTAGGATCCTCGATAAAACTAGTGTGGCCAGAAACAACAGGCGTGAAGAGCAACGCGGAATGATGGTTGGAGGTTGCGATTGGGGTGTTGGTCTACTGTGGTGGGCTGGTGGTTCTCCCGTCTGCTGAGGTGTTTCTCTTGTAAAGAGCTATTATACTGGCAAGTATCTTGCCAAATGTATTGTTAAAATTCATAGTTAACTGTGCAAAGTTTCCGTTTCATAACTACCTGATGTGTTCTGCCTGTTTACGTATGTTTGTGTTTCTGTGCCCTAAAGAAAGAGGGAGGTGTGCTGGGGAATACTTTAACTTTTTAGGTCTTGCTTTATCCAAGACCTTTTGACTTACTAAAAGTATACAAGTTATATATTTATTATAGAGGCTTTCAGTCAGCCCCCTTTATTCATTGGTCTATTTTGTCATTCACAGTTTCTTCCACCCACTACAGCTAACAGCATGGGGCAGTGGGTCAGCCTGCTTGAGCCATTGCCTAACTACTGTGAATGAAGCCATTCTGCCCTTCCACAAAGAGCTTATCCACATGCAGAGTAGTTCCCTTAAATTCATGTATTACTATGGCAGTGTGCTTTTTGAGACCAACAACATATTTTTGCTTGTAGCTAGTGTTTGAGGACCTGCCAGTTTCCCCAACAATAATGTTTTCCAGAAAACATGGCAAAACAGAACAGGCATTGACAAAGGGAAAGTTTGGTGGACAGCACCAGACTTACTGACTTTGCCAATTCTTTTTACGTCTCGGCTAGACAGCGCATGTGCGGTCTCAAAGAGTTGTTTTGTGTTCTATTTGTGGGTTTACAGGCTGCTCATCTCCTACCATTAGTAAACTTCAGCGTTGCTCTCATTTTCTTGGATACCATTCGTCATGGCATGCGGGCGTCATGCCCTCTTCTTGTGTTTGGCCCTCCGATAGAGCATGGACCAAGTACATGTCTCTTTACACTGCTCCTGATTTGCTGAGCAATTTTTTTTTTTCAAGTACTCTAGAGGTGTACTTGTGTTTTCAGGCCATCTCCCTTGTACACATACACTTATACCACTAAAATGCATGCGTGTGTACATACATGAATATATTTCTTTAAAAGTTGTTAAAACACAAATAGCATTCGTTTGTTTTTATGCATGATCCAATGGTATTGGAGCGCTTGTTCTGTCCCCCAGCTTGTCATAGTGCCAACACCAACGATGGTATTGAAGTACTGACCAGTTACATTACACAATGACACATTCATTGTCGTAGACAGGGCAAGCATAAGTGATTTGACCAGAATCACAAACTGTTCAGCCGTCCCTGAGATTCGAACCTAGTTCCCCAGTTCCCATGTCGCCAGCTCTGGCCATTATGCCACGTCCTCACTTCACTTCAAAGCTTAACTGTTTCTCACTTCAACATTTGTTCAGCAAGACTCTACCAACCACGAACAAGCATTGGCAAAGCCAATAGATCGCGGCAATGACTGAGCCATTGACCTTGTCAATGTGAATGTCTTTTAGCCATGTTGTCTAGCAGCACATCTGCTGTTCCACATGGCTGAAAGTCACTGAAAAAAACGCTATAATGCAGCCAGCACAGGCCACATCATAGTGCTTTTTTGTGTTAGTATGGGCTGCACAATAAACTCAACATGGGGGGGGTATCAACTCAACATTCTGTGATTCTGCCCTTTCCGTAACTTTCACCCATGCTGAATAGCAGATGTGCTGCTAGACAATATGGCTAAAAGACATCCACATTGACAAGACCAATAGCTTTGGCACTGCCATGTCACATTGGTTTTGCCAAAGCTTGTTTACCTATGACAGTAAATGAGCCCTGCTAATGCAGATCAATGGTACAAGGGCACAACCATCAACACCAGAGACAATGACCACATACTCCCACCACATAAACAAGCACAGCCTTGTGTGTTATCTCTCCTTCTGCTATTCTTGTTTCTGGTATCCATCATCAGTTTCTGCTGGGATCTACTGAAGCCATTCTCAATGTATTCCACTTTTTAATGGCTATTCACTGACTTTGAAATATGCTCTACTTATAAAAAAAGATGTTCATTGTTGGCTCAAAAATAATATCTTAGAGTTCCGAGGAGGACCCAGACCATTTTCCATTTGTGGTCCAAGGGGTGACTTAAAATTTTATAGATTGAGAGAGAACTAAAAAAATTGGCTTATCAATTGTGATTTATTTCCTGCATTTTAAAATGTCTATACATGTTCAATGCACTTTGTTACACCATTCACACTTACACTGATCACTATGCTGAGTATTTTATTTGATGCCATTGATTATTTGTTAGTTTGTAAATAAAAGAAAGTCAAAGACTAAATTAAATGTTTCAGCCCATGCCCTTTAGCCACTTTTGTTGACTGTCACAATATCACTGAAACTATTGACTTTGATGTGCTTTAACTTTGGATCTGCTGTTTTTCACTGATCCCTGGCCAGGGCGGTTCCTGATAATGGGTGGAGGGACCACACCCTTCTAGTTGTTAAAGCCTTGTGGATGCTAATTCCTCAAAGTAATTACCAGCCACATTTCTTTAATAAAACAGTTCCTCTGCTTGCCTGAAGTGTTGCTCGCTACCACAGTTATCGTCACATGAGGGAGACAGTCAGGCAGTTTTCCGAAGACGCATGCCTAATCGCGCATGTGCCAGTCACTGTTTCTTGTAAGCAAGCTATGTGGGCTGACATTGTGCCCGCCGTGGCTTGACATACTTGGTGGTCCTCATGGCCCACCTATTGATGATGCAAAGGGGCGTCAGATTTTAAGCACCCCCTCCCCGGGCCGTTTACAGTGTCAGCCTTGTACTCCCGAGGCTGCTTGTCCATCATTGCCATAGCTGCCTCTACCCCACCCTTTCCCAAGTCGTCACAGTGGGGGGAGTGTGGGGGGGGGTGGTCAGCGAGCAAAACTGACCCCGCCCAAACCTGTGAGAAGATGGGAAAGGGAGGGGTTACTGGAGGATGCCTTTGCAATAGGGCATGCCAGTCTGTGAGTGACATGGCATCACTCAGGTCACATGCTGGAAACAGATAGAAGGAGCATGCTTCCACTGTGCCAAATTGCTAATCGCACATTTCCCATTCATTTCTATGGGCCAGGAGGCCCATAGGAATGAAGGGGAAATTTGCGATTAGCAATTGGCTAATCGCAATTTAGGAATATTTTCAAGGGTGCAGGGGTGTCTCAAGAAGACCCTGCTGCACCCCTGAAAATGACATGTGGGGGCATATGACGCTCATACATGCCCTAAGGGCATGTATGAGCGTCATATGGCACCTTTGGATTTAATTTTTTTTTTTTTTTTTAAAGAATTCGCAACTTCCCACCAACTAGAAGTTGATGGTAATTTACGAATCCTTATGGCCATTTTTGAATTATTTTTTCTTTGATACATTGCATTTAAGGAATCGCAACATTTGCGATTCCTTAAGTGCAATCGAAAAATAAGGAATGGCAAATTTTGCGATTCCTTAAATGCAATGTATCAAAGAAGAAAAAATGTTTCATACATACCATTTAGCAAATTAGCATTCGCAAAGGCCGAAATTCTGCGAATTTCTGTTAATTTGCTTGATACATATGGTCCTTAGTCTCTTGAACTGGGCTGGTGTGCAGTGCCTCCAACTGGCTGCTCCACTGACGTCTGCTGGGACTGGACTGACCAAGACTGCACAGGACTGGATGGAGGACAAGACTTGCCTGGCCTCAGCCGTGCCGAATTTTATGTATAGTAAATTCAAACCAAATTCAAGCCAGACCATGATACGGGTCCTTTGCCGGCCCTATATTCATGTCCTTAACCTTAAAGTTTTACGCATTCAATGTTCATACATCATGCATTGTTTTTAACAGTGAAGACTTGACTGGCAACAACACTGCAGAATTTCTGAACAATAAATGCTAAAACCGTTAAGTCAATCCTTAGCGTTTTAGTGCCCATCATTTATTTACGCGTTTACTTAATCCTAATCTTGCATTCCCTAGGAATTGTATATTTAAAGATCTTATGTTTCTGTATTTTTTTGTGTTGAATATATATCACTCTTGTATAATACTTACTTTCACCTGAGTTGCGTCCATTGTTTATGAGGGTGCAACTGACAATTGAGAATGGTATGTTTTGTGCGTCACAATGTCACTCTTTTATAGTGCATACTTCAAACTAAGTAGCCTCCAAGTGTTCATAACGGGCCAAGAATCAGAGATATGGAGCGGAGGCTGCAGGTCTCACAGTGCCTACCAGTGGGTCAAAAAGGGGTTCCGAATACTCGCCATCCAATCCTTGCCCTCTCTGAAGAGCATGCAGAGCAATGGTCATGTATTCCAGTTGCCACTGTGATTCAGGGCAAATGTATGCGAAAGAAGTTGTCAAAATATTGGGCTAAAGTAAAAGAAACTGCAGCGTTTGCAGGTGAGAGGGTGCGTTGGGAGTTTAGGGTGAAGTGAAGATGTGAGGAAGTACATTAAGGAGAGAGTGAAAAGGGGGGTGCGAAAGAGGAAAGAGGTGAGGTGTAAGATATGCAAACGGACGAGATGAAAAGGAACTACATGTCTAACATAGAGTGAACATAACAGATGTGACTAAGATACTCTGAAGACAAGTACTCCTGCCGCAGGCCTCAGTACTATTTAATTTATAGTCTCATAATTTCAGAATCGTAACATTTTCAATATTAATTATTTTCAACAAAGTCATTAATGTTTTTTATTTACTGTCAACTGCTAACAACCACTGACAAAGCCAATAGTCCTGGCTGGTTTTAGGTTATGTTAGTTGTTTTGTTATATATCTTGATGTAATAATACAAAGAGCAGCGAGAAAGCTACTATGCACACTGTGGGAATCTTTGGTTTACATGTTTAAACCACACCCTTTTTTTCATCCCACCTAAATCCGTCTTCACATATTTCTACATAACTGCTTGCTGGCCGAAGCTGTGGGTGCTTCTCCAAGCCTGATTAGAGCATTTTCTGTACTGCACAACCAAAACACTATAGTATCTGTTGAACATATTTAATGCAATAAAGTATGGGGCAGTATTCAATGTGTTTAAATATTGTTTATTAAAAATTGCTTTAAAATGCACTATTTGGTACTCGTTAGTACTCTATTTTTCAGAATTTTCTAAGAGATCAAACCCGCAGGCAACACCCTCGCCCTCCCCTCAAAAACCCACCTTTTGTCACTTAGATTTGCTGTCTACATTTGCTCGCTTGGTACTTTAAACTTTTATGCCCCGCCATTTTCAAATGTCACCAGCTGCCACTGTTCCTGGCTATGTTGCAAGAATTATTCTGAAATTATCTAAAAAGGGAATATTGTTCATCTTCTGTTCATATAGTTGGAACAGCCCCATAAACCAAAAGAGTGCCTTAAATATCCCTTATCATGAAGTGATGTGGTTTTCTTGCATTTTACAAAAAGAGTTTGATCCGTGGCAAATCGTTTAACCCCATTGCCGCGGGGGTAATTCCCCCACGGCGTTGGGGGAGGGGGCTACTGTGCCGCAGTGCTCGTGACGAGCCCAGCTCGCCATGAGGCACAGTGGAGCTGAGCTCGTCATGACTCCGCCCACTCATTGATTCTCCCGTACAGGCAGGGAATCAATTCCGCGTGGGCGGACCGCGACCGTTATGGCGAGCCCAGCTCGTCATGAGTACAGCTCCACTGTGCCTCATGACGAGCTGGGCTCGTCATAAGCACGCAAGGGTTTAAGGCAGATTTTACAAAGAAGCAGTTTATGGAAACTACCATCAGAGGTTTATTGCTATGCTTGCAGTTGATTTCCAACCTTTATGGCGTTGACAAGAGAATGCAGAAATGTCTATATACACTCATAATAATATGTTGTTTTTCGGTCTTGCCTGAGACAGCACATGCACTGTCTTGTGAGATCTATTGTTTCTTTTAATAAAACCTAAAAAGGTCTTACCCATTACCTTTCATTGGTTACCTTATTAGTCGCTCTTATTTCTATTGTCTTCATTCATCAGCGGTGGCAGCAGATTTCATTTTGCCAGTTGCTCGAGGCGGCTCAGATGGCTTAGAGGGGATTTTGGTTTCATCTTGCAAGATTCAACACAGACAGGAACTTTGAGCCAGCGCATACTCTTGCTTTCTCCCAAATGTCAGCATTGGCACCAGTGGCGTCTGGCTTGTACTGAGGGTAGTAGGGTGGGGAGAGGTGTTTAGGGGGGCACAAAAAAAATGTAATTTACCTACGCTGTACGACGTCCTCCTTCCTCGGGTGTCTTCCAATAAGCTTTTGATGCAGGAAACTGCACTATCAATCCTCGTGCTGCTTTCACAGCATGAAAGCAATGCCAGGATTGGATAGAGTGACCTCTCTCAGCACTCCTAAGAGCACTGGAGGCTAAGACAGCTAGGTTAGAGAACTTTAAAATGTGTTTGGCTGGCTGTTCCAAGACAGCCGGCCAAAGAGACATGAACATTTTAAAGCTCCCAGCTCCCTGCTGCTGCCACTCAGCAGCGCTGGCCCCACCCCATCCTGACACTTAGTTCAGGAGGGTCTGCTGAAAATTAAAATGGTAATAAATGAACTTTAGTATTGTTTTATTTTTCAGCTCTGGGGCTCGTGGGGTGAGGATCCTCCGCTCAAATGGAGAAGCCGCCTCTGATTGCAACAGTGTTTTTTCAATTTCTTATGAAACAATGTCACTCACATCATCAGGAAGATACAAGCGTGCAGAAGAGGCAAAGTGCACACCTAGAAAGGGTTTGTGTATGCACACGGAACACTTGCCAACTAAGCGCTTGTCAATACCCACAGATGAAATCCTTTCGTAGGTATACTAGGTCTAACATAGGCAGATGAGAAACTTAGTCAAGTAGCATATCAGAGAACATATTCAACTCCTAATCTGGCTGCACTTGGCCCACGACTGCCTCTTTTGGTAGTCCATTCAAACATTAGCTCTAAAAATGCCTATTGAAGCTGGAGTGCATAATGGGGGAGAAATGCCCATGCGTCTTGTAGCTGCGCTCCAATGAGTGCTAGAGGAAAGGATAGGAGGCAGGAACTGGTTTCTTTTGTTGCATTTATCGGCTTCTCTCTTCCAAAGCAGTTTCCCGTGCTGCAACAATGTGTTTGTTCAAAAACAACCTCGAGCCAATGTGGGTAAACTTCTGAAAGGTATCAACAGGTAATGCCTTAACATTTTGGGCTAATTCCAAGGGAATTATAGAAAGGTAAGCAATCAGGAAGGGGTGCCACTGCTCCAAGTGATAATTCAAGGGATGTGATGGCAACACAGCCACCTTCTTAAGACTGCTTTTCAGTGGTGGCTCCTCTGCTAAGGTGGAGAAGCGTCTTCTCACATAAAAAATGAAATGATAACAACACTATGGTATTATCATTTTATTTTTCAGAAGGCTCTGAAGGTGCGGGCTGCCCAATAGCAGGGGGAGGAGGGGTGAGCACTTTCTAAGTGCGCATGATGGTTTGGCCAGCCGTCTTGGGCCAGCCAAACCGTCGTGTGCACATAGCATGTTTTCCACCCAACTGTATTGCACAGCCTGGGAGGAGAATATGCACAGGCTCCTACTGCCGTGTGAGCACGGAACCACGGCACTCAGACCAATCATAACGCTGCTTTCATGCTGGTGATATCCGCATTGTGATTGTCTAGGGGAGTCTGCTTCCAGCGTCAACCGAAGAGGACGGAGGAGAAGTGGCGACCGGAGAGTACATGAATGTATTTTTTTTCGTAACCCTCCCCCCTATTGCGTCCCCTCTGTGCGACGCCTCACAATTAGTGTACCGTAGCAGCCTTTACTGCAGCTTTTACCACCTATACATCACATAATTCCTCATTAGTTCCTAGAACGTGATAAGATAAGATCCTTGTTTCTTTACTCAATTTCTATTTTGTTGATTCTGGTCTGCATTTAGTTTTATATATGATAAGCTTGTTGACTCCAAGCAACCATTGTGCACTATATAGCCCTGCAATGTCACATTTACAGTAGTTTCTAAATACAATTATATTCTCTTTTTAGGTCTCTCCTGAGAAGCATGCGCTGTTGCTGCAAGATCTATTGTTCTTTATAACAAGCATTGGCAAAGCAAATAGGATTCACCTTTTTGAGATCTTTAGGCTTTACCAATGTCTTTTATCCATGCTTTAAAGCAGTATGGGTAGAATGTATTTAAAAAAGCTCTTGAGTTATAGAAAAAGCGATATGATGCAGGAAGGGAAAAAAAGCGACTTATGGTGTTAAAAAAAAAAAAAAACATTTAGCCATGCATTCATCTGCCAGGGCTGGTTGTTGTTACCAGGCCAGCCCTGGTGCAGATCAAGACGTGGAATTCACTCTGTGGAGTTTTTGCGCTCTCAAGTAGAACATAGAGGCACAAATGTTTTTTGTATCATGGCGTCAGTCTCCCAGTGCCGTATATTGCAAAGCTGTGTAATGTAAATATATGAAAACCACCTTTATTGCTGTTTGTCTTAAACACATTGGTCTACCCTTCCCATTTGTCATTAATCGGTTCTCAACTGGACCCCATAATGTTCTTTAAGTAGCACTGTGTGCTAGAGAAGCTCTGCCACAATAACTTAAAGTACAATTGATGGACAGAATGCTCAAACAATGTCAAACATTCACCCCCAGTACAGAGATCTGGGCCTAAATCCATCGTTTTTTTGCACACCATGACATTCCAGTTTAGACCCAGCCATATGCAAATCATTCTTGACCCTGCTTCCAATGGGAACAGTCCAGCCAAAACTGCCAGGTCCGCCCTGGATTGGAAACAAGCATCTTGGTACCGGTTTCAGGGTATAACCACTCATCAGCCAAGCATATGGCTGGTTCTAACCTGGGGTGGCATGGTGAGTAAAAGAACAATGGATTTAACCCAGATCTCTAGACTGGGGATGAATGTTTGATTTATTCTGCATTCCGTCCATTATTTGTGTGTCTTTTGCTTCCTAGCCCTATGCGCTGAGTATGCCCAGATGTGGGGTCCCCGGTTCACTATGCCACTGGATTCAAGCTAGGCTGGCTGATGAGGGGTGATACCCCGAAACTGATCCCAGGATGCTTGTTTCTAGTCCAGGAATGACCTGGCGTGGCAGTTTGGGCTGGACTGTTCCATGAGGAGCAGGGTCAAGACTGATTTGCATATGGCTGGGTCTAAACTGGGGTGGCATGGTGAGCAAAAGACCAATGGATTTAACCCAGATCTCTTGACTGGGGGTGAATATTAGATTTGTTCCGCATTGCGTTCATCATTTGTGCATCTTTTGCTTCCACAATACCAAGCATTCACAAAGCCAATATGTGTGCAATTAGCTGCCAACGTTTGGGCTTTGTCAATGCATGTTTTGAAATGTTTTTGCAAAACCTTTTGTGGGGGAAGAAGCCGCAACCTGGTCAGTCTGGAAACAAATACATTGGCTAACAACAAAAATATATTTGGGGCTGAAAAGTCACACATTGACATAGCCACTGGCACTGAAGGTAACTACCTTGTGTGTGAATGTGTATTTTTTGAAAGAGCTGTCACTCACTGTGAAGTTATCCACTACCTCATTGCCCCATGCTCTATACTTTAGTGGGTGGAAGAAAAATATGAATGACACAACAATAGACCAATGGATGAAGGGGGCTGTCTGAAAGCCTTTTAAGTAAGCATGTTATAAATGTTATTTTAGCTAAAATCAAAAGGTCTAGGCTAACGTCAGACGTAAAATAAATGTGTGGCATATGCTGCTACTGCTCATTGGAG
This sequence comes from Lissotriton helveticus, assembly GCF_964261635.1. Taxonomy (NCBI): domain Eukaryota; kingdom Metazoa; phylum Chordata; class Amphibia; order Caudata; family Salamandridae; genus Lissotriton; species Lissotriton helveticus. The sequence goes on along the minus strand of NC_136063.1, from coordinate 967,863,804 downwards.
CAAGGACTGTGGTACATCAAAATACCTCAACAAATGACATTTTTGTGTGTTCAAATGGCCTTGCACGTGATGCTCGTGTGTTAACTGCTCTGCCCAAAGAAAAAGCTGACAGCTCATATGAGGTGTTTAAGGGTCATGTTCGGAGACTTTTGCCCATGAATTTGTTTCCATGATTAGAAGGAACATAGGCTGCTCCACAAAGACCACTTCATCTCAGTCCTTGCTTTCTACTTTTCATAAATATTTGCAATTTTAGCAGATTTAAGAACTTTAATCTGGGAGTGTGCATCTTCTGCTTGTTCCGAAATAGAGATATGTACCTGCTCTCTCTCCTGAGTTAGTTAAAAGAAGCATGTAGGAAGTTAGAGTCTATTTCCAAGATGTAATTGTGCAAAAAAAAAAGCAAAATTTGGGGCCATATGACTTAACAGTTTTTTGGCAGTCATATTGGAATTTGACTGCTGGTACTGACCGTATCACATAATCAGATTTGTTTCATTAGCATTTGAATTTGCCAGTAGTATAAGTTGTAACCTATATATTTTTTAATTGTCAACAATAAATTGTGCAGTGCTTAATGTTAGCACCATATTGCTTCACGTACATATGCCCGCAAGATGATTCAGAGACGATGGTTTTGCCATTGCTTGTTCCCTGATTATCCGCCTTAGATCGCATGGCGGGACTTAAACCGTCCACAGATAAATGATTAGATGGGTAACATTGTCATCTTAGGGTAATTTCCTGCAACTAACAGCTCCATGCATTAATGCGGATCACAGCTAATTCCTACTTAGCCAGAAGGTCCAGTGTCTCGTTAGGACTACCTTTTGCAATTGGTTTCTGTCGTGTTTTGCAGCTGAGGTATGTTCTTTTTAGTTATTTATATTCCTAGTCCGCCTCTTCAATCAATGGCAACTCACCGTGACATTTTCATTTTTTTGTTTGAATCTTTTTATTGAGGAACATTTTTTTCCCTTTTCTTTCGTTGTTTGTTGATTTCACTCCATACATGACCAACAGTTTCTCACTGTGATCTTTTCATGAACATGACTTCTACTATATACATCTATTAAAACACGCTTTGGTGAATTGGAAAAATTAAAAATACTTCTATGACACACGAGATAATGAACACAGCTCCTCTATAGAGATCTTCTAATATTGTGTGTAGTGTCAAGGGGTGAACGGCTTTCCATGTCAACAGCGTTGCCTCCCTTATTAAACATCACAGCACTAACAATAAACTGTTTAAAATATAAGAAAAAGGGGCAAATGTTTCTGCTTAAAAATTGACAGGGATAATGCTGTGGCAGGGGAGTGCCGTCCATTGGTGCAGCAGGTGCAGTGGCACTGGGCAACAGAGATCTGAGGGTCCCACTGAACCTTTATTATTGATGTGAAACAGACATGAACCATCTATAGCCAATGTAATCAACCCTTGATTGTTTCTTTGACAACATGGCTCTACCCCATCTCGGCTCAAAACGTTAGTACAATATAAAGACCCGAGGTAAAGCCGAGAGGTACTTCAGTGTCATTGGAAAATGTGACATATAAGAATGGAAAAGATCATGCTCTCATGGGTCAAATGTATTTGTGACTGTTCGTAACTTTTGTCGCTAAGGGAAAAGACACTGCATAAAGTTATTTACACATGTAAGTTTGGCTAACACGCGCAAAGAGTCTTGTTAAGAGTGCAGGACCATTTTTGGAAACCCCAAAGGTTGATTTTGCTCTCATCAAGGGATTTAATCACATAAACTTTTATCATGTGAATAAATCCCTTCGGAGGGGTGGGGATTGAGTGCCACATTGGGAGTGGAGCAGGAGTCCGGGGCTGGAATGCCTTGTGAGTTTGCACGAGGGATCACACATACCCACCCTATACTTTTGTGGGTAATTAGAAGCTCCTCTCCAAATCATTCCCATCTTGTCAAATGTCAGAAATTGAGAAATTGACAAGGACAGATGCAGATCCCTTTATAGGGTAGGAAGAGGGAGCACCCCTAAATTTGATGGGAACGGAAGTACCCCATAGGTAAACATGTTTGCCTCCATTGAGGAAAAAAATAAACAAAGAGTTTCACATGGGTAAGCATCAATGTACACAAATATGTATTTGCTCACGGAACAATGTAATTGACAATTTTCCAGTGGTTCTCCTGGACATCTGTAACTATCGTAATTTTCAGAGGGGTGGTCTGACAAACCTGACAAAAATCTACACATACACAAGATCGTTACCCACCAGCTGTAGATGTACTCCTGTCTTTTGAAAATCGGGTCTTGTGCGCAGAAGTACTACCAACCTTTTGCAGAGAGGACATATAATGTTATCACCTAATTCCTTGTCAGGAAAATGATTTATCCCACCTTTGCTATTTGCTTCGCCTTGAAGCAGGGACATTTGCATTTGTTTGCACATTGCAAACAAGAAATATAAAATAAAATGTAAACTTAAACTTGTAACAAATTAGGGAAGGTCTGGTGCAGAGAGAGAAAGAAAGCATGTCAGCAGCCAAAAATATTTCAGTTTTTATACATGCATAGGAAAAAGAGGACCTTTAATAATATGCGCTCAGTGGAAAGAAACAAGCCTGTTTCAACCACTTTTGTGTGCATTACTGTTGTACAGAAATCATATTCTCTATGTATTTATTTTTCGGCTTCACAAGTTGACCCACAATTTTGCTTCAGAAAGGTCAATCTTTTAAAATGAACACAAAAGGGGGATTGTTTCAAAGTCCAGCTGACTAAATTGTACAGCATCCTTCCAAATATGAATGTTCACCCCCGACTGAGACCTGTAAGATTAACTGAAAGAAGTGAGGTCATTTGACAAGAAGCACTGAATCTGTGGCTCACACTGGGCCCAATTCACAAAGGCAGGCTCCAAAACATAATACGGGGTAATTTAGACATCCCAATTCCCCAATCTCATATAGAGGTAGGAGATCCATCTAGTTTCCACAGAAGAGCCTGGCCTGCTGTTAGAAAGTCCATGCTGGCAGACCAGCACCACAGGTCCACTCATTCAGCTGCATTGAAAGCCCCCGGTTTAAATTAAGGGCTTTGAGTGCTCTGTTCTCATGTTCACAGCCACCATGAAAGTAATGGCGATTGCGAGCACGAAAAATCATTCAACCTAACGGGGTGAAACATCCAAGCACATCAGAGCCATTGATTTTTTGTTTTGCAGAGACAAACTCTTGTTTTTGGTGTTTGTTGCTAAACAAAAAAAAATATCAAAAAATGCTGTCTTGACCATTTTTTCATAGGATCCCAGCCAGCTTTACATTTTCATTGAAAGATCTCTCTGCTATATTAGCAGGAGCTTTTCCAGCGAAAATTCCCTGCTAAATCATAGGTACCTCTAGATTTGATGAGCAGGCTGCCTTGAGATTGGTGGTGGTGCCTCCGTTGCCCCAAAGGTTTGTCGGTCCACCTTCAAAACTCTAAATGAGCCCCCAAATCTTCTCTCCTAGGGCCAGTCCTAGATCATAGGTCTCCAGGAGCGCCCTCGCCATGGGCGTCTGCTAGGATGTGAAGCCAGATCCTGGACTTTTCACTTGCCCTTTAAATGTTTAAATGTTTGCCCATTTGTGCATCAAACTACTGTGGAAAGTATTTTCATTTTGGGTAAACCCCTCCCACCACTACCCTCTTACTACTCCCCACCCTCCACACCGCCCCAGTAGCTTGGAGGAATGCTCCTTTCCATTTGCTTCCTGGTAAGGCACTTTACTTGCCTTCCTTTCCAAGTGTGTGTAATTATTTAGTGCCTGCCCCCCCCCCCCTCCCCCTACACCCCCAAGTGTCCTCTGCCCTGTAGCTCAACTCATGATAGTGGAAAGGTACTTTACTGGTAGATATTCCACTATCATAAGTACAATTTAGTCTCCTGATTATTTAAATAAGGAAATTAACTTTACAATCACAAATATCTTGCTTTGAGCACTTTTATCCTTCTTAGGTGCACCACAAATTGTGTGAATCGGTTCACTGTGCTAGGAGGATTTGTGAGAGAGAAGTGTGACGTTACCTAATAACTGCCCGGTCATTAATGCTGCAGAGCCTGCGTGATGGGCCCGTGAGGGCTTAGATATATTTAAATGCAGGATATGTGTTTTCCCTGGAGGTTGATTAATACACGTGTTCCATGTAAATGGCAACAATGTGATCACAATATTTTTGACGCATTAATTTGTTCATTTTGGAATGGGGAATGGAATGTAAGACCTGAAATGACGTGTTTCTTTGACCCTCATTACCCACACAGCACTCTTAAGACAAAGGAAAACATCTGTGCGAAAGTAATCACTTTTTAATATGCAGGGAAATGGGAGGTTAAGATTCTCATGTCAACGGGCTCGTGTGCCACCAGGCCTCAAGGCCATTAGGATAAATGGCTAACATATTGAAGCTAACCATTCTGTTTGCTTAAATTAGTTTAGGATTAAATAAATCATGTTTGCCCGTCCTATAGTTCAGAAGATTAGATTCTGTGAAGTACTTACATTTTAAAATTATTCATAATGTGTATTGATCTATGAGGTGATGGAAATATGTAAACGTTTACACACAAAAACACACAGGCTTGAGCCTTGCTTTCTCACATCTGCTCCATTTTGTTTGTTTTTCAGACTCAGACTTGAGTATGCGCACACTGAGCACGCCCAGCCCCGCTCTGATATGCCCGCAGAATGTGCAAAGTTTTCAAAATGGAAGAGGTTCCTCCACGTCTTCATCTTCCATCACTGGGGAAACGGTGGCCATTGTTCACTCACCCCCTTCAAGCCGCCTGGCGCATCCGCTCATCCGCCTGGCCTCCAAGCACCAGAAGGATCGAGGAAACATTGATCGACTCCCAGACCAGTGCATGATCCAGATCTTCTCCTACCTGCCTACGAACCAGCTGTGCCGCTGTGCGCGTGTCTGCCGCCGCTGGTACAACCTAGCCTGGGACCCGCGACTCTGGAGGACTATTCGTTTGACTGGAGAGACAATCAGTGTTGACAGAGCTCTCAAAGTGCTGACCCGTCGGCTCTGTCAGGACACGCCCAACGTATGCCTCATGTTGGAGACAGTAATTGTCAGTGGCTGCAGGCGGCTCACAGACAGAGGACTCTACATCATTGCCCAGTGCTGCCCAGAACTGAGACGGCTCGAGGTGTCGGGTTGCTATAACATATCTAACGAGGCGGTCTTTGATGTGGTGTCACTGTGTCCAAATCTGGAGTACCTGGATGTTTCAGGTAATTAGAAACAATTGAAACCAGCAATGCTTTTTTGCAGTAATATATTTGAATATCCATCCGTGGCTGTGAAAAGCAGATCTTCTGTTGGTCATTGGAATGAGGCCATCACGTATACACACTACTAAGAATTGGTATTGATCAGTTAAATGATTAAAGTACCAAAAAGGATATAAGGCTGTTCAGTAGGCCCAAATCACAAAGACTTTGCTGTGTATAGATTACTCTTGGAGGACCACAGGTTTACCATTGAATCCAGGAGTCATCTGGTAGAGATTCTACCTTACTCCTGGCTTATGCCTGGAATTCGTTGATAAGCCTGGTGTACTCCAAGAGTACATCACAGAAAATTATTTGTGAATCTCTCCCAATGAACTGCCGTAGATGTGCAACCTGTAGTCACAGATACAAATACAGGTGGGTCTTCTCAACCTATCATTATTCCAAAATTGATAAAAAGGAGGGTGAAAAACGTCCAGGATGACCCAAGTGACTATTCAGTTTGTGTTGCATGCTACAGGGGTCATACTAATTGTGTTGTTATACAAGATACAAAAGGTCACAGGTAGGTCAAGCCGCCCGAAAATCTGCATTGATTGTTTTTTGGGTCGAGCCAGGGCAGAGCATGCGCTGCTCTGTGAGGCATGTTGTATTCAGTTAGGGATTTGAAGCTCCGCCCTCTCTCCGCCCATATTTATCACTGGCTTGTGTCATAGTCCTTCATAAATGCTGGCTTCTGATTCCTTAATTGTCTTGCTAGTCCCTCCTTAGCACCGCCTTGTCTTCATTTGAAACCTCCCATGAGGACTGGCCCTTTTACTTCTGGTGCTACACAGTATGTTTTATTTAATCTGTAAGTACTATTTTCTTGAATGGGTTTTGCTCTACTGCAGCCACAGCGTGCTTTCCTTACATTCAGAGCGCCATATGGGATTTTACTTTCCTAGCAGCCTGGACAATGGCAGACGCTTCTTTGCAGTGCCATAGGTCTTGCATTTAGGAGAGTTTGAGCTATTGGCATTGTAAATGTCAATAGATTAAACTTTCATAAATACGAGACCTGTTGCATTGCAAATATTGTTTTTGTTGTCAAAGCCCCCACACCACGCTTTCACTTGCATGAAGGCCTTTCAAAGAGCTGTGTGTAAGGAAAGGTGCGCGGTTGCTATTAAAGTGAAACCGCTGCACGGGGGCTTTAACCCCAAAAACAGCATTTTCTTTGACAAACATGCTTTTTTTTTTGTAAAAGCCCCCATGCTGCAGTTTCACTTTAATAGCGGCTGTGCAGCTTTTGTTAGACACTGCTTTTTTAAAGGAAAAAAGGGGTGCAGCCTTTATGCGGCATGGGGGCTTTGACAACTCAAAAAATATTTGCAATGAAATAGGTCTAGCATTTGCAAGAGTTTAAACTATTGTCAATAACAATGCCAACAGCTCAAACTCAATGCTATACCTATTGCATTGCAAATTCTTGTTTTGTGGTCTTACTCCAGACAGCCCAGCTCCTCTGTCTGACGCAGACACCATTGTACACAATATTCCACTGAGCCAAACATTGCTCAAGATTGGATGGATTTTGATCCAGTCTCACTTACCTTGCTCTTGTTTGTTGCTTTCCTCACCACAGGAGCTCTGTGGTTTCACCATTGGTATATTTGTCATTGGCCCTTCTCTGATCACTGCATTACATCTAAGAAAACAGAGATATTTTAAACAACTCTTGTTTGCTGCATTTTATTGCCACCTCGTGGACACTAGGAAAACTGGAGCCGAAATGTGGAAGATAAAACATCAAACTTGACACATACCAATCGGTCTCGCTTCTATATAGAGGTGAGGCCGATTGACTTTGACAGTGCTTGTTTTTTTGTTGATCTTCCATCTTCCTATTAGGGTTTGGGTCACATAGATTGTTCCAGTGACAATTTTACATGGTCAATTACCCTAAACCACCATAGCAAAAATGATCACTGCACTGAGAGACTAACACGAAATAATGTTTTTGCATGGCTCACTCAGGTTACATGTTATTTTGTCATGTTACTTCCCCTCCAATTATTTGTTAAACCGTAGATTTTTGCATTAAAAAAAAAACATTTCTAACTGACATATTGAGGCATTGTGGTTTTCTTGGTGACATCAATAAGCAATGAGAAGTCTCGATAAAAAACTGAACCGACATGTATATATAAATATGTATTCAGGGGAAAACTCGTCTTTCCTCCTGTATTAATCTTTCAATTCCCGAAAAAGCGAACTCCTAGCTCCTGAATCTCTTATTGCCCTTGCTTTGGTTATAGGTTTGGTTATATGTGGAAAGTTAAAAAAATGCGAAATCTTAAAAAAAATATGTACTTTTCACATTTTTTCTTCACAAAAACGCATCCAAAATGTCCCAAACGATACGAGGTTAGTGACATTGAGACTGCGGATGATACCCTATAGGGCTTTTAACTTCTGACTGCATGTATTTGGATGTATAGTAAAGTATAATTTATCGTATTATGAAGGTAACATTTGAAAGTGAACAGAGCATTATACTTATTTCTCAAGCTTTTATCAATAATTTAGAATGTCTTCACTATCCTACTCGAGATAAAACATCCTGGAATATGGAGCTCTTTTACTTTCATACATCATTATTTCCAGAGGAAAATCACACCGCTACTATCGAACTTGGGAATTTGTTGCATAAAACACAGTAGCACACAGGAAAGGAAATAACATAATATCAACCCAAAACAGGAATTGATGAAAATCAGAGAATCTATAACTGTGAGAGACAAGTCTTGCTCACAGGCATGGAAAATGTGGCTGTACACTATGGGTTAGAAGGCTAAAAAAAAGGAGCATATTAGATTCTGGCCTCTGCCTTTGAGAAGGGAGACACTTACGCTCTGGTAAGGAAAGTGACAGAGGCCACGTATCCAATGTGTCAAATTTCTAATGAATAATTCGGCCTTTGTCTCTCTGATCTATTTCTATCTATATCTCCCCCATGCCTGGCTCAGAGGTACGAACCTATGTGCGATTAGTTGTGTCTCTAATTCTACCTCTCTGTATTCCCCTTTACCTCTTTTCCTCACTCGCACCTCCACATTAGGAAACACCGGAGAACTGCCCGTTCAGATGAATGACAAACAGAGCAATCCCCGGGCAAATCAAGTGACACCCCTTGGTCCAAGGCCAAAGTCCAGTCACCGGTGTAAACTCTAGTCAGTATTTATTAATTCCCCATGGACGGACCGCACCAATCCAGAACAGGGGTTGAGCAGGGGGTGAGCATAAAATCAAAATCCCACCAGGCAGGATTTTCAATGAAGAAAGCTAAACGACTGCAAAAGGAAAAGATTAGGAAAAGCTTGCTAAAGTGAGAGAATTTCCAGCTTCCGGCTTAATCCATCTTGCTGAGAACTGCAGTTTGTCAGAGGTGAAAGCGGCCTGTCACGATGAGTTAGGCTTTCTCCTGTTAACTCTGCCACTTTGCTTGGCCAGCTTAGAGCTCAGAAATATGGCCCTACTAGAAGTCGGACAAGCGGTGGAATCAGATCTGACGTCACCACTCAGGCTTTCGGCCACTTTCCCTGACAATGAGGCTGGATCCCTGCTCACTTGTTTAAATAGCTACAGCTCCTTCACAAGTTTGTTCTCCATCAGATCTTTTCAAATATATATGGACCAACTTTGCCACTTTACGACACCTCAGTCTTCCTAAATCAAACGCACTCTGGGCTAAAAGTCGTCTTCTATAATCTTTTATTAACACCAGCCCATTTATTCCCCAAGGGTGCAAATGTAGTGAAAATGGCTGAACTTCCCCTGTAGGGCTGGGTTCGTGCCCCACCACCGAACATCCAACAGAAATTGTCAAAAAATTAGTTAAAGCATTTCATTGTGCTACACAATTTTCCAAACACATTTGGAGAAAACGCGTATATTTTTCACCTAGTTCTGAAGAGAAGCTCATGAAATATTCCAGGCATGGCAACTATGGGCATTTGTTCTCTGCAGCAGAACATCCGGTAGGTGCCTGTACAGAAAGGAGTACCTCTCCAGCAAAGCCTTTTGTCAGGAGGGCTGCGGAGCACTACAACCGACACCATCCATCTCTTGAAGCAGCTTCCTGTTCCCCAGAATACTGGGGCTTTCCTTCTCCCCACTATGGTCAGTCCCACTCAGTTCAAAAGGACAGTTCTTTGGATTTTGTCGTGGTTGCCATATATGCTTTCCATAACACCTCACTCCATTTTGTGATTCAGTCTAAAGATAGATAAAATGCAGACAGATCCTTTTTGATATTTGTTTGTAACAAAAACTTGCTTCCTGTGATGCCTGGTGTTCTGTTAGGGCCCTGGTTGGACACATGTGAAATGTGACATTAACGGCTGTGCTGATCATGCACCAATCAAAGTCAGATACACGATGGTGAAGTAGTGCCATCCATAAGTCACTCTGAAAAATGATCAACAATTTTGTCTTGTAAGGATATTCCCATTATTGTGGACCCAAACTGGTTATTAAGTCTTAGGTCCTAACATCTGGAGGTCCTTACCAACACAACATGTGAGAGAAAAACATGCAGTGATGAGCTTCAGAAAGGTAGAGAAGGACCTTCTGTTTAACAAAAATGAATGGTGCTTGTATGACCTTTTTTACAGCATTAATATTTCACGCCTAATTTTACGGTCTATGCAATATTAGGGTTCTATTCATTAGTTCATGGCGCCTGCTGACTATTCGTTTTATAGAGTCTGCTTTACAAATAACTAAAATAAATGAGTCCCTTAACCATTCCCTGGATACATGGCCGTGCCAGCCATGAACACACCTTCCTCATATCTTGCCTCAGCCCGCCCCCTTTTCCTGTCCCGTGGTTTGCACAGTGAGCTGTCTGTCTCTGGAGCTCAGCCAATTCACACTGTGTCCTCCCTTAGGTTGCCTAACTGAGCGCTCCTGTAGACTTTCACAATAACAGCCAACGATACACACACCAATTAACCCTGTAGTAAATCCTAACGTCTCCAGTGTTTGCCCCATCATAATCACGCTTTGTTTGAGAAATATTTGGTTATGGGCATTTAGGAATGTGAATATGTAGCAGAGAGACCCATTCTAGAGTGTGCAAGCCACATTTGTCAATGATACAGAAAATGATAACAATTACACATTACATCAAAAATAAGCAACACATTGAGAGAGGAAAGTATGGGGAGACAAATAGAGCGGAGGGGTGGAAGGGGGAAGTGTGAAGGGGAGGATGAGGGAAAAGACGGCAGGCGAGACGAAAGGAAGTATGCCCAAAGACCGACTGGGTAGGTGACGTCCGCAGAGGGAATCCACAGCCCGTCTCCCCTTTAACTAAACCAGGAAGCTCCATCGGGCATCAGTCAAATAACTAGGTCTCAACTGACGAGGAAAAGTTCACAGAAGAAAGTCCAGTGGATAAACAGGGTGTGAACTATGAGCATGGACGAGTGAGGGCAATGGTCAATAGCTGGAAAGAGGAGAAGAGTAGAGAGGAGGGGGTAGGCGGTAGGGTGAAAGGGGGGAAGGGAGAAAAGATCAGGAGAGACGCAGGAGAGTTTGCCCAAAGACTGGCTGGGTAGGTGATAGTCAAGGAGGGAATCCATAGCCCATCTCCCCTTTAGCTCGCGAGGTAGCTCCACCGGGCATCAGTCAAAAGGGCTAGGTCTCAGCTGTCAAGGGAAAGTTCTCAGAGTTAAATGTCATGGAGGGTGAGCAGTAAAATGGTCGGGTGAGGGCTGATCCAGATCAGGACGATGACCAATGATTTTAAGACCAGGAGAGATAGAGCATCAGGGAGGGTCTCACTGAGGCGGCCATCTTGAGGTCAGGCAAGGGGGATGAGTCCTTGAGTTCAAATTCAGTCGGTCCCCATTATTCTCTAAAACCCTGAAGGAAAGTGAGTGTGCGCTAAGCAGTGGATTGGCAAGGGGACAGAGCCAGGGTCCAGCTGTCTTCAGAGGGGGCGCGTGGAGACGAGAAATTCCGCCCGTGGAAGAGACAGCCCCCATTAGCAGGTGTAACCCCTGCCTACGATCGACTGCAGGAGTTGTACTTCATTGCTCAGAAGAACCTAAAATCTTGAAATCATTTTTTAATGAAGAACGAAATAAAGGGAAATACAGTATTCCTGTCTGGCTTTAACTAAATCCACAAGAAAGCTACTCATTTCTCTGATACTGTTTTCACGGGAGGTCCGTGTTTGTACAAGTGCCTGCGACAGAAGCATAACATTAAGTAAACATTGCTGTCTGTCTTTGCACAATTGCATAACTATGCAGGAAGGGAGATCAATAGTTGATCGGTACTTGTGAATCCCAGTCACAAACAAGCGTTGGCAAAGTCAGTAGGTCTCGTCTATGTAAGAGCTATTGGCTTTGCCAATATGTTTTAGCAAGGTTGTACACCAAAGTGGCTGCTGTTTAGCAAGGCTAAAAGTTAGTGGGGTAAAGGGGCATGGAGTAGAGTGTTGTAAGGTGGAGTAGAGTGTTATGGAGTGATGTAGAGTGGCGTACAGTAGAGTTGAGTGGCTTGTAGAGGAGTGGGGTGTCATGGAGTAGCATACAGTGTTGTGGAGTGTCATGGAGGGAGTTGTGTCATAGAGTGGAAGGGCATAGAGTTGCTTTTTGTGGAGTACAGTACAGTGTCAGAACTGAGTAGAGTAGAGTGGCATGGAGTGGTGTTGAGCAGAGTGGAGTAGCATAGAAGGTGTTACCTAGACTGTTGTACAGTAGAATGGTGCACAGTGGAGTAGATTGTCATAGAGAGGAATCACATAGAGTGGAGTGAAGTAGAGTGTCATAGAATAGAGTGGAATAAAGTGCCATGGAATAGCATAGATGGAGTTGCGTAGAGCGTTGTAGAGTGAGGTAGTGTCGTAGAATGGCATGGAGTGGAGTGGAGTGTCATTGAATGCAGTAAAGTGTCAAGGGAGCAGAGTTAAATGGAGTGGAGCATCATAGAGTGAAGTATCGTGGAGTGAAGTGACATAGAGTGGAGTGGAGTAGAGGGGCCTAGATTGAAGTGGCGTAAAGTGCAGTGGTGTAGAGTAGGTTGGCATAAAGCGCATTGGTTTAGAGTAAAGTGGATTGGCATAGATTGCAGTGACATAGAGTAGTTTGGAGTAGAGTGGCATAGAGAAGAGCTGTGCAGAGTAGATTGCAGTGGTGTAGAGTGAAATGGCACAGAGTGGAGTAGAGGGGCGGAGAGTGAAGTGGCATAGAGTGGAGTGGTGCAGGGTAGGGTGGAGTAGTGCTGAGTAGAGTATAGTGGAGTAGAGTGCAGAGGCATTGAGTGCAGAGGCATTGAGTGTAGTGGCATTGAGTGTAGTGTTGTAGAGTGTAGTGGCTTAGAGTGCAGTGGTGTAGAGTGTAGTGGCATGGAGTGCAGTCATGCAGAGTAAAGGGGTGAAGAGTGCATTAGTGTAGAGTGCAGTGCCGTACAGTGATGCAGACTAAAGTGACGTTGAGTGCAGTGGCATAGAGTAGATTGTTTCAGAGTAGAGTGAAGTGTCATAGTATGCAGTGGTGTAGAGTAGATTGGAGTAGCTTAGCGTGGATTGGTGTAGAGTGCAGAGGGTTAGAGTGGAGCTATGCAGAGTTGAGTAGCGTAGAGTGGCATGAAGTAGAGTGGCAGAGAGTGCAGTGTTGTAGAGTGTACTGTTGTAAAGTGCAGTGGTGTATAGTAGAGTGACATGGGGTGCATTGGCCTAGAGTAACATGGAGCAGAGTAGAGTGGCGTAGAGCGCAGTGGTACAGCATAGAGTAGTGTAGAGTGCAGTGGCGTAGTGTGGAGTAGAGAGCAGTGGCACAGAGTAGAATAGAGTGGTGTAGAGTGCTGTGATGCAGAGCAGAATATAGCGGCGTGGAGTGCAGTGACAGAGTACCATGGCATAGAGTGCAGTGGTGTAGAGTAGATTGGCATAGAGTGTATTGGTTTTGAGTAAAGTGGTGTAGAGTGTATTGGTATAGAGTGCAGTGGCGTAGAGTGATACAGAGTGGAGTGGCGCTGAGTGCAGTGGGGTAGACCAGACTGTTTCAGAGTAGTGTGCAGTGGTGCATAGCAGATTAGAATGGCTTAGAGGGGATTGGCATAACGTACACTGGTTTACAATGGAGCGGTACAGAGTAGAGTGCAACGGCGTAGCATGTGGTGCCATAGAGTGCAGTGTTGCATAGTAGGGTGGCATAGAGTGAAGTGGTGCAGAGTGCAGTGGCAAAGAGGGCAGTGGTGCATAGTAGAGTAGTATGGGGTAGAGTGCAGTGGTATAGAGTGGAGAGGCCTAGAATGGAGTGGTGAAGAGAAAAGTGCAGTGACGCAGTGTGGAGTGGCGTAAGGTGGTGTGGTTCAGAGTAGAGTGCAGTGGTGTAGAGTGGTATAGAGTAGAGTGGAGTGGAGTAGCGTGGCATATGCATGGTGTGGTAGCATGCTGCCATTACAGACAACACATCTTGAATAGAAATTACCATTACAATCACTCTTACATACAGTTTTACTAATAAAGTATACAGCGCACAAACGATAATGTGTGGAAATGTCATCACCCAATGTATTGATTTGATCATCAGCACAGTTCATTTGTAGACATTTAAATTTTGTTGAGTGCTAGAAAAGAAAATAGCATTGTACAGCCTTTCTTAAGCAGATCCCCAGTAGCCACCATGATTGTCACATAAATCCTCTCACTTTGAAGTCAGAGAAAGAAAAATAAACACCAAGCTCCCTGGAAGACACAGGTGACATTTGGATGTATGTCGTTACAACGCATACATTTACATCGCGGTGCATTACATCGCGGTTTTTACAGCGCAAGTCCTTACAACGACTTGCCTTGGAGGGCGCAGGACTTAGGAGTAGTATAATTTACTATTCCGACTCCAGCCTATGCACAGTAGGGAAGGTGTTGGATAGTAAATTATACTATTCCTTGTCCTAGAGCGCCATCCAGTAAAAACCGCGAAGTAATTGCATCTCATTGTAATCCCTGCTTTGTAAACAATGTTTCCCGTAACATTTGACCTCTGTCTTTGACAGCACAGCAAATGTGACAAGATAAGCACAAGATTTTAAGGTCTGTTTACAGAAAGCGAGTTTATGGAAGAATACAGTAAACAAGGTTTGTGCAACGGGAGGGATGAACTCGAGCTGGACAGCCTAAAGCAAATAAAGCCAGCAAATAGAAAGCCAGAAAATGTGAGTTACAAACCACAAAGCCAATGGTAAGCAGCGGGGAGAATGTATTCCTAGGTCAACTTTCTGAATGTCCCCAAGATATCTTCAGTAAACCAGACAGCTGCGCTATCTGGTAGGCTGTAACCTAGAAATGATGTCAAAATCCTGGCGGTGGCCAGTCACCCTAAGCTGCAGATCACCAGGGGGTGGGAGGGGGTGCAGAAAAAGAATCACTGTCAAAATATCGACCTACAGGAATATCGATGCAGAAATATCGAAGGCAAGAATATCGACATCCTATCTACAACATGGTAAGTACAAAAATATTGGAAAAAATATATAGATGTTAAAAATATCGATGTTAAAATATCGTTTTTTTCCTGTAAAAATATAAATGTAAAATAAAGTAAATAACAATAATAACTCAAATTAACATAATTAAAAATATCTAATAATGTTTAAAATTAATAAATAATACATATATAATAATAATACATTAATTAAACATATACATAAAATATATAATATATACATACCTAATAAGTTATAATAATAATTTTAATAATTTATAAATTAATAAAAATATTATAAATTACAAATACATTTACAAACATAAAACAAAAACATAAATAAAAAGTAAAGAATTACGTTTAATAAATTAAAAAAATTAAATATACCTTTAAGTTTTTAAAAATTAATTATATACTACATTTATCTAAATTTATACGAAAAAAATTAAATAACTAAATAAATAAAAATATTATTCAAAATGCATAAGTAAAAAAAATACAGTAATAAAAATGTTGGATAGCATAAAACTTAAAATTACCATTCCCACTCCAGAGAGCGCAACAGTAGATAAACCGTTGTATAGCGTAGAGGTCAAAATTACTATTCCAACTCCAGAGAGTGCAACAGTAGGGAAAACGTTGGATAGCTTAGGGGTAAAAATGACTATTCCAACTCCAGAGAATGCAACAGTAGGGAAAGCATTGGATAGCGTAGGGGTAAAAATTACTATTCCAACTCCAGAGAGTGCAACAGTAGGGAAAACGTTGGATAGCTTAGGGGTAAAAATGACTATTCCAACTCCAGAGAATGCAACAGTAGGGAAAGCATTGGATAGCGTAGGGGTAAAAATTACTATTCCAACTCCAGAGAGTGCAACAGTTGGGAAAGCGTTGGATAGCATAGGGGTAAAAATTACTATTCCAACTCCAGAGAGTGCAACAGTAGGGAAAGCGTTGGATGGTGTAGGGGTAAAAATTACTATTCCCACTCCAGAGAGTGCAACAGTAGGGAAAGCGTTGGATAGTGTAGGGGTAAAAAATACTATTCCCACTCCAGAGAGTGCAACAGTAGGGAAAGCATTGGATAGCGTAGAAGTTAAATATAACATACTTATAAATAATTGTTGTAAATAAAATATTTAAAAATTTAATTTTTAAATAACTACATCATTTGAAAATACCCATTTATAATTACTAAAAATATATTTAAAATTGAATAATTAATTAACACTAAATTAACATTAAATACCAATATTAAAAATGGTAAACAATAAATTTATTTTTAAATAAAAAACATTTTTTATGAAAAATCAATTACCAATTAATAAAATACATTTCCAATTATTAAAAAGTAATTAACAATTAAAATTATCAATTACCAATTGTAAACAATTAATTACCAATTAAAAAAATTAATTGCCAATTAAAAAAATTATTTAAAAAATTAATAATTAATTGGAAATAAACAAATTATCAATACCAATAAAAAATAAATAATTACTTAATTACAATTAAATTACTTCCCACCCAATTCCCCTATAAACCCACAACCCGCTACAGAACTTAAACATAAAATGAAATTAAAAATAACATTTTTAATATACAAAAAATAGTACACATATGATTTAAAACAAATAAAATACTTAAAAAAACATATAACACATACATATAAAATACATAATAAAATACATAATAACATACAAAACTACAAACAAATATCGATATTAGTAACATCGAAATTAGTAACATCGATATAATTGATATCGATATTACTAACTTTGATATTACTTACATCGATATAAAAAAAAATCGATATTACTTACCTTAGGGTCGATATTCTGTCCAACGATATTCATGACCTCGATATTCTTCACCTTCGATATTTTAAACTCGATATTAATGTAAGTCGATAATTAGGAATCGATATTTTGACTGTGCACCGCAGAAAACCTTTCAAATAAGTTGACATTCTGCAGAACACCTGTTGAGAGACTTAGTTGCAAAGGCTTGGCAGAGCCCTTCTTGAGAGACCCAATATTGGTGAGCCACGTCACTTTATTCACTTTGATGGATTGCACGAGGGAGGTAGGACAAGTGAGACGGGCTGACACTTTCTCTGTCTCCAACCAGAGGAAATACTGGCGATAAAGAAAAAAAACAGGCCTGCTCCATAGAATATCACATTGCATTCTTGCTGCTTTCTTGAGATAAACATATGAGGCCACAGATAAGGACCTACGACTAACAGAGAACATATCAGCAGAAGATGGCATCACATATTTAGCCAATGTATGAGCCATTCAGCAGAGGTGTGGAATACATTATTTTTTACTTCCTGGTGTTTTTGCCTCCTTACATTTTCATTCATGATACCTATTTGTTTCCTTTATTCCTAAACTTTCAAGAGATTGCTAGCTAAGCTTGCTATCATTAACACCATCCATGGTGAGCTTTATATACCCCAGAGATATGAGCAGAAAAAGGCTCTGTACTTCTGTGTCAGGTAAGCCAGGTCAATGGTGAAGACTGTTATACTTGTTAGAAGGGGTGGTGGGGGTTTGTTTTGTGTGGCCAGACTGATTGGATGACAGTGGCCGCTCTCTGCCCGCACACAGCAACCTGCATGCCAATTTGGGAATTTGTCATGGCTCCGGTGGGTTATATTTGCTAACGGTATTCCTGGTGACCGAAATTCTTGCCGGGTGGTATGCTGTGAGCTTTGGTATTTCAGAGACCAACCTCCCTACGTAGAGGTGTTTGCTTCTGAAATGCAAAAATAAGTGTTTTTGACAAACGATATTTTTTTTCATGTGAAGAGCAAACATTAGCTTCAGTAGGATGGGCTTTCTGGCATACACACCCAGGCATTCCTGTGATAAATGGCCTTCTGGTCAATTGATTCCTGTGAGAAAGCCACCAGTGGCTCTGCTGTTTTAAACCTGGAGGACTACTCAACTCTAAGTGAAGTGGGGGAATAGCAAGTTTGGCTGGGAGTGTGAACCATCGACTTATAGAGTTTCTTTTGTTCTGCTTAACTTTAAATTACGCCTTTGACTTTTATAGTTAAGGTACAACACTTGCAGGATTTGGGTATGCTGGTCTTAACTTCTGAATAGTGTGTCAAATTAATTGTTTCTATGTTTCTACCTCTCTGGTTGACCTTAAAGCATAAGTAATGCCAGGACATTAAATGGGATTTATGAAGAATGTCATATCTTGATTACCACCTACTTACCTTGTTTGTTTCTCTTTGCTTTTTTAGGTTGCTCCAAGGTTACTTGCATTAGCCTGACACGTGAGGCCTCCATTAAGCTGTCTCCCATACATGGGAAACAGATCTCCATCCGCTTCTTGGACATGACAGACTGCTTTGTCCTGGAAGATGAAGGACTGCACACCATTGCAGCTCACTGCACTCAGCTCACTCACCTCTACCTGCGTCGTTGTGTCCGTATTACCGATGAAGGTCTACGCTACATTATGATTTACTGCACCTCCATAAAGGAACTGAGTGTCAGTGACTGCCGATTTGTCAGCGACTTTGGCATGAGGGAAATAGCCAAACTGGAGTCCCGCCTCCGGTACCTCAGCATCGCCCACTGTGGTCGCATCACAGATGTTGGCATCCGCTACATCGCCAAGTATTGCAGCAAACTGCGCTATCTCAATGCACGGGGTTGCGAAGGAATTACGGACCACGGGTTGGAATATCTTGCCAAAAACTGCTCAAAACTCAAATCCTTAGACATTGGAAAGTGCCCCTTGGTCTCAGATACTGGCCTGGAGTGTCTTGCCTTGAACTGTTTTAATTTAAAGCGCCTGAGCCTAAAGTCTTGTGAAAGCATTACGGGCCAAGGACTGCAAATTGTGGCCGCCAACTGCTTTGACTTACAGATGCTGAATGTGCAGGACTGCGAGGTACCAGTGGATGCTCTGCGGTTTGTTAAACGCCACTGCAAGCGCTGCATTATCGAGCACAGCAACCCTGCTTTTTTCTAAGAGTATAGCTTGTTTTTTGTATAAAATACCTTAAACAGTGACAAAATAATGACCAATGAAAGGAACACTCCCCCCCACAGTACCTATCCCTTCTCTATGGGGCGTGGGTGAGATCTTCTTTTTCGGTGCAGTACACCTTGTGGTAAAGACATAATGTATATTAATTATGAGATGTGCATTATTTGTGTCTGTATATACCTCTACATGTGTAAAGGAAATACATGATGGATAACCGTGGGATATGGTCCTATAATCCTGTTGAGAGGCTCTGTTGGCATGAGAATAAACCACTCGTTATGTATCTTTTTAAATTACATATAAAATGTTTCCATTAAGTGTTGATGTAGATGTACTTCTCCACATTATTATCCATTTTTCAATCGTTACATATGTCAAAGTGACCACATAAGAAGTAATTATGTAGAACTTAGAGCCCCAAGTTACTTATTCTTCTGATTGGACTATCTTGAGGTGGAACTTTGACACAGTGTCTCAATTGGTTCTCATATATAACTATACCTACAAAGATATTCCTGGCTTGAGGTTCTACATAATTACTTCTTTTGTGGTCACTTTTCACTTTTTTTAAATGTATTTTTATTACCACAGTTGGGTCATTTGACAGATAATACATTCACAGCATCAAAAAATATCCATATCCATAATCTTCTTTTACAAAATTGTCTGAATCAAACGGGGAGGACAGGATTACCAACTTCATATACAAAATAGATAGATCCATAAACTATTCCTCTAGATATTCTTTGAGAGCCCCCCAAATCGATATACCTAATCGTTTTTTCCTAACACCCTTTAGAGCATACAGATTCCATTCCAATTCATATACATTAAACAGTTTCCTTCGCCAAAATTCAAACATCGGTGCTTCAGGTTGTAACCATTCCGTGGCTATACATAACCTGGCAATGGTCATTGCTACAAATAAAAAATTCTTAAATTTACATAGATTCACATTATTATTGACGCGTTGCCCCCCCCCCCCAATAGCATAAGTGCGGGGGATATTTTAATCGGACAATGAATAACTAAAGATATAAACCTTTCTATGCTGGAGATGAAAGACGATAATTTGGGACAATTATAGAAGACATGAACAATATCTGCATCTTCCCCTCCACATCGAAAGCATTTTCCATCATACATAGGCCCCCATGTTGCCATTCGTTTGGGCGTGTAGTATAATCTGAATATAGTCTTATATACCTGCGCTTTCAAATTAGCTGACAAACACATATCCTTAGCCATCAGAATAGTATCTACAACATTTAAGTCGGTTTCCTCTAACTTATTCTGCCAGTATACATTATATTTGTTCAAGTCGTCAGGTTTATATTCCGTCAGCAACCGATATATCCTACCAATCCTTTTTTTAATCGAATTGCCTCTATTAATTTATTAGGAGTGGGTGTGTTTAATTTCTTTAAACAAAAATCTCTAACTCGTAAATATTTAAAAAAAGAAGAATGAGGTAACTGAAATTTGCTTCCCATGTTTCTCTTCTTTTCTGTGGTCACTTTTCACTGTGGTGGTTGACAAATTTTAGGTTGGAACAACATCAGAACTAAGGATAATTATGATTTATTTTGTAGCCCTGATGAAGTCAGTGGTATACCTACCATAGACAAAACACGTGTTAGCTATATGTTTGTTTTCGATGTATTGGACGAATGCGAAGATTAAAAAATAGGAAAATAATGAAGAGAACTAATTCTACATCAGCACTTCGTGGAGACTTATTATTTGGACATTGGAGCTCGGGATTCTTTGAATGTGACTTGGGGCAATTTTGTCTTCTGTTTTTGGAAACAAAGAGTGCCGTTACACATCCCTTGAGCACCATTTGGACTATTATGCTTTTGAATTTTAAATGCGATTGTGCGCAAGAGTTACCCTGCCACTTCAATTGTTTTGGTTACATATAAAATGTTGTTTTAGCTTTCTACTGGTTCAGTTCAGTAATTCTCAGGACTGGTTGCGTTATTTTAAAATGTGATGGTAATTCATGGGTATGATGTGATTTGCCTGAATTATAGGTAAAACACCATAGCTATTTGATCAAGAGCAATACCCAGATATGGAACCCATGTAGCTTATCATAAGAGATGGCCATATTGTATGGTTCTGTGTTGCCATTAGCGGTCTTGTGAAATGAAAAATCACAACGCTAAATGGGGACTGGGATGTAAATCCACCCAGAATCCGAAGTTGGTTTTGTCCATCCATAATATACATAAGTTGATATGTATTTTTCCGATATCCAATGTTATAAAATGGACTTCTCGTTGATTGAAAATTTAGAATTTATGGCAATGAGTTAATAACCATGAAGGTTTGGCTATGTGATGTTTTACCGGTGAAGAACAGGTTTTAAAAACACTAAAAACACTACTGTTTCTTGAAATGGTAGTTGTCAAGCATGTTATGATGTTCAATTACTTGCACACAATGTGTGTGCACTTACAAACACCCACCCTGTTATACCTAACATTTCCTCAACTAATTGCTGTATATTTATAACATTTAGCTTTTACTATGATCTGCTCCTTCTCTCTGTCATCAGTTCCAGCTTACTGTTATGTCTTCTGTCATGAGACTGCCTACGTTGTTGTTTTACTTCGGAAATGAAAGTGTAATACACCTTGTGCCTTATACAGTAAAGCGTATAAACTAAATACATCACAGCAATGAAAAAGGTGTGAAACACAAATTTGAAAGGAGAAATAATTACTAGACTGTTTGAATGTCTCTGGGCATGAGAAGGCAAAGTTTGCTTATTTCAAACAACCCTATTCAAATTGGATTTTAAACTGCCTATACAATATAATATGCCTCAAAGTAAAGTAGTATTCTATTTTTACAAACATTGTAGAATATAGCCGGCACTAGGCATACTTGTATTAGTGTACGACTGGGCCATATCCCACTGTTAATGCCTGGCCATGGTCAAGGGACATCTGGTCATCCTTCACGACATCGGAAGATAATCATCGTTGTGCCTGTAGTGCAACATCCATGTTAAAACAGTTTATATCAACAAATAAAACATTTTCAAAGAAATCACTCTATCAAACGCTTCAATGATTTACATGTTTGTATTTTATATATTGAAGAAAAATGCATATGGATTTGTCTTCTAAATGTATGTGATATTCCAGTGATGGATGCACAATTGTAACTCAATTGCACAAAATATATGGGATAGAGTACTCCTTACGAACATTAGAAGGATATTGCAATTGCAGAGGAGTTCAAGGCCAAATGCTGATTTACTTTATCAGGTCATAGAACTCCCAAGCATCTTGCAATATCCCTATAATGCACAGCAGGGGGTACTTTATTTCATATAATACATGGTCACTATGAGATGTTAGTCCACTACAGGTAATAATGTCACTGTTCTTTAACATGCAAGACGTACAACATAGGGGTTATCTAAGACGGAGAACTGCGAGGAGGAGGAAGGTGAGCGGCCATGGCATGGAGGAGGCAGCCACGGCAGGTAAGTGTCTTTTTAATTACTTTAGAATTACTTTGGGAGGGCACTTAGCAGAGGGGAGCGAAGTTTCATGGAGTTGTTTTCCAACTCTGTGGAACTTTGCATAGAGGCACTACGCCTGCTCCGCCCAGGATTAAAAATGACCCAATCAAAGAACTGATGCCAATTACAATTACTTTTTTGCTTTAGGGACTTTAATTTCCAACCTAGTAGCTGAATGGTCCTGCTAAATACAAACTGTGCATCCCACCATTGAGCACCAATGCGAGAAAGTCGATTATTTGTTGAGGGGAATGGTGGTTCACTGTTGGAAATGTTCCCTTTCTGCAGGGGCACACCAATTTCTTTGGCCTTTTTTGCTAATCCTTTTTTGCTGCATATAGACCTCTGTGCAATTTACACCTGCTAAATAGAGGTACATTGCTTGTACTCCTCCTTTCAATATGGTAAAATTTATTTGTATATTCCTGATTGGCTTATTTAACTTACCTATATGTCCCTAGTATATAGTACCCAGAACGTACCCAGGACCTGCAAGTTAAATGTCACCTGTCGGCTGCAGCACTCATTAGGCCACCCACTGCTGTGTCAATGCAGACATGACTGCAGGCCTTCCACCAGCAGCCTGGCTAACAGGTTTAAAACTGTAAATTTAGCCATTCAAAATAACTCCTTTTGACAGGCTAAAAAAACTCTCCTTCTAAATATTTATTTAAGTAAGCCTTTATGCCTATTAAGGCACGGTGTGTGGTATTTAAAAGTATGACTTCTAATGCTTTAATGTTAACCATGTCCTTACATTAAAAATGCAGGCCCTAAAAGCCATTTTTGCCATAGCAGGTTTCTCTGTTCCTTAGCAAATCCTTTGGGATACAATATTACGTTTATTACAGTTTATCTACACCTAGGAAACAGCTAGAAAAATATTCCAAGGACTCTTTAATACTTAAGCAAAATCCAATTTAATGGTAAAGTTGAATTTTATCTAACCATTGCAAAAAGGTACTTTAGAATAGTTACTTTTGTTTTGCCAGCCGGAAGCCTCTGGAAGCCATTCTGTAAGTATTCAATGGTCACCTGGCATCTTGATGACTTCCCTGTGGTAAGGTGTGTACTGCTCAGGACGGGGAAATGAGCACTGAGTGTGAGGAGGAGTTTGTGGGAAGACTTGTGCTGTCACATGCATAGAATTAATTCCAGGGTATTCCATTACAACACTGCTGAGATCATTGTGATGGAATACCTTGGACAGTTGAAGAGGAGCTGTGTTTGAGGAGGCTGCATCCCTTGTGGTCTGTACCGGGGCCTGATTCCTGCAATCAAGTTGCTACTTGTCTCATTTGCTTATGCAGCAGGATTGAGATGCGTTTCAGGCACTGTCGACCCACACATACACACCACAAGTGCAGTGTACAGAATATTTCATTTGATAGCGTTTACTAAGGATAAACAACTATTATATGAATGATGATCAATTGGAAAATATGGACAATCATCCCTTGGAAAATACGAGTAAAGGCAGAGGTATACATGTGTCAATTTCTTACTTTTAAGAGCTGTCCTGGTTGCCATCAGCGCAGCAACCGTTTCTTTTGAAACGTAGCACAGGGCGAGCCCCAGCCAACCACAGTGCGAGAATGGTTACGCGCATTTTTGACAGCCAGTGTAGCGGCGCATGATGTCAACACAAGTTTCACGCAACATGCCCTCTGCGTGACCCGCGCACCACCACTTTGTCTACAGCTTATCATGGATGCAATTAGAAATGTGTGTGCGATTGTGATCGGATCACCTCTCCCTAAATAAGCACAAGGACAAATCACAGTGGTCCAGACTTTTCTCTGTGCACCAAGCAGCTCAAGTACTATGTACAGTGGAGACACAAGGTGGAATTTGCATTCGGTATGACATTACTAATAATTAATTATTATAGTAAATATGTAAATCTCACAATTACTGAACTGAAGCAACAATACTTTTTCTCGTAGTAACCAAATATTGAACCAAAATGTGTGCTGCTAATGCACTGAACTTACCCTCACCACAACCTTTTATGGTAACAGGAGAACCAACCATGAAGTGGGAGGAATGGAGAGAATATTAATTAATGATTTATCGAAATTTAAGACTGAGGAATTTTTCTTCAGAAAGGAAAAAAATAAGGTTATTACATTGTCTGGGTGTGGGAGGACTGAAAGTGTACAGCCAGAGGGAAAGAAAAGAAAGAGAGACCTGATGTTCAAGGGAATGTATTTGCTCATGCTGAAGAGGATTTAGGCCCAGATGTAGGTAAAATAGATTTACCGATTTTTAATTACCGAATTATACCGATTCGGTAATTAAAAATCCGTAAATCTAAGGGGTGGATATGTAGGTATTCCAGATGTGCTGGAATACCGATTCTGAAGAATTCGGTATTTACCGATTCGGTAAATACCTAATCGGTAATGCCCATTCAATCCTATGGGCTTTGAAGCCCATAGGAATGAATGGGCATTACCGATTCGGTATTTACCGAATCGGTAAATACCGACTTTCACAAGGGTGCAGGGGGTGTCACTTTGACACCCTCTGGCCCCCCCAAAACAGGCTCGGGTGCCATGTGGCAGGCATACATGCCCTACGGGCAGGTCTGCCTGTCATATGGCATAGGTGTGCATGCACACATGTGCATGCACACCGGAATCGGTATTTTACCATCAAATTGGATTTGATGGTAAAATACCGATTCGGTAAGGCTTGTGGGACTCAGAAGAGTCCCACCTACATCTCAGATTTACCGAATCGGTAAAAATACCGATTCGGTATTTTACAGAATCGGTAAATTTACCGAATCGGTAAATTTACCGATTCTGTAAAATAATGCCCCTACATACCATTTCTGAAATACCGGTCGGTAACGGCCGAAAATACCGATTTTCGGCCGTTACCGACCGACCTACATCTGGCCCTTAGACATTTATTTTTCATCTACCATGTCTGTGGCAATTGATCGTTTTAACTTTTACAACAGGAAAGAAGGTTCAGATGAAATAATTGAAGACTATGTTGCAGAACTCAAAAAGTTACCTGACATTTAGGCTTGGAGAGTTGCATGATGAGTTGACTGGAGATCAAATCAACCCATACCTTAGGTTCACCAAGACGATCTCTGACAGAAAATTCCATTCTTGTACCTCCTTCTCTCCCTCAACAATGGTAAACTGTCTACCACCACCTTCAAAACAAGCATTGGCATAGCCAATAGGTCTCACTTTTGGGACCTTATAAGTATTCAGTTATGCAGCACAATATCCTTGGTGCAACAACATCAACTGTTGCATGGCTAAGCACTTATAAAGTCTCAAAGGCGAGACCTATTGGCTATGCCAAAGCTTGCATTCAACACAGCTGGTCTCCCCATTTCATGCCCATACCCTAAATATGCTGAATCGCTAAATACATATAAGGTCCCAAAGGCGAGACCGATTGCATTGCAAATGCTTGTTGTTTTGAGAATCTGGTCACCCTATTGAAGAAGCTCTGGCCTATAGTAAGTGTCACCCTATTCCTTTATATCTAAATAAGCTTTGCCATTGAGAGCCAACTAACAAGAATCTATTTTGACAGCACTATGCCAGGGTGCAGAGAATGTTGTGACAAACTATGCAGCACTGTTACCACCAAGAAGGGAGTTGAAGGACTACATCAGTACAGGGTGATAGGACAGTGATCTGCTAATCTTCGGCAAAGCAAGAATGGAATGGGAAAGTAAGTGGTCATCTGTGTCACAGCTTGCTTGCCCTTTGATAAAATCGTATGTCAACTGGATACAAGTTTGGTACCTTTAAAAAGCATCTCACACGGGCAAGGCTGTACAGTGATGTTTACATACTTCTGAACAAGTACGGTTGCTTTTTTGTGCTGGAGAGCCCATTTATTGCAGCAATATCCATGACTTATAGCAACTGAAAAGCACATACTGTTTCTTACAAGCGTTGTATAGGGTATAATGTGAGGTTCGATTAACGAGCGGGAAGAGTACAAAGGAAGGTGTTTTTATGTGGACCATAGTTCAGGTCCCTGCAAGAGGGTGATGTGATGGGTGTGCGTGCGTGCGTGTGCGAGCACCTGCAGTCACGCAGCAGCTTACAATCGGATCACCATAAAACCCTGTCTCTCAAGGGGAACAGACTCGTGGGCGCGGGGGTGGTCATTCTATGAGGAGGGAGGAGCCTCTGAGAGACCAGTTAGTCCCACACTGCCGTCACTGACCCTGCCTTTGTGCAAATAGGGATTCACACTCGCAGTGACACAGATTTACCGGGTAATCTCGTGATCACCATGGTATCTCTACAAGCGGTGTGCACTACTTGAACACAACGGGCCCTCGGATGACGTGTGACCCACAACTGAATTGGGCCTTGACATGTAAAAAAGCTTTTCAGCGCTGCGAATGCTCAAGTTACATTTCCCTGCCTAGCTGATCTGCATACTGCAATAATTCTAATTCGAATTGAAAATAGTTAACTCGTAATTACTGGGTATGGTCCGGCTCACCCTTGTCGGACCTTTAACCGGTGCAAATGCATTTCTGTCTTTACTTAAGCAGTATGTTAAGCCTACCTAGATCGTGTCTAGGATTTTCTGGTGGAAGGAAGAAAGTGAGTTTGATTCAGGTGGCTTTCCAACTATGCAGAGAAAATACAGAAAGTCTCATGGTGAAAACGCATTATTTCCATCGTCAATGTGCGGCTTTGCAAATCCGTGAGCACTTGCGATTGATTGGGATTTGTACAGGATCTCATGGTGATCATGAGTCCATATAAAGGAAGTAGGAAGCAAGACCCTAGTGACAGCTCAAACCATGGTGCGTGCGCTGTAAGACGCGAAGCTGAAAACGCTCCCCGCTGCTAATTAAAACAAGCCAGTGAGTATGAGTGCGAGCACCAGGCCATATGTTTTGAATTATCGCGCCCGAGTCTGGGCACGATAATTCAAAACATATGGCGCCCGTTAATAAAGTCATATTAGTTTACCGTCTTCCCTGCGGTGTTGTTCTTCACGTTAAAAGAAGACCTCATACAGGTCCTAAAAATAATATCTTTAGATGCAGGAAAACGCCTACGCACGCATCCAATATGGCTATGGCCCACACCTGTGACAATTATAGTTAGCGGTCTAGAACTATGACAGGGTAGCTACAATAAGACACATGCGCACCACTCATCATCAAGTCTTCATACGCTTTTGAGACAACAGTGATTGTAACATCGCTAAACCGATTCCTAGTGTGAGGCTGCCATTTGAATCGCATTATATTGTCCAGTGTGTTCGCAGAGATTACAAACTACTCTGCCCCTACATGTCCCAAGTGCTATGTATCAGCTCCTCACCTCTCTGGGTCACGGGGAAATCCGAAGAAGGCCAAGTCTGACTGCATGCTTTTCTGTGTGCAGTTGGGGGCCGCGCAGAAGTTGGGTATCATTCGCCTTTGAGTCCCAGAAGTTAACGAAAATAAAAATAAAACAAGCGCGGGTGGGAAGTTTGAGGAGGAGGCAGCAAGGGGAGGGGAGCAAGGAGGGGGCTGCGCTTCCCTTGCGGGAGCGAGCTTTGAAACCATCTGTTAATTACAAACAGATGGTTTTAAAGCTCGCTCCCGCAAGGGATTTGCCAAACGTGCACGCGTTGCCATTGAAAGCAATGCAACGCGTGCACATTTTTGGCTGAAAAAGGGAATCAATGGCTAAAGGTCTTTTTCCTATGCAGCGCATGCGCGCTGTGTAGGCAAGACTTAAAAACCACTGACTGTAGCAGTCTTTTGCTATACAATAGTCACCATCCTAAAGCTTTCCTTGGCAAACTCCCTTATGGGCAGTTCCACCGCCTTCGACGGAATTGCAGCAATACTAGTGACTAGGACCTACAGGCTGCAGAACTCAGCACCAACCTCAGAGCCCATAACTACTCCCTGAGGACCATGACCCAGCATGCAGCAGGGCTAGAAACAACCACTGAGCAGCACTGCTAGAACCCAAAACTAGGCCCAACGATGCCTTATTACGAGCATCACCAGGTTCACCCCTAACTCGAATCATATACAGAAAATCATACAAAAACATTGGTCGATAGTACATCAGGTTCCCTTGACATCCTTCCCCCACGCTTTGCGTTCCAACGCACACAGAACCTGAGAGATATGCTAATAAATACTAGATCCTGGTTAGTCTGAAGGCAGAACAAAGGGCATTCTGGAACCTCCCCCCCCCCAGTTACAGGACATTTCCCATGTGGGTCATGTGGGGTTGGCCACCTCACTGAAATCAAATGACACATTAAGCTGGATCACTCACACATATGGACACAAAGAGGCAATACCAATTGCAACACAAAGAACTGTGGATACCTCATAACCTGCCCTAGCATGCTCAGATTAATTGGTTTGACAACAAGGTTGGCAAAAGCAAGAATGACTGAGCACCCTAGTAACATTTGGTGCAAACATGGCACCTCCAAGATGAGTGCCAATTTCCTGGTAGCCAACCACACTCCCGGCGACATCAAGTGGACTATTTTGGAAGCACACAATCATGGGGACAAACATACCTTTTTCCGGAAGGAACAACAATGTGTCTTCCGCCTAGCAATCCATTCCAAGGGATTAAACAACGGTATCCCCTGAAGTGAACTCGTTTCATGAAACCACACATTGGGATTTCAGTAGGAGGGTGTAATCATACTGATAATATATGTATAAGCCAATCCTTCACCCATGATGATGGGACACATTCAAACATGGTGGCCACATTACTACATTTCTTATGAGGGTCGGACCAGCCATTACCAGCCCTCTGAAACTGTGACCAATCTCAAGCACACACCGAAAACCACTCCCGATACCTTTAAAAACCCACCTACCTGGCCTCATTCCCCACCTCCAGGCCGACAGAGGAGGATAGGTCTCTGATGAATCACTGCATGGCCCACTATTCCTATTTCTAATCACTAATCCTATTCCATGGATGTTACCCATAATTGTGTCCATTAATTAACTCCTAACTGGTATCTGCATTTTTTTATCAGTTTATCTCAGCAGCTAAGTGTGGTCCTCTACCCTAACCAAGGGGCATTTTTACTACTCCAATAAGGTAAAATCCCTATTCCTTACTATTAAGATACGCTAAGCAATGTGTTTGGTGTTGTATTTAATGTTATGTTGTGCTCTTCACATGTGATCACCTGACTGTTTTGTGTTTGTTTTACTGTGCGCATTTCACTGTGGGGCAACTATGTGCCCTCAGCATGTTATCAATATAAAGGCACACTACATATACCTACGGAGTGTCCACCCATCGAGCCAGTGGTGGCACCCTCCCCCAAGTAGCTGTCTCTACCACCCTACACTTACATCCTCAGTTGCACTCATCATAACAGCAAAAATCTGAAGATCTCGGAGAAGGAATGTTTGATTTCATGGGGAGTACATTAGATTGCAAGTCATACATTGCTGAGAAGGTTGCCTCCTCCCCTGGATATTGGGATCAAGGAGAGCTGGGAACGTTGTTAGAGCCTTATATTCCAGAGCCACAGCACCTAGTATACAGTGAAAACATGGGCAAAGGAATTTCCTGGGGTATTTTCAGGGAGAATTGTAAAGTTGAGTGGTTTCATGCAGAAAATCATTTTAAAAGAAAATGTCCAGTCAACTGTATTCCAATTCTAAGATTCTCCTCTAGCACTAACAGATGAAGTAGCTGCGGAATTAAATCAACTAGAGAATAGTGAAGTCATATAACAAGTGGAGTCATCTGAATGGGGGGCTTCACTTGTAGTAGCATGCAGGAATGATGGCCTAGTACGGCTATGCATAGACATAAGGGATTTGAACTAGAATATTCTGATAAATATGTTTCTCTTACCTCGTATCAATGAGCTCTTGTCGCTTACACTGGGAATCAAATTATTTTATACAATAGACATCAGAGCTACCTACCACCAAGTTCCTTTACATTATGAATGCAAGAAGTTAACCACCTTTATTACCCCTTTAGGATGTTTCAAATTTGTACATGTTCCTTTTGGTTTAGCTTTAGCTGCAGCAGTGTTCCAGAGACACGTGTACATCTCGAGTAAGGATACAAAAAAATGTTCTATATTTTCAAGATGATATCTTAGTCAATAAATCAATCAATCAATTAATAAAAACTTTATTCAATCTACAATTAGATCATAAAAGCACACATCACAGTAGCGCAGCATGTAAATACAGCCCAATATCAAGCATATTTATTTAAATATAGTTAAACAATTGAGCAGTGCAGAGAACAACCTTCATAATTAAATAAGGGAAATTATTGTTCAGACCCACCTAATGTGTAACTTGCAGGGTAAAACAGTGTCTACATCAAATTCCATTAGAGAGGACAGCCTGGATAAAGTTTCCTTTATGCAAAAGCCTCCCCTCTAAAGTTACTCCAGTAATAAGATTCTTAAGGTTTATGCAATATTCAACCTTGACAACAGATTCTTTCTGCAAAAGACAGGAAACAAGCAATTGAGTACATACTAAACTCATGAGGCATTTTTAAAAAACTGTACAGCTGGTCGAACCTGGTAAAACATTTCTCCCTGAGGATAGGTGGAATAAAATGCTTTCGAGGGACCTTAAAAAAAGCTGCAAAACATTACAGAATGTAAGTCACCCAGAGAAGATGTTCCGTCAAAGCCACAGGGACCCAGGGAACTGTATAGATTACCATTAGCCAAAATATTACTTAATAAATTCACCCTAAAATAGGTAAACAATTGGCAATGAGAATGTCTTCTGACTATTGTGAAATAGGGCATCATACCTTGAGCGGTTTTAAGTGGAATATCATTTTTTTTCTTTTTAATTATTTTTATTAAGAACAATAATAGAGCTTCTGATAGACAAGTGGTACATACAGCATGAAAGGCAGTTCAATGTAAAAGGCGGTGTCAGTACAATTTGCAAAATATTCAAATACCATTGCTTCAATTCTATCGGCACGTTCCCCTAGCCCCCTACCCCCTCCCATCTAAAATTCAGAATCACTTTCCTCATCTGGCCTCGGTGGATCGCACAGATGCCCCCTGTATTCATTCCAGGCACCCCAAATCTTATCAGATTTTCAGGGACAGCCCCGGTGCAGGTATACCACTCTCTCTGCCAGCATGGCCGCATCTAAATCTGTGTACCAGTCGCTCAACGCGGGTACCTCCTCAGCGCCCCAGTATTTGGTGATATTTCGCTTGGCAAACATTATACCGAACGTCACCCAGTCTTGAGCAGGGTGGGTAAGGTCATTCGGGTCCCAGATGTTTAATAAACGACACCGTGGCTCAGGTAACCCAGATGCATCCACTACCTGCGACATCGTCCTCATGACCGTAGCCCAGTATGCAGCGATCCGGGAGCATTGCCATATGGTATGGAAGAATGTTACCTCCTCCCCGCAGCCCCTTAGACAAAAGCGTTGTGTGGCGCGACCTATGGTGTGCAGAGTAGTCCTAGTGTAGTACACACGATGGAGTATTTTTAACTGTATCAGGCGGAGCGTAGAGGGTATGGCCACTTCTCTCGGGGAGGATAGTGCTGTCTGCCAGTCCGCCTCATCAAATTCCCCCAAGTCTCCAGACCAACTGTGCCTTAATTTCAGGGTGGGATCAGGCAAATTGTTGACTAGCTTGCGATACGTAAACGACGTTGCTTTTTTATGCATATGTTTAGTAAGTAACCTGTCTTCCAATGGAGTTGATTCAGGCAAATCAGTATTTGGTGGGATAACCGACCGTAGGGCATGGCTGACCTGCAAGTACCTAAATCTTTCAGTGGGTGCTAAGTCGTATTGGGTTTGAAGCTGGTCAAATGGTATGATTGCACCCCTCTTCCATAGGTCGCCTAACGTGGAGATTCCTATCAGGTCCCATTCTCTAAACCCTTTGCTATTGCGTAGTTTGCCCAGTCTGCGTGTGGCCCATAGTGGAGTCATTTAAGTAATTGTGTCCTTGCACTTGAGACGAGTCTGCGCAGCATACCATATGCCCACTGTGTGTGCTGTTGGGCCAAGGAGGGACAATGTGCCCTTTTTGTCATATAGTACAGAAAGAATTCCCGCCTCTCCAATCTCATATCTGTCAGATTGGAATGCCGGTTCCGTTTGTGATGAGTGCATCCATTGATTTATTATTTTTAAATGGGCAGCCCAGTAATACAACTGGATATCTGGGAGGGCAACGGCTCCGTCATACCAGCTCCTAATTAACTTGCCACGTGACATCCGTGCCGTCTTATTACCCCAAAGTAGACCTGAAACTAGGGTATCTATTTGTTTGAAATACTTTACAGGAACAGGGAACGAGGTGTTTTCCAATATATACAACAGTTGTGGAAGTGTTATCATCTTGTAAAGGGCCGCTTTACCCAGAAGCGTCAAAGGCAGGGTATGCCAGTGCTTTATATCAGACCGGAATCGCTCAAGGGGAGGCTCCAGATTTTTGAGGAGAAAGACGCTAGGATTAGGCGTTACCCACACCCCAAAGCATTTAAAGTACTCCTCCGTAACCCTTAGGGGGCATTCCGTCGGAAGTTGTGGAGTTGGGCCTTTGAGGACAAATAAGATAGACTTAGACCAGTTAATGGTATAGCCAGACACCCGTCCGAAAATCTCACAAATATTTAAGAGCACCATGATAGACCATTTAGGGGAAGTTAAGTATAGAAGGATATCATCCGCATATAAGGAAATGCGGTCCTCCCACGTTGCGGTCCAGTGTAGCCCCTTAATCATTCAGTTCCATCGAATCCAGGCCGCCAATGGCTCCAATGCTAGAGCAAATAGCAAAGGAAACAATGGACAGCCCTTGCACGTGCTATGACCTAGCGCAAAGTCCCTAGATATATGGCCATTGGCCACTACGTGGACCAGGGGGCGTGAGTATAATAATTTCACCCAGGCACAGAACTTGGGACCAAAACCCAGATGCTTGAGAACTGCGAACAAGTAAATCCACTCCACCATGTCGAATGCCATTCAAGCATCCAAGGAAAGAATGACTGCTGGTTCTTGGAGACAGGGCATGCGTGCCACAGCCGCGTGGACTCTCCGCAGGTTAAGCGCAGTACTTCTATTGGGCATAAACCCGGATTGATCCGGATGGATTAGTGTTTCGAGGTGCGGGGTCAATCGGGCAGCAATCATCTTAGCTAAAATCTTTGCTTCAGCGTTAAGCAGAGATATTGGTCGGTAAGAAGAGCATTCATCCGGGGGCTTACCAGGCTTAGGCACTGTACCTATAGTGGCCCTTCGTTGGTCACGTGGCAGGGCACCGGCCTCCAAGCTGTGCAGAAACATAGTCAAGAGATACGGGGAAGTTGAATCTGACGTGCGCTTGTATAGTTCAATGGGGATGCCATTGGGCCCCTCAGCCTTTCCGGACTGCAGAGAATGAATGACAGTTGTAACCTCGTCAATCGTGAAGTCAGCCTCCAGAGTCAATGCTGCTTCCTCTGTAAGAGTCGGCATTTGAATATCTTTTATGTACGTACGAGCTTCCTCTATTGTCATAGAGGAATTAGAGGTATATACCTGCTCAAAATAGTCAGCCAAGGTGCATACTATGTCTTCAGGGGTGGTGACTATGGTACCAGTCGAAGTGTGAAGTTGAGCTATTGTTCTCTGCGTCCTGTCCCTCCGGTCTAACCACGCCAAGAGCTTGCCTGTCTTGTCCCCAACCTCGTATATGGTATGTCTCGTAGCTAGTAGCCGTAGTTTGACCTGCTCACTCTGGTATTCTTTAAATGCACATTGTTTGAGACGCAGGCTTTGTGCCGTGTCAGGAGAGGAGTTCTGTTTGTGTTGTTCCTGAAGCACTGCCAGGTAAGCCTCTAGGGTGTCTAACTCTCCCTTCGCCTCCCGCCTATAGCCCGTTATAGAAGGGATAGCTTGGCCTCGAACCACTGTCTTATACGCCTCCCATAAAATGCCCGGGGACTGTACAGAGTTTTCATTTTCCTGGAAGTAGTGCTTTGTAGCCCTTACTATGTCTTTACGGATCTTGGGGACTTGTAAATAAGCTGGGGCAATAGGGAAAATACGCTTCCTCATTTTGATATGTAGTGTATAAGTCAGGTGCACTGGCCAGTGGTCCGATATGCCACGAGGGCGTATCTCAACGTCAGTTACATGGAGGAGGCCTTCTGCAGAAAGGAGGAAGTAGTCCATACGGGAGAGACTATTATGCACCCTTGATTGATAAGTGTAGGTAGGTCTGTGGGGTGTCTATATCTCCAGGCATCTGTGAGACCCAAGGCGTCAACAAATCCAGTCATGCGGGAACCACCTGCCCCGTGGGCCTACTAGGGTAGCGGTCCCTGGCACCATCAACCAATGCATTAAAATCGCCCCCTATAAGAAGTTCTCCTTCCGGCAGCCTCAATAGGAAGGCGCTAA
The DNA here is from genome assembly GCF_964261635.1 of Lissotriton helveticus. Taxonomy (NCBI): domain Eukaryota; kingdom Metazoa; phylum Chordata; class Amphibia; order Caudata; family Salamandridae; genus Lissotriton; species Lissotriton helveticus. The sequence continues at coordinate 967,829,093 of NC_136063.1, read as the reverse complement.
GTGCTGGAAAACCTACAGAATGAAGAGCGGGCGGGATATACACTGACACTATATTGAATCTTTTCCCTTCCCACTGGTATGAGACTGCTGCAAACCGCCCTTGAGTATCTGACCAAGTACGATGTATGATCAACGGGAATTGTCTACGAACCAAAATTCCCACCCCTCTCGAGCCCGATGTGAATGCAGAGTGTACCAGCATTCGGAACCCCCAGCGGTCCATAGCTTTCAATCAATCAATCAATCAATCAATACATTTGTAGAGCGTGCTACTCACCCATGAGGGTATCAAGGCGCTGAAGGGGGGGGCGGTGCCGCTACTGCTCGAATAGCCAGTTCTTGAGGTGTCTCCTGAAGGTGAGATAATCCTGGGTCAGTCGTAGGTGTGCGGGGAGGGAGTTCCATGTCTTGGCTGCCAGGTAGGAGAACGATCTTCCTCCGGTGATGGCTCTGCGAATTCGTGGGACGGTGGCGAGGGAGAGGCTGGTGGAGTGGAGCTGGCGGGTGGGGGTGTGAAACGAGAGGCGGTTGTTGAGGTATTCGGGGCCCATGTTGTGGAGTGCTTTGTGTGCGTGGGTGAGCAGCCTGAACGTGATCCTCTTGCTGACGGGGAGCCAGTGCAGGTTTCTCAGGTGGGCGGATATGTGGTTGCGGCGAGGGATGTCGAGGATGAGTCGTGCGGAGGCGTTCTGTATGTGCTGAAGCCGTTTCTGAAGTTTGGCTGTGGTTCCTGCATAGAGGGTGTTTCCGGAGTCCAGTCGGCTTGTGACGAGGGCCTGGGTGACCGTCTTTCTGGTTTCGGTGGGGCTCCATCGGAAGTTCTTAGGTAGCATGCACAAGGTGTTGAAGCATGAGGACGAGACTGCTTTGACTTGCTTGGTCATCGTGAGGGAGGAGTCCAGGATGAATCCCAGGTTGCGAGCGTGGTCTATGGGTGTCGGTGCTGTGCCCAGCGTCGTGGGCCACCATTAGTCATCCCAGGCGGATGGGGATTGTCCGAGGATGAGGACCTCCGTCTTGTCCGAGTTGAGCTTCAGACGGCTGTGCTTCATCCATTCTGCGACATCTTTCATTCCCTCCTGAAAGTTGGCTTCGGCCTTTCACCCTGTACCGCTGGTTTTGAAAAATTAATATAACCCTCACACGAACTGAGGGCTTGCTTAACTGGCATGCTTCTCTCTCAGTCTGGGCCATCAATAAGAAATTTTTCTTTACCCAGACCAGCTTTTTCTTGGTAATCATTTCCGGGGAGGCATACAGTTTAGGATGCCCCAGCTTGGTCACAGTGTCTCTAATATACTTAAACTACTGAATGCTATTTCCTTTCTCCAAGGATAGACAGTCTTTAATGACTGATTGAATTTCAGTTCAGGATTTACCCAGATTCGGAGCCACCTTAACAGTGGGCCTAGGGCCAAACAATGATACATGTAGCTGACACCATGGACGTCATTTGGAGGTAGCCAGTGGTCGCAGCTGTGACCTCTAGCTTGCTCCCTGCTACTCATGGCACTTCCCTTGTGACCCCTGGCCTCAGAGGAGGCCAAGGTTTGGCCCCCTCTGAGGCCCGGGGTCACAAAGGAAGTGCCAGGGGTAGCAGGGAGCAAGCGAAGGGTCACAGCTGCGACCCCTGACTACCTCTAAATGATGTCCATGCTGACACCTAGTTCTTCATACAATATAAAGAAAGCTGTTGATTGGGGAACAGCTATCAGCATTTTCAAAAACCTACTCTCCACTATCTGCATATCTGACTGAACCTTGTGCCCCCAAAGATCACAACCATAGCTGACTAGGGAAATGCATTTAGAATGATACACTTTCAGGAGAGCTTGCAAAGGTTTGGCGCCTAATCTACCAGAAAAGTCATAGATCGCTGTGGCAGCTCTAGCCATGGTGTTCCTTGTGACCCTCCTTAAAGGGACTCAAGATCCCTTTTCATCAAAGAGGACCCCTAAGTAAGAGAAAGAGTTGAACCTAGTAATTTCTACACCATCCCCAAACCATCTCTTCACATTGTTTTTACCTTTGCGGCCCATCACCATTGTATGGGATTTAGTATAAATAGTATTATGTCTAAGTAATTCATGAAATCTACAAAAAAGTTCAGGGGGTGCTGTAACTCCACCCCTGTTCTGGCTAAGAGCTTGGCATCATCTGCGTAATAGAGTGCAGGAATGAAATGTGAACCAACAAGGGGAATATCTCTGCTAGCTGAAGATAATGACTAACCCAGGTTATTAATATATAAGGTAAATAAAAACGGGGCATGCATACAGCTTTGTCTAACACCTCTGTTTAGGACAATAGGGAAAGAAAGACTTCCGTTCACATTATACCTTAACGTGGCCGAGGGGTTGAGGTGTAAATCATGTAAAAAGTTTACAATATCTCAGTCCATGCCCATGTTGAGGAGGAGAGGTCAGAGTTTTGCCCTGTTAACGCTGTAGAATGCAGATGTAAGGTCCATAAAGGCAAGGTATAACATGCCTACCGTAACAACAGTATATTTCTCAATGATCAGTGGTAAATTTAGACATTGATCAAGGGTACCCTCGCCGGCCCTGAATCCATGCTGTAGGTTTGAAATGACTTAATTATAATCAGTCCAGGTGGTTAATCCAGCTAGTATGAACCTCCCCAAAACTTTGACCACAGAATTTATTAGGGATCTGGGCCTATAACATTTTGGATCCGAGCATATTACCTTCTTAAAGACAGGAATAATTATGGATCTGGACCGTGTACCTGGCAAGCATGCTTTACAGGCAACATTTGAGTCGTGCGTTAGAATTCCAGCTCATTTAGCTAGGTCTGTCTTAAATATACAAGCTGGGACCCTATCCGGGCTTGAAGCTTAGGGGGATATTCTCAAGAACGTGTGATAATTACGCAGCTATTCATATCGCAGTCTACTGCGGAAAAACAACGCTGTGTGTCAACTAAGTATTCACAACACGGAGGTACCATGCGATAGGCCCACGACAACGAGTCAAATGTCCGCGATAAAGTCAACGCGACACCGCAAAAATGCTAAACACGAACGCAAAAGAAATGCGATGAAGCCAATCGCGATTCAAAAAGCAGCGAAAATCAGCGACAGGCCTGCAAATCTCACGTGTCATGCGGGAAAATGCACTATAAAAGCAACAAAAAAACCACACCAATAGCAATTCGAAGTGCATACCACCATGGATGCCCCCGGACCGAGTGCAGAGGCCAACGTGAACCCAACAAGCCCCACAGACAAGCAAGGAACCTCGGGGTCGGGGAAGGACAAGTAGTAGAGGAAGACGAAGACGAGGTGCAGTCCGCAGCAAAACCAGATCAGCATCACGGAGGTGACAGACCACTACCAACAACTGACCCACAATTAGCCTAATGTGAATGCAGTCGGAGTGTTGAGGATGTCAATGGAGGAGGCCAAGAGGCGCTGGCATGATGTGAAAATCTAAACCAAACACAAACCCGCTGCCAACAGGAAGACAGCAACGGCGACAGGAGGTGGGAGTCCAGCGCCACAGGAGGAGCTGGAGGGAACGGAGGCCACAGTCATCAGTGTGGAGATGGTGCAAGGAGTTGGGAGTCCGGACACAGCTCGAGAGGAAATGACACAACATTAACAGGGTGAGTAACGACCAGGGAGTGGGGGGCCGGGGAAAGATGGGCACAATAGCACACATGCACAACAATGTGTATCACACTGCACACCGACAGTGACCCTGGATCATGTCCCTGATCCCCGTGGCACACTGCAGCACACACACCTAGCAATAATAGCACATCCACATTGACGACAATGTGGTACAATGTGCAACCCCGACACTTCAGAACAAAGGACACAGCTGGCTCCGCACATGCGCAGAAACATGCCAACTACATCTAACAGAGCAGGAAACTGTGAGATGGAAATGTACGCGTACAATCTCTCATCCGTCATGTAGTCCAAATGTCCACTGTCCCACATCAAAATCCAGCATCTCCCAAACAGTCACAATGTACTTTGTCATACAGTCTGCATGTAAACAAGAACAATGCGGCAACTTACATGTCAACACAATGTCAACATGCATCTCCCCTTCACATTGCAGAGGGACAAACAACACCTCCAGCAGAGCAGACAACTCATCAGTGATGCTGGAAAGGACCACCACACCTTCGACACCGACACCCTACAACAGTTCATAGACATCCCAGGCAACCCACCACCAGGACCAGGGCAGGCAAGCTACATAGAGGAGAACCCAGCCCCTGCACAGGCCACACAGCAGGAAGCACCTGCCAGCACGGCTGGCCTCCAACACTTCACCGAGCCACACATGGCATTCCAATGCCAGCTGTCAGAATGCCACAAGGGGGTGGCCGAACAGGTGCGGGTGGAGTCCAAACCCATGGAATATTAACTAGATCACATACATGGGTGTCTAATTCCCTTCAGTGACCACCTACACCCCACAAAGGAGACCCACACTACGAAAGAGACACATGCATTTGCACATTTCCAGTACTGAACCACGCCCAGAGGCACGCAGTTATCATTCACACACCCAAGCTGGACCTGCATACGATGACCCAGTCCACTCCTCTTACGTATTGAGTGGGTGATGACAAAGCTACATGTCCAAGCACTAACCCGCTGCCTGTGGTGACATGTGTGCATCCGCTGTACACAGCACAATGTTATGTTGTAGGGCACGGGGCCCTCATGCATACATCATGACCACACGGACCCACGCAGATAGTTTGTGGAACTGGATACGGGCATGTGCGCCCAGCCCCTTTATTGGCAGGGTCACATGTACAGTGACACCTGTGCTTGATGTGTGGAGGGTGAGTGTAAGCCAGCCCTCACGGAGTGGTTGGTGCTGACAACAACCTGAAGAGTGAACACTATTAAAACAGAAACAGAAACAGAAAACACCAGCATTACAGAAACAACTGTGGAGCATCATGGAGGTAGCCTGAGCAAGTACAGAGGACACCCAATATGCAAACAAAAGTGTTCCTAAGTTGAAATGCACTGAGGTTGGGGCACTAGAGCTGAGCGCGCTCATGTGAAGAAAATGTCTAAGATTGTGTCCCTTTGGGATATACCTGATGCAGCTGCAGTGAGGTGTGTTACACCTGCATCATCTACCTCATCATTGTCCCAGGTCTCCCACACTGCCTGAGGTGACATTGCTGCATAACCTCTTCACAGCACAAAACTCAATCAGAAACGGCCCATGGGTTGCGGTGCACTGAGTTAGTGGCACCTGGAGTGCTAAGCAGGGTATTAGGCAGATGATGGCATCCACGACAGGTGTGAGCAACTCCTTTAGTCTGCCACTCTGACTGTTTCGACTCTGGCGGTTGGCGATGGACCTGTCGGTGGTGGCGTGTGCCTCCTGCGGTGAAGCAACATCCAGGCTGGTCAGGACTCACTTTTATGTGTGAGCCCTGGTGGGCCGCAGTTGAGGCCGGAGGCAGCGGACAGCACAGGGCCACATACACATGGTGTTGATGACCCCAAGGCCATCGTCTCAGAGGCATCCAATATTCTATCGGATAGGGTCCCTGACTTGAGCTGCACAGAGTTAGTGGCCCCGGATGCACTGCGGACAGCACAGGCACACCACCTGGGACGGTGACTTGCGGTGCATTGAGGTAGGACCACGTGGACTGAGCGGGTCCTCATCGATGTCCGAGGTGAATGTGGTGGAGGGTTGCGGACGACAGTAGAAGATGTCCTGCAGGGCATGATGCAGAGGGCAGAGGCCATCCGGAAGCAGCAAATTGAGGAATGGAATGCTACAGCCTCGCTTTCACCACCAATTCAGTATCAGCTACATAAGGATGAAGACAATCCCCAGTCCATAGACTCTGACGCCACTAATTTTCTCTTTTCTAATGATTTAATACCACATTTGTTAAACTGCAATCTTGAATAACCTGCAGCCATTTTGTATGCTTATGGAATGATAAGGTGCTTGAGTTCTCTTGCCTCCGACTTACTCTGCTTTGTTCCCATGTCTGATAGACAAAGCGAGAATACTCAATTAAGCAAGATCCACATCTGAGATCTATGTTGTTGTATCTCTTTTCAAGACCCTTTTTCTCTTGTTCTTTTCGCGAGGAATCCAGGTGCCTTTCAGCACTGTAATCTAAATCTCGATATCTGTCACAAGTTTGCTGCTTCAACTTCCTAGGTAAAGAAAATGTATAAAGGTTATAAAGGTTAGCGGTTAGCATTAGATGCTCATTTGCTTGTTGAGGTAAGGTCTGCCTCCCTGGGTAGCAATTTTGCTTCTGTTTGTGCTCATTTTTGCATAACAAACATGGTTTAGGCTTTAAGAGGGCTTGTAGGAAGAGACCTAGACTGAACTCCACACAACGACGTGTGATCGCTGGTGGGCCGCAGTTGAGGCCAAAGGCAGCGGACAGCACAGGACTACATACACATGGCGTTGGAGAAATTTCACCAGGAAAATAGGAATTGAGCATGGCCCAGCATTCAAGCTGTTGCTTTCGAGCAGCTAAGTTAAAGGTGAAGTCTAAACAGGCTTATTTTCTATTGCATTGCTTGTGTATATGGGTGCTTTAGGACGTTTGCATTTCTCTCCTGGATATGAGTTGACAGGTCTAGACTGGGTGGGTAGGTGAGAGTTGGAGGTGTCCCAGTAGAAAACAACTAGTGCATGTGATTCCCATGGTAAATGAGCAAGTGGGCTCTAGAGAACTGTGTGAAAAAAGGAAAATAGGCAAGAGTGCCAGGAACCTAGAGCAGGCCCCCAAAGGACCAATATTTGTGTGTGAAAGAGGCTCACTGATCCAGCACCCCAGCTCCTCCGCTAACTTCACAGCATTAACCAATGGTTGGCTGAAAGCAAGGGGCCAATGTGCATAATTAAAGGATACTTTCTCTCCTCCACCACAAGATCACATAGATGAAATTTAAATGAAGTTCCCTACATAGCAGTCTCTCTATTTCCCTCCCTCCAATGGATGAGCTGCAGCACAAAGCTCTCAGTCACTTTTAGGTTATTCCTGCATGTGAATGTTAAGCGAGATGAAGGCTACGAATCTAAGCAAGATCCCCCTAAAATGTTCAGGCTTCCTTAGGGCTTTCCTGAATCATCTTCTATATTTTCTCAAACTTTTAACTGAGAATTGGACACCTTGGTTTTCCCCGAAAATTCTACGTTGGTACAATATGTTGATGACTTTGTACGTGCAATGCAAGGTAGAATCTATATATTGCCTCAATGAATTTGCTAGAAAGGGACATAAGGCTTCCAAAGACAAATTATACTTTTGTCTCCCCCATGTGCGATATTTATATTATGGAATTTCAACTGGACAGCGCCAACTATCGACTGATCAAATTGAGGCCTCCCTAAGTTGTCCTGCCTTGTGACCCTCTCTCAGGTGCCCACTCTCTTGAAACTAGAGGGATATTGTAGACAGTAGATTTTTTATTTTGCAACCATGGTATGACCCCCTCCAAAATTACATAAAAGAGGTTAACCCAGAACTCTTGTATCATATGGAGAAGGCAGAACAGGCCTTTGGGCTTGTGAAGTGGGCATTGAGTTCTATAGCCTTACTCTGGCTTCCTGATTGATGTTAGCCTTTTACCTCTTATTGTGATGAGCACACAATGGGGATGTTCTTGTTGGAATTGTGCAGCATCTGGGGTGCTAGAAAAGACCCCTGCTTAGTATTCCTCCGAACGTGCCACTGTAGCTGCAGTGCTTCATCCTTCTTTGTACAATATCACCGTTGCTGCCCACCTTGTTGTGGTGCTTTGTTAGGTGCCACCTTGACTGTTGCGGTTCCTCACTCTGTAGCTGCTTTCTTGCTCACCATGAAAACTCAACGGGGCATATTATCAATAACGGCGTTAAAATTATTGCCGGTTTAGCAGCAGAAAACTGCCGCTAAAGCGGCGATAATGGGTTTGATAATATGCCCTGGATAATTCCAATAGAAGCCCATGATCACACCTGAACATGGTCTTCTATTGGAATTCTCAAGGGCATATTATCAAGCCCATTATCGCCGCTTTAGCGGCAGTTTTCTGCTGCTAAACTGGCGATAATTTGTAACGCCGTTATTGATAATATTATTTACAACAAGGGGTGGTGATGGACAGAGTCTCTGAATTAAGCAGAGTACTCTCACCCAGTCAAGAGATCAGGGCTAGATCCAACACCGTTTTTTAGCTCATTGCACCATCCCAGTTTCAGAACCTGGCTGTATGCAAATTAGTCTGTCCCTGGCCCAGTGCATCATGGGAACAGGGCAGACCAGACTACAAAAGCCAATTCTTACACTGGGAAGGAAACAAGCTTCCGGGGACCGGTTTCTGCCATTTCAGGCGTCTTCGGCCCCCCCCCCCCTTTTCTGTATCGTTATTGATAATATGCCCCAACATCTTTCCAGCGCCCGGTTATCTAGAGGTGAAATGTAATCGTTGTCATCTTCGCACATTTCTTTAATCCGCTGACCCGCTTTGAATCATGCCTCTTTGATGCCATCTGCCAAGAGGGTGAGCCCCATCATTTTATTCTGGTGTTTACACACTTGACCAAACCATGCATTGATTTAGAAGCCGCCCTGAAATCCAACAGTGATTTGTTTATTTTGCTGATGGTTCTTGTTTTAGAAATGATGTTAAAGAATTTATAGATCAAATGCTGTGTGTGCCCTATGTGAAGTTGATGAAAGTAGACATCTATCCCAAGGTCAGAAAGCCCAAGTAGCTGAGTTTTTAGCCCGACTCACCCTGCATCATTGGTGCAAAACGGGTTGGTGCCATATTTACTGACTCCATATGCTTTGGAAGTCAGTCATGATTTAGATTTTAGGGTCATAATGGAAGTGATATGGGTACTTAACGTCTGCAGGAGCTCCTATTTTAAACAGAATGTATGTGCAAAATGTGTTGAATGTGCTATTGTTACCACTAAAGATTTATGTTGCACAACGTCTACACAAGATAAGGTGTCGCTAGCGAATGCATTGGCAGAGGATACAGCCAGAAAGAAAGTGATAACTCTTAAAGATTGTCATAATCCTTAATGGTGAAGAAATTATGTACATTTTTCGAAAGAATGTATTTCCTATGCTTACACCGAAGGATTTGTTTGTATTACAGGATCAGGCATCAGATGCTGAGAAACAGGCATGGATCAAACAGAAGTGTATAAATGATCTTAAAGGAGCATGGAGAGCCAACATCAGAAAGTGGTGGCCCAGAAATTCTAACTCCCTAATCTGATCCACCAGTATCAACGTATTGCCCATATCCAAAGGGATGGGGTGATTCATGCTGCAGTGACCCATTAGTATGCACCAATCTTTTTTTTGGTTCACCAGAATTATTGCCACCTGCCAAGCCTTCAACATTGGAAAAGGGACCAAGACCACCCTGCTGCCCATATACCTCCTTCGAGACCCTTTATCCATTTGCAGATAGACTTTATTAAGATGCCCAAGTGTTGTTCTTATTCCAAATTTCTTGTAAATGGATTTATGTTCTTAGGGTGGGTTTAAGATGCGCCATAATGTAGCCAAGGAATCTATGACATAATATCGACAGACAGAATATAGACATACAAAAATATCGACACAAAAATATCGAAATCAAAAATATCGGAGTTCTATCTACATAAAGGTAAGTACAAAAATATTGAAAAAAACATATAGTAGTACAAAAATATCGAAGTAAAAAATATCGTTTTTTTAAAATGTATTAATAATAATGTAAAAATAATTTTAAAATACATATAATTTAGCAAATTATAAATATAAACATTAAAACATATTTAAAAAAATAACTAATACATACACATTTAAAATAAATTAAAAACTACATATAAATTAATATATTTACTTACTCTACATATTGCAACAGTAGAAAAAGCGTTGGATAGCGTAGGGGTAAAAATTACTATTCCCACTCCAGAGAGTGCAACAGTAGGGAAAGCGTTGGATAGCGTAGGTGTAAAAATTACTATTCCCACTCCAGAGGGTGCAACAGTAGGGAAAGCTTTGGATAGCGTAGGGGTAAAAATTACTATTCCCACTCCAGAGAGTGCAACAGTAGGGAAAGCGTTGGATAGCGTAGGGGTAAAAATTACTATTCCCACTCCAGAGAGTGCAACAGTAGGGAAAGCGTTGGATAGCGTAGGGGTAAAAATTACTATTCCCACTCCAGATAGTGCAACAGTAGGGAAAGCGTTGGATAGCATAGGGGTAAAAATTACTATTCCCACTCCAAAGGGTGTAACTGTAGGGAAAGCGTTGGATAGCGTAGGGGTAAAAATTACTATTCCCACTGCAAAGGGTGCAACAGTAGGGAAAGCGTTGGATAGCGTAGGGGTAAAAATTACTATTCCCACTCCAGAGGGTGCAACAGTAGGGAAAGCGTTGGATAGCGTAGGGGTAAAAATTACCATTCCCACTCCAGAGGGTGCAACAGTAGGGAAAGCGTTGGATAGCGTAGGGGTAAAAATGACTGTTCCCACTCCAGAGGGTGCAACAGTAGGGAAAGCGTTGGATAGCGTAGGGGTAAAAATTACTATTCCCACTCCAAAGGGTGCAACAGTAGGGAAAGCGTTGGATAGCGTAGGGGTAAAAATTACTATTCCCACTCCAAAGGGTGCAACAGTAGGAAAAGCGTTGGATAGCGTAGCGGTAAAAATTAGTATTCCCACTCCAGAGGGTGCAACAGTAGGGAAAGCGTTGGATATCGTTGGGGTAAAAATTACTATTCCCACTCCAGAGGGTGCAACAGTAGGGAAAGCGTTGGATAGCATGGGGGTAAAAATTACTTCCCACACTACTCCCCTTTGTACACATACAAAAAAACACAATTAATATAAATATCAATTAATAAAATAATAACAATTAATATTAAATTGATGTAATTATAAATTAGCTAATTAACACATATTAATTACCAATTAATAATTAATTACCAATTAATTAACAAGATATTTACAAGAATAAACAATATTTATTAATACATTATTTATAATTAATATTATGAAATAATTAAAAAAGAAATATTTACCAATTAATTAATTAACAATTAATTAACAATAAATACCAATAAATAAATACAATCTCTTTAATTAATTTAATTTAATTATGTCACACCCTATTCCCCTATAAACACACAACCCACTACACATAAATAAATCACATAAAAATGTAATTGTCATTTAATCACTTAATAATAATTAATTACCAATTAATTATTAATTAGCAATAACACAAAATTAAAAATATTAGTAAATTAACTCTAATTAATTTAATTAACTAATTAAAAATAATTAATTACCAATTAATTATTAATTAACAACAAAAAATAATAAACATTACTACATTAATTCTAATTAATTTAATTAACTAATTAATAATAATTAATTACCAATTCATTATTAATTAACAATAACAAAAAATAATAAATGCTACTACATTAACTCTAATTAATTTAATTAACTAATTAATAATAATTAATTACCAATTCATTATTAATTAATAATTATTTATTCATCAAAAATATTTAAAAAACGTATTAATCAATTAATTATAATTAAATTACTTCCCACCCTATTCCCCTATAAACCCACAACCCGCTCTGATACTAAAACGCAAAATGTAAACAAAATTACTAATTCTAAACATACATTAAAAAACATGTTTAACAAACATATAAACAACATAATAAAATACATAACACTAAACAAAATTTCGATATTAGTAACATACATACCTTAATATCGATATTCTGTCTATCAATATTATTGCACATCGATATTCTATACTATCGAAATTAAAACATCCATATTATTGTATATCGATATTTTAATTTCGATATTTTGTCTCTCTACCGTAGCCAAGGATCTGTTGAGGGACTTAATTCCATGATTCAAGATACCCCTCTGCATTTCCAGTGACCTGGGAACCTATTTTGTCTCCTCTATTGTTTAGGAAGTATGCAAGGCTCTGGGAATTAAACATAATTTCCACTACACTTACCAACCATAATCTGAAGGCAAGTTAGAAAGGTATAATCCCTTCTAAAGAAGAAGATGTATAAGAAATGGTCAGACACCTAATTTGAAGTGACTGATCCTCATCCCTGGACACTATGGTCAATCCAAGCCATTCCTTCACAGAGAACTAAACTAAGTCCTTATGAGGTGTGCACGGGCCGACCCATGACGCTTCCTTTAAATCCTCGAGTTTCACCTACTGCTTTAGACCTGCAACTGAATGATGACATAGTTTGGCAGTATCGCAGGCAATTGATTTGTTGTTTCTGTACTTTCCTTTTCCAGGTCTGACCTGTCCTGCCTGACTGCCCTACCGAAGACTTCCCCCATCAGCATCTTCATTGGTGTGAGATCCTGAACGTGGATCAGTGGAAGTCCACCACATTGTAGAGGCTCCTTACAAGTGCTACTCGCCACTAACCCTGCTGTGAAGTGTTCAGGACTACCCACCTGTATTTAATTGTCTCACTGTAAGATGGCACCAGCTGCTTGTCTTGCTCTGCCAAACCAACCTGTGACCAGAGCACGAATGGCTCTAGCATTTGAATCCTCACAGCCTCAGCCATCTTAGAATGCAGCTCCATCTCGCTGTTACTAGCTGCGTCCACAGTGACCGGCTCGTCACTCCCTACTGGGTCCCGTTGTGGTTCTGGCCTCCATCATTGCTGAAAGCCTTGTCATCTGGATTTCTGTTAGGTGTCTCGTAAATGTGTGCAAAGCAGTTGCACTCTAATTTCTGCCCAACTAGATAGAGCATTGACAAGACCAACGCTCTATCTACCAGGCCAGCATGTATTTGCATCTGCTGGAAAGGTACCGGCAGGGCTTGAACCTTTCTTCTTGCCGGATCCTACTCTCCCTCTGATGCCTGAGTCTGATGCCTGCAAATCACAAACCTATAAGTGTACATCTCCTCCTCCACCTCTAATCGTAATCATACATATGGTCCAACTGACTTAAATATTTTGACTGATATAATATTTGATTGAATGATGGAATTGCAGATACCCACAATCCAGGTAAATCGGTTGACTTGAACAACTTTTTGAAGTCTTATCTTTGAGGCGTTAGGCCCATCTTTGTCTGCACTGTGGCGCACTGAAGAGTTGGGAAGTGATAAATATGACTTTTTAAGATCACACTCCCTGGTGTTGATGATTCTAAATTAAAATATATTGTGCCAAATTCTGAGTTATTTTGTAGCCATGCAAAAATTGCCTCAGAGTTGTCTACAAGGACGAAGTATTTAGAGTGAAATGGAGTCCACAAGTTGACAGTCTGGTTCACTGAAATGGACCGGTTATCCAGAGAGAAAGGAAGGAGGTTCTGATAAACTGGGTTTCTAGGTGATGTTACCCTTTCCTTAACAGTTAGGAGAATTTGATGTGACCCTGTCAAAGTGGAGCATCGACTACTTTATCACCTTCCCTACCAATGGATTTTCTTTTTAGATTCTTCTCTAAGATAGTTCAAAAACAATTGATGGCATAGAAAATTTTTGTCTGGGCTCCAAGTTAGAGGAACCAATTTTGGGGTGAAAGAAACTTCAATCAGAAATGCTTCTAACTTCTGTAAGAGAGATGACAACTTAGAAAAAGATGATACAGCTGTAGCTTTTCAATTTTTTTACCTTTTTTTTGCCGATGATAATTTATTCAGTGAAAGAGGGGAAGACATGGAGAAAGTATATCACACAATTCTCATGGTTAAAAACAGGTGGCTAGTTAGAAAAAGTAGCAACCTGCTGTTTGAAGTGTTTTGAGTCAGATTTAAATAAAAAGGAATTTGATAGCTAAACGCAAAGGAGGGTGGTTTCTGAAAGATTCAGTCAAGCCTGCCTTTTACCCAGGCAACACCCAAGCGCTTCAGTAATTTAAACTCTAAGACATCATCTATAGCTTCAAACTTTGACAGGTTCTCACAAGGGGGCTGCGGTAGAGGCACAAAAGCATCTGAGACACGTAATCTTCAATGTCTTCCTCCTGGTGTGTGGGTGAACAAATAATGAGGTGGGTGACAAGCAAAGAGAGGTATGGTTGACCCCCACCTCTGCCAGGCTCAAGAAAGCCACCAAAGGGGTGGCGTGGCCTAGATGATTTAGAAGTAGGCCTTGTTGTTCGTCCCTCCATCCTGGCCTTCTGAAAATCAACGCAGATCCTTGGATTTAGCAGGAAGAGCCTGAGACTCTGGTCTCTAAGGAACCATCTGAATGAAAATGAAAAAGCAGACATGGAGATTCTTCAGGGCCTATGATACAACACTCGGAACCAAGGTCCTCCTAGACTCTATGGGGACCCCTTCTAGAATACTTCACACCATGGAACGTGTAAGTAGTTAACCTACTGCCCAAGGATGCTTCAAAGTCTACAACTGACGGACACTGAAGCTATTGCATAGATATCTCTATGGGGAATATTGGGGTATTTGGATGAGACATGTGCATTTTATTATACTTTAACTGAGGTAAACACCGATTTCACAAAAAATGCAATCTACTACTGCCTATAATCATGTTATCTAATAATCTTTTCAAACTAATTAGGATCTATTATCACTTAGGTGTGATCCAGGTAGGTTAGAGGGCAATGCAAACATCAGCCAACTCAATAAGAGGTGCAAGAAGTGTCCAGAAATGCCTCACATCCCTTGAGGCATTGCCACAGTCAGATTAGCATCAAGCTAATTACACGAATTAGCTTCAGACAGGCCACTTGATGCCCCATAATTCAGGTAGCAAGCAACATAACCACAAGTCTGTATTGCAAAATCTTAGCCATTATAAAGCTTTACAACTTACTGCAGTTTCGACCTCTTTAAAAAGCTTGACACTGATGATTAACTTTACAATATTGCTCCAATATGAAACAATTGTTTCAAATCAAAAGCCATAAAACTGCAGGGGCCTAACTTCCTTGGGCTTGCAGGACTGAGGAAAATTGAATTTTGCCTTGTCATGTGTGCCTACGTGTTCCCCATCCTGTGTTATATGTGCATGATTAATATGCATATATCCCCCTATGATCGATTAAAGACGCAATTATAGTTGTGTCCAACGTTAGTATGCCAGTTTCCAGTCCCTGTGAAAGCAACAACTATTAGGCCTATGTTGCCAACGTTTTACATTTTGCACGTTAATTTATTGAATTGTCCCCGTTACTAGGCCTCAAAGGGCCCGGACACCAGATTCAAGCTCCAGTCTCCTGAAACCACTCCGAGGAGCGATGCAGCCCCACCCGCATCCCTGACCCTTCGCTTACTTCCTGCCGCGCAGCGCGGTGCCCGGCCTGGCTCTGCCTGCCTGTCTGCCAAGAATATGTTATGCCTCTAGTTATCAGTTCAGCTCTCCGTCTTCACATTCCTAAGCTAACGAACCGCATAAACAGCTTCAGCTATAGTCTAGTTTTTCTGTCTCCATGCAAGTGAATTACTGTATTAATATTCATAAAAGATTCATAGCACACGCAATACATGTAGAATATATGCATGCATCAGTCTTAGTGTCCAGTAGCCTTTGCTCTGATAACTTTTAAATTCTATCAACATGTACTCCAAACACAAGATACCAGATATGCTATAGGTACATGTCGTCCTGACATCGCAGGCTTTAGTCTCCTCTTCTAGTGCAGAAGTCAGAGCCCCCAGCTCTCCCCAGTTACACGTCATGGCCCGTTTGCGCGCACCACTAGGTTAAAGGTTCCAGCTGCCCAGGTAGCCCCCTCCATGTATCCACCCATTTTATGACACTTCTGTGACGTTCTCATCAGATGTCTTCGTGCACGCCCTGTGCACGCCTTCTTTTTACGCCCATGTGTTCTTATCTTACGTTTGTCACTTGTTACGCCTACTGTATGTAATGCAATTATAATGTTTTCCTATATATACTATGTACTGTTAATGAAACATTGCAGCTGCCACTCGTGCCATTCTATTTCAGGCTGTTCCGATCCTGTCCCTTCCCTTATGCCTGATTAAAGCCTGTTCAACTCAGATACCCCGGATCCTGCCTCTTATTTATTGAGCTATCTGTTTTCATTAATGTATTCAAAAATAGTACCGGTAATTAATTATTTATTTACCACATAATGGCGCCCGAATAGGGACGAGCCCCTTCCCCACGCGCCGGCGATGTAACGCAGGCCCCCTGACCCTTCTACAGCCGCGACGGAACTCTACCGTGCACGTGCAGATATTTCTGCTTCATCAAGTCTCCCTCAGGCCCACGGAGGAGACGGAGACTGCCGGCATCCAGACGAGGCGGTGAGGAATGCGGTTCGTCCCGACCAGAGCCCAAGCCGAGAGAGCAAGGTCCGAGGTATCCGGAGGCCCACCTGTAACCGAAGCCCGAAGTTCGAAGCGCATGCGTAGTAACCAGACGTCGTAGCAGTCCAGTCCAGTCCGAGGCCTTCAGTTTCTGCTTCCCGGTGAGTACCGTTGCGGGGGAAGTATCTAGACAGGTTCATTAGTTTGTTCCTGGTCCGATGGGTTTGGGTACACAGATCCAGTCCGACGTGTCCATCTAGGTGGATACGGTATGACGTGTCTCTTTATGAGACCGGTATGTTCTGTACTGTTTTAGCAGTGCATCAAGTAATTCTAGTAAGTCCGTTCTCGAGAAATTCAAGTGTTATGTTTTTAGTGTATCAGGTAGTATTCTGTTCAAACTGTTATTAATGTATTTTTTATGTCGTGGTATGAGTGTTTTGTTTGCCATTTCTTTACTGTGATTATTGTGTATTGTGTTTAGTTCAAGTACAATTCAGACATGCCTCTGTTTTCAAAGTTACGTCAGATAAAAACCAGAAAAGGGTTACTCGAAGAATCAGTTCCTCTCCCTCCTAGGGACAGTCCTGGACATTTTATGTATCACAAGCATGGCTTAGATGCCATATTATATCTAGACTTATGGGTGGATTACACCAAACATCTTGAAGAGAAATATAGATGGCCTGTATCAGGTACATGGGATGCCGAGTGCATCATGCGAGTAGAAGAAGGATTATGGAAAAAGAAAGCTAGACAGTCTCAGAAAGATGCCATCGAGTTATGGCGCAAAGAATCTCATAGAAGAACCGAAAAAGAATTCAGAAAAGCAGAGTTAAGTAGGGAATCCTCAGAAAAAGCCCAAGAAAGGGAACTTCTAGAAGAAGGTGAACGAGTTAGAGCAGAACAGTCCGATAGACAGAGAAATGCCCTTATTAAAGGTATGTATCCTCTTCTTGCCGAGGGCTTGCCGAAGGCAACCCCGGAAACACCCTGTAATTTACCGCCACCATTGGCCCCGATTAAGCTACGTCATAAACCGACTGCAGCTGAAATTTTCCTTTCGTCCTATTTGGACGATACAGTCCCAGAATACGCAAATCGTATTCCGCCTGTTCACCCTCAGCACCCTGTCAATAATGTAATTCCTGTTCCTCCAGCCACTGGTCCCGGGGACCACGTTAATGTACCAGTACCCCCGGACCAGCCCACATTAGGTGTGCCCGTTTTGCCAGTCACTCTACCAGCACGTACAGTATTAACTGACGATTCCAGTTCCGGAGGAGCGGGGGGAGGTGCTCCTATCACCCCGCCTCAAGTAAAACGAATGACGCTGAGAGAAGCAGCGTTACAGCGTACGCCAAAAATGACTACATACGCAGACCTCAAGCGACATCTTACTGACTGCATATATGATTCAGTTCCAGGCGAAGATCACATGATATTATATTCAGTACGTTTAAGACGAGTTGCCAACTTTTTGGCCACCCTGCCTGACATGAAAGAACATCTAGACAGAATATATCATTTTATCCGAACAGGAGAGAATCCAGGAAGTATTCACGAAGCTATGGCACACAGGAAAGCCGAGATTCAAAATATGATTTTACAGTTCTTGATTAACTGTTTAATAAGAGAACAAGATTATCCTGATAAAGACAAAGACGAGATGAAAGGCCTGACTAGGTGGAGTGACAATATAGCCGAGGGAAAACACAAGACACAAGGTAGTATAGAAAATATGTACAGGAAAATTCGTAAGGAAATTATAAGTATACACCAGAAGGAGGAAGCAAAAAGAGCAACCGAGAAAGAGAATGACTCTTCAGGTGAAGAGGTAGACAGCGAGAATCCCGCCAGAATAGCGTATGTAGGTAGAACTAGATTTTCCGACAGACATTCACGTCTAGATTACAAGAAAGTTTTTCCTCCTCCCGTACCAGAACAGTGTTCTCTTGAACAAGTATTCCAGGCCACCGATAAAATTCTGAAACTACGAATAGGTTATAGTGAGCTTAGTACCATGCATGAACAAGAACTAGCCCGATCAGCAGTTCGATGGACTAGTGATTCTACCACGTTTCCAGACGAAGTAGTGGCCCAAACGTTTCTGAAACTGCCCCCAGTCGAGCAACGTCTGGTGGGTACGTATATGATCCAGCACCTCATTACATTGTATGAGGATCAGCATTCTGATCCAGGTCCTTTACATGATGTACTAAACGAGTTACTCCTAAACAGATGGAAAGGTCTAAGTACCGATTTAATTAGTGTCATTTTAGAACAGCGCCACAGATACAGAACGTTCCTGAATCCACATTTTGTCCCTGTCCCACCCCCAGTAAGAAAATCATTCTACATAGACAGACAGAATCCGTTGCGAGAAGTACATCCAGTTAAGGGAGAGGGGGGTGATCTAGAACGAGTATTTGTTTACACCCCTATCACGAAAATAGAACTTCTAGAAATGAAAAAGTTAATACCCTGTCACGATAAAGATCCAGCAGGGTTCCACCGTGAATTAAAAGACATGCTCCGTATGGGAGAATACACGTATCCAGATATCATCAAAATGTTAAAGGTCCTGTTGCCTGCGGGCATATATGAAAAACTCAAAGAAAAGGAATGGGAGGTGGGAGAGAAAAAGATAGATTGGACCGCATTAGAGACTGAAGATAACACACGAGTTCCAGGTACCGGTCTTGGGGAAAAAGCTAAAGCATTGCCTGAATTGTTAATACAAGTCTTGCCAAGATTACTAGCCACGAAAAAGGAAGACTGGGATGCCATCTCAGCCTGCAAACAGAAACAAGACGAAGACACTAGTGATTTTTATTCTAGATTTGAGAAATGTTTCATTATAAATAGTGGTCTGAAAACAAGTAGTGAATCGTATCCACATCTTTTCGTTACCAAACTAGTTGAGAATTCTTTACCACAAGTTAAAAATCGAGTATTGAAAGTCGAGAGTACTTGGCAAGCTAATACTCCGTCACAAATGCTCCAGATGCTCCAGTATCACCAAAACAGAATCAGGGAAGAGCAGGAACATGAGAGGAGATGTATGAAAGACACGAAAATGAAAGTACTAGTTGCACAGTCTGTTCCACCAGACAGTCAGAAGAGGGGTACGAATCAAGCTAGTCATCCTGCAGCTCCCGTTAAAGGGACATGCAATTACTGTAAACAGCCAGGTCATTATATAAACGAATGTGCAGTTCTGAAACACAACATAGCTACTGGTAAAACAAAAGAGAGACCACGTCCTCCTAGACAAGAACAAGTTCCGCAGAATTCTCAGCCACCGCAGAATGCACAACAGACAGTTACTGTACCGCAGCCTATGGCTGCCACACAACACGTTACACAGCAGATGTACCAGTATGCACAATCAGAATATCCGGACTATCAGCAGTATTCATGAAACAGCCTAGAGAGGGAGGTTGGCTTGCCTCTCATCGAGGTTCCTGTAGATCAAGAGGGTCCCTATGTACACAGTCAAGTATTAGGGAAAGACAGAAAGTTTCTGATTGATACAGGGGCAAGTAGGACTACCATCAGTCATGACGAGGTTCCAGGGGCTCCACTCTCAGGCTCGAGAAATGTTTCCCTTGGATTTTCAGGAAAGCCTATTGTTAATGAAATATCGAAACCAGTTTCCCTAGAAGTTGGTCCATTGTCCCGAACTACAGACTTGTTACTTACGAAATCATGTCCAGAAAATTTACTAGGCATCAAAACACTGAAAGAGTTAGGAGCAGTTATATGCTGCTCCCCTGAAGGAGTGCGATTGTTTTTGCGAGATTTTAAAGGTCATTATGTATTACGTGATTTTGATCCAAGATTATTGAATGTACCTCAGCATTTATGGGCGCAAGGTCCAACTGATGTAGGTTGTATGCACATTACACCCTATCGTGTCACTCTGAAGCAAGGGGTCGTATTACCACGAATCCGACAGTACAAATTGCCACCTGAGGCTGTAGCAGCCTTATCAAAAATTATTGACGAGCTCATTGCTCAAGGAGTGGTTGTAGAAACTGACTCCAATGTATGTAATTCTCCTATCATTCCGATTCTAAAACGTACAGATCCCAATGCACCTCCGGTTTATCGATTAGTGATTGACCTTCGAGAACTTAATAAATGTATCATACCCCAGTACCCAGTGGTTCCAGATATCTCTTCTCTATTGACAGCTATTGATTCCGAAGCAGAGTTCTTTACTGTTATTGATCTCAAGAACGCATTCTTTAGTGTCCCCATTCATCCAGACAGCCAGTTTCTTTTCGGATTCTGTTTAAATGGAAGAAGCTATAAATTCACACGAGCTCCTCAAGGTTTCACAGAAAGTCCTAGCATTTACAGTCAAGGACTTAAAAGACAACTAGACCATATTCATATGCCAACTGACACTGCTCTGCTCCAGTATGTCGATGATCTATTGATCACAGCCCGTTCTGAACGTGACTGCGAACGTGCGTCACTTACAGTCTTGTATTTCCTGGCCGAGATGGGGCACAAGGTGTCCCCTTCAAAACTACAATTCTGTGTCCAGCAAGTGATCTACCTTGGACACTTACTGTCCAAGAGGGGTAGGCAGTTGACACCAGACCGTATCCAGTTAATAGCACATCTTCCACAGCCCAAGACTCAGAAGGAGGTACGAGCTTTTATCGGCCTCACTTCTTATTGCAGACAATGGATTCCTCAGTACGCATATCTAGCCAAGCCACTGATACAGTTAACGACACAGGAGGCAGCCACATTGACTGTCCTCCCTTGGACCCAAGAACATACACTTGTTTTCAATGAGTTAAAGAAAGCTTTATGTAATGCACCTGTATTAGCGACACCGAACTACAGTAAGCCTTTTACACTTTTTGTCACTGAACGTGATGGTACTGCATTATCTGTTCTCACACAAGATCAAGCAGGACAATACAAGCCCTGTGCTTATTTTTCTAGCACATTAGATCCGGTGGCCCAGGCTCTGCCTGCGTGCCTCAAGTCAGTTGCAGCCACAGCTCTAGCTATCAGACAAAGTGATTCCATAGTGTTAGGACACTCCCTGACAGTACAAGTTCCACACTCCGTGGAAGTTCTTTTAAACCGAACACAGACTCAGCACTTGACAATTGCACGTTTAACAGGATATGAACTGACATTGTTTCAGCCACACATAGAAATCAGACGCTGCAACATTTTAAATCCAGCTACACTGTTACCCTCAGTTACTTCAAATCCTGCCACACATGACTGTGTGGAAGTTGTTAACACCATGACAAAGCCAAGACAAGACTTGACAGACATTGCATTACCTGATCCCGACCTGACACTTTATGTGGATGGTTCATGTATGAGGACAAGTACAGGAGAACTAGTAGCCGCGTATGCAGTGACTACTGAAACTGAAGTTATAGAAACACATCGTATTGACACCCTGTCCGCTCAAGCAGCAGAGCTCGTCGCTCTGACCCAAGCCTGCATACGAGCCAAGAACCTGAAAGAAAAACATATACACAGATTCACGTTATGCATTCGGAGTCGTACACGACTTTGGAGTGCTCTGGCAAGAGAGAGGTTTCATGACTTCTCATGGAACCAAAATTCAGCATGGCCCCCTCATTCAAGCTCTGTTAGATGCAATACATTTACCGACAGCTATCGCTATCATGAAGTGCAAGGCACATACGAAAGTCACTGACATCATTTCCCAGGGTAACGACCTGGCAGATCGAACAGCCAAGCTTACAGCTCAGACTTCAGACATTCCAGTTAACACGACACAGACAGACATTCCCGTTCAGACGACTTGTATGACAGTTAAGGACCCTACACAAGACGTACTAGATATACAGTCACATGCTACCCCAGATGAAATCAAGAAATGGTCTGAACAAGGAGGGGTCCAGACAGATCAAGGATGGTTGACGAAGGGAAAAGCCACATGGTTTCTCCCCGACTCTATGGTTCAAGTCATTATTAACACCGCACATAGTCCAGCACACTTAGGAGAAAAAGCTATGTTAGACAGTATTCAGAATCTCTGGTTTAACAAGCATTTACGAGCCGCAGCCAAACAGAAAGTGCGTACCTGCATGATCTGTTGTCAGTTCAATCCAGGTAAAGGTGTCCCGGTGGAACAAGGTGGATTCCATCCTCCTGACCACCCTTTTGAAGTCCTCCAGATGGATTATATTCAGATGGATCGATGTTGAGGTTTCAAGTATGTCCTCGTAGTTGTATGCGCTTTGTCCAGATGGACAGAAGCATATCCAGTCCCAGATTACACTGCCGCGACCACTGCCAGGCAGTTGGTTCGTGAGTATTTCCCCCGCTATGGTTTACCTAGGGTCGTGTATTCAGATAACGGCCAGCCATTCTCCTCTGAACTTATGAAACAAGTATCCCTTCTGTTAGGGTACCAGTGGAAGTTCCACTGTGTACGACATCCTGAAGCCGCTGGTCTCGTAGAGAGACATAATCAGACCCTGAAAATCCGCATTGCCAAAGTATGCGCAGAGAAAGGCGTAGATTGGTTGGTAGCACTGCCAGTCGCCCTTTTTTACATGAGAATGGTCGCTCATTCCCGTTCAGGTCTGTCCCCTTACGAGGTAATTTTCGGCCGTCCCCCAAACATGTGGGGTACACCTAGACCACGTACAATAACGGATGTTGACAGTAATATGCTGACAGATTACCTGGCTTCCTTGATGTCTGCACTACTCTCTTGTCGTTCACAGGTTGCCGCTGCTTTTCCAGACAACACTCAAGTGAAACCGCACGAGGTCATACCAGGCGACCTCGTTTTGATTCGAAATTTTGATCGTTCAAGTCCGCTGGAGCCCCGATGGAAAGAGCCAAAACTCGTCCTGCTAACAACAAGGACTGCAATCAAGGTCGAAGGTCGCAAGGGGTGGTTGCACTCCAGTCACGTGAAGCGATTTCATGGACTTCGTCCAAAAACTGTTTTCAAGGACTGCCCCGTTCTCAAGGACTGCCCAGATACTGACTCTAAACTTCCCCTGTTAGAGAAAACTCCGCAGCAGGAGTATAAAGAAAAGTTAAGGTCTAGTAAGTCAGCCAGTTTAATTGTCTAAGTCCCTCTCGGGTGAAACGGTTAGACAGGTTCCTGACATGTATGAGATAGACCAATATAGTGAGAGAGTTAGTCAAAACTCTAAGAGAATACGTTATCGAAAGAATCTTCGAAGTCGATGCATTGTTACTCTTTTAATTTTATTATTTCTGAGTCTTACGATTACAGGCATAAGTTATGTTTTACATATGTATTTTCCTCCTATTGTTTCACATGTACATTTTCCTTCTAATGTTACAGTAGAGCACACATTTAGTGAACTGCCTCCTCACGAGTTATCCTATCGTCTTGCCATGCGCAATAATACTTTTATCCGAATGTTACACTATTCACACCAGACTAGCAATGCCACAAATTGTTGGGTGTGTGGTCGACTCCCCCCTTTCCAGACACCGAAGGGAGTTCTGCCACTCTTTCCCTATCCGTTTTCACACAATGGTTCGTGTGGAGCATGGTCCACGTTAACGTCATCCTCAAACGATATGTCCCTTCTGAATAGAACATGTTTCCCAGACAAGGAAGGTCTTTCCCATAGAACAGGGTTTGATCTAGAAAATGAAGTATATGATCTAGGTAATTATTCCTCGAATTTCATGGTTTTGAATGTTCAGTCCGAAACTACTCCAGATTTGCCTGCTATTACAGTTCTACCAGTGAAAGGTTGAACGATGTGTCAGAAAGAATGGTTCTGTACATCTAGGACACAGTGATTGTACTACTGTGGTCGAGTATAGTGACAGTGGGAAATCTATTTTCAAAGCCTCACGTCATTCGTATTTTGTATGTGGTCAGACCGCATATGTACGTCTGCCCCAATATTGGGATGGAACATGTTACCTTGCCTTCCTACTGCCACCAGTTTTCCTAGCCCCATCTGATTATCACAGAAATACACATCTAGTACACGTCAGGCATAGAAGGGAGGTCGAGTCCCCAATTGTCGATCAGACTGAAACTGCTTTAGAACAGTATCAAGATCTCAATAAAGGTTTCTTTTTCTTCATAGGTCCTGTCCAGAATAGTAAGCTAATACGTAGGCTAACCAGAACCCTTGAAGCAGTAGTGAATGAGACTACTTCCGCTCTAGGTAACTTAACTGAAGAACAATCTGCTATGAGATTTGTCGTGCTTCAAAATCGTCTCGTCCTTGACGTCATACTGGCCGATAGGGGCGGAGCTTGTAGAGTCATCGGATCTAGTTGCTGCATTTTCATTCCTAATAACGCACCGTCTGTTTATTCAGCTATAACCAGACTTCATAAAATTGCCCATCAGTTACACCAGAATCCAGGCACCTGGACATGGTCCGGTTGGCTCTGGAGTATAATATCTGCCTGGGGATGGAAAGTATTGTCATTCCTGGGTGTAACAGTAATGATCATATTCAGTTGCTGTCTCTGTTTACAATGTGGCCCTGCGATTTGCGGCTTGTGTGCTACCTCTTGTATTCCTAGTCCAAAGTCCCGTTCCAAGATAATTCGAGACGAGCAAATGATGCTCTATGAACAGATAGATGGTATCATGAATATTGATGTTTCCTGATGGAAACGTAGGACACAAGGAGGGAATGAGGAAAATTGAATTTTGCCTTGTCATGTGTGCCTACGTGTTCCCCATCCTGTGTTATATGTGCATGATTAATATGCATATATCCCCCTATGATCGATTAAAGACGCAATTATAGTTGTGTCCAACGTTAGTATGCCAGTTTCCAGTCCCTGTGAAAGCAACGAGTATTAGGCCTATGTTGCCAACGTTTTACATTTTGCACGTTAATTTATTGAATTGTCCCCGTTACTAGGCCTCAAAGGGCCCGGACACCAGATTCAAGCTCCAGTCTCCTGAAACCACTCCGAGGAGCGATGCAGCCCCACCCGCATCCCTGACCCTTCGCTTACTTCCTGCCGCGCAGCGCGGTGCCCGGCCTGGCTCTGCCTGCCTGTCTGCCAAGAATATGTTATGCCTCTAGTTATCAGTTCAGCTCTCCGTCTTCACATTCCTAAGCTAACGAACCGCATAAACAGCTTCAGCTATAGTCTAGTTTTTCTGTCTCCATGCAAGTGAATTACTGTATTAATATTCATAGAAGATTCATAGCACACGCAATACATGTAGAATATATGCATGCATCAGTCTTATTGTCCAGTAGCCTTTGCTCTGATAACTTTTAGATTCTATCAACATGTACTCCAAACACAAGATACCAGATATGCTATAGGTACATGTCGTCCTGACATCGCAGGCTTTAGTCTCCTCTTCTAGTGCAGAAGTCAGAGCCCCCAGCTCTCCCCAGTTACACGTCATGGCCCGTTTGCGCGCACCACTAGGTTAAAGGTTCCAGCTGCCCAGGTAGCCCCCTCCATGTATCCACCCATTTTATGACACTTCTGTGACGTTCTCATCACATGTCTTCGTGCACGCCCTGTGCACGCCTTCTTTTTACGCCCATGTGTTCTTATCTTACGTTTGTCACTTGTTACGCCTACTGTATGTAATGCAATTATAATGTTTTCCTATATATACTATGTACTGTTAATGAAACATTGCAGCTGCCACTCGTGCCATTCTATTTCAGGCTGTTCCGATCCTGTCCCTTCCCTTATGCCTGATTAAAGCCTGTTCAACTCAGATACCCCGGATCCTGCCTCTTATTTATTGAGCTATCTGTTTTCATTAATGTATTCAAAAATAGTACCGGTAATTAATTATTTATTTACCACAGGACAATAGAGACCATGGATAGATTTTTTCAATTTCCATTCAGACAAGGCCTCCCAAATTACAATATAGGCTAGTGGAGGTTACTTTGCATACAGCAAGGTGTTGTATTTGGATTCAGGAAGTCACCAAACCAAAATCAAATTCAAAACCTAACAATAGCAACCTCAATGCCAGTCTCACAACAGCAAGATTTGCAAATTGGTAAAAATATAAATAACAGCACATATTCAACATTGTCTACAGGGGCACAACTACATGGTCCAATCACCAAGCAAAACACAACTGTACATGACACCGAGCTAATCGAGCTAATTGACTTAATTGATTCTGTACAGAGAACCAGATGCTAATACTTCTTCTCCAATACTCATTTTTGGGAAGACATGTTAAGAATAAGCTAAAAGGATAATCTAGTAGCTCTAAATCCAATCTTCTTGACAGTCAAGAAAAGAAGTAGGGCCTTCAAGAAGAAAATAAAAAAAATTGCTACATACTCGAATCAATGGCTAAGGTTAAACATTTAAACTACCAGTCAGTGAAAATGGAGGTCAAGGTAGATATTCTCAAAGATTAGCCCATTCTTTCAGGACATTGACACAAAGCTGACCAAGACATTGAATATCAATTCACAAAATCCACAGCACAACGTATGGTGCAACTGGGTTTCACTCATTCAGTGCTTCCAGATTTTTTTGCTTTTTGTGTCAATCAATCAATCAATCAGTGGCACTTATAGAGCGCGCTACATACCCGTAGGGTCTCAAGGCGCTGGGGGGGGGGGGGGGGTGCCGCTACTGCTCGAACAGCCAGGTCTTCAGCTTCTTCCTGAAGGAGAGGTGGTCTTGGGTCAGGCACAGGTCGGTCGGGAGGGAGTTCCAGGTCTTGGCGGCCAGGTAGGAGAAGGACCTTCCTCCTGTAGTCGCTCTACGGATGCGGGGGACGGCGGCGAGGGCGTGGTTGGCTGATCGGAGGTGGCGTTTCGGAGCGTAGAAGTTGACTCGGCTGTGTCACCCAGTTTTAGACTTTTTACTGTGGGTGAGTCTCACTATATTTAATAAATGAACTTCATGTGTTTACCTTAAATGTCAGCCTTTTAAGATAAGGCCACTGCGGCTCAGCTAGGGTAAGTGGCACTTGGCTGGTTACATGTGTACATGTGTGCACGTGTGTGTTCACACTTGTGCGGGATGTGCATGTGAGACTACGTTATGCGCAACCCGGTAACTGCGAACAGATAGCCTGGCGCAGAGGGGACTCTGCTGGATTAGATATTGACCTGGGGTAGGCCTTATACTGTTAGTGTACACTACTATGGAAAGTCAGTGTGATTTATTATTTTGTCTGTAGTGACATTTTACCATACAAATAGGGGGAAAACAGCCTACGTGTGCAGGTTCACTTCCGTTTGGCCTATAAAGTCCAGTGACATATCAAAATGGGGGTGTAACCTGTGCTAGAAAATAAAATCTGCGAGTTCCAAAAAGATATCTGTACAACTTATGGGTCATCCTATATTGTGATATTCCTCTGGCTCAGCTCAGGATCAGAGCCCAGGCCTTTTTTTCTCCCTGCTGTGCAACGTTAATTACATTTCTCTACATCAGCAGGAATAAAGGCCTCCCCACACACAGAGAACAATCAACCGTGCTTGGCTCAGCTCCTTAGGAGTAAAGGGATAAGGATGAGGGATCTGCATCAATCAATCCACTGTTACACAGTGCCAGGCATGATCCACCCCACTAAACAAACAAGGGGTCCCAGACCTCTGGAGCCAACACAGGAGGGGGCTCCCTCTTTGAAGATTTGGTGAGAAAGGCCCTGGCTGTGATTTCAGCGAGGGGCATATCTAAGGCCTCCAGAGAAGATGTGGCTAGTGACTGAAAAATCATTTATTTAGTGTCATTGCTGAGTGCCACCGAATGCTGATTACTAGCCCACACCACCTCTCCTGAGTAGGCCTTGACGGTTCTTCTGCGCTACCCTGAGAGAATCAAGCGCCGCAATGGGGTACTTGGTTCCTGGTAAGGAGAAATTGTGGACCTAGTACTTGTACAGGCCACTTAACTATTAACCCAATTTTCTACAACTTGCATACTTTAGTGTGCCACCCTAAGTGAGATGGGTATGCCCAGACATGGGTCTCATGCACGCCGCGTATTTAAAACCAAGGTGTACCCGGTTGATGAGCCCCTAACTAGGAAGAAAACAGTCCTAGGTTGTTAGTGATTCAGTTCAGGGAGGATCTGGCTTGGTAGTTCAGACTGGACTTTTCTGATTGGAGCTGGGTCAAGACTGATTTGCATATAGCTGGGTCCAATCTGAGGTGACATGGTGTGCAAAATAAAGATGGATTTGTATGCAGCCCAGGTAATAACAAGTGGTCAAGCATTCCATTCAGCACTTTTTTATATACTTTGCTTTACCTAAAAAAGATTCTGTCCACATTATGTGCCCATAGACCACTCACAAGAAGGGAAAAAAGAGGCTGAAGTAAAGGAAAACAAATCTGCAGAACACTTTCGGTAAGGCAGTGATACATAGGTCAGACCAAACCGTTTATCAATATTCCTTGACACATTCGAAATACTACCCAATATTTGACTCTGCCGCGACTTCCACACAAACAACAGCTGAACCTGCCAAAGCCCCATTGCCTAAGACGGGCATTCCATCTACATGCACATGAAGCAACTCAGACTTCAATGAGAATTTAATACAACAGGCCTCAATCAATATAGAAAAGGTCCCATCGTTGAGTTCAATTGAAGAAATGAGCCAACAATGCTCACAATCTGAATACAAATTCCCCCACAGTGGTCAATACAACACCATAAACATCTAGAGCAGAGACCAATAACAATATTCAAATTTCCAGTGCTACATGCACTTGTAACAACCAACAGGCAACCACAGAGATACATCACCAGGGCCAATATTCCATCGCTAGTTGGAGACCCCTGACCACCTCACAGCCCTGCTTAACCAATCAAGTGCCAACTTTGCAAAGCAAACTAGAGCCAGCTTCAAATTAACTTCAAACAGCAGCAGGAATGTATCTCAAGATCCACTGAAGATATGTTAGAAGCTTCAGAGACTGTCTCTGTGCTTGGTGAGACCTCAAAGGTATTGAGTCCACCAGGCACAGTGGGGCTCAAAACCAACAAGCTCCAACCCATCCTCTGTCCACAATAAATCATCAAAAGGAAACATTACATACTAAACAAGGCAAACATACTACATCTATTTTAGTATGTTCCCTCTTTACGACATTTCCAATAAGAGTATATTTATAGAGTCCAATTTGAACCATCACATATCTCCCTTCACTCAGAGGAGACTAAAGTAAACTGGAGGTCTCCCTCGCATGCCTCCTTAGTTTTAAAAGAACGAGCTGCCTTTGCAAAATGGAGCATTGCTATCACTGCAAAGGAGAAATGCCCCTACACACTAGGCAGCGCTAGTGCACCAGAAACAACAATACAACCCCAAATTAGCACCTTGAGGTGCGCTCACAGAGCACTTAATTTTGGTGCCCTTAAAAACCCTCAGATGTAGGTCAAGCACCCTAGCGATCACAAAGTTAAGCGCATACTGCTTGTCTTAGCGCCTACAGGAAAATGCCAAGATTAGAGCAGGTTAGCAGCATCCTAATCAGACATCTCAATCAGACAAGCACAATATTTTTACCTAGCCTTCTCTCCTCTACAGCTGGTGGTCCACCGACAATCAGGCCTTTACACAGAAGGCTTCAGTTCTGGCAAAAGTTGCGGAGTGACAATGGAGGAGAGACGCGGTGATGAGGTAAATTTATTTAAATTTTTCTACAGCCTCCACCAACACCCCAATCCATGCCAGCCGCCACTGCGTAGAATCCTGGTAGAGGCACTGCTTTCAGGATGGAGCTCGAATATTGGTCCAACATCCTTTCTCTGCTAATTGCTTTCTGACAGCCCAAGTTCAGCACTCCTGGAGATGATCTATTCTGCAACCCATTCATAAAAAAGGCTTAAACACTGGTCTATCAAACTATCGACTAATTGACCTCTTTGATGTGGAAGCCAAAGCTTATGCAAAAATTCTCTTGCACGAACGAGAGGCATGGGCATCAGATGAAAACTTAGACACATATGTACAAGCAGGTGGCGGAGTGCAAGTTCGCTCCAAAATTTCTAGCTCCGCACAATAATATGTCTCACCCCTGCGTTTCTCCCTGCGCTGGTGCTAAAATTGGTGTGCCAACACAGGCACCTTTGCACCATACTGCAAGAGTGCCTGGGTTGAGGGAATGATTGTTTATGCGCAGGTCCCTTCCTACACAAAAACAATGCAGAATGGTGATTTGTAACTTCTATGTGTGCTGCATTGTGCACCACACATAGAAGCTGCAAATCGTGATTTTTTAAAAATGATTGTTTATGTGCAGGAAGGGACACCTTCCTGCACATAAACAATCATTCATGGCGTTTTGCTGTTTCTATGTATGCTGCACTAGGCAGCACAGAAAGAAACAGCAAAAACAAGGAGAATTAAAGCATTCCTCTTTGTTTCTCCATGTTAATATCAGGTTTTCTGTAGTCCTAATTTTGGCGGTGCTTCCTATTTACGCTACCCATGAAATAAGGGGGCAGGATCAAAATCAATGGGTGTCGTGGCGGTAGGGGGGACGGTGGCAGCTCTCCCCGACCCCGCTTGGCGACATTTGCGAGCATTTAGCTCTTCTTATGCTGTAACTGACGCTCTAGGAGCTCGTGCAATATTTTAGACCGTTATTGATTTTTTAACACTGTTTTAAAAGGAGAAATACTGTTTGTATTATTTTACTTTGAATGAGAGTTCATATTGAAATTTCACTTACTCACATGCACTGAGGGATTCGATCCGCTGTAGACAGTCCTGTGCCTGCTCGCCCAGCCCGACCCTCCAGCCAATCACAGGCGTGGAAGGCGGGGCTGAGCCAGAAACAACCAGGGAGGCGAGCGGTTAGCGCTCTAGCTCTCCCGTACTCGTGGGTATAAAGCACCTCGTCGGCACAACGCGCAGTGTTGACGCGCAGTGTGGCGCCTATTCCTGCGCCTAAGACGAGCCGAAGACCAGCCCGTCTGCGCCCGTCCGCGACAGGACGGGGCTAGGGGCCGGGGGTTATGGCGTCCATTGGTGTTCCCCCTGTACTGACCCCTCGTCCTGTACATACGTACTCTAGTCAGTCCTTATTGGATCTGGGCAGGTATGTTTCTACACTGTGCCATTATAGGCCTGATTGCTGTTATGAGGGACCTTTTTCCTGCAGGGCTTGCTGTACTCAGTTCACCAGTAATACTGTCATAAACCCCTGTTACAAACAACTGACCGATTCTGATTTTAATGAGCACTCGATCTATACTACTGCTAGCCCTCCTAATAACCCCCCTCTAAACTGTAAGAACGTCTTGTGCAATGTACGATCATTAGTGTCTCACTCCATTCAGGTTTGGGACCTTATTACATCTGTGAGCCCACATTTCTGTTTCTTAACGGAGACTTGGTTGAAGCCCCACACTGTTCCAGCCATAACTATGGGCGTGCCGGTAGGGTACAAGATAGTGAGGATGGATCGTCCTATTAAAACTGGTGGGGGGCTAGCCATCGTTTTTAAACAGGAAATGGAGGTGGTGGTTATTGAGACTGTATGCAACCCACAAATGGAGCTTATGATTTTTTCCATTAATCCCTGCTCTAAGGAATCCAGGAAAGGAGCACTAGTTTATCGGCCTCCGGGCCCTGCTGGGAACTTCTCTATTCAACTTGTGGAAGCACTTGCCCCCCATATGCAAATGAACACTGATTTCATTTTGGTAGGGGACTTTAATGTCCATTGTGATATTGCGACATGTCTTGAGGCTCAGACCCTCCTGGCTGACCTGTCCACACTTGGTTTTAAGTTGGCAAATCAGGGACCTACACATGTAGCGGGTCATACTCTTGATCTTGTGCTACACAACTCCTCCTACATAAATTGTTTCCCTCCGTACCAGGTGGACTGGACTGACCATGCTATTATCGAATTCCACACTCGCTCCAACCATAAGACAAAAGGTATTCGGAGGAGCATGGCAGATGTCAGAAGACCCTGGAACAAACTTACTCCTGAGGGTTTCAGGGAGAATTACTTAGAACCTAACTGGGCTGGAGTTGGGGACAATGTGACCTCAGCTTTAAATAAATTTAATGAAGCTATAACTACAACCATTGATTGTGTTATTCCTTTGAGGACATACAAACCACGGCCTGCCTCTAGGCAAGAGGTTTGGTTCACAGAGGACCTGAGACAGCTAAAGCTCACTACAAGGAAGCTAGAGAAACGATGGAGAGCCACTCGGAAAGTTGAGGACAAAGATATCTACAGGGCCTCCCAAAAAAGCTACCATAAAGCTCTCCGGGCTGCGCGAAAACATCATATCGCAGCGCAACTGTCAGCAGCCGGTAAGAACTCTAAAGTTCTTTACCAAATACTACAAACTTTCACTAAGCCCTTGGCCTGTGAAACAGATGGGACTGAGTCTCAAGAACTGTGTAATAACATATCACAGTTCTTTGTCAGAAAAATTGATGGCATCTATGCTGAGATCTTAGCCTCAAAATCGACTGCTAGCAGCCTTGACTCTGCCGATAATATATCTAGCTCAGTAGGTAATAAGATCAGTAAACTTAAGGAATTTCCACCGGTATCTATGGAGGAGATGATCACCTTAATCACTCAGATTAAGAGTGGGTGCCCTTCAGATATCATTCCAGCACGTATCATGGCACTTTTGAGTGACGAGCTGGGGGTTGGAATCCAACAGGTCATCAATCTTTCTTTGAGTACAGGGGAAGTCCCCCTTGGTTGGAAGCAGGCTTTGGTAAGACCACTACGGAAAAATAACTCCATTCCGTGGACAGACCTGACAAACCTTAGACCCATCTCTCTCCTCCCTTTTTTAGGGAAGCTTACGGAGAAGTTTGTGAACGGGCATTTGTCTAGATACATCGAGAGTGCAGGGGTGCTTGATCCTTCCCAGTCGGGGTTCAGACCCAGGCACAGCACAGAGACTGCCTTACTGTCCGTCGCTGACGATCTTCGTATGCTACAGGATAAAGGGTTTTCCGTTATCCTGGTGCTCCTAGATCTGTCAGCGGCGTTTGACACTGTCTCTCATGAGATCATGACCTCCAGACTAATTGACATCGGTCTGGAAGGCAAGGCGCTGGCCTGGTTAAAGAGCTTTTTTACCAACCGCACTCAGAGAGTCATACTGGGTCCATACCAGTCAGAGGAGGTTGAGATCTCAAAGGGGGTGCCACAGGGCTCCTGTCTGAGCCCAACGCTTTTTAACATCTATGTGGCCCCCCTAGCTAACATCATGAGATCTCATGGATTCATCCCTGTATCGTATGCAGACGATACCCAACTCCTCTTTCCCTTTAAAACCTTGACCCCTGAGGTGCGCAACTCCTTTGCACAGGGAATGGAAGAGGTGGCGCATTGGATGGCAGCAAATTTCCTTCAGTGTAACGTCTCAAAGACTGAGGTTATGCTCTTTGGGGAAGCCAAACGACTCTGGACTCCTGACTGGTGGCCTCAAGATCTAGGCCCAGTCCCCGTACCTAGAGTCGCTGTGAAAGATCTAGGAGTTAAATTGGATCAGGAGCTTACTCTTAAACATCATGCCAACCAGATTGTAAGCTCCTGTTTCCATGTTATTGGTCTTCTCCGACGGGTATTTCCCATGTTACCTGATACAACAAGGAAAACACTAGTACAGTCGCTAGTGTTAAGCAGACTGGATTAT
The DNA here is from genome assembly GCF_964261635.1 of Lissotriton helveticus. Lineage (NCBI taxonomy): Eukaryota > Metazoa > Chordata > Amphibia > Caudata > Salamandridae > Lissotriton > Lissotriton helveticus. Next base: position 967,795,155 of record NC_136063.1, on the reverse strand, counting down.
TGTAACGGTCTGCTGCTGGCCGCCAATGAGGATGTCATGACCAGATTACAGGTCGTGCAAAATACTGCTGCGCGACTTGTTTTCAATGCCCCAGCCCGTACTCCCTCTATGCCACTTCTAAACAAACTCCACTGGCTTACTGTAAAACAGAGGGTGTTGTTTAAAACATGCTGCACCATTCATAAATGCCTTATTGGCAAAGGTCCCGACTATCTGACCAAAAAGTTCCTTCCCTATACCCCCTTGAGGTCCCTCAGATCTGGAGAGCAACAATTGTTATGTGTCCCCAGGTTCTGGAAATCTAGACAAGGGGGAAGGGCTCTGTCAGTAGCTGGACCAAAGCTGTGGAATGATCTTCCCTATGATATCAGAGTGTGTAAGGAACATCTTCCTTTTAGGAAAAAATTAAAAACATTCCTGTTTAACTATTAGCTCTTTAAGGCATTTATTACACATTCGGTTGAGTTTTTGTTCACAGATGATGCCAAAGGCGCGGAGATACTCCTTAGGGAGTCGAGTTCCTAGCGCGTTATAAGTCTGTAAATAAATAAATAAATAAATAAATAAATAAACACCTGTTGCCTACCCCTTTCACGCTTAGGGGGCGATTCCGAACCAGTTAGGAAAGGCACCGAACGTGATCCTGCCGGAAAAACTATGAGCCGTAGGCGTGTTTTCCACCCTACTCGTACAGCTGTACGAGCGTGCAAGTACGATGCGAGCTACGTGAAATTCACCGACCTAGTCGTTTCCGGGTCCGAACTGCTCTGTACGTCTCAGCCGTAAGCTAACTTTGGAGTGAAATGAATGCAATTTACGACTGAGCCAGTACGATGCACGCGTCAGACAGCCGGTGCAGCCGGACGTCCGGGAAGTTGCCTTTGGGGGTCCGCGTCGGACCCCCTGTCACGTGCAGCCCTATGACTCGGACACAGGGGGAGACCCAAGGGTCTCCCCAACACAGGCATGTACGGTGTGGATGGCACCAATGAAAACCCACTGTAGGGGGTGCCCTTGTGCGAGACATACCCATTCAGTTAATGGGAGCCCATGTATGGGTCATACGACCGGCTCCCATTGACTTCTATGGGAGTCCGACCGAACCGAGTCCTGCAGCATTCGGCCGCATCGTACTCGCTCGGTCGGACTGCAGGACTCCAGCTCAGTCGGAAAACACTCCAGATCCGGCTCGGCCGGAGAGCTTTCTGACCCAGATCAGAATCGGCCCCTAAGTGTAGCGTGAAAGGGGGCCATATTTACAAGGCGGTGTTAAGCCACTTTAAGTGGCTTAACGCCACCTTGTAAATAAGGCGAAACCCCTATCGCCACAGGAACATTGTTAAAAGTGACATTCCTGTGGCAACAGGGGCTTGAAAATATGCCCCTTAATCTGCAGGGGAAAAGGCAGGAATATACCGTATTCTTTTAAATACAGCATATTCCAGTCCTTTCCCTGTTATGCAGTGCAGCAAGGTGACTTGCTGAGCCACACTGTGTGACGATCTCATAAATATGCACCAAAATCTCTTACTGAAGAAGTAGAAACAAACATCAAGGGCATTTCTGCAAGTCCTTAACCACAATAACATGCTTGCAATAGAGCTAAAAGAATGAGCCTAGGATTCACAAATCTGCACAGGATTAGCGCATCCTGGGACAAAAATCCTTTTTCGTTCAATATTTGTCCACCGACAATCAGGCCTTTACACAGAAGGCTTCAGTTCTGGCAAAAGTTGCGGAGTGACAATGGAGGAGAGACGCGGTGATGGGGTAAATTTATTTAAATTTTTCTACAGCCTCCACCAACACCCCAATCTATGCCAGCCACCACTGCGTAGAATCCTGGTAGAGGAACTGCTTTCAGGATGGAGCTCGAATATTGGTCCAACATCCTTTCTCTGCTAATTGCTTTCTGACAGCCCAAGTTCAGCACTCCTGGAGATGATCTATTCTGCAACCCATCCATAAAAAAGGCTTAAACACTGGTCTATCAAACTATCGACTAATTGACCTCTTTGATGTGGAAGCCAAAGCTTATGCAAAAATTCTCTTGCACGAACGAGAGGCATGGGCATCAGATGAAAACGTAGACACATATGTACAAGCAGGTGGCGGAGTGCAAGTTCGCTCCAAAATTTCTAGCTCCGCACTCCGTCACTTTAGAAACGCAGCGATGCGCCGTATTTAGAATAATATGTCTCACCCCTGCGTTTCTCCCTGCGCTGGTGCTAAAATTGGTGTGCCAACACAGGCACCTTTGCACCATACTGCAAGAGTGCCTGGGTTGAGGGAATGATTGTTTATGCGCAGGTCCCTTCCTACACAAAAACAATGCAGAATTGTGATTTGTAACTTCTATGTGTGCTGCATTGTGCACCACACATAGAAGCTGCAAATCGTGATTTTTTTAAAATGATTGTTTAGGTGCAGGAAGGGACACCTTCCTGCACATAAACAATCATTCATGGCGTTTTGCTGTTTCTATGTATGCTGCACTAGGCAGCACAGAAAGAAACAGCAAAAACAAGGAGAATTAAAGCATTCCTCTTTGTTTCTCCATGTTAATATCAGGTTTTCTTTAGTCCTAATTTTGGCGGTGCTTCCTATTTACGCTACCCATGAAATAAGGGGGCAGGATCAAAATCAATGGGTGTCGTGGCGGAATGCCCACCGCAACACCTGTTGCCTACCCCTTTCACGCTTAGGGGGCGATTCCGATCCAGTTAGGAAAGGCACCGAACGTGATCCTGCCGGAAAAACTATGAGCCGTAGGCATGTTTTCCACCCTACTCGTACAGCTGTACGAGCGTGCAAGTACGATGCGAGCTACGTGAAATTCACCGACCTAGTCGTTTCCGGGTCCGAACTACTCTGTACGTCTCAGCCGTAAGCTAACTTTGGAGTGAAATGAATGCAATTTACGACTGAGCCAGTACGATGCACGCGTCAGACAGCCGGTGCAGCCGGACGTCCGGGAAGTTGCCTTTGGGGGTCCGCGTCGGACCCCCTGTCACCTGCAGCCCTATGACTCGGACACAGGGGGAGACCCAAGGGTCTCCCCAACACAGGCATGTACGGTGTGGATGGCACCGATGAAAACCCACTGTAGGGGGTGCCCTTGTGCGAGACATACCCATTCAGTCAATGGGAGCCCATGTATGGGTCATACGACCGGCTCCCATTGACTTCTATGGGAGTCCGACCGAACCGAGTCCTGCAGCATTCGGCCGCATCGTACTCGCTCGGTCGGACTGCAGGACTCCAGCTCAGTCGGAAAACACTCCAGATCCGGCTCGGCCGGAGAGCTTTCTGACCCAGATCAGAATCGGCCACTAAGTGTAGCATGAAAGGGGGCCATATTTACAAGGCGGTGTTAAGCCACTTTAAGTGGCTTAACGCCACCTTGTAAATAAGGCGAAACCCCTATCGCCACAGGAACATTGTTAAAAGTGACATTCCTGTGGCAACAGGGGCTTGAAAATATGCCCCTTAATCTGCAGGGGAAAAGGCAGGAATATACCGTATTCTTTTAAATACAGCATATTCCAGTCCTTTCCCTGTTATGCAGTGCAGCAAGGTGACTTGCTGAGCCACACTGTGTGACGATCTCATAAATATGCACCAAAATCTCTTACTGAAGAAGTAGAAACAAACATCAAGGGCATTTCTGCAAGTCCTTAACCACAATAACATGCTTGCAATAGAGCTAAAAGAATGAGCCTAGGATTCACAAATCTGCACAGGATTAGCGCATCCTGGGACAAAAATCCTTTTTCGTTCAATATTTTAATGTTGGGGAGTCTCTTTTCGAAATCCTCCACTTAGGTCAGGGTAGGTTCACTCTGCCTCTGTATGCAATTTTTGGACATCTTTCTCTAAACACAGAGCTGAGTGCACTTTGTTAGGTAATGGTGGTCACAGCAGAAATTATTCTTCTGTGATGACCAGCCAATCATAGAACATGTCAGTTCACCAGATATATTAGAGCATGAGGGTTCTCCAACAAAGGGTGTAAGAGGATGAAAAACAGGAAATTCTGGAATTGCATGGCATGAACTACAACTCCCAGAGTCATACACACAGTACAGCCCCAGCTACAGGTGGGACATTCCCCACAGGTACACTTCAGGTTGTTAGTGGCAGTCAATATATAAAAACAAGGCTTCATGCTAAATTAATCTACCATATACAACATGGTCTCATTATCCTACCTTGCCCATCGCTTCTCCCAGGCTTTGAGACCACCCCTCTTTGCCTGTTACATAAACTTTTCTGCTGCAGTTGATGCCTTGGACCGTAACAAACGATGGTTCAAGCTTGCATGATGTGGCATTCCTGGATCCCTTTTTTTTTTAAATCGATCATCTCCCTCTATTCCAACACATGGGTACGGATCAAACCAGAGAATGGAAACGTGACTACAACACAAACACCAACAATACAAGGTCTTAAACAAGGTTGTCTGCTGGCCCGATCTTATTTAACCTCTACACAGTAGACGTTGGCAAAGCAATGACAAAATTAGGTCAGTACCACCTAGGATCAGGTCTCACAGCCTTCCAGTCCGTCAATATGCAGACGATCTGATCCTTTAGGATCCCACTGAAATTGGTATGCAACCAACACTGGATCATCTGAATCTTTACAATCAAAGTAAGAAGCTGACGGCAAACACCACGAAAACACACCTAACTACAACTAGGCGTATGGTTCACAGAAACTTGCAAAGCCAACACACATCTACTGCACAAGGCAAAGAAAGCAGCAGCAGTCACTTTCGCACTTAGTAAACTTTATAATCATCTCCAGAGCACCTCGGCTGAAGAAGTCTAAAAGGCAAAGTTACTGCCATTCATCTCCCCAAGGGCATTCAGTTTACCCAGGGAAATGTTCACCACCCTTGATAAATTACAGTGTAAAGCCTCCAGAAGAATTTTTAATCTGGCAAACTACATGCGACAATCTTGTTGCGACATGAGTTCGGGTTGAATACGCAAGACCTGGAATGCAGGGCATCATTATTCAAATATTATCATTCACTTGCTGTAGCCAATCCTGGAGTCTTAAAGGATGTTCTTGTAGTACTATTCGGTCCTCCATCAATCCCCTGGCACCCTATTTAATCACCCCAGCCAATGCACTACATATCGACCTGGAGCAGTGCTTTAAATTGGCCGGTACTGAGTACTGGCACTTTTTTATTTTTAGAAGGATAGTACCTGCACTTCTCAAGGAAATAGTAATGCTTTTAATTGTAGAAACAAGCAAGTATTCTGGTACAGAGTACCTGCACCTTTTATTTTTCCATTTCAAACACTGACCTGGAGACACTAACATCAATCACTTCACACCACGGTGCATACTAGCAAGAACCTCGTTAAAATTATCGCCATTTTAGCGGCAGTTTCCTGCCACTAAAATGGCGATAATGGACTTGCTAATATGCGTTATAGAATTCCAATGGAAGCCCAGGTTCGATGTCCTACACATCGAACCTGGGCTTCTATTGGAATTCTATAACGCATATTAGCAAGCCCATTATCGCCGTTTTAGCTACAGTTTCCTGCCGCTAAAACGGCAATAATTTTAATGAGGTTCTTGCTAATATGCCCCTCGATTTTTAAACGGATTCGGAAAAAACAGGTGGTGGCGGAATCCAGGAAATCTGACTTGGAATTAATCTTTAACGTCTTAAAAGTTCACTAAATCACAAACTCCTGCGCTTCACCAAATACGCAGCTTAAGTAAAAGAAGGCGTTAAACAGGAAGTGTAGACACCAAGGGGCATATTACCAAGCAATAGCGATAATTATCGCTATTGCTTGGTTAGAGACAAAAATGTATCGCCGACCTGCGGCGATTTTTATCGCAGATAAACCTTGGTATTACCAAGGTTTATCACAAATGCGATAAAAATCGGCCGCAATGCATGAATATCGCTGAAAAGTCAGCGATATTCAGGCATTACCGAGCTAATACTCTTAGCCATGTTATCCACCTAGGATAACATGGCTAAGAACAGCTCAGGGCAGGTGTTAGCTTTTGGAGATATTCGCGCTTAGCGCGAATATCTCCAAAAGTTGGTAATAGGAGATAGCGATGTTAGCGACTGTTTCCAGTCGCTAACATCTTGGCACGCCCACTTTGCATGTCATTAGGATAAATTTCTCTGACATGCAAAGTGGGGCCCAAGATGGTCGCTATCTCCTACTAGCTGTCGCTAACTGGTGTTAGCGACAGCTAGGTAATAGGGAGATAAATCCCCTTGATAATATGCCCCCTAAGGCTCTGTGCCAGACTATTGGTCCTACCAATAGTCCAGTTTCGATCCAGCTGGCCTAATAGCACCTTGTAGGTTCTGTTAATATCAGTGAGAAACCATGCTTCATCTTGTATGCTGCTGCCCAGAATTCCTAAGTGCACATCGCACTTAACTGAGGCCATGTTTTTGCATCACGGAATCTCAACCTGCCAAGAGGCCTTGAGTTATTGTTTCCGAATCAGTCGCCAATGGACTTAGCGAGATTTGGCAAGTTCGTAGGCTTTGTGCACAACTCAATAAAGCATCTAAAAATAGGATGCTCTAATGAATTCCTCCCCTCGATCCAATTCGAGACTTACAACCTCCATTTTATTTAGTTTTAAATTGCCATGTTTTTATATTATTAACTTTTAATGCTAACACCTTTACTTTGTACATTTTAGGGTAGCCTGTTTCACTGTGTTGTATACTGTACCGATGTTTATTAATTGAAACAATAAAGAAACTTACTTACAGGAAACCCAATACAATAATAGAAAGCCCTACACGTCTGCAGAAAGGAAACACTGTACAAAATGTCTTATCGACGAAAAACAAGAAAAGAATCTAAAGAAATTACTTAAATCTAAAAAACAGATGAGGCTGCCAAAATTCTTTGAGCACCTAGACGAGCGGGCATATTCATGAGCCCCTATCGCCTCTGTAGTGTCACTTTTTGTGATGCTTCTGCAGGGCATACCACCAAATCATATTTATGTGGCACCGCAAAGCCACTCTTCATTGCCTTGAATGGCCTCATAGATATGGAGTAAGACAAGGCAGCGCAGATCCTTGGGTTGACTTACCCTGCACGTGGGAGGCGTTCCATTGGTGTTGCGGTGGGTACTCCCACACAAAACTCATGTATTTTGACCCTTCCCCATATTTACAAGACCATGTAAACCTGGGGATGGGCCAAAACCTTACTCCGCCCCAGGGCCGGCTTATGAGGAGAAATAACCTTATTTCTCCTCGTTGTTACCTCTTTCTATGTGTTCTATGTGTGGTGCATTCTGCAGCGCAAAAATAGAAAGAAGAAAAAGCTTCCCGGGGTTGTTTATGTGGAGGAAGGTGTCCCTTCCTGCACAAAAACAATCCTGTATGCAATGCAGCCACCATTGCACCATGGTGCAAGGGTGCCTGAGTTGGCGCTAGGTTGCCAGTATGGCGCCAGCACAGGGAGAAGGGACAGGAAAGTGCTATATGCTGTAGATTCGGCGCATTCCAGCCCTTTCACTTTGAAGCAGGGCAGTGCAGCTATGCTGTCCTATGCCAAATCACCATAATTATGCCCCAAATTGTTGAATTAATGTTCTTACAAATAGTGCCACCAACAAAAGCAATACTAACACACCATTAAACACAAAGGGGCATATTTACGAGGCCCGTTGGGTTGCTCTTGCACCACCCAACATGGTGGAAGAGAGACACAACCCAAAATTTCAATTTATGAAGCCACGCAAAAGTTACCTTGCGTGGCCCTCAGTGACTTCATAAATCGTGAGCAGAGCAACACAGCGCAAATCCCTGCGTTGCCTTACCCTGCCCTGCCCTGCACCAGGGAGGCATTCCATGGGCATTGCTTGGGTGTTTCCATGCAGCTCCTATGGTTTGTGACACATTCCCAGATTTACCAGAACTGGTAAACCTGCGAGTGCCAAAAAGATACGCCTCCCCAGGTGAGGCATGGCAAGGAGAATCATCTTTAGTTCTCCTTGCTACTTCTTCTGTCTATGTGTGCTGAATTCATAGGTACGGCGCATTCCGCAGCACACATACAAAGAGGAATTTGCCTCTCAGGATTGTTAGTGTACAGGAAGGTGCCCCTTCCTGCACAAAAACAATTCTGGATGCAACAAAGGCACCCAGGCACCAGGGCAATGGGTGCATTCCTTCTCTTACCCTGTCATGGAGCGCAACAAGGTGACTTGCTGACCTGCACTGCGCGACAATCTCATAAATATGCACTGAAATCTCTACATGAAGAAGTAGAAACAAACATCAAGGGCAATTCTGAATGTCCTTAACCACAATAACACACTAAAATAATTTTTATCAATAATGTTGAAGTTTGGGAGTCTCTTTGGAAAGTATTCCACTTAGGCACTGACATTTTTTGTCTTTCTTTTTCCCTACACAGAGCTGAGTGACTTTGTTAGGGAATGATGGATGCAGCAGAAATTTTTCAATGAGGACCAGGCAATCATACTACGTCAGTTCACCAGATAAATTATGGCATAATGGTTCATCAAGAATGAGTATAAGGAGAGTGTGGCAAATGGGAAGAGATTAGGCTATTAGATCGCGAGAACTACACTCCTGCAGTCACACATACACAGCCACAGCGACAGGTGGTACATTCCCCAAAGGTACCATTCAGGTTATTGATGTCAGTCAGTATTTAAATCTTATAGGCTCAGGGGCAAGTTTTCTGGCAACATTGGGTGTTTTGACTCTCTCTGTACTTCACACACAGCTTTATTTTTTTTTCCCCATACAGTTCCCTTGATCCCCTATGTTTCCCTGATCTTTGACTTAGCTTTATCCTGGATTGTGTCCTTCATATGTCAGTTATCTTTCCTATACCAGGCTTTTTCGTTTCTGGTGCTGGAGTGACGGTTCGTCCTTATTCAGATCCTAACATGACTAAAATATGCCCGAGAACTAGTTACAGATTTGCTCCTGCTTGCAGAGGGTAAGTCCACAGGTGCATCATCTGAGGGTATGTTATCTGTTTTTCGTTGATATGATCTGTTTACTGATGTGGGTTTTCTCATCTATTGGTGGATTCCTGGCCAGTTCTCACTTATGATCAGAGGGTTTTTGCTGTGTGTCATCCAGTCAGTTATTCAGACAACCAACCTGCAGTTGCGTATCTCTCCTGACACCCTTTTTCTTAAGCCTGGGTCCTCCTTAACACATGTGATAACTTACTGGAGGGGTAGGTGAACTCCTAAGACAGAGAAGGATGGCTTGGCCTCGACCTCCACACATCCGAGCTCTGAGGTTGTGACAGCATGGCGGTTTCTCAAATCCAAATTCATGGATATAGAATGGTGTGCCCTTATTTTTTTTATTGGATTCCTGTTAGACCTGGCTCTTATGGCGTGTTTCCCCTGTCTCTTTCCTTTCTGGCCTCCTGTTTTTAATGGTATGTTGGACTTCATTTTGCTGGTTTAGTACCTCTGCGCACTTTCTCATTGCTGTTCAGTGTTAAAGTGCAAGTGCTCCCACTGTAAAATGTGTTTATGAATTGGTCTTTCCATGTTTGGCTTATTTGATTTACTACTAACTCCCTAGTATAGTGCATGTGTGTGCCCTGGGCCTGTAACTTAAATGCTGCTAGTGGTCCTGCAGCGCTGATTGTGCCACCCACACAAGCAGCCTTTCAAAGGTGTCTCAGATCTGTCACTGCAGTGTCTGTGCACAGTTTTTACTGTCATACCGACCTGGCAAGTGTCCCCATTTGCTTTTTGATGAGAGCAGGACGCACACCTTTTTATATCCTAGGAGTTTTCAGGCCCTTGAAGTCACACAGGTTGCAGATCGCACTTCGTGCAGTTAAAGTCAGGAGCTCTGGTGTCGGTGGGCATCAGGGCTGTGGTGCGGTGTGAAGTGCAAAGGTGCGGTGTGTGGTGCCCTTAGGTTGCCTGCAGGCAGCAGCTCGTGACACTCATCCAGCGGTGTAGGTGAGACCAGGGCTGCAGTGCAAAGTGGTGCGGTGTTTGTTGCGGTGCTAGCAGGTCAGGGTGTAGGCAGTGGCGTTGTCGTTGCCGTAGTGCTGTTATTGGCTGACGAACTGGAGTCGATGGTGCCGGAGTCAGTGGGCCAAGGTTGTGGTCTAGAATGGGGCCGTGCGTTGTGTAACTTATGAGCGGTGCCTTCAAACCACAGTGCAAGCAGTGATGTCAATGTCAGCATAGAGCATCGTCGTCTGAGACACCAGGTTGGTGGTGTGATGCGAGGCGGTGCGAAGTGCAGAGCCCGCTGGTCACAGTGCAAGCAGCAGCTCAGTGGCAGCGGCAGCATCGGTGAGACAAAGGTTGCGGTGGGGAGTGTGGCGGTGCCCTCTGCGGTGCCTTCAGGACACGGAGCCTGTAACAGCATAATTGACGGCGCCAGGTTGCTTTTTATTTTGTTGTAGCACAAAACACATAGTTCCCAGTGCTGGTAGCAGATGAACTTGAAGTCTTTGCTGTTCCTGAGACTTCTTGAACAGGGGGAAAGCTCTACCTCAAGTCCTTGGAGAAACTCAAACAAAGAAGTTACAGAAAGTTCAGTTCAGTCCTTTCTCTGCCCAAGACAGAAGCAGCCACTGCAGGAAAACACAGCAAAGCACACAGCAAAGTGGTAGTTCCTCCTCACAGCTTCTCCAGCTCTTCTTCTTGGTAGGTTCCTTGATCCAAAAGAGTTCTAAAGTCCTGGGTCAGGGCCCCAATATTTATATAACATTTTCTCATTGTCCTCCTTGTAGCAAGTTCTCTAAGCCCAGTTCAAAACAGTTGTACCCTTTCTGGCCTCGCTTCACTAAAGGAGGTGGAGACAGAATTGTGCAGAGACACTGCCTTTTCAAGTGCTAGTGAAAACTCCCCCCACCACTTTAAATGCAGACCAGGCCTAAACAGCCCTACTCTGAGGCATCCGGGAAAGGCAGGAAACACCTCAACTACCCGTGTGCCGGTCTGAAGTAAATGCACATCCCCAGACCCTGTCACTCCAAAACTACCAGTCAATACACAAACCAGCAGAGACACACAGAATGTTTAAACAAGAACATGCCTACTTTCTAAAAGTGATTCAGAAAAGGGGGTAGTGATGAACAGAGTGTCTGAATTAAGCAGACCACTCTTACCCAGTCCAAAGATCAGGGCTTGATCCATCACCGTTATTTAGCTCACTGCCCCATCCCAGCTCAGAACCTGGCTATATGCAAATTAGTCTGTCCCTGGCCCAGTGCATCATGGGAACAGGGCAGACCAAACTACCAAGCCAATTCTTCACCAGAAAGGAGACAAGCTACCGGGGACCGGTTTCTGGCATTTCAGCCTCGTCGGCCCGGCTTGCTTGAATCCTGATGGAGCAGTGAGCAAGGGACTCATGTCTGAGTATACCCTGCCACACCTATAGTGGCCAAAAACGATTCAAAAAAGGGGGTGGTGATGAACAGAGTGTCTGAATTAAGCAGACCACTCTTACCCAGTCCAAAGATCAGGGCTTGATCCATCACCGTTATTTAGCTCACTGCCCCATCCCAGCTCAGAACCTGGCTATATGCAAATTAGTCTGTCCCTGGCCCAGTGCATCATGGGAACAGGGCAGACCAAACTACCAAGCCAATTCTTCACCAGAAAGGAGACAAGCTACCGGGGACCGGTTTCTGGCATTTCAGCCTCGTCGGCCCGGCTTGCTTGAATCCTGATGGAACAGTGAGCAAGGGACTCATGTCTGAGTATACCCTGCCACACCTATAGTGGCCAAAAACGATTCAGAAAAGGGGGTGGTGATGAACAGAGTGTCTGAATTAAGCAGACCACTCTTACCCAGTCCAAAGATCAGGGCTTGATCCATCACCGTTATTTAGCTCACTGCCCCATCCCAGCTCAGAACCTGGCTATATGCAAATTAGTCTGTCCCTGGCCCAGTGCATCATGGGAACAGGGCAGACCAAACTACCAAGCCAATTCTTCACCAGAAAGGAGACAAGCTACCGGGGACCGGTTTCTGGCATTTCAGCCTCGTCGGCCCGGCTTGCTTGAATCCTGATGGAGCAGTGAGCAAGGGACTCATGTCTGAGTATACCCTGCCACACCTATAGTGGCCAAAAATGATTCAGAAAAGGGGGTGGTGATGAACAGAGTGTCTGAATTAAGCAGACCACTCTTACCCAGTCCAAAGATCAGGGCTTGATCCATCACCGTTATTTAGCTCACTGCCCCATCCCAGCTCAGAACCTGGCTATATGCAAATTAGTCTGTCCCTGGCCCAGTGCATCATGGGAACAGGGCAGACCAAACTACCAAGCCAATTCTTCACCAGAAAGGAGACAAGCTACCGGGGACCGGTTTCTGGCATTTCAGCCTCGTCGGCCCGGCTTGCTTGAATCCTGATGGAGCAGTGAGCAAGGGACTCATGTCTGAGTATACCCTGCCACACCTATAGTGGCCAAAAACGATTCAGAAAAGGGGGTGGTGATGAACAGAGTGTCTGAATTAAGCAGACCACTCTTACCCAGTCCAAAGATCAGGGCTTGATCCATCACCGTTATTTAGCTCACTGCCCCATCCCAGCTCAGAACCTGGCTATATGCAAATTAGTCTGTCCCTGGCCCAGTGCATCATGGGAACAGGGCAGACCAAACTACCAAGCCAATTCTTCACCAGAAAGGAGACAAGCTACCGGGGACCGGTTTCTGGCATTTCAGCCTCGTCGGCCCGGCTTGCTTGAATCCTGATGGAGCAGTGAGCAAGGGACTCATGTCTGAGTATACCCTGCCACAACTATAGTGGCCAAAAACGATTCAGAAAAGGGGGTGGTGATGAACAGAGTGTCTGAATTAAGCAGACCACTCTTACCCAGTCCAAAGATCAGGGCTTGATCCATCACCGTTATTTAGCACACTGCCCCATCCCAGCTCAGAACCTGGCTATATGCAAATTAGTCTGTCCCTGGCCCAGTGCATCATGGGAACAGGGCAGACCAAACTACCAAGCCAATTCTTCACCAGAAAGGAGACAAGCAACCGGGGACCGGTTTCTGGCATTTCAGCCTCGTCGGCCCGGCTTGCTTGAATCCTGATGGAGCAGTGAGCAAGGGACTCATGTCTGAGTATACCCTGCCACACCTATAGTGGCCAAAAACGATTCAGAAAAGGGGGTGGTGATGAACAGAGTGTCTGAATTAAGCAGACCACTCTTACCCAGTCCAAAGATCAGGGCTTGATCCATCACCGTTATTTAGCTCACTGCCCCATCCCAGCTCAGAACCTGGCTATATGCAAATTAGTCTGTCCCTGGCCCAGTGCATCATGGGAACAGGGCAGACCAAACTATCAAGCCAATTCTTCACCAGAAAGGAGACAAGCTACCGGGGACCGGTTTCTGGCATTTCAGCCTCGTCGGCCCGGCTTGCTTGAATCCTGATGGAGCAGTGAGCAAGGGACTCATGTCTGAGTATACCCTGCCACACCTATAGTGGCCAAAAACGATTCAGAAAAGGGGGTGAAATGCCAGAAACCGGTCCCCGGAAGCTTGTTTCCTTCCCAGTGTAAGAATTGGCTTTTGTAGTCTGGTCTGCCCTGTTCCCATGATGCACTGGGCCAGGGACAGACTAATTTGACTACAGCCAGGTTCAGAAACTGGGATGGTGCAATGAGCTAAAAAACGGTGTTGGATCTAGCCCTGATCTCTTGACTGGGTGAGAGTATTCTGCTTAATTCAGAGACTCTGTCCATCACCACCCCTTGTTGTAAAAAATTTTGTCCACCCTAAGCGTGGAAGGGTATACTCAGATGTGAGTCCCTTGCTCATTGCACCATCAGGATTCAAGCAAGACGGGCCGAAGACGGCTGAAATGCCAGAAACCGGTCCCCGGAAGCTTGTTTCCTTCCCAGTGTAAGAATTGGCTTTTGTAGTCTGGTCTGCCCTGTTCCCATGATGCACTGGGCCAGGGACAGACTAATTTGCATACAGCCAGGTTCAGAAACTGGGATGGTGCAATGAGCTAAAAAACGGTGTTGGATCTAGCCCTGATCTCTTGACTGGGTGAGAGTATTCTGCTTAATTCAGAGACTCTGTCCATCACCACCCCTTGTTGTAAAAAAATGTGTCCACCCTAAGCGTGGAAGGGTATACTCAGATGTGAGTCCCTTGCTCATTGCACCATCAGGATTCAAGCAAGCCGGGCCGAAGACGGCTGAAATGCCAGAAACCGGTCCCCGGAAGCTTGTTTCCTTCCCAGTGTAAGAATTGGCTTTTGTAGTCTGGTCTGCCCTGTTCCCATGATGCACTGGGCCAGGGACAGACTAATTTGCATACAGCCAGGTTCAGAAACTGGGATGGTGCAATGAGCTAAAAAACGGTGTTGGATCTAGCCCTGATCTCTTGACTGGGTGAGAGTATTCTGCTTAATTCAGAGACTCTGTCCATCACCACCCCTTGTTGTAAAAAATGTTGTCCACCCTAAGCGTGGAAGGGTATACTCAGATGTGAGTCCCTTGCTCATTGCACCATCAGGATTCAAGCAAGCCGGGCCGAAGACGGCTGAAATGCCAGAAACCGGTCCCCGGAAGCTTGTTTCCTTCCCAGTGTAAGAATTGGCTTTTGTAGTCTGGTCTGCCCTGTTCCCATGATGCACTGGGCCAGGGACAGACTAATTTTCATACAGCCAGGTTCAGAAACTGGGATGGTGCAATGAGCTAAAAAACGGTGTTGGATCTAGCCCTGATCTCTTGACTGGGTGAGAGTATTCTGCTTAATTCAGAGACTCTGTCCATCACCACCCCTTGTTGTAAAAAATTGTGTCCACCCTAAGCGTGGAAGGGTATACTCAGATGTGAGTCCCTTGCTCATTGCACCATCAGGATTCAAGCAAGCCGGGCCGAAGATGGCTGAAATGCCAGAAACCGGTCCCCGGAAGCTTGTTTCCTTCCCAGTGTAAGAATTGGCTTTTGTAGTCTGGTCTGCCCTGTTCCCATGATGCACTGGGCCAGGGACAGACTAATTTGCATACAGCCAGGTTCAGAAACTGGGATGGTGCAATGAGCTAAAAAACGGTGTTGGATCTAGCCCTGATCTCTTGACTGGGTGAGAGTATTCTGCTTAATTCAGAGACTCTGTCCATCACCACCCCTTGTTGTAAAAAATACTTTCTAAAAGTGGCATTTTCAAACAAACAATTTAAAAACCATCTCCCTAAAAAGATGTGTTATTAAATCCTGAGTTCAGAGAGCCTAAACTCCATTTCTCTATCATTTCCGAATGGACAGATATACTTGCAAGATGTTACAAAGTAATTCCCATGTTAGCCTATGGGACAGATAGCAATGCAATAGTGAACAACGAAATTGGCAGTATTTCACTATCAGGACATGTCACACACAC
This sequence comes from Lissotriton helveticus, assembly GCF_964261635.1. Classification (NCBI taxonomy): domain Eukaryota; kingdom Metazoa; phylum Chordata; class Amphibia; order Caudata; family Salamandridae; genus Lissotriton; species Lissotriton helveticus. The sequence goes on along the minus strand of NC_136063.1, from coordinate 967,779,756 downwards.
CAGGACATGTCCTACCTTTCACTTACACTGCATCCTGCCCAGAAAGGTACCATGGGCCTACCTGAGGGGTGCCTTACTTGTACGAAGAGGGAAGGTTAGGACCTGGCAAATGGGGACACTTCAAGAAGAGATGGGACTGTGTCCAGTCCCCAGCAATGCACAGCGTAGTGCCACTTTTGGCTGTCTATTTTCAATCTTATTGATTCAACTTTAATCTATATTATCCATAACTCCTTTTCCTAAGTACTCCAACCTTCGGATAACGGTACCACGTACTCTGTGTACACGTAATTTTCAAGATTCTACTGTTAATTTGGAGTCACCCAGGACTTTTACCAAGAACAGGATGGAGACGTTAATTCAGTTCCAAGCAGTATTTATTCAAATCACATAATCCAATGCATTTCGGGCTTCAAGCCCTTTTCGGGGGTCACTGAAAGTAATGATAAAATGACACAATTACCGAACTGTTTACATCAGTATCCACATTTTAAACACTCCAACCTTATACAACAACAATCTCTCCTATATGCGGTAAAAAGGTAATCATAATAACCTCACATTTCGTCAGGTGATCAGTAAACCGACCAAATCAGCCTATATTTCAAACGTTACTTTATTAACACACCTTCACCCTCCTGTATTGTGTTATACAACCCTCTCCAAACTAATTACCTTCACCTATTAATCCTAGTACAACGCGCTTCATCAGTGTTATTTCAACAAACTGTAAACCATTGACAGTAACGGAAAACATATACAAGGAAAAACATATGCCATTGCGCCCGTGTTTCTATCGTGTTTTTCAAATGATGGTAGAAAACCTATCCAAGCCCCCCTTTTTTTAAGTATTAAACATTTATGTTTCAACCTTTGTAAGGAGGCGCTGCGCATACTTTCTACACATTGTGTGAATCTCATCCCGTGAATGCCACGTACCTGCCGTTTCGTCATTAGAAACCCGTTGCCTCGCTGCTAGCTCTAACAAACCTATTGCATCCCACAATCCCTCTCCCTTTTTGAATACATCATAGGAGCCCTGATTGGTTCAAAAATCTGAAAAAACTTCCCGTACTCCCCGTGTCCCAAAACTGATTACACCTGATGTCTTTCGCTCGAAGACTCCATCTCCCATAATCCATCTATTCAATGAACATTTGAATTGGAACCAGAATCAACCGCAAAACGTGCTAGTGTCATCATATTTAAAACAGTTCTTTGTTCGATCACTTTCTTCGCTGCCTTCATCCTGAACCACAGTGTTGTTCTTTTGTGCGTGGGCTCGTAAAGTCATTACCAATTCCTTCTTTCTTCTGTGCGGGTGCAGTCCTGATTTTGGGCTATAGTTATGATGCTTTTTGATGAGAGCAGGACGCACACCTTTTTATATCCATTTTTTAACCAGTTTAGTCCATATTTCTCCTTGCATGCGTGCAGTTTACTGTAGTGCCGTGCCCAAAAGCACTGAGGTACTAACATCAAGAAGAGATGGGACTGTGTCCACTCCCCAGCAATGCACAGCGTAGTGCCAATTTTGGCTGTCTCTTTTCAATCTTATTGATTCAACTTTAATCTATATTATCCATAACTCCTTTTCCTAAGTACTCCAACCTTGGGATAACGGGACCACGCACTCTGTGTACACGTAATTTTCAAGATTCTACTGTTTTTTCGGATTCTTGAACCAATCATGGCTCCTATGATGTATTCAAAAAGGGAGAGGGATTGTGGGATGCAATAGGTTTGTTAGAGCTAGCAGCGAGGCAACGGGATTCTAAAGCTTGAATTCGGTCCAGGGAAGGCATGGCTTGGCAGTTCGGGCTGGACTTTTCCATGAGGCACAGGGTCAAACTGATTTGCATATGGCCATGTCTGAACTGGGGTGGCAGAGTCGGCTAAAGAACGGTGATGGACTAAACCCAGATCTGCTGACTGGGTGTGAGTGTTTGATTGGTTCAGATGCTCTGTCCATCACCACCCTCTTTTGTACCGCTTTGTTTGCCATAAGTTGGCAGGGTATGCTCAGACGTGAGTCCCTTGCTCACTTTGCCACTGGATTCAAGCAAGCCTGCCTGAAGACGGCTGTAATGCCAGAAACCAGTCCTAGGAAGCTTGAATCCGGTCCAGGGAAGGCATGGCTTGGCAGTTCGGGCTGGACTGCTCCCATGAGGCACAGGGTCAGACTGATTTGCATATGGCCATGTCTGAACTGGGGTGGCAGAGTGGGCTAAAGAACGGTGATGGACTAAACCCAGATCTGCTGACTGGGTGTGAGTGTTTGATTGGTTCAGATGCTCCGTCCATCACCACCCCATTTTGTACCGCTTTGTTCGCCATAAGTTGGCAGGGTATGCTCAGACGTGAGTCCCTTGCTCGCTTTGCCACTGGATTCAAGCAAGCCTGGCTGAAGACGGCTGTAATGCCAGAAACCGGTCCTAGGAAGCTTGAATCCGGTCCAGGGAAGGCATGGCTTGGCAGTTCGGGCTGGACTGTTCCTATGAGGCACAGGGTCAGACTGATTTGCATATGGCCATGTCTGAACTGGGGTGGCAGAGTGGGCTAAAGAACGGTGATGGACTAAACCCAGATTTGCTGACTGGGTGTGAGTGTTTGATTGGTTCAGATGCTCCGTCCATCACCACCCCCTTTTGTACCACTTGGTATTTTTCAGCATTGAGCAGTCCTTTGTTTTGATGGCGTTTAACATGTACCGCTCGAAGCCCAGGTACATTGTGATGGCTAATCAATCAACAACAATCAAACATGTAAATCAAAAATATTTTGACACTTCCCTTTAGTTCCTCCCCCCAGGGGATTTTAACAAAACCTAATATACCCTCACTAGGTATCACCTACTAACTACTTGCCAAACTTGACACAAATTGAACAAACAGCACGTACATTTTAAGCAAATTAAAATAGTATTGATCCCTACTTCACTATATTCCTGCTTTATGGATTGGCACAAAATGTGACAGGCCAATAGAAAAACAATCTTTCCTTGCTTCTGCAAAATATTGGGCATATTTGTTAACAGTGGCAAACTTATGAGCAAATTAACGCTTTTGTTCCCAACCTCTTATGAAACACCCCCTTCATGTATATGCACAAATTTGAAAATACTAATAGTAATTTGAGCATCCTTAGCAGCTTCCAAATTTTAGGCATGTTTTCAAACGGTGAACAAAGTTACCAGCAAAATAACAAATAGCTTTTGGGGTGTAACCAGGTTGCCTTGTGAGCACCTGTTCCAGAGGAGCCGCGACGGCACTTATCTGGCGTTCCCAGGGCCTACCGACCATACCCACCAGCTGCAGAAGTGGTGCAGAGATGGCTGGTGGGACAGGCAGTCCTGGGAGCAGACTCCTTCTCCTGTATGTCCTCCATGGAGCCGACTGCAGATGACGCATCAAGACTCCCACTGAGGATATACTTAGTCCCTTGCACGGCGAACTTGGTGCGGATTGCCCTGACAGCGTTTTCTACCCCCACCTCCTCCAGAAGCACCCATTGGTGAGGACTGTGAGGCAGTGGTACTGCAGAGACACAACCCACCCCATGAGCCGCAAGCCAAGGCTGTGGGTGGGCACGTTAAGGGAGGAAGAATTCCTTTTCTTTTCCAGCTCTGTAGCCCAGCTAGACCCACGCAGCCCTATACTCAGGAACCAGCACCTTAACTGCTCGCTCAATGCTCCCCAAGCCTGCAGATTGGGTCTGGGCCATGATGATAGATAAGGGCCAGAAAGGGACCCAGGCCAACCACCTAGAGAAGTACGCACTCATGAATGCTGGAGAGGCTTGCGGAATGGACAGTCCTACGGACACTGGGGCACTGGTGGGTACGACCAGGGCCCCACTCTGAAGGAACTGCATCAAGTTAAGCAGAAACTGAGAAGACTAAACCCCCAATTCTCAATGCAATACCTGGTGAAACTGCGAATTCTGGACAAGGGCAAGTCCTGGTTCTGCATCTCCCCAGAGGAAGTCTGGGATTGGCTAGACAGGTGGTGCTCCTGATCCCCGCCCAGCCATGGGGGGTAACCAGCAATACTCCAAGAGATACAATGGAATCCCAAGTGGCTGTTAATGCAATAAATGACCGGTTTAAAAACTAAAGTTGCGGCGGCTGGTGCAGAACAGGGTTATGAGACTGTGAACTGTACTTCAGTACAAATGGGGACCACAACTTGCCCCTAGTATAGAGCCCACATTTCTGCATAATACGCACTAAATCAGGTTTGATGTTGGGTAGGCAGGGGGGTAGTTTTAAACTCCTGGCCTTAGTACATAGGGTTGGGTGTTCATGTTGGGGGTTTGTCACTGTTGATGGCATACTCACAAAGGAGCTGGGTCCAACTTTCTGACTTTTGACACTAGAAAGGAGATGACGCTTGAGGGACAAAAGCAAGAGCTTACATTGCTCTCTTAGAATGTGAATGGTCTGAGGGATATGCTAAAGAGATGGGTGGTATCATGCATTTTGGCTCGACAGAACCCAGATTGAATCCTCCTTCAGGAGCCCCACTTAGTGGGTAGCATTTGTGCATTGCTTGGGAGGGGCTGCTACACAGTCCTGGTACACTCTGGCTTCTCCTCAGGGTCCAGGTGAGTGGGTATACTAGTCAGGGAGACACTAATCCTACTGCTCATGAAATATTGGACTGACCCAGGTGGCTGCTGAGTGGCAATCCTAAGGGGAATGGAATGGGGGAACAGATGATGATAGTTTCCTAGTATTTCCCACCAGGCCTCCAGACAGGCATGCTCTGAAAGGCCAGGGATTGGCTGATGTAGACTCCGCAGGCGACTGCGATCATGAGGGGAAGCCTGAATCTTATTTTGGATGGGGAGTTAGACAGACTCACACGAGGCTAGAGATACCCGGGAAGGGACACCTGTCTGCAGGTTTTTGTCAAGGTGATGGGAATGCTGGACATCTGGTGGGAGGACCACCATACAGACAGACACTACTCCTACACTGCTGGGATGGCAGGATCAAATACCAGGTTAGACTAATTTCTGGTTCCCCAGACTCAGTGGGGAAGACACCATGACGCTTGTTACTTACCAAGGGGCATTTCAGACCGCTCCCGGGTACATACTTGACTGGGGGGAGTGGGCGCGATCCAGGGAGGGACAAGAGACCTGGAAGCTAGACCCTTGGGAACTGAGAGACTGGAACTATAGGAAGCTCCTAACATCAACCGTGGAGCTTAATTTCAAAGAAAATACAGGGACAGTGTTGTCTGACGTAACCACTTAGAGGATGGCTTACATCCCACATTACTGGGAAGAAGCAGGAACAACAAAGAGAAGTAGGGTATCTTGAAGCAAAACTGACAGATGGGAATGGGGGAATTAGCACAGCAATATTCTCTCACACTCATATGCTGCACCACCCTCACCATGGAAGAATATCATAGTCTGGTGGAGGATGAGGCAAGGGCTCAATATCAATCCATATAACACAGACAATACGAAGTGGGCAATAAAGCAGTGAAACTGCTAGCCTGATTGGCCTGCCAGGTGGAGGGAAGGCAATGGATACACCACATTACAAATAGAGGGGGGTGCTGCAGCACATGGCAGACAAGAGCTTGAGGTATTCACGGCTCACCTTGACAAACTCTATAGCCATGCTAGGGACCAATCCTGAGCAGACCTCCGGAGGTTCTTGGAAGACCTCCCCACTCTGACACTAGAACGAAATGACTTGGAAGCACAAGATAGGAAAATTAGTTTGGAGGAGATTAGAGAAGTCATTCAGCAACTCCTGATAGACTCTGGGGCCTAATGGTTACCCCCCAGAATTTTACAGATGTATGAGCTGCCTCGTGGCAGACCAAATATTTCATATGCTATATGAAGCCAAGAAGGAGGGAGTCCTGCCTCAGGTCCTCAGAACCGCCATTGTTGTTCTGATCCATAATGGAGGAAGACCTCTGGAGCAGTGTGATTCTTATTGGCTGATTACCCTGCTCAACTCATACGTACAGAGGGTCTTTCTATGGGCAGTCCTGGACAAGATAGGGTTTGTGGGGAGTTCATGTCCTGGATCCATCTGCTATATACAGCGCCGAAGGTCAGGGTGCAGGTGAATGGGGTGCTCTCTAGTGAATAAAGACACCCTAGAAAATTGAACTTTCCCCTTGTTGCTTCTCCCTCACCTTGGAGCCTTTGGCTTGTTGGTGCGAGCAGATGCTCAGATCCGGGAACTGGGATAGACAGCAGATTGGAAGGATATTATACCCCTCTATGCGGATGATGTATTGTTCTACCTAGCTGATACCCTAAGGTCCCGAAGGTCCGTAACCTATACAAGGGGTGACTCTGCCTCCCAGACCTCCATCTGTACTACTGGGCCGCACAACTAATAACTGGCAATGACTGGGCATTTGTCACTTATGATGGACCCTCTTTAAAAGCAGATATAGGACTGTTAGGTCCCCAGGGATACTTACCAAAGCTTTATGTCAAATGTAGGCCACATTGACACCCCTCCCCAATGGACTTAATGATAAAACTATGGAAAAAACACCACAAAAATGGGATGGTTGTGGCAGCCCACGCTGGAGGCACCATTGTGGGACTCAGCTCTACTGGAAGCCTCACAGAGTTGAAATGCAGTCACCAATGGGACATGATTGGGATATCAAGACGTAGACAATTGGGATCTGGGGGGCTTGCTCCTCTTTTCCAATCTGCAAACTCAATATGAACTGTCGGCAGCTCAGGAGTTCCGAAATGTACAGGTCCTTTATGCACTCCAAAGTTTCTAGGATATGCTTTATGAGGTCCCCAATGAGACTCAGCTGGAGATTCAACTACAATTTGCTGCTCTGCAGAGCCCCACTATTTCCCTAACATATAGGACATTAGTGTCCATCTGCGAACCTTCCCTGGCCATGCTACATGGCGATGGGAGGTAGACTTGGGGGTCCTGACAAATAAGGATTGGGGGGAAGTGACCATCAAGGCTGGCTGCCATCTGGTACGGCTGAACATTTACCACCATACTTACCACACAAGAACTCGACTGCTCCTGATGGGTAGGACTGACAATAACTGGTGTCTGTGAGGTTGCGGCCATTGCGGGGTCCTCATGCACACTATCTGGACTGTCCGATCATCTTACCGTTCTGAATACAAGTGATATGATGCCTCTCCATGACTGCAGACGTGCCAGTGGAGCTGACTTACAAGTTAAACACACAAGATGATGGACGGAATGTGGCACAATGGCAAAACATTCACCCCCAGTCACAGATCTGGGTTTAATCCATTGTTATTTTGCTCACCACACCACCCCAGTTCAGATATGGCCATATGCAAATCAGTCTTGACCCTGTGCCTTATGGGAACAGACCAGCCCGAACTGCCAAGCCATGTCTTTCCTGGACCGGATTCAAGCATCCTAGGACCGGTTTCTGGCTATCAGCCGTCTTCAGCCAGGATAGCTTGACTCCAGTGGCTTAGTGAGCAAGGGACCCACGTCTGGGCATAACCATCCCACATAGGGTTAACAGCAAAACACACAAGATGATGGATGGAATGTTGCACAATGGCAAAACATTCACCCCCAGTCACAGATCTGGGTTTAATCCATCGTTATTCTGCTCACTAAGCCAACCCAGTTCACACATGGCCATATGCAAATCACTTTAGACCCTGTGACTCATGGGAACAGTCCAGTCTGAACTGCCAAGCCATGTCTTTCCTGGACCGGATTCAAGCATCCTAGGACCGGTTTCTGGCTATCAGCCGTCTTCAGCCAGGATAGCTTGACTCCAGTGGCTTAGTGAGCAAGAGACCCACGTCTGGGCATACCCTTCCCACATAGGGTGAACAGCAAAACACACAGGATGATGGACGGAATGTTGCACAATGGCAAAACATTCACCCCCAGTCACAGATCTGGGTTTAATCCATCGTTATTTTGCTCACCAAGCCACCGCAGTTCAGACATGGCCACATGCAAATCAGTCTAGACCCTGTGCCTCATGGGAACAGTCCAGCCCGAACTGCCAAGCCATGTCTTTCCTGGACCGGATTCAAGCATCCTAGGACCGGTTTATGGCTATCAGCCGTCTTCAGCCAGGATAGCTTGACTACAGTGGCTTAGTGAGCAAGGGACCCACGTCTGGGCATACCCTTCCCACATAGGGTGAACAGCAAAACACACAAGATGATGGACGGAATGTTGCACAATGGCAAAACATTCCCCCCAGTCACAGATCTGGGTTTAATCCATTGGTATTTTGCTCCCCAAGCCACCCCAGTTCAGACATGGCCATATGCAAATCAGTCTAGACCCTGTGCCTCATGGGAACAGTCCAGCCCGAACTGCCAAGCCATGTCTTTCCTGGACCGGATTCAAGCATCCTAGGACCGGTTTCTGGCTATCAGCCGTCTTCAGCCAGGATAGCTTGACTCCAGTGGCTTAGTGAGCAAGGGACCCACGTCTGGGCATACCCTTCCCACATTGGGTGAACAGCAAAACACACAAGATGATGGACAGAATGTTGCACAATGGCAAAACATTCACCCCCAGTCACAGATCTGGGTTTAATCCATCGTTATTTTGCTCACCAAGCCAACCCAGTTCAGACATGGCCATATGCAAATCAGTCTAGACCCTGTGTCTCATGGGAACAGTCCAGCCCGAACTGCCAAGCCATGTCTTTCCTGGACCGGATTCAAGCATCCTAGGACCGGTTTCTGGCTATCAGCCGTCTTCAGCCAGGATAGCTTGACTCCAGTGGCTTAATGAGCAAGGGACCCACGTCTGGGCATACCCTTCCCACATAGGGTGAACAGCAAAACACACAAGATGATGGACGGAATGTTGCACAATGGCAAAACATTCACCCACAGTCACAGATCTGGGTTTAATCCATCGTTATTTTGCTCACTAAGCCACCCCAGTTCAGACATGGCCATATGCAAATCAGTTTAGACCCTGTGCCTCATGGGAACAGTCCAGCCCGAACTGCCAAGCCATATCTTTCCTGGACCGGATTCAAGCATCCTAGGACCGGTTTCTGGTTATCAGCCGTCTTCAGCCAGGATAGCTTGACTCCAGTGGCTTAGTGAGCAAGGGACCCACGTCTGGGCATACCCTTCCCACATTGGGTGATCAGCAAAACACACAAGATGATGGACGGAATGTTGCACAATGGCAAAACATTCACCCCCAGTCACAGATCTGGGTTTAATCCATTGTTATTTTGCTCATCAAGCCAACCCAGGGCGTGGCTTGGACGCCGATGGGGATGGCGGCGTGAGCTGGTAGCTCCGCGCCCGATCCCGGTTATTCTCCTGATAATTCTCCTGGTCGTTGCCTGTCACACAGCACCGGACGTTGGAACACCTGGGGCAGCTGTTGCGACCAGTTCTGAGTCGGAGGAGGGGTCCGCTGGGCGACGACATTCGACGGAGCTGATCGGGAGCCCGGTGGTGACGACAAAATGGCGGCGGTCCCCGGCAGCACAGGGAAACTCTAACTCGATGGCCCGTGTCTGAGAGGGGGCACCAGGTCGAGATTCGGATCCAGACCGTGGCGCACTTGTTTTCTGGAGGTGTGTACCGGCGAGCGGATGGTGGGGGACCCCCCTGATGGCGGCGCTGCTGTGGACAGTTCGCTCCGTGTTGGAGGCCTAAGATGGCGGTCGGCGGGGTGACGCACTTGGAGAGCACAGTGTATGCCTCGCCTTCTGAGGGGGGCTTTGCTCAGTGGAGTGGCTCCGAGCGTGGTATTTGACGACACACCCTTAGTGGAGGGACCCCTGAGCAGGTACCGGCACCCAGAAGCCCGGGTCCCCCGAAGGGGCCACGGTGACGTCGCGACTGAGGAACGAAAGGCTTCGAGGGCCGCGGTGGCGGGGGTGCTGAAGCCGAAGCAGCAGCCCGACCATAAGATGGGACGGGACGATGACCAAGGGGCCCATGGGTCTCCCACGGACTCAACACAGGAACAGCGGCTCAATAAGCGCCTTGATGATATCCTGGAGGCTATAACCTCGACGAAGGAGTCGTTACACCAGGACATAGCACAGGTGGCGACGGGACTGGGGCTCCTGAAAGCGGACCATGCCAAACTGGTGGACAGGGTTAAGGACACTGAGCTGTCCCTCCAAGACCTGAAGCCAGCTGTGGTCACGGCGGAACATAGGCTAAAGGATGTGCTGGCCCGCCTGGAGGTCCTGGAACGGAAGGCCGAGGATGCCGAAAGTCGCAATTGGCGCAACAACGTCCGAGTGGTGGGCCTTCCAGAAAAATCAGAAGGTGGGGACATGGTGGAGTACTTGGAGAACTGGTACAAGACTGTGGTCGCTCCGGAAGGCCTTTCTCCCTTCTTCACCTTGGAGAGAGCCCACCGGGTCCCGGCCAGGCCGCCTCTGCAGGGTGGACCTCCTAGACCGGTGGTGGCCAGAGTGTTGCATTTTAAGGACAGGGACCTGTTGATTCAGAGAGCTCGCTCGGCGGGACCCTTCCAGGTGGAGAATAGTATGGTTACGATATTCCCGGACTATGCTCAAGACGTTCAGAGGCGAAGGGCCTCCTACCTGTCGGTGAAGAAAGAACTACGAGAAGAAGGGATTCAGTACTCTCTGCTCTTCCCGGCCAAATTGAGGGTTATCATGGACGGAACTACGCATTTTTTCCTCACTCCGGAGGAGGCCTGGACGTGGCTGGAAACGTACAGAGCTGGCACGGACCGCAGAGGGAGGGAAGAGTGGGTACGGCCGAAGCCGGTCCGGATGCGAAAATCGCAGAGAATCCGCAGGCGACATAGGGCGCTGCTGAAACAACAAACTGATCTAATGGCCGCCGACAAGCGAGGAGCTCTGGTAGCGACAGCGGTGATCACAGGCTCCCAGAAAAGTGGATCAGCAATGGGGTCGGACTCTGAGGAAGCGGAGGAGAAGTCGGGTCCGGAACTTTCTGATTTGGACAGTGCGGGAGGCCCTGTGGTCACGCCTCAGATGGCGGACGAGATCCTCGGGGAATGAACCTTTTGGAGCTGGATTTACTGGGACTTGGCCCTGCTGCAGCGGATATCCTGAGTGTCCATTGGTGCTGGACTTCAGGTGACGCACTTTTATACGGGATGTCGGACTTGGAGTGAAAGCGGCGCATGCCGCCCGTTGGCCCAGACCCGCCTCTTATTGCCCTTAAGGCTTACCGTGGTGACTACCACAGATTAGGATTGTGTGTGTTGTTAAGGGGGTTTGGATGGGGACTGATGTGTTATTGGGTCCTGTTCTGGGGGGGAGGACTGAGGGAGTTGTATGGGGTGTTGTGTTTGGGGGTCAGTGCTGTTTGAGTGTGGGCGGGATGCCTGGTACGCTTGAGGTGCTGAAAGATGATCATAATGGGGACTTCACCTGATTTGAAATGTCTAACATGGAACGTACGTGGCTTGCAGACTATGGCAAGGCGCCATAAGGTACATGCATACTTGGTGCGACGTGGCGTCCAGATTGCCCTGCTTCAGGAGACCCATCTCACCAAGTCGGAATGCAATGCCTTGCAGAAAAGATGGCGTGGCCAAGTGTTTGGCACAGCATACTCTGCATTTGCTAGGGGGGTCTTGGTGTGGGTGCGGGCTGGAGTTCCCTTCCAGGCTACGAACCAGGTCATAGATCCGGAGGGACGATTTGTGGCGGTGGAGGGCAGGTTATATGGTAGGGATGTGGTACTTTGCAGTGTTTATGATCCTAACTCGGAACAAGCCCGCTTTTTTGATAAATTGTCCGGTTCTCTGGCACATTTCCTGGCGGGACAGGTCCTATTAGGGGGCGACTTTAACTCGATTGCAGATCCACTGCTGGATAGGTCACACCCACCATTACATTCCTCCCCGGTCCATAGGCTAGCTACACAGAGGAGGGCGTGGCAGAATCAATGGGGCCTCATAGACGTTTGGAGAGGTCAACACCCTACTGATAGGGACTACTCCCACTTTTCCGCACTCCACGAGTTGCATGTTCGGATCGACTCGATCCTCTGTAACACTACAATAGCATCCCTGGTGTCGCATTCGGAGTACTTGACCAGGACCATATCTGATCACAACCCCCAGTTGGTGCACATCAAATGGCAACGGGTTCGAACCGTGATTCCCACTTGGAGGTTGCAGCCTGAATCTTTAGAAGACGGGGCTTTTAGTTCTGACCTCCGAGCGGGCATCGAGGGTTATTTTGCCGTCAACGATGGGACCGCCACCACCAGGGCTTTAGAATGGGACGCGTTCAAGGTGGTGGTCAGAGGACTGTGTATAGGAAAGTACTCCGGTGTACGGACGAGCCTTCTGGCTGACGTGGACAAGGCGGAGGGGGCACTGCGGGACCTAGAACGCCGGTGACCGGAACATCCGGCCCTGCACCCACAACTGTTGAAGGCGAGGGAACGAATGGCTGTGGAGACTGAACGTCTGAGGAGTTATGACTACCGGTTATACCTGACGAAAGCTCATGTGGAGGGTGATAAGGTGGGAACGCTGCTGGCGAAATTGGCCAACCCGATTCCCAGGGGCTGCCCGATCCTGAGTATACGTGATGAGTCGGGTGGGATGGTCTACTCCCAAACGGCGGTTCTTTCCTGCTTTCTCAATTACTACACGACTCTTTATAGTAGCCAGCTGGAGGTGGGGATCCCCGAGATAGAGGATTATCTTGCGGGGATCCAACTCCCGACACTGGATGAGGATAGCGCTAAGGATCTAGGTAGCGCAATAATGCTTCCTGAAATAAGGGGTGCGATCAAGCAGATGGCCCGGAATAAAACACCGGGTGTGGATGGCCTTCCAGTGGAATTTTATGCTCACTATGTTGATGTCCTGGCGCCTAGACTGCTGGTGGTGTATGCCGAGGCGCTCGAACTGGGATACTTACCTCAGTCGATGAGAGAGGCTCTGATAATTCCACTCTTAAAGCCGGGTAAGGAGGACATCGAAGTGACCTCCTATAGGCCATTGTCCATGCTAACGGTGGACTATAAAATTCTGAGCCGCATTTTGGCTACTAGACTCTTGCCCCACATGACCACGCTGGTCCATCCCGATCAGGCTGGGTTTATCCCGACCAGAAATACATCGATCAACATCCGCCGCCTTGTGCGCGTATTGGATAGTTCATGGGACCCGGACCAGATGCCAGCAGTATTGTCTGTAGATATCGAGAAAGCTTTTGATAGCTTAGAGTGGAGCTATCTCGACAAAGTGCTGGAGAAATACGGTCTGGGTGAACACTTTGGACGCTGGACGAGAGTCCTTTACTCCTCGGCGTCTGCCAGGGTGCGGCTGGGCTCGGTGATCTCTTCTGACTATCCGGTAGGGAGAGGCACGAGGCAGGGATGTTCTCTTTCCCCGCTGTTGTTCGCACTGGCGATGGAACCCTTGGCAGCCCGGGCTAGAACAGGAAGGGCCTATGCCGGAGTGCTGAGCAGAGAGTCTCCACAGTACATCTCACTCTATGCGGATGACTTGCTGGTGTTCTTAGAGGACACGGCTATGGCCCTGGATGGGGCGATTGAGTTGTTGTCGCTTTTTGGGAGGCTATCCGGCCTTCGGGTGAACTGGAGCAAGACCTGCCTCTTTCCGTTGCGGGAGGACGCGCCCAGACCGCAGCTGGCCCGGAACGTTATCTGGGAACCTTCGTGCTTTACCTATCTGGGGGTCCGCATTTACCACGGCGTCGATAACCTGCTGGACGGGAATGTGGGGCATTGTATACGGGACTTGAGAGGCTGTATGGCGTTCTGGGCGACCCTTCCCCTTTCGATACAAGGCAGGGCGGCGCTGCTGAAGATGGTGGCCTTGCCCAGGCTGCTTTATTATTTCCGCACGCTGCCACTGTGGATCCCACAGAGGGTCTTTAGGGAGTTACGCACCGTGACAATAGACTTCCTGTGGGGACATGGTCGACGCCGTGTGGCTCTGACCACGCTCCAGAGGCCAAGAGCAGAGGGTGGCCTGGCGGTACCTAATTTTGAGCTCTACTATTTGGCGGCGCAGTTGCAGATCCTCACTCAGAACGTGGCAAGAGTTTTCAGAGGCCCTGCCCAGGCCGGAGGGGAGGGGGTGCCAAGACATGTACTATCTTATATAGTGATGCAGCAGAGGCTCGAGTTGCGCGCTCTGACGCTGGAGAAACGTACCCTACGTTTGTGCTGGAACAGGAGCCAGAGGCGAGTGGGGGTAGCCCGCCCATACGCTCCTGAAATCCCGTTGGGTATGTTGACGGCACTGCCGCATGGTGGGGACTGGTCCCCGCTCCTGGATTGGGAGGAGCTGGGTCTCCACATGGTGTGCGACCTTTATGCCGATGGCGAATTGTTGCCTTTCCGGGTGGTGCTGGACCTCTTTGGTGTCTCGGATGGTGGTTTTCTCCTTCATGCGGCGGTGACGACGGCGATCCGTAAACACTGGCAGATGGGACAAGTGGAGCCTGGCACGACTGCAGCCTGCCAATATGTGGTGATGGCAGCGGGCACTTATAAGGCGATCACTTGTCTCCACTCCCGGATGTTGGCCGAGGGCTTGGAACCACTTACGGTCTTAAAGTTGAAATGGGAGGACAGCCTTGGTAAGCCGATACCAGACACGGTGTGGGGCCACATACTACGGAGGACGTGGAAGGGGAGCAGAAATGCCCGGTTTCAGCTGGTACACTTTTTTGTAGTGCATAGAGCCTACCTTACCCCGGGGAAGATTAGGAGACACTTCCAGGTCCTTGACGCTGTATGCCCTAGATGCATGGCGCCTGCTGTAGAGTTCGATCATATGTTGTGGAGCTGCCCGCAGTTGGGAACTTATTGGTCCGAGGTGGGGGAGCTGCTTCAGGCAATCACTGAGCGCCAACTGGAGTTCGATATGGCCACCTGTTTACTGCTTTGGTTTCCCCACATGGCTAAAACAAAGATCACTAGTAAATTTATTGACTTGGGGCTCATATTGGCACGGAGGGAAATCACCTGGCACTGGAAGTCGAGGGAGGGCCCGTCCAGTAGGAGGTGGACGAACGAATTACTGAAATGGGCCCAGGGAGAGAGTACAGTCAGGTTTCAGCAGGCCACTAGGACATCCAATGAGAAGAGCATGGAGATGGCGAGGGCATGGGAAGGGCTGGTGCAGGCGCTGAAAGAACATTTGCAAGAGGATGAGAATGACGATGAGTAACCACATGAGGGTTCCATGAGACACAACTAGATATACTGATGACCAGCTCTCTTTGGATCATAAATGCATATATTGAAATAAAGCCCACATCAGCAGCGACACTGACGGGGTGGAGGGTGGGAAACTGGGGTTTTTTGTAGCAGTACAAATGTTGGGCTGGATGAGTGTGGGGATGGAGAAAAGCAGATAATGGTTCAAGTGACTGCCTGAGGACGGAGATTTTCCAGGCTTTCTTTCTCCTGATTTTTGTTTCTTTTAGACATCGTGTGGCTACCGCCGCCCGACCTCCGGGTTGTGGGCTGAACTGCTGTGTTATGTTCTCCACGTCCTCTGATGATGGTCACCACCGAATGTCGTGATATTGAAATGTAAGCTTGTATTCCCCACGAATCTGCAATAAAAATATATTTCACAAAAAAATCAAGCCAACCCAGTTCAGACATGGCCATATGCAAATCAGTCTAGACCCTGTGTCTCATGGGAACAGTCCAGCCCGAACTGCCATGCCATGTCTTTCCTGGACCGGATTCAAGCATCCTAGGACCGGTTTCTGGCTATCAGCCGTCTTCAGCCAGGATAGCTTGACTCCAGTGGCTAAATAAGCAAGGGACCAACATCTGGGCATACCCTTCCCACATAGGGTGAACAGCAAAACACACAAGATGATGGATGGAATGTTGCACAATGGCAAAACATTCACCCCCAGTCACAGATCTGGGTTTAATCCAGCGTTATTTTGCTCACCAAGCCACCCCAGTTCAGACATGGCCACATGCAAATCAGTTTAGACCCTGTGCCTCCTGGGAACAGTCCAGCCCGAACTGCCAAGCCATGTCTTTCCTGGACCGGATTCAAGCATCCTAGGACCGGTTTCTGGCTATCAGCCTTCTTCAGCCAGGATAGCTTGACTACAGTGGCTTAGTGAGCATGGGACCCACGTCTGGGCATACCCTTCCCACATAGGGTGAACAGCAAAACACACAAGATCATGGATGGAATGTTGCACAATGGCAAAACCTTCACCCCCAGTCACAGATCTGGGTTTAATCCATTGTTATTTTGCTCACCAAGCCACCCCAGTTCAGACATGGCCATATGCAAATCAGTCTAGACCCTGTGCCTCATGGGAACAGTTCAGCTCGAACTGCCAAGCCATGTCTTTCCTGGACCGGATTCAAGCATCCTAGGACCAGTTTCTGGCTATCAGCCGTCTTCAGCCAGGATAGCTTGACTCCAGTGGCTTAGTGAGCAATGGACCCACGTCTGGGCATACCCTTCCCACATAGGGTGAACAGCAAAACACACAAGATGATGGACGGAATGTTGCACAATGGCAAAACATTCACCCCCAGTCACAGATCTGGGTTTAATCCATCGTTATTTTGCTCACCAAGCCACCCCAGTTCAGACATGGCCATATGCAAATCAGTCTAGACCCTGTGTCTCATGGGAACAGTCCAGCCCAAACTGCCAAGCCATGTCTTTCCTGGACCAGATTCAAGCATCCTAGGACCGGTTTCTGGCTATCAGCCGTCTTCAGCCAGGATAGCTTGACTCCAGTGGCTTAGTGAGCAAGGGACCCACGTCTGGGCATACCCTTCCCACATAGGGTGAACAGCAAAACACACAAGATGATGGACGGAATGTTGCACAATGGCAAAACATTCACCCCCAGTCACAGATCTGGGTTTAATCCATCGTTATTTTGCTCACCAAGCCACCCCAGTTCAGACATGGCCATATGGAAATCAGTCTAGACCCTGTGTCTCATGGGAACAGTCCAGCCCGAACTGCCATGCCATGTCTTTCCTGGACCGGATTCAAGCATCCTAGGACCGGTTTCTGGCTATCAGCCGTCTTCAGCCAGGATAGCTTGACTCCAGTGGCTAAATGAGCAAGGGACCAACATCTGGGCATACCCTTCCCACATAGGGTGAACAGCAAAACACACAAGATGATGGATGGAATGTTGCACAATGGCAAAACCTTCACCCCCAGTCACAGATCTGGGTTTAATCCATTGTTATTTTGCTCACCAAGCCACCCCAGTTCAGACATGGCCATATGCAAATCAGTCTAGACCCTGTGCCTCATGGGAACAGTTCAGCTCGAACTGCCAAGCCATGTCTTTCCTGGACCGGATTCAAGCATCCTAGGACCAGTTTCTGGCTATCAGCCGTCTTCAGCCAGGATAGCTTGACTCCAGTGGCTTAGTGAGCAATGGACCCACGTCTGGGCATACCCTTCCCACATAGGGTGAACAGCAAAACACACAAGATGATGGACGGAATGTGGCACAATGGCAAAACATTCACCCCCAGTCACAGATCTGGGTTTAATCCATCGTTATTTTGCTCACCAAGCCACCCCAGTTCAGACATGGCCATATGCAAATCAGTCTAGACCCTGTGTCTCATGGGAACAGTCCAGCCCAAACTGCCAAGCCATGTCTTTCCTGGACCAGATTCAAGCATCCTAGGACCGGATTCTGGCTATCAGCCGTCTTCAGCCAGGATAGCTTGACTCCAGTGGCTTAGTGAGCAAGGGACCCACGTCTGGGCATACCCTTCCCACATAGGGTGAACAGCAAAACACACAAGATGATGGACAGAATGTTGCACAATGGCAAAACATTCACCACCAGTCACAGATCTGGGTTTAATCCATCGTTATTTTGCTCACCAAGCCACCCCAGTTCAGACATGGCCATATGGAAATCAGTCTAGACCCTGTGTCTCATGGGAACAGTCCAGCCCGAACTGCCAAGCCATGTCTTTCCTGGACCGGATTCAAGCACCCTAGGACCGGTTTCTGGCTATCTGCCGTCTTCAGCCAGGATAGCTTGACTCCAGTGGTTTAGTGAGCAAGGGACCCATGTCTGGGCATACCCTTCCCACATTGGGTGATCAGCAAAACACACAAGATGATGGACGGAAGATTGCACAATGGCAAAACATTCACCCCCAGTCACAGATCTGGGTTTAATCCATCGTTATTTTGCTCACCAAGCCACCCCAGTTCAGACATGGCAAAATGCAAATCAGTCTAGACCCTGTGTCTCATGGGAACAGTCCAGCCCGAACTGCCAAGCCATGTCTTTCCTGGACCGGATTAAAGCATCCTAGGACCGGTTTCTGGCTATCAGCTGTTTTCAGCCAGGATAGCTTGACTCCAGTGGCTTAGTGAGCAAGGGACCCACGTCTGGGCATACCCTTCCCACATAGGGTGAACAGCAAAACACACAAGATGATGGACGGAATGTTGCACAATGGCAAAACATTCACCCCCAGTCACAGATCTGGGTTTAATCCATCGTTATTTTGCTCACCAAGCCACCCCAGTTCAGACATGGCCAAATGCAAATCAGTCTAGACCCTGTGTCTCATGGGAACAGTCTAGCCCGATCTGCCAAGCCATGTCTTTCCTGGACCGGATTCAAGCATCCTAGGACTGGTTTCTGGCTATCAGCCGTCTTCAGCCAGGATAGCTTGACTCCAGTGGCTTAGTGAGCAAGGGACCCACGTCTGGGCATACCCTTCCCACCACCCCCTTTTGTACCACTTTGTTCGCCATAAGTTGTCAGGGTATGCTCAGACGTTAGTCCCTTTCTCACTTTGCCACTGGATTCAAGCAAGCCGGGCTGAAGACGGCTGAAATGCCAGAAACCGGTCCTCGGAAGCTTGTTTCCGGTCCAGGGAAGGCATGGCTTGGCAGTTCGGGCTGGACTGTTCCCATGAGGCACAGGGTCAGACTGATTTGCATATGGCCATGTCTGAACTGGGGTGGCAGAGTGGGCTAAAGAACGGTGATGGATTAAAACCCAGATCTGTTGACTGGGTGTGAGTGTTTGATTGGTACAGATGCTCCGTCCATCACCACCCCTTTTGTACCACTTTGTTCGCCATAAGTTGGCAGGGTATGCTCAGACGTGAGTCCCTTGCTCACTTTGCCACTGGATTCATGCAAGCCGGGCAGAAGACGGCTGAAATGCCAGAAACCGGTCCTCGGAAGCTTTTTTTCGGTCCAGGGAAGTCATGGCTTGGCAGTTCGGGCTGGACTGTTCCCATGAGGCACGGGGTCAGACTGATTTGCATATGGCCATGTCTGAACTGGGGTGGCAGAGTGGGCTAAAGAACGGTGATGGATTATAACCCAGATCTGTTGACTGGGTGTGAGTGTTTGATTGGTTCAGATGCTCCGTCCATCACCACCCCCTTTTGCACGTCGTACAAGTTAGGCACCATGCGGATATGGGGTACCAAACCCTACCTAGACACACACTACCATACTGCAACATGGCCCTTATTACAGCCCGAAGGGGCATTGCCTGTAAATGGGGGGGAGGGGGGTAAAGACATACCATACTATCACAATGTCAGGGTGATGTGGATTGGTGCATGCACGGTGAATGCACAATATAGAAATGCAGGGGATGCCCTCAGAAATTCGAAAAGATATGGGGTCCACGGTGGGAGTACAGGGACTTTGATTGATTGCCCGGATTGTCAGATTGTCAGCTCTGTCCAATATGTAAATATCATTGACTCTATAACTGTGTGCTACATCAGTTTCAGAAGTTGTTGTATATATTCTTTGTTCATGACATAAAAATGTTTCAAAAAGAAAAAAAAAAACGGCTTTTCACCTGACAACGCCTCTTTCAAGCCCACTCAGTGTCCTTTTCAATTATTTATATCTCTAAAACTGCTGAAAGGATTGACATCAAATAAAAAAGCACCCTTTCCGAGTAAAGTTCATGCCAACTTTGTTATAAATCCATTCAGCGGTTTTTGGTCTATCTTTTGGCAAAGTTTGCTATTTGAGCTAAAATGTGAATTGATACACTTCTTCACTCTCCCCCTTAACTTTTTTTTCCCGGTCCATATATCTTCATGATTCAAAACTTACCTGACTGAGTAAGTATATTGCCAAGTTACGTGCAAATTTACCCATGGAGTAAAATAACATACGCAAATAAAAAACGCCTTTAAAGTGAAAACACCGGCTCAATCATAACTCTGCAGGAGATGCCTCAGGGGAAGTCTGACTGGATATACTGTAAAAATAGGGAAGGAAGCAGTCTCTTGGCTTACAGGCTCTCTCTCTGTCTGGCCTGGTATATATCCCCATCAAAGTTCATTGATTGTAAACTCTGTTATTCCCTGATTCCGCTCATTTTTATCATTAGCCCCCCCATCACTGGATTTCCCTCCCCTTCTGGCTACTGAGCCTTCACAACTGACAAGCTGAAAGCCGCTGCTGCTCTGCCTCTTCCTAACCACTGATCAGGCACCTAACACCAGATGATAACACGCATTGGCGAAACCAACGGATCTCGCTTTGTAATAGCTATTGGCTTTATCAATATGTTTAGCAATTTGTACACCAGGGTGGCTGCTGATCAGCATAGCTAAAAGGTAGTGGGCTGAAGGAGAGTTGCATCGATCGGTGTGTCATAAAGTGGAGTAGAGTGGAGTGTTATGGAGTGTCGTACAGCAGAGTTGAGTGGCATGGAGAAGAGAGGAGTCTAAGTGGAGTGTCATGGAGTAGCGTACAGTGTTGTGGAGCATCTTGGAGGGAGTAGAGTGTCGCAGAGTGGAGTGGCATAGAGTGTCGTGGAGTGGTGTAGAGCAGAGTGGAGTGGCGTAGAGGGTGTTGCGTAGGGTGGAGTAGAGTGTTGTAGAGTAGAGTGGAGTAAAGTGAATTGGAGAGGCATAAAGGGAGTTGCATAGAGCGTCAGAGAGTGGAATAGTGTCATAGAATGGCATAGAGTGAAATAGAGTGCTGTAGAGTGGAGTGGCATGGAGTTTAGTAGAGTTTCAGTGAAGCACAGTTTAATGGAGTAGAGCGTCAGAGTGGAGTATCGTGGAATGGAGTGTAGCAGAGTGTAGTGTAGTAGAGTGAGCTAGAATGAAGTGACATAAAGTACAGTGGTACAGAGTAAATTGGCTTACAGTGCAGTGGTGTAGAGTGAATTGGGTTTGAGTAAAGTTGTAAAGTGCATTGGCCTATAGTGCAGTGATGTAGAGTAGTGTAGAGTGCAGTGGCATAGAGTAGAGCAATGCAGAGAGACTACTGTGGTGTAGAGTGCAATAGCGTAGAGTGGAGTGACACAGAGTGGAGTGGTGAAGGTAGAGTAGAGTAGTGCAAGGTTTAGTGCTGATGTGTAAGCGTTCAGTGGTGTAAAGTGCAGTGGAATAGAGTGCAGTGGCATAGAGTGCAGCAGCAAAGAGTGTAGTGGTGCAGAGTGCAGTGGTGTAGAGTGCACTAGAGTGGCATAGAGTTGAGTGGTGCAGACTAGAGGGCAGTTGTATAGAGTGTGGTTGAGTGCAGTGACAGAGTGCAGTGGCATAGAGTGCTGTCATGCAGAGTGGAGTGTCGGAGTGCAGGGTCGTAGAGTGGCGCAGAGTAGAGCGGTGCTGAGAGCAGTGACGTAAAGTGAAATGGTACAGAGTTGTATAGCGTGCAGTTGTGTAGCGTGCAAAGGCATATAGTAGAATGCTGTATAGTACAGCAGCAAAAAGTGCAGTGGTGCAATGTAATTGGCATAGGGCGCATTGGTTTAGAGTAAAGTGGTGTAGATTGCAGTTGCGCAGTGTGCAGTGCTTTAGAGTACATTGGCATAGCATAGACTGAAGAGGCATAGAGTGTATTGGCAGAGAGTGGAATAGAGTGGAATAGAGTGCCATAAAGTGGACTGGCATAGAGTAGATTGTTTCAGAGTGGAGTGGAGTGGTGCAGGGTACAGTATAGTGCAGTGGCATAGAGTAGAGTTGTTCAGTGTTGATTGCAGTGACGTAGAGAGGAGTGTCACAGGATGGAGTAAAGTGGCATATTGTGCAGTGGCATAGAGTAGATTATTTCAGAGTAGAGCGAAGTGGTGTAGAGTGGAGTTGTGCAGGGTAGAGTGGTGCTGGGTAGAATGGAGTGGTATAGAGTAGTGGTATAGAGTGCACTGGCTTAGAGTGCAGTGTTGCAGAATGGAATGGCATAGAGTGGAGTGATGTAGCGTGCAGTGGCAAACAGAGCAGTGGTGCATATTAGAGTGGGTTAGAGTGCACTTGCATAAAGTAGAGTGGTGCAGAGTAGAGTAGCGAGCGGTAGAGTAAACTGTCATAGAGTGTAGTTTCATAGAGTGCAATCATGCAGAGTTCAAGTTCAAGTTCAAGTTCAGGCATTTATATAGCGCACTACTCACCCGGAGGGTTTCAAGGCGCTTGGGGAAGGGGTTCATTATTTGTCGAATAACCAAGTTTTGAGGTCTTTTCTGAAGGAGATATGCTTTTGAGGAAGGCGGAGGTGAGTGGGGAGTGAGTTCCAGGTCTTGGCAGCAAGGAAGGAGAAGGATCTGCCGCCCATGGTGGATTTTCGGATACGCGGGACTGTGGCGAGGGCTTGATTGGACGATCTTAGTTGGCGGGTAGGATTGTAAAAGGACAGTCGAGTGTTGAGGCATTCGGGTCCTAGATTGTAGAGGGCCTTGTGAGCGTGGGTGAGAAGGCGGAAGGTAATTCTTTTGTTGACGGGAAGCCAGTGGAGGTCTTTTAGGTGTCCGGTGATGTGATCTTGGCGAGGGATGTCTAAGATGAGTCTCGCTGATGCGTTTTGGATGCGTTGGAGTTTTTTCTGTAATTTTGCTGTGATTCCGGCGTATAGTGTGTTACCATAATCCAGTCGACTCGTGACCAGTGCGTGGGTGACAGTCTTTCTTGTCTCGCGGGGGATCCAGCGGAAGATCTTTTTGAGAATGCGAAGTACGTTGAAGCAGGAGGATGAGACTGCGTTGACTTGTCTGGACATCGAGAGAGAGTAGTCTAGGATGAAGCCGAGGTTACGTGCATGGTCTGTGGGTGTGGGTGCTGCGCCCAGAGCGGAAGGCCACCAAGAGTCGTCCCAGGCAGAGGGGGAGGATCCTAGGATGAGCACCTCCGTTTTGTCTGAGTTGAGTTTTAGGCGGCTATGTTTCATCCATTCGGCTACTTCTTTCATGCCTTCGTGAAGATTGGTTTTGGCGGTGTTGGGGTCTTTGGTGAGCGAGAGGATTAACTGGGTGTCGTCGGCGTAAGAGATGATGTTGAGGTTGTGTTGACGCGCGATGGAAGCGAGTGGGCTCATGTAAACGTTCAAGAGGGTGGGACTGAGTGAAGATCCTTGTGGTACGCCACAGGTGACTTCAGTGGCCTCAGAGTTGAATGGGGGAAGTCGGACTCTTTGAGTTCTCCCAGCGAGGAAAGAGATGATCCAGTCCAAGGCTTTTCCTTGGATGCCGGTGTTGCTGAGGCGTTGTGTAAGGGTGCTGTGGCTGATTGTGTCGAAAGCGGCGGAGAGGTCGAGTAGAATGAGGGCCACTGTTTCTCCGTTGTCCAGTAGTGTTCGGATGTCGTCAGTCGCTGCTATGAGGGCGGTTTCGGTGCTGTGTTTGGCTCGGAACCCGGATTGAGATGGATCGAGGGAGTTGTTGGATTCGAGGAAGGCGGCGAGTTGGCTGTTGACGGCTTTCTCAATGACTTTGGCCGGGAATGGGAGGAGGGATATGGGTCGGTAGTTTTTAAGTTCAGAGGGGTCTGCTGTGGGTTTCTTCAGAAGGGCGCTGAGTTCGGCGTGTTTCTAGCTTTCTGGAAAGGTGGCAGAGTTGAACGAGCAGTTGATGACATCACGGAGATGGGGTGCGATGATGGAGTCAGCTTTGTTGAAGATGTAGTGGGGGCAGGGGTCGGTTGGCGAGCCAGAGTGGATTGAGTTCAGTAGGCGGATGGTGTCTTCAGTGGTGATTGGGTTCCAGTCTCTAAGGTTGTTAGTTGGGGGAGAAGGACCTGGGGGGGGTGGGGAGGGTTGGTCGCTGGGAGTATTCTCGAAGCTGTTGTGGATGTCGGCAATTTTGTTGTAGAAGAAGGAGGATAACGCATTGCAGAGGTCTTGGGAGTGAGTGATGTCGTTAGATGCTGCGGTGGGGTTGGTGAATTCTTTGACAATGTTGAAGAGTTCCTTGCTGTTGTGAGTGTTGTTGTCGAGACGATCCTTGAATGCTGATTTCTTGGCGGATCGAATCAGTTGGTGGTGTTTGCGGGTGGCTGCCTTGAGGGTGGCCATGTTGTTTGTGGTTGGGTTTTTTCTCCATGTTTTCTCCCGGGTGCGGCATAGCTTCTTGGATTTCTTCAGGTCATCATTGAACCAGGGAGCTTTTTTACTGGCTGATTTGATCTGGTGCTTTTTCAGGGGTGCTAATTCGTCAGCACTGTGGGTGAGCCATTGCTTGAGATCGGTGGCCGCTTGGTTTAGGTCCAATGAGAGGGTGGGAGGGTTTTGGTTGAGAGATGTGAGGAGTTGGTCGGAGGTGATTTTGTTCCAGTTCCTTCGAGGAATAGGTTGTGGGCGGTTGTGGTTCAGGGTGGTTTTGTAGCTGAAGTGAACACAGCTGTGGTCCGTCCAATGGAGAGCTGTGGTGTGATCGAAGGAGATGTGCTTGCTGGAGGTGAAGATAGGGTCGAGCGTGTGTCCGGCTGCATGGGTGGGGGTGTCTGTGAGAAGTTGGCCTGATATGCAGTGCTCACTATTCTAGTGATCACTATGTATCAGTCCAAACAACCCTTATTGATGTTTGGTTGTAAGTCAACCTGATAGACCAGCTATCCTAGTAGCATGGACACGTGCAGTCTTTAGGCTAAACTCTAGAGGGCGTGTTAAGCCAGCTGTTTTACCATCACATTTACCCCTTGAACACCAAGTGAAAGGACACCACACAAGTTGTTATGAAAAATAAAGTATATTTATTTATAACAAGACTACCCTGGCTCTTTATGAGACAGGGAGCTAAGCACACAACAAAACTCTTAAAGAAATACTTAAAGTCGCACAATTTACACAAATGCCCGAGGGGCACGAAAAACCATATACTAAACAAGTGGAATGCGAATTACTAGCAGGTAAGTAACTATTCTCATAGGCTTTAGGATCGCTAGGACTAATCTACTGAATCTTCAGATTGCAAGCAGGAGGCCTAGGGACGTCGTGTGCAGAGTGGGAACTCTCACGCGTAAGGCGGGAAAAAGTCTATGGAGGCTAGTAAAAGCAAAGTTAGTGTTCTCGGACGAACCCGACTAAGTAGAGCTGAAACGACAAAGGATCCTGACACTTAGATAGTTAGACTATGCTGGAGCACCGAAATGCTCAGGTTACCTAGCCCAGGGGCTGCGGCTGCATAGGGCTGAAAAGACGTCGGAGATCCTCGTTGCAGTCTATGGAGCCTGAAGAAAGAAGTTGCTGGCAGGCGACCAGTGAAGAAGTTCGTGGTGATCCAAGCCTGGATCAGGGAAGAAGGAGACCTGTAAGCAGAGGGGACCAAGTTCCGAATCACTAGCCAGTGATTAGGTGGGCACCAGGATGGCACCGGACGAAGTCACCTCGACCAGGTGAGTGGGCGACACTGGGCTCTGCAGTCTCTCGGACCAGGAGGCGTTGTCGGCGACCAGGATGGAGGTGCGAGCTGTCCCACGGAGGTATCTGCTGTCGACGTCGCTGGACCCAGGATTGGGGCAACAACTCTTGGCAAATGCAAGCCCACGCGGTGGACTCAAAATGGCGTCTGGAGTGGACCAGGAGGGTCCGGGGTGCTCCTCTGTTGGAGGGGAGCAAGGGCCAGTCTGGAGCAGCCAGACCAGCGGTGTTGTCGTCGTAGTTCGTCGTCAGAAGGGCCACTAGCCAACGGGCAAGTGACCTGGACAACGCGGTGAGCAGCAAAGAGCAGAAGGGCCCCACGCAGATCTCGTGGATGCAAGGGGGCTGGACTTCGGTGCTGGAGCTGCTCAGGGTTGGGGCTTCTCGGACCCCAAAGCACTTACATGAGGATCCCTCAGTAGTCGTGCTGGGCAAGCGTCGTGCAGTCTTGAAGATGGCCGGTCCCTCGAGGTCTCGTCACACCCACGGATCTCAGCTGGGCTGATGATGTAGGTAGAGGTCAGAGATGCCAGGGAAGCCGGTTCTCGTCGAGCTGGGCAGTCTTGATCTGGAGGAGAGACTTACAGCAGACCGCGATGCTTGGATGGTGCCTGTTGCTGCAGGGTGACTACTCCTTAGTCACAAGGGAGAAATCTTGAGAAGAGTCTTGAGTTCCTTTCGTGGAAAGTAGTTTCAGGATTCAAAGATGATCTAATTTGGAAGGGGGCCTGCTCCTACCTTTATCCTGCAAAAGGGGGCTGGCACGCGACTAAGTCCTGCCCTATGGGTGGGACTAGGAGGGGGGTGGTTACACCCCTCTCCTTTGTCCGGTCTCTCCCCAGCTCAGGGGCTGGTGTGCCCCCAGAACTGGTTTGAGCCGGCCTATGCACAGTGAGCACCGGGGTGCCACTTGCAGTCACCTTCCTCTAAAGCCCTGCCTACCTGGGATACACAAAATCCTGTCTGGGAAGGTGCTGGCACCGCCCCCGACAGGAAACCCTTTGTCCTGGCCTCCGTTGCTGGAAGGACTCCCAGCAGCAGGAGGGCAGACTTGTGTCTCGGTGGCAGCATCCATTTTGTGGAAGCTGAGGCTATGTCTGACTTTAACCGGGGTTACAGGTTACCAACATGTCGTGTCCCTCTAGAAGGGTGGAATGCTAACCCCGTCGCCAGAATTGGCGAGGGGTTAGTATTCCAATTCGTATGACACCTTACTCGACATGTTTTGAGAATGTTATACCAAAGTTAGCATTTGACCGCGAGGTACATAATGCACTTAAGAGTATATGGTATAGCGTTATCATGGAACAGCTATTAGGACTTGGTTCCGCAAGCTGCAAACGGGCTCAGCTCATGCCAGAGCACCATTTCACATTATTCCAAGCACTCTGCATTCAGGATTGTTAAGGCCTGCCATAGGAGTGACTGATAGGAATATATGTGTCCATTTTAGGGTTAGATATAGGAATACTATATCTAAAGCAAAGGGTGTGTACACCACCTTGCCCCAGCTGTCAAGCAGCCAGTTGTGTCTGATTTAGTTAGTCAACCCAGGGGTGGCATAATACATGCTGCAGCCCCTGGGAGACTTCTGGGTACACCTCTGCCCTGGTTACAGGGACACAAGAGAGGGCCCAGTGCCAATTCAGTACCTGGGTACAATTTGGAGTAGAGAGAACAGCTAGGCTGTGGGTCTGATTAGCAGGCCCACAGCCAGGGAAAGTCGTAAACCAGTGAAGCAAAAAGCAAAAATCTGGGGTGATCATAGGATTGCAGACCCTGCTCTCCTACAGTGTCAACAAGTTGTTTGAGTCCGAAATTGGCCAGGTTATCTAGAAGGGTGGTGGTGTTGCTGTCGTGTTTGTTTTCAAGGTGGTAGTTGAGGTCTCCTAGAAGAATGTAGTTCTCGGAGGCGAGGGCATGTGGGCTGATGAAGTCCGAGATGTCATCGCTGAATTGAGTACGGGTACCTGGAGGCCTGTAGATGAGGGTGCCTCTGAGTGTGGTCCTAGGATCGGTGTGGATCTAGAAGTGGAGATGTTCGGCGGTTGCAAAATTATCGTCGGAGCTGGTCGTGATTTTGATGGTGTTCCTGTGGATGATGGCGATGCCTCCTCCTGTTTGATTGGTGCGGTCTTTTCGGATGATCCTGTAAGCGTCCGGTATGGCTATGGCGATGTCGGGTGCTGATGATGTGTTCATCCATGCAGTGGCAGAGAGTGCAGTGGTGCAGACTAGAGTGGTGCAGAGAGCAGTGAAGTAGGGTACAGTGGTGCAGAGTAGAATAGAGTGGCGTAGAGTGCAGTGATTTTTTTTTGTCCTCATGTCATCACCGATTGGCACCAATCGACGTACCCTTTGTGAGTGCCCGAAATCGGCTCTGAATCAATCAGATTTACTAGGTTAAATCAATATTCACACAGCCTTCCCAGTTTGCTGAATTAAGAGGGTGTAATCATTGGACAGAAAATGTCTTCAGATCTTTAGCAAGTCCCAGAA
This sequence comes from Lissotriton helveticus, assembly GCF_964261635.1. Classification (NCBI taxonomy): domain Eukaryota; kingdom Metazoa; phylum Chordata; class Amphibia; order Caudata; family Salamandridae; genus Lissotriton; species Lissotriton helveticus. The sequence goes on along the minus strand of NC_136063.1, from coordinate 967,751,642 downwards.
CCCACCCCAACTGCTATCCAACTCCTTGGAAAAACCCACGGATATCTTCCATCCCTGCCAGGAAGGAGCCTCTGTCTGAGTCCAAAGTTTACAGATTTCTCTCCTTGCTAGTAATATTAAGTAGAAGATCAAATAGTGGCAATTTACCTGCAGATCATCGATGTCTTTAACCAGCTGGGTTATGCCGAACATAATTAAATTGCTGACCAAAATTCTTCCAGCTTTGGGCAAGTGGCAAACATATGCACGTCATCTGCTTCTCCGCTGCCACACCGTTTACACTTTAGGTCATCACTTCCCCTTATCTTTTCCAGCTTTTTCAGGGTCCAATCGATTCTATGCAAGGTAAAAAAGTGATTTTTCCTTAATGCAGCAGGTTTAACCACCAAATAAATTGTAGCACAAGATAACTGCCATAAGTCTGCCAGCTCCGCTTCCGGCAAGTATCCATCCCATGCACTATATGGTATTATCATCTCAGACAATTCTGCTGCCAATAGGTGTTGATACCAGTGTGCCTCTTTTTTCCTTGCCGCTATATCCTGAAGATCCAACTCCATTTGTTCAGAATCTGCATCCAGCTTGTTTTGGCCCTTAAGCCCCGCATCTAGAGATTGCCCACTTGTTTTATTGTACCACAAACTCCATGTTAGCTTTTGTCCCTCATCCACCAACTGATCCCACCACCTAACATCTCGCAAATCAGAGGTTTCACCAAACTATCAGTTAGACATTCTGGGGTTCTTGGGGAATCCCTTATGGGGGACAGCCTGCTATAGTAAGGTACGCTCAAGATTGATCTTATTTCGTACCAAATCCTTGCCACTGCCTGGAGACATTTCAGTCCGATGTTTAAAAAAAAAATTGGAGCCACATGTTTGTAAGAGAATCCTTCTTCAGGTGGGCCCACCAACATGGTTTTGAACATAACTCCTATTGAGTCGTTGAAGAAGCATTCTATTGTTTTTAAGTTGGAACGCCCAACAAAAGAGCTGTAGGTCTGGGAGCCCCAAAACCCCAATCCCGCTCTCCGTCTCAGCTTTTTCCATGAGAGGCATATTCCTCTGCTAGCCCAGATAAAGGATGTTATCTTCCCTTGCAGTTTCAGGAGTGTTTTCTTTTTTCAAGTGTAACAGGATAATGTCAAAAAGAAAGGTAAGTTTGGGCATGATGGACATTTTCCCCAGGTTAATCCGGCCATAGATCATGAGTGGAAGGTTCTGCCCTCTTTTTAATAACCCATCTATCTCTTTTCCTACTCTTTCAAGATTTACAGCCGTGATCCTCCCAGGACCTTTAGTTATGTTAATCCCCAAGTATCTCAATTCCTCAGCAAAGTTTATTTTTCCACCAACTCGGTTCCAGATCATTATTTCAGTTTTTTTCCTTGTTTGCCGCATATCCTCCAGTGTGCCGAATTCCCTCACTTCCACCAAGAGATGTGGAAGGGCAGATACTACGTCCGAGGTGTAAACCATTAGGTCATCAGCATTTAGCTAAATCATCCTTGTATATGCCCCGAATTTAAAAGGTTTAATCCCTTCAATTAACCTCAAACATTGAGCCAAAGGCTCTATGTAGAGGTCAAATAACACAGAGGACAGCCTTGTCTTGTCCCTCTCTCAATTCGTACTGTAGAAGACAGACTATCATTCGCTAAAATCCTCGCTGTTAGAACCCTGTAGATTTTAAATATTGTGTCTATCATGTTTTTACTTAGACTAAAGTGTTCTAGTATAGTCTTAAAATACCTCCTATTAAAACGGTTGAATGACTTTGCTGCATCTAACTAAACAATCACGAGGGGGGCCTCCAGTGTTGTAGCTAGGTCTATGGAGCCTATCAAGGTGTTTTTGAGCTTATTCATATTCTCCCAGGAAAAAAACCCTTTTGATCTTGATGAATCAGCTTCCCCACCACCTTATTCAAATGGGCCACAAGAATGCTGGTGAAAATCTTATAATCATAGTTAAGTAAGGATATTGGGTGAAATGATTGGCAGTATACCGGGTTCTTGCCTGGCTTCAGAATTAGAGAAATTACAGCCTCATTCCATGACAAGGGGATTGACCCACCAGCTATCAGAATACAGTTAAATAGCTTAACCCCAATGGGGATGATCTCTTCCCACAACACAGAGTACAATTCACTGGGGATCCCATCTGGGCCTGCAGCTTTCCCTTTTTTTTTGCCTTTTCAAAATATCCAAAATCTCACTGCCGCTAATTTCTTGTCCTGGATAAAGTGATTGGGTTCCTGTAAGTTTGGGGAGCTGCTTTTCTAGGATCCAATCTTGTATCTCTTGCTCTGTTACCTCAAGGTCTTCTGCATATAACACCTGCAAAAAGTTGGTAAATTCAGCTCTGATTTTATTGCTCTCCTCCACTATCAACCTTGACTTTCCCCCGATGATCTTCCCTATATAATCTTGGTTCCTATCCAGCCTAAATTTCCAAGCCAGAAGCTTCCCACAACATTCCCTTTGGAAAATATCTCTGGCTCTGCTCACCTCCCATTGATGTGCCACTTTCTCTTCCATTTTAGTTCTAAACTTCAAATGTAGGTGTTCCAGCTTATCAACCCACTCCTTTCTTTCTCCGTCCTGACCTATATTGTCATTTAGTAAACTCTCTACTTTGCCTATCGCCTCCTCTAAACTATTGAGGTATTTTTTCTCTTCTCTAACCCAATTCACAGTTAGGTTTTTGATAATTCCCCTTAACCATGCTTTATATGCATCCCATACCGAATGCAGGGTGACTGACTCCAAGCTCCAAGAAAAGAATTCCTCAGTATTACGGCGTATCAGCGCCATTATTTCGGACTGCAGCATTATTCTCCTATTAATCGTCCACCTCCCAATAGTCTAGGTGTCTCTTCTCTCAATTTTTAGAAGCAATGCTGCATGGTCTGATAAATGTATAGGCAAATGGTTTATCCTCACTAACTGCTCTACTTCTTTCCTGTCCATGATCAGGTAGTCTATTCTAGATAAGTGTCCATTCTTCTTACTATGGAAGGTGTAATCTCTACAATTCCCATCCACTCTACGAAACACATCACATATGTTGAAGTTCTCCTCCATGTCTAATAGGTATACACTCAACTTAGGGGAGGTGATCTGGGTCCTAACTGATGATCCGTCAAGGCCATTATTCAATAGGACATTAAAATCTCCACCAAGAATGATGGGGGATTGAAAATCTACATGGTTAGAGAAGAGCTGAGTCAAAGGGGTTACATCATCTATGTTTTGACCATAGTAGCTTGCTAGTGTATATGCTGTGGGATATATTTTGATTTCAGCAATTATCCAGCACCCACCTTCATCTGCTTTGTACCTAAGTAGCTTTTAATAGTATAGCTATCCCTTTGGTACAGTGTGTTTGGTCTGTAAAGACCCATTTTCCTATCCATCTTTGTTTTGAGAAGAATTCCTTACATTCTTGTCTCAGGAGATGCGTCTGCTGAAGCAGAATTATTTGGGCATTCTGATTTTTTAAATATTGCGCTATTACTCTCTGCCTTCTTTTAACCCATAACCCATTCACGTTCAACATAGAATCGTCAGTTCTCTCTTATTCATACTCCTTCATCTTCCTCTTTTGGCACACCTTAAGCTGGCCTTCTTATTAGGTAATTTCTGACTAGCTTACTTTCCTTAACTTGAGGACAAAACTTTTTTTATTTTTTCCCCCATGCTCCCCACCACTAGTGCACCCTCCCATGGAAACCCTCTAAAACATTTTTTAGGCATCACTACTGCCTACTGAGCTCAAGTTGGGGGAGTGCCTATATTACCTTTATTGCCTTCATCCCTCCGCTTGTCATCTATCTGTGACTCGGATTCCCTCATTTTGCTTCCTCAATAAATGTATCCACCTCAGGAGAATCCAAGAAGCATGCATCTTGTTCTGCCACATCACTTTTAAAAATGCTTGAAATCTCATTTGTACAGATGCTCCCAGTTTCTTTAGCTCATCCATTCTATTTCCCAGTTCCCACTGTCTATCTTCTGTTTCTTTAGAAATATCCGATCTAACTCTATGTGAGGCACCCAAAGCTTGCAGAGACTTTTCTTTTAGAGCTAGCCCCAGAATTCTTTCTTTCACAGAGTATGATAGAAAGATTACCAGGATCTTTTGTGGGTTTTTACGACCAGGATGTAGCTTAAAGGGGTCTCTATGTATTCATTGAATTTCTAAATCTAGGTTTAACAAAGCGACCTACTGAGGAAAGGAATATTTCAACATGCATATCACAAATGTTTTGATATCTGAATCTTCCAACCCCTCGGCCACACCCAGGATTCTAATATTATTTCTCCTGCATTGTTTTCCAACCTTTCAAGTCTTCCGATAGTACCCTCGCACTTGGTTTCAGCCATTCCGCCTCTTGGGTATTCGTTTGAGCTTTAGCCTGTAGATCTTGTACACCATCCTCCAACTCTTGTGTTCGTAAGGTAAGATCTTCTATTTTCCCTTCCAGGTTCGAGCATATTTCCTGAATTTCCTTTTGATTTACCACAGAAGTGTCAAAGGGTTCTTTAACCCCTCCCATGCTGATGACGAGCTCAGCTCGTCATCAGCCACGGTGCTCATGTGCTGATGACGAGCTGAGCTTGTCATGGCCGTTAGAACGCTCACACGCGGGGATAATTCCCCCGCTGTGCTGAGCGTTCTAAGAAAACTGGTGTGGCCGCGACAAGCTCAGCTCGTCATCAGCACAAGAGCACCATGGCTGATGACGAGCTGTGCTCGTCATCAGCACCGGGGCGCTGTACGCAACCCCCCGCCCCTCAGCACAGCGAGGGAATAACCACCGCAGCCAAGGGGTTAATTTCTCGGGATAGGCGGCTCAACATCTCCTGCACCACATCATTACTGTTCGGGCTACTGGCGCTCACGCCTGCTCCCTCAGGACTTGGTGACCAACAGCCCAATTGTACTGCTCAGGAGTGTTTCCTCCTTCTCCTCCGACGGCGGGAGTTAATTCCTTCACATTCAGAGAAGAAAATGTATTTTGTGTTGTAACTGCTGGGTGGACTAGGGAGGTGCCAGAGTCACCCATGGGTGTATCCTTTGCTTCAGTCATTACCTTCGCTCTATTCTCTGAAACTTTCTACTTGGGGTGGGCCCTTTAGCCTCCATGGTATCCTCAGCACTTCTTACGTCGGTCCTGACCTTAAAGTATGCTCTGAGTGAAGGGGTAATTTTCTGTGGTTTTAGGACCAGAATACTTTGTTTGCCTTTTAGTGATGCTAGATTCACCAGGTCAGTTATGGTCTTTTTCTGAGGTGGGTCTCTATTGGGACCAGTGTTTGCTCTAGTTTTTCCGACCAGCCTGCAATTTCACTGGTGATTAGAGGTAGTTTTTTACCAACACCTCTGCCCTCGTCCAACACCCACGGAGAGCAGTTGTGGGATCTTAGCGTATAATGCTTTATAATACTTATCCGAATGGTTCAGTACTCTTCCTATGTTTTTAAGACTAGGTTGCTTGCACCCTTCTTGACTCTCCCTCTGTGGACCTTGCTGCAGGCCATTTAGTTCCATCAGCGCACAATAGCTAACCTCCTCTTCATGGGTTCTGCTTTTTAACAAAAAAAACTTGCTGCTTACCTTTAGCAGCCTTGATTTTCTCCTGCTCAGCCAGTTACCAAGGACCAGATGTAGGTAATCCAGATTTACCGATTCTAAAATACAGAATTTTACAAATTCAGTATTTTAGAATCGGTAAATGGGATGTAGGTATCCATTCGGTATTTTTTACCGAATCGGTAAGATTCGATAAATACCGAATCGGTATTTACCGATTCGGTATTTCCCATTCATCCCTATGGTCCTCCAGGCCCATAGGAATGAATGGGAATTACCGAATCTGTAAATACCGATTCGGTAAAATGGGGAACACATTCAAGGGTGGCAGGTTATCACATTGACACCCTTTTGCACCCCTGAATAGTGCATGGGTGCACATGTGGCACACATACATGCCCTAAGGGCATGTATGTCTGCCACATGGCACTGTTAAAAAAGCACAAAATTGCTTTTTTAACGGTTTTCGTTACTTACCACCAACGTGTAGTTACCGACCGATATTAGGCTTCCTACATCTATCCCCAAAACTTTGTCTCGGAAGAGGCTGCTTGTGCTTACTCTACCCCCTCTGTTAACCTCTCTCCCTCGCAGCTGCAACACTCACTGAGCCGCACGGAGCCCTCACAGCGCTCCTGCTGACGCGACCAAGGAAGAAGACCTGGAGCTACCATTCACCGCATGGCAGCAGGGGCAGTAACAGAGTCGAGCTGCATCTGCACCGGCATCCACCGGGAAATCACGTGAACAGGCAACAGCCCGGGAACGAAGGCAAGTGGCAGTGAGTATAATTTGCGCTGTTTGGCCCATACTGAGCTCCCGACCAGCCGCCATGTTTCCCCAGGCCCGTAGAGTGCAGTGATGTGTACAACAATGATGTGGAGTGATGTAGTGTGAAGTGGCGTAGTGCAGTGGCATAGAGTACGATGTTGTAGATTATAGTGGCGTAAAGTGAAGTGGTGCAACGTAGTTTGCATAGGTCCAGTAATATAGGATACATTGGTTTTGAGTAAAGTGGTGTAGATTGAATTGGCATGGAATGCAGTGGTTTAGAGTAGAGGGAAGTAGCGTAGCATGCAGTGGCACAGAGTGGCACAGCGTAGAGTGCATTGGCATTGAGTGGAGTGGCACAGAGTAGAGTAGAGTGACTGAGAGTGCAGTGGCTCAGAGTAGGCTGTTTCAGAGTAGTGTGAAGTGGAGTGGTGCAGGATAGAGTATAGTGGTGTAGAGTTCAGTGGCATAGAGTAGTCACGTAGAGTGCAGTGGCTTAGAGTATAGTGGCAAAGAGCAGAGTGATAAAGCATTGATTGCAGTGGTATAGAGTGGAGTGGGGCAGAGAGGAGTACAGTGGTGTAAAGTGCAGTGGCGTAGAGTGGAGTGGAGAAGCGTGGCTCAGTGGTTAGAGGCGGCAGACCCAGAAGCTGAGATCGGCCGTGGACCAGGGTTCGATTCCCCGCCTCGGCGGGTCTCGGGCTCAAAATTCCACGGACTCGACAATTCTCGCTCCGGTGCCTACTCGACTCACGGGGTCACACTCTGCGACTCTGGGCAATAGCTTGCTTAATCTCCACTACGGCCCCTCGCGGCGGGATGCCTGGCTTTCACCTTGTGGATACCCTGCCGGGGTATCTCACAGGGGAATACCAGGACGGGTTCCCTAAGCAAGCGCCTTGATACCTTCGGGTGATACGTGCGCTATATAAGTCGCAATACATACATACATACAGAGTAGATTGTTTCAGAGTTGGGTGAAATGGTGTGGAGTGGCACAGGGTAGAGTTGAGGGGTATGGAGTAGTGTTTTGAGTGCACTGGCATACAGTGCAGTGTTGCAGAAGCTTAGAGTGGAGTCATGCAGAATGAAGTGGCTTAGAGCGGAATCGTGCAGAGTGGAGTGGCCTAGACTGGAGTGATGTAGAGTGCAGTCACGAAGAGTGCAGTGGTGCATAGTAAAGCGGGTGTTGAGTGCACTGGCATAATGTAGAGTGGTGTAGAGAGGCATATATTGAAGTGGTGTAGAGTGCAGTGTCTGAGTGCAGTGATGCACGATAGATTAGAGTGGCATAGAGTGTATTGGTGTAGAGTGCAGTAGAGTGGGATAGAGTGGGTCAGAGTGGAAAGCAGTGGCATAAAGTTAAGTGGCGCAGAGCAGGGTGACAGAGTTGAGTGGACTGGAGTGGAATGACATGGAGTTCAGTGTCAGAGAGTGCAGTGCTGCAGAGTAGAGTTCCATAGAGTGCAGTGGTGTAGAGAAGAGTGGTGTAGAGTGCATTGGTGTCGAGTTCAGGTACATACAGTGGTGAGAGTTAAGTGATATAGAGTTCAATGGTATAAAGTAGAGTGGTGTAGATTGCACTGGCATAAGTAGAGTATAGTGGCATACAGTGCAGTGGTGTGGAGTAGAGTGCAGTGTCATAGAGTGTATTGTTTTTGAGTAAAGTCGTGAAGAGTAGTGCAGTGGTGTATAGTAGACTGGGGTGGAGTGGAGTGGCATAGAATGCATTGAATGGCATTGAGTGCTGTGGCACACAGTAGAGTGGTGTAGAGAGCAGTGGCATAGAGCACAGAGAAGCAGAGTAGAATAGAGTCATCTAGAGTGCAGGGACAGAGTCCAATGGTGTAGAGTGCAGTGACGTAGACTATTGTGACGTCGAGTGCAGTAGTGCAGAGTAGAGTGGCGTAGAGTTAGTCGGTTTTGAGTGAAGTGGTGCAGAGTGCATTGACTTGGAATGCAGTGGCATAGAGTGGTGCAGAGTGTGGTGAAGTGGTGCTGAGTGCAGTGGTGCCGAGTGCAGTGGCGTGGAGCAGACTGTTTAAGAGTAGAGTGCAGTGGTGCAGAGTAGATTAGAGTGGTGCTGAGTGGATTGACATAGAGTCCACTGGTATACAGTGGAGAGGTACAGAGTAGAGTACATTGGCATACAGTGCAGTGGCATAGAGTACAATGTTGCAGAGTAGGGTGGCATAGAGTGAAGTGGCGCCAAACTGTGTAGAGTACAGTGGTGAAGAGTGTAGTGATGCATAGCAGAGTACTGTGGGGTAGAGTGCACTGGCATAGAGAAGAGTGGAGTGGTGTAGAGTAGAGTAGAGAGTCACAGAGTGGAATGGTGCAGTGAAGAATACAGTTCCGCAGTGTGGAGTGGATGGGGCAGAGTAGAGTGCAGAGGAATGGAGTGGTGCAGAGTAGAGTGGAGTGAGGTAAGGTAGAGTGTCTATTGTATGGAAGTGTACTACCATTACAGACAACACATCTTCAATAGAAATGACCATTACATTTACTCTTACATACAATTTTACTGATAAAAGTATAAAACACACAAACAATAATGTCTGGAATTGTCATCACCCAATGTATCGATTTAATCATCAGCACAGTTCATTTTACAGACATTTAAATTCTGTTGTGTGCTAGAAAAAAGGAAATAACATTGTACAACCTTCCTCAAACAGACCCCAGTAGCCAGCATGATTGTCACACAATACTCTCACTTTGAAGTCAGAGAAAGAAAAATAAGCACCAAACTCCCTGGAAGACACAGCCTGACATTTGACCTCTGTATTTGGGTGCACAGCAAATGTAACAAGATAATAACAAGAATTAAAGGCCTGTTTACAAAAAGCGAGTTTGTGGAAGAATACAGGAGACAAGGTTAGGGCAACAGGAGGGACAAACTTGAGCTGGACAGCCTAAAGCAAAGAAAGCCAACAAATAGAAAGCCAGACAATGTGAGTTGCAAACCACAAAGTCAATGGTAAGCAACGGGCAGAATGTATTACTAGGTCAACTTTCTTAATGATGTCTTTAGCAAACCAGATAGCTGTGCTGTCTGGTAGGCTGAGACCTAAAAACACCCTCCTGTTCTGTTTAGTGTGGTATCAAGGTTTTGAAGAAGATTGCTGCGTTCAGAAATGAGGAGGGAATAAGGAAGTTGTCTTCCTCATTCCCTCTATTTATGCTACATTGCGTCCTTCTTCCCCCCTACAGGTTCTTCTTTTCCGTATCAAGCATCTTCCACTTTGTTGTTATTTGCTAAAATGGTGTTTGGTTCTGTTTCTCAGTACAGCCCCCAGTGTGCCTGGCCTAACTTATGTTCGCCCACTAGACTGACTGCGCAGAATGTGTATGTTTTTTATTGCATTCAGTAGGTTCTGTGCCTTTGTGGAACAAATTACACCACAGACAAAAACATCACTCAGGGCCAGATGTAGGTAGGCTTTTACCGGGTGGTAACGGCCGAATTCGGCCGTTACCACCCGGTAAAAGCAATTTGACATGTAGGTCCCTGTAATTTACAGACTCGGTAAATTTACCGGTAGGTAAATTTACCGAGTATGTAAAATACCGAGTCGGTATCATTACTGATTCCGGACAATTGGTATGTAGGTGGGACTCTTCTGAGTCCCACAAGCAGTACCACATCGGTATTTTACCATCAAATACTACTTGATGGTAAAATACCGTTTCTGGTGTGCATGCACATGTGTGCATGCACACCTATGCCATATGACAGGCAGACCTGCCCTTAGGGCAGGTATGCCTGCCACATGGCACCCGAGCCTCTTTTGGGGGTGCCAGAGGGTGTCAAAGTGACACCCCCTGCACCCTTGTGACAGTCGGTATTTTCCGATGTGGTAAATACCGACCGGTATATGCCCAATCAATCCTATGGGCTTCAAAGCCCATAGGAATGCATGGGCATTAACTGGTCGGTATTTACCACATCGGAAATTACCGACTGTTTCCGATTCGGTAATTGCACATCTGCAATTACCTACATCTCGGTATTTTTATTTTCCGACCTCTTAAATACCGAGTCGGTGTGACTCGGTATTTAAGAGGTCGGTAAATAAAAATTACCTACATCTGGCCCTCAGTGTGGAAGAGGTGGACCAGTGCATGCACAATAGAAATCACACATATAGATTATGAGATTCCACAGGGTACAGTAAAGGTGACTTAACACTAACTGGAAACCCTGCTCTCTATGTTTGGGTACATTAGAAATATGAGATGAATAGCAGTACACATTACAGAAAGCCAGTCAGAACCTTATTTAGAGTTTCTTGGACAGTGTACTCTGTCAACAAAGGTGGTGGGTGTGATATCAGCCTATTACTAGTGTATCATAGTCAATGGCACTCCAAATACTGCTGGCAGAACACCTTTCACAATTTAATTATCCTGTCATCAAACTCTAAATAACGTACACAGTCTTTATGTTCAGTAGCATACATTTATCTTCACTGTCAGAATTTAAATTATTTGTTGAAGGGGTGAGAATATCACAACCCTTGTCAGGGTGAACCACAAAAGTACTAAATAAACCTGTGCTTAACCCTATGGTAGCTTGGCACAAATGTAGCCAGGATACATTTAGAGGTAATGTGTAAAGTATTTATGCAGAACTTAAACATAATAATGTGAAAACACATCACAAGAAAATTCCCACACCATTTTCAGAAAATAGAGTGATCTTTAATAAATAAAGCAACACCAAAGCAACAAAAATTCAATCAGAACCGGAGTTGAGCAGTTTCAAAGATTTTAGGGAAAATAGCACTTAGAAGCAAATAGCAGCAATTATGGTTTTCTAGTCATGAGCTGAGTGGTGCAGCGGAAGAGGCCCTGCATTGCGAGTCCTAGCTCTGTGCTGGATCCGGGGAAACCTTCAGTTGGCAGGAAGAAGTACACTTTGACTCCAGCCAAGGGCCCAGGACCTCAAGGAGAGTAATTGGGGGCAGGACCGACTCTCATAGAGGCAGCAGATGGGATCAGATCAGGTCCATACGGGCCTGGTCAGCTGGAAAGTAGGAAAGGTCTCTGGAAGCTTGTTTTGTCCCTGTAGCTCAAACAGGAGGCCAGCTAACCTGTCTTTAGGGTCCTGTCTTGTGTTCAAAGCAAGCAGGTCCAATCCTACTTCTTCAGACAGACAGCAGGACAGTCCTTCTGTCTGTCTGGTCAGGTCCAGGAATTTTTGGAGTTCAGGTTCTGGCGGTAACACTTTTATGCCAAGTGCCAGCCTATAGGTAGGGGACACCTGTTAAAAATGGGGTTTCTATTTGGCAGAGGTATGTGCCCTGTCCAAGCAGGAAGCATCACTTTAGTCAGGGTAAGCTAGCTACACAAAACAGGATAACTTGCTTTCTTCTTCTGGTAGCTTAGCACAGAGCATTCAGGCTTATCTAAAGAGGCAATGTGTAAGTATTTGTGTAACATATACACCCCCCCACACACACATGGTAATGCAATGAAAACATCACAAAAATACTCCAATCAGGGTTAGAAAAATGCATACCATTTCTATGAGTAAAAGAAGAACAAAATGACAAAAATCCAATAAGTAGAACAAGAGCTATGAATTTCTAAAGATTAAATCAAATTATAGGAGCAGATTTACAATAACTGGCGCATCCCTGCATATCAACAGGGTTGCGCCAGTTATTGTGCGCTAGGCCTTCTATGGGGCAAAAACGGCGCAGATGCGTGATGCATCTGTGCCGTCATGGCGGCGCATTACTGGAGTTGTGTCGCAAGTGCGACGCAGCTCCAGCAATGCTCTGGGGGCCCTATTGTTACAATGCTGCATCAATCCTTACACCTGCTTCAAGCAGGCGCAGAGTTTTGACGAAGCATGGGCTCAAAAGTGACTGAGTGAAATCTTGTAGATTTCACTCAGCCACTTTTAGGAGGTGTTCTTGCACCGGAACGCCCCCCCCCCCCCTGCGCAGGAACACATCCTTCTGGCGCAGGGCTTTACAACGTGACGCATCTCCCAGATGCGTCACATTGTAAATATCCCGCACCATGGTGCTTGTAAATCTGCCCCATAGTGCTTAAAGTCATAAAGCGGGGGCATCTGTATGCCATAGATCGGGGTAAATCCAAAGTTTAGGCTGACCGTGATGGAGGGTATGCCGGCTACAGGACTCACGCAGGTCCCCCTGAAAAAGTACCTTGGATGGAGAAAGCATCAACGTCGAGGACCCGATGAGAGGAGGCAATGCATCATCATTGATCTTGTGGATGTAGGAGATGCGTTGGTTCCAATCCGCTCAGTCAGAGAAGCCTCGTTGTCGAACCCCTTGTGATGCAGGCAAGCGATGTGTACTCACCGAGCTGTGCAGTCTGTTGAAGCAGTGTCATCAGGCAGCAGCTGTGTCGGTGTCGAAGGGTGATGCATCGGTTCCGATAAGCGCAAAGTTGCTGATGCATGGATTTTGCTAGATCAGCACAGGAAAGTCACTTCCAAGTGCCAAGAATTGGGTTAGCACCAATTGGCCAGGCAGCACTCACAGATGGCAGAGTCCAGATACTGTTGCAGAGTTGATTGAAGTCTTTGATGGCCCTGAGACTTCAGAATAGGGGGCAAGTCAGCAAGCCCATGGAGTCACTCTGGGTTCAAGTGAGATGGGCCCAGCCCTTTTCCTCATCAGCGCAGAAGGCAGCAAGCAGCTGGCAACAGGCAGCACATCAGAGCAGAAAAGCATTTCTTCCAGAGCAGTGGTCCAACAGAGTGGCAGTGCTTGTGCAGCACAAAAGTCCTTCTTCCTAGTAGAGTTCTTCACAGGCCCAGTAGTGTACTGTTTTGTTAGGGTCAAAAACCCAGTACTTATACCCAGTTGTACCTTTGAAGTGGGGGCAACTTCAAAGGATGCTCTTTGAAGTGCACACAGTTCATTTTTTCACAGTCCTGGCTCCAGTCTATCAGCAGGGGTAATCAGCCCCTTGTATGGGAGACAGGACACTGCCTAATCAGGTGTAATTGTCATCTCCCACCTCCCTTCCTGCTCAGGAAGATTTGTCAGAATGCAGGCGAGTATGCAGACACACCTAACCTTCCTGTGTTTGTGGCTGTCTAGAGAAATACACTAAGGGTCGATTCCGATTTTGGGAAAAACCACTCCGAATAGCCGTTTGGAGCGTTTTCCCCGTATGAATCGTACCCTGCAAAGTCCCCCATACGTACGAGAAAGTACGATTCGTACCAGGAGCCGTACTCCGTACGAGTCGTACAAGACACCGTACGACTCTAATCTCCGTACATTTCTCCCTCGGAACCCGCTGAACGCGACATCTGTACGGTTCGCGGCTGGTTTTTACGACCCAGCAAGTACGATACGTGTCGGGTACGCACCGTAAGACCCTTTTTCTACGGGAGCTGAAAACAGCCGTAAAAGCAGAGTTCGCGCCGAAACAGGTACAGAACGGCCACCCGGTACGGTGCGTACCCCCCATGATCGCAGGGGTACGCACCGTACCCCTGCGATCATGGGGTGTACGAGCCGTACCCCCATTATACGATCGGTGTACGAGCCGTACCCCATGTACGATCGGTGTACGAGCCGTACCCCCATTGTATGATCGGTGTACGAGCCGTACCCCATGTAGATCAGTGTACGAGCCGTACCTCCATTGTACGATTGGTGTACGAGCCGTACCCCCATTGTACGATCGGTGTACGAGCCGTACTCCATGTACGATCAGTGTACGAGCCGTACCCCCATTGTATGACCGGTGTACGAGCCATACCCCCATCGTACAATGGGGGTACGGCTCGTACACCGATCGTACATGGGGTACGGCTCGTACACCGATCGTACAATGGGGGTACGGCTCGTACACCGATCGTACATGGGGTACGGCTCGTACACCGATCGTACAATGGGGGTATGGCTCGTACACTGATCGTACATGGGGTACGGCTCGTACACCGATCGAACAATGGGGGTACGGCTCGTACACCGATTGTACAATGGGGGTACGGCTCGTACACTGATCGTACATGGAGTACGGCTCGTACACCGATCGTACAATGGGGGTACGGCTCGTACACCCCATGATCGCAGAGGTACGGTGCGTACCCCTGCGATCATGGGGTATACGGACCGTACGGTGTGTATGTGTTTGTCTGCTTTTCCGTACGACTCGCCCTTACCTGACGTAGACCGTACGAATCGCGTCCTCATACCCCGGTCCGGATCGTACTCGTCGGGTCGTACGGCATGTGTACGAGTCGTACGGTATGTGTATGAGTCGTACGGTTCACGGTTTCAGCCTTGCAATACCTACGGATCGCAACGATTCGTACTGATTCAAGGAATACGGATCGTACTTCGCGACTCAGACGGACGGGTACAATTCGTACGGAGAGGGCTCCGGATACAAATCGTACGGACGTTTTTTTCCCTGAATCGGAATCGACCCCTAAGTGTAGCTGTCACCCATCCCAGATGTGTATTGGAGACAGGCTGCAGGCACACAGAGTAGTAAGAACAGAGAAATGTTCACTTTCTAAAAGTGGCATTTCAAAATTAGTCATCTTAAATTCAACTTTACCTGTAAAGAGGATTTATCATTACTATTTTGAAGATAAAAAACATGATGCAGCTACTCATTTCTAATCAGGAATGGCAGATTAAAAGTGTGTTAAGATATTCTCAAAGTTAACCTATGAGAGGAGTAGGCCTCACAGTAGTAAAAAACACATTTGGTGTTTGTCATTATCAGGACAGGCAAAACCTAAAAGTACATGTCTACCTTTTACTTACACGGTACCCTGCCCTATGGGCTACCTAGGGCCTACCTTATGGGTGACTTATATATAATAAAAGGGAAGTTTAAGGGTTGGCAAGTAGTTTTAAATGCCAAGTCAAAGTGGCAGTAAACCACACACACAGGCCCTGCAATGGTAGGCATGAGACAGGTTTGAAAGGCTACATGTGTGGCTGGCACAATCAGTGCCACAGGCCCACTAGTAGCATTTAGGTTACAGTCCTTGGGTACATGGTATACCACTTCGCAAGGGATTTATAAGTACCTAAATATGCCAGTTGGGAATACACCAATGTTACCATGTTTAGGGGAGAAGCACATGCATGTTAGAACTGGTCAGCAGTGGTAACGTGCTCAGGGTCCTAAGGCCAACAAAAATAATCTGCAAAAAGAAGAGGTAAGCAATAGGTGAGCAGCCAAAATTTGTGGGCAATACCACCCTAAGGATTACAGATCTACCAACATCCCTTCATCTGCCAGTTTATTTTCCACGCATGTCTACCGCATGTTTTGTTCTTCTGCCACAACCCACTTTGCCATATCCCCCAGCCAGTTCACCAGGCTCAGCGGGCCTACTGAGACCCACTTAAAGGCAATCCTGGGTTTCCATGCACCAGCCCCAGCAGCAGGAGCATCAGGCTAAGCTTCTTCCTTAAAATGTACATGGACCAGACCCAATAGGCACTGTGTGATATTCATGAGGATTTGTCCAACCCGTTGCCTGCTCCAGTTTAGCTGCTACTGCCCACCAATAATCCTCCAGTACACGGAAACCCCACACCATGTGCATAAAGTCTGCACCAGCCATGAAACAGCAAGGACAGGAGGACATTCGCCCAGGGTAAATATTGTCAAATTGTTCTGCTAATTAATTCACCTGATGCACAACGTTATACTGAATTAGTTTGCAACGGGCATTAGTAGAGGTTCCCCTCCCCACTTCATGAACAACCCCCATTCCGAATCTGTTAAGGGTTCTCCCAGCGCAACATGCCATCTATCCTGCACCACCAGGGAGTGCCTCAGAGAGTACTCCCCCAGGGCCCTATAAATTGTTTTTTTAACCAGCCGCCTTGCCCCTACTAAAATAAGTAAAGCCACCAGCGTCTAAGATTCCTAGGGCACTTCAGGGAACATTGGCCAAATTCCTCTCACCATATCTGCTATTTTAGTGAATTTTAAAGACTGCCCCATTCCCAAGTGCAAAACAGTCATTTCACCTGGCAATGGTAGACGTCCCTCAGAGATTCACAGCCTCCAGACTGTCAGTGTTCCACTGACATTAGCTGTGCAACCGTTACAAAGGGGCTCAGAGTCCAGATGCCTAGGACTAGTGCATATGGAGCTCATCCCAGCACCTGCTGAGCCACCTTCTCACATACCTGGCAAACCAGTCCAACAATATATGGCACAAAGCTAGGAAAACTTGCCTCCAACATCAGGGATACCTTCCAATGGATACGTTCCAACAAACGCATTCTCAAGTTACCCCCCTCGTGTAGCCAATGTGCTGTGTGCTCCAATTAAGCAGACGGATAATAAAGCTCCATACAGAGCACCTCCATTCCTCCCCATCTCCAGGTCCACTTGAGTGTAGCTAGGCCAATTTGCTTCCTCCCAATGGCTTAAAGCAACTCCACAATAATGTTATCTAGGTCCAGTAATGTCAGCCTCACAACATAATATATGATACCTTTGAAAATTTACAAACTCCAAGGTAAAAGAATCATTTTTACCAAGGCTATTTTTCCCATTAGGGATAGCCTTAGCGTGTCCCAAAATATCACCAACGACTTCAAGCCCTCCATCACCCTACCCGTTTTCAGCCTATTAACTGAGTAGGGATCCCTCATCATCTAGATCCCAAGTTATTTAACACTGGTGGTCTCCCATGTGAGACCCACTTACAAGAGTCTCTGTAGTGACACTGCTGCTAAAGCTCCCAAGAGGAACAGCTTAGACTTTACTCGGTTCATGCAAAGCCCGGATGACTCTCCAAATCCTGACAGGGCAGCCAGTAAAATAGGGACTGAGTATTCAGGTTGGCGCAAATACACTAGTGCATCATCCACATATAAGGAGACCACATTTTATGTTATGTTAATTTCGATTTATATAGCGCCAAATCACCGACAGGTCTCTTAGCGCTTGCTTTGGGAACCCGTCCTGGCTTTCCCTGCGAGATTACCCCTACTGGGCATCCCCAAGGTGAAGACCAGGCATCCCGCCGCGGGGGGGTCGTAGTGGAGATTAAGCAAGCTATTGCCCAGAGCTGCAGAGTGTGAACCCATGATTCGAGTAGGCACCAAGGCGAGAATTATCGAGTCCGTGGACATTTGGGCTCAAGACCCTGCCGCGTCGGGAATTGAACCCTGGTCCCGGGTCTGACCTCTGCATCAGGGTCTGCCTCCTCTAACCAGTGAGCCACACTTCTCCACAATATGTATGTATGGGCGAGAAGGCACTCCCATCCCCAGCCACGCAAAACCGCCTTCAACCTACATTATACAAGGGGGTCCAGCCCTGCCTGATCCCCCGTGTATAATGAGAAACGCCACAACACCATCCCTCCCATGTGCATTCTTGCCATTGGGCCACTGTATAGTAGTTTTACCCACCAGAGACAGGAACTCCTGAACCCCTGTGTCCTCAGCATTTGCCACAGACCCCCTCCGGCCACAAAATCAAAGGCTCGCTCTTTATCTAGGAGTGACTAAGCATACATATCCTCTGCCAGGATCTGAGCATGCAAGACCAACGATAGGCGACACACATTACACAATGTGTTACGAAGGGGTAGAAATCCGCACTTGTCTTCATGCACCATTGTCAGCAGATAGACCAGCAATCTGGATGCCAAGACCTTACTAAGGATCTTTACATTGGTTTTTAGCATTGAGAGTGGGCGATAGGAAGTAACCTCCTTAACATCATTATTGGGTTTAGGCAGCATTACTATAAGTGCTTCTCTCATGGACTCTGGTGACTCCCCGTGGGTATAGGTGTAATTATAAACAGCTAATAAGCAATCTGCAAATACCCCGGCCCTTGATAGATAAAGCTCCGCCAGTAAGACATCCCCCTCTGGGGCCTGGGCAGTATTCAGGGTTCGTATCGCCTCTATAATCTCTGCCTTGGTGAGAGGGGCATCCAACCCATCCTGGCCCTCCTACATAAGCCGGTCTAAAGGCAAAGCATACAAATAAACTGCCACCTCCCCAATAGGCCCCACAGTGGGGCAGCATGCATCCCCTGCAAGTGTGCCGCAAATGCCCCTGTGATGTCATGCTGCATGTGCACCTCTTTTCTCTGCGTGTCTCCAATCCCCAAAATGGGAACCCTCTGTGATTAATTTTTTAGGACAGTGGCAAGCATCCTACCCTCAGGATGGAGCTTCTGTCAGTGGGTAATAAGAACAAATGTATCCAGTCGGTCCCAAGTCTCTAATAATTCTCCCTTGCATTCCTTCCACTCTTGCAACCATTCTAGGTGCTCAACTAGTGTACCCTCCAATCTATCCAATCCTTTCTCCTCCGCCTCTGTGGTCCACAAGCGTTGCTGCCTAACTCCATACATCATCTTCATGCACTCTCCTCGCAAGACCACTTTCACAGCATCCCATTTAGTGGCTCTACTGTCGCACTGCTCCAGTTTTCTTTGAAATAATGATCTAGCACCTCGGACACCGTGTGAGTAAAAACTAGGTCCAACAATGTCTCCATCCTCAGTTTCCACAGCAGGACTCTGGGTGCTTTCCTACACACACTATAGGTGACGAACAGTCAGACAAGTATTGTGCAAGATATGTAACATATGGCATACAATGGACCATACCACCAGACATTAAACAATAATCCTGTCTATGTGTCCCCGACGCTGCGGTATAAAACAATTCGATCCAGTGCGGGGGTAGTGCACCCTACAAACATCGTGTAATCCCAGTGCTCTCATAACCTCCGCAGTGTCCCAGTCATGGACGACTTAGTTTCCACCAGTGGAGGAGAATGCTCTACCTCACCAGACAATTAAGTTCCCCAGCCAGCAGTATCTCAGACCCCCAATTAGGCTGCCGCTGCACTTATCACAGCATCACAAAACTGTGTCCGCCATTTTGGGAAAGTCCACATGAGGAGGTTAACTTCAATGGGCATGATATCAGTTTTGAGTTTCATGGCCTCTCAGGATACTTTTATCTCCGCGAGGAGATCTGCCCATTGTGTGGGCCATCACTGCCTCTTCGCATGCATGTTGAGGCAGTTCACCCCCGATCGTACCTGTCTGCAAGGAAAGAATATAGTGGTCTATTTTTGTTAGTCTGCAGGCTCTAGGATTCAGGGCCCAGTTCCAGTCACCTTCTGCCACCAAAGAACACAAGACTGGCACTCAGGCACCACACACAGCACGGGGCTCACAATCCGAGCCAGAATGTCAGGCTGCCCCGGGACACCGAAGGAGGCCCCTAAGAGGGCGGCCATCCTTAGTGCCACATGATGGCACAGGCCCACGGCAACGGTCTAGTGTCAGGGACATGTCGAGTCCCCGGATGATGTCACTTCCGGCGGGGGAGGAGGGGAGTGGCGAGGCGAGAGGTATTTATACCATTGTCGCCTACCCAGTGCCCTCTTTTGTCCTGGTCGCATCGGGGACAGTCCCCCTCCTCCCGCCGTGCCGAGCTGCCCGATCGCTGTTTTGGCCGCGCGGGTGGTCTTCGCGTCTTTGAAGTTTCGTCTGGTGGGGTGAGTTGGGGGCGATGTGGGGCTTTCAGGCTTGTTGCCCCTGTGGTGTTCGGGGTGGATTGGGTATGTGAGGGTGTGCGCGCACTGCACATGCAGTTGTTTTGTAGCATTGTGCGCGCAATGTCTGCCCTTTGGTCTCGGGCATTTGAGCGGCGTGGGTGTTGTCGCGGTACATCCCCTCCCCCCTTGCGGAGTTGCGTTGGGTTTGGCAGAGAGTGCTACCTTTTGTCCGGGGATAGCCGCGTTAGTAGAGTGCAAGTTTACTTCACGGTGTACTTCATATTCCTAACAGACATTGGGAGGTTTACTGTCGTACTGATAACACATAAAACAGGAAACATTTAAGATAGCGCAAAGTATACCGTCTATACATAACGGAGCTTCATCTGTTTTAGTATGGCAATGTAGTGTCCTGCGGCGCAGAGTAGCGTTCCAGTCTACCCACGCCTGAGAGGACACGTTAGCGCGGGCGTGTGTCGTCGCGCGCCCGATACAAAATAAAGTGGACGTGGCCGACGTGAGTAGTCTGAGCCACGAGCAGACCAGAGCACGGCCTCCCGAGTTTTATTTAATATTGCAGCGCCGCAGTCACTAGCGTTAGCGCGATCCTACAATATTACACTAGTGACGAGGGGCTTACAGACCCCATGCTGTGCAGACCATCTCTGCTTCACACCAAATTTGGGCGTTTTGGGAGTAACTGTGTCGAGGCCCTGCAGAGAGCACTGGGACCTCGTGGTTGGTGGTAAAAGGGCTCAGGGTCCAAAGAGCTGCAGCAGTGCTGTCCCAGGTGCTTGTGCCTGTGCTCAGCTACTGGGAATACCTGATATCACCCCAAGAGGAGCAGAGGAGCACCCTCCTTACGTCCTGGACCTGGCCAGTGCCCGGCTGCCGCGTGTGACAACAGGACTGCGCACCAGGCGAGCAGCCATTGTGGAGAAAGGGAGAAAAGACCGACCACAAGCTCAAACTCTGCCATCATCACTGCCGACCTTGGCCTGGCAGCTGCCAGCGTACCTGTGAAGGAGGTGAGCAGCACACGTGCAGCGAGGCACACCACGCACGTGCCAAAATGGCGTTGATTCCCGCCATCGAACCGTTTGTTGTGGATGGCGCTCCGTCGTCCCTCGCTCCGCGATGGAGAGACTGGGTTGATCGTCTCCAGATCTATTTCGAAGGGGCGGGCATGGCCCGGGAGAAGCGCAGAGCATTACTTCTTCACCTAGGAGGAAAAGATATCCACTGTATATACAAAACGATAGTGGAAGCCACGCCAAAGACGTACCACATCCTCCTCAACGCTTTGAACGCGCACTTTGAACCTATGGTGAGCAAAGACTATGAGAGGTTCATCTTCCGCCAAGCTAAGCAGGAAGCTGAGGAGTCACTGGATGCATTCCACGGGAGATTGAAGGAGTTGGCCAGCACGTGTGGATTCCGCGATGAACAGGAAGAAATTCGAGGACAGATGATTCAAGGGTGTTACTCTTCAAACTTAGGGTCACCATCCTCCAGGAAGACGGCAAGCCGCTAGCAGACATCCTCAAGCTGGGGCGCTCCAAGGAGCTGTCGCAGGCCAGAGCCTCCCACATGGAAGCAGCCCTCCACCGGCCCATCAAAACGGAGCAAGTCAACATGGCGGAGAAAGCGAACGTCGTGAGACCAAAAGCACGCCAATGTGCTGGCAAGAAACAGCAGGACAAGCGTAAAGAGTGTGGATACTGTGGGGGACCGCCCCACCGCATGCAGGATTGCCCGGCAAAAGGAAAGATGTGTAGTGCATGTGGGTGGATGAACCACTATGCGGCGGTATGCCGGTCGACGAAATCAAAGAAGGAAGCTGCGCAAGCAGTAGTGGAGGAACGAGACAGTGAAGACATGGACGACGACACAAGTGACTATCCGGTCCACTATGTGTTTGCAATTGATCAGCCACGGCGGAAGAAGCGACGTCTGCCAAAATGCCGAATCAAAGTCCATCAGCAGGAACTGAGAGCCACTATCGACACAGGAGCATCCATTGAGCTGATGGCAGCCAACGTGTACGACCAGCTTAGCAATAAGCCCCCCTCCGTGAAGCGAGGATCAGAGTATTCGCATATTGACAGAAGACGCCAATTCCACTCATAGGGTGTTTCAAAACAGATTTGCAACACCACGGTCTCAAAGTCCCCACCACCGTGTACGTCACCAAGGAAGGCACCGGCATGCTGCTTAGTGGACAATCAGTGGAAGAGCTGAGGCTCATATCGTTCGCCATGGCAGTGCTGGAGGATGAACTAGAGGCCATCTTAGAAAACTTCGGATATGTCTTCAAAGGCATCGGATGTCTGAAAGGGAAGGAAGTCTCCCTCCATATCGATCCATCGGTCCAACCGGTAGCACTGAGACACAGACACATCGCGTTCCACCTGAGGAAGAAGGTCGAGGAAGAGCTGGAGGCACTAGAGAAACGGCATTATCGAGAAAGTCAGTGGACCCACCCCGTGGGTGTCCCCGATCAGGATGTATGACGTTGCAACGCATACTTTTACAACGCCTACCTTTACAACGCATTTTTTACACCGCAACATCCATTACAACGCACACCATTACATCGCATGCCATTACAACTAATTCTTTGAAACTACCTTTACAACGCATTCCACTACAACGCATACTACATTTACAACGCATACCATTACAACGCATTACATTACATTGCATGTAAGGTAAGTGTTGGATAGTGTAGGGGTAAAAATTACTATTCTAACTCCAGGGGGTGCAACAGTAGGGTAAGTTTTGGATAGTGTAGGGGTAAAAATTACTATTCTAACTCCAGGGGGTGCAACAGTAGGGTAAGTGTTGGATGGTAATGTTATGCGTTGTAATGATATGCGTTGTAATGACTGAGTTGTAATGACATGCGTTGTAGTGGTGTGCATTGTGTCATGCGTTGTAATGACTGCGTTGTAAATGCATGCGTTGTAATGGATTTTGCGTTGTAAAAGTTTCGTTGTAACGGTAGTGCGTTGTAAAAGTTGCGTTGTAAAGGTTGTTCACCCCCCGATCGTGGTGGCTCGGAAACCGAAACAGCCGGGACAGGTCCGCATCTGCGTGGACATGCGCCTCCCAAACGCTGCAGTGAAGAGGGAACGACATCTAACCCCTACTGTCGATGACATACTGGGAGAGTTGAACAGCGCAAGATGGTTCTCAAAGATGGACCTCCGGTCGGGGTATCACCAACTGCCACTGCACCCAGACTCTCGATACTTAACCACCTTCTCCACGCACGTAGGCCTCAGAAGGTACCGTTGCCTCAATTTTGGGATCTTGAGTGCCGCGGAGGTGTTCCAAAACAGCATCCGTGAAGTCCTCAGCGGGCTCCCAGGAGTCTTAAACGTGAGCGATGATCTGCTCATCTACGCATCGTCAGTTGAAGATCACCATCAGAGGCTGAGGAGAGTTCTACAAAGGATCAAAGAGTCCGACCTGACCCTACACCGGGTGAAGTGTCAGTTTCTGAGAAACAAGATCAGTTATTTTGGTTACGCCTTCTCAGACCAAGGAATTGCCCTGGACCCCGAAAAGGTGAGGGACGTCCAAGAAGCCCCAGCCCCATCCAACATCTCGGAAACCATGAGTTTCCTGGGCATGGTGAACTTCTGCGGACGCTTCATCCCCGATCTTTCCAACCTCACCAAACCGTTGAGGGAACTGACAAAGTCCACCACCACGTGGCAGTGGGGCCCAGAACAGGAGCAAGCCTTCCAAGCCACGAAGCGGGCTCTGTCAGCGGATACAACCCTGTCCTATTTTGACCCGACCAGATCCACCAACGTTGCAGTGGACGCCAGCCCCTATGGGCTAGGGGCAGTCCTCACTCAACTCCAAAGCAATGGGGAATGGGCCCCGATTGCATATGCCAGCCGCTCCCTAACGGTATACAACCTTTACAATGCAACTTTTACAACGCACTACCATTACAACGAAACTTTTACAACGCAAAATCCATTGCAACGCATGCATTTACAACGCAGTCATTACAACGCATGACACTACAACGCACACCACTACAACGCATACCATTACAACGCAGTCATTACAACGCATACCATTACAACGCATAACTTACCATCCAACACTTACCCTACTGTTGCACCCCCTGGAGTTAGAATAGTAATTTTTACCCCTACACTATCCAACACTTACCCTACTGTTGCACCCCCTGGAGTTAGAATAGTAATTTTTACCCCTACACTATCCAACACTTACCTTATATGCAATGTAATGTAATGCATTGTAATGGTATGCGTTGTAAATGTAGTATGCGTTGTAGTGGAATGCGTTGTAAAGGTAGTTTCAAAGAATTCGTTGTAATGGCATGCGTTGTAATGGTGTGCGTCGTAATGGATGTTGCGGTGTAAAAAATGCGTTGTAAAGGTATGCGTTGTAAAAGTATGCGTTGTAACGTCATACATCCCTCCCTAACAGACACAGAACAAAGATATTCGCAGATAGAGCGAGAAGCAATCGCCATTCACTGGGCCTATCGCCATTTTCATGTCTATGTATATGGTCATCCTTTCACCGTGTAGACGGACCACAAACCACTCATACTCCTATTCCAAGGCTCTGTGTCCAAACACCCACCATGGATTGAGAAGTGGATACTTCAACTGCAGGGCTACGACTACCGGGTAGAATACAAGCCAGGCTCGTCGAATCCCGCGGATTACCTCTCGAGACAGCCCCGAACATCCACCCAAGCAGAAAGAGAGGAGGCGGAAGATACCGAAGAATACGTCCGGCTAGTACTAGAGAGAGGCCGGCCCCTGCCGATGAATGTGGAAGCCATCATTGAAGCCACCCAGGGAGACGAGTGTCTACAACTGGTCCCCGATGTGGTCCAAGCGAATGACTGGCACCTGATCCAAGCCACCCTGAACAGGCGGACACCGCAAGCAAAAGGAGCACTAGAGTCCATGATGCGGGTCAAAGATGAACTGTCGGTCGACAGCCGAGGCTGCCTCCTACGAGGACCAAGATTAGTGATGCCTTTCGGCCTAGCTCAGCAGGCCGTTGACCTGGCACACCGAGGACACCAAGGCACGGTGAAAACCAAGAGTTGGCTGAGGGCCAAGGTGTGGTTCCCCGGAATGGACGCAATGGTAGAACAGACAGGACGAACCTGCGCCTCGTGTCAAGCAGCAGGACAACCGGATCGCCCTCACCCTGTCATCACTGAGGACAACCCCAAGAGGCCGTGGGAATGTGTAAGCGCGGATTTTGGACATCTTCCCGATGGGCGCTATGCACTGGTGATCATCGACGACTTCACAAAATATCCAGAAGTGGAGATTGTGGGGAGCCAGACAGCCACGGAGGTCATTACCAAGTTTGAAAAAACCATTGCCACGCACAGAATATTTGAGGTAGTCAAAACGGATAATGGCCCACCCTTCCAGGGACAGGAGTTTGCAGACTACCTAAAGAGCTGGGGGATTAACCAAAGTAAAGTGACTCCCCGCTGGCCCCAGGCCAATGGGGAAGTGGAGATGTTCATGCGCACGCTCAACAAAACAATACGCATTGCCCATGCCGACAGATCACCTGTGGAAAGAGCCATCTACAGTTTCTTAAGAGAGTACCAACTGACACCTCATCTCACAACCGAGGCAGCTTCCGGCCCGGCCACCATGGGCCGAGTAGTGAAAGACACCATCCCGAACCACCCAAACTGGGTCCCAGCCCAAGTGGATGCAGAAAGAACCATGGGCAACCGGACCCAATCCAACAACCAAGCCAGCGCCCGGAGACGAGCCAAAGAGTCTGACATCCAAGAAAGAGACAATGTGTACATCAAAGACCGATATCCAGGGAGCAATCGAGCACAAGCCCTGGAACGTTCTACGCCGAACTGGCACCATGGTGACTGCCCAGAGGGGATCCAAAGTGGTCACTCGGAACATCTCGTTCTTCAAGAAGGCACACCCCGGAACTCCAGGCCGACAAGAACCAGATCGCCCGACAACCAGGCCCAGCCAATCGACGGATGAAGACGACTATGAACTACCAGGACAATACCCCACCGAAAATGAGAACCCAATGGACCAGGACACTCCGCCAATGCCGGAATCACCCAGGGAGAGCCTGCCAAGCTCTCCAGTGTGGTCTCCGACAAGCGGAACCTTGCCGACAGTGACACCGTCCGTGCCATCGTCAAGGGGAGAGCAATCCAGGTATAGTCTGCGCCAGAATCCAGCACCATCCTCCCGGCTAGCCGATTTCATGGTGTGTCCTTCCAGAGACTGGAAATCAAGAGACTGGTAACAGACCCTCGTTATTTCTATAATGCTGATTATGTTTTGTTCAAATAAAGGTTAGAAGGAATGTAGTGTCTTGCGGCGCAGGGTAGCGTTCCAGTCTACCCGCGCCTGCAAGGGCACGTTAGCGCGGGCGTGTGTCGTCACACGCCCGATACAAAATAAAGTGGGCATGGCCAACGCGAGTAGTCGGAGCCACGAGCAGGCCAGAGCACGGACTCCCGAGTTTTATTTAATATTGCAGCGCCGCAGTCACTAGCGTAGCGCGATCCTACAATAATACAGGCAATAGACAACCGGAATTAAGAGAACTTCTTTTAAACAAAGCACCTTTTTAGGGAAAAGGGGTGTTTTCTTCTTGTGCCTTGACCGCTATAGTTCATAGAGGGATATTTTCATCCTGTAGCACACTTGGGCAACCCCCGTTCCAACATGGCGGCCGCTCAGTGCGTTTTCATTTCTATGATATCGACCATGAATGGCGGCTGGGGTTGTTGGTGGGTGCCTTTGCCCCACGTGAGCTGGGGGAGCTGCAGCCATGGTGAGTTCAGGGGTGCTGCCAGTCTCTGGGGTGGCGTTTGGCGTATGGTGAAGGGCTGGGTTACGTTTTGATTTATACCCGGGGGTTCCAGTGAAACCTGTGTTCTTTGTGAGGGACGGGGTTGTGTGGGCTGGAGCTGGGCGGTGAACACGTGGATCTTGTGAGAAGGGTGACGCAGCTCTGTGAGGCCCGTGAAGATGGCGATTTTGTTCCTAAGGCGTAGCGTGGGTCTTTGGTGTCTTTTGGGTGGCCACGCTCTCCAATAGAAGTTTGGTAGATCCCTTGTGGCTCTCGTGGAGAGAGGGAACACGGCGCTCATTCACTGATTTATTGGTTTGTCAGATGGGGCAGAAATAGTGGGGGTCGGGTTTGGCTCCCCGCTGCCAGTCTGAGTAGGAGGGGGGTGCTAGGGCACGTCTGTGTAGGTATCACCCCCCTATCCATGATTTGGACGCACACGGGTTACGCTGGGCGGTAACGTATCATTATGGCCATGAGGTGTTCTGGCCACAGAGTGGCGCTGCGCTGCTGTTCCTCAACTTGACGGGCTTTGTTGGATGGCAAGATAGAGGGTTCTGCCCTTTTGTGGTTGGTTTTGGGGGGGGGTGCAGTTGCGAGCCGTCCCAGGAGTTCCGCTCGCGAACATGCTTCAATAGGACTAGCGGCTTTGGTACACTGACAAACCATTTGGTTTCTCGGGGTGGCTAGGTATTTGCACATGTATTTCTGCCACCCATAACATCCATGTTTATAAGTAGCGGTCGAGGGATGATATGCGTTCGCTGTGGTGACTGATTGCCAACCATGGAGTGGAGTGGCATCCTCATGCAGGCACCCTTGCTGGCCCTGACATGTGGGGCAGGGGAGTGACGGGCATGGAGCAGGAGGTGGGGGAAGGCAGGGGTCAATTGGCACCCCAATTGACGGACTGCTTCCCTCAGGGGATGAAACATGAGTCTTGCTCATGTTTGAATGTGGTGTGTATTGCATAAGGCAAGGAAGGGCATTGCCTGTTAGTTCTGGCGTTAGTTTGGGATGTGCAACATATTCGGCATGATGCATAGTATCTCCATCGGTACGCCGCTGCCCACAGCCCCAAACCCAAATAACACACAGACACCAGTTATTGGAATGAAGAAGCTGCTGGTTTATTTGTTATACAAATAAAAGGTGGGTTATCTTACAGGCGATCCCGTCTGCCCCGCAACCCCTCGTTGCAAGGTACCTGAAGTTTCAGCCAAAGAAACACCAGCGGCCATAGCCCGGTGTTGAACCTGGGAGGATAACTCCTCCCACCGGTGGACCTATCATCCACCCGCTCCGCCCTCTGAACAAGGGAGAGTTAACTCACACCTTCCCCAGCCGGGCGGAGCTCTATATGGCAAGCCCCCGGTTGCTCAGGTTTAAAACCGCCCTAAGGACTAACGGGGCGCCGTCGTACCCCAAGTTCCCAAGAAGGACCCCTTGGAGCATGTATGACTTATGCACGGTGCGCTTTGCACTGGAGGCTTCAGGTCCTGTTCCTGCGCCTTTTCCTGTTTTTGGGATCGCCCTGTAACTCCTCCTGCAACAAGAGACAAACATTAATACATCAATACTGTCCCCCTCCCCACTTCCCCCCTTTCAGCGGGTGAGCGGTAGGGAGGGGAGATGAAAGGGGATTTAGAGTCCGGGCGGGGAGGGGGCTGCCTACGGCCGGACTGCTGGCAGGGAGCAGCCAGAGGTGCGACCGGCCTAAGGAGGGGGCAGCAGAAAAGAGGGCGCGGGATAGGAGGGGCCACCCTTATAAACCCTCCCCTGGCCCCACCCCTTATCCAGCCCCCTAGCTTGCGCCAACCCCACCCCCCGAGGATGGGCTGCCCGGCTGCCCACGGAGGTACTACGGGGCCTGCCCTCCTACAGGGTCCCCTGCAGGGACCTCGGGCATCCTGCATTGTCTGAGTTTGAGGGAACCGATCATGAGCATGATATGACCGGGTCTGGCGCCGTTGTGGTCTATCGCCTCCACTACAGTGATCAGTGTTTGACTGCTAGGTCTCGGGCTCTGGTCCTGGTGACAACACACAGCCTTGCTTCCATCTGGGGTTGATGATTGGATTACCGAGAGTGGGTAACCAGAACCAGCTGAATGTTGCGCCAGGTTTTCTATGGGTGCGTGTGCGCTCCTTGTGTTGTGTGTGCTCCCTCTTTCTCTTGCGGAAGCACCTGGTTCGAACCTAGGCACCAATAGCTATCATCCCGTACTTCGCGAAAATCATGTATACCCCTGTGCCATAAATTAATGTTCCCTTGTAAAGCACTGGTGCTCACGTTATGGCCCCCTGTTACTGACGAGCGAGTTAGCGCTATGCTTACCTGCCAACTCTACTGTTACCTGCCAACTCTACGAGTGAGCCATGCCGGCCGCCATGGCCTTTTAGGCGGCAGAGCAGTAGTGTCCCGCTTGTAGTTGCACAATGTGCACGATGTTCTGTTGATACGAGGGAACCGGGTTCGAGTCTCGTATTGACGCTCCGCATCCCGCTGCAGGTCGCATTCATGTACTCACTCTTATTTATGCCTTTATAGAGCGCTGACTCTACCTGAAGGTGTCAGAGCGCTTCACAATAGGAACAGAACTGATAAATGAGAGCACCATAAGTGAACACATTACATAAGCAAACGCTAGGTTGCCTGAAGCAAAGTGACAAACGTGAGCAAACAACCATAGAGGGAGCGATCGGTGCATTTACAGGAAGGAAAAGTGCATGTGTGCAAGTTACATAAGCGTATAAAGTACAAGTAGAGGTAAAATACTGCAATACAGGGCAGACACTCAAACTCAAGAACAAACATTACGTAGGCAATGGTGGCACTTGTGCAAGTGCCGGAAGCAAACACATTGTAAGAGGTAGCAAACAGGGTGTTACAAGAGAAAAGTGACGTGTGCATGTTACAAAAGAGTACAAAACATAGGTGGAAGGATAATACTTCAATAATGGCAGACTATCAAACCACAAGAACACAGAAGGAAGACACTTACATAGTTAAGGAGAAGAGGTTTTTCTGTAATAATAGGTCTTCCTTCAGATAATAGAGGGGGCATGAATTATATTTGGAAGTGTCTTTAAAGGAGGAGAACTTTGAGGTCAGTGTTGAAGGCCTGGGAAGCGAAGTGTCTGGGAAGAATAGTAAGGGTACGTGTTAAGAAGTGATTCTAAATCACGCACACCTAAGTGCATTGGTCATTATCAGACTTATCATTTGATATTTGACTTAGTTTAAAGACACTACACTACTGCAGCAGGCGCTGGAGGTACATAAGTGTTTGCCACTCCCAACGAGAATGTAATGGGGATAAACTAGTACTCGTAACTGACAAACAGGCTTGTCCTTGGTAACGTGGGAGGCATTCATGGCCCCTGTCCCATTGCTGAGAATCCATTTTGGTGTATGGGGGGGGGGCAGGGCTTGTAATGGATGTTTTATGTCTCAAATGCAGGAACCGCGCTGGAGAACCATCCTACTCACATGGGGGGCCACCTGAACTATCAACAGGTATAAGGGTCATTAGCACACTGGGGGCAGTGTGCTTGGGCCTGGGACACCCAGGTTCCCCCAGGTGTCATCAATGTCCCTGTTGTGGGGCGCACTGGCTACACCCCATGGAAGCAATACATTGGTAGTTAACTGGCGAGTCTGAGCATAGCGGTTAGCCCCTGTGCAATAATTGGATGTTTTATCGTGTAAGATAACTGCTGAGTCTGGGCAAATTGTTGATTTACTGGGCAAGAATTGGGGTGTTCTCGTGGTATGCAGTGGCAGAGGTGGGCAAATCATGCATCCCCTGTGACAAAAATTTGAAACAAGTTTTTCTTTTAAACAACTGGTGTGTCTGGGCATATCATGCATCCCATGTGCAATAAGGGAATGCGTTCTTTTGTACAGCAACTGGTGCGCAAGTAAGGGGCTCTGACCCTGGCGATCGAGTTAGCAATAGGCTTACCTGTCAATGCTGGTTATGGGGCTGTTTTCATGGATTTGTTCTCTCTTCCAGAAACGCACGAGTTCGGTTCTATAATGGTCAAACCACGCCTAGCAGGCTGGCCTGCCAGGGCTTGGAGCAGGACAATCGGATCAAATACACAGGCACCACTCTGAAAAGGACAGATGGGAACGGAAGCAGGAATGGCCAGGACGTTGTCTGGGCTTGGAGCCTGAATGCTGTTCCTTTAGTGCTCTTGGGGTGCAAGGTGACAACCCGGTTCTGACTTCTTGTAGGGGAGAGTAGAAGCAGTGTTAAGTGTGGCGGTTGTCCAATTACCATGACAACCTTACACATCAGCCCCAGTTGTGCTCAATTACCTTATGCAACTACTGGCCTCAGCTCATAGGTGACAGGAGGGATAACCTCAAGGGTAGATGGGCAGGAGACTGGTATGGTAATCATTAGGGGGTGCCCATGGGTCTTTTTCGTAAGCATGAATAGGGCCTGCCCAAAGTCAAGATCATGGTGGACAACTGCCTTCGGCCCAGGGCATCCTTTTAGCCTTAAGGGGGCCTGGTTCGCTTCTTCTGACACACTGCGAGTTAGATACAGATGGGTCAGTTCTGTTGGGTTGAATACTCCGTATTTAAGAGAGCTCTTTAGGGTGAGGCGTGTGCAGCAGGGACCTGAGGTAACCAGATCAGGCTTGCTCCTGGGCTTGCCAAGGTGACGGAATGGGCCATTTGGTGCTGCACCATGGGCTCCATTGGGTAGAGCTCCTCAGAGTAAGGCGTGTGCAGCATGGACCTGGGGTAGCCAGCTTCGACTTGTTCCTGGGTTTGTAAAGTTGAGATGTTGGGCCAAGGAGTAGTGCACCATGCTTAAATGATATAGTACAGCATCTAGTTTACCAGTTCTATATGGGACTATCATTAGCAACAGCAGCTGCTTATGTGGTTAGCAGTATAGCCTCTTTTAGTTCCCCCAGGGTTGGGACGGGAAAGGTCAGCAGCTTGGCAGCCAGAAACAGAGTAGAGCAAAATCCTATTCGGGACGGGGCAATGTGCACTCGGCAGTTAATGCAAACTATGTTTCAACAGAACCCTGACACACTGTCGCGAATAAATGCAAGGGTATGGGCTACACATAAATAGACCTTTCTGTGTGCAGGGGGCACGAGTGAGCCATTCCCAGGAGGGTGCGATTGGCCTTGACAGTGCTGAAATGGAGGGGATGGAGCACCAATAGGGAC
This sequence comes from Lissotriton helveticus, assembly GCF_964261635.1. Classification (NCBI taxonomy): domain Eukaryota; kingdom Metazoa; phylum Chordata; class Amphibia; order Caudata; family Salamandridae; genus Lissotriton; species Lissotriton helveticus. The sequence goes on along the minus strand of NC_136063.1, from coordinate 967,719,689 downwards.
ATTCACAGAACACAGTTTGCAGTGATAGTTGAGAGGTTCAGGGACATCACAGATACAGTTCACAGTCCTGTGTAGCGGCAGAACTGATAGAGGATTTTGGTTGCTGGGCAGCACAGCTGTCCAGAGGAGGAAAGGACATGTCCTTGCTTGAGCTGAGGGAGGCCTCCGAATGAGCAGGCTGTAGGTAACTAGGTCTATGGCGGTGGGTGGCCCTGGGGGAGACGGTGGGCACACCCAATGGAATGTCGGAATTACGCAAAGGCTATAAGGTACAGTAAGGGTACCCTCTACAGGAGCACAGTAAGGGTGCGAAAGCCTAAAATCCACAGGGAGGTCCTCACGTCAGGCTTTGAGATTGAGGGGATTCACCTGCCAAAAGTAGGAATAGACCTATTGCTGCTAGAATAAGGCCAAGCATTGGCAGCAGCAGGTTGGAAGTGAAAGGTCAGTATAGGTGGGGGGGCCCTGGGGTGGCATAGGCCACACCCAGAGCCTTGGCGGAGTTACAGGGCGATCCAAAGGCTGGAAGGTACAGAAGGGTACCCTCTACAGGAGCACAATAAGGGTGCGAAAGCCAATTATCCCCCAGGGAGGTCCTCGCGTGGGACCCTGGAGGAGCGACGGCTTCCCGTTAGTCCTTCGGGCGGTTGTGGACCTGAGCAACCGGGGGTGCCTGCAACTCTCCGCCCCCATAGTGGGGAGGGGCGTGAGTAAAGGGTGGACTGGAGGTCTGCCGGTGGGAGGGGCTAGCCCTTCCCCCAAATTGACAACACCCCCCGCGGTTAATACCTCTGGGGTTTATGGCTCATCAGGTGGGCCGGTGGCGAGGGGCTGCCTGATCCTGGATTCGCCCGTAAGATAACCCAACATGGTGGCATATTGTTATGCAAATAAATCTGCAACAACTTTATCCACCAAACAATTGTGTTGTGTCTGTTATTCAGATAATTGTTGTAGGAGGGCTGGGGCATGGGCCGATGTTGGCACTATGTCAGTGCAGTGTCGCGGTTGCTACACCTCAAACCTTAGTGCCCATATGCAAAAGCCAGTGTTCCAAGTTGCACCTGCTGGGCCAAGAACCATTACAGCCCCAACACTCCACCTCCAGCCAGGCCGGCAGTGTCGCATGGCCAAGTCTTCCTCCACAAATGATATTCACCCTCCTTGCGGGCCTCTGTCTCCACAGCTCAGCAGTAGGCCCCACCACAGGATCTTGCAAGCCACGCCCATCTGCTCCTTGCTGCTCGCAGGCCACCACAGTGCTTAGGGCAGGCTGCCTACCCCTCCTGGGGCAGCAAACAGAGGTGACCTTGTCTCACCCCTAACCCTGGTGCCACAGCAGGACGTCAGGCAACATTTTCATCCCCCACCATGACAAGGGCTGCAAGAGCTGCACTCCCAATTTCTGGCCCAGACCAGATCACGTCTCGGGCGTCTCCCACTTGGGCTCTCCAGAGCCCCCCTGCCGTCGACCAGGACGCCTCCCGTCTCCACCAAGTCCTCATGTGGCAAACATCGCACACGAGCTGGTAGATCTCAGCATGGCCCTCTGCTCACTGTAGCTTTAGTTATGCTCCTCCTGCTGTGTGTCATAGCCTACATTCTGTCTCCAGTTTTAACCTTACCCAAGGCTCAGCGTCCGGCTCCACTGTTCGATCCTGGTCCCAGATGCAGCCCGGGATGTCGCTCCACAATATTGATGCCTAGAGGGGTCCCATCCGTCACGCGAACCCAGGATTCTGCAGGATATGTAACTTAGTACAGAAGCTGTACTAAAGAGTGTCTAGACAGCCATTATGCTTGATTACACCCAACTAGGGGGAATTATAAGTATTAAAAAGGAAGGTATAGTTCTGGTAAAAGGTTTACTTTGCCAGGTCAAAATGGCAGTTGTAAAACTGCTCAAGCAGACGGCAATGGCAGACTTGAGACATGTTTTACAGTGATACTTTAGTGGGTGGAACAATGAATGCTGCTCCCTACTTGTAGCAATTACATCTACAGAATGTAGGTACACTTAGCACCATACACTAGTGACTTATAAGTAAATAAATGCACCAATTGGGTGTATGCCAATTGTACCATGTTTGGGAGGGAGAACACAACTAGTGACAGTCTGCTTTCCCTCCTAGAATCCTGAGCTCTTCGAAGCTGAAAAGGTCCTTTAACCAGAGGGAGCTCCCAACTACTGAAGACATCCCATCTTACTGCTTTGCTTCTAGGGACATTGAACATCTATCTAAGTTGTGGAAAGAGTCCTTCGACAGTCTTCAAGATGACAGAATCACTGAAACTGGTCCACAACAAAGTATCTCCAAGGAACCTAAAGAGGTCTATTTTGCAAAATTCCCTTTTGAAGGGCTAAGGGCTGCATGTACATAGACTAGCAATAGTGATTTCCAAATAGTGATTCCATCCGAATCGCTATTTGGAAATCGTTATTCCTTATGTATGAAACGTTTTATTTCATACTTGCGATTCTTAGTAGGTCGCAAATAGACCTACCTTATGATTATTAATGAGGTTGGTCACAGTTTTCAACCCATTAGGAATTGCAGCGATCACAGAGGCGGTGGCCCACTGAGGTCAGAAGATTTGATTGCGTTTTAATAAAGGTGTTTGTGGGTTGAAATGCAACCTGTTTTCCTTTAAGGAATGCATTTCAACAATGAAAAATTAAACCTTTTGTTTCATTTTTTTAGGAGCAGGCAGTGGTCCATAGGACTACTGCCTGCCCTTAAAAATGTTTTCTTAACATTCACAAAGGGGAAGGCATCCCATGGGGACCCTTCCAATTTGCGAATACCTTACTCCTAACTTTGAGTTGGTGGCAAAGTGAGAATGTTTTGCGGCTTCATTTCGGTCACAAAACATTCTTACATGCTAATACGATTCGGTATTTGGAAGGGATGCCCTAGACACGCCCCATCTAAATTCCAGATCGCAAAACTCAAATTGCAATTCAGTAACACCCTACTGAAACACAACTTGGGCTTTGTACATTCCCAAAATTATTTTTGCAGTGACAAGCAGGACGATTCTGTAATTCGTCCCGCTTGCGACCGAAAAATTGCTTCATAAATAAGGCCCAAAAGAGCCATCTTTCTAGATTTTGAAAGGCCAAGATGACTCAGATGCTTTCTTCTGGGTATGGCATGGCATTGTCATACTCGTGGATAATCTTGTCTCACAAACCTCACAAAAGACCAAAATCGAGCTTCAAAAACCTTACAACAAAAGAAGAAAGGCCCATTACACATCCAGAATTCTTACATCTGTTTTAGGCCTTCAAAAGCCCCTCTTGCAACTTTGAGGTTTCCCCACCTTATGTATTTGGCTCACCATAGCCTGGAAGGAGCTGCCTCTGCCTTCTGACGCCGTCGCTGTGCCGTGCCTGTAGATGCCGGACATCTAACGTACAGCTGTGCCATGCTCGTGTCCACCCACCCGTCCCCCGACTGACTGATCGATTGTTGGAGCACACAGGAGCTGGGCTCTAGAGTACAGCAAGTGTAGTGGAGGCAAGGCCTTTCATTTTGGCGGAGCTCTGCCTGAGGCATTTTTCAGTGGCTGCGAGGGGAATCTTAAGCATATTAACGTGTAAGGACAGAAGGGGCCCGTGGCTGGCTGGAGTGTGTCATTGTGTTGTGGGGCGTACGCCGTGCAACAGGACATACAATGAGCCAAGAATAATCTGGCTAGCAAGCACCAAGTTAAAGCCACACCAGAAGTACCCCAAATCACCTGGAGTGATAGCCCAGGTGTAACAACACAAACCTGAGACCAAAAAAAAAGAAGGACAACGAAAGTAGAAAGCAAAAGAAGAGTAAAAATATAGTTGTGGATGGAGACGGCAGCAGGCTTGAAGGAAAAGCGACTGACAACAATAGAAGGCAGAGGTCAGCGATTAATGGTACCTGGTGAGAGTGAGGCGCCTGGGTAGAACAAAAGATTATTCGTCGTCCGAGCCTAAGACCCAAGCAGAACTGAGTAGCACCGGAAGGTCTGGGAGAGCGCTAAAGCGGGGGACTGGTGTTCATATAGTCTGAAGGGAAGTTTGCGTACCCTGTAAAAGAAATTTGAAACAAGACCAATAGAAGGCACCAGGGAAAGGTAAACCATATAAGGGGCAGAACAGCTTTCTAAAATTGGATAATACAATAGCAGGGGGAGATAAGAATTAGGAGGAGAAAGAAGGAAGCCATGGAGAAGAACAATAAAAATGTAAAGCGGGGAGCCACAAAGGAGCAACCCCTAAGTAATAGTCCAGTGCAAATAAGTTCGGGGGAGCATCAGTTACTAAATCGATTAAGGACTTTGTAGGAAAACACTTTAAAAGAAAACAACTACTGTCTGAATCTCAGTTGTGTGGAGAAGGGCAATCAATTCAGGGTGAGAATGATAGCCAACTATCGTTGGAGGTAGAATTACCCTCCTGAAACCATCAAGAAACATGAAGTCAAAACTAGTTATTCCCAGAACGAAGGCTGTCTTCATCACCTCGGCTCTGCGAAGGAGGGGAGAGTGAGCACCGTAGCTTCGGCATCCAGTAACCCCTCAGGAGAAGTGCAGAAGGAGAGAATAGAACTGTCTCCAGCTAAAGCAAATGAAGAATCAGCAGACAACTTTATTCTAAATCTTGAGATTTCGGCAATGCCATCGACCTCTATGTTGGATATAATGATGACACTACAGAAAACTTTGTAAGGTTTATTGGTGGTATCAATGCTGAATAATGATGTTCTAAAAGCCCAAAATGATAAGCTACAAATCATAGTGGGGGGACTAAAACAAATTAAGGACCATATGCCATCATTAGTAAGGCCTGTAGAAGGAGCAAAACCATCAACCAAAACCCCAGGTTAACAAGATGTAGGGGAAGTGCCCAGTTGTATGTACCACAAAGTATATATATATCCAGGTACCCAATGATTACAAAAAAACAGGACGAATCTACTAGAAACAGGCAATATATTCCCAGATGAGAAGAAGGAGGAGGAAAGGGCCAAAGAAGGAGGTAAAGGAGAAACAGCTAAAATTGAAGAGTGGATATGGATTGAGGGCATAAGAGTCAGATAAAAGCCCAAAAAAAGAATACCTATGAAGTAGTAATTTGCCCCAAGACCACTATAATGAAGGGGCCTAAGGAAGAAGAGCGAATGAGATATACTGGTAGGAGAAGTAGCCCACATCCCTAATGTAAGAGAAATAACAGTGATCGTAATAAATTGGACGGGCAAACAGGAAAGAATGATCCTAAGGGGGGGATGAGGGAACAGAAGGAATGTAGAAAGAGGGAAGGGTGCAATCCATATCCCAAGAAATAGAAACAGAAAGCAGAGATGGGAGTAATTTAGGGCTATACCTTGAACCTGTTTAGTATGGAAAACAGGGTAAGAAAGTGGGAAAGATACAACTGTTAAATCGATCCCAGGTACTTTTCTCCTTCTCTAAATGTGTACGCCTGAAGGATATATGGACACATGACCTTAAACAAGTGGGCTTTATGGCAAATATTAAAGGGAATGAAGTTATGAAAAGATGACCGTACTCTAATACTCTAGATCGTTTTTAATAATTTTAAAATTGTTGTTGTAATATTGCTCACATTGCTCATTTTGCACATCCCACTTACCCTTACCCATTTAATTTAGTGGCCTTGCCCTCTGCAGCCGATCAGGCGCTGGGAGGGGAAACTGATTACTAGTTTTGCCGCCATTTTAGGAAGGTGCTGGGTGACGCTGCATTTGGCCGGACAATCCCACTCCCAGTCAGTACTTAAGGCGCCTCCCTAGCAGCGCATTTCATTAACAGATCGCTTGTCTCCTGAGGCGGAAGCCGGGAGCAGCGCAAAGATCGTTTTTAATAATTTTAAAATTGTTGTTGTAATATTGCTCACATTGCTCATTTTGCACATCCCACTTACCCGTACCCATTTAATTTAGTGGCCTTGTCCTCTGCAGCCGATCAGGCGCTGGGAGGGAAAACTGATTACTAGTTTTGCCGCCATCTTAGGAGGGTGCTGGGTGATGCTGTATTTGGCCGGACGATCCCACCTCCCGGACAGCATAAAATTACATCACATGCTCGGCCGCGCCGAAGGCGCACCTAAGGCAAGCCCGTCTGCGCCCGTCCGCGCCGGGACCGGGCCCAGGGCCATACCCCCTGCCCAAAACCATCCTGACAGAGGAAAGCGGAATTACTCCAGCCAGGAGCTCCTATCACTAAGACCCCGTGCCACCTGTCCCCCGATTGAGCTACATAAGGAAGGTAAAAAAATGTCCATATTGCTCATGCGCTTTTGCATTCTCAGCTATTAGGGACACTAACATGCCCCAAAACCAACCCAAGATACCAAATTATAGAAACATTACTATCAAGGCTGGCTTAATCAATGTCAGGTCCATGGTTAAACACAACATCCATACAGCAGAACTAATTGAAAGCCAAAATATTGACTTACTGTTTGTTACGGAAACCTGGGCAGATGAAGCATCGAATGCCGATCTGACCCTTGCCATCCCCAAGGGCTTCTCTATTTTTAGAGCCGACAGAAAAATGAAACGCTGGGGAGGTTTAGCAATCATAGCAAAAGAGGAACTCAGGATCAAGAGTTCAGAAAGAGGAAGTAACCCGGACTGTGAAACCATGACCTTTCAAATTAAGATTACTAATAACTACACATTCAATGGCCTATTAATCTACAGACCACCTAGTGCCAAAATGCCTCTAATTGAGCTTTTAAGTCCGTTCTTAGAATCGAGCGTGATAGGCCCTGAGTATACAATTCTAGGAAATTTCAATCTGCACTTGGAGAAAACTTCTGATCCCAAGGTAGCTTCATTTAAGGATGCAATGGCAAACTTTGACTTGGACCAAAAGGTACACCTAGACACTCAATGTGCTGGGCATACCTTAGATGGTATCTTCACCTCATGTCAGAGCCTAAACAAAATTGACACTCTCCTGGTCCCATGGTCAGACCACAAGCTGGTCACCTTCTTATTAGAAATTAAAGAAGATACGGGGAGGCCCGCTGAAACTCTTAAGAATACTACATATCCCGACTGGTCAAAAGTCAACCCCCAGGCTCTTACTGACACACTCCGCTCATCATACCCAGCTCTTGATGCAGACAGTAATACAGCCTGTAAACAATTTAATGAGTGGTTGGATGCTGCAGTTCAACTCACAATCCCACAAAAGAGAGTGACTTTCAAAAGAAAGACCCCCTCACAACCATGGTTCTCAGAAGCATTGAAGGCACAAAAACAGACGTGTAGAAGAGCAGAGAAAAAGTGGAGAACCAACTACGACACCTAGCTCAGACAAGAATATAAAGCAGTTCTAGCCAGTTATAAAAAATTAACAATAACGGAAAAAAGCAAATATTTCGTTCAGAAAATCAACGAGTCAAAAATCTCTGCTACTGTAAAAAAACTATCAAAAATTGAAAACAGCAGCTCAGAAGAAATGTCGTCAGACTTTTGTAACACATTAGGTGAATTCTTTGTTAACAAAGTATCTTCAGTTTATGACTCCTTTAAAAGCCACCACACAGATATGGCAGCCCAGGCTACCTCACACCCAATAAATCTAGCGGAACAATCAGCCCAACCCATACTGTTCCATTTCATCTCTCCTACAGCAGATCAAATTCGGAAAGAGGTGCTCACAACTAATTCAGGCAGCTCAGTGGACCCTTGACCGCCTAAAGTAATGCAAATCTGGCCAGAACAGCTGAGCCTGTTACTAGAAAAACTATTTGCTCAAATCCTAAGAACTAACACTTTTCCAGATGACTGGAAAATGATATCGATTATGCCTCTATTGAAAAAAACAAATCTAGATTGTGAGGAACCAAGCAATTACAGACCAATAGCTAGGATTCCTTTCGCCGCGAAAATTTTCGAGAAACTTTTAAACAAACAGTTATCCCGCTACCTGATGGATGGTAATTGGCTGGACCATTCTCAGTTCGGTTTTCGCGAGGGACACGGAACGGAGACCGCTCTACTCACAGCAGTGGAAGAACTTAGGAAGGTGTTGGACAATGGAGCGAAGGCCGCCTTGGTGCTACTAGACTTATCGGCGGCCTTCGACACGGTCAGCCACGAGATTCTCCTAACTCGTTTGAGAGACGCAAAAGTTCACAATTCAGCATGTACCCTCATCGCTTCCTACTTAGATAACAGAACCTTCTCGGTGGAATTAGGAGGGGCTAAATCTAAACCATTTAACTCACCATACGGGGTCCCGCAGGGGTCCTCGCTGAGCCCCACCCTTTTTAACTTATATGTGGCCCCTCTTGCAGAAATTATAAGGGACTGTGGCTTCACCCCAATATCCTACGCTGACGATACCCAAATCGTGGTGTCCATCAGCAAGGATGTGAAGGAGACAGCAGAAAAATTTCAACTATGTATGCTACAGGTCAGCCAATGGATGAAAAAGAATTGCCTAAAGCTTAACGGGACAAGAGCGAGGTGATAATACTAGGGGGCAACACAAATATCTGGTCCCCCGCATGGTGGCCCAATAATCTGGGTAGATTTCCAGATTCGTCAGAAAAAGTGAAGAATCTGGGCATTACTCTAGACACCAATCTTTCCTTTGACGCCCAAGCCAGCAAGCTGGCATCAACAATCTGGTTCATCTTAAAAATGATAAAGAAGATATTGCCTTACCTACCACAGGATTCGCGTAAGACAGTGGTGACAGCTTTAGCCTTGTCAAGACTGGACTACAGGAATGGCCTATATGCTGGAGCCAGGACAAAGATCTTAGCCAAACTACAATGCCTGCAGAACGCAGCAGCCAGGCTGGTACTCGGCATACCTAAGTTTGAGCCGATCAGCCACAAACTAAGAACCCTGCATTGGCTACCAATTGTAAAAAGGGTGCAATTAAAATCATTGTGCCTGGCCTACAAGGCACTTCATGGAACAGGATCGCAATTCCTGAAGTCACATCTAAAACAATACGAACCAACCAGACTTCTTAGATCCAGCCAACTGAAACTCATCAGGGTCCCAAAATTTAGACGAGCCAGCTGGGATGGAAGAAGTTTCCTGATACATGCAGCACGAACCTGGAATCAGCTGCCTCTTGCTATAAAAATCAGCCCATCCTTGGAATCCTTCAGAAAGGAAGTCAAAACCTGGTTGTTCTCTGCACAGCTCTAGCTACCGTTCTCGATAGTCGAGGGTCTGTCATAGCGCCAAGACGCCTTCGGGCAATCGCGCGCTTTATAAGTTGACAAATCAAATCAAATCAAATCAAATCTAGTATGGTCAAGCTGGAACTAATGAAAGCAGAACAGGAGGTGTTAAAAGACGGGATTAGACTAGTCCCGGAGGCAGAAATGCCCAAATAGAGCAATCACGTAAAACCATCCGGGGCTGTGATCAAGGCAGGTTAGGCTGATTGAGCAGTGATGTAGGGAGAACTGGAGAAGGAAGACCTCAAAATCACTCTGGTACAAACCAATATGACTAAACAAAGGGGAGGGCCGATACTTGGACATACATATTGGGCCTTTGCTGTACCAGGATATGTAGAAGATTGATAGTTAGGTGAGATGGATTAGGACGTTCGGTCATCGCACAGCCTCAGGGTTTAAACATGGAGTGTTAATGGCAACAGGAGAACGTCAAAGTTAGAAAGCTTCAAACTATATATTGATTTATATAAGATTGTCTGCAAGAAACATGGCTGTGTGATGAAAGCCCAAGGATTGAAGGGTTGGTTCAAATAAACAGATCGGCTAAGAAGACCCAACAGGGACATCCGTCGGGTGGGCATATAATACTGGTATCTACCAAAATTGCTAAAAAGGTGATACAGTTGAAAGTTAAATGTAGCTGGCTGGTGGCCTGTAGAGTGTATCTCCTGGACCTTGACCCAAAATATGACTGTATGACTATAGTAAATGTGTATATGCATGGGAGAGGCATACAGGATCGAATTGGAAAAATTCAAGGAAGACATAGAGGGCTTCAGTGTATTACACCCTGGAGAGCTGTTTATTATTATGTTGGAGGATTTCAACCTTAATATTGGACCCACATAAGGTTGACTTATGGAGTAAAGAGCTGTTGATCGCGTACAAGATAAATGATACCAGCATTCCCAATGTTGATCTGGCAGCCCGAGATATGGCCTTAGATGAAATATTTGGGGTTGAAGCGACTAGTGTGTTTGAATGGAAGGATAGAGGCTGTCCGCCCTGCTAGTCGAATATTTAAGATGGGACAGCAACCCTGCCCTATAGATTACATTTTTATGCACGCCTGGAACTTTGATTTGTTAGGAATTTTGAGGTAGTCCAAGTAGAGGGAAGTGATCATTTCCCCTTGAAACATGAGGTAGTACTTGGTGAAAAGAGATCAAGAGAAAAATGTCCTCTGTCCAAATGGACTGCCTAGGCATTTCACCACAAGAATGTTGGAAAAGTGCATAGAAAAATTAACCTGATTCCAACAAAACCAAAGGTTAAAGAGTGTCCTTTGTACGAGTTTAGGGTGGTATGAAAATTCTTTCAGACATGTCGTTCAGTGTTTAAGGGTTGAAATAAAAGGGCATACAACTGGTGATAATAGGAAACAGAACTCTGATTAAAGGTTGGTTGAATGAAAAATGTCAGAAATTAAAAGCACAGATAAGAAAGGGGGAAAGAAGCCTTAATTTAAGGTATGATTCAGTGAACTTTAGTACCCTACAGAAGATAAAGAAAAAATATGAAATTAAATGTGGGAAATTCGTGATGAATGTATTAATAGTGTATGATGGTATGGTGCAGAAATGAAAATAGGGCATATTTTAAGGTAGTCCGATTTTTACAATTTTTTATATAATGGTTAATTCACTGATATATATAATAGTTGTTTTCAGTGATGTAATAATAAAAGTTGCTATGGTTGTACATGATTTCTTTTGAGGACCAAATGGTCTAAATAAACATTTCTTTGACTGACCGACCGATTCCCTCTTCGTGTATCCAAAGTTACAGAGCTTATTCCAAATTGAGCATTCTGCTTTATTCTCTGGCAGCCCGAGATATGGCCTTCTAAGTACAAATGCGTGACCTCTCTCTAGAGACAAACAACGTGCACTTATGAGGTGATCTACCTTGGTATCCAGATCTTGGTACATTTGCACAAAGTCCTGTACAATAATATTGAATAACCTTTTTCGATTGGCTTTAATAGGGTTATTTACCCTTGCCCCATAACTGTTGTAAACCTTACCATTTTTTTGTCAGTTTTTGGTATTTTTCTTAATATATTCTTCACTTTATAGAAATAGGGATGAGGAGTGAGGAATGAGGATGTCTTAAAACGGATGCTTTTGAAATCAGTAAGGGGCATATTAGCAAGAACCTCGTTAAAATTATCACAGTCTTAGGAAACTGCTGCTAAAACAGCGATAATGGGCTTGCTAATATGCGTTATAGAATTCCAGTAGAAACCCAGGTTAGATGTGCAGGACATCTAACCTTGGCTTCCATTGGAATTCTATAACACATATTAGCAAGCCCATTATCGCCGTTTTAGCGGCAGTTTCCTGCCGCTAAAACTGCGATAATTTTAACAAGGTTCTTGCTAATATGCCCCTCAGTTTCTGAGTACAAATGCGCAAACCCCCTCTAAAGACAAACAACGTGCACTTATGAGGTGATCTATCTTGGTATCCAGATCTTGGTACATTTGCACAAAGTCCTGTACAATATTATTGAATAACCTTTTTCGATTGGCTTTAATAGGGTTATTTACCCTTGCCCCATAACTGTTGTAACCCTTACAATTTCTTTGTCATTTTTTGGTATTTTTCTTAATATATTTTTCACTTTATAATTAAAACATTTATGAATTTTTGTTCTTATTTTGGGAGATTATTCTGGAAAGTATTTGCACCCAAGGCAAAGATACCATCTATTAGCTAAATGTACACTAAGCCAAACATGGTTTCATCCCTCATTCCCGCTTCTCATCTCTACTTCCCTTACACCATCTTTACTTCTCATCCATCATCTCTATTTCTCATTCCTCATCCCTCAGTCAAACCAACACACTTTCAATGTTGAGAAACACTCTTTCATATTGGTTGGTTGGCAACAGCCAATCAGGGCTAAAAGAGAAGGCTGCACTCTATTGACATAGCCTTTATCATTGTACATACAGGTTGAGGAAAGAGGAGAGGAAATACAACTGATGTTTGCTGCCAGTGAATCCAAGGCTGTGCAGTATTTCATTGTATTTAACTAGACGTTTTCCTATTTACACAGTCCTCTGTTAAACGCTTTGACTGTAAGGCACAGGCACAGGCACAAAAGGCATTGTGCCTAGGCCAGAAACCAACTCTTGGAGAGAGAGGTATACAGTTCATCGGGAAACATCTTGTGATTTAGGTTTCATATGTAACAACTCTGTCCATGCCTTGCTCTTCCTGGTTTGCTACCTACACAACTGAAGCCCAGCCCCTGAAATCTGCAAACTGCAAGGAAAAAAGAAATGCAGCCCTCAGAGCTAATGGCAGCCTCAGACTAAAACTTTTCTTTGTTACAAATAAAAGTAAAACCTAGAAAAGGTTACTGATGAACTGCATTACCCTGTCTCCTAAAGTTGATTTTAGAAATTGTCTTATTAAGCTACAACCAGACAAGGTTTGGATGACCTGCATACCCCTGTCTCCAAGTGTTGTTTTATGGCCCAAACCTTGTCTTTCCCAAAAGTTTCTGAAAAAGCCTCTGTAAATAGAACAAAACTTGAAAATGATGAAATGCTGTACAGCCTTGGATTCACTGGAAACAAACTGCACAGAGTGCAAGAAGAAGGCTGTTTTTTCAGTGCCTAGACCAGAATGCACTCCTCTCTCTTAACTCTGATTAACTGTTGCCAACCAATCAGTTTGAAAGTGTGGTATGAGAAGTAGGGATGAGACATACGGATGATGGATGATTAATGGGAAGTAGGGATGATGGATGATTCATGAGAAATTGGGATAAGGAATAAGGATGATGAATGATGGATGATAAGTAGGGTTGAGGAGTATGTCTGATGGATAAGAAGTAAGGAAGATAGGTGAGAAGTATGGATGAGAAGTAAGTAAGATGGATGTGAGGTAGGGATGATGAATGAGAAGTATGGATGATGTATGATGGATGAGAAGAAGGGTTGATGGATGAGAAGTATGGATTATGGATGAGAAGTAGGGATGATGGATGAGAAGTAGAGATGATGTATGATGGATGAGAAGTAGGGTTGATGGATGAGAAGTATGGATTATGGATGAGAATTAGGGATGATGGATGAGGAGTAGGGATGATGTATGATGGATGAGAAGTAGGGTTGATGGATGAGGAGTATGGATTATGGCTTAGAAGTATGGATGATGGAACAAGTTGGGATTGAAAAGTAGATGTGATGGATGTAAAGTAGGGATGAGAAGTAAGGATGATGGGTGAGAACAAGGGATTATTGATGAGAAGTAAGGATGAGAAGTTAAATGTTGGACCCTGAGACACACTCTTCAGAACATTCCTGTACGTGTGGACTCTACAAGAGGAAGGAATGCCCAGTTGGCTGAGGTCTGCCCTGCTGCATGAGGACTGCCTTGCGGCTTCAACCAAGGTTAACTGGAGTGTCTCCAAGGGTCAGTTGACTAGACTCCTGTTGCGAGCTACATGGACACAACAGAATCCTGACTGACGGCTTCATTGGGACTGCTGCCCCACAAGTCATCCCAACACAAGCCTTTGTACTGCCAGCTCTAGCCCAGTGGTTTCATCAGAACCAACACAGCACGATGCATCCGGATGCAAGACCTTGCATTGCCAGGTCCAGACCAGTGGCATTATTGGTACTATCACAGCGTACCACATCTCGGCCGAGGTATCCTCATCGCAGCAGCAGATTGGTGGCTTGATCTCCGCAACATAGTGAAAAGCTTCTCAACGCCAGCATGCCAGCTCCTCATTGACGACTTTGACAGCATAAACCCGACGTGGCGCATCTTGATACAGAACCACAGACCACAGATCCTGCTCGATGGCTCCTTGACGCAGTGCAGATCAGGTCGACATAGACTTTACACTTTGATTCCAAAGGATACAAGGTACTATCTCAGCAGGACAAGCTTGGTTCTGTGCTTGGCCTGCGCTATATCACGGTTGCCCTGAGCTTGTGACTTTGTCCAGGTCCAGCGCGACCACATGACCGTTGGCACTATTTGCATCAAAGTGCCATTCCAGTCCTAGGTTGCTTCAATTCCGGTCAGGGAGGACCTAGCTTGGAAGCTTGGGCTGGACTGTTCCCATTGGAGAAAGTTCAAGATGGAATTGCAAATGGCAGGTTCCCTTCCTGCACATAAACAATTTTTGAAACAATGCTGTTTTTCAACTTCTATGTGTGCTAATGCAGTACACATATAAGTTGAAAAACAGCAACCTGAACAAAAACACTCTCCCCACGACGCATGCATCCCTGTACCATGGGGCTAGGGGGCGTGCGTCGGCGCATGGCAGCAGTTTGTGCGCCAGCGCAGCGGGAAGCACAGAGATGCAACATATTGTTGTAAATATGTTGCATGGCTGTGCTTTCCAAACTAACACAGCACGGCGCAGCAAAATGACTTGCTGCACCGTGCTGCGTCAGTTTATTGTAAATCTGCCCCATGGTCTTCAGCCCGTTTGGACATAGAGGTCCAAAGAGGTTAATGGGAGTGGGTAGCAACAAAATTGTCCAGGTTCCTCACTTTGATTACTTAGGTGTTAGGCTTATGCCAAATCTTAACCTAACTCTCTCAAGTCCCAAGAGCCAAAATCCATAGGAAAACTAATTCCAGGAGTGTCGCACCAGCCCTAGAGATCTACAATGGAAAGCTTTAGGTGCAGCCCTTTATGGCAGCAAAATATGGGAATTTGCTGAATTCCAAATTCTCATTACAGCTGAAAATAGGTTAATAAGATCGCTTTATTGATATCCAGCAAGTACCCCGATGACACCACTATGTTTTGATTTGGCTCAGAAAGCAGAGTGTAGAATGTTTGTCTACTGGCATATATTATGGTCAACAGTGGCGCTAATCTTCTATTGTGGGGGTTTGAAAAACATGATGTCTTCAACTTGTGTACGCAAAATCCAATGGATGAACTCCATTCTATTGCTCTTGGAAAATTGGGGCTAAACAGTTTGGGCTTCTCCTGAAGAGTTGTTTGTAATTGTGAAAGTTAGGCTAAAAGAAATTTACTGGGAATTTCCTTTTACTCAAACAATTGTAACCAGCAGTGGCTTCCTGGTCAGTGATTTCTTAGATGTAAAACCATTGCCATGTTATGAGCCAACCATGGATGCAATTACTCCCCCACTGACTCATAAACTGTACATCCAGTTAAGGTACAGGACACTCCAATAATGTCTTAGCAAATGGTCTAGACGTACCAGGGGAGGCTTTGTAATCATTACTGCATATACAGTTTTTTTGACTTGTGTATTGGTTCCAAAGAAGAAGAGGGGTAGCCCCCTGTGTAGGAATTTGGGCACACGTCGCTATATGGAGGCATACAGAATCCTCTCAACTGACTCAAGCTGACCGATGTTTTTTTAATTTCTAGAAATTTATTGGCAGTTTGGATTTGGCCCGCCAAGCATATTCAAGTAGCCCAGGAAAGGGTAAAGCCTTTGAAAATCTGTGAAAAGAGAGCAGTTTGCTGGAGGGAGTTAAACCTACTATGACCTACCACTTTATTGCAATTTTGCACAGCTTGGTATAGAGCAAGTCTCCTCTTATCTCATCCTAATTTAAGCTCTTTTTAAAATTTTAAACAAACCTTTAAAAGTACTTGAACTTTTTCGGCCCAACATTGTATCTTTGCACTAAAATATGGAGTCAATATGTTTCCAATCTAATAGTGACATGCATATTTAGACGGGCATATTCTCAAGGATGCATGGCCGAGTTATTGGCACTTTATCAAAGCCAAAGTTGTGATAAAACTATCGCACCATTTACAAGCAGGTTATAACAGACCATATCACCAGTTTACGCGTGATAGCAGCCGCAAAAAACATCACCACAGATTATCCCGGCAACTATCGCTAATGAAATGCAGAGTAGGCGTTCCCGTGCCAAAAGCCACAACAACACCACTCCACAACATTCTCAACAACCAGCCAGATCGGCGATAAGATTCTAAAACATGTGAGAAGGCGCGTTAGCAGCAGGAAATTAACACCTGCTCCGACCTGGTGTAAAGTCAGGCGGCAACCTACACCAGGAAAGTGATCCTAGGCCAGAGCCACACCTGAAGGGCAACAGATGCCATGGAGCCACTGATCATGCAGGCCAGACACCCAAGAGGCCACAACACCCACCGCCACCACCCCCAGGACAAAGACCCCCACCGCCCCCGCAGACAAAGACAGCGACTTTCAGAAAACGCACCAACCTCACAGACCCAACACCAGAGAATGTCATTGCCCACTACAGGCTCAAAGTAGCAACCATCCTCTCCATCCTGACCACCATTGTCTACAGGCTGACGGTACCAACACAGAGGACAACTAACATCCCACCTCAGACAAAGCTGCTGGCCGTGCTGCACGTGTTGGTCTCTGAACCCTCCAACCAACAACCGCCTGAGTCAGAGGAGTATCACAGCCAGCCCAATTCAAGTTCCTCACAACGGTCGTGGATGGCATCATCAGCTTGGTACCCCACTATATATACTTCCCCCACACTGCGCAGGAACAGCTGTAGACCAAGCAAGACATCTACACCATAGCTGGCTTTCTGCACGTGTCAGGGGCAATTGACTGCACACATGTCCTACTTGTGCCCCCTGGCAACACTAAACACAATAACCGCAACAGAAAGCACACACATTCCATCAATGTGCAGGCAATAGTGGAACACAGGGGAATCTCCACCAATGTCGACGCCAACTAGCCAGGCAGTGTGCTTGATTCCTACATCTTCCGGAAGTCCATCATCAACCAGCGCTACCAGGATGGCACCTACGGAAATACACTGTTCGTTGGCAAGTACCAAATGAACACACCACACACCTCAACTCCACAATCATTCAACTCACTATACTGGGAATTCACAAGTTACAAACTCACATACAACACGCCAAACAACATGCCCATTCACCAGACATGACAGCACAACTTACTGTGGGAACCTGGGCCAGCCATGTACATAAGCCATCAACGGCATGGCACCTCAGCCACACAATAGCAGATTGTGGGAAGAGGTGGGGACCAGGCATGTGCGAAGTAGGCAAGTGACCCATGAATGAGGATTTACACAATGCCAAGTGTGGCGTGGATGTGATGGCCAGACTGCAGCATGCAGACCACACACATATCCATGTCGACATACACCGCTGGTGTTTGGAGAGTAGTGGACAGTAGACACAACCATATCATTCCCACCCAGTAGGGAAGCTTGCGGAAATGTAGCTTGTTTGTCCCCCCCGTAAGTGTGAGCGGAGTGGGCTGGCCCGGCGTACGCCAGGCCAGCGTAGGGGTGTGAATAAAAAGCACGTAACTCTGGGTGTGGTTCTCTTCCGGAATGCCCAACGTGTCTGCCAGGGCGGCGCCTCTCACCCTGCCACGAGGCCGATGCCATTGCCGTGAGTGGTGCTGCCTGCGATCCTGTGTGTCTGCTGTACCCCGTGCCGCTGGTCCCTGAACGCGTCTTGCCCGCCCCTGCGCACTCAGGCCTCAATGCTCACCTGCTGAGACTGGCGTGTGTCAAAGAGAGCCGGTGCAAGCTCCAAGCCCGAGGGCCGCGACCCTGGCAGCCTCCTCAGACCATCATGGCCTCCGCGACACAGGCCCACAATACTCCTTTCTTGTTGAATTACTCCACCAGCATACACAGCAGATTAGTAGGTCACACATTTGGAACTGAGTCTTGATTACACTATGGCAGAGAACATTATTTATGGCAGAGTTTATATCACTATACTCCCTTTGATGTGGTGCCACCAAGCCTGTGTATAGCATTCCAACCACACATGTCTGTGGGCCCACACGGACTTCTGCCCTCTGGCCACACTGTGCTTGAGTAGGTCACAGATTTGGAATGGAGTCTTGATTTTTCAATGACAGAGTACATATCATTGCACGCAAGGAGAGGTGTAAGAGGATGATGCGTTTCAGTCAAGAGGAAAAAAGGATCATCGTTACGGAGGTGATCGAACACTACCGACAACTGCCCTGGTGTCACTAACTCTGTTCATCGCGAGCCAACGACACGTGGCTGTGAGCCACTGCTGAACGCTGCCTCCAGCCTACACTGCGGTCAAGGAGGTCACACATTTAGGACTGAGTCTTGATTTAGCAATAGAAGAGTTCATATAATTGTACTGGCATCATCACAGACTGCATCCCCTCTCAGCCACGGTGCCACTAAGTCTGTTCCCCGACACACATTGACACTCTCTGGTTGAACTTTGGTGGTGTCTGAATCTATGGACTGGGGGTTGTCTTCATCCTCATGTAGCTGATACCGACTTGCTGGTAATAACGAGGCTGTAGTATTCCACTCCTCAATTTGACACTTCCGTATAGCTTCTGCCCTCTGCATCATGCCCTGCAGAACACCTTCCACTGTCCCCCGCAACCCTCTGTCACATTCACCTTCGACATCGACGAGGACCCGCTCAGTCAGCGTGGCCCTACCTCAGTGCACCGCAAGTCACCGTCTCGTGGCGGTGTCCCTGTGCCGGCCGCAGTGCATCCTGGGCCACTAACTTTGTGCAGCTCAAGTCAGGAACCATATCTACTGAGATACTGGATGGCCTCTGAGACGATGGCCATGAGGTTATTAACGCCATGTGTATGTGGCCCTGCGCTGTCCCCTACCTCCGGCCTCAACTGCGGTCCACCAGGTCTCACACATCAAATCGAGTCTTGACCAGCCAGGACGTCAGATCACCGCAGGAGGCACATGCCACCACCGCCAGGACCACCTCCATCCGTCAACTGCCAGAGTCAAAACAGTCGTACTGGCAGACTAACGGAGTTGCTCACACCTGTCGTGGATGCTATCATCTGCCTGATACCCTACTCAGCACTCCAGGTGCCACTAACTCAGTGCACCGCAACTCATGGACAGTTACTGATTGAGTTTTGTGCTGTGGAGAGGTTACTCAGCAATGTCACCTCAGGCAGTGTGGGAGACCTGGGTCGATGATGAGGAAGATGATGCAGGTGTAATACACCCCACTGCAGCTGCATCAGGAATATCCCAAAGGCACACAATCTTAGACTATTTCTTCACATGAGCGAGCTCAGCTCTAGTGCCCCAACCTCAGTGCACTGCAATTCACGGACACTTTTGTTTTCATATTGGGTGACCTCTGTACTTGCTCTGGCTACCTCCATGATGCTCCGCAGTTGTCTCTGTTATGCTGGTGTTTTCAGTTTCCATTTTAATGGTGTTCACTGTTCGGGTTGTTGCCAGCACCAACCACTTTGTGAGGGCTGGCTTACCCTCACCACACACACATCCAGCACAGGCGTCACTGTACATGTGTCCCTGTCAATAAAGGGGCTGGGCGCAAGTGCCCGTAGCCAGTTCCACAAACTATCTGCATATGTCTGTGTGGTCGTAATGTATGCATGAGGGCCCAGGGCCCTACAACATTACATTGTGCTGTGTACAGCAGATGCAAACATGTCACCGCAGGCAGCGGGTTAGACCTTGGACATGTAGCTTTGTCGTCACCCAATCAATACATAAGAGGAGTGGACTGGGCCGTCGTACGCAGGTCCAGAGTGGGTGTGTGAATGATAATTGCATGCCTCTGGGCGTAGTTCAGTATTGGAAATGTGCAAATGCAAGTCGCAGTGTCAGTCTCCTTTGTGGGGTGTAGGTGGTCCCTGAAGGGAATTAGACACCCACGCATGTGATCAAGTTCGTCTTCCATGGGTTCAGACCCCACCCGCACCTGTTCTGCCACCTCCTTTTGGCATTCTGACACCTGGCATTGGAATGCCATGTGTGCCCTGGTGAAGTGTTGGGAGCCAGACGTGCTGGCGGGTGCTTCCTGCTGTGTGGTCTGTGCAGGGGCTGGGTACTCCTCTATGTAGCTTGGCGGCCCTGGTCCTGGTGGTGGGTTGCCTGGGATGTCCATGAGCTGTTGTAGGGCGTTGGTGTTGAAGGTGTGATGGTCTTCTCCAACATCAGTGATGAGTTGTCTGCTCTGCTCTGCAGGAGGTGTTGTTTGTCCCTCTGCAATGGGAAGGGGAGATGCATGTTGACATAGTGTTGACATGTATGTTGGCGCATTGTTCTTGTTTACACATGCAGACTGTATGACAATGTACATTGTGACTGTTTGGGAGGTGGTGAATTTTGATGTGGAACAGTGGACATTTGGACTACATGACAGATGTGAGTTTGTACGCGTACATTTCCATCTCACAGTTTCCTGCTCTGTTAGATGTAGTTGGCCTGTTTCTGTGCATGGGTGATGCCAGTTGTGTCCTCTGTTCTGCCGTGTCAGGGTTGCACATTGTGCCACATTGTCGTCAATGTGGATGTGCTGTTATTGCTATGTGTGTGTGCTGCAGTGTGCCACAGGTATCAGGGACATGATCCAGGGCTATTGTGGGTGTGCTGTGTACTACACATGCACACCCACAATAGCATGTGTGCTATTGTGCTCATCTGCCCCTTCCCCTTAGTCCCTGGTCGTTACTCACCCTGTTGATGTTGTGTCAGCTCCTATCAAGCTGTGTCCGGACTCCCAACTCCTTGCACCGTCTCCACACTGATGACTGTGGCCTCTGTTTCCTCCAGCTCGTCCTGTGGCACTGGACTCCCACCTCCTGTCACCGTTGCTGCCTTCCTGTTGGCAGTGGGTTTATGCTTGGTTTTGCTTTTCACATCATGCCAGTGCCTCTTGGCCTCCTCCATTGACCTCCTCGACACTCTGACTGCATTCACATTAGTCTAATTGTAGGTCAGTTGATGGTAGTGTTCTGACACCTCCATGACACTGATCTGATTATTCTGCGGACTGCACCCCGCCTTCCTCTCCCTCTTCTCCTTGGCCTTCCCCGACCCCGTTGTTCCTTGCTGGTGGTCTGTGGGGCTTGTGGTGTTTACGTTGACCTCTGCACTCGGTCCGGGTGCATCCATGGTGCTACATGGTTTATTTTTGTTTCTCTTCGGCTTTTATGGTGCCTTATACCCGCTTGACGAGTGGGAATGCAGTCCTGTCGCTGTTTTTTGCTGTTTTTTTTAATTGCCATTGGCCTCATCGCCAGTTTTTTAGCATTTGTGTTTTCACATTTTGCGGCGTTGTGTTGACTTTATCCCGGACATTTGACGCGTTATCGTGGGCCTATCGCATGGTACCGCCTTATTGTGAATACTATGTTTACACAGCATTATTTTCCCGCGATAGACTGCGATATGAAAAGTTGCGTTAAGCTAATTTTGCGGTAATTATCACACGTTCTTGTGAATATCCCCCAATGTGTTTTTACTATTGCCTTTGTGAGGATGTTTTTATGTCTTTTGTTTATGTTGTACTTGTGATCTTGGAGATTACAATAAAGGTATTACAAGCAAACTTAATTCAGCATTTGTATGGCTCACAAAATGCCGTTGGTAGGGCACCATATTACTTTCAGTAGTCAGAGGACAAATTTTAAAATTATTGCTAGGTTGAAATCACAGATTGTTTTCTGATTCGGCCTGTGAAGATCGGCTGTCAATACTGCGAATGTGAATGTTTCTACGTTAGGTGAATATGTCAACTTCAATTAGTTGTCTTGGTGGGTTGGAGGCACCAAAGAAGGGGTCAGTAGAGTCTTAAAAGGACAGAACACTAGATAACTAACCTCCTGTTTGAGCCATGTGCACTCGCTTCCAGAGTTAGCGTCATTTCCAGGTCAATATTGGTAGAGCTCTATTTAATACTCCTTTTTGGGCTTTGCTTGGCACTTCAGTTTACACCCATCTCAGGACTTTCACTTTTGTCATTCCTTCTTTTTCAGTCCCATTAGTCCCTCCATTACCCTGCCTATTTTGGTTGTACTGTTGCTTTTTTACTTTGTTTGTAGAGTATTAACAGTGTGTTCAGCATCATCCAGAGATCTTCACCGAATTCCACTTTTTCAGCTCGTCATAGCACCTTCCTTGTTTAATTTGTTATTAGTTCTTCTTTACTGGTCCTGCCCTCTGTCTCCAGTCAGTCAGATCTATTCATTCCTGTCCCATCAAGACAGATTACAGTAGACTCCACTCCAGGATTTTTCTCTCTCACTCCTGTTCCCTGTTCCTCTCCCAGTTTCTATTTCAGGTGAAACATTCCATTATGCCCACCAGCATGGAGCTTCAGGAACAGCATGGTCTTTCAGCGGGTGCACAGTTCTGAAACCTGACGCTGCTTATTCATTAGAGTGTCTTTCTGACCATCAGAACTAATACTTTCCATCACTGCCTGCCTAAAAAATACCTTTGTGTATTCCCTATTAATTTAAAGATGACACTTAGAGTCTGATTCACAAAAAACGAGTCACAGGTATTGTTAGGATTTGGGTGTACTACATGATATAACTGTGGGCCTTATCGTGGAGTCCACTCACAAATACCATTTTCGGTCGAGTCAGGCTCATTTACTGCACCTTAGCTGAACCCTGGGTAGCTATGGCTATGAACAGTAAGGCTTGGCAAATGAATTTAGTGTTAAGCATTTAAAAGCATCAAACAAAATAAGAAAGTCACACAACACAAAAGAGACACAACAGTTTATAAAAATAGAGCATATTTTTATACATTTTTTAGAAGCCTTGATCATCAAAATCCACCAGAGGGTTCCAGAGATACAGATTTTAAACATTTTACCACTTTTAAATGCAACCGCAAACAAGCATTGTTCAACAAAAAGTTTGTAAACTTTTCAAAAGTTTAAAAGAGTTATTGCGGGGTACTCTGGCCCAGGTTGAGCAACCAAATCTGGCAGGGAAAAGGTCTAGGGGGCCAGAAAGTAAACTTTCAGCAGTTACCTGGCCACCAAGCATTTTTAAGGCAAGTTCCAAACTTTAAAGGACGACCAACGTAGATATCAATATAATAGTTCTGATGCTGAGTATGCAGGCAAAAGATGCTCAGAGGAATCTCCGGTTGAGGTGGGGTCGATGGGGGTGTCTTTGTGGTTGTCCCTTGGTCAACGGGTGATGTGGGACAAATTTAGACACAGAGATTGGGGTTCCTCAAAGTCCTTAATGATGCAGTAGCAGGCCAGCCAATGCTGAGCTGCTGATCTCCTTGCACTGCGGTTGGGGTGAAATCCTTTGGTGGGGAATGCCCTTGGGTATGATGAATCCTGACCATGGTCCACTACCACCAAAGATAAACCTATGCCCAGAGGCAGTAGGTAGGTCTAGGGAACCAACTATATCAATCCCCACCTGCTAAAAAAGACTTCCCACCACAGGAAGTTGTATAAGGGGAGCCTTTGGTTTGCTACAAGCTTTGCCTCTGGCTTGGCTGATAACCTAGGAGCAACAAAACACCTTCACCATTTCTGAGATCTGAGGCCAGTAGAAGTGATTGACCAACCTGTCCTACGTTTGTATCTGTCCCAGTTGTCCTGTTATGGGGATGTCATGGGCTGCTTGAAGGAGGAATTCTCTGTATTGTTGAGGGACCACCACTCTCCTGGTAGCCACTGGTTTGGGGCCCCTTGCTTAATTATACAGGATACCCTCATCCCCGTATACATTATGGGTACTATTAACATCTCCTTCCTCCTTTCTGACAGTCAACTGTCTCAGGCCCTCAAGAGTGGGCCCAGCTTTTTGTTGCTGGCTTAAGTGCTCTCTGCCAGGTCAGGCAAGTTATTCAGGGCAGAACACTCCTCTTTAGAGACCAGACCTCCCCCCTAAGGGGTTGGGCTACTTCTGGCTCTGTGGACTCTTGGAAGAGACCTTCCCAGGCTTCCGCGCTCTCCTCTTGGTACTGGGAACTTGGTCCACTCTTTCAGGATCCACAGTCCCTTGACTTACTCCTATGGCCTTCTGTGCTCTAGTGGGGACACAAACCCACACAGGGAGACCCAGGATTGCTGCATTAGTCCTTCTCTCCGCTTCCTCCAAGGCAGAAGTTTCAGGGACATAACCCAATAGATATTCCACTTAGATGACAGCGGATACGTCTACTATCTTGGGCCAGTAACCCCTCCCACTCAAAGTCTACCACAGCTAAGAGATGCGACATTTTGAGTGTGTGTGGACCAAGAATTTAAAACTAAATCAGGCTAGAAACTGCATTTCAACTTAGTAGGGAGGATCATGCTTTAAGTATTTTCCAGATTTTTGTTTGTCATAGGTTCATTTCTTATAGTCAATCTATATTGACTGCAGTGCACAGAAGGTTGATGACACTCACTCACTGGTTTAAGTGGAATAAAAAAGTTTGGGGACTCTAACAGGGGTGTGGCCTAAGAAGGCCATCTGCAGGGAGGTTGGCCGCCCATTGGATAGTTATGCATAGTGCCTTGTCGGTGGCCTGGCCCTGTGGCTAGCTACCCTCTGTGCACTGATTTAGGATACCCTCTGGGGTTTTGTGTGCAGGACTTGGCTGGAGGTCAGGCCCAGCGACCAACCTTTCTGCTGCATTTGGCTGATGGGCATGCACAGCGAAGGGTTGGCTGGCCGTGAAGGACTTTCGTGCAAATGCTGGCCAGAGGCCAGGCCCTGTGACCAGTCCCCTGTTGCGCACAGCAGAAACCCATGTGTAACAGTGGATTGGATGCCCACTGATCACCCTCTGCTGTGCATGACCAAAGCCCCTGTGCAGTGGGGAGGTGACAGCCTGCTGTGAAGTTGGATGCAGAGCCTGCCTAGAGGCCAGGCCCAGTTGTCAACACCACCCCCCCGCTGAACACAGCTGAAGGCCGTGCACAGCTGGAGCATTGGGTGCAGATTACCCGAGAGGGATGGGCATATGATCAAGTTTAAATATGATCTAAAACCCACCTACGTTTAAAGTAATGTTATAGTTTGGTACAATGATCTTAGTTTACATTAAAAAAAAAACTGAAATTCACCAAGAAAACCAAAGGTTAAAGTTGCAATATGGCCTTTAGGTGGTATAATGAGATAGAAACTAATTTTTAAATGCCAAAACAACACTAAAATGCACTATTTATAGATTACTGAGCTAACTATATCCTGTGCCCCTGCTGTACACGGCTTATGGCTTCATATTACATCCCTCATTCCATGTTAAATGGCATTATTGATGACATCACTAATAGCAAATAGTCATATAGAGCAGAGTGCATACATTTTAAAGCTATGTAGATGTGGCGTTAGGAAAAAATAAATCTATATTTAGCTATATGTACTTGCATGATATTGTGGAAGTATATATTTTCGCTGGCACAATATGTTTGCATAAATAATGATACATACAGCCTCACATACTGAGTGCTCATCTGTGTATTCCGATTTATGCAGTATACCCCACAGTTATAAATTGTAAAATGTCCTACCCTGTGGGTTTTGATCAATAAGAAAACGCAGAACAGGGAAAATCATGTGATTTTCATTCGTTAAGACTGAAAGTGTATGTTATTCCTCATACTGGCATGTGGAACTCTGAATCGGGAGGTAAAACTGCCCAGAGTTCCAAGCCACAAGGTGCAGTACCAGTATTTCAGTTGGTGGTATTAAACTTCTGGTATTCCCAGTAGTGGCTGCTACTGAACAGGGGTGGTGGGCACGGGGGATGGTTGGGGGAGTTGGTTAAAAAAGAGGACTTACTTTAATCCGCTGACCGCCACTTCTTTTTTCTCCGTCCTCCTCTCTGCACTCAACAGGAAGAACACATTCTCCCAGAATCCCCTGACCAATCACAACGCTACCTCACAGCAGCTTGTGATTGGTGGGAGAGCCGTGGTTTGCTGCTCAGACAGGGACTGGCAGGCTCTCCATGTTCTCCACCCAAGCTGTGATGGAGCCAGGGTGGAGAACACGCAGAGTGCGCATGACGGTTTGGCTGGCCCGAGACGGCCGGCCAAACCATGCTGTCTTCACTCCTCCCCCTGTGAGGCGGGATTCCAGCCCGCCCACCTGGCTTCAACTGCAAGCTGAATACAAAAAACGAAATTATTAATAATGGAACATTATTGTCATTCTATTTTTTGTATTCAGCTTGCAGTTGAAGCAGAAGGGCGACGCTCTTCCACCTTAGCGGAGGAGCCACCGCTATTCCCACAGCTGTCAAAATGAGGGCCTAAGAGATGATGTAGCCAAGCCACTCATAAACTGTGACAGAGAACAGCATTGCCTGTTCACCTCACTCCTGCATTTAAAGGCCTAGTCTCTTAGCCACAACGAGGCCCCCTTAGAGAGGTTTTATCCCACAATTGGCATCTGGGGGTTATTCAATGATTTCTGCAGCCTACATCTGAAGAGAGAGAATGCGAAATATTTTATATCAATACGATAAAATACAGACTCAAATGGTTCATATTTTCCCTAATGCTGTGAGATTTTGTACTTGAGGAGGGGACAAAAAGTATTCGGTTTCGTCTTGAAGCCTGAAGCCTCCTAGTCTTCATGTTTCCAGACAACATTAATATTGTTACTGATATTTAAGTGAAAATCCATGTGTTGGAAAATACAAAACTTGGAATCTTGACAAAAATGTTCACAGAGTGCATGCATAGAGCAAAGGCCTGGACGGCAAGTCTATGACCTCGGATTTGAATCCCATTGAGGGTAGGCTGCAACCTGCTCACAGCTTCTTTGTGCATTATCGGTGTTCTTTCTGCGCTTGGAGCGAAAAGGTCGTTTTCTGAGTTGATCTTGCTATCGAAGAATCTGTTTACACTCCTTTACCCATTCCCGGACATGGGGATACAAACCCCAGTCCGATGGAGTGTAGTGTTGCACGAGGCCAGACAGCCAATCACAATACTTCTCTCTTGTTTAAGTAGCAACATTGGAATTGGCTAGAAGACGTTGCGAATGAAAACGTGAAGATACACAAGTTGAAAAATGGTGATTCTCCCTGTTTGTAGCCACAAACAGCCCAGAGATTCGGATAGATAGAGAGAGCGAGAGCGAGAGAGAGAGCGATATATATATATATATATATATATAAATATATAAATATATATATATATATATATATATATATATATATATATATATATATATATATGTATATATATATATATATATATATATATATATATATATATATATATATATAGAGAGATAGCCTCTAATTGGAGTAAGTGCCTCACACACCTGAGAGGTGGCATGCTTCAGCATCTGGGTGTGCTCCTCATCGGGCCGGCGCTGCAATGCCCAACAGGTACCCGTGAAGGGGCTCTTTGGCAGAGTTCTTTTTATGATAAAGCCGTTGGGTGAGTGAGGGTATATGGACTGTGATAAGTAGTGTAGTGGAGTGAAAGGGGTGGTTAAAATAGGTTTAGTGATGCTGGGTGAAAATAAACTTTATTGGTGGGGCTCACTGACCTAAATAAAATCAGTGTAGCTTGTGTGGGATGCAATGCTCCTAAAGAGCATTTGTGTTGTGAAGTTGCGTGGTCAACATGTTTCTTTCCTCACCCAGCCCCTAACGGGTCTATTGGCAATTCATCAGGACCGAGAAAGAATTTTCTTTGTACCTCACACTACTGCGTGACTGGTTCTTCATGAAGTACAGGTAGTTCACAAGGCTAAATTTTCCTCGCTTCTCGGAACCACCTGAAAGAAAGGGAAGGGGGGCAGAACAACACATAGGACAAACACATAGCTTGTTTTTTAAAATTGGTAAAACTTTGTTTGGTTTTTACCACATTGAAAAGGTTTTGTTACACAAACACCCTCGTGTCAATCTGGTGATGAGCGCATGGGACGCATAAGAAGCACCTCCAAAATATGCGTCAATCTATATGTGAGTTTGCGTACTTAATATTAAAAGGGTTAACAAAGTAGTGCTGATGATTAAAATGCCTGAGGGGCTCAGTGGTTTTGGCTACAAAATTCTATAATTTATTAATTAGGTCTAAAGTGCACTTATTGTTACACAATACCTCAAGTGTGATTATTTGTTTCTTAGGGCGTGATTACGATGTCGGAGAGTCTGCCACCGCCAGCCGTGTGGTGGCAGGCCCTCCGCCATCTGACGCCGAATCTCTGCCTGCCAAATTAGGATGGCGGAAGAATCAAACCGCGACTGTGACAGATGCAAAGACCTCCCGCCATGGATCCGCCACAAGCAATCGTTCTGATTGCCTGGCAGACTGTCCAGATAGCGTAAAATGGTGGTGGCAGGCACAATCCACCAGATAACGATACTGGCCGCAGCCAGCCTTTCCGGGAAGGGTAAACTGCTATTGTAAGGCTGGCAGAGTAAGCATTCGGGGGCCCGTTACGGGCCCCCCTTGTGTTGGGGTGGTGAACTGTGGGGGTGTGCCCCTAAATTTCACTGCACTAAGTGGCAGGCAACTTGTGGTGCCTGCCACATAGCGCAGTGAAAAGCACGAAGAATGTTTAGCATTGTGGCGGGTGATGCAGCTAGAATGCTACCCGCCACAATGTTAACCATGCACTATGCGATCGCTACGGTGGCGGTGGCATCGTAATCTGACGTGCAGGAATGCCGGGTTGCAGGCGGGCGGTTCCAGGCACTGCTATGGTGGCGGGGGGGGGCATCGTAATGACCCCCTTATTCTGGAGAAAGTTATTTTGGTGGAAAACCGGTTTCGAGCCGATCCTTTTAACAATTGTCGAGTTATTCTCTCACCCGAATTCTGTTGGTCTAAAGTGTACGGTATTGTTACAGAGCAAGTCATCCACTCACGACCTGGAGGTTAAAGAACAGAGTGGGAGCAATTAAGGAGATCAAAGTCTTCCCCCGGTCGATGTCAGGTGTGGTCTTAGCATTCACCTTGAAGACCTATAGTGTCTGTTATAGGGTCCCCTTTGGAACCTCTATCAAAATTGTGCAATCATGTCTTCAAACCTCTGGTGAAAGACATCCTGTCTTTCGTCCAGGACACAAGAGATGTCCTGAATCCTATTGCAGTAATAAATACTGAGAGACCTCAAATTGATTTTATAGTCACCCTTGATGTAGAGGACTTATACACAAACATTACCCAGCAGGCCACACGAATGTCATAGAAGAAATATTGATCGCTTCCCACTTATAGCCCTCCACCCTGTTATGCCTGCAGCATTCTTCTTAGTTCTTGATACATCCCCACCACCATTCTGAGGTTTCCACTCGTTATGGATCAATAATTCATTTTCTTTCAACCAGATTGTGAAGCAGTAATCATATAACTTGTATTATCTTCAGTGGTCACGGTCTACTGGGGCAAGTGAATTCTTTGCACTTGGTGTTGAAAAAGTCGACATGAGGATCCCATTGCTTGGGCAAGTCCATTTCTTCCCCTCATGCTGTTTTGGAGAGCTTTTCCATACACAGTATCCAGCACAATTTGTAACCCATTTTGGCTTCTGGAGGGTTTGTTGCCCCCAGCGTGCAAAGATCCATTTTTTGGCTGCATGGATTATCAGTCGTTCCTAATGGCCATATAAGGGATCAGTATCAGTGGCTGGACACCCCAGCAAGATCACCCCAGGGTATCTGGGTAGATCTGACCCAGTGATTAGTTCAATGTTTATTAGAACAACAGAACATAACTTCTTCAGCCTTGAGCAAGACCAGAGTAAATGTGCCAAAGTCCCCTCTTCCCTGGACCCTCTCCATCATAATGGGCTTCTCCCATCCCCCATCTTTGCGAGGCGTGCCAGGTTGTAATGCCACCTATCTATTGTGCCTACCTAGGAAGTGAAGTTATTGTTCGTACCAGTATATCCTCCCACTCAGTGCTTAATTTGTAAAAATAATAAGTGCCAGGGCCCATATCAGGAGGCCACTACAACTTGCACCACCCATTGCCTTTGCCAGAGCTGCCAAACCCGTACCAACACAACTACTAACCATGACACTTCTACAAGAAGGACAACTTAAACTATTCTAGGCCACCCAAAGCTATGAGAATGCCTTGGGTGGCAGGTGTTAGTCATTTGTAATGCATATAGAATTATTAAACAACTTTTGTTGTGCTCATTCTAAAATTGGACAGAGAGTGCCACTATGCAGTGGACTGTCATAAGTGCAGGTGCCAGCAATTAAGTGCCGGTGCCAAGCACCAGAAACCACTGGCTCAAATTAAGCACACCACCCACTTCTCGTGGTTTTTGTCCCAGAGTTCCCAGAAACACTAGAATATAAGTTTGTGTTTCCCCTTACTATTTAACATAGTGTAGATTTTTTAAGATGAATGTTTTGTTTGACACTGAGCAATGTAAGAGGAATACTTCAAGGGGGTGAGGGCTCAGGTGGGTTCCTGTTTAATTCTAGGACTGAGCATCCAGTGGCACAGTTATAAGTAGTGAACACGCTTCGATTTGGGAGCACATACTCGTCATTCAGTTGCTCATGAATCTTAATGGTATCATCGTTAAACATATGCCTCAGGGTTTTGCCACCCCAAGCCATTTATGGTAGAGAGCTCTGGTCAGCCCTGGAGGAAAGTCCTCATTGCCCCAGAGTGGGGAGAAGGAAGATAGGAAAGAAATAGGCCCGTCTCTAGCCGCCATTCTATTGGAATGTCCAGCAGGGTCCTCGTAATTGGGGATTTGTAAAATTTTTTATTTCATTGCACCTTGAGCTGCCATAGCACTTCCCAGAGTGACCCTGCCACCATTGTTCGGCTATCTACACCAGCCCTTCTCAGTCACCCCCATGTGTCCAATGGATCCGAAATTGAAGGTGGGCGGCATCATAGTAATGAGGTAGGTCAGGGACCCCCAGTCCTTCCTGGCATGAATGTAATAGACATTGGCTCCTAGTAGTCCTTTCTTTTTTCCCCCAGCTAAATGTAGGAGTAGCATTGTGAATGAAGCTCATGATATAATCTCTGGGAACGTGGAGAGTTAATGTTTGAAAAATGTCGAGAATCCTACGCAGAATATAAATTTTATACGCTGTTAACCATCCGGTGTGCAGACAAAATCTCTAGTTGGAATTGTCGAACAACAGAACTATCAAGTTCTAAATATCGTGAGTCTGAAATATCAACAGCAAGAATATCCTGGTCAAGAATATCAATTTAAAGGTAAGAAATATTGTTTTTAAAAATATAGAAGCCATTAATATCGTTTACAGAAATATAGTTGTTTAAATATCGATTTTTTTAATTAGTCTTATGTATTTTAGTTTATATTTTAAATGTATGTGATCTATTTTTTTATGTTTTTTAATATATGTGTTAAGTTTTTAGTAGTTATCAATTTTATTTTAATAGAATGTGTATTTTAGTTCTGTAGTGGGTTGTGTGTTTATAGGGGAATAGGGGGGAAGTAATATCATTTTTATAAATTAATGATTTTTTAAAAATTAATTCGTGTTTATTTAATTGAGATTTCATAGTGTTATTCAATTTTTAATTAATTAATAATTTGTTATTAATTAGTATTAATTAATTAATTGGTAACTAATTATGGTAATTGTGTAATTAATTTTAGGTGCAGGTTGTGGGTTCTATGGGGTAAAGGGTGGGAAGTCATTTTTTTAAATTAATTAATAATTAGTTGTTAATTAATATTAATTCATTATTAATTGAAAATTAAAATTGGAAACTGGGTGGGAAGTAATTTATGTTTAATTAATTAATTAATACTTGTTAATTAATATTAACATTAATGAATTCATTGACAATTAAATATGGAAATTGCATAAATAATTTTAGGTGCGGGTTGTCAGGTTTACAGGGGTAAAGGGTAGAAAGTAATTTATTTTTAATTAATTAATAATTAGTTGTTCATTAATATTAATTAATTATTTGAAAACTAAATATGAAAATTTTGTAGTTCATTTTATGTGTGGGTTGTGGGGTTTATAGGGGTAAAGGGTGGGAAGTTGATTCATTTTTATGTGTTTTAATTTGTTTTTTAATTAATAATTTGTATTTAATAGATCATTAATTATGTTCATTATGGAAGTACATTTTAGTTTTGAAAGTAGCTGTGGGTTGTGAATTGTGTGGTGTTATAGGATAGGAAGTAAATTAAATAAATGTATGCAATAATGTTTTTGTTTATAAATAATTTCTAACAAAAAATATGTGTTTGAAAAATAGTTTTATATTTAAGTTAATGTAATATTTGTAGGTATTTGTATTTATCATTATAATGTTTTTATTTTCATTCAATTTTTAATATTAAATATATTTGTATTAAAAATGTTTTTATATATATTTTAATATATTTTTTAATGTATTTTGTTGTTTAAATATTTTTTGTTGTTGATATTTTGTTTGTTTTTAATGTTGAATTGACTGGAGTGGGAATACTAATTTTCGTCCCTCCGCAATCCAACACTTTCCCTACTGTTGCACTGACTGTAGTGGGAATAGTACATTTTATCCCTCCGCTAGTCAACACTTTCCTTACTGTTACACTCACTTGAGTGGGAATAGTAATTTTAACCCTTCGCTATCCAACCGTTTCCCTACTGTTGCATTCATTTGAGTGGGAATAGTAAATTTTATCCCTCCCCTAACCAATGCTTTCCCTACTGTTGAGTGATGTGGTTTGGCGCTCAGAGGGTATCTATGAGCCTGTGCATGTTCTTTACACAGGCTATACAATACAATACAATACAATCGATAGAGAACATACAAAGTGCGCATGACTGTTTGGCTGGCCCATGATGGCAGACCAAACCACCATGCGCACTTAAGTGCCCCAACCACTAGTCCCCTGCTGGCTGTAAGGACAGTACAGGCCCACACCGACACATAAACCTGCCTCACTACGAAAAGATAAAATGATAATAAAATAGTGTTATTAGCATTTTATTTTTATTTTTTCCACTGCTCAAAAGAGCAGTGGGGTGGCACTCTACTGCCTTAGCAAAGGAGCCGCCGCTAGTTTATTCCACAGGATCAGCAGTGCATGCTGAAAAGTGGTGGGTCAAGATACCTTCCTGCGCACTAGCTTTCTGCAGCATGAAATGCAGAGAACCTACATATTGGATTGGTATGGGACTTCAGCTCCTCATTGTAGTTATCCATGTCAAATTTACAGTCTTTCATACATGTTTTCAGGAATGTGACAAATGAGTCAAATGTCTCCCCTGAGTTCAGATGTGTGGAGTGAAAAACATACAGGGCCTCATTTATTATATTTAGACACACGGCAGCGCAGCAAGCCTTCCTGCTGCTCTGCCATGCTTCAAAATAAAAGGGCAGGAATGCTCTGTATCTACAAGATACAGTGCATTCCTGTCCTAATCCCCTAAGATGGCGCACAAATATAAGCAGCCCACCAACGCAGATACCCTTGCGCCATGGTGCAAGGGTACCCGCGTTCCTGGGATGATTGTTTTTGTGCAGGAAGGGATACCTTGAATGCAACACACATAGAAAAAGCAAATAATGAGGAGAAATAAACGTATTCCTCCTTGTCGCGCCACTCCTACGCCTCCCCAGACGCATTCACAGTTTTATGACACTTTGTAAATTTGGGAATGTGTCAGGTTCCATGGATGTTGTGTGGAGACACCCACAGCAACACCCATGGAACACCTCTTTCACGCAGAGTAATGCATGAAAGGGGCCCATATTTACAAGACCATGAAAAATCACGCAGAGTGACTTTATGTGGTCTTGTAAATATGGGCAGGAACACTGCGCCACCAGTGCGTCTAAAAAAGTGATGCACCAGCGGCACAATGGGCTTGTAAATTAGGCCGCTATAAACAAATTATTCCCCTTTGTGCTGTAACTTAACTGGAGTATGAGAATGCTATAGGTAAGGAATAGGACACTATACCCCACACACTTTTACTCCGCGTGCCATTACATCACAGTTTTTACAGTGTATAATCTTTTACAATGCAGGGCTTTACAACGCAATCCATTATAACGCATTCCCCATTACAACGCAATTTACTATTCTAACTCCTCCAAGGCGTTACTTTGGGGAATGCGTAGTAATAGTTTGTGGTTTAAAGCCCTGCATTGTAAAAGATATTGCGATGTAAAAAATGCAGGGTAATGGAATGCGGAGTAACGCATGCGGGGTATTTATTTATTTATTATTACAATTTATAGAGCGCAACGAATGCCCGTGGGCGTCTTGGCGCTATGACTTCAGTTTATATCTCAGAGGAAGAAGATGGAAAGACCTGTCCGTGGTGGTAAGGAGCAGACAAATTACTGGTCAAACAACCATGTCTTCAGAATTGGAGAAGAGATTGACTTGATCTAATCATTAATGGA
This sequence comes from Lissotriton helveticus, assembly GCF_964261635.1. Taxonomy (NCBI): domain Eukaryota; kingdom Metazoa; phylum Chordata; class Amphibia; order Caudata; family Salamandridae; genus Lissotriton; species Lissotriton helveticus. Next base: position 967,685,341 of record NC_136063.1, on the reverse strand, counting down.
AGAGAGTTCCATAGTCTGGCTGCAGTAACCGTGAAACGTCTGTCTCCCCAAGTGACAGTCCTCGTGCGCGGTACCACTAGTTGAAGCTGTGTCAAAGATCTCAGCTGTTTGGTAGGGTGGTAGGCAATAAGCTGCTCTCTGAGAAATTTTGGCCCTTGTTTGTGAAACGCTTTAAAAGTCAGGCATAGAGTTTTAAATTTAATCCGATTTCGGATTGTCAACCAGTGGTAGTTCCTAATTATTTACCTGATCGGTTTAAATTTAGGGGTCCTAGAGAGCAGTCTTGCTCCGCATTCTGAATTGTTTGTAATTTGGCAACCACCCGGGCTTGGGCATTAGCAAATAGGCCGTTACAATAATCCAGTGAGGAGAGCACCAAAGAGCTCACCACAGTTTTTCCGGCACTATCTGGAAGAAAAGGGACTATTTTTCTTATAAGCCTAAGTTTGTGGAATGCAGAGGACACTGTTTGGTTTGCATGGGTGACAAAATTGAGCTTTTCATCGAAAATGACTCCCAGGTTCCTGACCTTTTGGACGGGACTTGGTAAAGCTCCCAGTGAAGGAGGCCACCAGACTGATGACCAGGAAGGAGAGATTTTCCCGAAAATGACCACCTCCGTCTTCTCAGTATTGAGCCTGAGGCAATTGCTGGTCATCCAATCTTTGATCGCTAGCATACCTTCTTGGAAGCGTGCCGCTACTTCTATTCCATCGTTATTGATGGCGAGCACCAGCTGGGTGTCGTCAGCATAGGAGGTAAGGCTCATCCGGTAGGTTTTAATAACTCTTGCTAAGTCCGACACATAGATGTTGAAAAGTGTCGGACTTAGGGATGAGCCTTGAGGAACCCCACAGGGTAACGCCAGTTCGGCCGATTTAAATGGTCCTAACGTTACAGCCTGTGTCCTACCAGACAGAAAGGAAGCAAGCAGGTCCTTTGCTTTGGAATGAATGCCAAAATTTCCGACACGGTCAATCAGAGTAGAGTGATTGACCGTGTCGAAGGCTGCAGATAAGTCCAGCAGTATTAACACTGCTGTCTCTCCCTGGTCTTTGATGACTCTAATATCATCAGCGGCTTTAATAAGGGCCGTCTCTGTGCCATGAAGTTTGCGAAACCCAAACTGTGAGTCATCTAACAAGTTGTTTTGTTCGATCTATTCGGATAGTTGACCGTTCATTGCCCTCTCAACCACCTTGGCTAGAAACGGCAAGCTGGCTATTGGTCGATAGTTCTTCAGCACGTCTTTGTCCAGACAAGGTTTTTTGAGAAGTGGTTTAAGAAGGGTGTTCTTCAACATGTCCGGATAGATCCCTGATCTGAACATCACATTACAGATTTGTGTAATGACTTCACTTATAGAATCCATTACAGGGGGAAAAACTTTAGGCGGACAAGGGTCGAGCGCCGACCCTGTTTTTATGAGTTTCATAATGTCCGTTATATGTTCCTCCTTCATTTCTTTAAATTGGATTAGTGAGCAATCAGGGGGTGTGAAATTAGTTATGGAAGTAGCAGGCTTGTCCTTGGCTGAGAACTCTAAGTAGATGTATTGTACTTTAGCAAAAAAGAAATTGGCCAATGAGTCACAGAAGGCCTGAGAGGGCGCGGGGATCAAATCTGGAGATTTCCCAGCCAGTTGTTTCACCACATCATACAGTTGTTTACTACAGTTCTTTGCATTATCAATTTGTTCGCTAAAGAACTTCTTTTTCGCCTCGGTAATCATCTTTTTGTAACTGACCAATGTCTCCCTAAATCGCAATTTACTGTCCAGGTCATAAGACCTATGCCAGTGTCGTTCATACTTCCTGCAAACTTGCTTTTGTTTTCTTAGATCTTCCGTGAACCAGGGTGCAGAGGGCAGCGTCCTGTTTCTCGATATGGTCTTAGATGGCACCAGTGAGTCTATCGCATTACCTATCCAAACTGAGAATTGTTTTGCAGCTATGTTAGCGTCTGCAGAGATAATTGGGTGGGTTCTGGCCTGTAGCGCTCTTAGTGCTGTGTTATCTATATCCTTCCAAACTTTGAAAGGCTCTTGACTTAGGGGAGCCTGTCTGGGAATGGGAACGTCTGTGATGGAAATGGCAACAAAGATAGCATAATGATCGGACCATGTAAGGGGGAGGATGTCTTGTATGATGTGTGTCCGGCTTCATGTGTGGGTGCTTTTATTAGTTGAATGAGCCCTAGAGTTTCCTGGTCAGCCATTAGGGCTTGAGTTTCAGTATCGTTCGTTTTTTCTAGATGGAAATTCAGGTCACACAGGACCATGAAGGAGTCTTCTATTGCCAGGGATTCAAGCAATGAATTAAGATTAGATAAAAATTCCCATAGAATCAGAAGATGCACTAATCGATTGTATAAAAGATGAAAGAGGCTTAGATCCATAAAATTACTAACACATATGTTAAAAACTACCACAAATGTTTCTACATATGTAAAACATGTATTCAATTTGTTATTTATTGCTGTCAGTTTTAGGCTACAGCACAAAAGTGATTTTTTTTGTTTATAGCAGTATACCTACCCTTTCCTTTTTGGCATAGAAGGGTGTCTCTCCTTGTTTGGTGGCTTGTGAATTAGGCCCACAGCTTGTAATTCACATTTCTCTGAGGTAGAAAATATCCTACTACAAGTTAATCACTGTTAGACCTAATAATACAATAGAAAAGAGATCGAGACCTTTGTTCCATATGATGAGCAATCTTGTAAGAAACAAATTTGCAAAGCTTTTTGTGCTATAAAAGTTCCCCTAGTTTTAATAGATTCATCAAACATAGACCCAAAAGCATGATAACTTGCATTTGTTTGTACATCTGCATTGCTTTCATTCTAAAGCAGATACTTTCAGTTATTGCCCAATGCGTTTCGGGAACATAATATCCCTTAATGGATTTGGTGTGAGATTTGAATTAAAACGAGTGAAAGAAAATGCATGTGGAAGGAAAAGTGAACAAATTATAAGTGAGAAATACATGTAATATTTAATAAAATAAAAATGTTATAAATAGTGATGTCTAAAGTGATACAGAACGAGCAAATAAAGTAAATATCCGTGAACGAGAGATAACAGCCTGTTATTGTTGTAAGGCACCAGTCAGTGTTTGTAAACATCTTTGGGAGGTGCTAGTCTATGATTGTTATAAATGTTAGGGAATGGTTTAATATGCACCAAAGCATAGAACCATATATTTGGCAATGAACGGGATGCACCCAACAGCACAACCTACCGTACTATGTAGGACCATTCGTCATTATGCAATAGAAAAAGTGCAGTGTCCTAGGTCACAAACGACAAACCAAAAAGACTCTGTGCAAACCCGTACACAGTAGGGCCAGACCAAGATCCTTCATTAAACCAATAGGAACATCCGGAAGCCCTTTAGTTGAAAGCCCCTACATAAACATACGTGAATACCATTACTTTGGCCAATGGGAAAGACCAGAACCATCTGTCAGGCCACCCTTGGACTGCTGACTAAGAAATTATCCAATTTATGTTATCAATATAACATAGTCCAAAGAATTCTTCATAGAAAATCCCTAGTGCTGCATTTCTGTATCCCAATAATTGCTCTTACTTTTCTAAAGGTTAGGTGTTGTTAAAGTGTACCCTCTATCCCTTTAGGATACTGTAGCAATTAAACATGCATTTTTCAAAATGAGGAGGAATGGCATAGTACTTCATGCATTCATCTGTCTAGCTTCTCATTATGTATATATAATCCGTGTAAAACAAAAAGGTTTTTGATTATTCCATAGAATTAATAAAAAATGTATTTATTGAGAAAATTATTTGCAATTAAAACCCTTGTTTGTTGATTTCTTTGATTTCAATATGTTGTTTATGATTTACTCATAAATCCCACATCCTCTTTCTTTAATTTAAATCATCCCCATTGTATTTCAGACCACATCTGTGGTCCTTTGTCAGAGGGTTATTGCTTTCATGCAGATACTCCTGCAGAAAGAAACACTTTGTTGATCTCTGACAAATACATGCACAGATGCAGTAGGGTGACTATGAGTGATTTTTAAAATGCAGCATTGTAAAAGAAGTGAATTACTCATTGGGGTGGATGTGAGTTTACCACAAAGGACAAGATAACAAACTTGTCAGGGTAAAACACAAACAGGCTTAACTTGGGAAAATGTGTAAAGTATTTAGCTATAAGAAAACAGGAAACAAAGTCACAAAACAACACAATTACAACCCCACAACCAATTTAAAACAGTAAAGACAGATTTAATGAGTAAAATGACATCAAAGTAACAAAAATCCAATAAGGGAAACCAGAGATATGAACTTTTAAACATTTAGGGCACAAAGTGCCGAGAAAACGCATTGTGTCAATCAATAGCCACTTTCGTGTTTACCGGGACCTGGCTGTGGTTTCAGGCCTACTACGATGGACTGTGGGTCGGATACACCAATCCCGATCAAAGATTTTACCTTCTAACTTAGGGGCCCATTAGCATGTCGAGCGGATCGCCACCGCCTGCATGTCGGTGGCGATCCGCCTGACATTTGAGCCCACCCGCATGCCAATTCCCCCGCCACATTACTGTGGCGGGGGGACCACAGTAGACGGAAAGACCGTCCGCCAGTTTTCCGCCGGTAGGCAAACCGCCCGATTGCCTACCAGGCGGAAAAGCAGTTAATATGGTGGCGGTGTCTGGTAGACACTGCCATCCATATTATGTTGCATGCAGGGTGTTGGAGGTAGGCGGTTCTCGTCATTGGGGGCCCGTAGCGGGCCCCCTGCTACGGGGCAGGGTTGCAGGCTATATCCCCTTGCTCAGAGAGCTTCACTGGCTTTCAGTGGAAAAAAGATCTTGCTTTAAGATCTGCTGCCTCACTTTTAAAGCAATCAACGGAATGGGTCCTGGCTATTTGCAAAAAAAGCTCTGTATGCAGGTGTCTGGGCCCAAGCTATGGTCAAATTCTTTGGCCCTCCTGGAAACCCACTGCATTCGTCTTACCCGTACGGGTGGCAGAGGTTTTTCATATATTGCTCCCAAGTACTGGAACTCGAGGCCTTGCGTAAATCCACCTCCTATCTGGCTCCCAGAAAACAACTTAAAGCTTTTTTGTTTTAATCTTGCTTCCCTTTTTATATAGCTCTTCCCCGGACTTCTTTCTTGGTATCTTCTAGGTAAGCTCTGAGATGCCCCTGGGTGAGTCACGCGCTATACAAGAGTCCACTAACATAACATAACATCCGGCGAAGCGTTCTCGAAGTTGGATAGCCATTGAATGAGGTCTCTCTGTTGCCATTCGATTTGGTGGGAAAAGGTCAAAATGGGGAGAAAATCAAATTTTGTGGCTGCTGAAGTCCTAACGTCCTCACTTTTCTTTCCTTTACCAGGTCAAGATTTCTACTTTCTGACCATCTTTTTTATAGAGCTCAAAATCCTCCAGTGGGACAAACTTGAAGCTATATCTGGAAAAGTACCTTTGAAATCAGACAACTTCACTGTGAGGTCCTGATGACGCTCTGTAGGGCTTGGGAGTTGAAAAATGTTCTATGTCCCAACTTTTCAGAGTTTCTGGAGCAGCTACCCTTGTTCACTTCTAAGGCTCCCAGACCTCATGAACAGCACACTGGGGACCAGCCCTCACTTCAGCAGAGGTCACCAGGAGGATCCAGTTCAGGGCCAGCTGCTACTGGTCAGCTCGACACTTCAGGTAAAACGTCTAATGCAGCCTCTTGAATCCTGGTAGCCACACAGGAGGCCAACCAACTGGTCCTTGGAGTCCACTTCTTACTCTTGGGTACAAGTGGGAACAGGTCCAACCCTTCACGCCTCCACACAAGTCTCAAATAGCAGGTCCAGTCCTTTTCAGTTTTCTTTCTGCAGGTTCAGAAAATGTTCTGTTTAGCTGCTTGGGAGATATCTATTTTTTAAGGTTTAGTAGCCAGTGGGTGGGGTGACTCATGGGTACTACCTAACCAATGAGGTAAACGTTCCCAAGGGCAAAGCATCCCATTTTGCAGCACACCCTTTTTGCCTCACTGCAAACTGTCTCACAGTTCACTATTCTAAGTAAGGTCCAAGAGGGCATAGCCTTTCTGTCCTTGGAGATGGGTTGTGTGCCAGTCAGGGGTGTGACTGGGGAAGTGAACAGGCATCTCCTCCTCAGCTACACCAAACTGGTTCTGGAACAAACTCCTACTCCCATTGGGCTGGTGCCACACTGGCTGGAGAGAGCACAGGTAACATACGGTTTCTCTTCCCCAGGTCTCTGCGGTTCTTGAACCCCCTCCAGCTACCCTTCCTGAATAAAATACATCACATACCTCACTCCCAGGACTTTCTGCCCAAAGGCCTAAGCCATTGTTTTTGCTCTTCGGGCAGTTTTCACACCTCATTAAGGGAAAGCACTGACAGGCCCGCTGTTGGTTGGCTAATTAGCCTTTTTTGAGATTTAGACAAACAAGTCTAACTTTTGGAAAGTCACTTTACCTAAAGATTCATTAAAATCCAACTTCGCCACTGAATTGAATGTTTAATAAACATTATAAATATTGTTTTAATTATTAGTGTAGCAGTGAAATAGTTTTTAGGGGCTAGTCACTGCAGGCACATGCACATGCCAACATTAAATTATTGTATTAGCCCCATTAAATACTCAGCACTCTAACTTGTTTGATAGAAGGCCTACTTAGAGGTGACTTATTTAATATTCAAAAGTGGAGCTCTTTCCAGTCAAAAATAGTTATCCATTAGGTATAACAGAAAGTTCAAAAGCTTCAGAAGTGAGGCAACACAAGTTTGCCAGAAGCAACATTTTCAGCATAGAGAATGCCACAGAATTTGCTGTAGTCCACAGGGGAAATTTAACTTTTTAATCCCACTGGTGTAGTTCCCCACACCATATACTATGGCTTTACTGGAAAGTTAAGCAGGCCAATTAGGACTTGTTAGAACTGGGGTCTCTAGTTGGCAGTGGTTTGCACCCTGTCCAAGTAGGAACCCCAACTCTAGTCAGGGTAAGGGGATTACACAGCCAAGATAACCCCTGCTCACCCCCTTGGTAGCTTGGCACACGCAGTCAGGCTTATCTCAGAGGAAATGTGTAAAGCATTTGTGCATGCACACACAGTAACACAGTGAAAACACTACAAATGGACACCACACCAGTTTAGAAAAAACACGAATATTTATATGAATAAAACAAGACCAAAACTACAAAAATACATCAAAAACAAGTAAAGAAATCACTTTTAAAAGGTCAAAACCAGTTCAGTTGATAGGAATTCAAGGATGTTTCACTCTTAGCACAAAGTACCTGGGATGCATCAAAATCAAAGATGAAAATAGTCACAGGGGAGGTGAGGTGCTGGAAAACAAAGATATACGTTGGTTCCTTACTCCCAGGGGAGGTGAAGCATTTGTTCCATTCTGCTAGGGGAGGTGATGCGTCGGTTCCTTACTTTGAGGGGAGGTGATACATCAATCTCTCAGCAGAAGAGCTCAGGCACTGGTAAGTGAAGTGTTTGATGGCCCTGAGACTTCTTACCAGGAGGCAAGCACACTCAAGCCCTTGGAGGACCTTGGAAGCAGGATGTAGAAAGTAAAGTCCAGTACTTTTTACTTCCAGGACAGAAGCATCAGGCCAGCAAAACAGAGCAACCAGCAGAGTGTCAGATTATCCTACAGCATCCAGCTTTTCTTTTTCACAGAATGTCATTTAGTCCAGAAGTGTTCCGATTTGAGAGTGGCAGAGGTCCAATACGTACATACCTTTGAAGGAAGCAAACTTCAAAGGAAAGTCTTTGTAGTGCACAAGACCTTGCCTTTCCCTGGCCTGGCTCCAGACACACTACAGGCAGTGGCGGTCCGTCCATTAAGGGCGTCGGGGCGTTGCCCCGCCCACAGCATGGCCACATTCTTCTTCCTTAACTTAACGAGGAAGATTGCATCCTGACTCGAAATCAGCCGGCGTAGACAGTCAGGAAGCGTCACTGAAGGGGGTGGGGCAGCACTGAAGGGTGTGGTTTGTTATTGACTGACAGCAGCAGCAGGGCAGGCCCAGTGCGCATGTACAGGTTAGGGCTGGTCATTTTTCGGACCAGCCCAAACATGCTCACTAGTATTAGCCTGCAGTGCTGCTGCTGCACATTACGAGAGCGAGCGAGGGCTGCTACTGGCCAGTGGCCGCAGCCCCCAGTCCCCTATGGGCGGGGATAGTCCCTGCTCGAGCCAATCCTGGCGCTGTTGGAGCAGCGTCTGGAGTGGCTAGGAGGGGTTGCCGTTGTCACCAGCCACTCAACCGAAGGCGCCATGCGAACCCCGGCCCAGGAGGACACAGCAGATGCGGCACCCGGCAGTCAGGTAAGTTTTCTTTTTTTTTTAAACTTATATTTTTAAAGCCCCTCACCCCAGCGCGACCCTACCAAATCCTCCCGCAACCCCTACCCACGAGTATTGCAAGCCGTGACTGTTTATGTCGTCTGCCCTTCTCAGCTCCTGTATTCCTTATCCGAGGCAGCACTTTTCGCGTCCCGATTTCCCTCTCTTAATAAGTGCTAGAGTTTATTGCCATTTTCAACAGTTGTCTACGGGGGAAAGAAAGCTACAGTACTTTTTATAATTGTATTATATTCGTCTCCATGACATATCGGCAGTTTGGCAGCAGACTCCAGTTTTCATTAAGAACCTGCTTTTTTTCCTCTAGCTTAAAGTGACCTCGGCCGCTGATTAAAGACAGCTTAGTTAGTTGTTCTAAACTGCTGCAGGTTGGAGCTGCACTGCTTGCAAATATACAGGATTGCTTTGATTACTGAACTGTGCCAATATGATGTACAAAGGCTGGTTATTGTAAACCGTGGTGTAATTTCTCTAAAGATTCCCCCAGTGCTCATGTGGCAGCTATGGTAAAACAGTCTTCTGCACTCTTGCCCTTCACTCCCTTTCGTTATTCTACTTGTTCCTGTCTCTTTTCTTAGTGATCTCCCCTGTTGACTCGTGCCTTCTCCTCGCTCTCAGATTCCCCATATTGCCTGTTGTGTTTCCTGGTGATTTCTGCTGAGAACGTCATGCGGTCATTCATTTCTACTTTTCTCACGCTGCGAGGTATTTTATTTAGGTATAAACATTATTCAAATATTAATATGCGCTAAATCCTGCTGCGTGCAGAGAAAGTACGCAAATTCGAAACAAGTACATGATTATGTAATAATGTATTGCTTTTATTAAGCAACTTCTTCGGAGGCCACAGATGTATAGGGGGGCTCCAATGTTGAAATGTGTGTCACCCGAGGTTTGGGGTCTGACAGGCCTCTGGCTCATGTTTGGGGGGCTCCAGTGTTGAAATGTGTGCCACCCAAGGTTTGGAGTCTGACAGGCCCCTGGCTCATGTTTGGGGGGGGGGCTCCAATGTTGAAATGTGTGTCACCCGAGGTTTGGGGTCTGACAGGCCTCTGGCTCATGTTTGCGGGCTCCGATGTTGTAATGTGTGTCACTCATAGGTTTGGGGTTTGACGGGCCGCGGGCTCATGATTGGCGGGAGGAGGGGCTCCAATATTGAAATGTGTGTCACTCGCAAGTTTGGGGTCTGGCGAACCGCTGGCTCATGTTTCGGGGGCACCAGCAGGCCCCCAGTCTTTAGTATTAGTCTGTCCTGGTTAAGGGGATACCGGGCTCCTAGAGATTGAGGGGTAAGTGGCTTCTACTAATGCGGTGCATGGCCACTGGGAAATGCACACAGAGTTGGTTTGTCCGATGGAGGACGCTGGTTTGGCTGGATGCTGCATTGCTTTCTCTGAGATGAGATCGGGTCATCATGCAGGGCTTCAAATGGCTGATGGCATTGTGAAAACAAAATAGGGGGGTGTGGAATGCACTCCTATTCGTACTGTTTTAATTTCAGTTTGTCTCAATGTACTCCTTTTGCGTGCAGCTAGTTTGCGGTGTCATGCCCAAAGGACACTGAATGGTTAACAGCATTGAGAAGTGAGACGTATTCTCCGCCCCAAACCAAACGCACTGCGAAATGTGCCACCTTGGCTCTGCTTGATTCCTTTTTAACCACTTCAATTAATTTTCTTCATGTTTATTACCATTCTTTTGTTTTAGCTCTCTTCAAATATCGTCCCCACATGACTTCATATGCCTTTTTTCCAGGTTTCTAATGTTCTGCCTGTGCCACTTCGGGCCTCTTGAAAGAACACGATTGATGCAATGATTTCGTAAAAAGCAGTGTTTTATTAGCTGAAACCCAATGCATTTCGGGCATTTATTGCCCTTCTTCGGGGGTCACTGTAAATGAACAATGAAAACAAATGATACATAATGACATCCCATCAATATACATTGTACTGCATCTTTAAATTCTATCAAGCATTTAATCTAACTTTACACCGTGATAACATTTCTTCGTGAAGCCAAGGTGGCACATTTCGCAGTGCGTTTGGTTTGGGGCGGAGAATACGTCCCACTTCTCAATGCTGTTAACCATTCAGTGTCCTTTGGGCAGGATGGCATTGTGAGACAGCACTGGTATGTTGAATGTGTGAATGTCCTTCTCAATGACGCCAGTGTTGTGCTGTGAGTCCCAAGTGAACGTTTTTGCACACCGGTGGCTTTGGATGGTGGGGGCAGGTGTCGTTAGTTTCCTAGCCAATGAATCGGGAGTTCGGTCCCGATTGGGGGTGGGTGCTTGGGCCTGAGCTTATAATCATGGGTGTGTTTCACCCAATTGTAGAATTCTTGTGCAGTAGTATGTTTGATTGTGCTGGGTGAGCGTCCAATAGCCGTGCCAGTATTGCGTCTCTCCTGGGATCCGGATATGCTGGTGGGTTGGCCTTGAGGCATGCCTACACGGATTTTCTAATATTAGCTGACACGATGGGGGCTGTTTATGCAGCAAGGTATATAGAGTGCCGGGGAAGGATTGATGGGTGGTGCAATTGAGGTGATGGCACCCTTTTACTGCAAAACTGTGATACATGCTTGTTGCTACCTGGCTTCCATTTGAAGGATCAAGTTAGTGACAGCCGTCAGCATATACTTGTGTTGTGTAGTGTTCATGCAAATGTTGAACTATATTGTTGGCAGCTCTGATGAGTGTTGTACTTCACAATTTAGTGTTGTGTTGGGTTTTGGATGTTGCAATTCAACTGCTTCATTCTTGTCTGTAGAATTTGGTAGTCGAGTAAAAGGGAAGTTGTACTTTTACGCTCAATCTGAGGACTGCTTGATTATGAATGCTCGTCTCAGAAAAACGATGTTAAGCACATTGCATTAAAGATTATTGAATATTGTTGTCTTTAAAACCTGAGACATATAAGCCCATTTTCCTGCAGTAAGCTTGCAGTCACCACTGCTGCTCGGATTCAGTTAACACATTTAACACATCTGTGCATTGTATGTTGCAATATATAAGGCTGCTTGCGCCAGGTACAGTGCTGCACATGGCGTCCTTTAGGCCGACACACTGCCCTTTTGTGACTTTTTAGCTTGACCCGTAATTTTCTGTTTTAGGGTCTCTGAATACAGAGGACGGGTGAGAGGACTGTGGGGAAATGTTAGGCTGAGGTCAAATGCAGTGATTACGAAATATACTTTATCGCCAACCGCATCTGAGCAATGAAACACATTGTACTGATACGGTTGACGTGGGTGTTTTTTTTTTTTTTCTAGAACGGTCATCGAGGTGAAGTCTGTTATAAGGGTGGTGTGCATGTATTGGATGGATAAAAAGATCATCAAATTCATCTATGAAGATAGCCCTGTGTGCCTCCCAAAGTAAAATATATTATGCGAAACAATCATCTATATAGACGTTTCTTGTAATAAAGGATGTACCGCACATATTTACAGCATCCTATTTACATTCTAAAGTATGTTCAGTTTTCCATTTCCTATTTGTTCCCATTACAGAGACTAAAGAAGCACATGAGTACACTAAAAAACAGACCTGCAGAGCAGCATTTTATGTCTGTCTCACTATTTTTGATTTGATTGTAATGTTTTCTTCACACTTGTGCTTAAAAATGCTATATTTGGATCCCCTTTTTTCAGCAATATGCAGTAAATATGTGGTGTAAAACCCACTATTTTAATCCATTTTTTCTCAAAATGTTCCCCCCACACCCTCCTTTTGCAGTTACGGGCTCGCTCGCTTCGCTCACTCACTTATTACATTAAGGTACAACATTTTTCCCCCCACCACTTTCAAAATCCACCAGCCGCCACTGACTACAGGGGGTTGGAGACAGCTTTGTGTGAGGACAGGCACAACCCTATTCAGGTGTCAGTGATAACTCCTCCCACCACTCTAGCTCAGGAAAAACCATCAGCCTGGTGATGACCCATCAGTATATTCAAGGCACACCTCAGCTGCCTTTGTATGATTGTCTGGAGTGAATTCACAAACATCCTAACTCTCACCCTCCCTCAGACATGGATTCCACAGGCAGGCAGAGGTACAGAATGGTAAAGCAAGAAAATGCCCACTTTTAAAAAGTGGCATTTTCAAACACACAATTTACAAACCAACTTCACCAAAATATGTGGTTCTCCCTCTCTTCCCAATAGGAAGTTACACCTGTAAGATTTTATAAGCAAGCTCTAATGATAACTAATGATGAAGATAGCCCTTGCAATAGTGAAAAAACGAAATTAGCAGTATTTCACTATCAGGTCGTGTAAAACACAATAGTACAGGTCCTACCTTTTAAATACACTGCACCCTGCCGTTGGGGCTACCTTGAGCTACATTAGGGGTGCCTAACATATAGTAAAAGGGATGGGTAGGACCTGGCAAGTGGTTGTACTTGCCAAGTCGACAGGGCAGTTTAAAACTGCACCCACAGACAATGCAGTGGCAGGTCTGAGACACGACTGCAGGGTTACTCATGTGGTTGGCACAATCCGCGCTGCAGGCCCACTAGTAGCATTGGATTTACAAGCCCTGGGTACACCTGTTGCACTTTACTAGGGACTTACTAGTAAATGAAATCAGCCAATCATAGATACATCAATTACAGATACATTTTACACAGGGAGCACTTCCACTTTAGCACTGGTCAGCAGCGGTAAAGTGCCCAGAGTCCTAAAATCAGCAAAAACACATTCAAAAACAGGAGGTCAAAAGCAAAAAAGACAAGGGAAAACACACCAAAGATGCCAGGTCTATCGGGAGTTAGACAATTTTACCATATTTTAGAGATCAGAACACATACACAAGGACCCAGACAGCAGTGCCCAGTGTGCAGAATTTTTAAACCAGTAATACCAGTCAGCAAAGAATGGGGGTGACCATGCAAAAAGAAACCCTTTCCCACAAGTGTTCACTTCAAACTAGAGCCATGTCAATAATTTAAATGCTGTATTTAAAAAGTCCTACAAACCATAATCAACTGGGTTAATATTGTGTGTTTGTGTGAGACAAATGGGTAAATATATAGAATACTAATTAGTAACAGGATGCAGAAGACCCTCAGAAAGAGGGAATCATGTTAATTTATCATATTTCTCTCAGAGAACAATCTGCATTTAACTGAAAAAAGTTAACCCTGAGTGTTTTGGCGTTTTCTCCTGATATATTGTATAGAGATGTTTAGGGAATCCTCTCCTCAGTTAGTTGAAGAACTGAGTTGTTGTTTTGCATTATTCCCACAAGAGAATCTGGAGGCTGGACTAGGTTGTGAAGTGTGACAACCCTCACAGTCGTCATCTTGTAAGGGAGTAAAAGTTGGCATGTTGAGGTACCCTCCAAATGAGGAGGAAAAACGCAATATCAGTTCCCCAAAATGAGGGCATATCGTTGTCCTAGCGTGCCAACTTAACGAAAAAATTAGTTACATGAAAGCAATGTAAGGCGTGAAAACAAAATTCGGCATAGTAAAGAAGTATAATGAACCTCTCATTGACATCTTGTAAGCGGTTAACAATAATGTGTGAATGTCATAAAGCCTAATCCATGTAGTGAGCAAAACCTACCACATAAGGAAGTATATTGCACTTATGTTATCAAACAAAAATGTACTGTCTCTATAAATGGTTTCAAATTGATGGGTGACTAATACCGAATGCATAGGAAGTTAATATTTCAAAATGTAATATGGCATAGGGTACTAAAAGGGTAATGATAATACCCAAAAAGTCCATTTTTGGCTAATGAGGGAATAGCCAGTACAATTGAAGATGCTAACCAAAGAGAAGAAACCCAGCTCGCCGTGGAATCCCCCACTTTAGTCCAAGCAGAGACGGCATCAATCCGGAGGGGACAAACTCCTGAATCTGCTGCTAAATCTGTCGAAGCAACTGGTCAGCCCCCTTCTACCGAGATACCTTTAGCTCCTGATCGATCAGACTCTTGTGATTCTTCTATATCTGTGTCTGTATCTGCGACATCCACGAAGCGCATTGGAGATGATCCATCATCTGTTGATCTTATTCTAAAGACACTTACTGATCAAAAGAAGGAAGCACTCCAGTATTTTCTTCAGCTCAGAGAAGACAATAATATGCTGCAGAACTCTTTGGTGGAGGTCTCCAACAAACTAGGGGGTATCACACAGGAGATTGAGGATTTGAAACAAAGAGTGGTCGAAGTAGAGGAGGGGGCTACACGTACTGAATCTCTTACCAACCAACATGCTGCACAAATCTCAAACCTTGAAATTAAGCTTGAGGATATGGAAAACCGTCAAAGGCGGCAAAATCAATGTCTTTTTGGTATCCCTGAGGGGTCAGAAGGTTCAGACCCCCAGTCTTATGTTGTCAAGTTACTACAAAAAGCCTTCATAGACCTGTCAGATTGGGATTGGGACTCACAGGTACAGAGAGCTCATAGACTGCCCATCTTTCAAAAGGATAAGACCAACAAGTTTCCACGTCCCTTTTTGATTTATTTTGGGAATTATTTACTGAGACAGGCTGTCTCATTAAAAGCTAGACCAATTACCCCTGTCACTGTTGAGAATATCACTTTCTTTGTTAGATCTGACCTGAGCAAAAGTACGATGGACAGAAGATGGAAGTTCCACCAGCTGATTGACTCTTTCAAAGCTATTGGTTGTGAGGTATATTTGCAAGAGCCTGCCCGTCTAAAGGTCATCAAGGCCGGCCAACCTTATTTCTTTACTGATTTAAAAGAAGCTGAAACTGCACTTTCTAAGTTCAGTCAATGATCAAGCTTACGATTAAGCAATATATATTAAAGGAGGGGAAAAGGAGAGAAGAGAAGGGAGAGAGGAAGAAAAAGCGAGGAAGAATGCCTAGGTTTATTGGGTATGGAAGAGGGCACATGATAGGTTTTTAATATACCACTTTCTTCTATCAGCGGTATCTTGATCTTTTACCATTGCTCCTCCTTTCCCCCGCCCCTTTTTTTTTAAGTCCCCTCCTTCTTTATCTATTCTCTCTGATTTTCCATTTTTGACAAGGGGTTTCGGTTGGAGCTTCACTGCCGCTGCTCCTAAGTGCTGCCTCTTCAGTGGCAGCAAGGTTAGTGGGGTGTTCTCCCCAATTGTACTAGGGAGGGTGGGTGGGCGGGGTGTTTGGGTGGTGGGTGGGACTGAGCTCTTTGGGTGGGTAGGGGCTAAAAAAGAGGGAAAAAACATATTGCAAGAGGGAAAAATGTATAAAAAATTGCAACAAGATTATCAAGTTTATTTTATGGAGAAGATTGAGCAAGATCAATATAATTTATGTCTACTCTTAGGTGTTTGGTTTGGAATGTTGCCGGTCTTAATAATAAATGTAAAAGAAAACTGGTACAAGAAGAAATTAATATGTACAAACCACATATGGTATTCCTTTCAGAAACTCATATTAGATATAGTGACCGTAAATTATTATCACAAATGGGCTATGACCTTGTCGTCTACTCCACTATAGAGACAACAAACCGAGGAGTTGCTATCCTGAAACAGAAATGGTTAAAACTAAACGTTATCAAAACTATTGGTGACGCTAAAGGCAGGTGGGCAATAGCCCAATTACAATTCAATCAAAAATGCTATGTATTCTGTACTATTTATGGCCCAAATATTGATATACCCAAATTGTATGAACAATTGACTATAGAACTACTTGATTGGGATGGGGAATTGTTGTTAATGGGGGAATTTAACTGCATCATGAATTATGCTATAGATTCTACAAGCAAAGGAACTAGAAATAGGATGAGGAAAGTGAGATCTGCTATAGAGGAACTAGTTAGGATGCATAACCTAAAAGATGTTTGGCATACTAAACACCCTACCATTCCTAGCTATACTTATTTCTCAGCTCCACATCAAACTCTCTCTAGGATTGATTTGGTATGGACAACAGATAATATTTTAGCAAACTGTGAAATAGAAATTTGCCCTCAAGTTACCTCAGATCACAACCCGATACTGTTCGAATTTAAAATTTGGGATACTAAACAAACTGCCCGTCAATTTACATTTCCTAGATATCTACTCACGGACCCAAAATTTATCTTGGGTCTGAAGAATCACATACTGGAATATATATCATTAAACATTAATTCCACTGCTGTTTATTATGTATGGGACTCATGTAAATGCAGCATTAGAGGTTATGCGCAACAATATATATTTCAGGATAATGCAGAGAAGAGAAGAGTAGAAAAATTAGTCATTTCTATTATCTCAACAGCTGAACAACAACTCGCAGATGCTATTATACAAGGCAACACTAACATTGAGGAGCTAAAACTAATACTAATCTCATTAAGAGCGACCTTAAAGAAAGCTCTTAGAGAAAAATATAGCTCCAAAATACATAAATATAAGCTGACACAGTACAAAGGGGGAGACAGGAATGGGAAAATTCTGGCCTATAAAGTAGCCGTCAAAAAGGCTAAAACCACCAAAAAAACAATAAAAGGGTTGGACTCTAAAATTTATAAAAAACCAGAACAGATCTTGGAACAATTCGCCAAATATTATTGTCACCTATACACTCCAGAGAACGCACCCACATTAGAAACAATAGAATCCTATCTAGAAATACACAGACCTGAAAGAATGGACTTAGAAAAAATAGACTACTCGGCACTAAAATTACAACTGAAGAAATGAATAAGGCTATACAATCACTCCCCCTAGGTAAGGCCGCTGGTGAAGACAGCTTGCCCATGGAGATTTGCAAGATTTGTGAACAAGAACTACTCCCTTTATTCCATCAGGTGATAGACTCTATAGGTGAAACAGGCAGCGCTCCTATCTCATGGCGCACTGCTAAAATTATCTTCTTCTTGAAAAAGAACAAACCACCGGAAGAACAGGGATCATATCGACCAATTTCATTAATTAATACTGACGCAAAATTGTTTGCCAAAATACTTTCTAATCGGTTAGCCCCCATAATGCCCGATCTGGTTAATTGTCAGCAACATGGATTCGTGGTGGGGAGAGACACCACTGCTCATGTCAACACTGCGGTAACTGCTTTTGATGTTGCGGCAGCTACTCTTGCCCCACTCGGAATGGTCATGCTAGACGCAAAGAAAGCATTTGACCGAGTGGGGTGGGAGTACCTCTGGGCAACATTAAGGTCATTCGTTATACAGGGACAATATTTGAGATGGATCCAATCCCTATATGAGGCACCAACAGCTATAGCAAGCTATTTGGAAAACAATTCAGATAGCTTTTTAATAAAAAGGGGTACTAGACAGGGGTGTCCCCTTTCACCCCTGCTATTCGCCCTATCCTTAGAACCATTTCTAAATGTGTTAACACTTCAAGATCACATTATCCCAATAGAACATGAAGGCAAGAGCTTAAAAATCACCGCCTTTGCTGATGACATTGCCATATTTACCACCGATCTCGTACAAGCTATGCCTAACATAATTAAGGAAGCTAGGGATTTTGGCGATATCTCAGGATATCGGCTAAATTTCAATAAACCTCAAGTGATAGCGAATTATCAACCACCACAACCGATAATAGGCTTATGTTCCAACGCCACTTATTTAGGGGTGAAACTCACTTCCAACATCGATAAAATCATCTCACTAAACTATGAACCCCTACTTAAAGATATCACATCCACCCTTAAAAATTGGCATAAAATACCACTTAGCTTGATCGGACGCATTAATACAATTAAAATGAAAATAGTACCGAAAATACTCTACCTGTTTAGATCCATCCCGCTACAACTGAAAAATCTTACATTAAGAGGATAGAAAGCATTTGCAGCAACTATATCTGGGGATATAAAAAAGCCCGTAGGTCGATGACGGCACTGAAATTATCAATTGAAAAAGGGGGATTAAATTTCCCAGAGTTAAAAATTTACTTTTTTGCAACTTTTATTTCACGTATACGTAGCCTTTTGTCTAAAGAAACCCCCTTATTCTACCATCAATTCATGCTCGGGCCACAAAGTAATCAGTTTTTATTTCGGGTACATGACCCGAATTTCTACAAGAGAGTCAAATTTAAGACTGCAAGAGCTATTAAAAGAATTTGGGATCAAATTATGGATACTGATAAAATATCTTTTTTCAACGCTGAACTACCAATATGGGGGAATCCAGGGCTGCCAAGTATCTTCTCTGATGGTGCTTGTGCTCAATGGTTAGATAAGGGTATTAATTACTTAGGAGATCTTTATGGTTCGGAAGGTTTCCTAAGCTTTAATACATTAAAAATACTATATAAAATCAATGATACTATGCATTTTAAATATATGCAGATACAGGACTTTTTGATTAATAAAATGAAAATCGAGAGTGTTGAGCAATCAGACATCTTAAAATGTATTTACTCGAATCATACTAAATCTCTTATTAGTAAAAGCTACACTCTTTTGAATAAAGGTCATGCTGGGGATTGTGGCAAAATGGCGGACAAATGGACTAACAGGTTGGGAATTAATATTAATTCCAACCAGATTATGAGCTCACTTAAACAAATAAACCGAGTGGTTCACTCCTCAAACTTAAGGTTACAATTCTATAGGACAATTAGCCAATTATACTATACTCCACAAAGAATTTCTGGCTGGACTTCTGGCAATACTCCCAATGAGCATACTAAATGTTTAAAATGCAATAAAGAAGCTGCTGGCATAGAACATATGCTTTACCAGTGCCCAAACTTTCAACCTTTTGGTCAGGAATAACCGACGTTCTTAATAAAAAACACATAACATCACCGGTTCTTTCCGCCCATTTAGTTCTGCTTGACATACAAGACACTAATAGTAACTTTAAAGATCTAATAACAATTATTTTTGCCTGTGCGAGATTGGCCATTGCGCGAACCTGGATATCGAAAGAACCCCCAACTGTCATGGATTGGTGGTATTTAATCCACGAGATCTACACTATGGAGCTCTCACTGGCTAAACTAAGAGGCCCAAAAGCATTAAAAGGAAGGGAAAAAATATGGGGAACATGTATTAACTAAATGTATGATTCTACTGTGTTTACGGCACGCTTGTTCCTTTTTGTATATTTTGTTATAAACACAATGACTATTATATGTATAGCTATTTATATACGTATATACAACTAATGTGATTTCAATATTGTATTTCTTCTTTTTTTTTCTCTTGCAATAAATAAAAATTATATAAAAAAAAAAGAATTAATAAACAACCATTGTTGAGTTAATCTCTAAATTAAACAAACATCGCCACCATGTGGCAGACAGTTATAAGTGGTGGTGTTGACAATTAAGTGCTGGTTCCAAGCATTGAAAAGCACTGGCTCAAATTAGGCATGAGGAAAGAGGGAGTAGAGGATAATGGTGAAATAAAGAAAGAGATGAACCCAATGAAATAAAAGGAGAAGGTGAAATAATGGAGAGGGTAAGATAAAAAAGTGACAGAATGGAAAACGGAAATAAGGATGTGCAAGAAAGTGAAAGGAGATAAGGATGGACAAACTGGGCAATGCCAGAAGAGGGCTGAAAAAGGATGTCGGAAGAGAAGGGAGGAAGATAAGGATGAGTGAAAAATAGAAAAGGTGTGGGGAGAGACAGAGAAAGGGTATAGGGAGGACAGTGTGAAAGGGATGAAGATAATGAGAGGTGAAAGGGATGATATATGGAGGTGAGAAGGAAAAGCAGGTATCATGAGGAACTTTGAGACCCATAAGCAGGGGTTTAGCTATCATTAATGAAGAAGGTACCGTGCCACTGGTGTCCAGAAGTGTGATATGTCTATTGTACCTCGTTTATATCAGTATTTTCATGCCAACTCAAGGGTCCAGTTTAATTGCTGGCTTTAGGGCCCATGACACCCAGGCTAGTCCACTGGTGAGGGCGCGGCACAAAAAAGCACAGATTCAAGTGTGCTCCTCACCTCAGTCACACTTAATCCAAAATGTCCTTAGCCTGCCTTGCTCATGAATGTTCCATGGCTCTATAGAATGATCACAAGAGAGAAAGAAAGAGGCACATGCAGCTCAATAAAAACAAGTGTTGGCAAATCCAATAGGTCTCGCCTATGCGATAGCTATTGGCTTTGACAATGCAATTTAGCCATGTTGTGCAGCAGCCACTGTGCAGCATGGATAAAAGCTAGTCGGAAAAAGGCTCTGACGTGGCCAGCATTCATATTTTTTCCTTGTAAAAGGGGATGGGGCAAAAAAAAACAGTTGAAGTGGTCAAGCAATAACGGTGTGGGAGGGAGGTTATAGGGAAAGCAAAAACAATAGGGCAAGCAGCCCAAAAAAGCACTATGACGCGGTCAGCACTGGCCTTATCATAGCGCTTTATTTTCTGGCGGTAGGGGAATTAGGGATACAAGCAGCAATGATGGGGCAAACAACAGACAGGGCAAGCAAAAAACAATGGGTCAAGCAAAAGCAATACTTGGGCAATTCTGCAGGGGAGGGACAAACATACAAAGAGGAAGTGAAGCCAGCACAAGCTGACCAAGTGATGATAAAGCCAACCAATCCTAAGCAATGGACGGGCTCCAAGCTCCCCTGTCTCAGGCAACACCAAACAAATATCTCAATAAACGGCTTCCATACGGGCGCAGCACAGTGCACTGCCCTCAGAACTTGAAATTACCATCTTTCCAGGGCTGGCACTCCCAAACTGACTCAAGCTCTGATTGTCTACTTGCAACCATCTGACGGACCACAGTAAAGGTAGGAGATTTAGTAGAAGGATGGATGTATCCATTGCCACGCAAGTGCTCTGACGTGGCTATTGTGGTTTATGGCGCTTTATAGATAAATACAAGAATTAATTTGCGGGCTAGACGCGGGTTTATGAGTATTAGACACAATTGTTTTTAAATAGTTGACAGAAATCCAGCTGCCTTGTCGCAGCTGAATTTAGGTGGATGATGGAATTTCCAAAGAGGATTCCAACATTACAAGCAGATGTCACTTCAGGAAATAAGCAAAAAAAGGTCACTCTGGGATTTTAGTGTTTTTATCATTTTCTCTGACCTTCTTGCTCTCTGCTCAGCATGGACCAGGAAACCAGGAAGCAGTCACCCAGATTGGGATCTAGGTCTGTCGGAAAAAATCATAAACAACAAACTCACGCACATTGGCCACTGACAATATATTTTTAGTAAAATGGCATATCATAGAAATAGGCATCCAAAATATTACTATTTGAAATACAATTAAAAAATGAGGATGTGAAAAGGACGGCGTCACATAAAATGCTGCATGCGTTTATGTTTTTTGAAATAGGAGCACGATTCGTGGTTGGTGCCTGTATTCAAACACCATCACAGAGCATGCCCCTGGTAGTATCCATTTTGCTTCAATTAACCCTTGTAGGGTTTGTTAATGATGGAAGCATAATAGATGCCCTTTTGAATACATAGAAACGTTACTAAAAACCCTGCCGGGATTTTAGAAATGAGAGAGTATTTTTAAACGGGCTATATTGTAACTATAGTACCCCAGGAACCACTGCGCCTATGTGACATGGCCGTTGAGATTGGCTGGGTTCCATGGGAGGTGACTTCTGCTTAATTTAAGGAGGTGTTTTGCACATTTTTACTCAGTACTATAAGATTCGGGGGTGGGGGGGTTGAGGGTCAATATAAGTATCATTTAAAAAAGCTTATGGAGAATATGACCTACATCAGTGCTAAATTCGTAAATAAATACATTAATAAAAAAATAAGTGCAGGAGCCCGCTCCTGGGGCTGTCAAATGCCAGGGTTGCTAAATACCAAGGTTGTCTAGTCTTGACCCTACCTCTTTCCTCATTCTACCACGACCCTACACTTCTTGTCTCTTTAACTCACTCTTGCAAGTTATTTTCCGACCCCTCTTTCTCCCTTTGCCAGTATTTTCCTACTGTTCTCCTCCACCGTTCTCATCCATTTCCTGCATTTCCCTCTCTTGCTCTGGGCCAAAGTCTGATGAAAAGTAAGTCCTGGCGCCCCAAAAATGAGAGCTGATGTCCATTAGCAGCAGCACTCTGCACAAATCAGGCATTGCAGAGGTAGCAGATCCCCACAGATGGTGTATGATCTCGTTAATCTATAACAAGGAGTAAAACTAGTGAACGGCAAAATGAATACACAGTTCTTGAGTACTTATATGAGGTGTTGTGGTCTACAGACTACCCTGACCTCAGAGTTGGCAAAATCAGTGCCTGGAACACAGGGTAGCTTGCCCTGATGGTTTTCTTGGTTTTCCGTCAATTTTTTATCACACAAATAGGGAATAATATTATTCACTATTAGTGTAATAAAAATACGGTACAATTAGCTAGAATGTGACACTATCTGGCAGCTAAGGTAAGTAAAAATGCCTTTAAATATATATTGTATGTGTGCTTGGGGATGAGAGTGTGGTTATGTGATAGTGTGTGCATGTGTGTGTGTATTTGTAAGCATGTGTGTGTGCAACAAAGTAAAAGTCAAATGGCATGTGATGTTACTTCTGCTACCCCTAGTATTTTGGTTAATTGACGCCCATGGCATAATGACATCACTGGAGAGCGTAATAATACTCTACTCTCCGTGGGTTTATACTAAAGAAAAACATAAATTTCTCTCTTTGTGTCGGAAACACCCAACACCACATTACTCCTTAACCTCAGAATAAACAAACCAACAGATAGACTGACTCAACGCACTACACGGACACATACACAAAATGTTTTTGTACTTCTGTGATGGGTTTGGGTCAGTTCTTAAATTGTATTAATGAGTCCCTCCTCTCAGATTCTGGGACTCACCCTCAGGAGTAGAGAATGAGCCTTGGCTCGGTTCTGCATTCCCAAAACCCTTCGATGAGCTACTGGTCTGGACTCCTTCATGCTGTCCAGCCAGGGATGATTTTTTACCTCCATCAAACTGTTCAACTGTCACCTCCCCGAGGCCATCCTCGATTTCTCTCTCGCAATCCATCTCCTCAACGGGTTTGTGTCCAACCTCGTAACCCCAGAATTTCTTGAAGAATGAAATGTTCCTGGTAATCACCTCCATTCCCCTCCTGGTAGATGTCATAGAGCCGTGGACTTGGGTGACTGTCTGTTCAAATGGCAACTGAAACTTGTTTCCAGGAATATGGTCTTTTACCAGAACAAGGTCATCCACTAGAAGCCGTCAGGTCCGGGCCCTCCGTCACCTGCTAGCTTGGGCATTTTAAGACAGCCAGTGTTAAAACAACGTTAAACACAAAGGGTTAAACCCAATAAAGTCAAGGGACCTGGGTAATTTAGTGGTATATAGGGAAGGGGTCCCAGACAAAGCAACAAAATTCACAATTTTAAATAAACCTTTACAAAACAGATAAATCAATGCAAAAAGATTTATTTCAAATTTTGCATTCTAACCATTCATTGGTTGCATTTCATCAATAACACATTACAAAAATTCTTATCTATGTGCCCACATACACAACAGGGAGGGGGGTGAAGTGAGGGAAAGTGCCAAAGTTTTTAAAAAGGATAAAGAAATGATCAAATTCGTTCGTGATACGGATATATCCAAATTCAAAAAAACACAAAAGTTCACGTGATTCCTTGAGAACAAGGTCCACAATACTATGCTCATATAGAGTCCATCATAAAATTCCTTTAGACCACCTAGCTCCCCAGCAGCTGCTTTAGTCTAGCTTGGGGGTAGGAGTTGGTGGAGAGATTAGCGTCTACGTTTCGACCCGCTTAGCACGTAGGATGTTCGTCCTTACAACGGGGTCTTCTTCAGGACGGGAAGGTTGTGGGTGGGCAACCTCCTAAAAAAACATTTAAAAAATCATTTAGTACGCAACTACCTTGTTATACCATACGAGGTAGGTGGATATTTAAAGGAATTAATTTATAGGTCAGAAAGGGAAAGGGCATGTTGTCTACTGTCCACTGTACAAATCGACTGTGGGTAACTACGATTGGAGTGAACATCCATAGTCATTTAAAATGCAACTCACCTAACATACACAGGAAGCTGAACCAGATGCGAGTCTTGATCCAGATGATTCCCAAACCTTAAGGGTATGTTCCTAGGTGAAAATCATACAAGAAATTAGTAGGTCCTGCATAGGCCGTCCAGAAAAGTCTCGCACAACCCAACTCGGGTTTGCTTTGACGTGAAAGCTAACACTGGGATTTGCCGGATATTGTTGGCCAACCTACCTATTAGCAAATATGATGGCGATGGCCAGGGGGTACTCCTGCCTGGATCTATCTTAAAACGGGATTAGATTCAACCGTAGGGCCATCAGTGTGTCACCAGACAGTCTGTTGTAGAGTATGAATCAAAAAGTTCAAAAACACCACATATTGTATCCTTATTAGCCAGTAATTGCGTGTACTATAAATGGGGGCTAATACTGACTCGGCTACACGTACCTCTAATTGTTGGGTGGCTTGGCTATATTGAGAAAACAGCTATGATGCTGGCAGGTGAAGATAAAGTCTGAAGGGTGATTGACTCAATTGCCTGCTAGTCCAAAGAAAAAAAAACCAAATGCCATTATTGTCATGGAAGAATCACAAGGACTTTCCTTAGATAGATGGCTACATTCCACAAATATACTGCACCTTAAATTTCAAAACAAACTCGGGATAGTTCGATATCACGTTCTCATCACTAGTGGAGCCCTACAGCAAAATGATGACAACGTTAGTCACAGTCCACCTATCAATTAAAGACATTCAGGGGCCGGTGGAAAACAAAGATCTCACCTGGAGACTCGGTACGTATTAACTGTTCGTGTACCCGACTAAGCTGATTAATCATTGGCTCCCAAAGGAATAAATCTGGAAATCCAAAACAGTTAGGCTGTTAGTCCCCTGCATGTAATGCGCTGGCCGTAGTGTGTTAAACGGGGCATTTTCAAACTGGCGCTCACCTTCTTACTCGTCACAAAAATGAAGACTGGCGGCGGTGACCATCTGTAGAAAGTCAAAAAAGGGTGCAGACCGTATTAGAGGGACGTGACCCTATGCGTTGGGTCAAAACGATTGCCACACACTTGAGCAGCCTCTCACCTGACACCGCCGGTTCGATTTCCTAACTCCGTCGGGCCGTCCTTCTACCCAGCTCAGAGTGCAAACAAACTTCCTGGTTCGAACACAGTGGGCGGGGCATTCTTCCGGAGTTTAAAGGAAATAGAAGAGCGATTTTGTTTCCTTTGGAGCACCGATAGACGGGCATTCACCAGAGTGAAAAGACAATGTAAACCTATTTGTCTACACGCAGATAATATTGCTGTAGATTATTTAGAATGGAAGCGAAAGAACTTTTTATTATTATTGAATTGGTGGATTATTCACCCGAATTATCGGCCATAGTTCCTTAAATGAGGGCGCATCTAAAAACCATTTTTATATGGCAAAAAGTAGTTGAAAAAATTGCAGGGCAACATCATTGCTAGGTATAACATTCGTGCAGGGTCCCAGGACAGGTTGTGGCACCGATTAGCCACCAATGTTGAATTGTTATATTTCCAATCAACATGGATGTCATCTTACACAGTACCTTGTGCGAATTAAATTACACAGCATTTTGAGTTACCAATTAGCCCCAAGACAGTGACATTTCATAAATGTATGCGACCGATCGCATATATACATAATGAAGACCCATCCGGGTCTAGAACTGCACCTTCATCGATAAAAATTGAATACATCATTAACACAGCAAAAGATGCAAAGTTCAATCACTAGTATACACGGACTACATCATAGTGCAATACAATGCAAGGCAATTCGTGCCCAGAGTATGCCTTTGTGCCAGTATTCGACGTTAGAAATTGTTTATTATATATGCCAGAACACATATATGTATATCCTAGACTGTCGTAGCCTCCTTGTCTCAGCAGTGTTCATACATAAGCAACCATAGAGGAGTGCGCACAATGCTCGCAGGTTAGTGAAAAGCACTGCTCACCACGGTTGCTAAAAAACTCCAAAAGTAACCTTAAAGAGGACTGTCCGATTCAAAGGTTTGCCAACTGTACAAAACTGCTTTCGGATTCATTTAAACCCTCGGATACAGAGTTGAAGATATGAATCCATTTCAGTTCTCGAACATTCAATACAGTAGATACATCACCACCCCTGGGACCTAGTGACACATGTTCAAGGACTGCCCATTTGAGAGTTTCTGGCAGATGGTTTGCTTTTAGACAGTGTTCCACTAATGGTGCTCCCTGGGTTTTGCATCTTATGCGGCTGCAATGTGTCAGGAATCTCGCTTTCACCCGTTGCTGGGTTTGACCAACATATATTAAATTGCACGGGCAGATAATACCATAAATGACATTAGTGGTGTTGCAATTGGTGTGGGTCTTGTATGTGTGACGGTGGTTCTTGAATGTAAAGTCCTTCGATTGTATCGTTGAGGGACAAGCTTTACAGCTACCACATCTAAAATGCCCTACTATGGGAGGTTGTTTCCAACACGAGGCCAGGGTGGGAGTTTTGGGACATTCTAAGAAGGATGAAACCACATAGTCCTTCAGGCATCTAGCTTTCTTGAAAGCATGCATGGGTACCTCAGGAATTTCCAACTCCTTGCTAACTATACCCCAATGTTTGTTAATGGTTTTCTTTATTTCTTGACTTTTTGTAGAAAAAGTGGTTACACATATCATGCGTTTGCCTTTTCGGTCGATCCGTGAAGCGGGTTCAAGGAGTGAATCACGATTGTTAAACCATGCCCTTTTCCGTGATTGTTTGATCAACCGCTTGGGATAGCCTCTTTCAATTAGACGAGTCATCAGAATGTCCGACTGAGCCATATAATCTTCCTTCCTGCTGCAATTCCTCCTGACCCGGAGGAACTGCCCATGGGGTAAATTATCACGCAGACTGCGTGGATGGTGGCTTGAATATAGTAATAGGGAATTCCGTTCGGACGGCTTCCTAAAAAGGGTGGTATATAGTTTTCCCTCTTCCGCTATTATACTGATATCCAAAAAATCTATCCTCATGTTACTGGCATGCATTGTAAATTGGATATCCGGGGATTGTAGGTTAAGCCATGAGTGGAAGCTGTTCAAATCATCCCTGTTTCCATTCCAAATGAATATCACGTCGTCAATATATCGCATCCACATGCGTATCTGCATTTGAAAAGGGTTGCTGACGTTCATGACGAAGGTGTTTTCATAAAAGGACATGAATAGAATTGCCAGATCCGGGGCAAAGGCTGCCCCCATTGCCACGCCCTTTGTCTGCAGGTAGAATACATTCTGGAAGGTGAAAAAATTCCTCATCATTGCTACTTTCAACAAAAGGATGATAAAACTGGTAGGTACTTGTACAGGGGCAGGCCGGCTGTCAAGAGCTAAAGTCGCCACAAATAATGCCTCCTCTTGGGGAATACTTGTATAAAGCGACACGATGTCGCATGTGACCAATAGTTCCTCTTCAGGGTTGAAAGGTTCAGCATCTACCAGATTGATGACATGGGTAGTGTCTCTAAGGTAAGTCGTAGTTCCTTCAGCTAGGGGTTTTAGGAAGAAATCCACATACCGACAGAGAGGTTCCAGGATGGAACCACACCCGGAGACAATCGGTCGCCCTGGGGGATTTTGGATGTCTTTGTGCACCTTAGGTAGGGTGTAGATGGTAGGGGTGCGTGGATGTTGCAGATTAAGATATTGGTATTCCTGATCTGTGAGGAACCCTTGTTGCAAACCCTCTTGTGTTATTCGTAGAATCTCAGCCGCCACATCCTTAGTGGGATCGGAGATCAGCTTGCGGTAACTAGCGCCATCATTTAATTGGCGCCAAATTTCTTCTTTATATTTGGTGGTGTCTTATGTTATATTAAGGGAATTTTGAGCGAGAGAACCTATGTGAAATATAACATAAGGAAGACAGAAAGAGCAGCCCTTGAGACTTTGAAATCCAACTGTGACATCGTTGTGAAACCAGCGGATAAGGGGGGTGCCATCATCATCCAAGACACCACCAAATATAAAGAAGAAATTTGGCGCCAATTAAATGATGGCGTTAGTTACCGCAAGCTGATCTCCGATCCCACTAAGGATGTGGCGGCTGAGATTCTACGAATAACACAAGAGGGTTTGCAACAAGGGTTCCTCACAGATCAGGAATACCAATATCTTAATCTGCAACATCCACGCACCCCTACCATCTACACCCTACCTAAGGTGCACAAAGACATCCAAAATCCCCCAGGGCGACCGATTGTCTCCGGGTGTGGTTCCATCCTGGAACCTCTCTGTCGGTATGTGGATTTCTTCCTAAAACCCCTAGCTGAAGGAACTACGACTTACCTTAGAGACACTACCCATGTCATCAATCTGGTAGATGCTGAACCTTTCAACCCTGAAGAGGAACTATTGGTCACATGCGACATCGTGTCGCTTTATACAAGTATTCCCCAAGAGGAGGCATTATTTGTGGCGACTTTAGCTCTTGACAGCCGGCCTGCCCCTGTACAAGTACCTACCAGTTTTATCATCCTTTTGTTGAAAGTAGCAATGATGAGGAATTTTTTCACCTTCCAGAATGTATTCTACCTGCAGACAAAGGGCGTGGCAATGGGGGCAGCCTTTGCCCCGGATCTGGCAATTCTATTCATGTCCTTTTATGAAAACACCTTCGTCATGAACGTCAGCAACCCTTTTCAAATGCAGATACGCATGTGGATGCGATATATTGACGACGTGATATTCATTTGGAATGGAAACAGGGATGATTTGAACAGCTTCCACTCATGGCTTAACCTACAATCCCCGGATATCCAATTTACAATGCATGCCAGTAACATGAGGATAGATTTTTTGGATATCAGTATAATAGCGGAAGAGGGAAAACTATATACCACCCTTTTTAGGAAGCCGTCCGAACGGAATTCCCTATTACTATATTCAAGCCACCATCCACGCAGTCTGCGTGATAATTTACCCCATGGGCAGTTCCTCCGGGTCAGGAGGAATTGCAGCAGGAAGGAAGATTATATGGCTCAGTCGGACATTCTGATGACTCGTCTAATTGAAAGAGGCTATCCCAAGCGGTTGATCAAACAATCACGGAAAAGGGCATGGTTTAACAATCGTGATTCACTCCTTGAACCCGCTTCACGGATCGACCGAAAAGGCAAACGCATGATATGTGTAACCACTTTTTCTACAAAAAGTCAAGAAATAAAGAAAACCATTAACAAACATTGGGGTATAGTTAGCAAGGAGTTGGAAATTCCTGAGGTACCCATGCATGCTTTCAAGAAAGCTAGATGCCTGAAGGACTATGTGGTTTCATCCTTCTTAGAATGTCCCAAAACTCCCACCCTGGCCTCGTGTTGGAAACAACCTCCCATAGTAGGGCATTTTAGATGTGGTAGCTGTAAAGCTTGTCCCTCAACGATACAATCGAAGGACTTTACATTCAAGAACCACCGTCACACATACAAGACCCACACCAATTGCAACACCACTAATGTCATTTATGGTATTATCTGCCCGTGCAATTTAATATATGTTGGTCAAACCCAGCAACGGGTGAAAGCGAGATTCCTGACACATTGCAGCCGCATAAGATGCAAAACCCAGGGAGCACCATTAGTGGAACACTGTCTAAAAGCAAACCATCTGCCAGAAACTCTCAAATGGGCAGTCCTTGAACATGTGTCACTAGGTCCCAGGGGTGGTGATGTATCTACTGTATTGAATGTTCGAGAACTGAAATGGATTCATATCTTCAACTCTGTATCCGAGGGTTTAAATGAATCCGAAAGCAGTTTTGTACAGTTGGCAAACCTTTGAATCGGACAGTCCTCTTTAAGGTTACTTTTGGAGTTTTTTAGCAACCGTGGTGAGCAGTGCTTTTCACTAACCTGCGAGCATTGTGCGCACTCCTCTATGGTTGCTTATGTATGAACACTGCTGAGACAAGGAGGCTACGACAGTCTAGGATATACATATATGTGTTCTGGCATATATAATAAACAATTTCTAACGTCGAATACTGGCACAAAGGCATACTCTGGGCACGAATTGCCTTGCATTGTATTGCACTATGATGTAGTCCGTGTATACTAGTGATTGAACTTTGCATCTTTTGCTGTGTTAATGATGTATTCAATTTTTATCGATGAAGGTGCAGTTCTAGACCCGGATGGGTCTTCATTATGTATATATGCGATCGGTCGCATACATTTATGAAATGTCACTGTCTTGGGGCTAATTGGTAACTCAAAATGCTGTGTAATTTAATTCGCACAAGGTACTGTGTAAGATGACATCCATGTTGATTGGAAATATAACAATTCAACATTGGTGGCTAATCGGTGCCACAACCTGTCCTGGGACCCTGCACGAATGTTATACCTAGCAATGATGTTGCCCTGCAATTTTTTCAACTACTTTTTGCCATATAAAAATGGTTTTTAGATGCGCCCTCATTTAAGGAACTATGGCCGATAATTCGGGTGAATAATCCACCAATTCAATAATAATAAAAAGTTCTTTCGCTTCCATTCTAAATAATCTACAGCAATATTATCTGCGTGTAGACAAATAGGTTTACATTGTCTTTTCACTCTGGTGAATGCCCGTCTATCGGTGCTCCAAAGGAAACAAAATCGCTCTTCTATTTCCTTTAAACTCCGGGAGAATGCCCCGCCCACTGTGTTCGAACCAGGAAGTTTGTTTGCACTCTGAGCTGGGTAGAAGGACGGCCCGACGGAGTTAGGAAATCGAACCGGCGGTGTCAGGTGAGAGGCTGCTCAAGTGTGTGGCAATCGTTTTGACCCAACGCATAGGGTCACGTCCCTCTAATACGGTCTGCACCCTTTTTTGACTTTCTACAGATGGTCACCGCCGCCAGTCTTCATTTTTGTGACGAGTAAGAAGGTGAGCGCCAGTTTGAAAATGCCCCGTTTAACACACTACGGCCAGCGCATTACATGCAGGGGACTAACAGCCTAACTGTTTTGGATTTCCAGATTTATTCCTTTGGGAGCCAATGATTAATCAGCTTAGTCGGGTACACGAACAGTTAATACGTACCGAGTCTCCAGGTGAGATCTTTGTTTTCCACCGGCCCCTGAATGTCTTTAATTGATAGGTGGACTGTGACTAACGTTGTCATCATTTTGCTGTAGGGCTCCACTAGTGATGAGAACGTGATATCGAACTATCCCGAGTTTGTTTTGAAATTTAAGGTGCAGTATATTTGTGGAATGTAGCCATCTATCTAAGGAAAGTCCTTGTGATTCTTCCATGACAATAATGGCATTTGGGTTTTTTTTCTTTGGACTAGCAGGCAATTGAGTCAATCACCCTTCAGACTTTATCTTCACCTGCCAGCATCATAGCTGTTTTCTCAATATAGCCAAGCCACCCAACAATTAGAGGTACGTGTAGCCGAGTCAGTATTAGCCCCCATTTATAGTACACGCAATTACTGGCTAATAAGGATACAATATGTGGTGTTTTTGAACTTTTTGATTCATACTCTACAACAGACTGTCTGGTGACACACTGATGGCCCTACGGTTGAATCTAATCCCGTTTTAAGATAGATCCAGGCAGGAGTACCCCCTGGCCATCGCCATCATATTTGCTAATAGGTAGGTTGGCCAACAATATCCGGCAAATCCCAGTGTTAGCTTTCACGTCAAAGCAAACCCGAGTTGGGTTGTGCGAGACTTTTCTGGACGGCCTATGCAGGACCTACTAATTTCTTGTATGATTTTCACCTAGGAACATACCCTTAAGGTTTGGGAATCATCTGGATCAAGACTCGCATCTGGTTCAGCTTCCTGTGTATGTTAGGTGAGTTGCATTTTAAATGACTATGGATGTTCACTCCAATCGTAGTTACCCACAGTCGATTTGTACAGTGGACAGTAGACAACATGCCCTTTCCCTTTCTGACCTATAAATTAATTCCTTTAAATATCCACCTACCTCGTATGGTATAACAAGGTAGTTGCGTACTAAATGATTTTTTAAATGTTTTTTTAGGAGGTTGCCCACCCACAACCTTCCCGTCCTGAAGAAGACCCCGTTGTAAGGACGAACATCCTACGTGCTAAGCGGGTCGAAACGTAGACGCATATCTCTCCACCAACTCCTACCCCCAAGCTAGACTAAAGCAGCTGCTGGGGAGCTAGGTGGTCTAAAGGAATTTTATGATGGACTCTATATGAGCATAGTATTGTGGACCTTGTTCTCAAGGAATCACGTGAACTTTTGTGTTTTTTTGAATTTGGATATATCCGTATCACGAACGAATTTGATCATTTCTTTATCCTTTTTAAAAACTTTGGCACTTTCCCTCACTTCACCCCCCTCCCTGTTGTGTATGTGGGCACATAGATAAGAATTTTTGTAATGTGTTATTGATGAAATGCAACCAATGAATGGTTAGAATGCAAAATTTGAAATAAATCTTTTTGCATTGATTTATCTGTTTTGTAAAGGTTTATTTAAAATTGTGAATTTTGTTGCCACAGTGTTAAAACAACGTCTCCTCCTTCATAGTCGTCACTGTAATATCTGGATGACGATAAATTGTATCAGCCACTCGACTGCCTAAACACTTCAGGAGGGGAGCCACTGCAGTTGTTGTGTGTGGGGTTTGTCACTACTCCCCAAAGAAATTAGTAGATAGCCCTTTCTATTACTTGGCTGGTAGTTTGGGCAATGTGAATCACCTTTGTTATGGTTCTCATGAATCGTTCGACTTCGCCATTTGCTTGCGGCCACCTGGGTATGATCTTTCTATGTTTGGTACCCTGTGACTTAAAGTAATCAGCTATCTTTTGCCCATTGAATGGGACCATTGTCAGTGCAGAACCATTTAATGAGGCTGTACATTGCCATGATTTTCTCCAGCTTCGGAATCACATCGGCAGCGACTGTTGGTGACACCACCTCCGGATACTTCCAAAAATCAATGATGAGTAGTACATACTACCCACCAATCAGGCTTCCGAAGTCGGTGATGGCCCTGTGCCACAGTCTCTTGGGATCTGTACTACACTATAGCTGCCAGCGGGTCAGTCAGGAATTATCTTCACTTAGCACTGCTCACACCGACAGATTGTATGTTCAACCTGTTTATCCAACATTGGCAACCAAAGCTTGCTCCTCATCCTGTTCTTGGTCTTCACCATCTCTAGATAGGAGTTGTGGGCCAGATTGACCATCTGGTGAGCTAGGCTATGCAGAATGATGAGCCTCAGGCGTCTCAGAATGAAACCTTCTTCTGAGTCTGTCAGTTCATGCCTTACATTGTGAAGTCAAGCCAGCACCTGGTGAGCTATATCAGTTCTGCTGGTAGCATTGTTTCGGAAGGACCTCCAGTCACCAGACCTTGCAGAGTCTATAGCTAGCTGTAAACAGTCATCTGTCTTGGTATCATCAGCAAAGTCTTGGAGGGATATTGGCAGGTGTTTGGATCAGTCTACCACCAATCTCACATATTCTTCTGGGTTCCATGTGCTCTCCTCTTCCTCTGCAGTTGCCAGTTGCAGGTCGAGCATGTGTCAAGAGATAAACAATAGGATTCTGGTCCCCTGCCTTGTGAATGACCATGTGCTGGTACTCCTGTAGCTGCATGATCCATTTCTCTAGGCGAGGTGGTGGAGTGGATGACAAACCTTGGAAGACTGGGATGAGGGTTTTGTGGTTGGTAAGGACTACAAAGGGATGTCCATACAGATATTAGTGGAAATGCCTACACTCCGAGTGAATGGCTATCACCTCATTCTCAATGTGAGAGTAGCATTGTTCCTAAGGGGAGAGAGCAAGACTAGCATTTGCCACTGGCACCCAATCGCCACACTCCTGTTTCTGCCACATGACGACCCTCAGTCTGATGGGGCTGGCGTCTAGAGCATGTTCAAGTTCTTCAGAGGATCAAAATACACCAGGGTGATGTTTTCAGGGAGGGCTTTCTTGGTGTTCTGGAATGCCTGTTCTTGGGTGGCACCCCATTTCCATTGAGTTGTGCCTCTGAGGGTGGCCAACTTTGGTATAAAGCACCCACAGTAGTTGACCATACCTAATAAGATTCAAATCTCCGTAATCAACATCGGGCTGTGGCTGATTATATGTCCTTCACTTTTGGTGTATCTGGCGCTATAGTGGCTGCTGAGAACTTGAACCCCAAAAAATAAATCTCACTCTTCAACATGAATTTACACTTTTCTTTGTGGAATGTGAGACCATACTCCTGGGGCCTGCAGAATACCTTCTTCAACTGCTGCAGGTGTGTTTCCAGGGTTGAGGCATGCACCATGATTTAAGCTGGGTTGTTTGGTTGATTTAAAGCCGCACCATTTTCACATTCAAGCACCCTATTCCCTGGTACAGGTTCTGGAATTCACCCAAGAGCTATGTTATGCTCGATGTGTGCATGCTGAGCGGGAATAGCTGGAGTTTCTCTGAGTTGTGACAGGTCAGCAGCATCCCTCGGCCTCTTTTAATGGCATAGACTTTGGCTGTGGTAGAGTGTTCTTTAAGGCCAACGGCCAAAGCAAACATGCCCACTAGTGGGAGGTGTTCTGTGCTACTATAGGCATATAACCACACAAGGGTGACCCAGAGTTTGAGTTTCTGTGCCAGAGTCTCAAGGAGGTCCTGCACATTGAAGTTTAGGGATGCTCCCGGATCTGTAATGGCTAGCAGGGTCTGTCCCTTCACTTGCATCTGGCACTTAAGGATAGGCCTTACCTCAGTGTAGAATGGCTTGCCGGCCTGTAAGATATGAAGGCTGCCTTCTCTCTCATCTGCATCCATGTCGTCGTCATCTTTAGCCATAGCACAGAAGTAAACTGGCACACTTTGGGGTAGTGTTTGGTTTGCCAGCTGCTGAGCCATTCTTGCCCATCTCCAGGCTCCCCCAAGTTTTTTGGAATGGACCACTGCACCATCTGTAGAACGTGCATGTAGCAGTTTCTGTCTCTTCATCTTGCTGCCAGGCCTCGGGACAGTTGGTTGACTAGTTCCAACTTGACTGGTATCTTCAGAGCCACCTCAATGTGGAAAAACCTGGCTTTGGAAAGTTTTTGGGAATGTTCTAATGTAAAGAAGTTTTGCGTGGACTTGCCAGGGTCTTGCAGGATCCATTCTCTTAGTTTTGCCAATGCACAGCCTTGATATAACTTGGCTATCAGTTTATCCCTCTCACCTGGGAGAGTGCACATACTAGCAAGTTCCCTAAGTTGTGCATAGAAGGAATCTACTGACTCGTGCTCTTCGCTATCATAGTGGCGACATGATGTGGACTGGTGCGCTCAACAAGAGAAGCCTGTAAACAAGGCCCGGGAATGCCCCTTGAAACACAATCGTATTTGTTGGAACTGGTTGGGTCACATTGCGTGAAATTGTCTCTTTCCTGGATGTGTGTCCAATGTAACTCTCCCTTGCTTACATGTCCTGTGCATTCTCTGAAGCGCACTATCAAGTTTCAACTGAATGCTTTACTCATATGAAAATTTCAATAATGTTGGTTATCAAAGTCTCAAAAAATTAATTACGGAATCTTTGAAGAAAACAGGAAATAGTTCCACAACCAACTTTTTAAATTCCACAAACGTCCAAGGGACAAAGATGACCTCCTCCTATAGGTTGCTGTTTGATGATTGATTAAGGTACTCTGTACGACCATGTTTGATCTACTTCATCAGTGTTAAGAAGTGTCTTCCCTGTACATCATGCATGGATAGGGGCGTCCAAACATTTAGTTTGCCCAATTTCGCTGGGCGTTATGCACAAAACCTGAAGCCACCACCTAGCCCACCCAGACTCACCCACAGTGCTGGATGGTGGGTGTTGGACTTGGCCCTTTTTGCAGGGTCATCCCTGAACTTTTTGCCATCCTTCTATATTTTTTCTGACCTGTTGTTGGCTATTTTATGACTCTGGGCACTTTACCACTGCTGACTGCTGACCAGTGCTAAAGTGCATATGCTCTCCCTATTGTAAATTAATATATTAATTGGTGATTCCATGATTGACTATTTGGTTTACTTGTCAGACCCTAGTACAGTGCACTGAGTGTGCCCAGGGTGTGTAATTCCAAATGCTGCTAGTGGGCTTGCAGCACTGGTTATGCCACCCACAGAAGCGGCCTTGTAAAACGTATCTAAGGTCTTCCATTGCAGAGCCTGCGTGCAGTCTGGAACTGTCATGCTGACTGGGCAAGTGCACACTCTTGCCAGTCCCTAAACCTTCCCTTTTCTTCATATTAGTTACCCCTATGGTAGGCCCGTGGGCAGGTTACATTATAAGTATAAGGTAGGACAAGCCCTGATGTGTGTGGCATGTCCTAATAGTGAATTACAGCCATTTTCGTTTTTCACTATTGCAAGGCTACTTGTTCTCCATAGGCCAGAATGGGATGTAGATTATTACATGTTTATAATCCTAGCAGACTCAGAGAATATGGTAGAAATTCGAGTTTAGTATGCCTGGACTCAGAATAATAAAATACATCTTTTAGTGAAGTTTATTTTAATATTCTGTGTTTGCAAATACCACTTTTAGAAAGTAGGTATTTGCTTGCCTAACCATTTAAGCCTGCCTCTGCGAGGTTGTGTATTCCTTTGTCTGGAGTTTGAGTGACAGGGCTGGGGGATTCCAGGAGACAGAATTAGTCAGCCCAGTGGTGAATAGGGAGATCTGCATCTAGATGGGAGGGAGGAATTGCACCTGGGACCTGAATAGGACTGTGAACGCCACCCACAGAGCTGGCTCCACCCCTTGTGGTGCGTCTGATGTCACTGCCCTGCACACTGAAAGAAGAGAAGGAAGACTGTCAACAAAGTGCTCCAGCGCTGT
Organism: Lissotriton helveticus; assembly: GCF_964261635.1. Lineage (NCBI taxonomy): Eukaryota > Metazoa > Chordata > Amphibia > Caudata > Salamandridae > Lissotriton > Lissotriton helveticus. Next base: position 967,648,146 of record NC_136063.1, on the reverse strand, counting down.
ACTTGCCTTTCACAATGCTGGCTCCACCTCCTGTGGGACAACTGATGTTCCTGCCCTGCACTGTGAAAGGAAATGAGAAGACTGGTAAACAGAGTGATTCAGAACTGGTTTGGACTGGGTACAGGCCCGTCCCACCTCATAGAACAAAGGATATTGGGGTATAAATATTGGGACCCTGACCCCATGAAATTAGATCACTTCTGGACTTACAAGACGAAACCTCTGTTGAGGAGAGGAACCTGAAGAACTTGAGGAGAGTCTATTCCCAAGTTGAAGTGCTGCTCAGTGGTTACCTAACTGCCAAAGAGAGGAGAAAGAACTTTGTGGACTTTACTTTCAACTTGTGAAAAGATCTCCAAGGGCTTGGAAGAGAGCTTGCTCCCTGACCGAAGTCCCAGGACCAGTGGACTTCACCAGCCTTTGTGAATTGCTGCTGGAAACGCTGTTTCAGTGGCTACAGAGGCAGGGAGCTGTTATCGACTCTCACAACCGGCCCCGGTGTCCTGTAGGCACCGCATCAAGCAACTTCTGCCTCGAACAATGCAAGCTCTGAGCTTACCGACTCCGTCCTGACACCCTCACCGAGCTGTTCCCTGCACCGCAACTGGTGGACTCCGCGACGTGCAACGCCTTGCTACACCGACTCATATTGGTCTGACCGACGCGGTCACTGCTGCTGACTCCAAGTCCTGTGAATGCACTGGAGTTGGGCACCGCCTCGTACGCTTTGCGACGCACCGCCCGACGTGACGCCAGCTCCGGAACTTCGGCTCTGTCGCCGCACCGCAAACTGCAAGCACCGCATCGAAGCACCGTCTCGCCCTGCAACGCACGCCTTGGATCCACCTGATGGAGCAGATTTCATCTGCAATCAGGCATTGTTTTATTTTTTTGTGCTTCAGACAGACTGCATTTAAGTTGCCACGCACATTTTGGTGCAAGTTAAAAACATGGCACATGAAAAACATGAAAGTGAGGCCATTCAGTCTGAAATGCTTTTGCTGAATTAACATGTGTTTTTTGCAGTGTCGAGAAAAGTGGCCTTTTTACCTTTGAAGATTAATAGAATGTGTTTCTCTCTTCCCAGCTCATCCCTTGTAATCTAAATCCACTATTTCTGTCTTAAGAGACTTTGACTTGTTGCATATTTTGATAAATATTTTCAGTTACCACTATGGAAACTGCTGCTGCCATTGACGCTGTGCGAGCTGTTTATACTTCTGCTCAATTCAATTCAATTCATTTTATTATGATTTGGAATTCCGAAGAATTCCACATAACATTACAATAAAACATTAATTCATAAAAAAAAGTATTAAAAACCCATGAGGTTACACCCTGTAATAATCATACATTACGCACAGTACATAATACATTTTTCATTAAACCCCTAACTTTAGTTACGAATAAATACTGAAATAAACAATTTTCCTAAAATTACCTCCTCCCTAAAGGGACTAATCTCTGATGATCATTAAATACGTCACTTCGAGGGACAGAAATCTTCTAATCATTATCTAGTGAGGAACACTATTGGCTGACTCCCTAATTTGATGAAGAGATCTAATCTAATCTACAATTACATTTGGACAGCGCATGGTTAAGAAATTATGTATAGTTCATCCAATGTACGTTTAACGATAATCAAAAAATAGTAATTAAAATCTTGTTATTAAAATCATATCTTTGGGAGATGAATTTTAAATGAAGATAGCGGCCGGTTTTTATAAAATACCATGTAAAGTGCCCATGCATTCTACATTGTGCTGACGCAATAAAACCTTAATCTTTATCCAGGGCTTATACCTGATTCAACTCTTTTGGCTTTAGCCCAAGATTAATAAACTCAGCTACATTTATACAAATGTTATCCAATATACAGGCAGCAGATTAACAAAGGCAAGAGCAATTAAAACATTTCTTATGTCGAGGACAGAGAACAGTGTTAACAACAGATGACTTTATAAAGTGCTACTGAGAGTGCTACTGAGAGTGCAAATATATCAAGATAAAGTGCTAGTGCATAGATGCCCTAATCCTGGACAGAGCCCAGAATGATTATCTTGCATCAATATAACCAAAATAACTCAAAAGCTGCACAAGAAAGCAAACAGGATTATTAAACACACTAATAAATAATTGTTACTTATCGTATGGTTTATGAGTTAAAAATGCATAAAGTACTCAAAAATGCTAAGACAAGGGAAATTATACAAGGTACTACATAATCCACTGATCACCCTACTTATTGGCTTCTAATATACATTTAAAAATTCTTTAAAAAAACAGAAAATCTTAAAACATATCTGTTCTGACGGAGGGTGCAGCCTGTTCTGCTGTTGAAATATTATATTGTAAAAAACCATGCCTTAGAAATTTGCGTCGTATTGAACTAAGTGCTGGGCACACAATCAAAACATGATTAAAATCTTGGATACCACCTTAAAGTCCCTGCCAATGACAAAACATACGTTGAGAGAAGGCCAAATTCGAGCCTAAGAGCCGCAATTAATGCAGCATTACTCAGGTTACATATTTGACGCCAAATTTTACCTTCCACTTTCTCATACTTAGCCCACTCACATTCGTCAATTGTTTCACATGCGTAATTCGGGGTCGGCGGAATCTTTATTTTGTACACTGCAATGGTATGTGAAAAATGTCTTTTCCCGCATTGCTTGTACAAGCTGTTAATTACCGATGCTTGTGAAATAGCTTTACTTTTGCATTGATCTAAATGTCTGTTAGCAGAGCACCTATTTGTGAAAAAATGTCCTAAATAAGGATAAAATGTCACTATTTCCATATTTTCATCCCCCAAAAACCATTTCAGATTTGATCTAACCTTACAGCCTTTCTGGCTAAAGATCATCACCTTACTCTTAGAAGTGTTTATTTTTAAAGAATATTCATTAGTATACCTGACCAGCTCTGTCAGACATCTTTGCAACCCGATTGGAGTAAGGTCCAAGATGATTGCATCGTCAGCATACAGCAAACAACTTGATTTTAGATCACCCACTTGTGGAGGGTCCCCTTTACTCTCCCCTACCCGGCTTGAAAGGTCATTTATGTAGATTGAGAAGAGTAAAGGGGCCAAGAGGCACCCCTGCTTCAACCCATTGTGGGTGGTGATTTTCTTTGATAGGCCTTGGGTCCCCCCTAACAGAACTTGAGTCCAGGTAGAAGAGTGGAGTGCGATTATTACTCTTAACAAATTCCCTGGGATCCCCATCCTTATAAATTTCCTCCACAGCGTCCCCCGATCTACCCTATCGAAAGCTGTGGAGAAGTCAATGAAAGCTGTATACAGCAGAAGCCTCCGACCCACAGGATATTTATCAATTAGGGTTTGCAGGACAGAGATATTGTCTAAGGTGCCACTATTCTTCCGAAAACCAGACTGTTCAAGGGGAATTAGATTATTACCGAATACCCACTCTTGTAGGTGGACAAGGATGCTTTTTTGCAAAGAGTTTTCCCGTTGCATCCAAAAGGGAGATTTGTCTATAGCTTGCAGGAGAATTTTTAGGGCCTTTCTTATATAGTGGAACTATTATACTGCCCTTCCAGGAATTAGGGATATCCCCAAACTTATAACAATGGACGAACAAGGGATGTAACACCTTTGCCCAATCGCCACGATCCTTTTTTATTATGGCAACAGGGACATCATCCGGCCCCATTGCCCCAGAATATCTCGCCCCCTTAATATATCCCTCAAGTTCACACATTATAGGTGCTTCTACCTCTTCTCCCGAAAATGTGGACCTATTGAACCCCTCGAACCCAGCATCTATAGGATTGGGGGCGTACAATAGGGATATGTAGGTAGACCATTCAAATTCAGAGATCAACATGGGCTGAAATTTTACTCTACTGTCACAGTATTTGGCGATTTGCAGCTATTTTCCTTTTCCGGACCTGTTTTAATCTATATATCTCTTTTTGTCTTGACGGCCATGGGTCTATAACTTGGGCTCTGATCAACCCATTTATCTTATTATTAAGAGTTTTAATTTAATTAGGAAGTGTTGTTTTGGGGGTGGCGCTATCACCTTTCATCTTTCTTCCCAACTTTCTGACAGCAGTCATATCTCACGATCAGGTTCTCCCAGGTTAAAGTGAACGCAATGTTCTTAAATACCCAATGAACATTCGGAAGGTTCTTATGTGACCAATAAGAGCGGCCATTACTTCGAGAATATGATACTATCTCATTCCTCTGATTCCATAGTTCAGATTTCTCAAAGTTTAAAGCTATCTTGACAGCCAATATGTTGTGGTCACTTAAATTAGTAGGAAGAACCTTAAACTGGGAGCATGCCCGAACAGTTGAAATGACACTGCCATATAGTCGAGGAGGGAATTGCCATATGACCCGTGAAAGGTGAGGGCTGCAGGTGAGTCCTCTGGAAATCTGCCATTTAATACTATAAGGTCAAGGTTTCTCAAATTTTGCAACACTAAAAGGCCACGTTTATCAGATCTTAAATTGGAAGGGAATACTGCCTCTGGTATAAACCAAACGTCCTCCAGGTCCAATTAGGAAAAGGATGCGATTGAGCTATTATTAATCTTGGCATTAAAATCTCCTACCATCAGGATACACGCTCTATCATCATTGCTACATAACTTTTGCACAAAAGTGCAAATAGAATCGACCAGTGGGGTGGACGCCTTCCCAGGAGGAATATATACATTTACCACATACAGAAATGTTGCAAATCCCAAGTTGTCTTGATCTAATTGTAACTTTGCACAGATACAGCAATTTGATGGATGAATAAATATCTCAGGGACCCATACTAACTCGCAACTTAGCAGGATGGCTAAACCTCCACTAGCATGCCCCTTTTTAGATTTTTTTGCTGCACTACAATACACGTAGTAGTTATCTAACTGGAATTCTTCAATTGCCCACATCTCTTGGAGGCAGATTATTTTAGGGTCTAGGTGTGCTAAAGAAATAAGCTTAAAATGTTATTTTCCTACCCCCGCCATATTCCAAGACACGATTGTTCCCAGTAGGCTACCTCCGCTCAATGGGGATAGGGTTGGTAGATTTAGCCCCATTTAAAGTGCCTGCGATCCAGTTCCATTTTGACACCTCATCTTCACTATCAATGCCAGAAAACTCATGAACCTCGGGAGCTACTACCTTTATTTTTCTTATACCTGATCCCCTCCCAACTGTAATTTCCAAATCCTCAAATTTAGTGGTCATATTCTCACCCTCATAGTCATTTAATTCTATCCCTTGCCAAAAATGAGAAATTTTGAGACGCTTCAACGGAGCACCCTAGGATGTCGGGCAGACAATGACATCTATTCCTCTTTTCCTAAAGCCATCCGCATTTGCTAACACAAGGGAAGACACCACCCCTGAAGTAAAGATTGCTTTGGTGACCTGAGGAATGTCCCTCCAGTCTAAAATGACCAACTCAATATCTTTAGAGGAAATTAACTTTAGATCCTCTATTTCCGATAGAATTCCTAGTAGGGCCCTTCTATTCAATGTCATTGGCTCAGCATCAAAAAGAGGGATACAAATTAAGGCATTATTCACATGCCCAGTACCTAACTCTGGGGACCTGAATTCATTCGTATCATAAAGACTCCTCATAGAATCAGTGGATTTACCCCCTTTATTGTTATTAACCGATGTAGTTATATTTCGACTAACTCCCCCACCATTACTTACATTAGGCTTCGTGAAGATCGGGGCGAGACCCACAGATTAACATGGGGTCACACTTAGTTCTATACTCGGGGATGGTGCAAAGATTTTTATATTATCCACTGTTGCTCCTGTGCTACTCTCCAAATTAGAGGCCCTTCTTTTCCTGGCCTCACCCAACCCATTTTCATTCTGGGAAATACTCGACCTACTAGTCAGACTAATCGGCTGGGGGATATTATCTTGCTCCTCAGTTGTACTCAAATTCATCCTCAGTTCTGCCACTGTTGATGTATTATTTTCATCATCAGGAGCAAAATTAGAATGATCCGATTTTACTACGCTTTGGAACCGCAGCCTTCTCTGCTTACGCTTTGGGAACCGGCGATTTTTCCCCTTCCTTTTCCTCCTACAATGGTTTTTAACACTTCCCTCACTTACTAATAAATGTTCCCCCACCCCAGAGGCTTCTAAAATATTAATTATTTCAGCTGAATCATGAGGTTTAGATTTTTTTGACTTGCTCATATTAAAGATAGGGAAAACACGCACTGTATCTGTCACTGAAGAGACCTTTACATTTACACTTTTCCCCTCAAAGGGGACCTCTGCAGAGTCATTAATGATAAATTGAGATGGGCTTGGAGTTAGATTTCTTCCAAGCGGCGAACATCCAACATCCACCAACTGATTGGAGTCATTAACGATAAGTTGAGATGGGCTTGGAGTTAAATTTTTTCCAAGCGGCGGACATCCAACATCCACCAACTGATTATTCTGTTCCCCTAACCCTAAGCAATTAGCCGCATCACGTATTCTGCCATTAAATTGACAAGGATTGTTACATATAGGGGAGGAACACTTCGCACATACTTGGCTATGTTGTTTAAGATCTAAAACCCCTCCCAAAATGGGCGTTAGGATATGATCCGTGTTAGAGGCACTCTTCTCCAGCAGGGACAAAATTTCCGCTACATTTTTTTCCAATTTGGTAAATGTATACGTTAGCCCCCCTGAACCTGCATTCTCGTTCTTAGACAGTGAATACGCGGAGTTCCCTACCCGATTATCACAGGGCTTAGATAAATCATGAAAATCTGATGTCAAAGAGAATTTAGTAGGTGTACTGCTATACATAATTGGCATGTGTAAATGAACTCCTGCTTGAGGAGACAATATTTCCTTATTCGAGTGGGGGTCTATAACCAAACATTGAGCACCCGATTTTTCTAACTGCTTCAATCGTTCAGCGTTCTTTTCCAATTGAATGGCAATATCCGGAAGAGTGAGGTCTTCTGTTTTTGCCTGCCCATTAGGGTCACTATGGACTTTCTGACATTCACTTTTAGGGGAAAAATCACTTCTTTTTATTAATAAGCAGTCTAGTAAACTCCTTTGAGATACACTTACCTTGTCATGCACTTTTTCAAAAAGGGTTATCAAATCTGCTAGTGGAGAAGGAGGGGTGATGTCCTCACTTTCGCCACCCTTAGTCTGCGTGGAAACTGCCACCTCATTCCTAGATAGAGCCAATTCCATCTCCAGACCCGAATTTTTCACCACCCCTTCTTGAAATGACCCAACAGCTCGACTTACAATAGATGGGGGCGTTACATTGCCTACGTCCCCATTAGATTTCTGTATTATTATTACTGGAAAGAGTGGTTCTGGTCTTGATATATCGCTATCTACTCCATTCTCTGCTATTATTTCGGAGTCCATTATCACCTCCATTGAATTCTCCTCATTTCCCACAACTCCAAGATCTTCATTGTTTTGCCCTATTCCGCTCTTAAAACTTCTTCCCTTTTTAGAGAACATTGATGTTATTGATGGATATGTTTTTAAAAGAGTTAAGTGAACACCAATTCTGCGTCTACGGATTAATTTTTGAGGTTCTGGGGGACTCCACGAATTCTTGTCACTCTTATCGCTCTTGACACTATGATTAAGGGCTTTTAGAGGGTTTACAGATTTTACTTTAGACTGAGAACGCAATCGCCTGACAGACATTACCATGGCAAAAAAGATTATCACCACTTAAACTTAAAGTTCCTCCAGCTAGAGATGTGACAAGGCTAGCAGGAGAGAGCAATTTGTTCCAAGAAAAATGATAACTGAGTGATAACTGAATGATGTGAAGCACCGCCTTAGGACAGGTTTTAAGTGGAGTTATATCCGCCACAGAGTATTCTTCGGATAGCCCACAGATATCTCCGCAGAGCCCACGTGACACCTTACCCGAGGCTTGGGCGATTCAGCGGTAGCCCAATCTGTGCCGCACGCCGACCCCTGTCTGGCAACTGGGGCTATGGTGACTATGATGACCGTGGTATACTTCTCGTGGTAGACTTCTCAGGTCAGAGGAAGCACTTGGAGATTAAAATTATGACCAACGCACACCACCCTAAATATCTAAAATAGGCAAAAAACGCCTGAGTCACCAAGGTCCTAGTCCAAGTCCAAGTCCAGGGTCCACAGGACCCCAAAACACAATATCCGACTTCCTGCTGCCGCCCGAGGTCGCAGGCTTGCCTCGGGTTTCACTTCTCCCAACGCTGGCCAAACTCCCCGCTACTGCGAGGGGGGGGGGGTTTATCAGAATTACAGGAATTACAGACTTTGCGGGTTGCGGGTGAAGTTTTCTTTCACAGTGATCCCGCCACACACCAGACCGCTGCTACTGCCGCTCACAAGCTCCTCCTACTAAATGTACACCGCAGACAAGAGTTCATGACTCCCGAACGGAAATTCAAAAATTCAGCTAATTTACAATTAGACTTAGACTCCTGTAAACTAGAGACTGTGGCAATAGACTGTACCAATCAGGACCACCTCTCTGCCACTCTTCGCAGCCCTTTCACAGCCCTCGCTTCCCTGCTCCCCCGCCACACTCACAAGTCATATGCAGGGTCTCATAGGGTCTCACAGGGGCTCGCGGCAGTCATTCACAGCCTGTCTCAATGTTCAGGGCCGCCGGGATGACTGTTCCCCCCCGCGGTATTCAAAACCGCGGTACACAACGATGCAGCACACAGCGCTCAGAGCCGCTTCAAATCACTAGTTCCATGCTCCAATCTCCGACCCCCAGCGCTCTCCCCTTGCAGAGCTCAGAGCTCAGAGCTCAGAGCCCAGAATTCGGCAAGACGTCCATGAGGCCAGGGGCTAGGAGCTGACAAGAGGTCCATGGAGGTGTAACTGGGCACCAGGTGCGGGTGTAGGCACAACGAACACACGGCAGTGCGCGGGAGGTGAATGCGAGCTTCTCCAACTCCACCTCGCTCACCTGCTGACGCCGACGCCGCCGCCTCTCGCTCGGTTGCTGTGAAAAGTGCAGCACAAAGCACAAGGCTCCGGTCTCCTTCCCGGGTTCCTCGCCTTTTCTCTACCCCCAGGCTCCAGGCTCCGAGCAGGCTCCGAGCAGCGAGTTGCACACAAACACGCCACAGCAGCTGTTCGTCTCAATCGCTCCGGCTCCGCGTGTCACGTGTACAATGTAAACAGAACAGGACGCTCATATCTCTGTGCTAGCAGCAAACTGTAAATAACTTGAAACTGTTTTTATCAATTAATTTGCGTACTTTGCACCTCGAGGACGACAGCGAGTCAGGCTGCTCCTCACCTTCCCAGTGTTTTTAATGTAGCGATATTGTGATTTTATCAAGTTGTTCTGCATACTTTTGCACATCCTGAGGATGACAGCGAGTGAGGCTGCTCCTCTCATCCCTAGTTTTTTGATCGCCGAATCCCGGGCTCCGTTCAACCACGGCTGAGTGCCGATTGTGTGGAGAGCCATTGGGGAGGTAGGCAGACCAATCAGGGTCATCCCCTGTAAGCCCGAGGGCGGAGCGAGGAGCCGGCTCTTCCCGCTACCCCTCTATTTATTCCAATGTGCTGGCCGAGGCGCAGCGGGCGCGCCATTGGCGCGCTGAAGGTGCGCCTAAGGTAAGCCCGTCTGCGCCCGTCCGCGACCGGCCGGGGCCAGGGGCCATACCCCCTGGCGGTATCACTCAAAGTCTGCCTACATCTATCCGCTATTCTCGCAGGGAACTGTTGGCTCTCGCTGATATAAGGGGCGATAACGAGGGGCCATGTATTCGAACGGGTCCAGGTCTATCACACGGACCAATTTCTTGTCTGACATGCCGATGGTCCAGTATGGGCCAATCATTTCTAGGCCTCCAGACCATCCATGCCCATAACCATTCCAACCTCCTTTGCCTTTATCTTAATGCCAGATCCCTACCTAAGCATGCCCTAGACATTTGGGACCTACTCAAAACTAAGAACCCTGACCTGGTTTTCATTACTGAAACCTGGCTATCTGACACCAATGCTCCGGACCTGGCGAATGCACTCCCCTATAATTATAAAATCATCAGACAAGATAGATCTGATAATAGGGGAGGGGGGGTCGCTGTTATATTCAGGGATCACTTTTCCTGCCTCCCGGAACCAGTAACTGTCTTTAACGAGCACCAAATTTTACCCTTCAAAGTACTCCACGATGGTCTTACCATTTTAGCCGGAGCAGTATTATACAATCCTCCAGGACAACAGTCAATCTTGGCGCCAAACTGCTCAGTCAACTTCTGCCACTTTGTTTGAAACAAAAAAATTATCTTATAATTGGTGATTTTAACACTCACTACGAGGAAAAGCAAGCCCTAGGAGTTTCCCAACTGGAATATGATATGGGAATTCTCAATCTTAAGCAGTGGATAGTGGGCCCTACCCACATAGCCGGCCACACATTGGATTTACTTTTTACCAATATCGAATTCACTAAAATATGTGAGGTTCAACCACTATCCTGGTCAGATCATTCTCTGATAACTTTTACATTAATCCTTCCCTGTAAGCCACAGAAACCCAAGATAGATCACCAGAACTCCAAACGAGCCTGGTGATTAGTCAATGAGCTAAATTTTGAAACTCATTTCCAGGAGGCCAACATCAAGTTTCCGGCTGCCTCCTCTGTCTGCTCAGACGTCAGTATATTGGATTCCGGAATACTGCACATACTAAATAAACTAGCACCCATGCGGTAATCAAGGAAATGATCTCAAACGGAGAAATGGTACACTCCTCAATTAAAAAACCTTAAAAGGGATTGTCAAAAACTTGAACATCTCTGGAGGCAATCCAAAGATAGCGCATCTAAACTACGTTATGTTCTCTATCGGAAATTGTATAACCTCGCTATAAAAACTGTGCATTCAGGAAAACAGTAACTCAGCTAAAGAGCTCTTTAAAATAGTGAAGGAGCTCAGTAAACCATCTAGCATTTCCCAAACACTTACCCCCTCGGTCGAGGCATGTGAACGAATCAGCACTTTTTTCACTGAGAAAATTAAGAAAATTTACTCCACCTTCACTCCCCAACACTCCCATAGCAACACAGACAGACCTCCTAATACTGCAATCACAGCAACTGCCGTGACTGGCCCGCAAGACTCGGGTACTACACCCACCCTAGCTGGCTTTGAGCCATTCACACTTGACGAGGTTCTAATAGCTATGAAAACAGTTAAATCCGGTTCCCCGTCGGACCCCTGTCCCCATTTTGTGTTTTCTAAAATTGCTCCCACGATCTGTCCCCTGATTACTCAGCTTTTTAATAAATCATTAAGAACCGCTACCTTCCCGGACGTCTGGAAGCACGCCTCCGTGATTCCGCTCTTAAAAAAAGCTGGATCAGACATTCTGAATCCCGAGAACTATCGCCCTATTTCTCAGCTTCCCTACCTCTCCAAAGTCTTGGAGAAACTGGTCAACGGACAGCTGACGAGATATCTGGAAACAAACCTCCTTCTGGACCCTTCTCAGACGGGTTTCGGAGTCAACAATAGCACGGAAGCAACGTTGCTGGCAGTGTCGGATAGTATCAGATGCACCACTGACCAAGGCGGGGCAGTGGCACTGATACTTCTCGACCTGTCAGCGGCGTTTGACACGGTATCCCATAACTGCTTGTTGAACATCCTTCATAGTAAAGGAGTCCAATCTACTGCACTAAGTTGGTTGCACTCTTTTCTGAGCAATCGCACCCAGGCAGTACATATGGGACAGGTCCATTCCAAGCCTAGCCCCTTCGGTTGTGGAGTCCCCCAGGGAGCTTCACTAAGCCCCACCCTTTTCAATGTCTATATGTCATCTTTGGCCGACATTGGAAGGAAGTGGGGCATCGGCATTTGCTCCTATGCAGATGACACGCAACTGATGGTGGCTTTGGACGAGAGACCCGACATCATTAAATCTAAATTACATGACTGTCTCTCGGAAATGGCCCAGTGGATGCATTCACATTACCTGAAGTTAAATGCCGGAAAATCTGAGATCCTGCTGTTTGGTGGCGCCAAACGGGTGTGGGATGATTCGTGGTGGCCACCTTTGCTTGATACGCCCCCCCCCCCCCCTAAACCACACACAAGGAATTTGGGCGTCATTATGGATGATGCCCTGTCCATGAAAGATCATGTGCAATCCCTCTGCGGCAAAGGCTTCGCCATCCTGAAGCTTCTTGCCAGACTATTTCCCTGGATACCCCTGGACTGTAGACGCTCAGTTACTCAAGCCTTATTGGTTAGTCACCTTGATTATGGCAACGCGCTATTTGTAGGTATGAATGAGTACCTGTTTTCACGCCTACAGGTATTGTAAAACTTAGCGGCCAAACTCATCTGTAACAAGGGCAGATTTGAATCGGCCTCGGAATGCCTGAAGAAACTTCACTGGTTGCCAATGCGCCAGAGGGCTGTCTTCAAACTGCTCTGCCATGCCCATAGGGTCCTAAATAAGACTGGCCCCACTATTCTTCAAGGGAAGATTGAATTTTACGTCCCCACAAGGAACCTTTTTTCACTTCAGTCTGCCGGGGCCAGGACTAAACGTATTTATAAAGCAAGAACAGGTGGTCGCTCATTATCCCACCTAGCAGCAAAGAAGTGGAATGAGCATCCCCCAGACTTAAGACACACCTCCAATTACATCCTGTTCCGGACAAAATTAAAAACTCACCTTTTCCCAAATTCCTAAATGTTCCGCTAGTGTTAGTCCCCAGTAGTTTCTGTCCTGCTATAAGCGCCTTGATATCCCTCAGGATGAGTGTCGCGCTCTACAAATACCGCAAAATAAAAAATAAAATTAATAACACCTCTTTTTATAATGTGTGTGAGTTAATAATGCACCAAACACTACACAGGGGACTAAATGCTTTTTGCATGAAAAGCTATCTAAAACATTAAAGCATGTTGCTGTGTGTGGTGTATTAACTGTGTGCGCTATATTAACTGTGTGTGCTTTTAAAATTTACACTAAAGCATGAAAATGCTATGTTGCACATTGCACATTTATTTTGCATCTTGTCATAAATAATAGAAAAGCTGCTTGAAACTAATAGCTTGGCTAGGTAAACATTTATAAGGGGTATTAGTAAGGAGTTGGGAAACATAATGGGCTGATTTACATGAAATTAATATTCTCTTTGTGTTTCTTTTATTTTTGGGGCCTAAGTAAAATGGCTGCCTGTGAATCCAGCAAGGCTATGACATGCAATTTTACTGAAAAGGGAGCATGCGCAGACTGTACCAGCTTTCCTAAAGGAGTCAAGGACACTTTGAACTTTGTTCATTCTTGTGATTGTGCCAATGTACCAGTGTTAGTTAAAAGTGTCCATCTGACTGCGCAGTGAAAGGAAGGACGAATTTGAATAAAACATTTTTCCTAGTAAATGTTGAAAACGTTTATAAATGTAATTATTCATGTATGCTTCTTTTGTTAAAACTAGTATAGTCAGGATTTTAGAATGAGTCAGGGTAGTGAGAACTCTTGCTATCATGACTGATCAATCATGTACAAGTTTTCCTGAAAATTAAACATCTTTGTGTAGTCTGCCAAGGATTAGAGTATAAATAATGACCTCTCCGGAGGAGGGGCTGGCGTTGTCAGCTCAGCTGGCTTCTTGCTCATTTTTGGCTTAAGCTTTGCTTCCTTCTAGGGGTTAGGTACAAGAAACGTCACGGGAGATTGCTGAAAGGCGGAGTTTGCGTCCGAGGAGAGTCAGGGGGAGGTTTCTTGCTTCCACGTCATATTTTGGCACTGCAGGCCACATTCCTTTGAGGCCTTGTGAAGGGCGGGCTGTCTCACTCCTTGCTTGCTCTTTAGACACAGACAGTAGCAGAGAGTACAGTGGATCAGGATAGAATTAGATGCTAAACTTTAAGTTTATGCTTTGATTAATTAATTAGGTCTGAAAAGATTTATGTGACTTATGCATTTATTTCTCTTAATGGGAGATTTTTGCTAACTATTTATTATTGATTAGCCTTGCAAGACTATTTTTCTTACAAACTCTTTACGAATTTTGCGCCACATTTTCTTTCCTACATGTAATACTTATATGCAGACTGTAATGTGTTCTGTATTAATGCTATTTTTCCTGTTTTTCAAATTCTGTAACCTGATTGATATTTTACTAATGAATAAAGGGTCAGAGAAAAATTAACTTTTGACTAGAAAATAAAACCCTTTTAAATACTCAACAACTCTCGTTATTGGCTTGAAATAATAATTGCATTTTTGAATGTTCATGATTATTTAAAGTCTCCTGAAGGTAATACATGGTGTGAAGGGCCCAACACCCTTTTCAGCGGTAAATTAGAGGTAGCATGAGGGTTTCCATTGAGAAATTACCAGAAGAAATTACTGCTCCATCAGTTTTTGGTAGCAGAGGATGGTTATTATTGATTAGTTTGGTGACTAATGATTATTGATTTCACCATCAACTATTCAACTAATGGATCATTGACCTTAAGAGGGGAGTAAAATAATTGCCCAAGTCAGATAAATGTCCAAGTCCTGATTCCTGACTCCAATGCTCAGAACCTGAAGACTGGCAAAGCAGTACTGGCAGGTGATGCAAGAAGTGGTGTGAGTATCAATAGTGTTGTGAAATGTTGTTAATATGCTAGCATGTATTTTTGAAGTGTTGAAAATATTAAGTTTTTTTATTGTTGGTGAAATTTTGCTCATTTTGAATTGATGGTGTTATTGATTATATTGGTAATTTCATAGGACATACTTTTTTGGTTATTGATTACATGTTTTAACTCTTCATGTTAAGTTAGTGTCTTGTTCTATGTTGTCTGGAACACAAAGGTATGCACACCTGTGGAATCCCGGGAAGGAATAGCGGGTGGTAAATGGAAGCCACACTGCACTGAGGTTACTCGTCTGTTGGAATAACACTGAGAAGCTAGGTAGGGCTGGCAGTGTTAAATTAGGGACTATTTTCTGTGTGAGTGATTGATAGCAAAGAGTTCGCTGGTGAAACTTTGGTCTGATATCACCTAGAAAGGGTCACACTAAAGGAGTAGTAGGTTCTTCTGAGCTTGAGTGACAGCAAAAGGGTTCGCTGGTGAAACTTTGGCCTAAGATATATCCTGAAGGATAAGTCCAAAGGAGTAGTAGGTTCTTCTTAGCTTGAGTGAAAGGTAAGCGGAAGGGATTTACCTGTAGTGTTTGAAGAGTAAATGGAAGGTCTTACTTTGTGAAGGGTAAGCAGAATGTGTTACTCGCAGTGAATATAATTCTATCCTTTATTTAGCACAACAGACAGAGTAGCGAATGTATTTATGTTGTTACTAACAGAGTTATTGATTAAGAGAAATATTGCAGTAAGATTTTGTGGAGGGTCAGTGGTAGGAGTAAAACTGACTGAAATTGAGACTGACAGCTTTGGAGAAAAGAAATTGCATTGAACTATTGCAAAAATGAAACTGTTTGAAGGTTGAAAGAAGCTGTTAGGAGGTAAAGTGAAAAATTCGTTTTTATTGGTGATGCTCCTGAAGGAACACCTGTGCATTTTATGTCTACCAGTTTGGGACAAAACACATGTATGTGGGTTCACCAATGGTACAAGATTACTGAAAAAGTAGGTGCTTTGAGGTTTCCAAAAGATGGTACTTTTGAATTGCAAATTATTGACAAATTAAGGGAAGTGTTATGTGAAATAAAGACACCATCTAAAGTTGCACAATTTGAGGCCTTAAGCATGTGGGAAAAAGGAGCAAGAGAGAAAGCAAGTGAGGATGAAAAGGTAAAGCACCAAATTCATGAGAAGGGAATTAATGATGATAGAGAGCTTCAAATAAATTATGATTCAGGGGATGAAATAATGGATGCATTGTTAACTGAGTGTCCACCACTTTATGTGGTTCCCATTAAAAATACTGAAGATAATGTACCAGTAAGTACTACAGGGGCTACTGCTTCTGTTGAACAGACAAAAACACAGATTGAGAGAACTGTGCAGACATTTCAGATTGAACCATTATCTGTTGATTCAGCACTGACAGTGATACCTCCAGGTGTTACTGCTTTAAATGTGCCTGATTCAGTCCAAGAATTGCTAACTACAGATGCACAGATAATGCCTAGAAAAATTATGACTGTCCCAATTAATATGGTCCCTACTGAAAAGGTTCAAAGAGCTGCAGAATCAGTGATTATGGCAGAGTTTATTTCAGAAACTAAGAATACACAGAAATTACCCCAAGCACTGAAAGGTGAGGGAAAATGGTATTTACAACATCTGAAGCCCAGGATAAAATGAATATATTTGAAAATGGGATTTCTCAAACCTGCTCAGACGAAGCAGCAGTGATTAAAAATATAAGGAACACGGGAGAACATATTAACACAGGCCCTGAAAAAAGAGAAACAGCTTAGTGTTTTAAATTCAACATGTGAACATGAAGAAATTAACAGTCCTTGCTGTTTAAATCATGAAAATGTGAACCAGTGTCAGGAAAAAGAATTAATTTCCCTGAGTAAGGAAACAGCTGTATGTGCATTAACTACACATAATGGGCTGACAGATATGGCTCAAAAATATGAAACTGATGTTTCAGGAAGTTTTCCATTTCAGAAAGGTTTCAGGGTACACATGGATGATGAAGCAAATGAGAAAATGTGTTCTTCAGGAATGCATTTGCACATTGCAGAAATAAAATATATTTTCAAATGCAATGGGTTTGAGAAATTAGGAGACAAGTGGGCAAGAAAACATGAGAAGAAAAAGAAACCACCAGACCTAGCAAGGAAAATGGATAAGGAAAAGAAGCCACCAGATATAATTGAGAAAAACAATAAGCAGAATGAGGGAGAAGCTTTTGCTTACTCATTGAGAGAAATGGTGGGAGAAGTGCATGTTCCTATGCCACAGAATAAAAGTGAACTTGCAGCATTTCTGAACACATTCCCACAATTGAGAGACAAGATTGTGCTGTGGTACCCACAAGTTGATGGATTTGTTGAAATTTTAAAAGAGTTGTGCATTAATTTGGAAATGTTCTTTTCCATTGCCATGCAGACTAAATTGTGGTCTGGATCTAAAGTTGTGGAAAGGCCAAGTGAAGAGACAATGAAAAGGGTTTGCATGAATGCACCATCATTTTCTGTTGTAATGGAGAAAAATATAGCAGTGATTATTTTCCTGAAGGGCAGAGTGCTAGCAAAGGATGTTGATTGGGTACAGATTAAAAAAACACAGGATGGAAGTAAAGGTGTTTTGGTTAGTGCAAATTCCGGTATGGATGTTGTACTGCTGGAAAATGTGTCCTTTTGCCATCTTTTTAACAGATTTGAGCATTGGATGAAGGAAAATAAATTTAAACATGATGCACAAAAACATGGAGAATTGCAGATGCAAAATATGCCAGTTAAGCAAATGTAAATGTCAGTTCAGAAACAGGTACCTATTGCAGGAATTTTCTAAGAAGGTCCCACAAAATATGGAAAATGCTAGAATTAATTTAAATAGGTTGTCCAGAGCAAATGGGAATTATTTCCAGAGACAAAATCAGAATCCAGTCAAACAGGTTGCTGTGTTTGCAAATGAGAGTTTTAACACTCACAATTCTGAATTTGTCAAGTCCATTGTGAAGGCAGTGGAAAGTCCAGATTTAGTTGCAGGAGTTTTAAACAAAGAAATTACAAACCACGTTTTTGAAGAATTTACCCCAAGATTAGGCCCATTTGAGGAAGATTGCAAAACTGTTGTCTGTGACTCTGGCCTAGCAAGAAAACAATTATTTTGCAAATTAAGCAGCTCAGATTACTGTACACCAGATAATGTTATTTTTCAGATTCCTGATGAGGATGTACATTTTAAAATGGCCCAACAAGAGACAGCTGTAGCATTATTTTCAGAAAAGACAGTTGAAAAATTACCTTCTGCTTTGGAAAAAATATAATAAACACAGAAATAAGAGAGTTCACAGAGAAGGATGCCAGATTAATAAAATGTGCAGAACATGTCTTATTAAAATTGGAACCAAATGACATGTATTCAGGAATACCATCAGTTGCAGGAAATTTACCAATAAAATGATTTTTGATGGAATTGATTGGAAGTTTGTGTAACTTTCTGATCACAGGTTCACAGAAAATAAATGAAAAGAAGAGAATAGTGCAGGAGATTAAAAGCATATTTTTTCCATGTTGTCCTGTGGTACAGAATCCAGTCAATACATTTTTTCACATTCCATGCGGTGAAGAATGGCCTATTTTTATTGATTTTTGCAAAGTTCATGTCACAGTGCCATTGGATGAGAAAAGTCAGGAGTTCTGTCAAAAAGAAGATGAATACCTGGGACACAAAATTGGAAAGGGAGGTAGAAAGGTGTCACCAGAGAAGGTGGGAATAATTTCCAAGATGAATCCACCTCAAATTCAGAAAGAAGTCAGGGAATTTTTGGGAATGGTTAGCTGCTGTAGAGAGTGGTTACTAAACCTTTCCCTAGGAGTTAAAGCTTTTACTGAGGCTGACACACTCAGGTATGTCTGATCCGCTTCCATTGGACAACAACTACACAAAAGAATTCCTAGAGTTGAAAGAGAAAAAATGTCACGCCCCAGCACTAGGAATGAAAGTTTATTTGTAAGAAAATACACTAATTTGCAGTGAGAGGGAGGGCTGCGCTCTCTCATTGCCTATTGAAAAAGATGACTGTGTTCAAAGGTCTGTGATGTATTGCCCAATGACCTTTGACCCTAAATTCAAAGAAATGTTAGCAAATGAATTGGATTATGATGAAACTGAATATGAGTGTCTAAATATCATGAAAATATGCATAAAGCCAAATTCAGACTTTAATGATGAATGTCTCAGTCAGCCCTACAGTGTCCATTTTGTAGATGGCCCATGTTTGAAAGGTGACACATTAAAAGCAGCACATGCTGTGCTCCTTATACATTATGTTGTCAAAGCTTCATGGCTTTTAGTAATTACCGCCATCCCAAAATTCAGAATTGATTGCCCTTACCATAACATGCAGTATATCTGCTCAATTGGGAGTCACTGTTGTCATGGGAGAGAGAAATGCTAATTCAGTTGCACAAATTTGTGTTCTGTTAGCACATACATTCAATGGGATCTTCACAGTTGAATTAAAAGAGGCTCAAGAAAATGTTTTTGAAGCAGCATAACAGGGTTGTATCAGAACTGTTTTTGAGAAAAGTGACAACTGCAAAGTGACATGTGTCATTGCAAAAACTGATGCCCAGATATAGATTGCCAGTTTCTCTGAAATTAGATCATAATGGGGTCTCAAAGATAATGAGTGTAGAACAACAGATTGGACAAGGAGTGGATTGTAGCTATCTGCCTGAAGTGACAAGCATAAAAAGCAACACAATGGCAGCACTGAGGTACCTTTTGTAAAAGACTGTTTTTCAGCATCACCAAAGTGGCTTGAAAATACATATGCAAATGCACTTGTGGAAAACACTGATGAGAACACTAGCCATTGCTGTGTAGGTCTGGTTGATGTACAGGGTGCAGTTTCTCACCAGATTGCAGCTGCTACACAAGATCTGCATAATGGATGGTGCAACAGCTTTGGTCTGAGAGATGCTGTGGTGAAACATCTGAATCTGATCAAAGTGAAAATAAGAGTGAAAGGCCTTGGTTGAAAAAGTGCAAAAGGATTGATGGTGCTCTGTCAGAGTTTCTCAGCACCTAAGTAGTCTAATTTGCATGGAAAAGTACAGAATGCCACACTGTATGAGCCATTCTGATGGCAAGCTGATGACAAAGAGCAAAGAAATGCTGAAACTGTCCTGTTGAATTCTCCTTTTATTATTTTAGTTACTTATTTTAAAGAAGACTAACAGCTCCGAGACGCTACTTACAGAACTCAGCACTAAAACATTTGAGCTTGGCTATATATGATCTAATTACAGACCAAACTTGTGTTTGCCTTAGAAATAGAAGTAACATTGTTATATGCTCAGTTTTTGCAATAAAAAAAGTCACTTGAAATTAAATATGTGTGATGAATTATAAATCATTTTATTATGATTTGAATCATCAGAAGGGTGGATTGATGGAGCAGATTTCATCTGCAGTCAGGCATTGTTTTATTTTTGTGTGCTTCAGACAGACTGCATTTAAATTGCCACGCACATTTTGGTGCAAGTTAAAAACATGGCACATGAAAAACATGAAAGTGAGGCCTATTCAGTCTGAAATGCTTTTGCTGAATTAACATGTGTTTTTTGCAATGTAGAGAAAAGTGGCCTTTTACCTTTGAAGATTAATAGAATGTGTTTCTCTCTTCCCGCCTCATCCCTTGTAATCTAAATCCACTATTTCTGTCTTAAGAGACTTTGGGCCAGATGTAGGTAATTCTATTTTACCGATTCATAAATACCGAATTTTACCAATTCGGTATTTATGAATCGGTAAAATAGAAGTAGTCAGATGTAGGTAAATTTCTTTTCCCATTTACCGAATCGGTAAGATTCGGTATTTACCGATTCGGTAAATACCGAATCGGTATTACCCATTGATTCCTATGGGCCTTGAAGCCCATAGGAATCAATGGGCAATACCGATTCGGTATTTACCGATTCGGTAAATACCGAATCCTGCAAGGGTGCAGGGGGTGTCACTTTGACACCCTCTAGCACCCCCAATTCAGGCATGTGTGCCATGTGTCACACAGACATGCCCTAAGGGCATGTCTGTGTGTCACATGGCACAGGTGTGCATGCACAGATGTGCATGCACACCTGCATTCGGTATTTTAACACCCAATAGGATTGGGTGGTAAAATACCGACTCTTAAAGGCCTTTGACACTCTTAGGAGTGTCACCTACATCTGGGATTTACCGAATCGGTAAAATTACCGATTCGGTATTTTACAGAATCGGTAAATTTACCGAATCGGTAAATTTACCGATTCTGTAAAATGTTGGCCCCTACATGCCAAATCCTGAATACCGGTCGGTAACGGCCGAATTCGACTGTTACCGACCGGTATTTCGAGACCTACATCTGGCCCTTTGACTTGTTGCATATTTTGATAAATATTTTCAGTTAATAACACCTCTTTTTATAATGTGTGTGAATTAATAATGCACCAAACACTACACAGGGGACTAAATGCTTTTTGCACGAAAAGCTATCTAAAATGTTAAAGCATGTTGCTGTGTGTGGTGTATTAACTGTGTGCGCTATATTAACTGTGTGTGCTTTTAAAATTTGGCTAGGTAAACATTTATAAGGGTTATTAGTATGGAGTTGGGAAACATAATGGGCTGATTTACATGAAATTAATATTCTCTTTGTGTTTCTTTTATTTTTGGGGCCTAAGTAAAATAGCTGCCTGTGAATCCAGCAAGGCTATGACATGCAATTTTACTGAAAAGGGAGCATGCACAGACTGTACCAGCTTTACTAATGGAGTCAAGGACACTTTGAACTTTGTACATTCTTGTGATTGTGCCAATGTTCCAGTGTTAGTTAAAAGTGTCCATCTGACAGCGCTGTGAAAGGAAGGACGAATTTGAATGAAACATTTTTCCTAGTAAATGTTGCAAACGTTTATAAATGTAATTATTCATGTATGCTTCTTTTGTTAAAACTAGTATAGTCAGGATTTCAGAATGAGTCAGGGTAGTGAGAACTCTTGCCATCATGACTGACCAATCATGTACAAGTTTTCCTGAAAATGAAACATCTTTGTGTAGTCTGCCAAGGATTAGAGTATAAATAATGACCTCTCCGGAGGAGGGGCTGGCGTTCTCAGCTCAGCTGGCTTCTTGCTCAATTTTGGCTTAGGCTTTGCTTCATTCTATGGGTTAGGTACGAGAAACGTCACGGGAGATTGCTGAAGGGCGGAGTTTGCGTCCGAGGAGAGTCAGGGGGAGGTTTCTTGCTTCCACGTCATATTTTGGCACTACAGGCCACATTCCTTTGAGGCCTTGTGAAGGGCGGGCTGTCTCACTCCTTGCTTGCTCTTTAGACACAGACAGTAGCAGAGAGTGCAGTGGATCAGGATAGAATTAGATGCTAAACTTTAAGTTTATGCTTTGACTAATTAATTAGGTCTGAAAAGATTTATTTGACTTATGCATTTATTTCTCTTAATGGGAGATTTTTGCTAACTATTTATTATTGATTAGCCTTGCAAGACTATTTTTCTTACAAACTCTTTAAGAATTTTGCGCCACATTTTCTTTCCTACATGTAATGCTTATATGCAGACTGTAATGTGTTCTGTATTAATGCTATTTTTCCTGTTTTCCAAATTCTGTAACCTGATTGATATTTTACTAATGAATAAAGGGTCAGAGAAAAATTAACTTTTGACTAGAAAATAAAACCCTTTTAAATACTCAACAACTCTCGTTATTGGCTTGAAATAATAATTGCATTTCTGAATGTTCATGATTATTTAAAGTTTCCTGAAGGTAATACATGGTGTGAAGGGCCCAACACCTTTTTCAGCGGTAAATTATAGGTAGCATGAGAGTTTGCATTGAGAAATTACCAGAAGAAATTACCGCTCCATCACACCGACTCTGTCAACGGGCCACTGCCTGCACCACATCGAGGGACAACGCGTCCTGCAACGCTTTCTCTTCAGCACCGCGATGAACAGCGGAACTGGCTCGCACATCTGTGCCGCCGCCTCAAGTAAAAGGTACTGTGACTGAGTGTGTCGACATTTGAGTGGGCCCGTACCGGCGCAGTCCGCTGTATCTGTTAGACTCTGTGTTATTTCAACAACGCTGTATCCAGACGGGGCTACCGACTCAAATAGAACCTTGATTTAAGCATTTTCAACCAGAACTCTTGAATTCTAAGAGTACTGTGGGTTATTTGAGGCATTATTGGTCTTGTGGTAACTCTATATAAAATATACTTTTTTTATATAAAACCTTGTGTGGTGTCCATTTGTAGGGTTGTCACTGGGTTACTGTATGTGGTCACAAATGCTTAACTTACAACGCCTCTGAGATAAAGCCTTGCTGCTCATGCCAAGCTACCAAGGGGGTGAGCAGGGGTTATTTTAGGAGTGTAATCACCCTATCCTGACTAGAGGAGAGGGTCCCTATTTGTCACAAGTACCTACCTGTGCCAACTAGAGACACACTAATTCTAACAGTGGGCATGAGTTGCCCTAGACATGAGCAAGCAGAGTTGTGTCTGCCATCCTTTAGTGGTACCGTCAGAAACAGGAGCTGCAGCCTAGCTGGAGGGGATTCGAAGATTGAATCCACAGCTAGAAGCTGTCCATTCTGTCAAGGGGATAAATCTAAGCCTACCACACATACCCCACCACCTGTCAGTCCCATTGGACCCCCACCACCACGATCACATCCGGCATATGGCCTCTTGTGTGCAGCATGGATCAGGTACTCATCTAAAGAATCAATGGTCTGGGCTGCGGCCCGAGAGATTATGAGTAGCAGATATTAATTCAACATTCCTTCCACCACGTTGTTTTTTTAAATATTTTACCATTGCGACAATTATTTCCTTAGCTGTTCTCTCTTCTTTCTATATTTCCTTTGTCTGTCTTTACTGATTTCAATCTTGCATGACGGTGTTTTGCAGATCTACTATCTCTACAACTACTAAACTGTGAGGCTGTATCTCACTGGCCGCTGCCGAAGCCTAGAACAATCTTCTGGGGTTTTGAAACAGCTTCTGCCCTACAAATCTTTGAAAAAAAATACACACCAAAACTTTGCAATCTAGCACTTAAAGTTGATCAACTCTTTTATTACTATTTCCTTCATTGCATAGAGCAGGACTAATTGTAGATCGCTGCCTACTTCTACGGCATGAGGTGCAAGATAAACATAGACGGTTGATATTTCGTGTTTTTGTGTGGTGCTTCTCATTTGTACTTTCTATACATCAAAGACGTTCGGCTCCTATTTAATTTCACCAAATGGTGCTAGTTGACTTTATCTACAGACAGTAAGCCATTGGGAAACAGGTTGAATCTTGTAGAGGCCTAGCCATCAAATAGCTGAATTGCGAGCCAGCATGACCTTTTGCAACAGTGTAACACAGCCCTTCAGGGGCCCTTCAGCTCTTCAGGGAACCCCCCTTCAGGGGCTCCTCTTCACATTCTGCAGGGTGCCCCAACATTGACCTGTTGCACTATTTGTGCACCCTCTGTTTCATAGTCCTGCTGAACTCTTCTCTTACCTACAAATCGCCTCCTGTAGCAGTGCCAGTGCTTTCCACTCATGCCTCCAGTTTTCTCTCTTCTCAGCGACAGATGCTAGGATAGAAAGTTAGGAGGGGTACGGGGAGGAGGGAACTGGAAAGAAGCAGTGAGAGTCGAGGTCATAATAATTTTAAGCAAATTGCAAAATTACCTTCACAATGCTCAATTACGTAGTATTTCTTTAATAGAAGGATTAGGTGCTTAGATAAAACTTTTTTAATTATTTATTTTTTATTTCTAAAAAGACAAAAAGGTACATTACCTAGCTTCACCACCAATGTACACTACTAAATGTGAACAAAATAGCAAAAGGGAAAATGTGTCACAACAGATTGCATTTTTAGAGGACCACAGCTAAAGTCCTTCTGAAATGTAAAGTAAAACTTTAAGGGTGTTATTCTCAAGAACGTGTGATAACCTTTGCAAAATTAGCTTAACGCAACGTTCAACATCGCAGTCTATTGCGGGAAAATTATGTTATGTAAACTAAGTATTCACAACACAGAGGCACCATGAGATAGGCCCGGGACAACGTGTCAAATGTTTGCGAAAAAGCCAATGTGAAGCCACAAAATGCGAAATCGAAAGCAAAAAAAGTTGCGATGAGGCCAATTGGGATACAAAAAGCAGCGGCCAGCGGTCTGGCGGGCAAATGCACTATAAACGCAACCAAAAAAACACACCAAAAACATTTCAAAGTGCGTAGCAACATGGATGCACCCTGACCGAGTGCTGAGGGGATAGCAAACACACAAGCCCCACAGACCACCAGCAAGGAACTTTGGGGTCGGGGAAGGCCAAGGAGAAGAGGAAGAGGAAGATGGGGTGCAGTCCACAGCAAAACCAGATCAGCGTCACAGAGGTGACGGTAAACTACCATCAACTGACCCACAATGAGACTAACGTGAATGCAGTCGGAGGGTCGAGGAGGTCAAGAGGTGCTGGCATGACGTGAAAAGCTACACCAAGCACAAACTCGCTGCCAACTGGAAGGCAGTAACGGCGACAGGAAGTGGTAGTCCTGTGCCACAGGAGGAGCTGGAGGAAATGGAGGCCACAGTCATCAGTGTGGAGACGGTGCAAGAAGGTGGGAGTACGGACACAGCTCGATAGGACCTGACACAACATCAACAGGGTGAGTAACGGCCAGGGACTGGGGGGACAGGGGCAGATGGGCACAGTGACACACATGCACAACGATGTGTAGCACACTGCACACCCACAATGACCCTGGATCATGTCCCTGATCCCCGTGGCACTCTGCAGCACACACACATAACAATCACAGCACATCCCACGACAATGTGGTACAAAGTGCAACACCAACACTGCAGAACAGGGGACACAACTGGGTCCGCTCATGTGCAGAAACAGGCCAATAACATCGAGCGGAGCAGGAAACTGTGAGATTCATATGTACGTGCACAACCTCACATCCGTCACGTAGTCCAAATGTCCACTGTCCCGCATCAAATTCCCAGCACCGACCAAACAGTCACAATGTACATTGTCATACAGTCTGCATGTCAACAAGAACATTGTGCCAACATACATGTCAACACAATGTCAACATGCATCTCCCCTTCACATTGCAGAGGGACAAACAACACCTCCAGCAGAGCAGACCAGACAACCCATCAGTGATTCTGGAGACGACCACCACACCTTTGTCACAGACGCACCAAAACAGCTCATGAACATCTCAGTCAACCCACCCCCAGGAAGCAGGGCAGCCTAGCTACATAGAGGAGACCCCAGCCCCTGCACAGACCACACTGCAGGAAGCACCCGCCACCACAGCTTGCTCCCAACACGCCACCGAGGCACACATAGCATTCAAATGCCAGGTGTCAGAATGCCAAAAGGAGGTGTCCGAACAGGTGCGGGTGGGGTCAGAGCTCATGCAAGCCAAACTACATTACACACAGGATGTCTAAGTCCCATCAGGACCACCTACATCCCACAAAGGAGACCAACACTGTGACAGAGACACATGGAATTACCAGTCACACACCCACACTGGACCCCCGTACAACGGCCCAGTCCACTCCTCTTACGTATTGAGTGACTGACGACAAAGCTACATGTCCAAGCTCTAACCCGCTGCCTACGATGAAATGGTTGGTCCGCTGTACACAGCAATATGTAATGTTGTAGGGCCTGGGGCCCTCATGTACACACCATGACCACACGGAAACATGCAGATAGTTTGTGAACTGACTACGTGCACATGCACCCGGACCATTTATTGGCAGGGTCACATGTACAGTGACGCCTGTGCTGGATGTGTGTGGGGTGAGTGTAAGCCAGCCCTCAGGGAGTTGTTTGTGCTGGCAACAAATACAACAGTGAAAACTATTCATACGGAAACAGAAAACACCAGCATTACAGAGACAACAGCAGAGCATTATGGTGGTAGCCGGAAAGGTTACCCAGTGAGCAAACAGACGTGTCCGTGAGTTGCATTGCACTGATTTTGGGGCACTAGAGCAGAGCGCGCTCATGTGAAGAAAATGTCTAGGAGTGGGTCCCTTTGGGATATTCATGATGCAGCTGCAGTGGGGTGTGTCACACGTGTATCGTCTTCCTCATCATCATCCCAGGTCTCCCACAATGCCTGAGGTGAAATTGCTGCGTGAGCTCACCACAATGTAGAGCAGAATAATGTTAATATGCTGGTGTAGAGTCACCACTTTGCCACGGGTTCTTAACAAGTAAGATGGAATCGACATTGAAGCGAAGTTCAAACCATAGGTCATTTATTAAGCATTCATGAATGGGACTCTGTCCGACGAGCACCACAGAGATACTCAAGGAGAGAGCACACTGAATAATGGTTACATGGGTTTTTATCGCAAAGATCACAAGCAAGAGATGCCCAAAGGTAAATAGAGTCCTGGGAAGAACACACAAATGAGACAATCGGTAAGAATCAACAACCATGGTGTCTTGTGTAACCGTCTCATCCTGAAGCTGCACAACAAGATAGGCTATCTCATCAAACTTTATCTAAGGCTTTACCATTGTTTAAAAAACCCAGTGCGGACATCAGCTGGTCTTCTGTGCAGACTTTGCATGTTTACACAGCCTACAATGTCCCAATCTAGATTCTCTACCAATGTTTGTAAAGGTGCAGTGTCAAGGATAGAGCCAGGCCGAGAACAGGACAGAGGTGAAAATGAATGAGGCACAGCTTAATTAAAAAACAAAAGAATCAGATTTTTACATTTCCACAGTCCTACCTTTTCAACTGTGCTGAATACATTTTAAGAGTTACATGTATTAATCCTGTATATTGATATTCATAAATTAGTACATTTCAGTTTGCAACATCATTTCTCTATTTGATTCATGAACATTAATTGGGGAACGCTTGATACTGTTACAAGTAGCTATACAAGCTGTACATATCACAGGGACACGCTGAATACAGCAACAGCAAGTGAGAAAGATGGCTCCTATTATTACTATCCCCATTAATAATTTCCAGCCCCAAGCAGAAACAATACCCCAAAACCATTCTGACCAGTCCATGTTCCTTTTTCCTGGTGTATTTTTGCAGCTACTTGATGAAGCTTTTGTGTGGCTCAATTAACATTACAGGTGTTTTATATACCTATTGAACAAATATATTGTGCTTATATATTTGGCAGTGTGAATCCTTAAGAGAGGACAAGGTGAAGTGATAATGTTCAGATGCGGTAGGAGTAGGGGGTACTAGGCTATTAATCGGGCTATATGTTTTCAAGCCTCTAAAATAGACTCAAAAATCCCAATACTAATAATAGAAAACATACAATTATCCCTATTTTTCTCCTTTTAATCCAAAAATGTCAGCTTTTAGTGGGGGCATTCGGGGCAAGTACTTCTATTCCTCCTAATAGGTCAAAAAACACCTTCCCAAAGGGCCTTAATGGCAGATCAACAACTCTACCCATTTCAACCTAATCTATATACAAATACCTATTTCTGAAGAACACCTAACACTATTCCCTATACTGATCTTTTATATTCAACTTGTATGTTTCTTAACCTTCCTTCCTCCTACTGTAGTATTTGTTGTTTGATTGCCAAGGTAACAAAGAGTAGCATAACGATCAGCCAGAAACAGAGCAATGTAATCTCAACTCTCCCAAAATAAGTGTCTGTTGCTTCAAAGCCTCACTAGCAAGCTTATGTACCGGTCCGGATGTTGGCGGTCTTTACCACGGGCATGGGTTGCTACCTCTCCAGAGATAGTTTCTTCAATCAAAGTCTATAGTTCTTTTCGGCCCTTGGCCGCATTTCTTATCAGGGCTGAACAATGTCAGGATGTTCAAACAGAATCTGTTCATCAGGGTCAGGCATGATGGCAGTAAGTTATTGTTCCAATGACACCACTTCACCATGTTTCAAAAGATCACCACCTCCAAAAGGCACTTGCTGAGAGATCTGATCATATTCAAAAGCAGGTATTCTTCTTGTTATCCACTGATCATATGGCAAAGGGAGTGGCGCTTGCTTTCTCCACATCACTGGCATGGATCCAGTGTCTGTGCCCTGTGCACGTAACAGCAGTCTGGGTGGTGAAGAGAACTTGCACTGGCCTCTGAAACTGTTGGGTAAATTCTCTAGGCCCCAGCTTGTGACCTGGACCTTTAGGCCTAGGAGAGAGACTGGCCTTCACCTGTAAATGGATCAAATGCAAATCTTTAGTCAACACAGTAATCAACAAGAAAGGTAAATTCAATATCAGATGGTCCTTGATCTTGGTACACCCTATACATTTGCTGGCCTCCCCATAACCACCTCAACTGGTTGCAAGAACTCGAAGAGCAGATCTGGGGGTGCAAAATATCCTGTTGAAACGGGGTACCTTTACCTGTGCTATAAGTATGTCACATCATGCACCTCTTGACATAGAACTCTGCCACCCTGGGAATCAGATTATTGAACCATACATGATCTGATGTGACCACTGTTCCTTTAGCACTGATGTGGGCTGAACTGTGGGCCATGGTAACAATAGCATTCACATAACAATTTGGAAGCATTCATCTTTGCTTTCCTGACAGATCTTTCCAACATCTTGTCGCATTCTAACACCCATATCTTTTACACTGTTCCTTCTCTTCCTCCGTAGCTTCTTCCTGTACTTCCCTAATGCAATGTAGAGTCAGATTAAACATAGGCACTTCTGGTGTCCATCTAGCTGCCCCTACAGTATACATTAAACTATACTCTAAATAGGCTGTTCGTTTAGCTGTTTCATTGGCCAAAGTATTTCCCTGTATTACCTCATCTATAATTTTCTTGTGGACAAAACATTTAACAATACCAACTCATTTTGGTAACATCAAGGTCTCCAGTAACTTTACTATTCATCCCCCATACTGTATCTTATCACCATGCAAAGTCAAATAGGCCCTTTTTTTCAGTCGTCCGAATGAGTGGGCTACTCCAAAGGCATATATATTGATATTTACAGTCAAATCTTTACTTAATTCACAGACTCTAGTCAAAGCCACCAGCTTCACAGATTGCTCTGACATTTGTTGTATTTTATATAACTCAACCACAGATTTCAAGGGAGTCACTGTATAGGCCTCTGCACTAGAGCCATCAGGTAGTTTGTAACATGAACCTTCCATGGACAGTTCCCCTAGTGGGTCCGATCTAGGGGTATCTGTCAGGTCTACCCGTCCCTTAGTCTCCTTCTCAGTAATAAATATACAATCATGCTTCTCATCTTGTTGGGACTCAGAAAGGGGCAATACAGTGGCTGGATTTAAAATGTTACAGCATTTCAGAGTGAAGTTTGGAGCAAAAAGTGTCAACTCATACCCTGTTAAGATCGCACTGGTCAGGTGCTGGGTCTGAATTTCTTTTTTTTTAGATATCCTCTAAATGTGGTACCATAACTGTCAAATTGTGACCTTAAATAAACATTTCAGATTGCTTTATCGCAGTAGGGTCCAATGTGGAGGAGAAATATGCACATGACCTACTCCTTCCTACATGGGACCGTGCCAAGCTGCAACCATCTTTTGCATGCACGCATTTGTAGTAATCAGGTTTTGCCTAAAGCAGGAACATTACATAAATCATTTTTCAATTACAAAAAGACAGCTTCACACTGATTAGCCCAAAAAGCGGCATGCATATGTGCTTTAATGTTAAAGCAAGCAGGGGTTTTTCAATTAGTGAAAATGTTTGTAATAAAAACACAGATATTAAATTGAGTCAGTGGTTTCTGCAAGTTCTGCAGCAATTATATCCTATGTTGGTGTAGCGTCTTACCCCCCTTCGACAGGAGGAGACCTAATAAGGTAATCTTTTGTTGACAATACTGTAATTGGAAAAGAGATACTTTGTCTCAAGGAGGCTAAATGTAATAATTTCACTGTAGTCCGTTTGCAACCTTCTGCTGCATTGCAATGTCTCCAATGAGTGGCTCGTAAACTACCAGTAGATTACCAGGTATCTGTGAGTAGCTCTCCTGTGTGCAGTCCAACCTGTATTTTCTAAATAAAACACACTCATTCAAGACAACATTTCTTTTGTGTTTTCACAACTCATAAACTGATGTCTACAGAAAAATAGTTGACATTTTGAAAATGTACTTACAGCTATTATTTCAGTTGGAGATATATATTACTCATAATTATAACTTGGCGCAAGGGAGTGTTGCAGCTATTGTTTGTATCTAGAGCCCATGTAATATTTCAGTTCAAATTTTCAAAGCCTTTTTTTTTCAATACTGCTGAAAACCCTGGCTAATGCACTAATGTGATCACTACTGACACTCTTGGATGGGGTGGTCTCTTTTTCATCACTAGTGACTTTTGTTACAGAAAATGTTGGAGACCCTTCCAACATTCAGTTGTTGTGAAAAAGGGCTTTGAATGGAGATGCCAGAAAATCCCACAGGTGTATTAACTTTACCTGAGAAACAACAAGATTTTGAGGGACTACTATCTTGTTACTTTCTCTCAAATCAATCACAAATCGATAAACTTTTATCCTGTATTCCATCCCCTCTTTTAAGGACAGGAAGATTGAAGCTATTACATACATTAGAGGAAACTTCGTCAAAACGAGTAAAGAAATCAGGGACGGACTCGCCCTGTCTTTGCTTACAAGCTGTAAGGAGCGTCCACTATATTTTCAGTGCCAGAGTTATCTTCTTTAAGTTAGTATGTTGCCAGGGAGTTCCAGTATGAGCTGACTAGGTTTCTGACCAGGTTTCCTATCCCTATCAGCTGCTACTATGGCAGTCCAATCTCCTCTTAACTCAACAACATGATCCGGTTTCCAGGTGAGTCGCCACATATCTGGTGGCAGAATCATACCAAAAAACATATCAATATCTGCTAAAGTCATGATACAGGAATCAATGGCACCTGTACATCATCATAAAATCCTCTAGGGTTTTTCCGTATGTCAGGTAAGGAGGCTTTTAAAGTGAGTACATCCTTCCTTTTCCAGGGTGTATATATCCAATTATACAAAAAATGGGCTCTAGTATTGGGACTATTAGGGTCATCATTACCTGCATTCCTTCTTCCAGGAATGAACTGTGACGCAGCTTCCCTCATAGGTCTTATTCGAGGAGAGGAAGAGAGTTCATTACGATATCCAATTTTTGTTGCTATAGCATTATTAACTCTAATTACAAGGAAGGCCCCTATCTGACATTGTCGATTAATTGCTCTTACTTCACCAGAGCCATTCTGTCCTGTAGTCATCTCCCATTGAACCATAAGTTGATAAGAAAGCTTATTTATCATACAAAGAAGTTTGCCCTATGAAAAATTCTGTATTTGATCTACCATTTCTTCTACTTCCATTTCTAAATCACTTAACCACTTTAATACTATCAACCTTAATGCGTACTGATGAAACTAAGATACAGTAGAATGAAGAATTCGAGGGGTGGAGACAGAAACAGGGAGTATGTGATCACCAGTCATTTCAGGTGCAGTGGCCTGCGATGGGGGTGCAGTGGCCTGAGATGGGGGGATAAGGGATGTACCGGTACTGGTTGGAAAATAGGGAGCTGGGCAACTGCGGGCAAAGGAGGTGGAGCCGGAGGTACAATCAATCAATCAATCAATCAATCATGACATTTTTAAAGCGCACTACTTACCCGCGAGGGTCTCAAGGAACTGGGGGGGGTGCTGCTACTGCTTGAAGAGCCAGGTCTTGAGTAGTCTCATGAAGGTAAGTAGGTCTTGCGTCTGCCGTAGGAGGATAGGGAGGGTGTTCCAAGTCTTGGTGGCGAGGTAGGAGAACAATCTACCGCCAGTGGTCGCTCTTCGGATGCGGGGGATGGTAGCGAGGGCTTGGTCTGCTGAGCGGAGCTGGCGGTTCAGGGCGTAGAAGGTGAGTACCTGTTTAGGTATGCTGGTCCGATGTCGTGGAGTGCCTTGTGTGCATGGATGAGGAGTTTGAAGGTGATCCTCTTGTTTTTTTTTTGTTCTCATACATGGCATTCGGCATATGGCTGGGGTTGTGTGCATACTAACTGGGATAACCAGCACTTCACCTCTGCCCCGGAAGCCAAGGTCTTGTTGAACTATATATCTGGAGGTATATGCGATCTGACCAAACTCTAGCAAAGTTTAATTTGCCTTAATCATTGGACTTTACTACGTCTTTTTTATAAATTTCCTAGCAATGAGGCTCCCTTACTTATCTTCTTCTGAAAGCATCTCCAAAATTGGTCTCCACATTTTAATCCGTCTAGATAAGCCTTTAACACAATCTACCCTACAGGTATTTTTAACATATAAAATCCATTCTCTTAATGATGGAACTGTCTGTGTTACCCATTTCGTGCATATTTCTCTACATGCAATAATTATGAATGCAAAGAATAGATGTGCTTGAGGTATGTCCCCTATGTACTTTTTATTACCTCTGTGTATTATCCCAAAAATAACAAGCTAAATGCTTACCTGGACTTTAACTCCTAGTGTTTTGGAGGCAAACTCACCCAACTCGCGCCAGAAGATCTGGATTACCGGACACTGCCATAACATGTGGACGTCATCTGCATTTTCCAACCCAAACTTAGGACAGTACCTTCTCGTGCTTCCTCCCATTTTAGCCAACTTTTTTGGAGACCAATAAGCTCTGTATAGAGTAAAAAGAGGGTTTCTTCTTAAAGGTGCAGGTCTGATATTTGACCAAAGTGGTGCATATGATACTTGCCATAGAGTGTGCATATCAGCGTCTGGTATGTCCGTTCTCCATATCTCCTCTGGTGCAGATAGCTTTTTGTCCTCCGCTTCCACTAGCATCCTGTACCACTTGGACACTTCCTTTTTGAATGCTAGATCTTTCACAAATTCTCCCTCCCATTCTGAGTCCGAACTGAGCTGCCGTTCGTTCCGAGCTCTAGGTATTTAAGTCTTGCCAAGGTATAGTTTGTTTTTGAGGCAAGTACATTCCAAGCAATGAGAGAGTTTCCTTCAATTAACTCCCTCCAAGTTGTCAGGCCCGCTTTCAATAAAGGGAGAGCTAGGATATCCGAAAGACATTCTCGAGTGCCTGGAGAATTCCAGATTGTAGCTTTGCTACTATAATATAGTATGTCCATGACTCATTTAATTTGTACCCAAACCTCACAGGCAGCTAAAAAACCTTGAACCTGATGTTAAAATTTTCTTTAGGATGGCCATATTCGAATAAGAAAAAATTTCCTTCCGCCGGGATATTCATTTTTAAAGCCCGTAGGTGGGGTGGAGAGTTTTGTGCATTGTCTATGAGAAGATGTCTGGTATTTTAAAAAAAGAAAGCCCAGTGATATAGTTTAAAATCCGGTAGGGCAATTCCCCCATCTACTTTCTTTTTACGTAGTTTTTTTCCATGCTATTCTCACCGCTTTGTTTTTTCACACAAAGCCGGAAAGGTCACTTTGCAGTTTCTGTAACCATTCTGATTTGAAATGTAGTGGCAAAGCATTAAAGATGAACGTGAACTTTGGGAGAGTCATTATTTTGATCAGATTAGCTCTGCCCACAAGGGATAACGGCAGATGCATCCATGATTCCAATAAAGCCTTGGTTTCCAGATGCAGTTTCTTAAAATTAATGAGGTCTATGCTATTCAGGTCTTTGGTTATTCTAACTCCCAAATACCTAATCTCTGGCTTTTCTAGTTGAGAATGTGTTGGTCCCTTCCAAGTCATGGTTGTCGTTTTATCTTTATTCACTAGATAACCAGATATTGTTCCAAACTTTTCCATTATTTCCATTATGCGTGGTAATGCAGTCCCAAGATGTGGTGTGTATATCATCAAGTCATCCACGTATAGAGCTGTTTTTATTTCCCAATCTAAGGGGGTCATTAGGATGATGGGCGGACTTAGTCCGCCCGCCATCCTATCGGGACTCAGGACTGCCCGCCATAAGGGCCGGGGTCCCGTGGGTGGTATTAGGATGCGGCCGCCACAGTGGCGGCCGCATCCTGCATTTATAACATTGTGGCGGGCGGTGCTCTCAGCACCGCCCGCCACATGGCCATAAATGCATGTATGCATTTGCATACACACTGCGGCAGGCACCGCGTGGTGCCTACCGCATTGTATATGCAAATGCAGGGGGGTACCACAGGTACCCCCCATGTGCACCCCCCACCCCTCCTTCACTTTGGGGGCCCGCAGGGGGCCCCCACAGTGAAGACCGCATGCCTTTGCGTGGCGGCAGTGTCGCCACAGAAAGGCATTGAAAAATGCCCATCATAATATGGCTGGCGGTGTCTGATAGACACAGCCACCATATTATTCCTTTTCCGCCCACGGTCGCCTTGCTCCCCCCCCCCATACTAATATGGCGGGGGGGAAACGGGTGTGGATGTCGGGTGTATAGCCCACGCCAGGCTGGCGGTGGCAATCCGCCCGACATCATAATGGGCCCTTAAGTATCTAAAAGGGGTAATCCCACTTTCAGATCTAATTCTTCTGGCCAGAGGTTCTATATACATATTAAATAATAAAGGGAACAAGGGGCATCCTTGCCAAGTCCCGCGTCCTATCTTGATTGGCGGTGACAGTGATCCATTTACCACTATCCTAGCTGTTGGTAGTTCATAAATTGATCTTTTTTGTATTTAAGAAGTTGTCCCCCAAATTAGTTTGTTTTATAACTCTATACAGATAGGGCCAGCTTACTCTGTCGAATGCATTAGCAGCATCTATCATTATAACAGTTAGTGGTGTTTTTATAGTAGTGGCTGTATCGATGGCTGAGATAGTCAGAGGAACATGGCGACCGGCTAAGAAGCACCATCGGGGAGCTCTGGCGTTCCGCGATACAACATATGGGATAGTAAACTGAAATATCGGGTCTCACCTTCTACTTTTCGCCATATTAAAGTAGTGGGCAGAACGGCTTTCCCCTGGAGGAGAAATAGAATCACCAAGATAAGCGTAAGAAGCATAAAACAGCCTGAAGCTAATTACGTGAGCCTGGGAGGCTGGGTGTCTGTGTCCGAGAGCGGCTCATGGTGGTTCGAGCAGCTTCCCTCGATCTTGGTGTGGTGGCGGAAAAAAAGGGAGTGTGCTGCCGCAACCACAGTTGGTCCATCGTGGGTGTGATGGAAGGGCCGGCTCGGCTGTTGTGGAAGGGCCGGCTCACAGCGGTGCGCATGAGTTTTTGGGTCACAGGAGTTGGAGTAGGCAGGCAGACTTGCGGAGGCGGAGTAGGAGCAGGGCAGAACCAAGCACGAACTCAGGAACGGACGGGAGCGCTCAAGTGGGAGGATGAATGCGAGAATGTGAGAAGGCAAAATACTGTGTTGTTTGTCAGCCCAGGTGTGGAAGGAGGATAGCCTGCAGTATAAGCAGGGAGCGACTACAGACCCCCCAGAATATTACTAAAGGAGAATATTTGTATCACTTTGTGGGCTCCTATATGACCCTAAAAAAAGGAGGCAGAGTGGTTTCAAAAAAGAAAAAAAATCCCCAGCCGGACTTGGCGAAATAGAGGGGGAAGGAAAGGTACTGGACAAGGTAGCACAGATAGGACAGGGCAAGGACGAACAATTTCTAAGATAATTTGTAAAACAACGTCTGAATTGACCACCGGGACAGCAAACAACATTTATAAAGTTACTTCTAAAGTGGGTTTGACGCATGGAAATACGGGGTTGGCATAAAACAGATATTCCCTGAGGAATGCGGAATGTAGATAGTTGCTAACTGAAGGAGATCAGAGCACTGATAGGATAAAGGGATAGATAGTGGTGCAGTATTACCTCGAGTTGGCAACACAAACACCCTTAAGCCTTCAGAAAGATAGCAGGGATAAACTGAAGAAAATTACAAGGCAAAATAAAAATTAGACAGGGAAGCCAAGAGTCACACCGACCCTGAGGTCGTATTTTAAATTAAAAGAAGCAGAACCTTCAGACATATCAACTCTACTGAGGAATCAACCTGTTAAAGTCACTATAGCAACTATGGCAACCATGGCAACTATGCCGGGGGATAAGCAGACAGTAACTGAGACTAATATAATCACCTCAAACAGATACTCTGCATTAGTACAACATGATACAGATGACACAGATATGCCCTTGGGGGAACACTTGTCACATATCTCTCCAGGAAGTGAACGCGCCTTAAATATACCTAAGATGAACGCATACTCAGAGGACCAACTAGACGGACAAACAAAGGAGAACCCTGTAGATGTAAGCTCAATGGAAGTACTGCTCTTCAAGGAGATAAAAGATACATTTTCCATATCGGAGAATAATCAAATGAAAATGCAGGAATCTTGTGAGAATTTGAAAATCAAAATGGCTGATATAACAGCAAGGTTGTTTAACAATGGAGACAGCGTTTGAGGGGTTAGAAGAAGAAGTAAACAACAACCAAAGAGAGATTAAAACATTAAAAAGTAGTGAGAAGGAAATCAAGGATAAGCTGGAAGCGCTAGAAAATAATTCCAGGCGGAACAGTTTAAGACTCTTGAATGTTTCAGAAGGCCTAGAGAAGGGGAATCTGAAAGACTTTGTGGTGACCTTCATTAAGGAGGCCATGCCAGAATTTCAAACTTGGGATCTGGAACAAGACATACAGAGGGCCCATGGGCGCTTTACCAAACCCCAAACCCCTAACATAGGGATCCCTTTAGACGGGACAAACCAAGGAAAATATGAGTAAACTTTCTTACTTATGTCACAAAGAGGCAATAATTTCAGCAGCCCTTAGAGCAAAAATATTCCAAAAAGATGACTGGTCCTACTCTATATGATCAGACATAGCCAGCACTACATTAAATCGGCAGTGGGAGGTAGGGAAGCACATCAAAACCCTTGAGACACTAGGGGCAACAGTGCATTTGAAATTCCCTGCCACCTTGAAAGTTATGTGGAAGAATAAAATGCACAATTTCAGGGAAGTCAAAGAGGTTGAGAACCTGATAGACCACATACATAGTCATTCATTCAAATAACTTTATTTCGATTCCACAAAGGAGTCATAAAAGTATACACCAATATAAAATACATAGATTGTCATAAGAATCCACGATACATATTTACATATTTAGGATTTACAACACATTAAAAATAACCGTGATCATATATATGGACGTGACATAAAGTGCTAAGTTAATTTCATCAACAGGCCAACAGGAAAAACATTTTTATGGAAATTTCCACCCACAGCTTATTTCAGTATCGATTCCTAATAGCAAAGGCTGATCTAATAAAACTAAGTACAGCATTGCAAATGTTTGGGGTTGACAAGGACAATAAATGTTCATAGCCCTCTTTATAATAGCATGATCCAAAGGATAGTAAGACTGGTCTAATAAAAGTGTTTCTTGGGACCTTATACAAAGCACAGAAAAGGATAAGGTGCAAAGTACTTTGCGAAACCCTGTCATTACAGGGGCAAAAAGGTAGTCTCTCACACCACCCCCCTTGCTTTGGAAAGGCAAAAAGGAAGTGTAGAGTATTAAGGCGAAACCTTGTCAAATAAAAACGCCATTGCGTATTGATGATATACGATAAATAAAAAGGCCGCAGCAATTTGCCCCTAACATACAGTGCATGCTCACTATTCCTTAAGGTACCCAAATTAGAACCATAGGCATTTTTGATAATTAACTTTGACTCCTTGCTAATCATATCAGGGTTTTCAAACATATTACCTAACCCAATCTTGTAAAAGGTATCCCTAACATATAAGAGCCATGGAATCTCCCTATAGTGGTCAAGTTTAAGGCAATCTTGTAAAATATCTTTAGTCAATTTCAATTCTTCGGATTGCCAAACTTTAGACCATAGTAGTAATGGAGCTACATGTATAATGTCACTTACAAACTCCATACCCACCTCCCCATGACAAAAACTATTCGACGTACCCGATGGGACAGATAAGAGGCGTTTTATAAATTTATTCTCCATAATCTGCAACTTTTCACAGTTTTGTGACCCCCAAACTCCAGCGCCGAAAGTTACAGCGGAGACACACTTGGCTTTATACAAGGATATTATTTCTGCTATTCGCCGTTGACCTAGTTTACTGGCAAAACGAAAAAGGGCTTCAATTGATTGTGTAACCTTTTGGACCCGAGCTGATATCAAAGGGTCTCAATTCAATTTCTTGTTAAATAGGTTACCCAGATAATTAAAGTTATCAACTTTCACTATAGTTGAGTCCTTCACCATATACCTGCGGGTTTTTACACTTTTCGGGCCGCAAGTCATGGCAAAGGATTTAGTGAAATTGACCCTAAGATCTAAACTTTCCATAAATGTATCAAAAGCATTCAGACAGATCTGCATGCTATTGGAAGTGAGGGTCATTAAAACAGTGTCGTCTGCGTATGACAACATTGGAATCCTTTTGCCATTAACCTGTGGAAAGTCAGCGCCAGATTCTAACAGAAAACTTTCTAATCCATTTGTATAGACCAAAAATAAAAAAGGAGCTAAAATACATCCCTGGCGGACACCTTCAGTGGATAATATGGGTCTAGTCTTCTCCCCACCAGGGCCATATCTAATTCTCACTGTTGTAGCGGCATGGAGCCTGCGGAGCAAGGTAACCAAAGGTTCCTCAAACCCCATAGACTCCATCATCTGCCACAGCTTACCCCTACATACAGTGTCAAAAGCACTGGACAAGTCCATGAATGCCAAGTGGATGGAACTATTCTTGGCACCCATGTACTTGCCCATAATTAGTGCCAAATTAAGGCACTGCTCGGTGGTTCCTTTACCTCTTCTGAATCCGTATTGGGAGTCCACAATAACCCCTGCTGACTCCGCCCATGTTTCAAGGCGAGCCAATATCACTCTGCCCATTAACTTGCAGGACGCGTCTATTAGTGATATTGGCCTGTAACAACACGGGTCAGACTTGTCACCCTTTTTAAAAATGGGTACCACAACCGCCTCTTTCCAGGAAATTGGAATAGACCCCACCGTTATTGCCTTAAAAACATTTAAGAGTAGTGGTGACCAAGCCTCTAGATTATGTTTGAAAAGATCCAAGGGTACTGCATCAGGTCCTGGGGCCTTTAATGCAGCACCTTTACTCAAGGTGATCTTTACCTCTGGAAGCGTTAATGAGTCACTAAGTAATTTTGCTGACTCCATATTAAAATCGCCAACCCCCACAGTAGTAGTCAGCAATACCTCATTTGGGTTGAAGATTTTACTATAGTGAGCTACCCAAGAGTCTTCTGGTATGTGCACTTGAATAGTACCCTCTTCTCCCGTTTTTAAAAAAGGTCGGTTTATTACCTCCCAAAAAAGCCTGGTGTCCCTCAGTTCAACCGCTTTTTCCAGATCTTCCCATGCCTTAATCCTTAAGTCATTTTTTCTTTTGCTGACTGCATCTCTATACCTTTTCCTAACTGATCTGACCAGATCTCTATCACGTGGTACTTGGCGTAAAGCCTTTGATAGACTTGTTTGAGCAGCAGAACATTCCTCGTCAAACCATTTGGGTCCCCTATCTTGTTTCCTCCCCCCTGTCTTTACAAGGTATGAAGCAACGTTTCCCAGTAATAATTCAAAGTTCTTGATTATAAAGTCTGGGTCGGATATAGGCGTCAAGCAAATTTCTATCTCATCCTTGTTTTTCTTAAAACTCTCCGCCTCCAATTGCCTCACATCTAATTTATCCCACCTTAAGGTGACCCCCTGATTTTGACTATATTTTATCGGTTGTTCCGCAGTCTGAGTTTTCTCAAGAACAGAGTTAAAACTCAAAATTAGGGGGTTGTGGTCGCTGGCGGGGTTCGCCTCAATTTTAAAATCCTTTACAAGATGGGCAAAATCCTTAGATACCATAGCAAAATCGATTGTACTCACTCGGCCCCCTGTACCCTGGAAGGTGGGTATACTCAGTGAACCGGAAAAGCTAGACATATCCAGGATACATAAATCATTATTCAAAACAATACTATTCAAAGCCTCCCCCTGTTTCGAATGAATAAAATGAGCCATAGGCTGGTCAGTTGAGTCCACCAATCCACATACTCTAGACCCACTAAATTTGCATAACACACAATTAAAATCACCTAACCATATAATAAAAAGAGGAAAAATCCTGTTTGTGACCTTAGCAATTTCCTCCTGTAATTTTTCAATAACTGTGGTTGCATGGGGATCAAATATATTATAATACCAGTTTATAAGAAGAAGGGTTACTGGAAATAGGCCCTTGATCATAAGTAATTGGTACCAAGGGGATTCCACCACTCGCACCACATGTATCAAGTTATACTTTACAGAGATAGCTGTCACAAGCCCACCTTTAGCTCTCCCTGCTTGTGAAGGCTCTGCAAAAACATTAATCATTTGGTAGCCATCCAAGCTATGATCCATAGTACTCCATGTCTCCTGGAGACAGACAATGTCAAAGGATTCAATGCATTCTAGCCAGGCAGGATCCTCTAGCCTCCGCCAGAGGCCAGCTATATTCCAGGAAATTAAACAAAAGCAGCTGTCCTCTACCCGATTGCCCTCTTTACCCCGTAATGATTTCTCATTAAGGTGAACTATGTCACACCCACCCACTCTTGTTTCTATACCATTATTTGCTGCATCAGCATAGGGGGAGTTTGTGCCTCTAAAATTACAGGGGTTTTCTCCACTCCACTGA
Organism: Lissotriton helveticus; assembly: GCF_964261635.1. Classification (NCBI taxonomy): domain Eukaryota; kingdom Metazoa; phylum Chordata; class Amphibia; order Caudata; family Salamandridae; genus Lissotriton; species Lissotriton helveticus. Next base: position 967,606,816 of record NC_136063.1, on the reverse strand, counting down.
TCTAAGACAGAGTTAAGATTTACTTTGCCTGCAGATCCCATATTCACGTGAGTAACATCATCTTTATCTCCGCTATGGGCTGCAGGATTAGTATTTTGCTCATCAAGGATTCGGGTTGTATTACTAGCCCCAGAACCCTCTACGTCATTATTCCTTTTCTCCAAATCGTCCCATTGAATAAATTCATGATGAATCACCGGTACAGGCATAGTCTTCTCTACCGAAAAAGGAGATATTGACAAGTTTTCACGGACAGATCTCTCTTGTAGGGGAGTTAGGTTCAGTCAATCATTTACGTCCATACCAGTTATGGGGTGAAACATGTTATATAAAGGAATATTCCAGAATTCCTTTGGGTCAGTGGAAGGATAATTATTATCGGTTGGGATTGGATACCTATTTGGATAATTGGGCGGAAAAAAGGGGATAGCATTTCTATTATAATAAGTAGGGGTAGCAAAGTTCGTGATTTGTTTCAAATGATAGGGGACGTCGAAACCATGCCTCCTTAGGGGTTTATTGGGGGGCAACATCATAGTTTCCAGTTAAAAGTAAGTCATCTTTCGGGATGATATTCCTCCATTACTTCTACCCGGGAACCAGTCACTAATATAAGTGACCACCCTATGATCCCGAAAGTTTACAATGATCAAGTCGCCTTCTTTATCTTTAGGGCGTAAGCCCACCCAGTAGCACCTTCCATTCAAGTGTAAAGGTAACGGTCTATTTAAGCGTAACCAGTGGATAACTTTGTTTTTCAAACTAAAGTTTGATTCCACATTTCCCTCTGGTACGACAGGGACACCTGTTAGGATGATGACAAAATTAGACGACTCCGGGGGCAGGTCAACTATGTTTTTAGAGTTAAGTTTTCCTCTAATCGAAGAACTTGTTTAAGTGGGGGTAAGCTACTGGTGTGGACAGGTTTTAGTACCACTGGTTGAATCTTTTCTCTGCTTGTGGCTTTTATAACTGTAGTGTCTAATATGCCTACTGATTTGGTGGAATTTCTATCAGCAGGCATATTATTAGATCTTACAATAGGTGTATGTTGCCTACGTTGGTTATTAGTAGGTTGTTTAGTTATAGGTCGGGTTTCAGTTGGGATAGATGGAATAATTGAATTGGAATTCTCTGACGGAGTAAACTCCGGCAGAAGTCGATCCAGTTTTTCACCCAGCCTTTTAAGCCTCTCCGTGAGTGGAAGAATGAGAGCCTTTAAAAGACTTTCAACTGCCTCAAAAAGCCCTTCGTTAGAAAAAGATTTATAGTCTGTGGTGGATTTCCCTGTTTTTCCCTCTTTTCCCACTACATCTGGTGGAATTTGTTTGGGATCTGCTACATGTGGAGCCTTCCATGGGTTTCCAACCCCATTTTTTAGCCCACCCTTCCTCCTTCTTTTCCTAACTGGGGAGCGTACTGCTCCTCTATTCACTTTACTTGTCGGATTGTCACGTGCTCTGCTAATTTTAGCAGTAGGTTGAGAATCCAGCGACTTGACTACCTCAGTTTGGATCTTGAGGACTACAGGTAAGATGTTACTAGTAGGGTGGGGGGCAGAATCTGAAGGTGAAGGGGTATTAAGATCTATAAGGTTATGGGACGCAGCTGTGGACGTGTTGCTGTCGCCGTCCACGATTACTTCCAAATCTTCTAGTAGTGGCGGGCTATCTTGAAAGATTAAAGGGATATTTTCTGTATTAAACAGTTCCGCATCGGTCTCTGGGTGCGTGGTATCGTGTGCTGATATGCTCATAGCAACCGTCTCAAGATTGAGAGGTGCCTGTCTCTTAAGAAGCTCAATAGAGAGGCGGCGCTCAGCCCTCCTCTCTGCTAGGGCTAACTCCCTATCAATATCTTTGGTGGCTCTAGCAAAATATTTATCAAGTGGGCCAAGTATGGATACGCCTACACAGTTAGGAAGAGGGTTTAAAATAGGACTAGACATCCTTAGTTAAAAATACAATAGTTAAAAAAAGCCAAACAAAGGGGAAATAGAACAAGAGGGAGCCAAGTTAAAACACTCAATAAACAGTTAATAATAATTTTCGTGGCTTACTAGCAAAATTGATCAGGGTAACGAGGACAACGGGCCCATGCTAATAAATAAATAGGTAGTTAACTAAAACCAAAGTTAGTCAGAGGGGTGGCCCAGCCCGGCCACCTTTGACCACTGACGGCCACAGACGGTCCCGCCCTTGTCCCGGGCTTCTCCCGGGACGCTCCCGCGCAGTCCTGCGCAGCGGATACCTAATGAAACTATAAAGGGGCGGGGGGCGTGGCCAGCAGGGAGAGCAGACCAGGTGTGGGAAATGGTCTGGGCAGGGGCTCCTGGGAAACGGAGTCCCTCCTGCTCTGCTCGCAGCGTTGCTGGAATCCTTCAATGCCCTTTGCGCTAAAGCCCAGATGAATAACAGCTCTCCCCTTAGCTGCGAAGCGGGACTCGCGAAGCGGGTCCTGCGAGCAGTTAGATGTCTAGAGGGGTCAGTGGAAACGAAGACAAGTGGCGGCCTGCTCCTCGCAGTCCAGGAACACAGCAGCAACAGTCACGAAAGGTCCCACGAAGTTCAGAGAAAACGGAGGTTTTCACCACACAGGGGCGGGGGGCGTGGCGAGCAGGGAGAGCGGACCAGGTGTGGGCAATGGTCTGAGCAGGGGCTCCTGGGAAACGGAGTCCCTCCTGCTCTGCTCGCAGCCCTGCTGGAATCCTTCAATGCCCTTTGCGCTAAAGCCCAGATGATTAACAGCTCTCCCCTTAGCTGCGAGCAGTTAGATGTCCAGAGGGGTCAGTGGAAACGAAGACAAGTGGCGGCCTGCTCCTCGCAGTCCAGGAACACAGCAGCAACAGTCACGAAAAGGTCAAAAAGTCAGACATTAGCATTAAGAATAGATAGGAACGCCAGAGCTTCAAGGGGTGCAATGCGACACCCCATATGGAATGACAGAGGGTTCCTTAGGGTGGGAGGAGGGTTTCAACGAGAGGAATGCACCTATTCACTTGTAATTAGGAGCACTGGGTGGGGAGCATTAGGGGAAGAAAAAAAATCCTCATACATGACACCAACAGACATCAGAAAGAAGGCTTTAAAGAACAAGGGCAAGGGGGAGAAGAAAATGAATAATCTCAGAATAATATCCTGGAACGTTAATGGGTTGAGAGTACATAAAAGAAGGAGGAAGATCCTAGAATTAATTAAACTGTCTGATAATGATATAATTATACTGCAGGAGACGCATCTATGAGAAGAGGAGTGGGGAAACACACTTAAACAAAACACATGGATAACACATATGGTATGCTCTGAGTAATCGTGCAACGTCAAGGGAGTGGCCATATTACTTAAAAAACTGGCAAATGTTAAAGTAGAGGATTGTAAAGCAGACAAAGGGGGTAGATGGGCAATAGTGAACATCAAAATAGATAAATTAGATCTCACGTTGGTAGGATATTATGGACCTAATATGGACGACCATTCCCCTCTTAATGTACTATATAGACACTTACTAAAATCCAAATATAACATAATCATGGCAGGAGACTTCAATATTTTAATGAACCCTCTACTTCAGTGTTTCCCAAACTGTGGTCCGCAGACCCCCAGGGGTCCGTGACACATTCCCAGGGGGTCCGTAGGCAACAGTTTTAAAAGCACAGAAACATTTCTTGTATAATTAGCAGCTTTCCAGCAACAATAAAAGTGTCAAGAGAATGCCAGTGATTAATGTACCTGCTGGAGAGCGAGGAGAGTTTTGTTCAGTGGCAGCTTTGATTTAACTAATGTAGCACAGAAGGTTAATGTGCCTACTGCAAAGAAGGTGTAACATGCATCTTAAAAAGCTGCATTTTATGTGCCTAGGTTCGTGGTCACTGCTTTTGTCACAGACATTCCTTTATTACTGTGCACTTCATAAGTGACTATCGTAATCTAGCAGAGGGACCTATAAACTGTCATCAAAGAGCTGCTTGCAAACTGCATGGTACCAGTTAGTAACTCATATTTTGTCACAGTTATTCATTATCCTGATGCGGCTAAAAAGATATATTTGGGTGGAAATACATTTTTAATGTTAAAGTCAATGCTAGCCACTGTGTTATGCTCTGAATCCTGAGTTTGTGCTTTTCCAGACCAAGCACTCTTTAAACATTTTATATACACACTGATTTACATGTATGATTCAATGTCTCTGTGTGTGATGTAAAGTGCTCTGACATCCTACAATGGTATGAGAGATGCTACAAAACAAATGAAATACATGTGACAGAGGGGCTATTAATTCAATATAAAATACTAAGGGCCAGATGTACGATCTGTTTTTATATGCGCTAACGGGTTCTCGAACCCGTTTGCGCATGTAAAAACCTATTGGGCCATGTACATAGCCTATTTCGCGAGTCGCAATTTGTTTGCGAGTCTCTAAATAGGTTTTGCAACTTGCTATTTGGAAGGGGCATTCCCTTCCAAATAGCGAGTCTCAAAACCATGTACAAATGTTTTGCGTTCGCAAAACAGTCACAATTACCACCTACTTCAAGTAGATGGTAATGCATTCGCAAATGGAAAGGGGTCCCCAGGGGACCCCTTCCCAAATGCATGCAAAATAATTTTTTAGGGTCAGGCAGTGGTCCCAGGGACCTCCGCCTGCCCTTAGAAAATGAAACGTTTCATTTTCTTTTTTTTTTTTAAATGCATGGTAAACAGGCTGCATTTTTTTTTTTTAAACTGCTTTATTTAAAAGCAGTCCGAGACATGGTGGCCTGCAGAGCCCAGCAGGCCACCATCGCTGGGAGGGCTGCTGGGCTCATTAATATTAATAAACCTCGCAATTTGAGACCCCATTGGGAATCCCAAACAGTGTTAAACAAACTGTTGTACATTTCATTTAGCGACTCGCAATTTGTCACTCGCAATGTGTCGCCAATTGCGAGGCGCTAAATGAAATGGTCATACATCTGGCCCCAAAATCCTTAGAACTTTGAGTATTTGTTTTGTGTGCACATGTGTGTATTTTTTTCGAATTACTGTTTTAACCCCTTGGCTGCGGCGGTAATTCCACCGCGGCGTGTGGGGGCAGGGGGGCCGCACGGCCAGGGCCGTTTCTACCATTAGGTAAGAATAGGCGGCTGCCTAGGGCGGCAAAAGAGGGAGGGCGGCAAAAATCATGAATTTGGAAATCCCCTTGAGTGAATGGCCGCCAAGTCTTGCCTAATGATAGACATGGCCCTGCCCCTTGAGTGAACTGTCTTGGACCTCGAAAGCGCATTAGCGCCTTCTAATATTCAACGTAACGTGAGGTGGTGTGACGTCATGGTCTGCGCCACAGAAGGGGGCCGTGCGTGCGTGCCCGCTCTCGTAGGATCTCTGTGCTCACCTCGTGGTCGCCTGCACCACTCATCCCCCAAGGCAACGACGCACCGGACACCCAGACTACAGGTGAGGATCTCTTCTAAGGCGCGAACAGGTCTGCTCGTGTTGGCTGGTATGTAGCCTACATCACTGGGGACTGCATGCACCTTTTCGTCTCCTTTTTGTTTCCTTGCCAGCGAAAACACTGGAGAGTAGAGGGGTACCCAATCTGCACCCCGTGCCAGCCCACAGCAGCTCAGCGCGAGTCGCCGTCAGCGCGGCTTTATCTCCCCTCAGCGCGGGGCTGCAGAGGCCTGCTCCGGCGGCAGAGGAGGGAGTCGGTGCAGACACAGAGCCACTCATTCCCCCCGTCTCTGGTGAGACTGCCAGCTGCCATGCCCAGGTCTGTGGAGACTAAAGGAGGCCAGCCTTATTCACGATAAGAGGCTTCCTATGGAAGTAATATCTATACATTATGTAAGACACAGGTGAATGGATGTGATGGGGTAAAGTTGAAGGCCAGATAAATTGGTTTATTTTAAGCCCTAACTAGCGAGCAACCAGGCGTGTGTGCTTTTGTTTTTCGAGCGTCTAGGAGCCACAGTGTCTCTTACTCGGTCAGTGTTCAGGGGCAAGCCACCATGAGAGGCTGGGTTAAAATATGGTGCATCAGTGGGCGACAACAGACCAAAACGTGCGTGATAGCTGCTTAATGCTTTGAGCACTATCCCCGGGTCGCAGAATTTCGAGGCGCCAAGGGAAAGATGAGAAGGTCACCCTACCCAGTTTTTCCTGTTTTAAATTATAACAAATGGTACATTCTCTAGCACTTCACTTTACGCGGAAATGTCTCGAAAAGTGCGTATGCATATCTTTCTTTGTAAAGCCCAATAAGCTAGTTGCATGGGTCATAACTGATAAGGCTTAACGACTACTTTATCCAGGTTAGAAATTGATACACATTTTAAAGGTGATTTGACCTGCAGTGCAAGGAGCCTTGGCCAAATAGTATTGTTTGTGTATGCAAAGCTGCAGTGACAACGGACAGAACGAGACTGTGATATAAAGACACCTTTAAAAGGATTGACGGAATTGAGGGAGGTTCTTACTTAAAAGCATCTTAAAGTATTTGGTGCATGTGTTTTTAAAGCATATTGGACACGGCGCAATCCGTCTTTCATCCCTTTCCTTCTTGAATGTCTCGGGACAAACTATTTATGCTTACACAGTGACGTGTGTTTAAGAACTGGTAGGAATATCTTGGGGTACCTGTTCTCTCAAAATTGATTGATTTTATGTAACTGTAACATCGCCGACGAAAATACGATGTTCCTAAAAGATAAGGGGCACCACAAGAGGCTAGAACGCTGACTCGCCATGCTGGCTGGCTTCACTAGAAATACATTTTGAGAACAATTACAGCATTGGCCTGTACGTGGAGGCATAGCAGCTGAGGTAATGCGGAGTAACACCAAGTCGTGTTGCATGGCGGATGTGCGGCTTGAGCATTGGTATCGTAAATGCTTGGTCCGTGTTAGGCCTGAATACATTTCCATTCAAGGTATAGAATTGAGGTTGCAATTTCTTTGACTTGTGAGCAGTGCTTGAAATGAGAAAATAGAAGGGCAGGTATTCTGTACCAGAGTACCTGTACGTCACTCTTGAGAAGTGCCGGTACTCTCCCTCTTAAAATAAACAAGCATTAAAAATGCAATAGATCTCGCCTTTCATTAAGTTAAAGCCATTTGCTTTGCTATACAATACCAGTAGCAAAGCAAATGGCTTTAACTTAATCAAAGGCGAGACCTATTGCATTTTCAATGCTCTTTTTTATGTATTTTGACATTTAAGTGCCCGTGCCGAGGACAGGAAACCACTGGCTCTAATTAGGCACTCCCACTTAAAATGGTAAATATGGGAGGTTTGCAGCAGATCACACACGTATCCAGGCGCCTTGGTGCTTGTTTGACTACTTGGCACTCTCTGTACTTTCTCTGCCACCACACTATAGTAGATCTTTACTTTTTATAGGCCCCGGAGGTTCAATGCATTGCACTTCAGCCAGGATCTTCATTAACCCCCTCGCCAGGTACCATTATTCTTGAAAGATTGTTTTTTTTATAATCAAATCTTCTGAATTTTCGACCAATTTACATTTCAGTGGTGAGGAGAACTGGCACCTCACTTGTGTTCTCTATAATTCTCTGTGACAGGGATTCTAAGATACTGCAAGTTCGTGCACAATTGCTGGCGTCGGTAAGTGGCCGTGGGCTTGGGGGCAGGGTAGGTAGCAAGTGAGCTCTAGGAGAGTAGGGGAAGTGTCATGCTTTATTTCCCCTCTTGTCTCCACCTGCATTAATCACATTAGCAAACACAGCCTAGTCAATAGCAGAAGACATTTATTTCTATAAATAGTTTCATTTCTTTTCATAATAAAGCTACTGCATTTAGTTTTAAAATGTCCACAATATCCCTGCCTCCACACGCGTGGCTCCTATAAATGTAGCTGGGAGCCTCTGCCAACTAGCTGTCGGTGACCATTTCTAATGAGAGCCTTAAAGCAGCGATGTCCTGCGCGGCCGCCATAAAAGTCGTAGCGCTCCTACAGGGCTGGGGTGTTAGGCTCCTGGTAGCCTGGTAAAAAGCGATCCTTCTTCGGAACTGCCACAACTTTCTAGTACAGTTGCTTTCTCTTAACTGGACACTTCTATTTCTATTTTTTTTTTGGGTTGTGCTTTAAGTTCGTCCTTCAGTCTTCACCAGTCTGTTTTGCGAGGGTATTTGGTGATGAATTATTATTGAATCACGTCCAAGTGTTAGATTTTTTTGCAGACTAGGCTGCTAGTTAGAAAATGTTAACTTGTTGCATTCACTCCCTAGTACTTGGTAACCAAGAGAAGTGGGCTGAAGAATAAAATAACTTAAATTAAATTAACTAACCAGGATGACAGGGGGAGAGAGTGATGGTAGTAAAAGGGAGGGGGCGGCATTTTTCAATTCTCGCCTAGGGTGACAAAACACCTAGAAACGGCCCTGCGCACGGCGCCGCCATGCTTGTGTCGGAACCACTCTGTCACGAGCCACGGTGGCGCTGTGCTTGTGACGGAATGGTACCATCATGGCCCTGCCCGCTCAATAGAACGCGCCGCGCAAGCACGAAATCAGTGCCGCACAGGCGCGGCGGCCAGGCCGTGACGGAACCATTCCGTCACCAGCACAGCCCCACCGTGGCTTGTGACGGAATGGTTCCGTCACAAGCATGCAAGGGGTTAATGTTTGAAATTCAACTCATACAAATTGCTTGGGGGTCCCCGGCTTCCAGTGGTGACTGAATGGGGGTCCTCAGGAGTCAAAAGTTTGGGAACCACTGCTCTACTTGATAGATCGTCATCACAACACATCATAAGTGCCCCAAAAATGAGAGAGAGTATACAACAACTGATAAAGAATCTAGGGCTAGTGGACATATGGCGACTCAATGCTGGTAATAAAAAATCATTTACATACCATAATAAAAAATATTCACATGCCTCAAGAATCAACTTATTTTTGGTGAGTGAGAGATTAAGAGAGAATAACATCAGGGTCACACATCAACCAGAACACTTGTCTGACCACACAGCAGTGAGGCTAGAAATGTTCACAAGGGGAAATTTAATAGAACATAGATGGGCACTAGATAGAACACTTTTAGGGAAACATGCAGTGGCGGTTACATTAAAAGATGAAGTGGCTGAATTTTTTGACATAAACTCAAACTCTGCAGCACCACATATAGGGGCCGATTATGATGGCGGACGGACCTGAGTCCGTCCGCCACCATAGAGCAGGAGGGACCGTCCGCAGGGGCAGCGGCAGTCCCTCCGTGCAAATTAGGATGCGACCGCCACCCTGGCGGTCACATCCTGTATTTTTAACATTGCGGCGGGTGCTGACTGAAGCAGCACCTGCCGCAATGTTAAAAATGAATGTTGTGCATTTGCATGCACAAAGCGGCAGGCACCGCGCGGTGCCTGCTGCTTTGTTCACGCAAATGAAGGGGGGTACCATAGGTACCCCCCATGGGCATCCCCCACCATCCCTTCAACCAGGGGGCCCGCAACGGGCCCCCGAGGTGAAGATCCACATGCCACCATATTAGGCCTTTTCCACCGTGGTTGTCAGCCAACCGTGGCGGAAAAGCGGCGGACATGACCCACCAGCCATCCTAATGTGGCGGTGGGTCTTTGGTGGGTCCGCAGAGGATTTTCTGCATCCTCCGGGCCGGCGGTGGCTTCCGCCGGCCCGGAGGATGCAGAAAATCCTCCATCGTAATGTGCCCCATAGTCTGGGACACATTCAAGGCCTATCACCAGGGAAGACTGATAAGTCATGTTGCTTTTTATAAAAAAAGAGGGGAAAAAAGAAATCAAAACATATAAGGATAAGATCAAAATAGCACAGGAAACTCTTACAGGTTGCCGAAACTCCGCCTCAAAGCATGGACTGCATAACAAGCTAAATGAGGCTAAAGAGCAGCTGACAGATTTTTTTGAAGGAGAGATTAAAGAACGATGGGAAGCCAATAAAATGGCCCATCATGAATATGGTGAAGGGTGTGGGAAACTCCTCGCATGGAAGGTAAAACACGATCAGTTGAGAAACAAGATAAAAAAAATACAGGAAGACGGCTCTCAAAAACCATGCGAGGATAATGCTAGTATAGGCAAGGCATTTGGCGACTTCTTTCAAGAGCTGTACACTGAAGAGAACAGAGACTCACAATTAGAGTTAGATCAGTGGTTGGAGCAAGATCCCCCTACCTGGGATAAACACTGACCAACGAGAAATGCTAAATCAGGAAACCACTATCCTTGAGATAGAAAAAACAGTTACTAGTTTAAAGAGTGGAAAAGCTGTGGGACCAGAAGGTATCCCCAATGAACTTCATAAAGTCTTAAAGGAGATTCTAGCCCCACATTTACATAAGTTATTTAAAAGTATACATAGCCACCAGGCTTCCATCCCAGCCTCAAGGAATGAGGCAGTAATTACCTTAATATTGAAGCCTGGGAAAGACTCACTAAAATGTGAGTCATATAGGCCAATTTCATTACTAAATAGTGATTATAAAATTATTACACAAATTTTAGCTATAAGGTTGGGCAGGACATTGGGGAGCATTATACATCCCAGCCAAAAGGGTTTTATGAGAAATAGACAGTTGAAGGATCCAACACACAAATTAGTCACAGCCAAGGTGATCCTCTTGTTGACGGGCAGCCAGTGCAAGTCTCTCAGGTTGGGTGTGATGTGGCTGTGTTGAGGGATGTCAAGGATCAGGTGAGCAGAGGCGTTCTGTATGCGTTGCAGTCATTTCAGCAGTTTGGCTGTGGCTCCCGTGTAAAGGGCATTTCCGTAGTACAGCCTGCTGCAGACGAGGACCTGGGTGACTGTTCTTGTTGTGTCGGTTGGGGTCCACCTGTAGATCTTCCGGAGCATGCGGAAGGTGTTGAAGCAGGAGAATGAGACGGCGTTGACTTGTTTGGTCATGGCGAGTGTTGAGTCGAGTATGAACCCCAGGTTGCGTGCGTGGTCGGTGGGTGTTGGTGCTGCTCCCAGGGCGGTCGGCCACCAGGAGTCATCCTAGGCTGAGGGGGTGGAGCCGAGGATGAGGACCTCCGTCTTGTCTGAGTTCAGCTCCAGGCGGCTCTTCTTCATCCATTCGGTGACGGCTTTCATTCCTTCGTGGAGGTTGGTTTTAGAAGTGAGGGGGTCCTTGGTGAGGGAGAGGATCAGCTGTGTGTCCTCGGCAAAGGAGACAATGTTGAGGTTGTGCAGTCTGGCGACGTGGGCGAGCGGGGCCATGTAGATGTTGAACAATGTCGGGCTGAGGGATGATCGTTGGGGTACGCCGCAGATGATCTTGGAGGCCTCGGACCTGAAAGGTGGGAGGCGGATGCTCTGGGTTTTGCCAGAGAGGATGGAGGTGGTCCATTCCAGGGCCTTGTCTCGGATCCCTGCATTGTGGAGGCGTATGCGTAGGGTGTGGTGGCAGACAGTGTCGTAGGTGGCCAATAGGTCCAGGAGGCTGAGGGCCGGGGTTTCGCCTTTGTCCAGCAGGGCCCTGATGTTGTCAGTGGCGGTGATGAGGGCGGTTTCGGTGCTGTGGTTGCTGCGGAATCTGGACTGGGATGGGTCCAGGATGTTGTTCTCCTTGAGGTAGCGGGTCAGCTGTTTGTTGATGGCTTTCTCGATGACCTTTGCCGGGAACGGGAGCAGAGAAATGAGCCGAAAGTTCTTGAGGTCTCTTGAGTCCGCCTTAGGTTTCTTGACCAGGGCGTTGATCACGGTATGCTTCCAGCTCTCCGGGAAGGTCGCGGTCTCGAAAGAGATGTTGATGGCCTTGTGGAGATGGGGTGCGATGGTGGAGCTGGCTTTGTTGACGATGTGGCGTGGGCATGGGTCTGACGGGGAGCCGGAGTGGATGGTGTTCATGATATTGATGGTGTCGTCAACGTTGATGTGGGTCCAGGTGAGAAGGGGGCCACTGTGGGTTGTGGCCGTGGGGTCTAAGGTGTCGTTGGTTGTTTGGGTAGTCAGGTTGTTGAAACTGTCGTGGATGTTGGCGATCTTGCGGTGGAAGAAGGTGGCAAGGGAGTTGCACAGGTCTTGCGATGGTGGGATATCGTTGGTGTTGGAGCTGGGGTTGGAGAGTTCCTTCACGATGTTGAAGAGATCTTTTTTTTTCTTCTTTTTTTTGTCCTCATTACGCAACAGGTTAAAGTTAGGAGATTATCGGGGACCTTTCTCTTACTCAGACCATTCTTTGTTCGTGGATCTGGGCCACAACCTTCCGGCGTTTCAGAGAAAAGGAGCCCCTTACTTCCATATACTTTTAAGAAGAAGGATTCTTTTTTCAGTCGAGGGTGAGCTAGCCAATATGGCTACTCTTACAAGCCTTCATCTGATGTTGTTGCATTAGCGTAATCATTGGACTTAGTAAAATACATTGGTAAGCCCAAACAGGTGTATACTAAGACGTTTACAGAGCCCAAATTTTAAATTAAATCAAATCAAAACTTATGAAACTCTTCCCATATCTCCCAGAATTTAAATTTCTTAGAAAATAACTTCTTTTTTCTATCCAAGTTATGCACTTTGAGAACTGACGCTAGCCATTCACTGAATGTCGGTGGGATAGGGCTTATCCATTTTATACAGACCTCCCTCCTTGCCAGGAGGATCAACATGAAGATTAGGTTTTCCTGGGCTTTAGATAATGTTCTTAAAGCATTTATGCCTGTCACCCCAAAAATAACTAGGTCCATACTTACAGTTAGTTGTCTTCCCGTTACCCCATCTAAGGTGATACCCACATCCTTCCAGAAACCATCGAGACTGGGACACTGCCAGAACATGTGCAAGTCATCGGCCTTCTGTAATCCACATTTTGGGCAGCTCCTCACTGTGGACCCGTTCAGTTTGGATAGTCTTTTCGGAGTCCAGTAGGCTCTATGGATGGTGAGTAAATGATTTCTTTTAAGAGCAGCAGAAGTTACAATCGACCAGCATTTGCTCATAGATACTTGCCATATATTATTCGTATCCAGCGTCGGCAGGTCTTTCCCCCAGATACTCTCCGGAATCCGGAAGTCCTCCTCCCCAGCTGAAATTAGGGCCCAGTACCAGAAGGATACTTCTTTCAAGAACGGCTTCTTAACCAATATCTTTACTTCTAGGGAGATGTTACCTTTTCTGGTTTCTTTGTATGACTTAGTCCAGCTCAGCAGTTGCTAATATTTAGATTTCGATAATGTGGAGTTCGTACATTCTGATAGTATTTCCCAATCAAGAAGCTCGTTCTGAAACAGGAGTTGCCCTAATTCTATTAATCCTGCCAATTTTAAAGGTATCGCTAAGCTATCCTTGAGGCAGTCTGGTGTAGTCTGGGAGTCCCAGATCGGAGCCTTATCGCTATAGTAGGGAATATCCAGTGGATCTAACACAGTACCACAACCTAGCAGCTGACTTCAAGGTCTTCAGTTTAATGTTTTTTTTTAATTTCGGGTGACCGAATGTGTACAAAAAGTGGCTAGTGTTATTTGTTAGTTTCTGTAGAAATATTGGGTAGTTTTCGTAAGGGCCCAGCAACGTCCTACTAGATTTGAATTGGAAGGCCCTACAATATTCCAAGAGGTCTGGACTAGCCAGACCTCCCTGCTCCTTTTTTCTCCTTATTTTATGCCAGGTTGAAGAGATCTTTGCTGTTGTGTGCATTGTTGTTGAAGCGGTCCTTGAAGGAGGTCCTATGGGCGGCTCCGGTGAGGAGATGGTGTTCGTGCATGGAGGTCTTGTGGGCTTCTTGGTTCTCCGGTGTCTGTTCGCGGTGCCATTTCTTCTCTAGTTTTCGGCAGGTTTGGTTGGAGGTCTGGAGTTCTGCGAAGAACCAGCTGGCATTCTTGGTGGTGTGCCTGTTGGATGGTTTCTTGAGCGGGGCGAGAGTGTTGGTGCAGTCGTCGATCCAATGCCTGAGGTTGCTGGCGGCGGTGTCGGTGGGGTCGGCGGGTGGGCGTCGGGTGAGGGCGGTGTTTAGCTGGTCTTCAGTGATTTTGCTCCAGCTGCGGCAGGGGACCTGTTGGGTGTGGTAGTGCGTGGTGAGTTTCTGGAAGGTGAAGTGGATGCAGCGATGGTCAGTCAAGTGGAGTTCGACGGTGTGGCTGAAGGAGACGTGGGGCTTGCGGAGAAGATAGGTTCAAACGTGTGGCCGGTGGAGTGGGTGGGCGCAGTGATGAGCTGTCTGAGCCAGAGGTTAGTGAGATTGTCGATCAGGGTGGTGGAGTTTATGTTGCTGTTGTTCTCAAGGTGGAAGTTCATGTCTCCCAGGAGGATGTAGTCCGTGGAGGCGAGGACGTGTGTGCTGACGAAATCGGCAATGGAGTCACTGAACTGAGGTCGGGGTCCCGGGGGTCTGTAGATCAGCGTTCCTCTAAGGGTGATGTTGGGATCAGTGTGGATCTGGAAGTGCAGGTGTTCGGCGGTGCTGAGGGTGTCGTCGGAGTTGGTCGAGACCATGAGGCTGGTCTTGTGGATGATGGCGAGTCCACCTCCTTCTCCGTTGGTGCAGTCTCTGCGGGTGATCTTGTAGCCGTCCGGGATGACTATGGCGATGTCGGGTGCCGAGGAGTTGTTCATCCTGTCAGGAAGGCTACATCCGGGGAGGATGTGTCAAGCAGGTCCAAGAGTTGGACAGCGTGTTTGTGTGTGGAGCGGGTGTTCAGTAGTATGCATCTCAGGTGGTTGCATCCTGTCCTGGTGGGCGGGTTGGAGGCTCAGAGACTGGTGAAGCTACAGTTCTAACATGAGAAGGGTCCTTTGGTGTGCTTCGGGGCGGTTCAGTGACTTAATATCGAGGGACATAATATAGAATGCCCAAAATATCGACTCCAAAATATCGAAGTACAGAATATAGAATCCTTATCTACAAACAGGTAAGTACTAAAATATCGAATCCAAAATATAGAATGTTAAAATATAGGTAACTAAAATATTGAATTTTTTAAATCTATTAAAAATAATATAAAATTAGTTAAATAATAAAAGCAATTAAATAAAACATACTTAAAATCATGTCAAAAAGCTTAAAATGTCAAAATAATAAATGTAATGTAAAACAAAGTTGAGAATTTGTTGGATAGCGTAGGGGTAAAAATTACTATTCCCACTTCAAAGAGTGCAACAGTAGGGAAAGCGTTGGATAGCGGGGGGGGGGGTAAAAATTACTATACCCACTCCAGTGGGTGCAACAGTAGTGAAAGCACTGGATAGCGTAAGGGTAAAAATTCCTATTCCCACTCCAGTGAGTGCTACAGTAGGGAAAATGTTGGATAGCTTAGGGGTAAAAACTACTATTCCCACTCCAAAGAGTGCAACAGTAGGGAAAGCATTGAATAGCGTGGGGGTAAAAATTACTATTCCCACTCCAGAGAGTGCAACAGTAGGGAAAGCGTTGGATAGTGGGAGGGTAAAAAATACTATTCCCACTCCAGAGAGTGCAACAGTAGAGAAAGTGTTGGATAGCGGGAGGGTAAAAATTACTATTCCCACTCCAGTGAGTGCAACAGTAGGGAAAGCGTTGGATAGCGTAGGGGTAAAAATTATTATTCCCACTCCAGTGATTGCAAAAGTAGGTAAGGCATTGAATAGCGTAGGGGTAAAAATTACTATTCATAGTCCAGAGAGCGCAACAGTAGGGAAAGCGTTGGATAGCGGAGGGTACAAATTACTATTCCTACTCCAGTGAATGCAACAGTAAGGAAAGTGTTGGATAGCGGGGGGTAAAAATTACTATTCCCACTCCAGTGAGTGCAACAGTAGGTAAAACGTTGGATAGCGTAGGGGTAAAAATTCCTATTCCCACTCGAGAGAGTGCAACAGTAGGGAAAGCAATGATTTAATATTAAAATTAAAATAAATTAATTATCAATACCAAGAAAAAACTTAATTAAAAATAATTACCAATTAATAAAAATGAATTACCAATTAAAAAAATGAACTATCAATTAATAATAAAAATGAACTACCAATTAATAATTATGAAATATTCATCAATACATATAAATAAAAATAAATATTTACTTTATTACAAATAAATTACTTCCCTCCCTATTCCCCTATAAACCTACAACCCGCTCCAAATAAATAATACAATTAACATAATTATCAATTAATTAAATACTAAAAAATAATGACCAATTAATAAAAATTAATCACCAATTGATAAAAATGAATTACCATTTTATAATTAATTATCAAGCAATTAGTTATCAATACATATAAATAAAAATATACATTAACTTTATTACAATTAAATTACTTCTCACCCTATTCCCCTATAAACCCACAACCCGCTTCAAATATATAATACTAATAACATAATTATCAATTAATCAATTAATAAAAATTAATTACCAATTATTAAAAATTAATTACCAATTAATAAAAATAATTACCAATTAATAAAAAAATCCAATTAATAAAAAAATACCAAGTAATAATTAATTATCAATCAATTAATTATCAATACATATAACTAAAAATTAATATTAAATTTACTTCCCACCCTATTCCCCTACAAACCCACAACTCGCTACGGAATTAAATTATGCAAAAATTAAATTATATAACATTCATTACTTTAAAAAATGTAAACATACATTACAAAATAATACATAATTGTAACACATATACTACCATACATAACACAAAAAAATTCAATATTGTGGAAATCGATATTTTAAATTCGATATTATGGAACTCGATATGTCCTACCTCAAATTCGATATCCTGACTAACTATATTTTGGTAATTCGATATTCTGTCCTATCTATATTTTGGAGTCGATATTTTGTCCATTATATATTTTGGATTCTATATTTTGGACGTTTACCCTTCGGGGCGGCCAGGAAGCAGGCGTCCGGTGTTGAGTGCGTGGGGGGTGTTGACGTCGTAGCGGCGTCGGGTGTCACGGTGTTCCCGGGGGCTAGGGTTCTGGCGTTGGGCATGATCCAGGCATGGATAGACACAGACGGGTTTGCCGTAGGCGCGCCAGCCGCGCGCTTCAGTGCGGGGTCGCGCTTCGGCCGCCATAGGAAGGGGAGGTGAAGGGAGGAGCAGCTGGGAGGTGCGAGCAGTCGAATGGGAGAGCGGGGGTTGGGGCCGCAGGGGATGCAGTGGTGGGAAAACAGGAGTGAGAAACAGAAAGGGGTACAGGAGGAAAAAAGTGAAACCAGGCAAAAGGGCACAGTAATGGCACAAGAGGGAAGGAGGGAAAACAAAAATAAGTCAATAAAACAGATAAACAAAATACAGAGAGAGCATGAGCGGGGGCGGGGCCACAGGGGACGCTGTGGCGGGAAACGGGAGTGAGGAACGGCGAGGGGTACAGAAGGCAAAAAAGGGAAAACATGCAAAAAGGGCACAGTAATGGCACAAGAGGAAAGGAGGCTTAACAAAATAAGACACAGAACAAATAAAACAAACTACACCGAACACGAGCAAGAGCAAACCTTTGGCCTACCACTGGCCGCCAGGGAGGAAGCGCAGGTGGGAGCCTGCGGGTGGAGGAGGGCCTCGAACTCCGTCAGCAGCAGCAGCAGCTGGGCTTAGGGCACGGGCACACAGGTGGTTCTGTGCGGCGTGTTGAGCGACCAGCCTAAAAGGGTTAATGGAAGGGAACGACATTTGGTGGTCCAGGGGAAGGGGTGTCAAAGGTGCATATGGGGTCGGGGTCGTTTGATCCATAATCCATCAATATCGTCACATCTTCTTGGTGGACCTGAACTGCTACTGTTGGTCTAGCAATATATTCCTTAGATATTAATAATATATGTTCTCTATCTAAACATTCCTTTTTCTCCTGAACTTCCTTACCCTTCAATTCCTTATACTTCTGATTCTCTGTCTTCCTTTCCTGTTTCCTTTGTACCTTCTCTGCCTTGAGCTGCCGCTCCTTCACTTCTTTCCTCCACACACACAAACTGTCAAACATAGCTGAACTAACTTTTTTTTTTTAAAACAATTGTTTCTCTAGATACTCGAGTTTGTGAGGGTCCATAGTTCCCTCAAATGGCCATTGCAACTGGGGATCCCCTTTGTATATTTGTTCCATAATGTACTATACATGATGGTACAAATATCATATTTGAAGTACATCTCAAAATTCGGCGTACCTTCTGGTGGTGCCGGCTGACTTGCTTCAAAAATGTTCTGCTTATCGCAGCAGCAACAACAAAACTTCCAAAGAGTGCTAATGACTGCCATATTATATCAGATAAAAAAACTTATAAACAGAGAGAAACAAAATATTGTCACATTACCTGTAAGAAAAAAAGTTAATCAAAACAAATAGCAAGTTCAAAAACAGAGTCAGCCCTTCAAAATTCCAAGCTAAATCAGAAATCCTTTGTTTTTATGCATTCTTTTATGCCTTGGAATATAGCCGAATAAAGATTTCCGAATGAATGAAATGCCAAGGTAGATACAAAATAAATCCTAACCAAATGAACTGGTTCAATACAGATTTACCTTATGCGTAGTCTTCGACTCCCACCTGTCGATCCTCCTTGATCCCAAAAAATCACTGTCCGAAGGCCCCAGTCAAGGCCAGCAGCCACCAGGAAGATCAGAGTCGGAGAGCTGAAAAATCACTTTGGACCATGAGCAACACCAGTCTCTTCAGGTGAGGCGCCCCTCAGTGAAGTTCATCTTACCAACCCCATCTCCTCCCCTGGTCCGACTGTAAGCCCTTGATGGGACCCCACATTGGGTTGCAAACAAAATAGGAAACACTGTTCCCCAAGAGGGAAGAGAATTTGAAATAACCAAGCGGAAAAAATGGGAGGGGGGAAGGGGGGAATCCCCCTTTCAGAACTAAAACCCTCACACACCCAGCAAGCTAGGTGTCATGCTTCATCATCTAGGTTCTGCTCCTTGTCAGACTGGCGCTGCAATATCTGACGGGCACCCATAAAGAGGCTCTTTATCGGAGATCTTTTGTTCCTGCCAGTTGGTGCATGTGGGTATGAGGGCTTCAGGTGAGGTGTAGACGTGAAGTGGTGCAAGATTAAAAAAGGTTGGTGAGTCCACGACAATGTTTTATTGGTGTGGTACACTACCTTAATAAAAACAGTGAGGTGACAGAGCACGCTGGTGCGAAGATCCAGTGGTGTCTATCTTACCTTACAAACAAACTTTATCTAAAGGCTTTCCCATTGTTTAAAAAACTCAATGCGGACATCAGCTGTTCTTTTGTGCGGACTTTGCATGTTTACGCAGCCTACAATGTCCCAACCTAGATTCTCTACCAATGTTTATACAGGTGCAGTATCAAGGATAGAGCCAGGATGTAAACAGGGCATGGGTGAAAATGAATGAGGCACAGCTTAATTAAAAAACAAAAGAATCAGATTTTTACATTACCACAACAGCACATAACCAAAACAGAAATCAACAATGACTCTTATGACACTGAGTTAGTGGCACCTGGAGTGCTGAGCATGGTATCAGACAGATGATGGCATCCACAACAGGTGTGAGCAACACCGTTAGTCTGCCAGTACGACCGTTTCAACGTTGGCGGTTGGAGGTGGTCCTGGTGGTGGTGGTGTGTGCCTCCTGCGAGGTCCGGGCCGGTCAGGACTCGATTTAATGTGTGAGTCCTGGTGTCCCACAGTTGAGGCCGGAGGCAGCAGACAGTGCATGGCCACATTCACATGGCGTAAATGACCCAAGGCCATCGTCTCAGAGGCCATCCAATATTTCAGAAGACAGGGCCTAGCTTCGGGCTAGACCCTAGGGTCAGACTTTAGCTGCACAGAGTTAATTACCCCGGATGCACAGCGGCCGGCACAAGCACCCTGGTATGGGATGGTGCCTTGCGGTGCACTGAGGCAGGGCCAGGCTGACTGAGCGGGTCCTCATCGATGTCAAAGGGGAATGTGGTGGAGGGATGTGAGGGACAGTGGAGGGTGTCCGCCAGGGCATGATGCAGAGGGCATAAGCCGTCCGGAAGCAGAAAATGGAGGAGTGGAATGCTACAGCCTTGTTTTCACCACCATTTCGGTATCAGCTACATGAGGATGAAGACAACCCCCAGTCCATAGACTCAGGCGCCACCGAAGTTCTACCAGAGAGGGTCCATGAATGTCGGGGAACAGACTTTGTGGCACTGGGGCTAAGAGGGGATGCAGTCTGGGATGATGCCGGTACAATGATATGTACTCTGCCATTGCGAAATCAAGACTCAGTCCCAAATGTGTGACCTACTCAACCGATTGTGTAGGCCAGAGGCAATGGTCAGCAGTGGCCCACAGCCAAGTGTCGTTGGCTCGCGATGCACAGTTAGTGACACCAAGGCAGTTATCGGTAATGTTCGATCACCTCCGTAACAATGATCCTTTTGTCCTCCTGACTGCAATGCGTCATCCTCTAACACCTCTCCTTGCAGGCAATGATATGTACTCTGCTAGTGAAAAATCGATGCTCATTTCCAATTGTGTGTCCTACCCGAGCACTGTGTGGCCCGAGGGCAGTAGTTCTTGTGGGCCCACAGACACTTGTTGTTGGAATGCTATACACAAACCTGATGGCACCACATCGAAGAGAATATAGTGACTTCAACTCAGCCATAAACATCGTCCTCTGCCACAGTGTAATCAAGACTCAGTTCCAAATGTGTGACCTATTAGTCCGCTGTGTATGCTGGTAGTGTACATCAACAAGAAAGGAGTACTGCGGGCCTGTGTCGCAGAGGCTGTGATGGTCTGAGGAGGCTGCCAGGGTTGCACCCCTCGGACTTCGAGCTTGCACTGGCATGTGATGGGCCCTCTTCGACACATGTCAGTGTTGGCAGGTGAGCATTGAGGCCTGCGTGCGCAGGGACGGGCAAGACTGGTTCGGGGACCAGCGGCCTGGGGTGCAGCAGGCACACAGGATCGCAGGCAACACTGCTTACGGCAATGGTGTTGGTTTCATGGTGGGGTGAGAGGTGGCACCCTGGCAGACACGTTGGGCATTCCGGAATATGACCACTCCGAGAGTTACGTGCCTTTTATTCACACCCTTATGCTGGCCTGGCGTATGCCGGGCCAGCCCACTCCGCTTACGCTTACGGGGGGGGACGTAACAAGTCACATTTCCTTGATCTTCCCCACTGGCTGGAGTGACACGGTTGCGTCCACTGTCCACTACACTACAAAAACCAGAGGTGTATGTTGACATGTATATTTATTTGTTCTGCCTACTGCAGTCTGTCCATCACATCCATGCCACACTTGGCATTGTGTACATTCTCATTCATCGGTCACTTGCCTACTTCACACATGCCTGGTCCCCAACTCTTCCCACAATCTGCTATTGTGTGGCTGAGGTGCTATGCCATTGATGGCTTATGTGCATGGCTGGCCCAGGTTCCCACAGTGAGTTGTGCTGTCCTGTCTGGTCGGTGGGCATGTTGTATGTGGGTTGGTTGCGTTTGCAATCCCAGAGGTGTGCGTTGCATGATTGTGGAGTTGAGGTGCGTGGTGTGCTCATTTGGTACATGCCAACGAGCAGTGCTGTTCCGTAGCTGCCATCCTGGTAGTGCTGGTTGATGATGGACTAGTGGCAGATGTAGGAATCATGCACAGTGCCTGGGTGGCTGGTGTCGACATTGGTGGAGATTCCCCAGTGGTCCACTATTGCCTGCACATTGAGGGAATATGTGTGCTTTCTGTTGTGGTTATTGTGTGCAGTGTTACCAGGGGGCACCAGTAGGACATGTGTGCAGTCAATTACCCCCTCCCACATGTGGGAAGTCAGCTATGGTGTAGATGCCTGGCTTGTTCTCCAGGTGTTCCTGCGCAGTGTGGGGGAGGTATAGATAGTGGGGTATCAAGCTGATGATGTCACCCACGACCGTTGTGTGGAACTTGTATTGGGCTGGCTGTGAAACTCCTCCGACTCTGGCGGTTGTTGGATAGAGGGTACCAGTGGCCAACAGATGCAGCACAGCCAGCAGCTTTGTCTGCGGAGGGATGTTGGTTGTCCGCTGTGTTGGTACCGTCAGCCTGTGGGCAATGGTGGTCAGAAGGCAGAGGATGGTAGTCATTTTGAGCCTGTAGTGGGCAATGGCATTCCCTAGTGTTGGGTCTGTGAGGTTGGTGCATTGTCTGAGGGTTGCTGTCTTTGTCTGCGCTGCCTCGGTGTTGGTCTGGGAGAGGGTCCTTGGGGGTGGCGGTGGGTGTTGTGCTCCTGTTGGTGCTCCCAGCTGCATGGTCAGTGGCTCCATGGCATCTGTCGCCCTTCATGTGTGGCTCTGGGCTTGGCCCCCTTATGTGGTGCAAGCTGCCGTCTGACTTTACACCAGGTCAGAGCAGGTGTTAGTTTACTGCTGCTAATTCGCCTTATCGCCTGTTTTGGGTTCTCATCGCCGATCTGGCTGGTTGTTGAGAATGTTGCGGAGTGGTGTTGCGGCTTTTTGCACAGGAACGCCTACTCTGCATCTCATTAGAGATAGTTGAAGTGGTCATCTGTGCCGATGTTTTTTTGCGGCTGCTATCACCAGTAAACTGATGATATGGGCTGTTAGCACCAGCTTGTGAATGGGGAGATAAAATTATCGCCACTTTGGCTGCGGTAAAGTGCTGATAACTCGACGATAACTCCTTGAGAAAATGCCCCTAAATGTACAGTCATGATAACATCCAGATAATATGGTTAAACGTTGTTAATCATCAATTAAGTCTAAATATTTCTTCCTTGTACAGTAAAACAATTTTAATAAAGGATTCTTACCAAACAAATTGACCTCCAAATCCTTCCCGGATATCCTTCTTGAGACAACCTTAGGTTTACTAATAATAAGATTTACCTCATCTATGATAACAGGGACATCATTATTCATGTGGATTCTTTACTTACATCTTCCCTTAAATCCAAGATTTAAGTAAGGAAGATGAAGATATGACTGGATGTGCCACCTCTGTTCCTCCCATCCAATATCTGCCTGAATCAAACAAACCTAGGGGTCAATTATGATTGCGGTGAATCCACATCCTCCGGTCCGGTGAAAGCCACCGCCGGCCCGGAGGATCCGGATTCACCGCCGCGGACCCTGAAAACACCCCCCGCCAGATAATGATGGCGGGGGGATCAGCGGCGGACAGCGGGTCCGTCTGCCGCTGATCCGCAGGGTGTTGACCGCAATATGGTGGCGGTGTCTGCAAGACACCGCCAGCCAAATTACGATGTGTGTGCAAACATGCTTTTCCGCGGCGGATTTTCTGCTGTGGAAAAGCATGTGGAGATTTGCTTCTGGGGGGCCCTTGCGGGCCCCCAGGGTGTCGGGGGTGGGGGGTGCACATGGGGGGTACCTATGGTACCCCCCTGCATTTGCATGCACAAAGCGGCAGGCACCACGCGGTGCCTGCCGCTTTGTGCATGCAAATGCAAAGCATGCATATTTAACTTTGCGGTGGTTGCTGCTTAAAGCAGCACTCGCCACAATGTTAACTATACGGGATGTGACCGCCAGGGTGGCGGTCACATCCTAATTCCGATGGAGGGAACGCCGCTGCCCCTGCAGACGGTCCCTCCACCTCGGGGGT
The DNA here is from genome assembly GCF_964261635.1 of Lissotriton helveticus. Taxonomy (NCBI): domain Eukaryota; kingdom Metazoa; phylum Chordata; class Amphibia; order Caudata; family Salamandridae; genus Lissotriton; species Lissotriton helveticus. Next base: position 967,583,346 of record NC_136063.1, on the reverse strand, counting down.
GGCGTACGGACGCAAGTCCGTCCGCCATCCTAATCGACGTCCTAGTTTGAAAAGCTTCTGAGGAGCCCAACAAATTCTTGTATACATTGTGTAAAGCATTTACTTTGACTGCATATCATGCGTTTTTGTAGACTAAAGCAGCAAACTCATAGCCACCTAATTTATCTTCTGTTACAAGTTTATTTATTGAAATATTTTGTTCTTCCCCTGATCTTAAAACAAATCTCTTAACAATTCTGAATATCCTATGGGCAGCAGAGATGAAACATTGTTGAAAAGATGCAAAAACATTGACAAAGTTATCAAATTAATGCAGTTTGTTCTTTTCTAAAGATCAGGTTTATCTTTGACCACCTTTTGTAATTCCTGTATCAGTGTATCCAGAGGAACCAATGCTAGATCGTCACCTTCCTTAGGAACCTTAATTTAAGGATATTTAAAATAGTTAAGAAAACATTTGAAAAGCCATGTGTTGAATTAATTTCTAGTGCTCCGCATAGAGATGAGAGGAGTGGTACTTTTCACTCTGTATCGTGGTAAGGGTGACACGGATATATGACGGTACAACGCGTACCGTCACAACGCATACCTTTACAACGCGGCCGTGACAACGCAAGTCGTTACCACGACTTGCGTTGGGGGGGCGCGGATTTCGAATAGTTTAATTTACTATTCTAACACCAGTCCCCGTGGACCCTAGGGAAGGTGTTAGGATAGTAAATTAACTATTTTTAGACCTTGAGCGCACTCCAGCGCAAGTCGTGGTAACGACTTGCGTTGTCACAGCCGCGGTGTAAAGGTACCGCGTTGTGAAAACATCGTTGTAAACGATGTTTACCGGGTGACACTGCCTTTTGGTGACACTGGGCTACAGGGCGTCTAAGACAAACAAATATAGAGTGACTATAGCACGTCTGCTAGTTTCATGCAGTCGAAAACGCCATGCCGCCAGGGAGGTCACTAAAACTTTAAGGAATAAGGTACGCGGCATAGATTTTATCCAGACTAGTCTGTGGCTCCATCAGTATTGCTGAGTCATTTAAGTGTTCTTGGCATACTTACCTTTGACGAATTGGTTCGAAGCAATATTGCCGTGCCAAATGGTATTTAACAGTCGAAGGAAATACAACAACAGTATCGTGCAGCCCACTTAGACTCTCGTTTATTCATTTCAGAGTGACATCAAGTGGCTACTCCGGCTTGACACCCAGCTTCAGTAGTTTTCCAATTGGATTTTCAGGTACATTCCAAATTGAATCTGAAAGCAACCTGCCATCTTGCAAACAAACGAACGGTCTTAATACATGTTTCCCAAACGCTTTTCTTTTAGAAAAACGCTACCAATACAGAAGTCCATCCACCTGACCACCGTATGCCGCAACTTTGTTCTGGTTTGGTAAGAACATGCCACAGCTTCCGAAATTCAAACTGATTTTTGCCAAAGACATTCTTTGACAGTACACTTCATGTCATTTTTTGTCTATGTGTTTTGTCTTTCCCTTTAGAACCTATAAAGTCCTTTAGGTTCTATCACAACTTTATTGCTCACCATCGGATTATACAATAGGTAAGAGGCAGTAGTGGCTTGTTGCTTTGAGGTGGCTTATTCACAAGATTGGAAGTCAGAATTTGTAATCATGAGTTTATTTCTCTTCTTCTTTTTCAGTTTCTTTTTTGGTCCTGAGGAGAACCCCTCATAACTACAAGGGGTTCGAAACGCGTAGACCTGTGTTTTCTAGTGTGGTACACCAAACGAAGGCGCAGTTGTGACAGCTAAAGGCTGTCTATGTGCTATTTTAAATTATGAATCAAATTCATTATTGGTCTCGATGAGTGTGGGCACAGCCAAGCCTTGAGGCCAAATTCTTGCATTGTTTGGTCTTAGACCCCCTAGTCTGTTTAAATTTTTGAATATTTCTTTCGCTCTAGGGGTGTAGGAGTATGTGTATGTATGTTAGATAGGTTGTTTGAGGAAATATGGTCTGAATGTTGGAAGGTTTGGATGAGTGAATTGAGGTGTGATTTTGTATTCATTATTCTTTGTTGTATATAGATTAATTTTGTTCAAAGACTAAGGGGTCCATTAGGAGGGGATTGGGACCGCCCGCCATAAGGGCGGGGGTCCCGTGGGGGGCATTAGGATGTGCCCGCCACAGTGGCGGGCACATCCTGTATTTGTAGCTTTGTGGCGGGCGGTGCTCTCAGCACCGCCCGCCACAATGCTAGAAATGCATTTCAGCATTTGCATATACAAAGCGGCAGGCACCGCGCAGTGCCTGCCGCTTTGTTTATGCAAATGTGGGGGGTACCACAGGTACCCCCCGTGTGCAGCCCCACCCCTCCTTCACTCTGGGGGCCCGCAGGGGGCCCCCAGAGTGAAGACCGCATGCCTTTCCGTGGCGGCAATGAGGCATTGTAAAATGCCCATGCTAATATGGCTGGCGGTGTCTGATAGACACCGCCACCATATTATTTCTTTTCAGCCCCGGCCGCAAGGCGACCGGGGCGGAAAAGCGGCAGACGGTCTTTCCGTCCACCGAGGTCCCCCCGCCATACTAATATGGCGGGGGGCGAAACTAGTGAGGATGTCGGGCGGATTGCCCCTACCAGGCTGGCGGTGGCTACCGCCAGCCTGGCGAGGGCAATCCGTCCGACATCCTAATGGGCCCCTAAGTGTGGTGTTTATGTTTTTGGCAACACTTTTGCTACAATTTTTGTAAAAATTTGCGGCGTTTCCCTTGAGAAAGAGGTTAATATGAAATGAATTGCTCTTTCCAATGAAATAAAGATTATTGACGAATCAGGACATAGACTGACCAGTGGCTTTTGTGTCCCTTCAAGATGTTTTGAATAGGTATCAGTACTGGCATCTCTGGTTGTTTGGATTTTGGTGACACTGGCTTAGATCTGGGATGAGAACCAGAGTATATTCTGAGTAAATGAGTACTTTCCATTCCCTCTCAATATCAGTTATACCTTTCAATCTTGTTGCCTGCATCTGAGGATTAAAGGAACTGTCCAGAAGGAGGGAAGAGAGTGGGCTTCATTGATTTGAGTTTCCAGGAATCTTTATAAACTCTTTATATTTTTCAAATCCTCTTCTTTAAAGCTCTTAGGGCTAGATGTAGGTAAATCTAATTTAGCGATTCATAAATACCGAATTTTACCGATTCGGTATTTATGAATCGGTAACTTAGATGTAGATAAAAAATCGGTAATTTTTACCGATTCGGTAAGATTCGGTATTTACCGATTCGGTAAATACCGAATCGGTATTTGCTATTGAATCCTATGGGCCTTGAAGCCCATAGGATTCAATAGCAAATACCGATTCGGTATTTACCGAATCGGTAAAAATACCGAATTGCAAAGGGGGACAGGGTGTCACTTTGACACCCTGTTGCACCCCTGTAACTGGCTTGTGCGCCATGTGGCACACATACATGCCCTTAGGGCATGTCTGTGTGCCATATGGCACAGGTGTACATGCACAGATGTGCATGTACACAAGAATTCGTAATTTACCATGCAATTGGATTGCATGGTAAATAACGAATCCTAAAGGCCCTGTTGCAATGTTAGAAGTGCTACCTACATAGGAAAATACAGATTCGGTAATTTTACCGATCGGTAAATTTACCGAATCTGTAACATTTACCGATTCTGTAATTTAACAGATTCGGTAAATTTACCGATTTGGTAAAATTACCGATTCGATAAAATTACCGAATCTGTATGTTTTCAGTGCCCCTACATACCAATGTCCAAATACCGGTCGGAAACGGCCAAAAATCAGTATTTTCAGCCGATTCCGATCGGTATTTTGACACCTACATCTGGCCCTTAATGTCTAACTCTGAAAGTGTTTTCTACATCTTATGAGATCACATTCAGAGATATGGTTGGTGTTATACGAAGGTGACTGTAAACAATGGCTTTATGTTTCACTTCCACCACAAAGTGGCCAAATTAGCAACAAGCAGTCAAACAAAGGTCTTCTTGCTATAGGAAGGTGCTTCCCACCATTTAGCCTCGGCCTCTAAAGACACTAACACCGGATTCATTGAGCAACTTATATTTTTACTGCAGGACTCTCAAGTTTCCCATGGTCATGCGTGAGTACTCTGTCTAGACAAGGTTTGTTTTTCCTTTGCATGCTTGAACTTTGTTGTCCTGATCAGTGTTTAATATGTATAAGAATGAGTTCCAGTGTCCAAAGCACTGCTAAGAAGCCTGCGTCTGGCACTATTAAATGTTGATGCACCGACTTGGTAGTCTTGTATCCATCTCATTCCTCTTTAATCCACTATCAGACTTTCCGTGGCCCTATATCTCTCTCTTGCGGGTTCCTGCCAGTCCCCAAAAAGGAGTGCCGGTGGCCCCCACCGCCAACCACAGCCTCAAATTCAGCACTGGTCCTAAAGTTATAATAGGATAAACTGGATCACAAACCCAACAGTACAATGAGAAAACCTTGACAGAACGAGAAATTCAGGCATGGACCTGGGAAACGTGAGAGCTCTATGAATGCCACACCTCTTTAAAATGATATTCAGGATTACACATTAGATAAGATCATAATATGGGGATTGCTACACAGTTAACACTCTTGTGGAATCAGAAATTTGCCTACACATCATCAGCCCTTCTGTGATTTAAGACAAGTCTTAAACCACTTGGGCTCGTGAGGGCTTTGTTTAAAAAATTAGAACACTCTGCCCTTCTAGGGGAAGAATGTACTAATAGCTCTATAGACCTCCATAGCAGCTCTGCCGTCCATTAAATGATCACTGTCTTGTTAGAGGCCCTCGCTTTCACCTCAGGCCTTTAACGCTGGAGCAGGCCTTTAATGGCCGGTAGAGCCCGCAATGCCGGGCTCTAAGGATCTATTAGATTATTGTGGAAACAATTCCTCTTTAAAAAGGTTTCAGAACAACAAATGGAATGAAATTTCACAAATACAACGTCTTCAAACCCACAGAAAGAGGCAAGGAGTCTGCCTTTAATTTAAACACTGTGTTTTTTTAATGAGTCATGGAAAGCTGGGCGATCAGAGACCATGATTTTCAGACTTAGTTTTGCACCTCATCTTTGAAGAGCATGAGTAATGATGTCCTTATAAACTGAAGCTTTGCAGTGGAAATGGTAACGAAGTGATGTCAGGCTTTTCTTTCTTGTCTTTTCATTTGTTGATGTGTGCTTTATTGTTTTGCGCATGGTTTGTCACATTGCTAGCAAACTGTACATAGAAGGTTTCAAATGAGTTTGTAAAGTGGAATTTTGTACACAGTTGTAACATGAAAGACAGAATTGAACAGATCCATACTTCCAATACTGTTCTTTGGTGCAAATCAGCAGCAAAACGCCCCGCACAGGGAGAGTTCAAAGCAAACTCACGCATATTAATGAGCTGTCCAGTGCAGGGTTGTACTGTTCCGTCTCTTCTGAAGGAAATCTGTTCAGGGCGCATCGTTTGCAACAAACACTGTTAACACCCTCTCCAACAGTTGATACTCAAACTAATTGTGCATAGAAAACTCCATAGTTGATGTTAAGGTTGCAAGGGGAATTCTAATGTCAGTGATTCCATCCTCAGTTTAGGAGTGGATCTGGAAGTCGGAAAAAAAGAGCATTAAAAATAAAAAATAAAAAAGACTAAGGGCCTTATTACCACCCTTGTTGGGGTGGCAGTCTGATAACTGCCGTACTGCTGGACCGCCCACAGTATTACAACTGTGGAGGTCGGACCGCCACAAAACCGCCGTCACCATCAGGATCAAGGAACCCTTGGGCTGGCGGTCTTTCAGTGGGAAGAATATGATGGTGGTGCCGCAGACGGCACTGCTGAGCATATTTTGAGTTTTGTCACAGGCCACCTTTTCAAGGTGGTGAGGAAACTAAGGGGGCCTTAAAGATCCCCCGTTAACTATGTGCACAGGGGTGATTGCAGGGGGGAACATGGTGTGCCCCGCGTATGCCTGCACCCCTAGTTCCAGCACAGAAAGAAATCCCCAACATTGTCACAGTTCAAACGTCTTTATTTCGAAAGTTTCTTCATAAAAGACAGCAAAAAATATATATATATACAGAGTACGGCATAATAGATGTTAAAAATACAATTCATTCATTACACAGTAAAAATACAATTAAATAATATCGAAAGACGTTTCATGGATCATAAAAAAAGTTTACATATCAGTCATAAATCATGGTGGCTTAATACAATTGGTTCCTACATTTGACTCATTAATCATTTTTCACCAAGTAAGTGTCTGGCTCTGATGATCCAAGCCCATCCAAGGAATTTCGTCATACCTATGGATACCCACTCTGCACTGTTAGATCTTAACACTACCAAAGCTTCCTCACACACGCGTAGATTAATCCTTCTGCAAATGGGTTGAAGCCACTTGCGACGGGGTGCGGAGTAGGCTGGACAAGCGAAGAGGAGGTGGCCAACGGTTTCTTTTAGCTCACTACACCAGTGACAGAACATGGATCATTGATTACGCCATTTGTTTGTAAATACCCTTACTGGTAATGTGCCAACTCTAAATTGGTGGTAAAGTTTCCTATCTGCACTTTTGGTAATATTGTCCCAGTAGGTCTCGGTATGAGGGACCAGTTTGTGGAGCAGAAAAGACCAGTTAAACTGGATGTCTGCGAGAGCAAAACGAGGTCCTCCTTTACAGTTGTCCAAAAGAGTAGTTTAAATTCCTTTTTCGACGGGAATACCTGATTTCCCGGATCTGACCACTGTGGGTGAAGACCCATTTTATAAAGTGTGGCCTGCACAGTCTTAAACCAAAGTAGGTTACCTGAGCCCATTATCGATCTTACGTCCAGGATCTCATTGGCAAACATGGAGAGTTCTGGTGTGGACCAAATACTTCTCCACAGGGCTACCATCCTATAACGAGCCTGATTTTTAATCGAATGGCAGCCAATGTCTAACATAAGGGGAAGCGACGGTGTTGATTGTGGGAGCCCTACCAGGCTACGGAGGAACTTGTTTTGGATTTTATCTAAAGGGGCAAGATCTACACTACCCCATAAATCCGAGCCATAGAGGATGGCTGAGCTAATTTTAGCGTTATAGATTTTAAGTGCTGGCAAAACCCTTTTGGTTTGGGAGCATCGCTGTTCTTTTACTAGGCATCCCGATAAACTGGCAAATTTTAAACAAAGTGCCTCAATCTGCTCCTTCCAGCGCAACCTGTAGTCTATAACTACCCCTAAGTAAGTCATCACATCTACTTGCTCCAATATAATACCATTCATCGTAACTTGACCCCTTAATGGTTTATTCTTAGTCAGGACCATAAATTTGGTTTTCGAAACGTTAATTTCGAGGTCATTTATATTACAAAACTCCACAAATTTGTTTATTGCAGTCTGGAGTCCCACCTGTGTTTTTGCCAGAATCAAAGTATCATCGGCAAAAATTAGGAGGGGAAACTTAGTCCCACCCAGAGCTGGCGCATCGGTCGGGGTAGCTGTTAGAAACTGCACTACTTGATTTATAAAAAGTAAAAACAAAGTAGGTGCCAAGACACACCCTTGTCTTACACCATGTGACACTGGGAAGGACTCAGTCACCTGGCCCTGGCTACCCCATCTAACTCTGGCGAAATTTTGGTCATGCAGCCTAATAGTTAGTTCGAGGAGTTCCGGTGGCATTCCCATTCGCCTTAAGGCCATCCACATCTTCTCTCTTGGGACCAAGTCGAACGCGGATTTGAGGTCCACGAACACTGCGTATATGGTGCCCTCACCTAAATACACTGTCTTCCAGTAAATCAGAATAAATCTTAGCACTTGGTCGACAGTGCTTGTACATGCCCTGAAGCCAGCTTGCAACGGGGACAGGATGTTTTCATCGTTCATCCAAATCTGGATTCTACCCAACAGCATTCTAGCTATGACTTTCTGCAGGGCATCTATTAGGCTTATTGGGCGATAGTTCCCTGGAATGATCTTATCGCCTTTTTTAAATACGGGAAGGATTTCTGCCCCTTTCCAGGAGTCGGGTACCCTAGCACCTCTGGCGATGGCATTAGCCAGAGTAGTTATATAGGGCACCCAGTTATCCAAATCATATTTAAAGAGATCCGCTGGGACGCAGTCCATACCGGGTGCCTTACCAGCTTGGACTAACCTTAGTGCATTCGCCGCCTCGATTTCATTAAAAACTAGGGGCCCACTAATTACTTCCGGACAGAGTAACATGTTATGCGCCCCTGCATTGTTACTTCCCATCGCCATGCCGATGAACTGGGAAGAGAAATACTCAACCCAGTCTTCAGCAGGGACATGGTTTGCTGGGGTTTGCAGGTCTCTCGACCCACCCCACTTCACTACCTGCCAACATTTAATCCGACTTGAGGACATGCTGGCCTCATAAGGGTCCAGCCAGCGAAGATCGTCACATGAGGTCTTTGCACGCTTTAAAACCTTCTTATAATTCATCCTTTCCTCTTGGATATCCACAGTTACTCTAGATTTAATAGCAGCAATCAGGGCGCTATGGGCATTATGGCAGGTTTTATCGTACCAATTGGCACCTGAAGGTTTTCCACCTTTTTTCACTACAACACCAGGTTTTGTAAAAAAGGTTTTTAGCTTAACAAAAAGGGACTCATGGATTATACTGATTTGCTCCAGTGAACCCCTTTCGTCAAATATTGACCTTGCTTTTATAATCGCCTCCGACACCTCTTGAGAGATTTTGTCAATGGTGGCTGGGGCATCCAGGATCCTGCACCAGCGAACCCTACGACAATCGTTAGTAAGGACAGTCTCAGCTGTAATACAATTTGTTGCGTTTTCTCTAAACAAATCACCATCAATTTTCAATTTAATTGCCAAGGGGTTGTGATCACTTTCTGGTCTCCCAATGATTTCCATATCCCCTAGTAGTGTCCAAAACTCCATTTTGATTAAAAAATAATCTATCCGACTAGAACTATAGCCATTATCAAAAGTAGCTTTTCCTGCTAAATCGGATTTTGACCTTCCGTTTGCGGCCCTTAGACCCCACTCCAAACACAAACCGAGCCACTGCAGTACGGCCTCAGTAACCTTTTTGACTGGTGATATGGCAAGGCTGGGGATATTCCATAACTCATCTACCTCTCCGTAGCAACCATCATCCAAACAGGACAGTGGTTCGAACGTACAGTTTACATCCCCTGCCACTATAACACACTTGTCTCTGCCAATCGTATTCATTAGGATCTCTAGGTCCTCTATTATTGCGGGGTCCTTTCCTCCTGGTAGTCCCCTTGCATAAATATTAATTATAAACAGGTCCTCATAGTTTGCTCTACTAAGTTTTAGCCCCATAATGTCAGCATTTGGGGTAATCAACATGAGGGGCCTATAGCAGAGCGATTGTCTAATCCAAACAACTAGCCCACCTGACGGTCGTCCCTTTGTCCCCTTAAGGGCTGGTTTGAAAAAGTTTAGATATCCTAAACTAAAAACTGCCTCAGTTGACCAACTTTCTTGGAATATTAGGATATCATACTGCTCTATGAAATCACCCCATTCAGACCCATCCAGTTTCCCTTTCAACCCCGCAATGTTCCAGGAGGCTATCTTGAGAGAGTGTGCCTGAATAGCTGATTCGTTTGCAGCAGAGGTGGTGTGCCCCCTGCTGCTCTCTTCTAGTAAAAAGTTATTTTCGCAGCCATCTACCAGATTAATACCGGGGGGGGGCCCTCTCCTTCTAATTCCCCTAATGAAACTCCTGCAGCAATTGAAATCCCTCCATAAAGGCCAATCACCTTATTTCCAACCTCTGAAGTCAATACATCCTGAACCTCAACCTCATCTGTTTCCAATCCCACATCCCAAACCCCGCCAGGAAGATCAAACTTCCCTTTCCCACAATGAGATGGCTTTTCATTCAATACTTCATCGTAAGAGGGAACTTTGTCTGGGGTAGCAAACATAACCTTACAATCTTGATTGGCCTCTAGGTCGGGGAGCGGAAAAACAGGTTTTGCAACGGGATTTTCCAGTACTCGTTGTAATTGATGTAATTGGTATGATTATTTGGTGTGGGGAGGTGACTAGGAGGATGACGGCGTAGAGGAAGGGGGAAAGGAATGTTAAGATTATTGGCAGGACGGTAAAAGAGTGGTGTACAATTGGCCAAATTCAGAGAGTGAATGTTTCTACTAGATCTGGAATAGGTAGGGGGTCTAAGCAGAGCCTCTGGATAAAAATAACTTAGATTTCGAGTTGAGACACCTCCTTCATTGTTTCCTGGATACCAGTCACTTATATGTGAAACAACTCTGTGGTCCTTAAAATTAACGATCACAATGTCTCCATCAATATCTTTCGGGCGAAGACTCACCCAATTACATCTTCTTACCGAGATTATATCTCCGTTTAAATGGGCAGGGAGGGGTCTATTAGTTCTCAACCAAAAGATAACTTTATTTTTCAGATTTGCATTGTGTTTGAGATTTCGATTTGAAATCGGGGGAACACCGGTTAATAGGGTCACAAAGTTTGCCGACTCTGGAGGTAGGTCTACTGTGGGCCTACGATTTGGGGTTGCTCTTTGGGTTATAGTTTTGGTTTTGGTTACCCCTGAGAACCTAGTTGGCTTGGTCGTAAGAGGAGGCGGTTTATTCGGAGCCAACAGTGTCTTCTCTTTGACTGGCTTGTGTACTGTCGTCGGCTTAATTGAAGTTAGGGGGGCACTAGTGTTATTGGAGGTTGCCTTTCCATTGATTTTATGGGGTCTGCTTGAGATCAAAATATTTTTGCTGGGCTGGCAATTCGATCGGGGCTGGTCCTTGGAGTTCACAGGGTCGAAATTTGTATTCAAATCGGCAGCTGCCAAAAGGCAATCCATTTTTTCCCCAAAATCCTAACTCTCTCCATAAGTGGGAGCATATATGATTTTAGGAGCTGGTCAAAGAGTTCAGTTGACTCTTTTTTGGACATAGGAGGTAATTCTTCGTGGAGGGGTGGTAAGGAGTGGGTTCCTGGTGAAACCTCACTCGCAAGTAGATCGATTAATTTGGTATTAGGGCTTACTAAAGGGGGTAGAGAATTCGAAGGATTTTGGCCTTTTCTTTTCTTTTTACCCCACCTTTTCTCCTTTTTTTCCTTGGCGGAGAGCGAAATGCCCTTTGTGGATTCATGGACTTAATTTTGGTCTTGCTAACAGTATGTTTTGGAATTATCTCAGTGGATGCTACAATATCAATTAGATGATTAGTGAATGTTAAATGGAGTTGCGGAACTATAGTCGGGGCAACTGGAGTATTTAGGTCAATAAGACTGTTAGAGACAATAGGAGGGCTGTTTATGTTGTCATCGCTCTTAATAGCAGAGTGAGCAGGAGTTATATTATGATCACGAAAAATGTTAGGGATATGATCGGTACTGAATAAGTCGACATCTAAGTCCGACCTACCAATACTGCCCGAATCTTGGGTAATAATTTTATATTGTGGGGAAGTCATTGGTCTCTTTTTAAGTTGTTCAATAGAGCGACGACGCTCTGCACGTCTCTCCGCTAATAAGAGTTCTTTATCAATTACCTTATTTGCCTTCACAAAATATTTGTCAAGAGGCCCGAGGATCGAAACCCCAACACAAGAAGGTAGAGAATTAGACATGACTAAAGGTGTCCTTATCATGTAAGGCACCCGGGAGACCGACTGACCTGAAACAGCAATAGGCAGGGTATGAATGTTAGAGACTAGGCCCAGCCCAGCCTCCTTCGGCCCCTGACGGCCACAGACGGTCCCGCCCTTGTCCCGGGCTTAACCCCGTGCTTGATCCCGCGCGCGTCCCGCGTGCGCGTTGCTGGTACACCTTTTATACAAGGAGTCACAGGAGGGGGCGGGAAGAGGACCAGCTGCGGCAGATCAGCGGCGCTGGGCAGGCTGGTCCTCGCAGTCCCGCCTCTGTCCTTGGATAAGGCAGGCAATAGGTGCAAAGTCCTCCAGTTCCAGGAAATCAGGGCCAACAAAGTTCCAACCCAGCGAGCGGCTCCCGCGGAGTGGGGGCCGCGAGAGGTAGCGTAGTGACCAGATGGGGAAACACAGCAGTAAGTTCAACGAAGGCAGCAACCCTTTGCAGGGACCCACTGAACACGGACGCTCCACGGTCTTTTAGGCAGGAGGGGGCGGGAAGAGGACCAGCTGCGGCCGATCAGCGGCGCTGGGCAGTCTGGTCCTCGCAGTCCTGCCTCTGTCCGTGGATAAGGCAGGCAATAGGTGCAAAGTCCTCCGGTTCCAGGAAATCAGGGCCAGCAAAGTTCCAACCCAGCGAGCGGCTCCCGCGGAGCGGGGGCCGCGAGAGGTAGCGTAGTGACCAGATGGGGAAACACAGCGGTAAGTTCAACGAAGGCAGCAACCCTTTGCAGGGACCCACTGAACACGGACGCTGCACGGTCTTTTAGGCAGGAGGGGGCGGGAAGAGGACCAGCTGCGGCCGATCAGCGGCGCTGGGCAGGCTGGTCCTCGCAGTCCCGCCTCTGTCCGTGGATAAGGCAGGCAATAGGTGCAAAGTCCTCCGGTTCCAGGAAATCAGGGCCAACAAAGTTCCAACCCAGCGAGCGGCTCCCGCGGAGCGGGGGCCGCGAGAGGTAGCGTAGTGACCAGATGGGGAAACACAGCGGTAAGTTCAACGAAGGCAGCAATCCTTTGGCTCCCACTGAACACGGACGCTGCACGGTCTTTTAAGCAGGAGGGGGCGGGAAGAGGACCAGCTGCGGCCGATCAGCGGCGCTGGGCAGGCTGGTCCTCGCAGTCCCGCCTCTGTCCGTGGATTAGGCAGGCAATAGGTGCAAAGTCCTCCGGTTCCAGGAAATCAGGGCCAACAAAGTTCCAACCCAGCGAGCGGCTCCCGCGGAGCGGGGGCCGCGAGAGGTAGCGTAGTGACCAGATGGGAAACACAGCGGTAAGTTCAACGAAGGCAGCAATCCTTTGCAGGGACCCACTGAACACGGACGCTGCACGGTCTTTTAGGCATGAGGGGGCGGGAAGAGGACCAGCTGCGGCCGACCAGCGGCGCTGGGCAGGCGGGTCCTCGCAGTCCCGCCTCTGTCCGTGGATAAGGCAGGCAATAGGTGCAAAGTCCTCCGGTTCCAGAAAATCAGGGCCAACAAAGTTCCAACCCAGCGTAGCGTAGTGACCAGATGGGGAAACACAGCGGTAAGTTCAACGAAGGCAGCAATCCTTTGCAGGGACCCCAACATTGTACATTTCTTTCTGAGACTGAATGTGCTTTGGCAATCCCATGGTGCTGCCTTTCTAAGGCTCACATATGAGCCTTAGAAAGGCTCTGCCATGGGACTGCCAAAGCACCGCCAGCCAGACCAGGACATAAGTCCTAATCTGGCGGTCAGAGTGACTATGGGTTTGGCAGTTTCTCAGCAGGGGGCTGGCGTGACGGCCTGCTACGAGACTGCCAAACTCGCAATAAGGCCCATAAATAGGGTGGATGTTTAGACTGTTCATCGAATGGTCTGATATGATATACAAGGAGGAGAACATATATGTCAGGATTCAATTTACCCGTCAAAAATGTAGTTATATGTTTCTCATGGAAAATATCAAAGATGACATGAGTAAGTTCTCCCAAGAGGTAGTAAGCTCTCCGAGCAATGTAAATACCCCTCTCGGTGGTGAAGACCACCCCTTTTAAATAGAGTGATCAACTCTCTCTAGCACGTTTGTATGATAGTAAAATGAATTCTGTGTGGTTCAATCTTGATTTGATACCATCGAAATAGTTAAACAAACACACCTCAAAGCAATATTTTGTAGGCAACAAGTTCAGGATGGAGACAGTGTCTATAATGACCTAGAGTAAGGTGGTTACCCTATATAAAAACATACTCTGAGAACACTCCTATGACTGCAACTGTTTCTTGCCTAAGGTTCCTTTGAGTCTAATTCCCATCGTCTCCTGCAGTAGGAGGTAAATGTATGGCTTGTGAACAACAAAGAAGACGAGAATGGCTGGACCACTGAGAAAATGTCAAAATACTGGAGTTAAACACAAGAGAGAGGTGACAAATTCATTTTCCAGGAAAGTGTAGACCAGAGCTCCGGCAGGGCTACAAATGCGATTTAAATTTGCTCCCCCTCCCCCACTAATATTATTACAGCCAGAAGATACATTTTGCTGGGCAGTCAATCAGTGTGTGTGTGTGTGTGTGTGGCAAAACAGACAGATAAAACAATTTCCTCCATTTGGCATTCTTAAAGAAGTACTTTTAACCAGTGGACATCTTGACATGTTGGAGAAAGCCAGCGGGGCAGAGGTGAAGCTGGCCAGAACTTTTGCAATTCCCGATGCACCTTGCCACAGCCCAATTCTCTGATTGTTGCTCCAATTCCCAGTCCTTATTAACAGATCAGAAATGCCTGAGCCTTATGCTGGTCAGTGAGCCACGTGCAAGTGTGGAAGAGGATGAATGAAACACACACATGCTGCCTGGGAGCTCCAAAGATTCTATGAAGATGGAAAAAATATGCTGAGAATCTGCATTAACATTGGAGATTCACATTCGTTAAAAAAAACATGCACCCGTTAGGTAGCACCATTTTAGTCTCTTAAAAATTACTCTTAGAACCAGAAACTATATCAGTAAACCTTGCATCTGCATTACATACTGTGATTTGAGCAAAGTCGGTATCAAAATATCTCCTACCCCCTCTATGTAGACTAACCCCAGAAAGCAATTCTGATGTTACTATGGCACTCGCCACATGACAGCATTGTAATGTCTAAAATGTGTTCTTTAGAAGAACACACACTTCATCAAATGGGAATGAGGGATCATGGTCTAAGGATACTGCTTCCCAACTCAATCATATAACACTAAGTTGTTCCAAACATATGCACTTTAGCAGGGTTCTCCAAAGTTAGTCCTGGGGGGCCGGAGCCATGCCAGATGTTTAAGATAACTACATTTATCTAAATGGTGATATGTTTAAAATCTGGCATGGATCTGGCCCTCCAGGACTGACTTGGAGAATCCAGCACTATAGGAATGGTATGAAATGTTGAAGACTACAACTATCAGGTACAGGGCAAAAGTCGAGGGTATGCTCTATTTTCACAGAGTGGATGCCATCCACCCTGCCAATAAGTTGGGCCCCACTAAAATATGCTGAATTCCCCCGGTGTAGGTTTCAGACACCGGAACACTTTCAGCAGCACCTGCATGTCTTCTGTTTTTGTTCTGAGCAGCAATATGTAGGCAAGAAAGAGGCTTTCTTATTTTAAGTTCAAGCTGGCCCAAAAACAAAGACCGAGTTTAAAGAGCCATCGGGCCTCCTTTTGTTCGAGCATTAGGGCCTAGAGCTATCTGGAGTCTCACACCTAAATGCAATGGAAGGGAAGCAACACCACTCAGCTTACCACTTCACAGGTACTTCAGAGAGGCATGTGTTTGACTTTGTTTAGTCCCTCTACATAAGAGGTGTGCATGCACTGTTAAAAAGGTTAAATGTGTAGGTCTGGCCTAGTTTTTGCATAAATCAATATTTATTTACCACTTATGTTTCATTTCTTTTATTGTGCTACTCATCTCAAAGCACGGTGTCAGAGCACTTTACATCACACGTAAACATTTTACACTGACAATAAATCATATGTGTGTAAATCAATGTACAGAATGTGTTACATAACACAGTGAGTTTTACAAGATGTAGGAGTCACGTGCCCTTTATAGCACACTATCCTATATTAGAAATATTAAAATTTGTGAACTGAAAGTAACAAAAGGGTCTTTGTTTTAAAAACAGTAGCCCACTTACCTAGCTACATAAAATTAAAATTTGTCACCTGCATGTTACATGATGTGCTTTGCAGGTGACTCATTAACCCTCTATGCTACTTTGATTCAAAACTAGGGCTGAACAAAACACATACCACAGCACTATCCTCCAGAGTTATATTACCATTATTATTATTACCTGAGATTTACTGGGAACACAAAGATTTCTTCAGCAGTGCCTTAACCACATAAGATATTTCAAAATGCAGACTTTGCAACCAATTAAACAGAACACATTTACTGCCAGATTTCTCCTTGTTGCCAATTTCTATGTGGCAGAGTTTTAGAAAAATAAATGTATAAATCAAGGCCCAGATTTTGTGTTAGGGTTTAGTAACCTTTTGGCATAACCATGACACAAACTCTCACTTGTTAAATCTCGTAATGCGCTCAAATGTACTTGTGATAGAACGACTAAACATATGTCTGAAGTATTAAGATCTGATAGCACTTCTGGTGAGGTTAGTTGCTATGAGGTCATGGGTTGTGATTCCACTTCCCGTGATGTCCATTCCTGTGATGCCACGGCCCACGTGTGATGTCCTGCGATATGTTGTAATGCACCATGATATCACTTGCATACTGCCTGAATGTTGTTAGTCGCCCACTTCTTTTTTTAGAACTTGGGCCCTGATCAGGAGCTTACCTATTGTGTAAAAGGACACCTTAAAGTTACATGTAGCAAAAACACTGTTGCCCGCCCCAGTTCCATCCATCTGGCACTTATGGACCTATCATCAGCGTTTGATCGCATTAACAGATCTCAGTTCTTGCAGATCATAATATCTATGGGGGTAGACCGGGATGTTTTTTTATCTCTGAGGCATCTGCACAGGGACTCGGTGGCCATGGTCCGTTATTCTAAAGACTTAAAGGTCACACAAGGTTTCTGATTTCAAAGAGGGATGCAGCAGCATTGTATCCTGGCCCCATTTATTTTTAATTTAGATATCAATAACTTGGAGCAAGTTTTAATGGACCAAAATGTAGACTGCCCGCAGGTGGGGCAGTGCTGCTTACCCGTCTTACTATACGCAGATGTTGTGGTTCTGATGGAAAGAACGGCTAGTTGACTGCAGCTTCTGTTGAACTCGTTTGTTCACATCATGCAGGAGTTGCATCTTTCGGTGAACCACTAAAAATCATTTGTGATGGTGGTACGTCCTGGCACCACAAGAGCGTCCACTTTTAAAGTTAGGCCCTCTGCTGTGCCAAAGACTAGTGTGTTTTATTTGGGCCTGTTTATCGATTCTGCCCTGAGTTGCCGTCTTCTGGTTAATTGGAAGAGGGAGGATTTTGCTTGGGCGAATGCTGCAGTTTTTAACTTTGCATCAGGGCTGGGCAGTAGACCCACTGGCACTCTCCTACAGATTTATAGGGCTAAGTGCATTTCCAAATTAGTATACAGGAGTGAGATCTGGGGATACACTAACCTGCACGAGCTGCAAATGGTGGAGAATGACTTTTTGAGACGTTTTCTGTGCGGCCCGCAAAGTGCACCTACATTTTCGGTGCACAAAGAAATAGGATTGCCTTACATAAGTGACGCCATGGCATGTCGCCCTATCTCTCTATGAGTGAACATATGGTCTCGGCCTGGAATCCAATTGAGTGAGGATATTATAAAGAATTGTCTGTCTATTGATCATTTCTTTCATATCCCTTGATTTAAATATATTCAGGATTCCCTCTTGAGTTTAGGAATGGTAGATTTATTCACTAACTCAGATGGGATCTGTAAGAAGGATCATAATCTGGTGAAAGATCCCTTTTTCAGATAGCGATTGATGGTTAGGGAAGAGGGTGCTCTATTAAAGCCTAGTGTTTGCCGTTATGTTATGTTGAAAACCGTGCCCTCCACTGAGCCTTACCTTTTGTGCGTTAAAAGTAGGCCTAGGTGGAGTTCACAGAGTTCTGATCCGCGGAACTCCGTGGGATCGAAAATAAACTCTGCCGCACTTCGCAGAGTTTTGCTTGCGGGCGGAGTTTGTCAGCGGGCCCATTAGCTTTGCGATGGAAATGCGGAGTGTGTCCTTGCACTCCAAATCACGTTTGAATGGCACTACGCAGTTCTCAAGTATGTTATCGCATTCTAAATCAGCCGCAAATGGTCCAACGCTGTCCACATAGGTGCGGCCATCTTGTTTTTCTGGGCCTAAATCTTATCTCTCATTAATCTCTCTAATCCTCCACCTTTATTACTTATCTACCTATATTTTTTTTATTTTTATAATATATGTGTACCTTTGTGTTTGTGTATTTTATGTTTTTGGTAACTTTTGACTTTAATCCCCCTTTACTCCTTATTTCTTTCTTCATTCCTTTCCCTTCCTTTTCCTTCTTTTTCTACCCCACCCAGTTCCACGGCAGAGGGACAACTTGATGGATGGGCGAAAGGATAAAAGAGTGGTTATTGAACGGATGGATAATCGATTGGAAAATTTGGTGAAAGACTTGATGCGAGAAAGTAAAACTAAATCATGGTGGCTATGGATGAATTCGAATTAAAGGATGAATGAATATTTGGATTGTTTGGATGAATAAACAAGACAGCTCGACCCATGAGGAGCATGCAGCTCACCTACTTTGCTTATTTGGTTTACATAGGGTTATCAATCAAATCTATGTTTCTGAGTGGGGGTATTTTTTATTCTTTGTTCTACTCCCTTGACTCGCTTCATTTGTTAAGTGAGGCAGAGGGATCCCACTCATCATTCATCATCTGCCTCCCCGCCCATTGCATTTTTGCCACTATGACCAAAGTACAGTATGGGTGTTTCAACTTGTGACTGTAATGTTGGCTTTGTAATGTGTATCTGCTTCAGTTAATGCGGCATTCACAATGTTTTCAATGCACTGCAAAACAAACACATAAGATGTGTTGTTTCCCCCACTCAGTCACTTCTTAGAACTTCACTCCTTTATTTGTTCTAAGTTCTTCCGTCCCAGTCTACCAAATTAGAAAATCTCTTCTTGGGATGTGCCACATTTAATTCTATAACCATGAGAAGTGAAGTGATTCCAGAATATATTTAATGGTTTCCCATAACAGATTTATTTTTCACTTTCGAATTGTACAGTGACTGAATTAGCCAAAGATGACAAATCGAGGATCACTGGCCCCTCTATTATAGATCAAAAAAAGCTTTATCCTACCTGTCTAATCCCTCTACCCTATACCCTGCAGTAGAGTGAATCAAGTTTCCTTTCCTTGCTTACTGTCCAGCAAATTAATTTGTTGGAAATATATGGTGGTGGGCCACGCAGTAAAGTGAGAGTAAGTACATGATTTTATGTCAAGTTTGGCATATGGGATACACAGTGACGAATGTGCCAAATAAAATCTAAATAGCTTGTTCCTTTTCCTGTAGTGCAGTCCATTAGATTCATTTTCCTCAACGTCTACTTACGAAAGACAGGATAATATATTAATATCTGCATTTCATATGTGAGGTGTGTGATGTAGTATCGTATGTATAATTTATCTGGCACTTTGGAGACAGGGTAGAAACAAAAATGCATTTGGCGAAGAGCAGGACCATTGGAATTAAAAATATATAATTGTCAACTACAGCTGCAGACAGTGGTAAACTAGCTGTCACACTGGCTAGCAATGAGTAAGACTTCATTATTTTAGCACAACACACAACTTATACTCCATATAGTGTATAATGCCGTACTCATTAATGAGAGGTAATTTATTTTTCAACTCAAAGTGTCTGACTCTGTTTATAGTTACTTGGAAAGCCTTTACAAGAAAAAAATAATGAAATCACTGTTTTTTTTAATCCAGTGATGTTATTCTGTCTATTAATACTTCTCTGCCACACAGTCAGTGTTTTTTATGTTTGGCATGTGTGAGTAAAACATACAATTGGCCTCCTAGTCATAATCACATCAAAAAAATTCCAATGTCCCTAAGGTACCAGCAATGTACTGCTACTGTGCCACCCAGTAATATAAAACAATTGTTTGCACAGAGCATTAATTTCAATTTGTCTTTTTTGTTTTTCTCAATAAAGCTGCTCCTGCTGGTCCAGCTGGAACACCCACCAGGCAGGAGATATTGGCCCGTTTGCAGCGGCAGAGGCTGGAGCATATTCACCTGGAATACCAGCGGCTGGCGGTCCTGGAAGAGGAGGCAGAGGTAATTAACGCACAACAGCCAGGCCCCAGGGCAGCCAGTCCCCCTCAGCCTCCAGCCTCCTGGCCATTCCATCGCCGTCGCTGCTGCCAGCCAACTGCTACCCCCCTCTACCACACTGATAACAGGCCATTGCTGTGCTGCATCCTGCAAAGGCTGAACACCATTGAGGGCCAGCTCACCACGTTGGAGCAGAGCCTGGACCAGCTCTGGAATGATATCCATAATGTTCTTTTCTAGCCCTTTTTAGAAAAAAAATCTTTTATTGGAGGGACGTGTTGGTTGTTGGCGCTGGGTGGGAAGGGAGTTGAGATTTGAGTAATGTTTTCCTTGGAAATTTTGAGTTTTAGGACTTGGGTCCGTTTTTTTCAGATTTATATAGCACAACCTCGACCCAAAGGCATTGGAGCACTTTACAAGAGCACCAGGTACGTTACACAAGTACACATTCATTTTATTTGGTAGACACAGGGAGATTAAGTGGTTTGCCCAGAATCACAGGATGTGGAGTCGATCCTGAGGCTAGAACCTTGGTTTCCCAGCTCCAAAGTCGGCAGTCTAGCCATGAGACCACATCCTCTTACATCACATCCCATCACATTCTCTGGGACAAGGGTTGGACATGTTGTTTGGGTGGAGAGGGTGGGTTCCTTTGTAAAAAAATAAAGGGTAAAGCTATTTTATTCAATCTAAATTTATGCCTGAAGTAGTTTCTTTTACTTTTACTTTGCATTGCTGCATTCAAGTAGTTTTACACTGCCTAATCATGGGCTTGTAACTTAAGAGAGAGGGTAGTGCATTGTGTACAACAACCTAGATAAACAATAGGAGCTGTTAGTTACTTACTTACTAATTTTAATTGTATACATACTAGTCATCTTACCTGAATATAGATGAAGCAATATCAGAGAAGTAATCACAACTTTAAAAGTGAGGTCCCACTTCCAGTTCCACCCAGGTGAGTTCTAACTGTAGGATTATTCTGAATGATTGATTGAGTATGCTGGGAACTAAATGGAAATAGAAAGACTGAGTTAGTGGGTTATATATTTATCAAAGATTTACAACAAATTGACACCACTTCAGTACTACATGAGGACACAATGAGAATACCTAATAGTGCTAGAATACAAAAATAGCAATACCAGTAAGTTTTGGCTTTTGTGGAGCTAGTAGTATTATTTGTGACATCCTCAAGTTATAAAAAATGTACTCAAAGTCTGGAGTGGGTAAGCTTTGGTTAGGCGTTTACAGTTACAGAAAGGCCTGAATGATGCTGCTGTAGACTGATGTTCTTCATTCTATATCTAAAAATGTATCATATTTAGTGTGCGGGTGAGTAATGGGCCGGTGTGGCCATTGCTTAAAAGATCCTGCAGTAAGTTGGTGCTGGTTTCACCACATCTGCCCCACCAAGTGTGTGATCCATTGATTGTGTAAGTTAAGCCACACCTCAATAAATCACACAGCTCGTTGGAAGAGGGTTAGGTGTTTGATGAATGGATAGGAAAGGGAATTGGGGAACGGTTTGACAAAGAGAAACACTACAAAACGAGGACAAAATTCATTTGGACAATGAGCATCAGCACATCATTCGCCATCAATCTGTTGTTAGAAGGAAACAAAGGAATGAGTATGACAAAGTGAAGATAAATGTATTGCAAATAGTCCATCTGCCTCCAAGATCCACGTTATCAGATATCTACATGTTCTGTCTTCTAATTTGGGGAGTTAACCCACTCGCCCAGTTCTCTTAATATGATTATTAAAAGAAAAATAATACTGTATTGCAAAATTAGGTGGTGCATTTGCATTCTCGTCATCAATGTCCACACTGTGGTGCCTGTCTAGACTGGTCCGGTTAGGTAATCAGGAGTGTTATTGAGCTCAGCTAGCTTGCGCCTTTTGTTTGTGCAGGAGACTAGAAGAAGGCCAGCAGATTCTAAAAGAGAAACTGTATTTTAGAGTCAATGAGAAGGACATGATGAGTGTATTAAGAAGACTCAGAGGCAGAGCAAAGAAGAGAGAGGGACTCAGAGTTTCACTTTTGCCACAAGTCCAACATACACACGCACACAGCAGCATTTCACAAACTCACCTATCTCTATTCCACATAACTGAGTACTAGACCTCAGACTCTTTTTTTACCTTTGAACTGAAGTCGATACTTGATAACATCTTGCTTCTAGCTGTTGATGAGGCAGTCCCACAGCTTCCACCCTGAGTTTTTCCATGAGGCTTCTCCTGACTCCAAGTAACTCCGTCCCAGACCAGTCATCATCATTATGCCCCCAGCAAGATAGATGTGTAGTGCACTGCTGTTGAAGAACAAGTAGAAAAACAGAATTGCAGTATTTTGCATAGGCTTTTATTTGTTAACTAAAGTGACTGTTCTGTTCTCTGAAGAACCAGAAAAAAACTTGTTCTAAACACTGAGAAATGCTCCAATTGCCAAGCGAAAGTGTTAAGTAATACTAATGTTGGCAAATTTATGTGTGTTGCCCCCAGCTATTCTTGAAAGAAAAGCCTACGATGAAGATACATTTTGGACTACAACCATTTGGAGTAGTACTCCTTTGCTGAAAAGGTTGAAGTAGGACATTTCAAATTACACTCAAAGAGGAGTATTATGAAAAGAAGTCAAAATGTCACTTTTTGAATCGCAATTGATACACTTAAAATGAGTGCACACCATGTCACACCCTGGGCCCTCATATCTCCTCAGGTATGGCGCTTCCCGAATGCAGCCCACTGGAAGCTCAGGTCATGATGGGTAACCTGGGGAAAGGTGGGGTGTCCCAGATATACCGTACCCTGATCAACAATGGCCCGACATCACTCACCCCACTCCGGACCCGATGGGAGGAATGTTTGGGCCCACCGGAAGATGAAGACTGGCGGGACGCCCTCATGGCCCCAAAACCATCACCATCTCGGCCAGACCAGTCCACTCCCTGAAGCCACCTGGCCACACTTGGGGGTTTGGATTGTGCCCATGTGGCAGCGATATCACGTTTGGCTACTGTGATGGCTGTTCCCAGGAATATCTTGTCTGATCGGGTCCCGCCCAGACCGTCCATGAACCCTAGAAGGAGTTGTATGGGATCATGGGGAGCTTGTGAAATCAATAAGGACTAGCCTGTTTGTGAAGTTTTACCTTGACTCAAAACTGTATGACAAAGTGCAAACCATTTTGTTTGTTCATGAAGCCCTCACCCACCAATCTGGTCTATGGCATGCTTCATCATCGGGCCCACCCAGTGACACCGAGTGTGTCCCGGGTGTGCATCGACCCCTGGATTCAGTGGAGCAGGTATGTTACTGAGTGTGCAGTGTTGTGGCGTGAAGGTGAAAGTTTTAAAAGTGATACAGGGGTCCCAGTACCCTAGGGTAAATTACACTTTAATAACTGGGCCACTGTTAGCATTAAAAAGGCTGATGGATGTTATAGGAGTGTCTATTAGGGCCTCTTTCATCCAAGTGTGGTCTACATGTTTCAAGTCAGGCCTTTATGATTAAAACTGGCTTTCCTCTGGACCAAAAAGTGAAGGTGCAATCTTAATTTAAGTAAGTGTGTATTTGAAAAATGTGAAGCACTCACAAAGGTGCTATATGTGTGCTAGGGGGATTCCCTCTTAGAGCATCACTGGACATACAATGAGTATGACAATACAAACATACAAGGGAGAGTCTTAGTTTGGTCGTGTATAATCACAAAACATTCTGATTGCCAGTTTCTATTGTGCTGTGTAGACAATAAAAAGGCAGCAAACTGTGTAACCATATTGGTGGTATGGTTAGGGTGTAAATTATTGTTTATGCATAAAGTTTTGTGGTGAGCTAGACATCGTAAGCATCACATACATAAAAAACAATGGGGTGATAGATCACAGCAGAACAGGGGACCCTGTGTACAATCACCTACTATAAACCTACAGCTAGGAATTCGTTATTGCGGTTCGATAGCTTCCACCCCAGACCCCTGCTGGAGAACCTTCCCTTTGGGCAGTTCCTGCGAATTCGCAGGAATTGTAGCCACATAGCAGACTACAAAAGACAATCATGCGCCCTGTCACACAAACTACAGGAATGCGGATACCCCAATGCCATTATAGCCAAAACCAGCAAAAGGGCCCGCTACATAAACAGAGAATCACTCCTGGAAATGGCCACAAAAGAGCATGAACCACCGCCCATGACCTGTGTGACCACTTACAACACAGCCTCAAATCAGGTCTCTGGTTTCATCCGTAAACACTGGAAGATAATCAATTCAGGAACCAGAAACTGGGAGACCCCACATTTCGCATTCAAATGAGCTAATAACCTCAAAGACAAATTAGTGTCCACATGAACACGAGCCAGCCCCAAACCAATGGGAAACACAGTCCTCAACTCCTGGGGCCTGCCCATGGTCACGGGCCACTTTCCATGCAACAATTGCAGTGTGTGTCACCTAACCAAATCGACGAAAACACTCAACCTTGAATTGGGTAAAACATGGACACAGCATCAACACACTAACTGCAACTCCAGCAACTTGGTGTACCTTATAATGTCGTGTATTTCTATAGGTTCTGAATCAGTCCCCCTATTCCTGACCCTATTCTGGTTAAACTACCTAGCTAGTTAACTAACAGTCAGCCCATGAGGCAAGAAAACCCCCATGATGCAGATACCGTTATCTGACGCAGTCACACTACGGCACAGGAACGTGTTATCTGATTAGGTCATAACGCTTGAGATCTAATTAGACAAGCGACATTCCTCCAGCCCCTGATAAGGCATACGACGTTCTCATAACAAATCAAACCTATGACAACCTGGAAAATCCGTGCGGCCATTGTTTTGATTTCACAGAGAACTTTTGCAAAAGAATGTGCTAACGAGCAAGTCGTATGACATCTTTATTGACGTATCTATGTCCATCCTTACGTCAATCTCGGCACCTTGAAGGTATAAATATTGCCGACCTTGCCCTA